>NC_064842.1:10015000-11265000 GCF_024166365.1 Elephas maximus indicus | reverse complement strand
AAAAGAGCAAGCTTTGCCAAAACATGTTTTGCCAGAACATGTACTAGATGTAGGCCACACTCACAAGGAAACTCCTCCTTCGACTGATTGACAGCTCACATCAGATCATAAAATGGAAGGTGATTACATAGTGTCTGCCAAACCACTAAGAATCAGAGCCCAGCCAAGTCAACACATAACATTAACCATCACAGAAACATTCTCTGATGCAGCAAGAGAGGGACCTGGAGGCCATGAGTGAGGCCATCTGGAGTATGTGTTTACAGTACCCATGGTATCTTGGCATTCAAACGAAGTTCTTATCATTTGTTTCTCTTCCCATAGCTTCATCTAAGAGAAGCTGATTGAGAAAAGAAAAAGATATTGGGAGTAGGGCGATCAGAGCCTGAAGCAGCCCTGCCTAGTCACAAAGTATATCAAGGACTACACTATCCCTGAGGAGCCCTGATGGAGCAAAAGTTAAGTATTTGGCTGCTAACTGAAAGGTTGGTGGTTCGAACCACCCAGCTGCTCTGTGACAGAAAAGACCTAGAGATTTGCTTCTATAAAGATCACAACCTAGATAACTCTATGGGGCAGATCTACCCTGCCATATGGGGTTACTGTGAGTCGGAATTGACTCAATGGCACCTAACAACAACAGACTTCCTATGAGGAGGCATCAAGGATCCATCAGGCACCTCATTGGACACTCCAGGACACAACTTGGGGAAAGTGCTATAGTAAACAATTCAAGATGGGCATTGGTGGTTCAGCGGTAGAAATCTTGTCTTCCATATTCTTCGCCAACACACCTCACCTGCAGCCACCACCCATCTGTTACAGGAGGTTTGAAAGTTTTTATAGTACTGAACAGGTTTCAGCAGAGCTCCCAGATTAAGATGCACTAGGAAGAAAGGCCTGGTAATCTACTTCTGAAACCAGCCAATGAAAACCGTATGGATCACAATGGTCCAATCTGCAACTGATCACAGGGATGAAGCAGGACCTGGCAGCCATGATTTTAGCACAGCAGCAAACAATAAGAAAAAGAGATTCAAGAGCTTAGATGTGGGCTCGTGCATTACTAAAGTTTACAGGATGTCTTAGGCCTTCTCTGATACCTGACCTTTGTCTCCAATCTCGAGCCATTCGGTGGAGTCATTCCCAGCCCACAGTCTGCTAAAACCACACCAGCTTTATCAGATATGCTGCAATGAAGAGGAATTTGCCCCATCAAATATTCAAGCTTTTTTTTTTTCTTTTTGACTAATTGAACTTTATTTTGTTAAATTCAATTTCAAATTTAATTAGAGGAGTGAAATTTTTTGAAATATTTTTTATTTGGAAATAATACCACACTTAACAAAAAGTTGTAAGAATTAGAATAGTACAAATACTACCCATATTCCGTTTTACCCAGATTCTCTGAGTGTTAATATTTTACCCATTTGCTGTATCATAACCTGTCTTTCTCCCTCCCTGTCCCAAACCCTTCCTATATGTTTTTCCTGAACTATTTGAGAGTTAAGTTACACACAGATGGACTCCTTCCTCATAAATTCTTAAGAGTGTATTTTCCAAGAATAAGGAAATTCTCTGACGTAGTCATAGCACTATTATCAACTTCTGTAATTTTAACATTGATGAATATTTTTATCTAACGTACCATCTGTATTCCAGTTTTGTCAATTAACACATAATGACCTTTCCATTCAGTTGCCTTAAGTCTAGAACATTTCTATAGCCTCTCTTTATCTGCTGGGCCTTGGTAATTTTGGAGGATGTTGTCTCTCTCTTCTTTTTTTTAATAGAACGTTCCTCATTTCAAGTTTGCCTGAGTTTCCTCATTGAATATAGCCAAGTTACATATTCCCAGTTGTAGTATCACATAAGTGATGATGTGTTCTTCTCAGGTATTACACCTGGCTGTTTAGGGTTTATAGTATACACAATTTAACTTATCATGGCCTACATTCAAATGATATTAAAGTAAAACCTATGAAAGCTGGAATCTATGTAAGGCAGAAATCTGTCAGAGAAGGAAAACTAAAATATTTTCCACTAATAGAGAGCAGCAGAAAAGTGGTAAGCTGCACCCTGTCAAAATCGGAAAAGTTGCAAGATCTGGAAAAAACAAGGCAGCACTGTCGAGTTCCAGCACTCACGGGTTTCATCGTATATCACTTCACATAAAGTATAAGAGCCTAAAGCAGTATACCTTCATTTCTCCACTTCCAGTCTTTAAGCTATTATTTTCATGCAATCCATTTTTATATGTTTTGAGCTCCACAATACATTGTTATTATTTTTACGTTAAATAATGGATTATCTTTTGAAGATATTTAAATAATAATAAGATATTTAAATAATTATTTACTCAAATAATTACCATTTTCAGTGTTCTTAATGCCATTGTTTAGCTCCAGCTTTCCACCAGGTATCATTTTTCTTGGGCTTGGTGGACTTTTCTGAATATTTGTAATGCAGGTCTGTTGGTAATGGATCTTTTCAGCTTTTCTGTGCCTGGGAAAGTCTTTACTTCACCTTCATTTTTGAAATATATTATCTGCCAGGTAACAACTTCTAGTAGGACAGCTTTTTTTCTTTTCCTTTTAAAACTTTAATATGTTGCTCTGCTGTCTTCTTGCTTGAAAAAAAAATGGAATGCATAAACATCGATATCCTAGGTATTAGTGAGCTGAAATGGACTGGTTTTGGCCATTTAGAATCAGACAGTCATACGGTCTACTATGCTGGGAATGACAACTTGAGGAATGGCATTGCATTCATCGTCAAAAAGAACATTTCAAGATCTATCCTGAAGTACAACGCTGTCAGTGATAGGATAATATCCACACACCTACAAGGAACACCAGTTAATATGACTATTAGTCAAATTTATGCACCAACCACAAGGCCAAAGATGAAGAAATTGAAGATTTTTACCAACTTCTGCAGTCTGAAATTAATCAAACATGCAATCAGGATACATTGATAATTATTGGTGATTAGAATGCAAAAGTTGTAAAAAAGAAGGTTTGGTAGTTGGGAAATATGGCCTTGGTGATAAAAATGATGCCAAAGATTGAATGATAGAATTTTGCAAGACCAGCAACTTCATCATTACAAATACCTTTTTTTGCCAGCATAAATGGTGACTATACATGTGTGCCTCACCAGATGGAATACACAGGAGTCATATTGATTACATCTGTGGAAAGAGACAATGGAAAAGCTCAATATCATTTGTTAGAACAAGGCCAGGGGCCAACTTCAGAACAGACCATCAATTTCTCATATGCAAGTTCCAGTTGAAACTAAAGAAAATTAGAACAAGTCCACAAAAGCTAAAGTTCGACCTTGAGTTATCCCACCTGAATTTAGAGACCATCTCAAGAATAGATTTGACATGTTGAACCCTAATGATGGAAGATCAGACGAGTTGTGGAATGACATCAAGAACATCATACATGAAGAAAGCAAGAGGTCATTAAGAAGACAAATAAAAAAAGACCAAAATGGATGTCAGAAGAGGCTCTGAACATCGAGTAGTTAAAGCAAAGGGAAGAAATGATGAAGTAAAAGAGCTGAACGGAAAATTTCAAAGGGAGGCTCGAGAAGACAAAGTAAAAATCATAATGGCATGTGCAGAGAGCTGGAGATAGAAAATCAAAAGTAAGAACACGCTCAGCATTTCTCAAGCTGAAAGAACTGAAGAAAATTCAAGCCTCGAGTTGCAGTAATGAGGGATTCTACAGGGAAAATATTAAATGACACAGTAAGCATCAAAAGAAGATGGCAGGAATACACAGAGTCACTATGCCAAAAAAGAATTGGTCAATGTTCAAACATTTCAGGAGGTAGCACGTGATCAGGAACCAGTGGTGCTGAAGGAAGAAATCCAAGTTGCACTGAAGATGTAGGTGAAAAACAAGGCTCCAGGAATTGATGGAATATCAATTGAGATGTTTCAACAAATGGATTCAGTGCTGGAGGTGCTCATTTGTCTATGCCAAGAAATTTGGAAGACAGCAGCCTAGCCAACCAACAGGAAGATATCCATATTTATGCCTATTTCCAAGAAAGGTGATCTAACTGAATTCAGAAATTATCAAACAGTATCATTAATATCACATGCAAGTAAAATTTTTCTGAAGATACTCCAAAAGCAGCTGCAGTAGTATATCCAAAGGGAACTGTCAGAAATTCAAGCCAGATTCAGAAGAGGACATGGAACCAGGGATATCATTGCTGATGTCAGATGGATCCTGGCTGAAAGCAGAGAATACCAGAAAGATGTTTACCTGTGTTTTATTGGCTGTGCAAAGGCATTCGACTGTGTGGATCATAACAAATTATGGATAATATTGTGGAGAATGGGAATGCCAGAACACTTAATTGTGCTCATGAGGAGCCTCTTCTTAGACCAAAAGGCAGTCATTTGAACAGAATAAGGGGATACTATGTGGTTTAAAGTCAGGACAGATGTGTGTCAGGGTTCTATCCTTTTCACATGGTTATTCAATCTGTATGCTGAGCAAATAATCCTAGAAGCTGGATTATATGAAGAACAACACAGCATCAGGATTGGAGGAAGACTCATTAACAACCTACATTATGCAGATGACACAACCTTGCTTGCTGAAAGTGAAGAGCACTTGAAGTACTTACTAATGAAGATTAAAGACCATAGCCTTCAATATGAATTACACCTCAACGTGTAGAAAACAAAAATTCCCACGACTGGGCCAATAAGTAAAATCATGGTAAATGGAGAAAAGTTTGAGGTTGTCAAGGATTTCGTTTTACTTGTATCCACAATCAACACCCATGGAAGCAGCAGTCAAGAAATCAGATGACACATTGCATTGGACAAATCTGTTGCAAAGGACCTCTTTAAAGTGTTAAAGAGCAAAGATGACATCTTGAAGACTAAGGTGTGCCTGACCCAAGCCATGGTATTTTCAATCACATATGCATGCGAAAGCTGGACAATGAACAAGGAAGACTGAAAAAGAAGTTATGTCTTTGAACTGTGGTGTTGGCAAAAAATATTGAATATACCATGGTCTCCCAAGAGAATGAACAAATCTGTCTTGGAAGAAGTACAGCCAGAATGTTCCTTAGAGGCAAGAATGCAGAGTCTACATCTCACATACTTTGGACATGTTATCAGAAGGGATCAGTCCCTCCAGAAGTACGTCACCCTTGGTAAAGTAGAGGGTCAGTGAAAAAGAAGGCCCTCAACAAGACGGATTGACACACTGGCTGCAACAATGGGCTCAAGCACAACAATGATTGTGAGCATGGCGCAGGGCTGAGCAATGTTTCATTCTTTTGTACATAGGGTCACTACGAGTTGGAACCGACTCAACGGCACTTAACAACAACAACAAAGTAAAAGGAAGAAATGATGAAGCAAAAGAACTGAACAGAAGATTTCAAAGGGTGGCTCAAGAAGACAAAATAAAGTATATTGAAACGTGTAAAGGCCTGGAAATAGAAAACCAAAAGGTAAGAACACACTTGGCATTTCTCAAGTTAAAAGAACTGAAGAAAAAAATCAAGCCTTGAGTTGCAGTACTGAAGGATCCTGTGGGGAAAATATGAAATGAAGCCGTAAGCATCAAAATAAGACTGAAGGAATATACAGAGCAACTGTACCAAAAAGAATTGTTTGACGTTGGACCATTTAAGGAGGTAGCCTATGATCAAGAGCCAATGGTACTGAAGGAAGAGGTTCAAGCTGCACTGAAGGCATTGGTGAGAAACAAGGCTCCAGGAATTGACAGAACACCGGTTGAGACGTTTCAACACACGGATGTAATGCTGGAAGTGCTCATTTGTCTATGCCAAGAAATACAGAAGACAGCTACCTGGCCAACTAATTGGAAGAGAGCCATATTTGTACCCATTTCAAAGAAAGGAGATTCAACAGAATGCAGAAATTATGAACAATATCTTTAGTATTGCACACAAGTAAAATTTTGCTGAAGATCTTTCAAAAGCGGTTGCAGCTGTGCATTGACAGGGAACTGTCAGAAATTCAAGCCAGATTCAGAAGAGGATGTGAAACCAGGGATATCATTGCTGATGTCAGATGGATCCTGGGTAAAATGAGAGAATACCAGAAAGATGTTTACCTGTGTTTTATTGACTATGAATATGCATTCGACTGTGTGGATCATCACAAATTACAGATAACGTTGCCAAGAATGGGAATTCCAGAACACTTAATTGTGTTCATGAGGAACCTGTACTTAGACAAAGACAGTCGTTTGAACAAAATGAGGGGGGTACTATGTGGTTTAAAGTCAGGAAAGGTGTGTGTCAGGGTTGTATCCTTTCACCATACTTATTCAATCCGTATGATGAGCAACTAATCCTAGAAGCTGGATTATATGAAGAACAACATGGCATCAGGATTGAAGGAAGATTCATTAACAACCTGTGTCATGCAGATGACACAACCTTGCTTGCTGAAAGTGAAGAGGACTTGAAGTACTTACTGATGAAGATCAAAGACCACAGCCTTCAGGATGGATTGCACAACATAAAGAAAACAAAAATCCTCACAGCTGGACCAATTAGCAACATCGTGATAAACAGAGAAAAGATTAAGGTTGTTAAGGATGTCGTTTTACTTGGATACACAATCAATACCATTGAAGCAGCCGTAGAGAAATCAAAGGAAGTATTGCACTGGGAAAATCTGTTGCAAAAGATCTCTTTAAAGTGGTACAAAGCAAAGATATCACTTTAAGGACTAAAGTGTGCCTGACCCAAACCATTGTGTTTTCAATGGCCTCGTAGGCATGTGAAAACTGGACAATGAATAAGGAAGACAGAAGAAGAACTGATGTCTTTGGATTATGGTGTTGGTGAAGAATATTGACTATACCATGGACTGCCAGAAGAAGGAACAAATCTGTCTTGGAAGTAGTAGAGCCAGACGCTCTTTGGAAGGAATTATGGCTGGACTTCATCTCACTTATTTTGGACATGTTATCAGGAGGGACCAGTCCCTGGAGAATGACTTCGTGCTTGGTAAAACAAAGTGTCAGAGAAGAAGAGGGAGGTCCTCAATGAGATGGATTGGCACAGTGCCTGCATCAATGGGCTCAAGCATAAGCGTGATTGAGGGTCATTTGATTGTATATAGGGTCGCTACGAGGGGGAAGTGACTCAAAGACACCTAACAACATCTTCATAGACTCCAATTACACATGCATGTATTCGACGGCATAAAATTATCCTAAGTTTACCGATGCACTGTTCATTTTTTTCAGTCTTTTTTTTTTTTTTCTTTTTGAGTTTGAAGAGTTACTTTCTCGATGTCTTCCATGTTCATGTTTTTTCTCAAGGCCTAATCTGCTGTCTTTCCCACCCAGTGTGTCCTTCCTTTCAGTCGTTGTAGTTTTCATCTGTAGTGATTCTGTTTGGGTCTTTTTTGTGTCAGGTATAATCAGTATAACAGAACTATACAAGGTTGTTTTTTTTTTTTTTTTAACTTCTTTGTGTTTTACGCAGAAATACCACTCACAAGTCAGAAAATGATCCCTGAGCATGTCGGTGTATGGAAGATACCCACGCCCTTCAGATAATGAACCAGATGCTGAGTCTACTTTTCTAGCTTACTGAGAAAAAGGAGGGAGACATTGCAAGACAATTCTCAGATATCGTATCTCCACCTGCTTTATTTCTCTTCCTTGGGATCTAACCAAAAGGTCGGCAGTTCAGATCCCCCAGGTGCTCCTTGGAAACACTATGGGGCAGTTCTACTCTGTCCTATAAGGGTTGCTATGAGTCGGAATTGACTCGACGGCAGTGGGTTTGGGGTCTATAGGTAGTGAGGATCCACTATTAATATACGCTTGTTATGGTTCACCCATAATCTGAATCAGAGGCACCATAGGGTGTAAAATGATAAGGACCTGGACAGCAATACAAACTACAGGATGAACTGAAGACAGAGGATAAAGGAAGACTTTCCAAGGCTAGATCACTGGAGTTTAATTGGGTATTTTGAAAAAAATGAAAAGGACGAATTAGAAATGTCTGAGATCTGGACTCAGGCTTGTTGAGAAAATACAGAAATCATGGAAGTAAACCAAGAAGATGGAAGGTAAGGTGACTTTATACGCTGTGTGCATTTCTCAGCAATAACAAAGTAATATAAATGACATCCAATTCATTTTCTCAGCAGCAGTCAGCAAGCACTTCCTATCCCCTACTGTGTGTAGAACCATGGGGAAGATCACTACGGGAAACAGAATGATGTTCCAAACAGAGCCTCTGCCCTGAAGGAAGTTAGACTACAGCTGAGAGTACCAGCTGAGTGAGACAGCTTGGGTACATCCTAAGCCGGCATATACATAATAAGGCAGTAATGAAAAAAGGGAAGATGTATGACATTCCAGGCATGTTATACACATTATCTCGGTTAATCTTCACAGCAACTCTATGAGGTAGTTATTAATATTATCCTCATTTTACAAATGAGGAAGGTAAGATACAGATAGTTTAGGTAACTTTTCTGATAATATGTAGCTACTAAGTGGTAAAATGAGGATTCAAGCCCAGAAAAACTGACTCTGGAGCCTGATCTCTTACTTACTTTGTTGTTGTCGTTAGGTGCCGTTGAATCAGTTCCGACTCATAGAGACCCTACATACCACAGAACAAAACACTGCTCAGTCCCTCGCTATGGTCTCAATTGTTGTTACTCTTGAGACCATTGTTGGCAGCCACTGTGTCAATCCATCTCATTGAGGGTCTTTTTTTTCTGCTGACCCTCTACTTTACCAGGCATGATGTCCTTCTCCAGGGACTGATCCCTCCTGACAACATGTCCAAAGTATATAAGACGCAGTCTCGCCATTCTTGCTTCTAAGGAGACTTCTGTTTGTACTTCCAAGACAGATTTGTTCGTTCTTTTGGCAGTCCATGGTATATTCAATATTCTTTGCCAACACCACAATTCAAAGTCATCAATTCTTCTTCCATTTTCCTTATTCATTGTCCACCTTTTGTGTCATATAATGCAATTCATGGCTTGGGTCAGGTGCGCTTTAGTCTTCAAGGTGACATCCTTGCTTTTCAACACTTCTTTTTATTTACTTTACTGACCTCCTATTATACAGGGTTGTCAGGAACAAGATTGAATTGTTCAGAATGAGGACTTTAATTGTGCTAAGTTGAAATAGGAGCCCTGGTGGTACAATGGAAACCCTCGTGGCATAGTGGTTAAGAGCTATCTTTACTAACCAAAAGGTGGGCAGTTTGAATCCACCAGGTGCTCCTTGGAAACCCTATGGGGGCAGTTCAACTCTGTCTTATAGGGTTGCTATGAGTTGGGATCCATTTGACAGCAACAAGTTTGGTTTTGGTTTGAGTGGTGCTGTGGTTAAGAGCTACGGCCGCTAACTAAAAGGTCAGCAGTTCGAATTCACCAGCTGCTCCTTGGAAATTCCATGGGGCAGTTGTACTCTGTCCTATAGGGCTGCTATGAGTTGGAATGGACTTGATGGCAAACTTTTTTTTTTTAAGTTGAAATAAATGTTCTTGCAACCCCTTCATTTTTCCTATCTTATATCCTCTCTTACAAATTCCTCTAGCCAAGATTACACCTAATTAAAATGGAAATCTACGGGCAGCTGTAGCAAACTGGGCAAGCTCATTGAGTCCAATGACTAAAGCCAGGACACCCACCCTTTGGCCCATGTGTCCATAGCTCCTCCATCAGAAAGTAAGTCTCAGAGGAAAAGAGGCTGTTTTATGCGTCACTGTACTCTCAGCATTTAAAACAGTGCCTGGCACATAGTAGCTGTTCAATCAATTCTTGTGGAATCAATAAGTGAATGTAGAGAAGGCAGTCAATACTAAGTAAGATTCAGCATGGCACTGCATTTGCTGGCTTTTTCTCCCCGGTGCTCCCATAACATGCCACCAACCCTAGATTCTGATCTTTTGAAGAGCTGTACAATACAGAGATGCATGGGTTTATAGGGGACACGATTTACGGGTTTATAGGGGACATGATTTACTCACACATAAGGCAACCTAAGGACACCCAGTGTAGCCTCATATTGCCCTAAGGTTGGCCTTGCCCCAGGCACAGTGAAGCCAGCCTTGCTTCATTGTTGGAAGCCCTGGAAATACCACCCATGATTCTTGGACCTGAGTCCATCACAGTCTCTCTCCGCTGGATCAGGTTTCCCAGTAAAGAGCTACTAGGGCAACTCCAATACCCCAAAATCTTACCTTCAAATCTATACACTTTACCCAATAATTTGCTTCAAGTTTCCCAAAATAGTTCCCTGTGGACAAGTTTACTGATAAATTTTTCTCTTACTGTCCTTGCTAAACATGTCCTTGTGTAGGGAACAGCCAAATTTCCAATTCTCTAACACGAAGCAAGGACAGTTTTCAACTGCCCTGCCCCACAGGGTGTATAAACTCAACTACAAAATTCACTTTTCATCATCATACATAAAAAAGGGAAAGATTTAATAGGTACTTAATGATGATAATGATTTACTTGTTGGCCTGGACTAAACAGAATATTACTGTAGAAAGAGCTGAGCGGTGTTCGACTCCCTCCCACATACAACTATTTGGCAGCCAGAATAGGAAAGGGTGGCATGTCCAGGAACTCGGAGTCACAAGGTCAACCAGGGAAAAAGTTCCACTTTGCACCTGGCCCCTGATGACCACAGGAATTATAAATGTAATGACTTGATTTCCTTGTATTGAAGATACAAAAATCCCTGTAAGTAAATATTTTCTTATAGTCAGTACCCCAAAACAGCTGTAATATAAACTTATACATGGAGTCAATGGAGTTCTGGTATATGAAGAATCATGTTGTTTACTTAATGGTGGATGAAAAAATACCAACCTAACCTCACCATCAAAACTTGACATGCAGTGTCAAATTTCCTAGAAAACTTATTTAATGTTGCCATTCAGCCATTTATTCAGGCAAGAAGCCTTTATTGACTCTGTAGTCTGTGCTTTGAGAGACATATAAGATGTGGAAACTAAGGTCCCTAGAATTGAGTTTATAATCAAAACAGACCAAGGGAAATACACACACAACAAGATTCATATACGTAAGACACAAATATTCAATAACGAAAGAGCAGTATTATATTCATGATTAACCAAAATTAGTTTAATTTAGCTTAAATTCAAATATTCTGGTGGTATACATGGTTGTATTTTCACAAATATGCATGAATTCAATCCATATCTAACCCATTGCTCAACTGCAGGCTGTTTGAGGACGTTACCAGCATGGGTCTGATGCAGACTCTCGTGCCTAAAAGGGCTACTACACTCCAGGCATTTAGGAGTTCAGTGGCTCCTGACAAAATAAAACGATGAGTTAATACTAGCCCTCCTCCCTCCCTCCCTCCTTTCCTTCCTCCCTTTCTTCCTTCCTTTCTTTTTTCCTGACTTTCTGCTTTCCCGCCTTCTTGTCTTTGTATCTTTTTCCCTTCCTTTCATCCTCTTTCATGGAAAACCTACTTGCTAAAAGTTACAACGCTAGGATTTAAAAACAAGACATGTCTGCTGCCTTTAAGGAAAAACTGGTGGTGTACTGGTTAAGAGTTATGGCTGCTAACCGAAACGTCAGCAGTTTGAATCCACCAGGTGCTCCTTGGAAACTCTATGGCGCAGTTCTGCTCTGTCCTATAGGATCGCTATGAGTTGGAATTGCCTCAACAGGCAAGAGGTTTGGTTTTGTTTGTTTGTTTGTTTGTTTTGCTGCACTTAATGAGCTTTTGACTGAGTACAGAAGACCTACAAGTATAGAGATAAGTGCAATAAAATAGTGGATATTAAATCATCTTCCGTCTGATGTGTGTGTAGTGGGACCCCTCACTTCTAAAATGGAATCAGGTAAAATCATGGGCTGGGAGATACCATTCTTTCCAGTGACAATCAGGTCCGGGGTCAGCTAAAGGACATGATCTCTTCAATCTGCGCATACTTCAAGGTGTAGCCTGGGCCATTTCAATGGATGGAACCACTACCTGCTGCAACTTCCTGAAAAATGTTGCTCAAAACAAGCTTGTGGTTAGCAAGACAAAGACAGGTAGAGGGGTTGTTGATTGGGGTTTTCACCAGTTCTTCATTCCTTTTTATGGCTGAATAACATTCCATTATATGGATACACCACTTTTTGTTCACCCATTTGTCAGTTGATAGACATTTGAGTTGTTTCCACATAAGTTCAATTCTGACCATGGCCCCTGGGTGTGTGGGAGAACCAACCAGGAAATGAAACCAGCCAAACCATAACTGTGTTAGCAGAAATCCCGCTGCTTCCCATAGAGCTGCAAAGCCAACAAGGGGCAGAAGAAACATAGTTCTTATTTGATCACCTTCTAAAACACAAGGACATATTTGTACCCAATAATTCCCAAGATGTTGTCATTGTTAGTTGCCGTTTCATCCACTTTCACTCATGTGTGCAGAGTAGAACTGTGCTCCATAGGATTTTCAAGGCTGTGACCTTTCTGAAGCAGATCGCGGGGCCTTACTTTGGAGGTGCCTCTGAGTGGGTTTGACCAACCAGCATGTCAATAGTCCAACGTTTAATCCTTAGTTTCAGCCTCTTTTCAAAGTCACAGTACACGTGTGAGGTGGGGAAAGAGGAGTGAGAGGAATAAATCTCTGGACCAGAATCTTCCACTAAGCCCCATATTCATGATGCCAAGGCTACCCCACTTCATCCAGTGCTCAAATGACCCTCATTTACAGAAACAACACTACATGGTGGAGAAGGGACTAACCTTTGCCAAAAATATAAGGGATTTGGTGAAAAGTGCCTTAAAAAAGGCAAAAACTTGCTCCTGTCTGGTGGATTTTGAGGCATAGTGACCCTATAGGACAGAGTAGATCTGCCTTGTAGTTTCCAAGAAGCAGGTGGTGGATTCAAACAGCTGACTTTTTGGTTAGCAGCCAAGCTTGTAACCATTAAGCCACCAGGGCTCCCCCCAAAGGTAGAAACTAGGTATAGTTCATACCTAACCCATTTTTGACAGATTGAATGACTGCTACACTACAGTTAAGTCACATCCTAGTTCTAGGCCATTTGATATGGTTAATAATAAGGGAAACAGAGGGCCCACATTGATGGGTTCCTCTGAGTACATAGTAAGTTTCACAAAGGTCGCTGACGAATGTGGGACGCACTCAAAAACAGGTAAGCAAGGAGACAGGGTGGAGACAGGGTGGAGACATGGTGATCATAAATAGCAAATCCTTCTCAGACATCTGTTAACCATGCATCCCTTTAAAGTTCACCTTATGCAAAGAATTTAACTTTAGGCAATTTCCCTTGCTTCCTGAGAGATCATTTTAAAACTTCGGAATTCCTTGAGCAGTTGTGGTGCTTTTATTACTTTAAAACCTCAAGACTGTAAGTGAGAATGTGTGCAAATTAATGGGGGATTGGCCAGGCCAAAGACCACCTAGTGCCTCTTGTCAGTGATCTCCAAAAGGGGGCCTGAATCAATCAACCAGGTTAAGGTTAGCCAATGGTTAATTTACTACTCTATTTCCTCCTTTTCTTAAAACCTCATTGTAAGTAACCTGCATGGAGCCTTCTGTTTTTCTTTTCTGAATGGAAAGTTCTCCCTGCATGCATATAGGTTAACTTCTTTGAGTAAATTCTACATGTTTTAATTCCTTTGTGCTTTGATTACTTTTCGACAATATGACACTTTGTAAAATTTACTTCCAGGACACATATATTTGTACCTGACAACCTAGAACAATACATAATTATCAGTAAACTAAATAGACAGATCCCCCACCCCCTTTCTTTAAGCTCTTTAAATACCAATTTAAAGGAAAAACATTAGTGGTGAAAAATGAGATACATGAAGTTTATTCAGCTTCATTAACATAAGCTACAGAAATTAAAAACAAAATCTTTCAAATCTCTGACTCCTGGGGCCCTCATTTCTCCATGTTCTCGAAGAATTCAGCCTTATATGTGTTACCTGATTAGGGTCCGTGCCCTGGAGCAGTTGAGCCAATGAGACATACCCAAAGTCAGAAAGAGTGAGAAAGTTTACTAAGGAGATGTACACATCACTGGGGACTCAGCAGCAACACAGGCTGTCTCTATAGAGTTCCAAAGAGCAGCTTTACATTACGGCTTTTATAGAATCTTATGAGGGTTACAAGTGTTTTTGTAGTCCCCTGCCAGAGATTTCTTTATTAGGCTAAAGATATACATATCTGATACTTGGGCTCCAGCTTTCCGGTGGGGGTTGTCTGCCACAGGTAGTCTGGACAGAACAAAAGGTGATTCGCATAAGTTTAAAACAAAGAACAAAGTCATTAAGGTTTGGTGAAAACAATATCTTTAACAGAGGTATGTGAAGGAGGCAGGCAGAGGAAGAACAACTTATAGGTTTATCATGGCCTTAGTTATGTTAAGCTCTCAGTTGCCCATTTTGAAAAAGGAGAAAACAGGCTGGAGAGTATTGGGGTCACACGTGTTAAATCTTTTGACCATCCCAGGCATGTCTTCCTAGCTTCTCCCACAACACCTTGTACATACTTCTATCCCAGGACATACCATATGGTTTATCTGTTCATGTCTCTAACTATGATGAGCTCTTAAGAGTGGAGATTCAGTCTTGTTTATTTCTCTATCTCCTGTGCATATGTATGACAGAGCCAAGGAGGTGGCTTGGGCTCAATCGAAATTTGTTGAATAAATAAGTTTGAATAAACAATAAGTAAATATTGCCAGTTGATAATAATGAACAGGAATGCCTGCCCCCATGTTTCCACTTGCTGGAATATTAATTATAACTTATAAGTATATAAAAAAAATTATATATATATATATATAAAAATAGGTATGTATATATACTTATCATGGTAGTTCATTCTCAAACATAACCCAGAAAATCCAAATCTCCTACGAAACAGCCTAACAGAAATGGTCAGAAAAAACATACTGAAATATGGCATTTCATCTTCAGCAGACTTCAGAAACACAAACTCGCCATCATTTGGGGAATCAGAGGGAGATAATGGCCCAATCTCAGCAAAACAGTGCTGCTAACAACTCAAAAAACTAAACTCTACGTGCATTCCAATTTCCCTTGTGATTCCAATTAAGATCACATCAATTAAGTGAACTTATCATTTTCCATCATGGAGCTCTTGAAAATTGCATAAAATTCAAGTTGGCATTTTCTCCCTTCCCTGAAAAGGAAGGAACATGATTGCATCACACTGATTGCATATTTAGCTCTCCAAGCAGGTGCACAAACATAAGCAATATAGCAAAACAGGAAAAAAAAAGAAAAATATGAAGAGGCTAAAATCAAAGGAAACGTTTCGGAAACAGGGCATGCTATGGGCGGCTGATTCTAATTGAGAAATGGTTCAGAAATATGAGCCCAGTAGAGGAACAGGCCCTGCAGGACAGAATGGGATGATTATAAACTCCACATCTTCCCCCAGATCCTACAGTCAGAGTGTCTGTCCATAGAACCCTAAATGAACTTCCCAAGTGACAGAGCTACGGGGCCAGCAGGATGGGCTAATTCCCCCAATGCCAGGCGGTCCGGGGCAGCATCTCTGGGCATGGGAGTTTAGGGGGGTGATGGGCAATTGACTTTTGAATATCTCGGGGGGGGGACAGATTTCTGCTGTTACCCTCTTTATATCATTTAGAAGACCTCACAAATTTTCAGAACGACCGCCAAAATAACCCAGCAGATCACAGATGGTCAGCAGGTTCACCCAGCTTTGTTACCAGGGTCTCAGGTCTCTCTTGGAGCGGCCAGAGAGACACAAAACGCATGAAACAGAAAGAAGCTTTATTCCGTCGGCCAAGCAAAGGAGCACGGCGGCCATGCATCGCCAAGATGGCTCCCTGAACAATGGCGGCAACAGTTTTTATGAGGGGCAAGAACCGAAGCAGGGTCCTGAGGGCAAGGAGCAAGGTTGTTGATTGGTCTGGCCCGAAAACGCGTCCCCAGGGCAATTTCTCGGTTGGACTTGCTCAGCCCAAAAGGGTCTCTCAAACCAGGTCTTAGGCTCAGACCCTTTCCTCCTGAAAGTCTTCCGCCAGCCTTGGTCCGCTAAAATTTGGTTCCGTCCTGCGGGAGGAAAGTTCCGGGGTCACCGGAGGAAAGTGGTGAGCGGGGCGGGCCGCGGGGGCGGGGCGATGATTCTGCGCATGTCCGGCGGGCCGGATGTGGTCCGGCGGGCCGGATGTGGTCCGGCGGGCCGGATGTGGTCCGGCGGGCCGGATGTGGTCCGGCGGGCCGGATGTGGTCCGGCGGGCCGGTTGTGGTCCGGCGGGCCGGATGTGGTCCTAACTGGTTCTGTGCCCCGTAGACCCAGCCTCTTTTTCTTATCTTGGGCGGGAGGTTGGCCAGTTGCCTAGGGAGGAGGCTCATGCTCCTCTCCTTACAAGCCGGGGGGTGCCCGGAGGCTGTCGGCCTCAGTTTGACTTCTGCACACATCATAGCCGTGGAACAGAGCCTGGGCTGTGGATGGAGTCAGACTCTCAGGCTCTGCGTCCGATTAGTGGCTTGGCCTTGAGTAAGTTGCTTAGATTCTTTGTGCCTTGTTTCCTCATTTGTAAAATGTGGGGACTGATTGTAGCTACATGACAGGGTTGATCTGAGAGTTCAACACACCAAGGCATGTAAAGCACACCACTGTTACTGTTCGTTGCTGTAGATTCGATTCTGACTCATGGTGACCCCGTGTGTGCAGAGCAGAACTGCTCCGTAGGGTTTTCAAGACTGTGACCTTTCAGGAGCAGACCACCAGACTTGTCTTCTGAGGCATTGCTGGGCAGATCTGAACTATCAACCTTTTTTTAGTGGTGGTGTGCTTAACTGTTTTCACTATCTGCTATCATTACAGCTTTCACATGCTGTGGTGACTGTTGCTATCCGATTAATCTCTACAATCCCCGGGCTAAAAGTGTTACTGACTGCAGCCTTCCCATCTCCCTGATAATGCTGCCAGGAGATTCCCTAGAATTATAAGCAGGGCTATCAAACTCACCTTTCCAAACCACCAAACCATACCTGTTACCGTTGGGGCTATTCCAACTCATAGGGACCCTATACGACTGAGTAGAGCTGCCCCATAGGGATTCCAAGGCTGCAGTCTTTGTCCACATCTGTCTCCCCATGGAGTGGCTGGTGGGTTCAAACTGCTGACCTTTAGCTTGGTTAGCAGCTTAGTGCTTTAACCACTGCACCACCAGGGATACGAAGTATTCTTCTACAGAAGTAAATGATGGTTGGATCTTCAAACAAATGCACAGAATTTATCTTAACATGGTAAACATAGAGTGGAAAACTTGCAGGATATCCTACTGCTGTAAATACACAGTATGGCATTACAACTACATTTTGGGTTAAATAGAGCTAGTCCACAAACCTGCATGATTTTATCACTTTGTATTATGGATAACAACTGATTTGTAATGAAACTTTTAGAGTATGTTTTGTTTACATATGGGGGTGCTTTAATAAGAGTTATTGGCACTTTTTTCTATTTCAAAACACTTTCACATTAAAAAAAAAATCATATGACAATACAGCAAGATAGGTAGAATAAAGAGACTACCTCCCTTTTACAGAAGGGGCAACTCTGGCCCAGAGAAGCTAAGTTACTCTGGAGAGGCTGCTGGGGATAAACTCAATCCCAGTATCTCAGGCAGCTGGCCCATTTCTTCCCATTGGTCCAAACAAGCTCACTCAGGCCAGGAATAAAGAAGCAGTTTATGGTTACAGGTAAGCACTTCCTTGTCACTCTTGCAGAATGGCCTCCCCATTCCATGCCCCTCATCTCTGCTGCTGTGTGTCTGTTGCCCTCCAAAACGCAGTCCAAAAAGCAAAACAGAGAAGAATGGAAGAGAATCCACTTAATGTAACCTCTGGGAGGTAGGATTACTTGTGATATTAACTTTCTTCTTTGTGCCTTTCTGTATTTGCCAAATTTTCTACGACGAACGTCTTAAGGGGTACGGTTATGAAATTATTACTTTTTTATGATTTTACAAATTCTACACAAAATTCAACCATTTCATAAAGCCTTCCCTATTTAAGCCTAGTTATCATTAACCTCCCTCCCATGTCTGTCAGTTTGTTGTACTGTGGGGGCTTGCGTGTTGCTGTGATGCTGGAAGGTATGCCACTGGTATTCAGATACCAGCAGGCTCATCCATGGAGGACAGGTTTCAGCTGAGCTTCCAGCCTAAAACGGACTAGAAATAAGGACCCAGCAGTCTACTTCTGAAAAGCATTAGCCAGTGAAAACCTTATGAATAGCAACAGAGAGTTGTCTGATATACTGCTGGAAGATGAGCCCCCCAGGTTGGAAGGCACTCAAAAGATGACTGGGGAAGAGCTGCCTCCTCAAAGTAGTGTGGAAAGTTGGGTCGACCTTAATGATGTGGTTGGAGTAAAGCTTTCGGGACCTTCAATTGCTGATGTGGCATGACTCAAAATGAGAAGCAACAGCTGCAAACATCCATTAATAATCAGAACCTGGAATGTACGAAGCATGAATCTAGGAAAATTGGAAACTGTCAAAAATGAAATGGAACTCATAAAAATTGATATCCTAGGCATTAGTGAGCTGAAATGTACTGGTATTGGCCATTTTGATTTGGACAATCATATAGTCTACCATGCTGGCAATGACAACTTGAAGAGGAATGGTATTGCATTCATCATCAAAAAGAACATTTCAAGATCTATCCTGAAGTACAACGCTGTCAGTGATAGGACAATATCCATATGGCTACAAGGAAGACCAGTTAATATGACTATTATTCAAATTTACCCACCAACCACTAAGGCCAAAGATGAAGAAATAGAAGATTTTTATCAGCTGCTGCAGTCTGGAATTGATCGAACATGCAATCAAGATGCATTGATAATTACTGTTGATTTTAATGCAAAAGTTGGAAACAAAGCAGAAGGATCAGTAGTTGGAAAATATGGCCTTGGTGATAGAAACAATGCCTGAGATCAAATGATAGAATTTTGCAAGACCAACAATTTCTTCATTGCAAATACCTTCTTTATCCAACATAAACGGCAGCTATACACACGGACCTTGCCAGATGGAACACACAGAAATCAAATTGACTACATCTGTGGAAAGAGATGATGGAAAAGCTCAATATCATCAGTCAGAACAAGGCCCAGGGCAGACTGTGGAACAGACCATCAATTGCTCATATGCAAGTTCAGGCTGAAACTGAAGAAAATCAGAACAAGTCCACGAGAGCCAAAATATGACCTTGAGTATATCCAACCTGAATTTAGAGACCATCTCAAGAATAGATTTGACACATTGAACACTAGTGACCAAAGACCAGACCAGTTGTGGAATGACATCAAGGACATCATCCATGAAGAAAGCAAGAGGTCACTGAAAAGACAGGAAAGAAAGAAAAGACCAAGATGGACGTCAGAGGAGAGTCTGAAACTTGCTCTTGAGCGTCGAGCAGCTAAAGCAAAAGGCAGAATTGATGAAGTAAAAGAACTGAACAGAAGATTTCAAAGGGCTTCTTGAGAAGACAAAGTGAAGTATTATAATGACATGTGCAAAGAGCTGGAGATGGAAAACCAAAAGGGAAGAACACCCTTGGTGTTTCTCAAGCTGAAAGAACTGAAGAAAAAATTCAAGCCTCGAGTTGCAATAGTGAAGGATTCTATGGGGAAAATATTAAACAACACAGGAAGCATCAAAAGAAGATGGAAGGAATCCACAGAGTCACTATACCAAAAAGAATTAGTCGATGTTCAACCGTTTCAAGAGGTGGCATATGATCAGGAACCGATGGTGCTGAAGGAAGAAGTCCAAGCTGCTCTGAAGGCATTAGCGAAAAACAAGGCTCCAGGAATTGATGGAATATGAGTCGCACATGCAGTGCTGGAGGTGCTCACTCATCTATGCCAAGAAATATGGAAGACAGCTTCCTGGCCAACTGACTAGAAGAGATCCATATTTATGCCTATTCCTAAGAAAGGTGATCCAACCGAATGTGGAAATTATAGAACAATATCATTAATACCACAAGCAAGCAAAATTTTGTTGAAGATCATTCAAAAACGGCTGCAGCAGCATATCGACAGGGAACTGCCAGAAATTCAGGCTGGTTTCAGAAGAGGACGTGGAACCAGGGATATCATTGCTGATGTCAGATGGATCCTGGCTGAAGGCAGAGAGTACCAGAAGGATGTTTACCTGTGTTTTATTGACTATGCAAAGGCATTCGACTGTGTGGATCATAACAAATGATTGATAACATTGCAAAGAATGGGAATTTCAGAACACTTCATTGTGCTCATGAGGAACCTTTACATAGATCAAGAGGCAATTGTTCGGTCAGAACAAGGGGATACTGATTGGTTTAAAGTCAGGAAAAGTGTGCATCAGGGTTGTATCCTTTCACCGTACCTATTCAATCTGTATACTGAGCAAATAATCCAAGAAGCTGGACTATATGAAGAAGAATGGGAAATCAGGATTGGAGGAAGACTCATTAACAACCTGCATTATGCAGATGACACAACCTTGCTTGCTGAAAGTGAAGAGGACTTGAAGCACTTACTAATGAAGATCAAAGACCACGGTCTTCAGTATGGATTGCATCTCAACATAAAGAAAACAAAAATCCTCACAACTGGACCAATGAGCAACATCATGATAAACAGAAAAAAGTTTGAAGTTGTCAAGGATTTCATTTTACTTGGATCCACAATCAACAGCCATGGAAGCAGCAGTCAAGAAATCAAAAGACTCATTGCGTTGGGCAAATCTGCTGCAAAGGACGTATTTAAGGTGTTGAAGGGCAAAGATGTCACCTTGGAAGACTAAGGTGCACCTGACCCAAGCCATGGTATTTTCAGTCGCATCATATGCATGTGAAAGCTGGACAATGAATAATAAAGACTGAAGAAGAATTGACGCCTTTGAATTGTGGTGTTGGCGAAGAATGTTGAATATACCATGGACTACCAAAAGAACGAACAAATCTGTTTTAGAGGAAGTACAACCAGAATGCTCCTTAGAACCAAGGATGGCGAGACTGCGTCTTACATACTTTGGACATGTTGTCAGGAGGGCTCAGTCCCTGGAGAAGGACATCATGCTTGGCAGAGCACAGGGTCGGTGGAAAAGAGGAAGACCCTCAAAGAGTTGGATTGACACAGTGGCTCCAACAATGAGCTCAAGCATAACAACGATTGTAAGGATGGCGCAGGATCGGGCAGTGTTTCATTTTGTTGTGCATAGGGCCTCTGCGAGTTGGAACCGAGTCAATGGCACCTAACAACAACATCATCATTAACCTCAGGTCCCTGGGTGGTCCACACGGTTTGTGCTTGACTACTAATCTAAAGGTTGTCAATTCAAACCACCCAAAAGTACCGTGGAAGGCAGACCTGGGGATCTGTTTTCATTAAGATTAAAACCCAAATTGAATCCATTGTCTCAGAATCAATTCTGACTCATAGCGTCCCTGTAGGACAGAGCAGAACTGCCCCATAGGGTTTCCATGACTGCAGTCTTTACAGAAGCTGCCTGCCATATCTTTCTGCTGTGGAGTGGCAGGTGGGTTAGCTGAGCGCTTAACCACTGCACCACCAGGACTCCTTCCATTAAGACTACAGCCTTGGAAACTCTACGAAGCAGTTCTACTACGTAACATGTAGGGTCAGGATGAGTCAGAATCGACTGAACAGCGACTAAAAACAACATCACTAGCCTCTCCATTCACTCAGAGCTCATGGATGTTCTCCTAACAATTGGTACATACTCCTTTTCCTTTTCTCTTCCTTTCTTTTATTCTCCCCTCTCTCTTTCTCTCTTTTTTAAGTTCCTATTACATAATCTTGTGCCAAGAGATTTAAAAATATTAGCCACTGTGCCACGACATTTAAAAATTGCACAAGTGGTAATGAAAACATTCTAGATGTTAAAATTTAAACACCACTAAGGTTCACGGGGTAGAAGTTAAAATATTCTTTCGTAACTTCTTCCACTCGCTCCTCACCCTTCCTCTTCTTTCTCTAATTCTTCTCTACCCGAAGGTTATGTAAGTTTGGTACACAACTTACATTCAAAAGTTTGGTTCATAATTTAAAATCTCTTACATGTAAGCATACATTGTCTATGTGCATGACTATGTATTCTTTTTTAATAAAATGAACCTGAGACCCATTTTCCTTGTTGCAAAGCAACTCTGATTACTCCCGTGGGATGTTAGTGTTTGCATTTGAGCTAGGGCCTGCAGGTGAGGGGGCCAAAGTGTCCATGTCCGAGGGCCATGGGCAGCAGTGACCTTCAGCACAGCCTCAGCCCTCAGCTGCAGCCTGAGGCCATGTGGTCACAAGTACAGTAGGAGCACAAATGGGCCTTTGGCTGCTGAGCCTACTGGTGACAGGTGCAAGTGCTGTGTATAACATGTGATCTCTAAAAATAGGACCCAGAAAGAAAGTGTCTCCCAGCCAGCCCTCTGGGTGGCCTGCAGCAAAATGTTAGTACTTAGTGGAAACGACACTATTTCAACATGTCATCTGTGTCCATACTGACAACTATATTGAGCTCTTTGAGAAAGTACCTAGTCACTTTGATCAAAACGGTAAATTGAGAATCTCTTAAACAGCCTTGAGCATAAGAGCCTTCCTAAAGAAACAGAGGTGAGAAGACGGGTTGGGTTTCCCAGGAAGAAACGTGGCTCAGTCAGTCATTTTGAGGCAAGTTTCCTGGGCATTTTTCCTCTCCTATCAGCCTTTGTGTTGGGAAAGTTGTGACTTTCCCATCATTTTGCCAAAATTCTCCAGACGTAAGGGATCCTGCTTATCTTTTTGGTAGTTCTGATGAAAGCAAACCCTAGACCTCTGCTTCCCACATGCTATTTTCATGACAAATGAGAAGAAAAGAATGCTTCTAAAGGAGCTGATTTCAGGGGATTAGTTCCAGAACCAAAACGATTACACAGGAAGTATTACATCCCCCCTAAACCAAAAAACAAACAAACAAAAAAACTCACTGCCAACGAGTTGGTCCCAACTCATAGCAACGACACAGGGTCTCCAAGGCTGCAAATCTTTAAGGAAGCAGACTGCCACATTTTTTCTTCCGTGGAGCCGCTGGTGGTTTCGAAAAGATGACCTTTCGGTTAGCAGTCGATATCCCACCTAGGCTGAGGCAAATACCTCACTTAGATGCGTTGCCTGAGAACATGAATGCCAGGCACTGAGTAAATGCTGATGATGTTCACCTGCAGTGTGAGAAGGGTCCACCACAGACCTTAACCTAGAGCTGACTGTAGGTCATAGGTGATGGGATTATGCAGGTGGCGTCCTCCATAGTTCACACCCTTAATCCTCTCCCTGCTTCGATAATCCCTTGCAGAACTGACTTCATATTATGGCTGTTGTTGTTAGTTGCCATCAAGTTAATTCCAACTCATGGTGACCCCTTGTATGTCAGAATAGAACTGTGCTCCATAGGATTTTCAAGGCTGTGGCCTTGCAAAAGTAGAATGCCAACCCTGTCTTCTGAGGCATCTCTGGGTGGCTTGGAACCACCAGACTTTAGGCTAGCCACATTATTTTCACCGCTAAATAAAAGCACAGAGAAAGTAGTAGTTGGGCAGAAAAGCAGTTTGAAATGTGGTTATCAGCTGAAAATTACAAAGCGTAAAATATCAGGAAACATTTAATCATTTCAAAAGTTTCAGGTGTGTATAAGTGCCTTAAAGTAATCTCATAGGAAAGAAAAAAAAAGTTGCCATCAAGTTGATTCCAACTCTCAGCAACCGCGTGTGTATCAGAGCAGAACTGTGCTCCATAGGCCTTTCAGTGCCTGTTTGTTTGGAAGTAGATCTCAAGGCCTTTCTTCGGAAGCACCTCTGGGTGGGGTCAAACCTCTAACCTTCCAATTAGCAGTCAAGCACGTTAACCGTTTGCACCACCGAGGGACTCAATTGCCAACTGGTTGCTTTTCTGTGAGAGGTACTTCTTTCTACAGGTTTATTTGGAGGGAAAAGCACTGTCTACCTAGTTGAGAAGAAGAAACTGTTTACATTAGCTTGGAAGAAGCTGGAATAGTTTGGGAGAAACAGATATTAGGCATGAACTAAAGTAAATTACTTATGAAGACTTCTTCAATGATTCAGATCCACATCTGAACTCTGCCTCACCTGAATTTTACCATCTCCATTGTACTCTAGATTGCCTTGTCATTGTTCTAATTGTTATGTATGTTTATGTCTTGTTCCCTGATGAACTTATAAGTTCCTTAAGGACAGGCACTATAACCGTCTGCATTCCCATGATCTCTTTTGGGTCTTTGGTAAACCCTTTAGGGTTGGCTTGGCCAGTGATCGTTGAGGGCAGCAGTACAGAGCTGTGTATGGGCATGAGTGACGTATGAGCGTGTACCACATCCTTGAGCTCACCATGACTCCTGCCCAGCACTCCTGTGACTGTTCTGTTGCCCCCCATGGCAAGGCAATGACTCCATGATGGGAGAACAAAGCTCTGGGATCTCGTACGCCCCATCCAGTCTATGGCCTGTGCCTCCCAAATTTCCAGTTCACAGACCAGGTCACGGTCAGTTCTCTGAGTAGGGAAGTTCCTACGGCTGGAAGCACATGGGCTGGGGCCACATTCCTGGATGCCGTGGTTACTACTTGGCCATCTATACGAGGAATGTGGGTGCCGGGAACATCTGGGCTTCCTTTGGAC
Organism: Elephas maximus indicus; assembly: GCF_024166365.1. Taxonomy (NCBI): domain Eukaryota; kingdom Metazoa; phylum Chordata; class Mammalia; order Proboscidea; family Elephantidae; genus Elephas; species Elephas maximus. The sequence continues at coordinate 11,240,239 of NC_064842.1, read as the reverse complement.
CAAAAAGATCTCCATCATGTGCCCAGCCTCCCTCATGCGACCTCTTGTAGGGGCAGGCCAGGTCGCTGATGAACAGGAACTATTTTTGAGAAGGCCCCTGGCAGAAGGTCTCCTTATCCACTGCCCAAGTACCCTGCATTCTCCATTCTCCATGCCAAGACTGTGGAGTGATTGAAATTAGAGGAAGAGAGGGGACACGGCCAAACAAGGGGAGGAGAGGACGCAAACTGGCACAGGGGAGTCCGGAGTCTGGAGACGATCTATCTCTGATCCTAGCAGCAACTCTGCCCTGTCTTCCGAGGAGTTTGGCCTGGTCTCGTGCCTCAATCTCCCTGTGTAACATGGAATGGCACTATTGCTTCAATCTACTGCACTGGATAGGAAGGAAGACAATTAAAAGAATATTCAGCTTCACAGGTAGAAGAACTCTTTAAATTTGGGACATATTTAAAACTCATTCAAAATACAAGGTACTCTCAGTTGTATGATCATTTCTGTGAGGTTTTGGACATGGAGCATTTATTAATTATCCACTCCATTTATATGATTATTACTATGGATTGAACCGTGTCCCCCCCAAAAAGTGTGTGCCAACTTGGCTAGTCCATGATTCCCAGTATTGTGTGATTGTCTGCCATTTTGTCATCTGATGTGATTTTCCTATGTGTTGTAAATTCTGTCTCTATGATATTAATGAGATGGGATTATCGGCAGTTATGTTAATGAGGCAGGACTCAGTCTACAAGATTAGATTGTGTCTTAAGTCAATTTCTTTCAGATTTAAAAGACAGAAGCGAGCAGGGGACATGGGGACCTCATGTCACCAAGAAGGCAGTGCTAGGAGCAGAGCGTGTCCTTTGGACCCAGGGTTTCTGTGCTGAGAAGCTCCCAGACCAGGAGAAAACTGATGACAAGGACCTTCCCACAGAGCCAAGAGAGAGAGAAAGCCTTCCCCTATATCTGGCACCCTGAATTTGGACTTTTAGTCTCCTAGACTGTGAGAGAATTTCTCTTTGTTAAAGCCATCCACTTGTGGTGTTTCCATTATAGCAGCCCTAGATGACTACGGCAGTTATTGAAATGTTTCACATTGGACTTCTACTTATTGACTTGTTGTATTGAAATCACATTCCTGAGAGATAGCAAGACAGATATTCCTCTACTTGGTGTTTATAGAAACTGAGGCATAGAAAGGTGAGGTGACCTACCCACCTACCCACAGTCACAAAGAAAGTTAATGAGAGGGAAAGAACCCAATCCCAGAACAGAAGTCAGTACTGTTATTTTACTGTTTCTTGTTTGGTTGGTTGATTTTCTGAGGGCATGAATCTGCTTTGGTTTTAGATAGTCATTAGTTACTGCTCACCGATAACCATCTTTCCACTCCTGTGAGCACTCGGAAGACAAGCCTGCCTGCCCTCTTATGGTTGACTGAGTCTTGTGACTAGTTCTGGCAAGATCAGAAGCCTTCAAGAGCCAGTGCACACTTTAGCAAATTCCCTCTCCACTGGTACACAAGTGGAAAGGCTTAGGGTTCTGGAGGCTACCCGTAGACCTGAGATGAACATGCAGTATGAGCAACGAATAAACCGTAGTTGTTTTAAGCCACTGACATTTTGGAGTTAGTTACTACAGCATAACCTAGCTTATTCTGACTGATATAGGGGCATGGAAAAGAATTAAAAAACTCCGGAGCATGATGGCACCAGAAATTTTAAATTAGAAAGATTTCACCAGATAATCTTACATAGAGGAGCATGAGAGCCAAGGTCCCTGACCTCCGCCTCTGCTCAGAGTTCTTTCTACCATAGCAAACTGTACAGTGCATTTAGTCCAACTACATGCTGAGCCATGGGCCCTCTTAAAACTTTACCAGGTGGTCTATTAATTATCCTTTTGAATATCTGCTTGAATACTCCCAGTAAGAGAGAATTTTTCCTAGTCTCAAGACACTTCCTTTCATTTTTTTTTTTTAATCAGCAGTGTTAAAAAGCTCTTCTTTAAGCTAAGTCAACATTTTCCTGTAATGTGTATTCAGCTGTCCCTGTTCTTTCCACCACAGCACAGAGAACATGTGTCATTCTCCTTTTATGTAATCCTTTCTAATAATTTAAACAGCATGAACTCCCTAAATTACTTCTCTTCCATGTTGAACACTCCCCAGTTCCTTCAGTCATCCCTTATGTTGAATTATTTCGAGGTCCTTTATTATTCTAGCCTTCTCATCAGAACGAGTTCAGTCTTTAAACATACTTCTAACAATATGGCACCCAGAAAAAACACTATCGAAAATGTGACTATTGAAATTGTGACCTAACCCATGTGAAATAAAATGACCTTCCGTATCTGAGTGTTGTAATTCCATCAAGCCTAAATTTAACAAAAACAAGAGACCTCATCTTCAATCCATCAATTTTAGATCCTGATTCTTTCATTAAAATATTAGCACCCCTAGCTTGGTGCCATTCATCATAGTCATTGGTAAAGTGTTCAACCTGACACTGCCCAGGTAGAGTCCTGAGACACACCAATAAAGACATTGATCTGGCAGTAAATATTACTTGGGTTCAGTCACCCAGTCATTTGTATGTTCTCCAGCTGTATTATCACATAGCTTGTACTGCTCTGTACAATTCACAAGACCATATGAGAAGTACATAGCCAACGTCACTGAGCTTTACATGTAGAAGTTGTGAACTGACGTGTGTTTGGTTGTGTATATTGCCACCAAACATAAATTTAAAAAGAAGAAAAGACCATATGAATGTGTCATATGAATTCTTTGTCAAATTACATACACATAGTGTTTACTATATTCCCCTAACCTACCAGTCCAGTGACAACCTGTCACAGAAGGAAATATGGTTAGTTTGCTATGCACTGCTTTTACTAAACTCATACTAGTTACTGGAGATCACTTCTGCATTTCTATTTTTTATAACCCACTCTAGAACCCTACTTAGAATCACTAACATACTTGTCAGTTTATCTACATTTTTCCCTTTGGAAATATTGGGTCAACATTTATCCAACAGGTGTTCTGTTTTCTACGTTTTCTCAAAGAAAACAGACTTAGCAGTGTAATTTATATACCCCCTAGTATCTTGAGATGAAATTTGTTAGAAACAATAGACTTAAACACACAGAGAGCAGCTTTTACTCTCCTATAATTTTTTCATTTCTTCTGGAGAATATTTTTTCTGTTCTTTCTTCTATGAAATATCATTATGATATTTAACCTCCTAATTATGTGAATCGGGAGGTTAAGGTCATCATGGTGGTGGTTAGTTGCCACTGAGTCAACTCCAACTCATGGAGACCCTACGTACAAGACAACAAAACATTGCCTGGTCTTGTGCCATCTTCATGATTATTGGCATGTTTGAGGCTATTGTTGTGGCCACTGTGTGGTGTCTGCCAACCTAGGGGGCTCATTTACCAGCAATATATCAAACGATATTCTGTTGTGATCCATAGAGTTTTCAATGCCTAATTTTTGGAAGTAGGTCACCAACCCTTTCTTCCCAATCTGTCTTAGTCTAGAAGCTCCAGTGAAACTGTCTGCCATAAATGACCCTGCTAGTATTTGAAATACTGCTGGCATAGCCTCCAGCAATGTTACGTGGTATGACAAACTGACTGACAGATGGTAGAATTTAAGATTAGGAATTTATAATCTAGTGAATTCAAGGGCCCAGGGATCCCCTGTTTTAGGGGGCTTATGAACTCTGAACTTGCGTGGACAATTTTTGTGAATATTTACTACACGCTGTTTGTTTCCCGTCATCCCCTCACCACTCAGCGCTTTCTCGCCACTTGCTCCCTCCTAAACCCTTTGCCATCTTTGGCCTATAGTTTAATCATATTCTCAAAGGGATTCATGACCCTCTACTATGTTAATGGAAATGAGAAAATGTCTTTATATTTATCCCTGGTGCTTAGCAGAACTCTCAGTATGTAGTGGAATACTCGGAAACCCTGGTGGTGTAGCAGTTAAGTGCTACGGCTGCTAACCAAGAGGTTGGCAGTTCGAATCCGCCGGGTGCTCCTTGGAAGCTTTATGGGGCAGTTCTACTCTGTCCTATAGGGTCCCTATGAGTCGGAATCGACTCGATGGCAGTGAGCAGTAAGTAACTAAGTGGAATACTCAATAAATTTCAGTTGAGTGAATAAACGAGTTTAGTTTTGTTCCATCTTTCCCAAGCAAAGAAGCTATCGTCTTCTCATTCATGCTCCAAATGTGTCTTTAAAAGAGTCCTTTTCGCCCTCCAAACTCTTTTATAAGCTTTAGTTTTTCTGACACTTTGCCTGCACATACCTTGTATTCTTTTTTTTTTTTTTAATAAATTCCATTGCTTTTATGATCTTCTCATCTTTTGTTCACATGAGTTCACATTGATTTCTCTAATTAAAACAATTCTTCATGGTCCTCATTGATGAAGTGTATGCATAGTTTTTATGCATAGTTTAGAGGTCATTTGTGGCCAATGGCCATGAGTCACTCAGATTTTCTTTCCAGACAACACGCTGCAAGGAGCATAGCCAGCTGATGGCCTATGGCTGCAGTGCTTTCAGAGAGACCTCAGTGTTCACTCTGAGGCTCCTTTTCCCTTGGGCTGCTCCCAGCCAATGACTGAGCCCAATGGGGTTACTCCACTCTGCCATTCCTGCCCAATACTAAACTCTTCTAACAGGCAGTCTTTGTTCAGGGATTCCTCATTGGCTTGCCTGTGATTTTCTCAAAAAGACCCTGCCTAGCCACCTTAGTATAGCCTAGTTTGATAGCTTCATTCCTTAGAGTGAATATGTCCCCCATTTGTTTCTCAGATGTAATGAACTCTGATGGGATGGAAGTAAGGGGGTCAGAGGCCCCAGGCCTGCCCTGTTAATTGCTTTGTTACCTCTCAGGGCTTTGGCATTCCAAATTCTCACCGTGGAGGATAGGAAGACCCAAGCCAAGTGCCATTTCCATTAACTGAGCAATTTTGTCCTTTAGGGGACCGGGGGATAATAGTCTTTTCTTTACTTTGGACTGTCACCCTCCTTTTCATTCAGTTCTTCTTATTTTTCGAAGACGTTTTTCATCTTACTGTGTTTTAGGTGAAAGTTTACAGCACAAATTATTTTCTCATTTCAAAATTTATACACAAGTTATTTTGTGATGTTGGTTGCAATCCCCACAATGTGTCAATACTCTTCCCCTTTCTTTTGGATTCCCCATGTCCGTTCATCCAGGTTTCCTGTGGCTTCCTGCCCTCTCATCTTTGCATTTGAGCAGTTATTGTCCATGTGGTCTGGTATACTTGCTTTAACTAAGAAATATGTTCCTCACTTACATTATTGTTTGTTTTATAGGCCTGTTTAGTCTTGGGCTGAAAGGTAGACTTCAGAAGTGGCCTCAGTCCTGAGTTAGCAGGGTGTCTGGGGCCATAGTCTGGGGGATTCCTCCAGTCTCTCTCAGACCAGTAAGCCTGGGCTTCTTTATGAATTTGAATTTTGTTCTACATTTTTCTCCCACTCTGCCTGGGAGGCAAGTTAAGGAAGAAATTACAAAGAGGGAAAGTTGCTGGCTTATTGCATATGTGGATCTATTCTCTAAGCCCACGTTAAGGGATTGGAAGGACATCTTGGATCTGGGACCAGAACAAATATAGGATTTTTAGAGGAAGGTCTTATTAACCCATAGACCTTGGTCATTGCAGAATAGATGGCTGCCCAAAAGGAGTGATTTCAAAGCCCCGAAGATGATTCCCTAGACTACAAAGTCTCCCCTATCATGCTTACTTATTACAGAAATGTATTTAACATGAAACAAAGACTTTGGGTTCATAATTAGAAAGGTTGATAGTAATTGCGTGCATTTTTGGAACCTCACAATATTTCGATGGCCTCACAACGGATAAACATGGCAACAACTACCAGAATGTTTGTCTTTTTGAAATCACATTTTCCCCAGTATCGGCATTTATCTTTTATCACCTTGTTGTATCTTGCACTGTGATTATTTCCACTTTAACAATGAGTTCTTCAAAGGTCAGATGAAGAAATCAAAGTACCTGCCTTTTCAAATGCAAGTGGTGTGGGTTTTCTTTTGTTTTGCCCTTTTATTTATTCTTTTATTCCATTTGTCACAGTTGGTTTTGGGGCTGGACCTTCCTAAAAGTGAAGATATTATGTTCATGGACCAACACTAGTGTCTGATGTACTACTGACTGGCCTTGTTATAGGTAATGTCAGAAGCTAGCCTCTCATCCAAGAAAAGTTAAAAAGAGCTATCAATAAATACTCAAGGAGTCCCTGGGCAGTACATACAGTTAATGTGCCTGACTGCTGATCAAAAGGTTGAAGGTTCAAATCTACCCTGAGGTGAACTAGGCAATGTTCCATTCTGTTGTGCAGGGGGTCACCAGGAGTTGGAATGGACTCAGTGGCAACTAACAACAACAACATATGAAAACTGTGTGCTAGACATTTTGCTAAGCATTTCCATTCGTTATCTCATTGAACACTCTCGATAACTATGAGGTTGTTGTTGTTGACTGCTGGTGACCCTACAGGACAGGGTATAGCTGTCCCATAGGGTTTTCAAAGCTGTAAATCTTTACAGAAGCAGACTGCCACATATTTCTTCTGTGGAGCTGCTGGTGGGTTCAACCCACTGACCTTTCGGTTAGCAGCTGAATGCTTAACCACTGCGCCACCAGGGCACCGTAACTATGAGGTAGCTACTTTTATTATTACTTCAATAGTGGGAAAATGAAGGCTTACAACACAGGTAGCAAGTCACTGAACTGGGACTTGAACCCATGTCTTTCAGACTCAGGAGCCTGAGCTTTTAGTAACCACGCAATTGCTCACTGAATGACTGATGCAGATTCAAAACTGGGTTCTGGAGGTAAACGATTGTATTTGGTGTGAGCCTGATAACTCTGGAACAGAGATCTGCTTTCTTCTCGACGAGCTGCTACCTGATAGAAAGATTTCTCAAAGAAAGAAAAGGAACACTTGTCCTCTACCACCTCCGCTTCCATCCTATTTCAGTTTTCTTCCTCCCGCTATGTTCATTAATTCCCTCCTCCCACCTTCTCTCTCTTTTTGGTTTAAGACCCCAGTGCACGTCCTGGCTTCTTAGCCCTCTGAGGAAGACATTTGGGTCTGGCCTGGCCGAGGGGCACCGCAGAAGGAGCTTTTTCAGGTCACAGGCTGTCTGGGCTTTCTCCGCCCGAGTGGGTGTGTTTGCAGAGTGGATGGATGACCTTTCATTCCCGGATACCCAGAGGGCCAATCAGTCTGTTCTTGCTCCACTGAGAAAACTCAATAAAGTGCTTGCTACTTGAAATGAGATGAAAGAATAAATAACTGTATAAAAATAAACAAGCCCCTCCAAAGCCCAAACAAAGCAGAAGCATTTTGTACATGTTTTAGGGCACCCTGAGTCCGCCAGACAAAGGCGCCTTCCCCCTGCCTCCTCCAACAATGTGAGAAACCACTCACTGGAAAAGATTCTCGCCAGGCCAGAGAGCACGTGTGTGTTTGCACCCCAGCCCCGTGCTGCCCCTGGCATGTTTTCTGCTCTCTGAAGTGCTCGGGCCATGGTTTCCACTCGGGTAGCTGGTGGGATACTTATGTAACTGTCATCTGACGGGAGCCACGGACATACTCGTGACCTGGGCAGCCAACATGACCTTGGCAAACACAAATGTGAAGACACAAGATACCCAGGGCAGCTTTGTCAGGATAGATCCCACAGGAAACATGGGCTCTTACATTGATCAAGGGTTGGGAGAGATAAGTTTCACACAGGTACCAACAATGGGCCAGATGGTGCTGGGATGGCAAGGGTACTCTCTCACACAGCAAGGATGTGCTGATGCCACCATTTCTGCCTATGGAAGCTGCTAAGTCATACTCTATCTGTATGACTGTGATGGTTAAGGTTGTGTGTCAAACCTGGCTGGGCCATGATTCTCAGTGGTTTGACAGTTATGATGTAGTTTGACAGTTATGTAATGATGTAATCAACTCCACAATGAGATGTGCTATGAGCAGCCAATCAGTTGAAAGGGGGTTTCCTTGGGGGTGTGGCCTGCCTCCAATATATAAATGGATGATCACAACAAGGATCTTGCTCTGGGTCCTGCATCCAGCTCATCATCTTGGGACTTGATTTAGCAGCTTACCTGACAATCTTGGTATTCTTCAGCTCCTGAGGCCTGTGAGCCAGGGGGCTGCCGTCTGACTTGCCAATCTTCCCTTCATCAGGTGAAGCCTCCAGCCTGATGCCTGATGCCTGACCCACAGACTTGGGACTGGCCAGCCTCTATAACCTCGTGAGCCATTTCCTTGAGATAAATCTCTCTGTATATACGTATATATGTTTCACTGGTTTTGCTTCTCTAGAGAATCCAACCTAAGACAAGACCATAACAAATGGTGCCTATGTTCAGAAGCTTTTAGTCAGACAATACTTCCTTAAATCTGTTTGGTATATTAGGCAGTACTTAGAATTAGGAATCAGGGAATAAGAGTGGATCACATTAATGTGTCCTCTGACACCAACTCTAAAAATCCATTCACTCCAGTTCGATTCTGACACTGTTCACTAAGTGCAATGAAGTTCTTCTTCTTCTGACCCTAATCACCCAAAGTTAGGTCAACTCACATCCGTTAAGGGGCACAGTCTTCCAGACTGTCAAATCTGCCCAAGACTTCGGACACCAGCTGCAAGTTTGGGTGTGCCCAGAGCCCTTAGTGTAAAAGTCTTTCACTTCATTGATTAAGTTATTCCTACCTATTTTAGTCTTTTTACTCTGACTCAACCAAAATCAAACCCTCTGCTGTCAAGTTGATTCTGACTCATAGCAACCCTTTAGGACAAAGTAGAACTGCCCCATAGGGTTTCCAAGACCATAAATCTTTATGGAAGCAGACTGCCATGTCTTTCTCCAGTGGAGCGGCTGGTGGATTTGAACCACTGACATTTTGATCAGTGGCTGAATGCTTTACTCATGGCACAACCAGGGCTCTTTTTATTCTGACCACTGGTTACAAATTTGGAGTTTCTCTCTGCCCCCTCAGGACTTAACTGCAAGCTCAAGAGTCACCAGGACACTAGCACTTCTGACCTCCCGACTACCAATTGGAGGGCTCTCAATACCCTCCCACTCCCAGTTCTATAATTTCCTAGAACGACTAACAAAACTCAGAAAGGTGCTATACTTAAGATTATGGTTTTATTATAAATGGCATAAAAGAAAGGATGGATAAGGCAAGGTCTGGGAGGATCCCCAGCATGGAGCTTCTGTGTCCCTAAGGATAGGTCACTGCTCTGGTTCATCTGCGTCTATCACCAACCAGGAAGTTCACCTGAGCTTCAATGTCCAGAGTTTTATTGGTGTTTCATTACATAGGAATGATTGATTGAATCATTGGCTAGAGACTGATGTCACTCCCCAGCCTATCCTCTTCTGCCTGACTGATACCATGTAGTGGAGTTTTTGGGCTTGGCCAGCCCCCACCCAGAGTCATCTCCCTAGCATATACTATGAAGTGTGATCTGGAGCTCTCCATGATAAACAAGGACATTTCAATCACTCAGGAAATTCCAAGAGTTTACAGGTTGCCTTCCAGGAACTGAGGGCAAATACCAAATTCTTTGACTAAAGCAATTTTTCACCTCACAATCACCCACCTCTGGAATTCACCGTCTGTACACCCTTGGGTAGATGACTGACTTTCTAAGGGCTTCCATTTCCTTATGTGACAGGTTGGACTAGCTTAGCTGGCCTCTCAGTTGGCTTCAAAGTCAAATATGGTTTGATTCTAGTAGACCCCATCTTCAGGTTACAGCTCATTTTGTAGACTCCATTCTCAGGAGACAAAGAGGTCTGACTAAAGCTGAATGTCCGTGGCTTATAACACAGATATTCTACAGCTCTCTACACTAGCAAATTCACCAGTGACAGTCAAACACACCCAGCAACATTTTCAAGCTTGTTGGACCCATGCCAATGTACTTATATAGAACCTATCTGTTTAACTAGTTCATTCACATTGGGCTCTATGCAGGTCCCATGAAAGAAAGAAGAACATTTAATTTTTAAATGATAATAATAAAACCTTTCTGGAAGCAATTGCCTTTGCACTACAGCCACTGACCTAAGTGTTGAAATTCAATTACATTGGTAGAGATCACGATTAAGATGTAATTTAATTATTGTTTATTTACGTAAATGAGATTTCCAAACACAATGGATCAATGAACTTTGTTTAAACGGTTCATCAGTTGTCTATCTAAGTATCGTTTCATCCCTGCTTTGCTAAATCCCTAAGTCACAAGCCAAATGGAAGTGATGATCCTGGAACTTCAAAGACTGAAATAATAAAGTCATTTTTCCCTGAAGTTCAATAGATAGTACAGTTGCACCAATTGTTTTCTGTGAGCTTATTTTATTCCAAGCCCCCACATACAGAAGCAAGTTCCTAATAAAGACCAAAACAAACAAACCTTTTGCCGTCGAGTTGATTCTAATTCATTCAAACGCCTGAAAGAACTCAAAAGTGATTTGAAAGCCATTACAACATCTTAGAGAAATTAATCCTTGTAGAAATATGTGCTCATGTAGTGAGTTCCACACTCTATCAGACATATATTTTGGTCAGCAACTCAAGACAAAGAGGTAACAGTCATTATCCTTGTAAGGAAAAAAGATGAATTTCCCAACATCTATTTAGAATCCCATTTGTGGTGAATTCTCTTAAAAACAAAAATACAAAGACCTGGTGATCTATCATTGCTATTGCCACCGTACTGTTGCATAACGAATCACCTCAAAACTTTTTGTTAGATGCTGACCAGTTGGCTCTGACTCACGGTGACACCATTTATAACAGAAGGAAACACAGCACCATCTTCCCAGTCGCTGGTATACTCAAATCCATTGTTGAGACCACTGTGTTTTTGAGTTCCTTCCAACCTACGGGGCTTATCTTCCAACACTATGTCAGGCAATAATCTATTGTCATCCATGTGCGTTTTCATTTGCTGATTTTTGGAAATAGGTTGCCAAGCCTTTCTTCCTAGTCTTTTTTAGTCTGGAAGCTCTGCTAAAACCCATCTACCTTGGATGACCCTGCTGTTATTTGAAATACCAGTGGCATGACTTCCAGCAACACAGCAACATGGAAGCCACAACAGTAAAACAAACTGACAGATGGGTAGTGACCTCAAAACTTAGTGGCTTTTTCACCAAATGAATACCATTTACAGTAGCCCCCAAGAAAATAAAGTGCTTAGGAATAAATCTTACCAGAGATGTAAAAGACCTATACAAAGAAAACTGCAAGACACTATTGCAAGAAACCAAAAGAGACCTACATAAGTGGAAAAATATACCTTGCTCATGGATTGGAAGACTTAACATTGTAAAAATGTCTATTCTACCAAAAGCCATCTATAGATACAATGCAATTCCGATCCAAATTCCAATGACATTTTTTAATGAGATGGAGAAACAAATCACCAACTTCATATGGAAGGGAAAGAGGCCCCAGATAAGTAAAGCACTACTGAAAAAGAAGAACAAAGTGGGAGGCCTCACTCTACCTGATTTTAGAGCCTGTTATACCACCATAGTAGTCAAAACAGCCTGCTACTAGTACAACAGATACATAGACCAATGGAACAGAATTGAGAATCCAGACATAAATCCATCCACATATAAGCAGCTGATATTTGACAAATGCCCAAAAGCCATTAAACAGGGAAAAAACAGTCTTTTTAACAAATGGTGCTGGCAAAACTGGATATCCATCAGCAAAAAAATGAAACAAGACCCATACCTCACACCATGCACAAAAACTAACTCAAAATGGATCAGAGACCTAAATACAAAATCTGAAACTATAAAGATCATGGAAGAAAAAATAGGGACAACGCTAGAAGCCCTAATACCTGGCATAAACAGAATACAAAACATTGCTAACAATGCACAAACACCAGGAAAGAAACTAGGTAACTGGGAGCTCCTAAAAATCAAACACCTATGCTCATCCAAAGACTTCACCAAAAGAGTAGAAAGATTACCTACAGACTGGGAAAAAGTTTTTAGCTATGACATTTCTGATCAGCGCCTGATCTCTAAAATCTACATAATACTGCAAAAACTCAGCTACAAAAAGACAAATAACCCAATTAAAAAATGGGCAAAAGACATGAACTGGCATGTCACTAAAGAAGACATTCAGGTAGCTAACAGATACGTGAGGAAACGCTCACGATCATTAGCCATTAGAGAAATGCAAATCAAAACTACATTGAGATTCCTTCTCACTCCTTCTCACTCCAACAAAGCTAGCATTAATCCAAAAAACACAAAATAATAAGTGCTGGAGAGGTTGTGGAGAGATTGGAACACTTATACACTGCTGGTGGGAATGTCAAATGGTACAACCACTTTGGAAATCAATTTGGCACTTCCTTAAAAAGCTAGAAATAGAACTACCATACGATCCAGCAATCCCACTCCTTGGAGGATATCCTAGATAAACAAGAGCCTTTACATGAACAGATATATGCACAGACATGTTCGTTGTAGCACTGTTTACAATATGTACATGTGGAAACAACCAAGGTGCCCATCAAAGGATGAATGAATAAATAAATTATGGCATAGTCATACAGTGGAATACTTCGTATTGATAAAGAACAATGATGAATCCTTGAAACATTTCATAACATGGAGGAATCTGGAAGGCATTATGCTGAGTGAAATTAGTCAGTTGCAAAAAGGCAAATATTATATGAGACCACTATTATAAGAACTCAAGAAATAGTTTAAACAGAGAAGAAAATTTTCTTTGATGGTTATGAGAGTAGGGAGAGAGGGAGAGTGGGAGAGGGGTATTCACTAATTAGATAGTAGATAAGAAGTACTTTAGGTGAAGGGAAAGACAGCACACAATACAGGGGAGGTCAGCACAACTGGACTAAACCAAAAGCAAAGACATTTTCTGAATAAACTGAACTCTTCAAAGGCCAGCGTAGCAGGGGTGGGGGTTTGGAGACCATGGTTTCAGGGGACATCTAAGTCAATTGGCATAATAAAATCTATTAAGAAAACATTCTGCATCCCACTTTGGAGAGCGGCATCTGGGGTTTTAAACACTAACAAGCAGCCATCTAAGATGCATCAATGGGTCTCAACCCACCTGGACCAAAGGAGAATGAAGAACACCAAAGACATAAGGTAATTATGAGCCCAAGAGATAGAAAGGGATACATAAACCAGACTATATCAGCCTGAGACCAGAAGAACTAGGTACTGCCTGGCTACAAGCTGTGACTGCCCTGACAGGGAACACAACAGAAAGCCCCCGAGGGAGCAGGAGAGCAGTGGGATGCAGACCTCAAATTCTCATAAAAAGACCAGACTTAATGGTCTGACTGAGACTGGAAGGACCCCGGAGGTCATGGTCCCCAGACCTTCTGTTAGCCCAAGGCAGGAACTATTCCCAAAGCCAATTCCTCAGACAGGGATTGGACGGGACTATAAGACAGAAAATGATACTGGTGAGAAATGAGCTTCTTGGATCAAGTAGACACATGAGACTATGTGGGCAGCTCCTGTCTGGAGGGGAGATGAGAGGGCAGAGGGGGTCAGAAGATGTCTGAATGGACATGAAAATAGAGGGTGGAGAGGAGTGTGCTGTCTCATTAGGGGGAGAACAACTAGGAGTATATATACCAAGGAGTATATAAATTTTTGCATGAGAGTCTGACTTGATTTGTAAACTTTTTTACTTAAAGCACAATAATAAAAAAAAAAAAAAGTGGCTTTCAATACCAAAAACCAAACCAAACCCATTGCTGTGGAGTCGAATCTGATTCACAAGGACCGTATAGGACAGAGTAGAACCGCCCCACCGGGTTTCCAAGGAGCAGCTGGTGGATTCAAACTGCCAACCTTTTGGTTATCAGCCGAGCTCTTACCCACTGTGCCACCAGGGCTCAATAAGAGGCATTTATTCTCAAGTTTATAAGAATGCAGATATATTGTACTTGAAGCTGATCGAGGCGGAGTCTAGTCAGGTGGCCCTGCTTCAGGCTTCCTGTTGGCTGGGCTGGGCTCTGGGCCAGGCATTTGGTTTAGTCTGCTCCATGTGTGTTTGATTGGATGCCCAAGCTGAATAGTCAACCAGGACATCTTAGTCTCATTATTAGAGGACACAAGTCAAAATAAACTGCACAAACACACGCTTGATCAGGCCTGCTAACCTGCCATTGGCAAGGCGAGTCACATGAACAAGTCCATTATCAATGGAGCAGGAAAGTATACTGACTTCTGTTGGGGAAAAAGGAGGATACTTACCAAACAGTAACCCAAAGTATCCAGGTTAACTCAGACATTTAAAAGCCCAAATAGAATGTCCCGGATATTTCTGAACTCTAATTTTTCTAGATTTTTATGTATGTTTATTGAATATCAACAGATATTTAACCAAAGTAGCTACTCTTGCAGTAGTCTGTTTTCATTTAAAACCTTCTTTTTAAATCTCCCTGCTTCATTTTGTAGTGCATATCGCTAAAATTTTAATAAGGAAGAGATAAATGGAATGTTTATTTCAACCCAATCCTTGGCTTAGAATTAGAGCTATCCCAAAACAGCTTTGAGTCTTCTAATCAACTTGATGTCAAAAACTCCTGTAAACCATTTTTCTTATCAGTCAGTGGCTTTTTTTTTTTTTTCTTTCTTCAAAGGGGTAAGCATCTAACCCTTTTTGGGGTTAGAAGGATGCTGAAATGGATACCATTTCTCTGGCTCTTCCGTTCTCTTTCTCTTGGCCATTTTGACACCTTCTCCCAAAAAATCAGCATAGAAAAGAAACCCCGAATCGTATGTCAGCAACATCCCATATCAGCACAATGAGCTCATTGCATATTTGTATTCACCTAACTGCATTTTGAAGGGAAAATTTTCTCCACTCCAAGAGCTCAGGCTGCTGGCCAAAAGGTTGGCAGTTTGAATCCATCAACTGCTCCTTGGAAAACTTATGGGACAATTGTACTCTGTCTTATAGGATCGCTATAAATCGAAGTTGACTCAACGGCAGTTGGTGTTTTGGGGGAGTGTTTAATGGGAATTTAGTTGTTTACTAGTGATTTCTGCTTGCTAGAGCCTTTTAGGGCAGAGTTTCTCAATCTCAGCACTATTGACATTTTGGCCCAAATAATTCTCTGATGTGGGGGCTTTGTTGTAGGGTATTTAGCACCATCCCTGGCAGTACAGCACCCTGAGCACCACAGATAGCAGTGCAGCTGCCCAGTATGACAACGAAAAACGTCTCTGTACATTGACAAACGTCTCCTGGGGAGCAAAGCTACCCCTTGTTAAGAACCACTGTTTTAGGGTGACCAATATTTAATTCATATACAGAGCAGGAAAACTTTTGAATTAATATCAGAAACTTTCCTTAAAGGATACTTTATATTAACCTTAAGTCAAAATCTATCTAGAATATAATATAAATATCTGGAATGAGAGTTTTCAGGGTGAATTTATCAGTTTACTCAATCACTGGGAATACTTCACCAGTCACCAATAACATGTTTGGACACTTCAGGTTCTGCATTACTGTATCCAGAGAACTTTATTTAAGGATTCATCGTCCGTTAATCCCTGGATGGTGCAAATGGTAAGGCGCTTGGCTGCTAAGCAAAATGTTGTAAGTTCGAGTCCACCCAGTGGGTCTGGAAAGAAAGGCCTTGTGTTCTACTTCTGAAAATCAGTCGTTAAAAATCCTATGGTGCCCAGTTCCGCTATGACTCACATGGGGTTGCCATTATTTGGAATCAACTAGAAGGCAACTGGTACAATGGTGTGGGGATCAATTAACAGGTACCAAAAAAAAAAAAAATTTTTTTTTTTTGGTATTTTACTCATAGATCACAGCAACTCATAGTGACCTGGTAGAGCAGAGTAGAACTACCCAATAGGGTTTCCAATGAGCAGTTGGTGGATTCGAACTGCCAACCTTTTGGTTTGCAGCCAAAGTCTTTAACCGCTGTGCCACCAGGGCTTCTATAGGGTCACTATGAGTCGGAATTGGTTTTGGTATTTTATGTACATTATTTGGTATTCTCACCTATACCCACTTTAAAGTCAGCCAATAGGAAGAAAGTAAGAGCAAATTGGTCCCACATTCTTAACCGGGTTTTTGTGAAGAAAAGAAAGTCACCCCAAGAAGATAAAAAATGTTGTTACATGTGTTGTCTTAGTTTCCTAGTGCTGCTGTAACTCAAATACCCCAAGTGAGTGGCTTTAAACAACAGAAGTGCATTTTCTCACAGTTCAAGAGGCTAGAAGTCCAAATTCAGGGCGCAGCTCTAGATGGAGGTTGTTCTCTATGTACTTCAGCTTCTAGTAGCTGCCAGCAACCCTGTGGATGCACCTGTCTCCGCTGTCTGTCTTCCTCTTCTCCCTGTGTGTGCCTCTGTGTCCATTATGTTCTTTTTATAACTGCGAAGTGATTAAGTTTAGAACCCACCCTACTTGGATATAATCTAATTAACAAGACAAGAATCCCATTCCCAAACAAGATCACATCCATAGACACAGGGGACACGATTCAGTCCATAAAAGCATATGGAATCCTTTCAAAGAAGCAAAAAATATTATATTGTAAACTTCATCGAATGGTAGTTTGCAGGAAGTAATACAAAGGACATTTTATTACTAAATATGCCCTTTTTTAGAGTACTTTTTTTTTTAGTTAAATGTCCAAAACTAAGTGTTTCCTGCTTCTTTTAAAAAATGAATATATGAAGTAAATAGAGTGCTTTGGTGATACCAAATGAAGTACATGAAAATTAAAATTCTATAATAATGCTGAAGGAATTAGTATTACTGTACTACAAATATGTTGTGGCTTTTAAATGTTCATGTTCTTTTAAGAAAAGACCCACAGAATTTCTCCACTTCCTAATAGTTGACATCCCAATGTGATATAATAATTGTGGTCAAAAGGGCCAAGTCAGAATTTAAATTTAGCATTTCTCTTTTAGTTGATTTAGTTTAACTTCCCAATTATTTCATTTATAGAAAGCAAATTATAGTAGAGACGTTGACCAATAAGACAAAACACAATTCGAAAAGCCTCACTCTTCTAGTAGACAATTGGTTCAAGAGGTGATTCACTCTCATAACTACGACAGCTTATATTTTACTGGGAGGAAACTTAATAAGTAAGCAAATAAACACACATAATTCTAGGTGAGGCCTGAATGATGGGAGAGAACGAGCTACGCAAAAACATGGAAATGGAGGCGGAGCCAAGATGGCGGACTAGGCAGACGCTACCTCGGATCCCTCTTACAACAAAGACACGGAAAAACAAGTGAATCGATCACATACATAACAATCTACGAACCCTGAACAACAAACACAGATTTAGAGACGGAGAACGAACTAATACGGGGAAGCAGCGATTGTTTCCAGAGCCTGGAGCCAGCGTACCAGTCAGGTACGGCACAAGCACAGAGACCTGCTCCACCCCCCTGAACTAACCCCGGGAGGGGGACTAGCCGGTTCCACGGGCGGCGTGGGACGCAGCCGTTAGGAGAAGTCCCCGGGAGGCAGTGACTGATCTTGGAGCAGAAAGAGCAGCATCCGAGCCGGGGAACCGTCCCACAGGGATTTGGACTGCACGCAGGTACGCCATAAACACGGAGAGTTGCTCCACCCCCTGAACTAACCCCGGGAAGGTGACCATCCGGGTCGCGCGGGCGGCGTGGGACGCAGCCGGTAGGAGAAGTCCCCGGGAGGCAGCGACTGGTATTGGAGCGGGGAGAACAGCGTTCCAGCCGGGACACTCGGTCGCGGCACAAGCACGGGGAGCTACTCCACCCATCTGAACTAACCCCGGGAGGGGGCCCACCTGGTTCACGGGGGCGGCACGGCCACGCGGCTGGAGGGACGAGAAGTCCCCGGGAGGCAGCGACTGATTTTGGAGTCGAGAGTGCACCGTCCCAGTAGGGGAGCCTTGACGCTGGGCGTGGGGCTGGAAGCGGAGGATCTGACCGTGACTCCAGCGGGCCAGACCCCCCGGGGCCAATCTCCACACAGACAGCACACATAGGCGACGCGCCCGCGGGAATCTCAGATGTAATAGTCATTCCAAGCAAGACAAGCAACTCTGGCTATATTCTGAGGTGCTACTCTCCTATCTCTCTGTTCCCTCCCCCACCCTCCCCAGGCGGCTTCATTAACATCTGAATAGCCTGAGCCAGAGGGAGAACTCTGATAGGGATCTGACTGCAGTTTTTTTTTAGCGGATTTTCTGGAAAAACTAGTTTCCCAGTGATGGCTCGGAGACAACAATCCATATCAAACCACTTAAAGAAGCAGACCGTGACAGCTTCTCCAACTCCCCAAACAAAAGAATCAAAATCTTTCCCAAATGAAGATACAATTTTGGAATTATCAGATACAGAATATAAAAAACTAATTTACAGAATGCTTAATGATATCACAAATGAAATTAGGATATCTGCAGAAAAAGCCAAGGAACACACTGATAAAACTGTTGAAGAACTCAAAAAGATTATTCAAGAACATACTGGAAAAATTAATAAGTTGCAAGAATCCATAGAGAGACAACATGTAGAAATCCAAAAGATTAACAATAAAATAACAGAATTAGACAACACACTAGGAAGTCAGAGGAGCAGACTCGAGCAATTAGAATGCAGACTGGGACATCTGGAGGACCAGGGAATCAACACCAACATAGCTGAAAAAAAATCAGATAAAAGAATTAAAAAAAATGAAGAAACCCTAAGAATTATGTGGGACTCTATCAAGAAGGATAACCTGCGGGTGATTGGAGTCCCAGAACAGGGAGGGGGGACAGAAAACACAGAGAAAATAGTTGAAGAACTTCTGACAGAAAACTTCCCTGACATCATGAAAGACGAAAGGATATCTATCCAAGATGCTCATCGAACCCCATTTAAGATTGATCCAAAAAGAAAAACACCAAGACATATTATCATCAAACTCACCAAAACCAAAGATAAACAGAAAATTTTAAAAGCAGCCAGGGAGAAAAGAAAGGTTTCCTTCAAGGGAGAATCAATAAGAATATGTTCTGACTACTCAGCAGAAACCATGCAGGCAAGAAGGGAATGGGACGACATATACAGAACACTGAAGGAGAAAAACTGCCAACCAAGGATCATATATCCAGCAAAACTCTCTCTGAAATATGAAGGCGAAATTAAGATATTTACAGACAAACACAAGTTTAGAGAATTTGCAAAAACCAAACCAAAGCTACAAGAAATACTAAAGGATATTGTTTGGTCAGAGAACCAATAATATCAGATATCAGCACAACACAAGGTCACAAAACAGAACGTCCTGATATCAACTCAAATAGGGAAATCACAAAAACAAACAAATTAAGATTAATTAAAAAAAAAATACACATAACAGGGAATCATGGAAGTCAATAGGTAAAAGATCACAATAATCAAAAAGAGGGACTAAATACAGGAGGCATTGAACTGCCATATGGAGAGTGATACAAGGCGATATAGAACAATACAAGTTAGGTTTTTACTTAGAAAAATAGGGGTATATAATGAGGTAACCACAAAAAGGTATAACAACTCTATAACTCAAGACAAAAACCAAGAAAAACGTAATGACTCAACTAACATAAAGTCAAACACTATGAAAGTGAGGATCTCACAATTTACTAAGAAAAACGCCTCAGCACAAAAAAGTATGTGGAAAAATGAAATTGTCAACAACACACATAAAAAGGCATCAAAATGACAGCACTAAAAACTTATTTATCTATAATTACCCTGAATGTAAATGGACTAAATGCACCCATAAAGAGACAGAGAGTCACAGACTGGATAAAGAAACACGATCCATCTATATGCTGCCTACAAGAGACACACCTTAGACTTAGAGACACAAACAAACTAAAACTCAAAGGATGGAAAAAAGTATATCAAGCAAACAATAAGCAAAAAAGAAGAGGAGTAGCAATATTAATTTCTGACAAAATAGACTTTAGACTTAAATCCACCACAAAGGATAAAGAAGGACACTATATAATGATAAAAGGTACAATTGATCAGGAAGACATAACCATATTAAATATTTACGCACCCAATGACAGGGCTGCAAGATATATAAATCAAATTTTAACAGAACTGAAAAGCGAGATAGATACCTCCACAATTATAGTAGGAGACTTCAACACACCCCTTTCGGAGAAGGACAGGACATCCAGTAAGAAGCTCAACAGAGACACGGAAGATCTAATTACAACAATCAACCAACTTGACCTCATTGACTTATACAGAACTCTCCACCCAACTGCTGCAAAATATACTTTTTTTTCTAGCGCACATGGAACATTCTCTAGAATAGACCACATATTAGGTCATAAAACAAACCTTTGCAGAGTCCAAAACATCGAAATATTACAAAGCATCTTCTCAGACCACAAGGCAATAAAACTAGAGATCAATAACAGAAGAACGAGGGAAAAGAAATCAAATACTTGGAAAATGAACAATACCCTCCTGAAAAAAGACTGGGTTATAGAAGACATCAAGGAGGGAATAAGGAAATTCATAGAAAGCAACGAGAATGAAAATACTTCCTATCAAAACCTCTGGGACACAGCAAAAGCAGTGCTCAGAGGTCAATTTATATCAATAAATGCACACATACAAAAAGAAGAAAGAGCCAAAATCAGAGAACTGTCCCTACAACTTGAGCAAATAGAAAGTGAGCAACAAAAGAATCCATCAGGCACCAGAAGAAAACAAATAATAAAAATTAGAGCTGAACTAAATGAATTAGAGAACAGAAAAACAATTGAAAGAATTAACAAAGCCAAAAGCTGGTTCTTTGAAAAAATTAACAAAATTGATAAACCATTGGCTAGACTGACTAAAGAAATACAGGAAAGGAAACAAATAACCCGAATAAGAAATGAGAAGGACCACATCACAACAGAACCAAATGAAATTAAAAGAATCATTTCAGATTATTATGAAAAATTGTACTCTAACAAATTTGAAAACCTAGAAGAAATGGATGAATTCCTTGAAAAACACTACCTACCTAAACTAACACATTCAGAAGCAGAACAACTAAATAGACCCATAACAAAAAAAGAGATTGAAACGGTAATCAAAAAACTCCCAACAAAAAAAAGTCCTGGCCCGGACGGCTTCACTGCAGAGTTCTACCAAATTTTCAGAGAAGAGTTAACACCACTACTACTAAAGGTATTCCAAAGCATAGAAAATGACGGAATACTACCCAACTCATTCTATGAAGCCACCATCTCCCTGATACCAAAACCAGGTAAAGACATTACAAAAAAAGAAAATTATAGACCTATATCCCTCATGAACATTGATGCAAAAATCCTCAACAAAATTCTAGCCAATAGAATCCAACAACACATCAAAAAAATAATTCACCCTGATCAAGTGGGATTTATACCAGGTATGCAAGGCTGGTTTAATATCAGAAAAACCATTAATGTAATCCATCACATAAATAAAACAAAAGACAAAAACCACATGATCTTATCAATTGATGCAGAAAAGGCATTTGACAAAGTCCAACACCCATTTATGATAAAAACTCTTACCAAAATAGGAATTGAAGGAAAATTCCTCAACATAATAAAGGGCATCTATGCAAAGCCAACGGCCAATATCACTCTAAATGGAGAGAACCTGAAAGCATTTCCCTTGAGAACGGGAACCAGACAAGGATGCCCTTTATCACCGCTCTTATTCAACATCGTGTTGGAAGTCTTAGCCAGGGCAATCAGGCTAGACAAAGAAATAAAAGGTATCCGGATTGGCAAGGAAGAAGTAAAGTTATCACTATTTGCAGATGACATGATTATATACACAGAAAACCCTAAGGAATCCTCCAGAAAACTACTGAAACTAATAGAAGAGTTTGGCAGAGTCTCAGGTTATAAAATAAACATACAAAAATCACTTGGATTCCTCTACATCAACAAAAAGAACACCGAAGAGGAAATAACCAAATCAATACCATTCACAGTAGCCCCCAAGAAGATAAGATACTTAGGAATAAATCTTACCAAGGATGTAAAAGACCTATACAAAGAAAACTACAAAGCTCTACTACAAGAAATTCAAAAGGACATACTTAAGTGGAAAAACATACCTTGCTCATGGATAGGAAGACTTAACATAGTAAAAATGTCTATTCTACCAAAAGCCATCTATACATTTAACGCACTTCCGATCCAAATTCCAATGTCATATTTTAAGGGGATAGAGAAACAAATCACCAATTTCATATGGAAGGGAAAGAAGCCCCGGATAAGCAAAGCACTACTGAAAAAGAAGAAGAAAGTGGGAGGCCTCACCTTACCTGACTTCAGAACCTATTATACAGCCACAGTAGTCAAAACAGCCTGGTATTGGTACAACAACAGACACATAGACCAATGGAACAGAATTGAGAACCCAGACATAGATCCATCCACGTATGAGCAGCTGATATTTGACAAAGGACCAGTGTCAATTAACTGGGGAAAAGACAGCCTTTTTAACAAATGGTGCTGGCATAACTGGATATCCATTTGCAAAAAAATGAAACAGGACCCATACCTCACACCATGCACAAAAACTAACTCCAAGTGGATCAAAGACCTAAACATAAAGACTAAAACGATAAAGATCATGGAAGAAAAAATTGGGACAACCCTAGGAGCCCTAATACAAGGTATAAACAGAATACAAAACATTACCAAAAATGATGAAGAGAAACCCGATAACTGGGAGCTCCTAAAAATCAAACACCTATGCTCATCTAAAGACTTCACCAAAAGAGTAAAAAGACCACCTACAGATTGGGAAAGAATTTTCAGCTATGACATCTCCGACCAGCGCCTGATCTCTAAAATCTACATGATTCTGTCAAAACTCAACCACAAAAAGACAAACAACCCAATCAAGAAGTGGGCAAAGGATATGAACACACATTTCTCTAAAGAAGATATTCAGGCAGCCAACAGATACATGAGAAAATGCTCTCGATCATTAGCCATTAGAGAAATGCAAATTAAAACTACGATGAGATTCCATCTCACACCAGCAAGGCTGGCATTAATCCAAAAAACACAAAATAATAAATGTTGGAGAGGCTGCGGAGAGATTGGAACTCTCATACACTGCTGGTGGGAATGTAAAATGGTACAACCACTTTGGAAATCTATCTGGCGTTATCTTAAACAGTTAGAAATAGAACTACCATACAACCCAGAAATCCCACTCCTCGGAATATACCCTAGAGATACAAGAGCCTTCATACAAACAGATATATGCACACCCATGTTTATTGCAGCTCTGTTTACAATAGCAAAAAGTTGGAAGCAACCAAGGTGTCCATCAACGGATGAATGGGTAAATAAATTGTGGTATATTCACACAATGGAATACTACGCATCGATAAAGAACAGTGACGAATCTCTGAAACATTTCATAACGTGGAGGAACCTGGAAGGCATTATGCTGAGCGAAATGAGTCAGAGGCAAAAGGACAAATATTGTATAAGACCACTATTATAAGATCTTGAGAAATAGTAAACCTGAGAAGAACACATACTTTTGTGGTTACGAGGGGGGGAGGGAGGGAGGGTGGGAGAGGGTTTTTTTATTGATTAATCAGTAGATAAGAACTGCTTTAGGTGAAGGGAAAGACAACACTCAATACATGGAAGGTCAGCTCAATTGGACTGGACCAAAAGCAAAGAAGTTTCCGGGATAAAATGAATGCTTCAAAGCTCAGCGGAGCAAGCGCGGGGGTCTGGGGAACATGGTTTGCGGGGACTTCTAAGTCAATTGGCAAAATAATTCTATTATGAAATCATTCTGCATCCCAATTTGAAATGTGGCGTCTGGGGTCTTAAATGCTAACAAGCAGCCATCTAAGATGCAGCAATTGGTCTCAACCCACCTGGAGCAAAGGAAAATGAAGAACACCAAGCCCACATGACAACTAAGAGCCCAAGAGACAGAAAGGGCCACATGAACCAGAGACCTACATCATCCTGAGACCAGAAGAACTAGTTGGTGCCCGGCCACAATCGATGACTGCCCTGACAGGGAGCTCAGCAGAGGACCCCTGAGGGAGCAGGAGAGCAGTGGGATGCAGACCCCAAATTCTCATAAGAAGACCAAACTTAATGGTCTGACTGAGACTGGAGGAATCCCGGCGGTCATGCTCTCCAGACCTTCTGTTGACACAGGACAGGAACCATCCCTGAAGACAACTCATCAGACATGAAAGGGACTGGTCAGCGGGTGGGAGAGAGACGCTGATGAAGAGTGAGCTAATTATATCAGGTGTACACTTGAGATTGTGTTGGCAACTCTTGTCTGGAGGGGGGATGGGAGGATAGAGAGAGAGGGAAGCCGGCAAAATTGTCAAGAAAGGAGAGACTGAAAGGGCTGACTCAAGACGGGGAGAGTAAGTGGGAGTAGGGAGTGAGATGTATGTAAACTTATATGTGACAGACTGATTGGATTTGTAAACGTTCACTTGAAGCTTAATAAAAGTTATTATAAAAAAAAAAAAAAAAAAACATGGAAATGTCAGGTAGTGACAAGCTCTATGAAGAATGGTGAGGAGACCATGGCAACAGGAAGTATGCGGTATTTTATACAGGGCGTTCCAGGAAGACAACTCTGAGGAGATTACGTTTCAGCGGAAGCATGAATAAGGAGAGGGAATAAGCCCGACTGGTATCTAGGAAAAGGCAGCTCCCGGCAGAGGAACAACAAGCACAAAGACCTGGGGCTGGAGGTTGCTGGGCATATTTTAGGAACTGCAAGGGGCCAGAGAGAATGGGAGCAGCATAGCAGAAGATGAGGCTGAGGGGGAATAGAGCCAGATCTAGAAAGAATCTTAGTTGCAGTCCATATTAACTAGGCGCGTGGGGAGCTTTGAGATGGGAGTGTCATGACTGGATTTATGTTTTAGAAGAATTGCTTTGATTGCTGTTGGGGGAGAAGAGCCCGAGGGGGAAGCTAGGAGGCTATTGAGTAGTTACAATTTAGGGAAAGAGCCAGGCACCATGCGGAGAGCTATAATTTATTGTAATAACCACTTCTATTCATTGAACTCTGTACTAAGCCCTTTAAGGTGTTTTCTCACTATTACTCCCATTTAACAAACGAGAGCCCACGTTAGTAAAGGTATTCTATTGGCATAGAGCCAAACACTGGCAGGAGCCGAGTCCAAACCCAAAATGTTCAGACTCAAGGTCTGTGTCCTTAACGACAACGCCTGCATTACTTTACATTCCCATATTTACCATAACACATACTCTTACCAGTTCTTACCTGATTTCTGGCCCTGTTCTGGGCACACAGATGAGTTAGACCCAAGCCCTTGGCCTGCGGGTTTCCTAGCCTAGCAAGCCCAAGTGTCTGAGCCTGGCATTTGAGGTTTTCTACAACCTGCTCTTCCTCACAGCTGGCTTCGTTTTGTCAGTCTTGTGTCCCGGTAGCCTCATATCCAGGCTGCTCACACAACATTTCCACCAGCCCTGCCCTGACCCTTCCCTGCCCATGCAGTTCAAATCCTTGCACCTCAAGACTCAGTCTAAGGCAGTGTGAATAAGTGGGGACCTCTTGAACTGAAAGTCTGTGGGCCTCGATCTGCTATTGCCTCTCAAATCTGAAAAAAAAGTCTTCAATTGTGTTCCATACTTCTCGCTGTTGTTAGCTACCACCCAAACTGCCCTGACTCATGGTGACCCCATGCACAGTGGAACCAAACACTCAGGGGTGGATTGGGCCATTGTGATCATTGGGTTTTCATTGGCTGATTTTCAGTAGATCAGCGGGCCTCTCTACTCTGTCTTAGTCTGAAATCTCCACTGAAACCCGTTCAGCATCACAGCAACACACAAGCCAGCACTAAGGGACAGGTGATGGCTGCACATGAGGTACATTGGCCTGGAATCGAACCTGGGTGTCCCACAAGGAAGGTGAGACTTCTACCACTGAACCACCACTGCCACTCCCAACTTTGCTCCGAGCCCCTACACTTCTTCCGTCGAGAGCTGGAGGCTGCTTCTCCACCTTTACAACCTCCATTGACTGTGTAACTTGCTTTGGAAAATGGGACATTATAAAATACTACACAAGCAGAGATTTGAAAAACACTTGCGATTTGGGGTTTGCCCATTCGCTGCTGTTGAATCCCCGAAAGCACCATGTGAATGAACCCAAGCTGGACTGACGACCATGTAGAGGAGAAGCGAAGTGTCCCTGCTGAAGGTGGCCCCTGACTGACAGTCAGCCAGACTTGGGAGTGAGGCCATACTAGATCATCAAGCCACCACCTTCTAGGTGACCACAGATACATTGGCAAGCCCAGCAGAGATCAGTCAAGACAACCCAAATTAGAAAAATTTCCCAGTAGATCCTTGTGAGCAAAATACATGGATGATTTTTTTAAACCACTAAATTTTTGTTTGGTTTGTTATACAACAAAGCTAACTGATAAAAAAAAAAAAAAAAAAAAAACTGATACACTGAATAAATCCTGCCTATGTTTTTTTTTTATGTTTTGGTCCTCGGTTTTTGGTTGGACTGAACAACGAAAGCAAACATCGCATTTATGTGTTTTAGAGTTAGACCTGAGCTCAAATCCAGATCTCCTTCCTAGATAAGAGACACAGGCAAAGTTATTTAAATTCTCTCAACCTCAGCTTCCACATCCATAAAATGAGGACAAGAAAAATATTCTCTTTGGGCTACCGTGAGCATTATATGAAATACTGCAAATAAAATATCTAGGTCAGTGCCTGGTTCTTATTAAGAACTGAATAAATATAGGCTACTTTGCGGCCAAAATGTTAAAGTGCTCGGCTACTAACCAAAATGTTGATGGTTCGAATCCATCTAGAGGAGCCTCGAAAGAAAGGGCTAGTGATCTACTTCCAAAAGATTACAGCCATTGAAAACCCTATGGAGCTCAGTTCTCCTCTGGCTCATATGGAGTTTCCATGAGTTGGAATCAGCTCCATGGCAACTGGTTTGGTTTAGTGTTTTATTATTACTATCACTTTTTCTGCCACTAAAGTTGCACAATTCTGATACCATTCCACTACCACACACAACCCCTTGGCAAAGGCTTATAATTTTTAAAATTTTATTTAAAAATAATTTTAGATTTACAGGAAAGTTCCAAAGATGGTACAGAGGGCATTCCTATATCCTTCACCCAGCTTCTCCTAATGTTAACAGTTTACATAACAATGGTACATTTATCAAAACTAGTAAGTTTTCATTGGTACAGTAGTACTACAGCAACTCCTAACTTATCGACATGGTTAGGTTCCAAAGGCCAGGTTGTTGTGCAAAAATTGGCATTTTGTGAAAATGGAGGATGACCACATCAGATTGCAAAATGGGGGATGGCTTCATCATTACATAACTGCCAAATTACATCATTACGTAACTGCCAGCCCACTGAGAATCATGGCTCAGTCAAGTTGACACATAACCTTGACCATCACAGCCAACGTTATTCTCACCTCACACCTAGGTGCTCATTACTGCCAGACATACATCGTTAATGCACAAAATAGTCAGGTAGTAGATGTTTTACTATTGTTGTAAATGCAAAATATTGAATGACGAGATAGTGAATTAGTGAGGAGTATTAGCTAAACTACAGACTATTTAGATTTCACTGTTCTTTTCACTAACATATTTTTCTGTTCCAGAATTCGATCTAGGATAGCATGTTGCATTTAGTCATCATATCTCCCTTATCTCCCAATCTGTGACATTTCTCAGTCTTTCTCTTTTTTTTTATGACAGACATTTTTTAAGAGTACTGCTAAGGTATTTTGTAGCATGTCCTTCAATTTTTGTTTTTTTTTTCATGGTTAGATGGATGTTATGGGTTTTTAGAAGTTCACAGAGGTAAAGTGTCATTTTCATACATTATATTAAAGATGCATGACAGCTACATGACTTGTCGCCAGGCGAACTAGTGTTTGCCAGGTTTCTTCACTGTGAAGTTGCCCCTCTCTCCCTTCTGCTCTACTCTCTGGAAGCAAGTCACTAAGCACAGCCTACCTTCAAGGGGTGGGGAGTTTTAACCATCACTACCTTGAGGATGAAATACCTATATAAATTATTTGGAATTCTTTGTATGGGAGATTTATTCCTTCTCCTCATTTACTTACTTATTCAATAATTTATTTCTTTCAATATAGAATAAAAAAATTATTTTATGCTTAGATTAGGTTATAATCCAATACTATGCTATTAATTTTTTTTAACTCTTTCTAGCTTTAGTTATTAAGAGTTCTTTCAGTTGACTCCTGTATCCCTTTAACATATCCCCATTGTTTTGTATTTTTGAGCACTTCTTTCCTTTATGATACCACAAGGTGCTTCAGGTTAATCTTTTAGATTTTCTGCCCTAATCCTAGAATCAGCTGTTTCTCCAAGGAGTTCTGGTTCATTTTCTTGGATAATGGTATTTAGAAACCAAGATTTGGGCACTAGGTGTGCTCATTGCTACTGGAACGACACTGCTTCTAGGTCTTCTCAGGGGACAGAGTTAAAAGACACATGTATGTTTACTAACTTACACACACATCTCTCTCTTTCTCTCTCTCTCTCTCTATATATCCATAGATAGATAGAGATAGAATATATATACATAGATAGGTATATACACACACATTGGCATGAATACGTAAGACTCTAATCCAGCATGGCAGGACCTGTTCTAACGTTACCTCATTGTCAACTTCTTTCTTTGACAGCAAGAATCCTGATTCTCATTATCTATAATTTATTTACTTATTTGTTCAGTTTTAGCATACATATAAAGCAGCTTCAGAATTCAGCAGCCATATTTTTATTTTTCAATTTACTTTCTTGTTCACTGATCTTTTTTACATAGCAATCTGTTCTTATTTCATGGATGTAATATTCTCTTTAGTTTTCTGAGAACATTATTTATAACTGTTCTGAAGTTTTCTTTCTATTTTATTTTTTACTTTCTCTCTCTCTGTATTTGTGTGTGTGTACATGCACACAGGCACGCATTGTGTGTGTGCTGAATGGTTTCTTCAAATGCCTGGTAAACTTTTGTTGTCCATTCATAATTAAGAGTGGAGCCTTAAAAGTTCGATTGGAATTTCTATGTGTGTGTGGGAGGGGAGAGTGGAAGAGACTTAAAGATTGGAGGAATTTACTGGTTGAGTTTTCATTGTGGAACCCCCAACTGTCAGTATCTGGAGATATTTTCTCTGGGGCTATTCTGTTTCTTAAGAGGGTGAGGTGTAAAGGCATTTCTGGGAGAATTCAGTGGGGGACATGGGCTTCATTTGGTTAATGTTTGCTCCCTTTAAAATCTACAACCAAATCTAATGATATCAAGTCGATTCTGACTCATAGCAACCTTATAGGGCAGAGTAGAACCACCCTATAAAATTTCCAAGGCTGTATATTTTTATGGAAGCAGACTGCCACATCTTTCTCCCAAGGAGTGGCTGGTGGGTTCAAACTGCCGACCTTTTGGTTAGCAGCTAAGCAATTTAACCACTGAGCAACCAGGTCTCCTTTTTCTTCCTGTAGGAGACTATAATCTCTGATTCAATTAGGATTCTGGTGGGAAACAGAAGACACACTTACATGGTATATTGGTTTCCTAGAGTCACTGTAACAAAGTACCACAAACTCAGTGGCTGAAAACGAAAGTAACAATTTTCTCACCATTCTGGAGACAAGAAATCTGAAGAACAAGGTCTTTGCAGGGCCATTATCTTTCTGAAGGGTCTAGGAGAGAATCTTTCTCCACTCCCATCCATCCTTCCTTCTTGAGATAATACAAACCTCCTACATACTTCTAAAAAGTGGCATTTCCATTCACAGGTATCTTCTGTTTCCAGGTTCAGCTTTTTCACAGTCACTTCAATGTCCTAATTTCTTCACCCCCTTCTTCTCTTCCCTAACAACTTCTAACTTTCCAGTTGTCCTCAACCTTCCTTCTTCCTGGAACATTCTCTCAGCTCTCATTTGCAACAACTGCTGCTATTTATATGTGTGTTACTTGTTTTTTTCCTAGTTCTTTCTCTTGGCAAATGCTGTTTTCCTCACCCTCTTAGGCATGCCTTTAAAAGTATGGTCTCAATACCTTCTCAGACTCACAGAGTAGACTTTTAATGATTAATTTTCATAAAGTCAATGAAGCATCCAGTTTATCCAGTGTAACTGTGAACCTTCAGCACATTTTCAGTACTTCGAATCTGGGTTGGGTTAAGCATTATATAATCCTCTTTCTGTGTATTTTTTAGATTTATTATACATTCTTTCCTCTGTTCTATGGCCAAAGTCTGGCTCTCCAACTCCTGCCAAACTCTTCTCAAACATTTCGTATTGATTAAAGGAGAAGATTGCATATAAATATGTGGAAGTCAGCGAAATTCATTACCACTATTGGAAAAAATAAAAAATCAAATTTTATATGATATCTCACAGTTCAGTTGGAATTACTGTTTATTCCCTGAATATGGCAACCTGATTCATGCTCTGCAGGTAGCAATTTTAGTCTCTAGGTCTTTATTTATTCACTTAAGGAAAATATCCTATTTGATTCAAGGAAGGATTGAAGTGGCTTTCAACAAAACAGAGATAACTCAAAAGGCAGCGTCTTAGTTTCTTAGTGCTGCTGTAACAGAAATACAACAAATGGGTAGCTTTAATAAACAAAAATTTATTTTCTTACAGTTTAGGGGCTAGAGGAAGGCTCTCTCTTTGCTGACTCTTGGGGAAAATCCTTGTCTAATCTTCTCTAGCTGGCTGTCCTTTCTTGCAGCTCCTGGGCTTGTAGACTATTCTGCCTCTGTTGTCTTCAGCTGGTGTCATTCTATCTGTGTCTGCCTTCTCCTGTGCCTAATCTGCTGTTTTATATCTTAAAAGTGCTTAAAACACACCATATACTGATATGAAATGATTAACATAACAAAGAAAGCCCTATTCCCAAATGGGATTACATCCACAGATACACAGGTTAAGATTTACAACTCATAGTTTGGGGGGATACAGTTCAACCCATAACAGGCAGTTAAAAGAGAAATAGAAAATCTAAAGTGTTTTAGAAGAAAAAATGTGGTAAATATATGTTAACTATCTAGATTATCTAGATTAGTATTATCAGTAGAATAGAAAATAAATTCAACTCGAATTTCTAACAGGCCATGCAGAAGGGGAAAATATGATTACATAAACCTAATTAGCTAGTGGAGCCCTGGTGGTGCACTGGTGAAGAGCCTGGCTGCTAACCAAAAGTTCTGTAGTAGGAATCCAACAGCCTCTCTTTGGAAACGCTGTGGGGTAGCTCTACTCTGTCCTATAGGGTCACTATGAGTCAGAATTGACTCGATGGCAATGGGTAACTAGCTAGTAAGAGGAGATACACTTTTATTCAAAACAGACAATTTTCATGAGATTGTGAAAAGTAGGAAGAGTGTAGAAAAGGATACCAAGTCAGAGGATCTGAGTTTTGATCCTCTATCCATTACTTATCAGTTATTTGATCTTCACTTGTCTGTGCCAAGAAGTTTGGAAGACAGCTACTTGGAAGACAGCAACTAAAAGAGATCCATGTTTGTGCCTATTCCAAAGAAAGGTGATCGAAAAGAATGTGAATGTGAAAATTATCAAACAATATCATTACTATCACATGAAAGTAAAATTTTGCTGAAGATAATACAAAAAAGGTTGCAGCAGTACAGTGACGGGGAACTGCCAGAAATTCAAGCCAGATTCAGAACATGACGTGGAATGAGGAATATCATTGCTTATGTCAGATGAATCCTGCCTGAAAGTAGAGAGTATCAACCAATGTTTACCTATGTTTTACTGTCTATTCAAAGGCATTCAGCTGTGTGGATCATAGCAAATTATGGACAATGTTGAGAACAATGGCAATTTCAGACCACTTTTTTTTTTTTTTTGATTGTATTCATGAGGAACCTGTACATAGACCAAGAGGCAGTCATTCGAACAGAAAGAAGCATACTGCATGGTTTAAAATCAGGAAAGGTGAGCATTGGGGCTGTATCCTTTCACCATACTTATTGAATCTGTATGCTGAGCAAATAATCCAAGAAACTGAACTACATAAAGAAGAAAGCAGTATAAGGATTGGAGGAAGACTTATTAACAACCTGTGATATACAGATAACATAACCTTGCTTGCTGAAAGTGAGGAAGACTTGAAGCACTTACTAATGAAGATAAAACACTACAGCCTTTAGTGTGGATTACACCTCAACATAAAGAAAACAAAAATCTTCACAACTGGACAAATAAGCAACATCATGATAAATGGAGAAAAGATTGAAGTTGTCAAGGGTTCCATTTTACCTGGATCCACAATCAACACCCATGGAAGCAGCAGTCAAGAAATCAAATGGAGGCGAAGCCAATATGGCGGAATAGACAGATGCTTCCAGCGAGCCCTCTTTACAACAAGGACCAGAAAAAACAATTGAAATGAGTACATTTGTGACAAGCTGGGAGCCCTGAGCTTCAAAGGCAAGCTTAGAAAATGAACTGAGGGGCAGGGGGAGGAAAAGACCATTCAGAAGCAGAGAGAAGTTACCGGACCTGAATCGTGGGGAATTCTCAGGCACCATTCCCGGAGTGGCGGCAGAGGACTGGTACTAGCGTTTGGCCGCAGGTTCCTCAGGGAAGAGCAGCCAGCTGCACAGCCTACTCGCATCTCCAGAACCTGAGAAGAAAGGCACTCTTGGCAAAAGCGAAGTACTTGCGTATATTTTACCACAACCCCCCACCCCCAAGCTCGCTTCAGCAGCTGAATTCCCTGGGCCTGAGATAGGCACTGTTGAGCACCTAGAGCCATCCTCTCAGCCTTGGGGAAGGAAAAAATTTGCAATTGGGGGAAAGGATAATTTGCTAGCTCCACTAACCAGGGAGAGCACAGGACAGAAGCAGCTCCTGTCCAAACATAAACCATCTGTGGACTTTGAGCACCTTTCCCTTCTGCATGGACCTGTGTGGGCTTATTTTGGGAGAATAGGCCCTTTTTGGCAGACTCCAACCATTTCAGCTGTACAGTGGAGAGGTGGGTGTTTGTTGTTTGACATCACTTTGCCTATTAAACAAGGTCCTCACCTACCCACATCAGGGACCTAAGGACTGGTAGCTCCAGTCAGGTCACCCAGCCACCCATGACAGGGGTCCAAAGATAACTGCTACCTCCCAGTCTTTATAACCAAAAAATTTTGTGTGCCCCTGGTCCATCTGCAGGACCCACCCACCTGCACGCTTTAGGGAACAGAGAGACGTGCTTTCCTCAGAGACACTCAGGGGTCAGTTCTCAGCCCCCTGCCTTGTTCAGAGTGTGACCCCCTGCTGCAATCAGACACTGGTATATACGCCAATCACCCCTGCCCCTTTAAGACTGTAGGAGAGACCCTGTACCACACACTTGATGATCAGCTACCTGGAAACCTGAGCTGAATTCATACAAGAAGACTGAATGGACTCCTAGACTGATATACCTGATAACAGCTCTAGCCATCTGGGGACAGGAAATCAGAGCTCCAAAGGCAAAAATAATCAACCTACCTCACTCAAGCAACCCATGGGGTATACCAAAACAAAATAAAGCAAGAAGCTATGACACAGTAAACAAGCATAAACTAATAAGATAATTTACAGATGGCTCAGAGACAACAGTCAATATCACGTCAGATAAAGAAACAGACCATGATCACCTCAACAGCCTCTCAAAACAGAGAATCCAGGGATCTTCTAGATGAAAGTGCACCCCTGGAATTACCAGACCCAGAATACAGAA
Organism: Elephas maximus indicus; assembly: GCF_024166365.1. Classification (NCBI taxonomy): domain Eukaryota; kingdom Metazoa; phylum Chordata; class Mammalia; order Proboscidea; family Elephantidae; genus Elephas; species Elephas maximus. The sequence goes on along the minus strand of NC_064842.1, from coordinate 11,206,292 downwards.
GTTTAATATACAGAACCCTTCAAGACATCAGGAAGGAAATGAGGCAATATGCAGAAAAAGCCAAGGAACACACAGATAAAGCAATTGAAGAAATTAGAAAGATTATTCAGGAACATAATGAAAAGTTTAATACGCTGGAAAAATCCATAGACAGACAGCAATTGGGACTTCAGAAGATTAACAATAAAATTACAGAAGTAGACAACTCAATAGAACTCAATAGAAAGTCAAAGGAGCAGAACTGAGCAAGAAGCTAGAATTTCTGAACTTGAAGATAAATCACTTGGCACTAACATATTTGAAGAAAAATCAGATAAAAGAATTTTAAAAAATGAAGAAACCTTAAGAATCACGTGGGACTCTATCAAGAGAAATAACCTATGAGTGACTGGAGTACCAAAACAGGGAGGGATAACAGAAAATACAGAGAGAATTGTTGAAGATTTGTTGGCAGAAAACTTCCCTGATATCATGAAAGATGAGAAGATATCTAGCCAAGATGCTCATTGAACTCCAAATAAGGTAGATCTTAAAGTCACCAAGACATATTATAATCAAGCTTGCCAAAACCAAAGATAAAGAGAGAGTTATAAGAGCAGCGAAGGATAAATGAAAAGTCACCTACAAAGGAGAGCCAATAAGAATGAGCTCGGGCTACTCGGCAGAAACCATGCAGCAAGAAGGCAAAGGGATGACATATTTTAAAAATTGAGGGGAAAAAAATGCCTGCCAAGAGTCATATATCCAGAAAACTGTCTCTTAAATATGAAGGTGAAATTAAGACATTTCCATATAAACACAAGTTTAGGGAATTTGTAAAAACCAAGCCAAAACTACAAGAAATACTAAAGGGAGTTCTTTTGCTAGAAAATCAATAATATCAGGTATAAACCCAAGACTAGAACACTGGGCAGACCAACCAGAAGTCAACCCAGACAGGGAAATCCAAAAAAACAAAGCAAGATTATTCGAAAAAAAAAAAAAAAAAAAAGCTCAAAATGGGTAAGAGCGATGTTATTATACAAAAGATGACAACATTAAAATAAAATAACAAAGAGGGACTAAGAAATGTAATCATATACCTTCCATAGGGAGAGGAAGATACGGCGATACAAAGAAATAAAAGTTAGTTTTAAATTTAGAAAAATAGGGGTAAATAATAAGGTAACTACAAAGGAGACAAACTATCCTACTCAACAAAATAAAATACAAGAAAAAAATAGAGACTCAGCAGAAACAAAATCAACAACAACAAATATGAGGAAAGGCCAGTATATAAAGATAATCTACTCAGCACATAAAATTAAAGGGAAAAAGAAACTGTCAACAACACACAAAAAGAAGACATCAAAATGATAGCACTAAATTCATGCCCATCCATAATTACCCTGAATGTAAATGGACTAAATGCACCAATAAAGAGACGGAGAGTCTCAGACTGGATAAAGAAACACGATCCGTCTATATGCTGCCTACAAGAGACACAACTTAGACTTAGAGACACAAACAAACTAAAACTCAAAGGATGGAAAAAAATATATCAAGAAAACAACAATCAAAAAAGAGCAGGAGTGACAATATTAATTTCTGACAAAATAGACTTTAAAGTTAAATCCATCAGAAACGATAAGGAAGGACACTGTATAATGATTAAAGGGACAATACACCAAGAAGATATAACCATATTAAGTATTTATGCACCCAATGACAGGGCTGCAAGATACATGAAACAAACTCTGTCAGCACTGAAAAGTGAGATAGACAGCTCCACAATTATAGTAGGAGACTTCACACACCACTTTCGGTGAAGGACAGGACATCCAGAAAGAAGCTCCATAAAGATGTGGAAGATGTAAATGCCACAATCAACCAACCTGACCTCATAGACATACACAGAACACTCCACCCAACAGCAACCAACTATACTTTCTTTTCTAGTGCACATGGAACATTCTCTAGAATAGACCACATATTAGGTCATAAAGCAAGCCTTAGCAGAATCCAAAACATTGAAATATTACAAAGCATCTTCTCTGACCATAAGGCCATAAAAGTGGAAATCAATAACCGGAAAAGCAGGGAAATCAAACACTTGGAAACTGAACAATACCCTGCCCAAAAAAGACTGGATTATAGAAGACATTAAAGGTGGAATAAAGAAATTCACAGAATGCAATGAGAATGAAAACACTTCCTTTCAGAACCTTTGGGACAGAGCAAAAGCGGTGCTCAGAGGCCAATTTAGATCAATAAACGCACACATCCAAAAAGAAGAAAGGGCCAAAATCAAAGAATTATCCCTACAACTTGAACAAAGAGAAAGAGAGCAAGAAAAGAAACCCACAGGCACCAGAAGAAAACAAATAATAAAAATTAGACCTGAACTAAACGAAATAGAAAAACAGAAAAACAATTGAAAGAATTAACAAGACCAAAAGCTGGTTTTTTTAAAAAATCAACAAAATTGATAAACCGTTGGTCAAACCGACAAAAGAAAAACAGGAGAGGAAGCAAATAACCCGAATAAGAAATGAGATGGGCGATATTACCACAGACCTAACTGAAATTAAAAGAATCATATCAGATTACTGTGAAAAATTGTACTCTAACAAATATGAAAACCTGGAAGAAATGGTTGAGTTCCTAGAAGCACACTACCTACCTAAACTAACACAAACAGAGGTAGAACAACTAAATAGAACCATAATGAAAGAAGAGATTGAAAAGGTAATCAAAAAACTCCCAACAAAAAAAAAAAGCCCTGGTCCAGATGGCTTCACTGCAGAGTTCTACCAAACTTTCAGAAATGTTTAACACCACCACTACTAAAGGTATTTGAAAGCATAGAAAAGGACAAATACTACCAAACTTATTTTATGAAGCCACCATATCCCTGATACCAAAACCAGTAAAGACACCACAAGAAAAGAAAATTATAGATCTATATTCCTCAAAAACGTAGATGGAAAAATCCTCAACAAAATTCTAACCAATAGAATTCAGCAACATATCAAAAAAATAATTCACCATGACCAAGTGGGATTCATACTACATTGGGCAAATCTGCTACAAACACCTCTTTGAAGTATTAAAAAGAGAAGATGTCACTTTAAGGACTAAGGTGGGCCTGACCCAAGCCATGGTATTTTCAATCGCCTCATACGTATGTGAAAGGTGGACAGTGAACAAGGAAGACAGAAGAAGAATCGACGCTTTTGAATTATGGTGTCGGCAAAGAATATTAAATATACCATGGACTGCCAGAAAACAGAACAAATCTGTCTTGGAAGAAGTACAACCAGATTGCTCCTTAGAAGCAAAGATGGCGTGACTTTGTATCACATACTTTGGACATGTTTTCAGGAGGAACCAGTCCCTTGGGAAGGACATCACGCTTGATAAAGTATAGGATCAGCAAAAAAGAAGGAGACCCTCAAAGAGATGGACTGACACAGTGTCTGCAACAGTGGGGTCAAACATAGCGAGGATTTTGAACATGGTGCAGGACCAGGCAGTGTTTTGTTCTCTTGTACATAGGGTGGTATGAGTCGGAACTGACTCAAAGGCACCTAACATTTGATCTTGGGCAACTTGCCTACGTGTAACTTACTTGGAGGTGATTATAGAGCTGGTTTATATACATCAGTGATTCTAAATTTCAGTGAGTGAATTAGAACACTTAGTAATGAGGTCACTGAGAAGACAAGACTGTCTCATAGCCTGGTTGTAAAGCAGAAAATCAGTTTGGAAGCTGTTGTTCCAGGCTTCCGGAAAGGCAGAAGGGAGAGATCACAATAGCAATGTTGGACCTAAAAGAAAGCATACAGTTAGGCAAGACTATGCCTCTGTCAGCAGCGGTAGCAACCTGGTATTGGGAGGCAACTTCTTCGCAAACTGGGGAAGAGAAGAGGTTGTCTAATCAGTTACAGGGAAGGTGGAACCTTACCAGATCAGAGAGAATTCACTCAGGAATGAGACTTAGCACTTCTTACATTTAACATCTCCAACTGGAGTAGATGCAGCCTCTTCTGTTCGTATTCTCCATCTTTCCATTCACCACCTCTCTTGGTAATTCCAAGAATTCACCCTACCCTTGCTTTCCACAGTACCTTAGGCATCACGTAACACAGCATACCCCATTGATTCTGCCGGGAACATCTTTCTCCAGCCCCTCACCACTCCTTCCCTTCACCTGACCAACTCCTACTCAGCCTTTTGGGCTCTGGGAAGCCTTCTCCCCACCCCTAAGTTTGGAATCAGTCCCTGCACACTGTCCTAGAGCAATTTGTTGCCCCTTTGTATTCTTTGCATTACAGTGTATAGTGAATTGCACAGAGCTTCCGAACACTTTACCCACAATTGTAAAATCTTAAATGTTCCGAAAAGCAAATCTTTTTTTGTTGTTAAATTTCATGCAAACTAATTTGGCAGCAAAACTTGACCTGAACAGATATAAAGTTATTTATAGTCTTTTTTTTTTTTTAATCCCATTTGGTGAAAACAGTCATATATTTTGCTGTAGAAAAATTCTTATGCCTGTCTTTGGAGTGCGGACGCACATCCCACTGATGGTGTTACAGAATATACAATAGGGCATCAGATTATCTTTCTCAATCTGAAAGACGCTGTGTTCTGAAATCTACCTGTCCACAACAGCGCTCAATGAGGAATTATGGGTCTGTATTGCACTGTATTCTATCATGTGTTGAATTTTGTTATATTGTTCATATTTGAATTCCAAAACACAAATCAAAACCAAACCCATTGCCATTGAGTTGATTCTGACTCATAGTGGCCCTATAGGACAGAGCAAACAGCCCTATAGGGTTTTCAAGGCTATAAATCTTTATGGAAGCAGACTGCCACATCTTTCTCCCACTGAGTGCCTGGTGGGTTTGAACCATCTACCTGTGCCACAAAGGCCCCTCTAAAATCACCCCCCTTGTTCAGGGAGGCAAGCAACCTCTCAGTTTCTCAGAAACCTGTTACAGTTCACTGGACTCTAAAGTCCTCAAGGACGGGAACTCTGCCTATTCACCATTTTATTTCTTTACCTAGTGCAGCATATATACATAATCAGTGCTTTAAAAAAGTATGCTTAATAAACGAGTAAACAAATAAGCACAGGAATGAATGAATGAAAATATGGACATCTTCCAACTAAAGAACTGAGAAACTACAGCCAAACCTCAGGCTGATTAGGTGCCCCTAGATGTCTCAAGACAGGGAATTTCAAGTGAACTAAAACTGGAAAAATTAGAGGAAATTTTAAAATGCTTTTGGCACTTGAAACATACCAACTTTCATTCATGCATCCATTTCTTTATTCATCCATTCATGTCATGGATTGAATTGTGTTCCCCAAAAATACGTGTATCAATTTGGCTAGGCCATGATTCCCAGTATTGTGTGAGTATCTACCATTTTGTCATATGATGTGATTTTCTGACGTGTTGTAAATCCTGCCTCTATGATTTTAATGAGGGGGGCATAGGCGGCAGTTATATTAATGAGGCACAAATCAATCTACAAGATTGGATTGTGTCTTGAGCCAATTTCCTTTGGGATATAAAAGACAAATGAGCAGAGGGACGGGGGTGCCTCATGCCACCAAGAAATCAGTGCTGGGAGCAGAGCGCGTCCTTTGCACCTGGGGTTCCTGAGCAGAGAAGCTCCTAGTCCAGGTGAAGGTTGATGAGGAGGACCTTCCTCTAGAGCTGACAGAGAGAGAAAGCCTTTCCCTGGAGCTGATGCCCTGAATTTGCTGTTGGAAAATAAGTTTCTTTTTGTTAAAGTCACCCACTTGTGGTATTTCTGTAATAGCAGCACTAGGTAACTAAGACAACTCAGCAAACGTTTACTGTACAATCACTATGTGCCATATATGCAAATGATTAATGCGTTGGCTGCTAACTGAAAGGTTGGTGGTTTGAACTCACTCAGAGGCACCTCAGAAGATAGGCATGGCAGTCTGCTTCCAAAAGGTCACAGCCAAGGAAACCCTATGGAGCATTTCTACTCTGCAAACATGGAGTTGCCATGAGTCTGAACAGGCTCAATGGCTGGCATTGTGTGCCATGTAATAAGCTAAGCAATAGAGATATTTGAGCAATAACATCAACAACAACAAACAATAGTAACCAAAAAGCAGTGAAAGCAGGGCAACTCGAAAAGAGACCCTTGGACACAGCATGATTCAATTCATATTAGGTCACTTATCCTCTCAATGTACAAGGCACAACATCCACTTCTGATATTTAATGTTGTGTTAGCAATTTACTGTTAATTTTCATGTCATTTCAGCTAGATGAAACAAAATACCTTTGTACCTTTTTTGTAAGACTTGAATATCTCTCTTTTAAAAGTATCGTGAAAGTGGCAGTGCAGTATCAGACCTTATCTACCTTCACAAGGAGGAGGGAAAATCAAGATCATCAATCCAAGGCTGATTCCTATGAGGGGAAGGTCAGACATACCTCCACCCTCCAACCTTCTCACCAATTCTGACACCAACCGTCCCTCCCACTGCACTCTCTACTTCTCTTCCGGGTTCAATAATTCACATAGAACTCACAGACCAAACTTAGAGTTAAGTGGTTTTTGTTAAGGAAGTAACAGGGTACAACTTGGGATAGAGATCAGGAAGCATCTAGGCAAAGTCTGGAAGGCTCCCCAAAAGTGGCGAGCACATCTCTCCCTTTACTGCAGGACAACTTTCTCAGCTTCTCTTGGCCATTCATGCAAGCAGATCCTTCCCTCTCAGCCCTTGGGGCCTCGGCTTTCAGTCCTTGCTCAAGCAAGTGTTACAGAGCTCTTTAGCTCCACCAGTAAGTGCCTGCCCAAAGGCACTCAGCTCCCTTGCTCTGTGGGTTGGCAAAGCGAGCTCCACAAACAATGCCCAGCACACCTGCTATAGCCGCCTTGCTTTGTTCTACTGTGGCCATTTCTCTGCCACTGGACTCTGCCATGCTTGCCACCACTTCTGTTATAGCTCTCTGTGCCATCTCCAGTGTTATAGCTGTCTGTCTCCTGGGCCTAGGAAGTTCTCAACATGGGGACTCTGGGTCCAAAGGATGCACTCTGCTCTCGGCTCTTCTTCTGGTTGGTAGTGAAGTCCCCCCCTCCACCCACAACTTCTGAGATTGGCTCTTTTTTAGCCTGTAGGGATTGCAAAACTGACCAATCCCCTCATAAGTCTTCAATGCATCTTATTTACATTATTAGCAGGCTCTCCAATCCCCTTGGTGGGCCACAGACACCTTATTTGCGTAGTCCCATTCAATCATTTTGTGACAGTCACAAAGACCATGGCTAGAAGGGCCATATTAAAGTAATTCACTACACCACAAGTATTATCTCACAGCGAAATATATTTATTTCAATAATTAAGAGATTGAACAACATGTTATTGGTTAGGATTTTGTCAGAAAAACAGAAATGGCTGTAGGTATTTAGAAGTGAAAGAAGTTTAGTACAGTGTATGAGAGGCTTACACACCTATTGGAAGGCAGAAGTGAAAGACAGCGAGGTTGCTCTCCAGGTGTGTAAAAGTGCTGGGGTAGCATGTGAACGACTACCAACGTCCAGCTTTCTACACCACCAGTGTGGGTGATTCTCAGGAGGACACCCAGAGACAGTGGAAGCCGATGATCACAGCCACCTGTCACTCCAAAGTAGGTGATTCTCAGGAGGCCTCCTGAGACTCTCCTATAAATCCCTCCTGCCCTTGCCCATAGGAGCCAGAGTAGAATAACAGCTCCTTCTCTTCCATCTTCCATATCTTATGTAAGCATCTCTCATTAGTGGAATTTATCCAACAATCCTACTAGCAAAGTAGTCTGGGAACTGTAGTTTCTAGGCTTAAAGCCCCTATAGTAAGAACACGGGACACCTGACAAGAAAAGGGATAGGACTAAGTATCAACAAACTGTGCCCAAAAAATAAACCTCCCTCTTATCTTAATTGTTACATTTTTACCCAAAATTTTTATCTCACTTCCCTCTAGGTCTTCAGGAATTTAAAAAAAAAAAAGGAAGTGGAGAAGAGCAAATGATCTTCTTAACTGAGGGCAGTTTATTTGTTTTCTGACATTAGTTTTTTAAAAGATTGCTTAAAAGAGTCAAAGTAAGAACATGAAGTAGAATAATAAAAACTCAGTGGCTTTGTGGAGCTCAAGTGGACCGGGCCCAAATATAGACTAACTTAGGGGGATACAACAGGCTTATGTGACAGAACCCAAAGTGGGTTGTAGCGGACTGAATTTATGTGACCCTTTCTACATATTTCCAGTTCTACTCTGTCCTATAGGGTCGCTGTGAGTCAGAATTGACTCGATGACAACAGGTTTTGAGTTTTTGGTTTTCTACGTGTGTATGTTCTTGTTATTTTAGGTGCCGTAGTCATTTCCGACTCATAGCAACCCTACGTACCACAGGATGAAACGCGGCCCGGTCCTTGGCCATGCTCAGAATCGTTGCTATGCTTGAGCCCATTGTTGCAGCCACTGTGTCAATCCATCTCATTGAGGGTCTTCCTCTTTTCCGCTGAACCTGTACTCTGCCAAGCATGATGTCCTTCTCCAGGGACTGATCCCTTCTGACGACACGTCCAAAGTATGTAAGGTGCGGTCTCACCATCCTTTCTTCTAAGGAGCATTCTGGTTGTACTTCTTCCAAGACAGTATGCTCTTGGCAACATTAAAAAAAAAAAAAGCAATTCCGCATGTACGTGCCTCCTAAAGTTTTCTTAGAACTCTGATGCAGTTTTAGAAAACTGGGGGAAGAGTAGTCATAGGGACATAAAGAAGTTATAATTAAAAAATTAAATTTTCCTCAGTTACTTTGGAAACACTCTCCTATTATGGAGCTATAGAAATTTATAAAAATGTCTATTATACACAATAAAGGGCGTTGCTATTTCTTGGCCTTAGCTGAGCTAAGCACAAAAGTATTTGTTTAGTAAGATGGCTAAAAGTATAGTTGATCCTGGTCAGTGACTTAGCCTCAGAGCTGGAGAGAAATGAGAATTTCCTTTCAGCCTCTGCCCAGGCTGACGGGTCTCTGCTAATACAAACCATCACAAAGCATTTCTTTAAATCAAAAGCAACCCCTGATCAATAGATATGAGTGTTCAGATGCTGAAATCATGGGTAGTGAGCAATTTTCTGTCAGCACAGTTATAATTGTAATCAACTCTGCTTTTACACTTTTCAGCCTCTTAAAAGGAAAGGCAACCTGTAAACCAAATCTCAGAGATTTCCCAATTTATCCAGGATATATTCAGAAAATTAAAATTAATATTAAACATGAGCAGATTGAAAGGCTGCATTATTCAGCAAGCTTCCAAAGGGTTCTAGAATCTTTGAAATGATCCATTTCTCTCCAAGATTCATGAGCTGCCTGTCAACATATTTAATTGGATACTTATTGAAATTAATGGCAGCTGCAGCTGATTGAGCAGGCCTCACTTTAGGTTTTCCTTTTATCTTTTATGTCTGCTTTTTCTCCTCTTGCCTTCCCATGTTGCATGCTGATGAAGCCAACAGCAAAATGAATGGGGAAAAAGCTGCCATGGAATCAGGAAACAATTCTTCTCATTGCCCCTCACAAATGGGCAAAAATTGTCAGTGAGAGATGAACTCCTACTCCCAACTCATTAATGTTTAAACCAAAACCGATTGTCACCTAGTCTACTCTGACTCAGGCCAACCCTGAGTGTGCAGAGTAGAACTGTGCTCCAAAGGGTTTTCATGACTGTGACATTTTGGAATAGATAACTGGGCCTGTTTTCCAAGGTACCTCTGGGTGGGTTTTAACTGCAAGTCTTTCAGCTGGTAGCCTAGTGCTTAGTTGTTTGTACCACCCAGGGACTCCTGAGGTTGTAATGCTACCTATTATTTTCAGGATTAAACGAATGGATGGATGGATGGATGGATGGATGGATGGATGGATGGATGGATGGATGGATGGATGGATGGATGGATGGATGGATGGATGGATGGATGGATGGATGGATGGATGGATGGATGGATGGATGGATGGATGGGTGGGTGGGTGGGTGGGTGGGTGGGTGGGTGGGTGGGTGGGTGAATCGATGGATGGATGTAGATGCAGATATATCTCCCTAGGACAGTGCCTGGCTTATAAAAAATTTTTTAGTTAACATTAAATAGATGTTTTCTATAATTATGATCATGACTCTAAAGTTTCTCACATCTATTTGGAAACTGTACAACAAATGTAAGAGGAAGCATGTATGATGCAAGGAAAAATTATAGCTTTTTTTTTTTTTTTTTTTGGACGTGTTGAAGTGCCTTGCGGATGCCCAAATGGAAATCTTTCTTTGGCAGTTGTTCATGCAGGCCTGGCTCTGTGACAAGTATTGTTGGCTAGAGATAAAGATTTGAGCATTAAATGAGTGTGACTTTAAGTCATGGACATGCATGTGGCCACCCACCCAGGGGAAAAGCAGAGTATAGACAGATAAGTGGTTTAAGACAACATCACAGGAACAACATACATTTAGAAGATGTGAAGAATTAAAGGAGCTTGTGAAGGGGAACCAAAAGGCTTGGCTAAAGAGGTAAAGAGTACGTAAGAGCCTCACTCTTTGGGGGAGTAATGGGAGAGGGTTTTTTTGGTGCTACAGGGTATCCAGGCCACCAGTTGCCTTGACTCCTTTAAAATGCTGGCAGACTTAAGTTGTGTAGGGCTCAGAGGTACACTTGGGTGCTCTCTTCTGGTGGCATATCAGTTAGGGAACAAGTCACCAGAATGTTTAGTGAAGAGACTACTTAATAGACATAGGAAGGGGGTTAACGGAACTAACAGGTTTGTTGAAGTGCTCAGAGACTAACAGCATTAGTTGTTGAAGGGCCAAGGGAAGGAAAGAGTGAAATTGAAACCAGTGAGATCAGGATCCTTGAAATAGGGGTTGTCCAACAGGAGAGGAAATCAGGGAAGGGTGCAGATATTTCCAGAGATAGAACCAAACCAAGAGGGCACAGTGAATAAATAACCTTTGCCCGTGTTCACCTGCCAGTGACTTCCACTGGATAAACCCAAACACAAGGAAGATGGTGCAGGAGCCTGAGACCTAGAAAAGGGCAAAGAAAGTATAAGTAGGAGAAGGAGGCAAGGGGAGAACAGCCATTGTGGTGAAGTAGGAGTTAAGGTCATCTTCTGAGAATGTGGGTGAAGGGTCATTGTGCCTTCAGGGTTGTATCCTTTCACCATAACTAAGGCTCCAGCATTATATAGTTTTGCCCAGCCTGATAGGACTAGTGAGTGTGACTTGAACTAAAATCTGTGCAGAAAATTCAAGGCTTGCAGGCTCTGCACATTCTAGCCAATAGAGGACAGCCTCTATTTTACAGATATCTACTCTCATCTTTACAGTCCTGCTTCCAAGGAAGTAGGAGGGTTCATATGGACTCATTTCAGGGGAAAAAAATGTACCTAGTCTAAGGGTTATGGTTGTAACTCAGCCTCCTGAGATATTTGCAAGATCATTAAATCTCTAACATCTTAGCAAGGGGCAATATTTTCAGGCAAAGTAGAACTCTCAAGGTATTCTATTAAGATACAGTTCATGATATAAAACATTTCTTGTTCTTTGAATCATTGAAAGTGTTTTCATCAGTGATCATGTAAAATGGTTTAAGTAGGCTGAGCCTCTGAAACTGTGTTAGGAGTTGCTTTTCTCTCAGAAGACTCCTGTGGTAGCCCTCGAACATGGTTGCCAATGATTTCCACCTTCTGATATTCATACCTTTATATAATTCCTTCCCACATAATATCAGTGTTGGCCTGTGTGACCAATAACATATGCCTAAGTGATGGTATGTTCAATCAATTCCAGACTGTAGAAGCTGATAAAAATCTTCAGTTTCTTCATTTTTGGCCTTAGTGGTTGGTGTGTAGATTTGAATAATAGTCTTACGAACTGGTCTTTCTTGTAGGCATATGGATATTATCCTATCACTGACAGCATTGTACTTCAGGATAGATCTTGAAATGTTCTTTTTGACAATCAACACAACGCCGTTCCTCTTCAAGTTGTCGTTCCGGAATAGTAGACTATATGATTGTCTGATTCAAAATGGCCAATACCAGTCCATTTCAGCTCACTAATGCCTAGGCTATCGATGTTTATGTGTTCCATTTCATTTTTGGCAATTTCCAATTTTCCTAGATTCATATTTTGTACAGTTCAGGTTCTGATTATTAATTGATATTTGCAGATGTTTATTCTCATTTTGGGTCATGCCACATCAGCAAATGAAGGTCCTGAAAGCTTCACTCCATCCACGTCATTAAGGTCGACTCTACTTTGGGGAGGCAGGTCTTCCCCAGTCATCTAACCTGGGGGGCTCATCTTCTGGCACTGTATCAGATAATCTTCTGCTGCTATTCATAAGGTTTTCACTGGCTAATACTTTTTAGAAATAGACTGCCAGGTCCTTCTTCCCAGTCTGTCTGAGTCTGGAAGCTCGGCTGAAGCCAGCTGAAACCTTTTAGCATCATAGCAACATGAAAGCCCCCACAGTAGGACAAAATGACAGACACCTGGGAGCTAAAGTATTATAATGACATGTTCAAAGAGCTGGAGATAGAAAAGCAAAATGGAAGAACACGCTTGGTGTTTCTCAAGCTGAGAGAACAGAAGAAAAATTCAAGCATCAAGTTGTAATAGTGAAGGATTCCATAGGAAAAATATTAAACAACACAGGAAGCATCAAAAAAGGATGGAAGGAATACACAGTCATTATACCAAAAAGAATTAGTCAACTTTCAACCATTTCAAGAGGCAACATATGACCATGAACTGATGGTACTGAAGGAAGAGGCCTAAGTTGCACTGAAGGCATTGGCGAAAAATAAGGCTCCAGGAAATGACGGAATACCAATTGAAATATTTCAACAAACGGATGCAGCGCTGGAAGTACTCACTTGTCTATGACAAGAAATTTGGAGGACAGCTTACCTGGCCAACCAACTGGAAGAGATCCATATTTATGCCCATTCCCAGGAAAGGTGATCTAACCCAAAGTGAAAATTATCGCATAGTATCACACGCAAGCAAAATTTTGCTGAAGATCATTCAAAATCGGCTGCAGCAATATATCAACAGGGAGTTTCCAGAAATTCAGGCTGGATTCAGAAGAGGATGTGGAACCAGGGATATTACTGCTGATGTCAGATGGATCCTGGCTGAAAGCAGAGAATACCAGAAGGATGTTTATCTGTGTTTTATTGACTATGCAAAGGCACTTGACTGTATGGATCGTAACAAATTATGGATAACATTGCTAAGAAGGGGAATTCCAGAACACTTAATCGTGCTCGTGGGGAACCTGTAGGTAGATCAAGAGGCAGTTGTTCAGACAGAACAAGGGGGTAATGAGTGGTTTAAATTCAGGAAAGGTGTGCATCAGGGTTGTATTCTTTCACCATACCTATTCAATCTGTATGCTGAGCAAATAATCTGAGAAGCTGGACTATATGAAGAAGAATGGTGCATCAGGATTGGAAGAAGACTCATTAACAACCTGTGTTATGCAGATGACACAACCTTGCTTGCTGAAAGTGAAGAGGACTCGAAGCACTTACTGATAAAGATCAGAGACCACAGCCTTCGGTATGGATTGCACCTCAACATAAAGAAAACAAAAATCCTCACAACTGGACCAATTAATAACATCATGATAAACAGAGAAAAGATTGAAGTTGTCAAGGATTTCATTTTACTTGGATCCACAATCAACAGCCATGGAAGCAGCAGTCAAGAAATCAGAACACGCATTGTATTGGGCAAATCTGCTGCAAAGGACCTCTTTAAAGTGTTGAAAAGCAAAGATGTTACCTTGAAGACTAAGGTGCGCCTGACCCAAACCATGGTATTTTCTATTACATCATATGTATGTGAAAGCTGGACAATGAATAAGACTGAAGAAGAGCTGAAGCCTTTGAATTGTGTTGGTGAAGAATATTGAATATGCCATGGACCGCCAGAAGAACAAACTAATCTGTCTTGGAAGCAGTACAACCAGAATGCTCCTTATAAGCAAAGATGGCGAGACTAAGTCTTACACACTTTGGACACATCAACAGGAGGGATCAGTCCCGGAGAAGGACATCATGCTTGGTAAAGTACAGGGTCAGCTGATAAGAGGAAGACCCCCAACAAAATGGATCGACATCGTGACTGCAACAGCAGGCTCAAACATGACAACGATTGTAAGGATAGCCCAGGACTGGACAGTGTTTCGTTCTGTGGTGCATAGGGTCACTATGAGTTGGAACTGACTCGAAGACACCTAACAACAACCAAGTGATGGTATAGCGCTTCTGAGATTAGATTATAAAAGACATTGTGGCTTCCATCTTGGTCTCTCTCTTGGATCACTGGCTCTGGGGGAAGCCAGCTGCCAGGTCATGAGCAGTCTTATGGAAAGGCCTATGTGGTAAGGAATTGAGGCCTCCAGCCAATGGCCAAAGAGAAACAGACCTCTCACCAATGCTCATGTGAGTCCGCATGGAAGCAGAACCTTCAGCCCTAGTCAAGCTTCAGGTGAGTATAGCCATGGCCAGCAACTTAACTGTAACCTCATAAGAGACCTAAGCCAGAAGTACCCAGCTAAAGAGCTCCAGGATTCTGACCACCAGAAACTGTGAGATAAAAAAAATTTTCATCGATTTATGCAAAATTTCCGGGGGGGGGTTACTCATTAGACAGCATTAGATACCCAATACAGTTACTGACAAGTCCTCCCCCACACTGATCATATTCTCTGCTTTCCTCCACATAAAAACCACATGGGCGTCCAAAAGTGCAGCCTCACGGTGCAGCATCCCTCTCCCTGAGCTGTTGTCCACTTTTTTTGGAGTGCCGACCAGGAGTACCTAAAGGACCTCTTGCCACCATCCATCAGGAAGAGGGCACTCTGGTGTGAGGAACACTGAGGCTAGAGGAACACCCTGGCAGCTGCAACAGGGGCTGGGTCCCTCACCCTCCTCCACCTCTCAGACTCTCTCCTCTGCGTCACGCAGCCTAGGTCCTGTCTTCAGATCATCAAAGTCTTCTAATATCACCATCATGATATTCAAGATTATTGTAAATTACCACTAACTTACTCATTCTCCCATCCCATGGTATCTCAGATTATAAGCGTACCAAATCAACCGAGGCATTTATAACAGATGATGATTCCTGGGTCTTCCCTCATCTGAATGTTGGAATATGACATCCAGGAGTCTGAATTTTGAACAAGTCCTTTAAGTGGTCCTGATGCAAGTGATTTATGGAGTTCCAGTACAGAGACCCCGTGTTGTGCTGGCCTGTTTCTCTAAGTAGCTCTAAGCTGCCGAAGGGGAGAAACTCTTTTCTGTTTTGTATTTGCCCAAGGCA
The DNA here is from genome assembly GCF_024166365.1 of Elephas maximus indicus. NCBI lineage: Eukaryota > Metazoa > Chordata > Mammalia > Proboscidea > Elephantidae > Elephas > Elephas maximus. Next base: position 11,190,884 of record NC_064842.1, on the reverse strand, counting down.
CCAGGACATGGTCAGCATCCAGTAAGCTCTCAGTAAAGCAACCTGCAGCAAGAATCATCATTCAAATGGATATTGACTGCCTGCAGGCTTCCTGACATTCTGCCTGTACTGTGGCTATAACAGGAATGGATGGTTCAGTTCCTGCTTTTAAGGAACTTGCAGCCTGGGTAGAAACAAGGGGAACTAACACACACCAGACAGCAAAGAACAACCCGAGACATTACTTAGATGATCTGCTGTGTTATATGGTATAGGTTACACCTATTGTTAGAGGCATTCAGGAGACTGACAAAGAAGAGCTCCACACAGAAGCAACATAAAGAACACTGAAGAACCTTGAATGCTAGTCCATTTGATTTAGCAGCCAAGCGTCTTGGAACCAGCAGATCATATCTCTGGGCCTTGGTTTACTGATCTGTTCCCAGTTGCAGCGGAGTAGACTCTGATTCACAGCAACCCCATGTGTGTCTGAGTAGAGCTGTGTTCCACAGGGTTTTCAATGCCTGATTTCAGAAGTAGATTGCCAGGCCCTTCCTTAGAGGTGCCCCTAGGTGGACTTGAACCTCTAACCTTTCTGTTAGCTGCCCAGTGGGTTAACAATTTGTACCACCCAGGGGCTCCACTCATCTGTTTGGATCATGATATTCAAACTGTCCGGCAGAGGCTGAGAAGGAGGTAGAGAAAGGGGGGCCCTGCATCCCTGCATTTACCTATTTAATGTGTTGGTAAAATAGTTGGTACCTTTTTTTTTTATTTCATGAAAGACTCAGTTCAATTTAAAAAAAAAAAAAGTTCTCTTTCTAAAACAACAATAACATCAATAATACCAATAATAATATCAGGTTTGAAAGCATTGATGTGGATTCTAAGGGTCCTTTATGAGACATTGACTGGAAGATGGATTGAAGAAGGGAGAGTTCTGAAGTTGGGAAGATGCATCTTCTTCATTTTTCTGCTTATAACCCTTTTATTGTCAGGGGCCATGGGATCTCTTGACCTTGTTGAGGGCACTGCTGCGTCATTAAGTCCCTTACTAAGGTAAAGAGTGTTAACATACGGAAGTGGCCTTACAAACCAGAATCAGCCTTCCAGTAGTGTAGCCATTTTATATCACATCTTTCCAATTGGACGGAAATTGTCAAATGCAGAGCCTAAAACCACGGTCTTGAGCTTCACTGTCCAGTTGGGTAGTCACTAGCTACACACAGCTAGCTATTTACATTTAAATTAATTAAAATGACATAAAACTAGAAATTCAGTTTCTCAATTACCCTAGCCACATTTTAAGTGCCCAATAGCCAAGTGTGGTTAGTGGCTGCTTGATTGGGCTGCCCGGGGCCTGGAGCATTTTCATCATTGCAGGTAGTTCTATTAGACAGCACGGCAACCAGAGATATGTCAAGAGGGCAGGCACAGGTAGCCTCTGGCAGAGTCCTGAGTTGGTTCTGTTTCTCAGGCAAAACTGAATCTTTCCATCAAGAAAATCAATAGAGGGTGGGACAGTCTCCAGGGCTGCTAGTGCTTATTGTATCAGCCAGAAAGGACAAAACATTATCACATTATTTAGCATCTACTAAAACCTCAGTAGCAAGCATCAGGCTGTACACAAGTGCTATTCTCCTTGTTAACAACAAGTTCGTTCCCCCCAATTTTCCTTCCGTATTTCTTATCCTATCAAATTCCCATACTCTATATATTTATGGACATACATATATGCCATATTTTTTTCCCCAAAAATGCTCACATTTTGGGTTTGTGTGTGTGTATATGTGTATGAGAAAACCCTGGTGACATAGTGGTTAAGTGCTATGGTTGCTAACCAAAGGGTTGGCAGTTCAAATCCACCAGGCGCTCCTTGGAAACTCTATGGGGCAGTCTACTCTGTCCTATAGGGTCGCTATGAGTCGGAATTGACTCGACGGCACTGGGTTTGGTTTTGGTTATATGTGTATGAATTTAAGATACATGAGATAGAGTTTTTGGGTGGTGCAAATGGTTAACAGTCTTGGCTGCTAACCGAAAGGTTAGCGGTTTGAATCCACCCAGAGATGCCTCAGAAGAAAGGCCTGCTGATCTACATCAGGAAAATCAGCCATTGCAAACCTTATTAGTGCACAGTTCTACTCAGACACACATGGGAATAAAATGTATTAAACTCATTCACAATGATACGATGACCAATGGACTATTCCGGCTTTTGGTTACCACCAAGGGAGCTGAAGGAAAGGCAGAGCGTTTGGCTTTGGAAAAATAGGAACCAGCGTAGCTCTGGAGACCTAATATGCAAGAAATGATAGATGCTGCTTCAGAGCACTTAGATAAATCAGCTTCAGGAGTTTTCAGTCCTTGTGTCACTCCTTCCAAAATTCAAGTTCTAGGAAGAGCGTGTATGACTGGGATCTAATTTGAGCCTAATGCTCATTTTTTAGTGAGGGGGTGGTGGGATGTTCTGATTAACCATCTCACCAAGATGGTAGCCAGTGAAGGAGGGGGTAGTTCTCAAAGCAAAATGAGTGTTTTTATTAAAAGAAGAGGAAATGGCTGCTGACAGTCAAAGGCAACAGCTGCCTACTCGAACTTGCAGATATGACAGAGGGGTTTGCAATACAACAAGGATCCCACAGAGAGCAACTAGAAAAGCTGGTTAAAATATGCTGCCTTCCCGCCCACATGTCCCTAATCCCCCCCAAAAAAAATCTGTTTGAGGGCTTTGGAGAACTGTGAAGACAATCAGGTCTTAAAGGGCCAAGATCCTGAAAAGAACAGCTTTTTAAGGTCAACTCAAAGTTCTGCATCATGACACTTTTTGCCTTGAGTGTTTGTCAGTTCTTAGTGGAGGGAAGAATCTGAGAAACCAGGCAGAGGTCAGCTTCTAAGAGACAAAAAAGCCAACAGAAGTTTTGGTAATCTCATGAGGATGGTCAAACAAAAAGTAAGACCTTGGCGCTTCCAAGGTGGTGGGACTTGAAGGGATAAGAGCCCTGTGAGGAAGGAAGTGAAGAAGTTAGTCCAATATCCAGTAGTTTTTTCCTTAGAGACTTTAGCCAAATTCTTAAACTGTCTAGGGAAAGAGGCTAAGAAACCAAGCTGAAAGCAACTGAAAAGCAGGGCTGAGTATAAAAAGAATTGGGATTCAAGACATGCCCTGAAGATGGGCCCTATTAAGTTCTCCCAGCTCTCGGCTATGAACCTGGAGGGCTACATCCTGAGTATCGGGCAAGCCAGCAGTGGAGTAAGCCTTACGAAAAGTATAATCTGAATTCAAATTAGCCCAATACCTGACTGGAAGGGGATAATCTGCCCTAATCTATCTTCTGACTTCTTTCCAGACAATAACATCATCCAGAACCTACAAATTCCCTTTTTTTATTGTCACCATTTATCATAAGTTTAAAAACCAAACCCATTGTTGTTGAGTTGATTCTGACTCACAGTGACACTATAGGACAGAATAGAACTGCCGCATAAGGTTTTCAAGGAGCAGCTCATGGATTCAAACTGGTGACCTTTTGGTAGGCAGCCCTAGCTCCTAACCTGTAAGCCACCAGGGCTCCGTTATAAGTTTAAGACTACAAAAATCACAATAGTGTTGAAGAAATCAATTTTATTTTTCATTCATTACAATCGTTTTGTTATCACAAATATGGATTTGGCTTTGTAGGGTGTTGCCCTATTTTTTTTGTTTAATTTTGTTTTGTTTATAGACCGTATTTGTGAATCAGGGTTTAGAGGGCTGGGGCTCCTGAAGAGCTGAGACTCAATAACGAAGAAAGTCACTCAAAAAATGGAAATTAAGCATCACTGAAATAGAAATGTGACTATGGAAAAATATATTTGACAATCAAAACTTCAGCTGACACAACAATTCTCGGGACTAAACGTTTTGTAGAAAGCTGTCCTACACTAGGCAACATCTTTAAAATGCACTAAAAAATATCATTAAAAGAAAGAAAAAAACTCCTCTGAACCAGAGAGTCCTTAATGTGGGCTTCTCTAGCGATGCTTTCTGGACCACCTTTTGCTGCTAACAGTATCCACTCCGCCCGTTACTAACGCTTCATGTCCTTTCTCTGCAGAACCACTGATCAGCTCCTGGGAAAAAAAAAAAAAACCTCCCGTTAAATCACCTGTATTCTTGCCTGGCTGCCCCTGTAGTCTTGTCTTCTGAACCATGGATCACAATCAGGCCTTTCTCACTGCTTTCTGGTTTGAATACTACAAAATTTTATATCATGTGGGACACAATGGAAAGAAAAACAGCCTGCCTATTGAAGGAGGTAATAATTTAATTTCCCTTACTTACAGGGGCACAATGAGTATCAGCTCAGCTGATAACTAGGGTGCTAACCAAAAGGTCAGCAGCTCGAATCCACTGGCCCTTTCTTGGAAACCTTATGGGGCAGTTCTATGCTGTCTTACAGGGTCACTATATGCTGGAATTGGGTTAGAGAGCACTTCTGATTTCCTTTCAGATTCCAACTGTCCTGAAAATTCCCCAGATGAGCCATTCTTTTTCTTCTTCTCTTCCTTTGCCCTTGCAGCTAAAATCTCTATATCAAAGTTATAAGTTATCATGCTGTTGTTGTTGTTAGGTGCCATCAAATTGTACATAGCAACCCTATGTACAACCAAACAAAACACTACCCAGTCCTGCTCCATCCTCACAATCGTTTCTATGTCTGAGCCCATTGTTGGAGTCACTGTGTCAGTCCGTCTCATTGAAGATCTTCCTCTCTTTCACCGACCCCCAACTTTACCAAGCTTGATGTCCTCCTCCAGGAACTAGACCTTCCTGATATCATGTCCAAAGTACCTCTCGCCATCCTTTCTTCCAGGGAGCACTCTGGCTGTACCTCTTCCGAGACAGACTTGCTCGTTCTTCTGGCAGTCCGTGGTGTATCCAATGTTCTTCACCAACACCATAATTCAAAGGCATCAATTCTTCTGCCATCTCCCTTATTCATTGCCCACAGAGCTATATAATCTTAAAATTGGAGTTCAAATATGCCTTGATAACAAATACAGAACACCAGGAAAAGATCACTTCCACACCAAAAATGGTATTTTGTGATGTTCTATTTCTCTTAAATTAATGAACTGTCACATTAGCATAAATAAATACTAGTTGTTTGGTTAGAGACAATTTTCCATGGTTCTCTCATGTTGCTGCACACCTTGCAAGTAAGGCACTGATTACTTTTCTTCTCTCAACTACTTATTTCAAGGATGTTTGCATAGTAAACAGTCTTGGAAGATGGAAGTAGTGTGTCTCTCCAGATCAAAAAGCAGGTCTACTTACAGCCTGGGAAGAAAGAGACAGTGTTACAAAGACAAAGATAAGGAGGAAAGAATGAGCATACTTACTGCCCACTATAAAAGATTCAGTTCTGTAAACTCAAGGCTCCTCACCTCTGACGCAACCCACTTCATATCCAGGTGTCATTTGACCCTCTTTGTGTTGACCCATGGGAACTGGCACTTGAGGTATCAGCACACAAAAAAATGCTGATAATCTGGCTACTGCCATCACAGTAAATGATAAATTGTTTCTCATCTCTGACCCAGGAGTCTTGCCAATCCTAATGTCATCAATGATGGCAGGCTGCCTTGTTAGCTAAAGGAGTCCCTGGGTGGTATAAAAGGTTAACATGCTAAGCGCAAGGTTGGAGGTTTGAGTCCACCTAGAGGTGCCTTGGAAGAAAAGCCTGGTGATCTACTTTTGAAAAATCAGCCATTGACAATCCTATGGGCCACAGCTCTGTTCTAACATGCATAGGTTTGCCATGAGCTGGGACTGACTCTACACGCAACTGGTTTCATCCTAGGTAAACTGAAAAATAAATGGGGCCTAAATTAAAAAAAAAAAAAAATTTTTTTTTTTTTTACTAGACAGGCAGCATTAATTTGACAATTATTAATGATAAAGATTGTGAAGAAAGACAGCTCATCAAGTTTGGCTACCTGGCTCTGATCCAGCTTTGTTCTTATTTTAATATTTTATTGTTTTTGGTGAAAGTTTGCAGGGCAAATTAGGTTCCCATTTGACAATTTTGATACAAATTGTTCAGTAACATTAGTTACATTTTTTACAATGTGTCAACATTCTCTTTAATTTTGTCTGGCTGTTCAGTTTGACTCAGCTTTACTCTAGATAAGGGTTGGCAATCTATGGCTGGTGGACCGAACCCAGCCTGTGGCTTACTTGTGTACAGCTTAGCTAAGAAAAGTTTTAACATTTTTAAAGAATATCTAAAAAACCAAACCAAAACAAAACAAAAGCCAAAAAACAAACAATACGTGACAGTGACCATATATGGCTGTAAAGCATAAAATATTTACTATCTAGCCCTTTACTGAATGGTACTGGTGATGCAGTGGTTAAGCACTTGACTGCTAACCAAAAGGTTGGTGGTTAGAACCCATCAGCCTCTCCACCAGGGAAAAGACCTGGTGATCTGCTCCTGTAGAGATGACATTTTAGGAGACCCTATGGAGCAGTGCTACTCTGTCACAGAGAGTCGCTGTGAGGCAGAATCAACTCCAAGGCACACACAACGACAACAGCCCTTTCTAAAAAAAAAAAGTGTTTGCTAACCCCAACTTTAGATACCTGTGGTCTTTCCTTGGCTGTCAGGGCACCAGAAGAAAAAATATCTCTTACCATAATTCCCAGAAGACTTGAATTATAATCCTAGCAATGGTCTGAGCAAAGGTGAGCTCACTTCCACCCCATCCAGGCCAATGCCCAGACCTCCAGGTAGAATAATCTCCAGGGCCCCAGAAGGTGCAGAGTAGAGGGTTGTGAGAGTAGGCTCAGGGTCTAATGGTCTCAGAGACGGAGAACAAATCCACCCAAACGTGCGGCGTGTGTGTGTGCAGAGAGGGAGACACCAGAGTGAGACAGGCTGGAAGCTGGCATCTGGCTTAGAACGCCAGTCAGGTGATGGGAGAAGGAAGATTATCATTAGCATATTGGACAGGGTCCACATCTGAGAAAGACTGATGGGGGGAAAACCCACATATTCTGGACAGTCACGATCCATTTAAGTTGTTAATATAAAGCTGTACATGCTGATTGAGAGAACTCTTCCTTCTTCAGCACAATCAAAGAATTAGGGTGATAGAGGGCCAAAAGTGGTGGGGATGGAGAAGCAGGGGCCAGAAGCTGGAGGTGTCAACATGGGCATCCAAGTGGCAGATGGAGAACAGACCAGGGGCAGCAGCAGGGACACCCCATAGGTTGTGGAAGAAAGTGTGAGCCACTTGGACAGCTGAAGAGGAGAAGGGGAAAGTGAGGGTCCCTGGAGACTCAAAGGCAAAGCTAATACAACTTCCAGACTCACTCATGCCCTTGAAGTTGCGCTCTGCAAGCCAGGATAGCAGAGATCTCCAAGGACCATAGGTTTATTCCCATTGTGAATATGCTTTGACTGCCCCTCCATCCCAAAATGAATCTTGCAGACATCTAGCAGTGTTCGCTGAGAGGACTGCACGTGCATTTAAGTGAGGGATTTCTTGTGGGGTCTTTTTTCATGGCTCTGTAGAGGTCCTGATGGTCTTGGGCAAAAGTCTACTGTCAGCTTATAAAGCTCTGTCAAATGCAGTTTCATTTAATCTCCCACAGTCCCATGTTGTAAACACCAGGCTCTGTTCTCTTTCCCCCTGCGCATTTTCACACGTGTTCTTCCTTCAGTCTGGAACCTTTCGGACATTCTGGATCCAGTAACCTCCTCCTTATCCTTCACGTTTCAGCTCGAATAGCATTACCCCTGGGAGGCTCCTTGGACATTCTGGAATAAATTAGGGCTTCTCATTTCCTGTTGTTTGCTGCACTTTTCCCTTATGACCCTCACCACATATATAACTCATGTTCAGTATTTCTCTTCCCCGCTGGATCATACACTCGGTGAGAATAGGAATGAAGAGTACTTTGTCCACTGTTATAGCCCACGTGTGTAGCACAGTGCTTGGCACATAGAAAGAACCCAGGCACTGGAATGATTGAATGGGGGAGATATTTTAAAAAAGAAAAAGAAAAACAGTTGCCATTGAACAGATTCCAACTCATGGTGACCCCGCGTTTGTCAGAGTAGAACTGTGTTCCGTAGGGTTTTCAGTGACTGATTCTTCATAAGTAGATCACCTGGACCTTCTTTCAAGGTGACGCTGGGTGGACTTGAACCTCAAATCTTTCAGTTAATAGCAGAGATAACCCTTTGCACCACCCAGGAACTCCAGACAGGCACTGATGCCCCCACTTCATAGGTGAGGAGAAAGAGGAGAACTTGGCTCAGAGAAATGAACAACTAGCCCAAGATCAAACAGTCACTAAGTGACAAACTGGGTTCAGACTCTGGTCTTCTGAAAATAAGCCTTGTTCTGCTTTGCCACGGCTGCTCCAGTGGCAGTCGAGCTGCTGTTCAGGCAGCTGGCTGGAGCTGACCATTTTAGGACGTGGTGCTAAGGAAGAAATACTCAGTAGGTAAAAGCTACTTCTGCAGCTGTTTCCCAGTAAGTCTACTTTGGGACCTCCCAGCCCCTGAAAAAAAAAAAAAAAAAAATCATAGGAATTGCTTAGGCAGTGTGTAAATGCAAGGTTTTTATTAAAAAAAAAAAAAAAAAAAAAACCCGTCCATCCACACAGAAGAAATACATCCTCTGTTTAGAAAACCACTGGAGTCTTGATGGTGTAGCTCAGGATGAACTCTGGCTCTCTCCCATCAGCCACGTTTGGAAGGTACCGTGACTTTGATAAATGTCAGCAGAGTCCAGGGTTGATGACTTGGTGACACTGCCCCAGATTCATAGATTCAGAGCAAACGGCAGTTTAATGCACCCATAAATATTAGGTGCTATGTCTCTTCTGCTCAGAAAGCTCCCAAATTCATCTCTCTCAAAGCTTTGCTGCCTCCTTCAGCATGCTGCAGATTTTTCCAGGCATGTTTTGTGGTTCACTTAAGTCTCCACTGATGTCCACAGACAGAAATGGGGGAAGGGAAGAGAGACTAAGAGAGCAAGATACGAAGAGTGTTTTGAATGCCCTCACCCATCTGTCCATATCAAGTGAACCCTACTCTTTTCACTGCCTGAGTGGCTCCGAAATTGTGACAAGTGCCGAAAAATATACATTAACCCTTTTACGTCACTGAAAGACAAGGAAGTGCTAGGGTCAGCATCGGAGCCTCACAGAGGAAATATAAATGACAGCCTTCCTGACTAGAGCCTATGCAGAGGCAGATGAGTTGGGATTTCGTACTGACCAGACACACAGAGCTATCACAAGTGATTGGGCACAAGAGTTACCTCAGAGCCTAGTCCAGAAACTTCCACAAATCAGAGGCTTGATAAAATTGTATTGGACAAAAAAGTGAATAAAACGCCTCCATAATACCACAGTGGCAGCGACAATGGGCTCCAGCATAACAACAATTGTGAAAATGAAGCAGGACTGGGCAGTGTTTCGTTCTGTTTGTACTTAGGGTCACTATGAGTCGGAACCGACTCGGCAGCACCTAACAACAATAACAAATGATACCATGAGATAAAGCTTGGCAAATTCTTCCCCAACACCGTGCCATGATAGCATCAGCCCCAGCCAGCTGCCTAAACAGGAGCTCTACCAGGCCTCCATTGTGGCAAAAACAAAACCAAAGCAGTTGCCAGGGGTCTGTTCTCCCTCCTGGCGAACCCACGGGTCACAGCAGACTTGTTCTCCACAGGGTTTTCGGTGGCTGATTTCTCAGAAGTAGATCCCAGAACTTTCTTCCAAGGCGCTTCTGGGTGGACTCCAGCCTCTAACCTTTCGGTTCGCAGCCAAGCACGTTAACCTTTTGCACCTCCCAGGGACTCCAGCCAGAATCAAAAAATCAAAAAAAAAAAAAAGAATCAAAGAGCCATCTAAAAGGTCACTTAGAAAAACTACGGACTTCAAAGCCATGAAGGTGACCAAGACAGGGGTTCATCTGAAGCCTAATAACGGTTTCGAGCAGACGGCCTGAAATGTAAACACTTGCTTCAAAAATAAACTGGGTTCTTGAGCTGTATAATCACCTTGCTGCGTGTGGAAATTGTGCTGGTGCTTCACAGATAAGGACTAATCCATGGTTATCTCGTTCTGGTGAACTCAGCCTTTTATCAGGCTGTCTATATCTTTCCACATGTGGGATGAGTCAGGAACTTGAAACGAAAATATTAAACCAAGGAGTAGGGACAAGAAATAAGAAATTTAGGTGGGAGGATATAAAGGCAAATGTTGCTTCTAATTTATCATGTTACTGCCAATACATGTTACCTCAGCTTGTAATATCCCACCATAAAGTTGACTATCGTGATCCTGGTCTTTCCTTGTAATACAATGTCGCATATAATGTATACAGTAAGATGAAGATGATGACGATGGTTAATAATAATTACTATGTGTTTAAGTAGCACTTAAGATTTTTCAAAGAATTCTTTTACATTCATTTTCCCAAATACCCTGGAATGAGAGCGAGGTTTCTGATAAATGAAGAAAATGAACCTTAGAGATGGTGAGTGATTTAGTGATTTATATCTCCAAGGTCACCACCATCAGAATAGTAATCCTGTGTCTGGCCATTACTTTCTTCTAGAAGGAAGGTTCCCTCCTCAGGACTGTGAACAAATCACTGATGGATACTATGATGATGAATTTATTTCCTTTCTATAAAATATCTCTCCTTGTCAGAATGCACACGTATTGGTCACTTATTGTCACAATCATGCAGCATAGTAAAAAAACCCAAAACTCAGTGGCTTCAAGCAATCTTTTATGCATGTATTTTTGGATCAGCTGTGGGTTGAATATTCTAAGCTAGGCTCTGCTGAACTTGAGGCCAATCTTCTGCCTGTGCTTCCCATCCCCTTCGGATCTTCACTAGCTGTGGCACGTTTGTTTCATGATAATGGCAGAAGCACAAGAGGAATAGATTGAACCATGTGAGCCCCCCTAAAGCTAGGAGCTCTGTTTTGTCTGTGCACATTCTAATGGCCAAAAGATGGCCAATGGCCAAATGCAGCATCAATGAGTGGGAATGCTCTCTAATTCAGGCAAGAGAAACAACAAGATAACAAGGCAAAGGATATGACTGCCAGCAGGGGTGCAATCTACCATATTGTCCTAAACAGAGCACAAACATTCTTGAACATGACCCATTCTGCTCTAGGTGGAAGAGATGTAAGATCATTAAAGTCTCCAGGCAATTCTCCTGACTTGAATTGCATGATTACCTGATGAAATATCAACACAGGGTATCTGTTTTTCTGTTCACTGGGGGTGGGGGGGAACCTCCCTGGGGCCCAAGTTTTGCACAGAAAAGCTAACCATGGCGAAGCAACGTTTGCTGAAGTCAAATGGCTCTCCACCTTGCCCGTTGTCCTGCAACATCTAGATATTGCAAGAGTGTGCAGATTGTTTCCTTTGTTACCAGAGAGTAGAGCTCACTCAGGCCGGTCTGGCAGGAGCACCGACACCCACGCCTTGAAATGCATCATCATTGGAAGCAACACTTGCTGCAGCACAGTTTTGCTGGGTAGAAAAACTTCAAAGAAGGGCAAACCTCTGCTTCTTGACCAAATGGAAGAGGTGAATGAATTTAAAAAGCACGGAAGTAATGGGATATCCCACCTGGTGCAATCAGGAATTATCAACCCTGGTATCTCTTGGAGTGTGATAAACAAAGAAAAAAACCCATTGCCATCAAGTTAATTCCAACTTATAGCAACCCTATAGGACAGAGGAAAACTGGAGAACTGCCCCGTATGGTTTCCAAGGATCGGCTAGTGGATTTGAACTGCTGACCTTTTGGTTAGCAGCCAAGCTCTTAGGACTCCTGGAGTGTGATAAGGGGATGTGAAAAAAGAAAGGCCCTATGTGGCCCACAATGCCTGCTACATGAGCACAAAGAAATACTGACCTAAGTTTTCCAGTGGTCCTCACCTAAAGAGTTGTGTTTTCCCATATTGGGGGAAAAAGAAAAAAAGAACAATTTTTGCTGTGGTGCTGGTAGTATGCATGTATGTGTGTGTCTCAAGACCATCTAGCACAGCCCACTCAGTGTCTTCTCCTGGTCCATGCCTTCCCAAGACAGCCTATGCCCTCCATGATACCAACCTGAAATACAGATTAACGTGATTCTTCTTGTGATCAAAAAGTATTTATGGAAAATCCAACACTTAGACAATGTCTAAGAGAAACTCATGGCTCCCTCCCTTATTAAGACCTATATTCCAGCCAGTATATTAGTTGCACAACTTGAAGAATATAACGAATGTCTCTGAGCTATACACGTAGAAATTGTTGAATTGGCATAGATTTTGCTGTATATATTTTCACCACTATAAAAGGTCAGTAGATCATGAAGTTCTTTTCTGACTACCCTATTGAAAATAGCACAATACCCCCAGCATCCTCAATCCTCTATTTTTCTTTAAGCATCCATCACCATCTGCTAAATTATACATTCATTTGTTTATTTCTTTTCTCTCTGCACTCATTAGAATATAATCTCCAAGAGAACTGGGACTTTGTTGTGTTCATTTCTGTACCCTCAAAGCCTTGCTCATTGCCTGGCACATAGACACTCAATACAAATTTGTTGAGTGAAGGAAAGAATAATATAATGAACATGTTAACAAGCAGAGAAGTCTTTTACATGCATTTATTTTTATACAGAATATGTTTCTGTAACTTCTATCTTGTCTCTTCCCCACCTTCTTCTCCCACTAAAAACATGATACCAAATGGTAGAAATTAGTGGTCTAGTAATTAGGTACTCAGATCAGTCTATGTCACCTATTTTAAGTCAAAAATAAGTCATAACCCTTTTGTATATATTTTCTGTGTATATATGGAGAAACACTAAAATTTTCTTGATTTCATAAGAAAAACAATAAAAGGTCTGCCTCCGTAAGAATTAATAATGTATGTCTAGAAATTTTAGCACTTTTGAAATAACTGTAAATCCAAAACAAGTAAAAAATACTCTAATATTAATCAGTGATGAAAATAGCCAATTGCCAAAGACAAGAAAAGCATGAACTGGAGCTTACGATTGGTCAATTCATTGACCAAATGCAAGTAGCACCATTCTCATTAAATGACTAACTTTTGTCAGGAACAATACTGATAAGTACTGGTGAAGTACCAGAGAAGAAAGAGGAGAAGTGAGAAGAAAAAGGGGAAAAGGGTGGTAGGAGAAAAAAGAGATCTACAAATAACAGAAATAACAACAGAAAGGATGGGCAAAAAGTAGTTACAATGGACAAGGCCAATGAAAATCAGAGATAACTACTAAAGCATGCCCACCCAAAAGCTTCATTTCAGGGATTACTCAGTGCAATGAAAAACAACAACAAAACAAACACTCAAGCTAGCCTAGGATAGGATATCAAGTTCAGGGAATACACTGCTGCTAGCCAAAAGGTTGGAAGTTTGAGTTCACCCAGAGGCACCTCAGAAAAAAGGCCCAGCAATCTACTTCCAAAAAAGCCAGTCATTGAAAATCCTGTGGAGCACAGTTCTACTCTGTCACACATGAGGTCACCATGAATCAGGGTCAACTTGATGGCAACTGACGGTGGCGGTGGTCACAGGAACTAGAATGTCAGTAGACAGCTACGAACTCTGCTGTTGTTTTTTTTCTTTTCTCTCTCTTTCTCCCAGTGAGTGTGTTGTTACCTCCTTCCCAAACATCTGCTTCATTCTTCTTGTTCTGAAGCTCCATTCTCTAAGTCCACATGGCTTTCACTTCAAGTGTCTGGCCCTGACTAACTCTGTTTCTAAGCCTTTGTTCTCAGTTTCTGGGAGAGAACCTAATTGGCTTGACATGGGTATTGCATGACCCTTGGCAGTCAGCCATGGCTGGTTAGGGGTGGGTTTTCAAGTGTTACATAGGGCTGCACCTTCCAGGCTGTGAGTGAAGAAGTCCCTGTAGTAAAGTGGGAAGGAAATGTGTGGTGGTGGATATCACTGGCATTTCTAGTGCAAAATTAAACAGGGGCACCACCGGCCATGAAATCAGCCACACCTTGAGCTGGTTTTGTTTATGTTCATCCTTTGCCCTTTGGTAAAATGATGCCCAACACTGGAACATATTTCATGTTCCCCAAAATTCTACTCCTTCTCACAATTTATTTCCAGTTTTTCTTATTTTCTAAGTCAGGCCACACTTTCTAATCCCTGTAGCATTTGTGTAATGCATAACCACATGATCAACTTGGTCTCAACTTAATTGGAATTTCTTTGTTGACATAAATCATATTTCATAGGCTATTTACTGCTTATAAAGTATGCATATGTTAGAATCTCAATAAAAGTTAATTAATGGGGTAAACGTGGCAGTTGAAGCCCTTTGTATCCCAATTGCTTTTCAAGGAATTACCCTGCCTGGCTGGAAATGCTTAATTTTAAGCCTTAGAGTATTTTGAAAGCATTCTGTAAAGGGACAATATTACAAATTTACATATTTCATTTTCCTAATGGCACCATTGTGTGCAAACAGTGCTACACAGAAGGCTCACAAACAAGACACAAGAATTTTCTACAGGGCGCTCATGTGTTTGCGTCACACTATCCTTGAGTGAAAGTAACACCAGGAAGAAATCAAAATTATTGTGGTTGTTGCAGTATGCAGCAATTTAATCTAGGTTTAGATTCCAATCTCTATATTCTGTTTGGTTTTTGGAGTTTTTTTTTCTTTTTTTAGTCAAAGAGAAAGAGCAAATATAAGAAGTTCATGCTAACATTAAAATAGAAAAAAAGTTCCCTACATGCTGGGGACATAGCAACCCAATCCATTAAAAAACCCATTGCCGTCAAGTTGATTTTGACTCATAGTGACCCTACAGGGCAGAGTAGAACTGCCCCATTGAGTTTCCAAAGAGCGTCTGGTGGATTTGAACTGCCGACCTCTTGGTTACCAGCCGTAGCACCTAACCATTACACCACCGGGGTTTCCAGAGAAAGCAAGCACAGGAAAATGGTGCTGAATAAGTAAAACACAAGATCATCTGTAGTATATAGACTCAACTTACAAAGACAGTTGGTCAAATTTGAGTCAAATAAAAATGTGCCGGTATCATATTCCCTTATATTGCATACAGTTACTTAAGCTCGGTACTCTCTAAAAAGCTTGGAGCATACCCTGAACTTTGACTAACTAAAAGAGTGAATATTTACAGCTGGAGAAATTGTGTGAATATTCAGAAGGTAGGTTTTAATATTTCTAAGGGATAAAAATTTAAAGCTTGATTAAAAACTTATTTTAAAAGTTATGACATGGTAAGAAAAAAATGACTTTTTCATGGAACTCATTTCTAAATTGAGTCTACTTTGCTGAATATTTTTACAATACTGGTGTAAACTGTGGTAACATTTATAAAATCCTTCCTTATTAGGTTCTACTTTATCAAAAGTTGCATTCAAATTTAAATAAAGGCCAGTTGTCTTTACAGGAACAACCTTACCAAAACCAAGCCAAACCCACTGTTATCAAGTAGATTCCAACTCAAAATGACCCAAGAAAACAGAGTAGAACTGCCCCATAGTGTTTCCAAGGATATAACCTTTACAGAAAGAGACTGCCACATCTTTCTCCCACAGTGCTGGTGGGTTCGAAACACTGACTTTTTGCCATAAATAACTGCAAATAAATCAAATCTTTAATAACTAGAAAATGTAACTGTCCACCTTTGAAGAGGATCAGAAATACCATTGCACCTTTATTGTTACAATGAGATTAGAAGTGTTGCCCAACGTCTGCTGGAAGGATCAAAGCCAACCTCAAAAGAAGGCTTAGGGATAACCG
The DNA here is from genome assembly GCF_024166365.1 of Elephas maximus indicus. NCBI lineage: Eukaryota > Metazoa > Chordata > Mammalia > Proboscidea > Elephantidae > Elephas > Elephas maximus. Next base: position 11,175,060 of record NC_064842.1, on the reverse strand, counting down.
TGACCTGGTGTCATGTTTTGAGAAGTGTTTGGTGATGACAAAGCATGTGTAGGCTTTGAAGAAATGTCTGTCCAAATTACATTAGCATGACTTCTTGGCATGGCAAGAACTACTCCTTCACACTCCATCATCAGATAGAACCAGCAAGAAGAAAGGGTGGGTACAACTGATGAGACGGTTGTCATGGCACTAGTCAGCAGCATTCAAAATAACTGTTTTTCTCCATGATTCGTACAAGAAACAATGGCAATCATGGAATAGAGACTTCCCTTGAAGGTTTTAAAAAATAAAGTATGTGTGAGCTCTCAACTTCAGACTTTAGTTTACTCATTGATTTTGCAGGAAAACAGCCACATTTTAACACACAAGACTTTAATAACATCTTCCGTGTCACTAAGAGAAAGAGAAGAAATGGCCACAAGAGCAAAGCTTGTTTTCAGAGCCATTCACCGTGCACCTTGCACTGTCAAAACATTTGCTAGTTTGTTGAATGAATGAGTGAACACAGCAGTAGTAAGTAGACAACAATGAATGCCACCAGATAAAAGCTATGGGGATTTCAAAAGGGCAGTGGTCACTTTCAGCTTGAGGAGTTCAGGAAAAGATTCATACAGGAAGATCGAATATGATAGGTTGAAAGAAGAGTAAGGCTTGAAAAGTCAGAGTTGGGGGATCGGCATTCTAGGTTTGGAAGAACATAACTGAAGAAGACCCATCACACCAAAGCACCGAAGGAGCGAAGGGTGTCAGAAGGGAAGAGGTCTTGGAGAAATGGGGCCAGATCAGAAGGCCCCACGGACCAGGCTGAAGGGGAGGTTCTTTACTGCATAGGGAGTGGGATGTCTTCAAAGGCATCTGAGCAGGGGTGTGATGTGATGAAGGCCCTGCTTTAGGAAGACTTATCTGGCCACCATGGATGAGAAGTGCCAGAGACAGCAGAAGCTACCTGCAGGAAGATAAATCGGCAGGCGGTTTGCAAACTCTAGGTAAGAGATAATGAGGACCCAAGTTAGCCTGGACAATGGAAAAGGGAGCTAAGGGGAAGGCAGTGAGCAGTACTTTAGTGCCAGACCTGTCAGACTCACTACAAGCAGATATGGGGGACAAGGATGAGGTGGGAATGGAAATCAATATGAGGTTATTCTGCCTGTAATGACAGTGCCTTTAACAGAAATAAGGATGGATGCTTGGGATGGGAGACGATGAATTTCATATTGAACACCTGGACTTCGAGACAGCAGCAAGACATCCAGAGATTTCTAACAGGCAGTGGAGAATACACCCCTAGAGCTCAGCAGAGAAGTTGGGGTGAAAGGCTGAGGGCTACTGGAAAGTTTTCTTCCGCCTCTTTAAGAAATCAAGTTCCAGACTGTTTATCTGGCACAAGTACTTAACGGGAATTATTTTCCCCATTAGTCGTACTTGCATCTCTAGCTAGACCACCGATGGTCATTACGAAGAACCTAAACCATCATGAGACGTGTTAGTATGTGCTCTTTATCCAGACAGGGAAGCGTGCAGTGCCTTTTAGAAAGTTCTCCATCAATAATTGGATTTTTCTAACACACGGTCTTTGTGGAATTGTCAAACTTCAGATACCAAGGCTAATCTCCCCTTCAGAAAACAAACAAGACCCTGCTAATAAGGAGAAACTGAGGCATCACTCTGTTCCTCTTTGTCCCAGAGAACTTCACAGAATTTTAGGCAAGGGCGAGCCTGTAATAAATGTGTGGGCAGACTGACCACCTGTCTCCTGTTCCGGAGAAAGGAGGAGGCAGTATGAGCTGAGGGGCGGAGACGGTAGTGTGCTACGGGAGGGACTGCATTCTCTGCAGAGAGAAAAACCAAAACTAAATCAGGTTGATTCCAACTCATGGCAGCCTCATGCGTTACATGGTGGAACTGCTCCATAGGCTTTCTTGGCTGTCGTCTTTACGGAAGCAACTCGCCAGGCCTTTCTTATGTGGAGCCACTAGGTGGGTTCAAACCACCAACCTTTAGGCTAATAGTCAATTGTGAACTGCTTGCATCACCCAGGGCCTTTCTCCGGAAAGGGAGAGGTCTGTAAATTCTGAGGACAGCACAGCCCAAGGACAAAAGTCCCTCCGAGAGCCAGGCTGCCAGGGCTGAGGCCCCACACTACCCTCTCTTCTCCCTTCGCTAACAACTGATCATCCGAGTCTCTCAAGAGCACACCTTTCACTGCTTATCTTTGTTCCTCCTTGCTCTTATGGGGTCCAGATCTGGCTTCAGCCCCTCAGCATCTGGGCAAAGTGCAGCTCCCTCCCTTCCACCTCTCACCCTACAGGAAAGCCGGTGTCACCTGCCACCAGCCCTGTAGCACACACCCCACTCCACACTCCCACCCTCCCCTCCTCTATCAGATCTCAGCACCCACAGAGCTTCACCACCTCCACATAGAGCAACTCTGAAGTCATCCTCCTCCTGGGAGATCAAATGCTGCCTTGGCCTTGACCGGCTCTCCGGGGAAACTTCTTTCTGCAGTTGCTCCAGGTTTCCGGCTCCATGCTCTAAGACTGTGGACTTTTTGCACTGCAGCAGTCAGCACTCTGCAGCAGTCCTTGGTCCTCTCTGCTCTGCTCGAGGAGTGCAAAGACGTCTTACGGGGCAAAGTGCCTTCATCTGTCTGGCTCAGTTTTTCCATGCATGCGGAGTGGCTGACTGAGTACGTGTTAGAAGGAAGCAGAGGCACTGGGCAGGGGCTCAGCAGCACAAATCAGGCCCAAAGAAAGGGGGAACATGGCCCAGGAGGAGGACTGGAGGTTGGTCTTCATTCCTATCAGTCTGAATAGGAAGCGATGGACTCTCTTGCCGCTCTGTAATCAGCACTAGAAAGAGGAGCAGAAAGACAAGGCCCAAGTAAAAGAGCATTTAAAATCCTTGTCTTGGAATAGTCTTCCAGAGCTGCGGAGATTTCCATTCAAGCTGCAGCAGCAGCCACCAGTGGTAAAAAGCCTAGCCTGGAACCAGGTGGGGGTGAGTTTAAATCTGCCACTTAATGCCTGTTTGACCTTGGGCAAGTTACTTAAACTTTACAATTCTTCATGTCCTCATTTATAAACTAGAGATGACCGAATCACTTGCCTCACATGGTCAGTGTGAAAATAGAAGGAAGTAGTATGTATAAAAGGGGCCCTGGTGGTGTAATGGGTAAGTGCTCGGCTGCTAAATGAAAGGTCTTTGGCTTGAACACACCAACAAGTCTACCTGAGAAAGATGTGGCAATTTGCTTCCGTAAAGATTACCAAAAACCAAATCCATTGCCATTGAGTCGATTTCCACTCATACTGACTTATCTTTACAGAAGCAGACTGCTACACCTTTCTCCCACTGAGCAGCTGGTGGATTCACCTCCAACCTTTGAGTTAGCAGCTGAGCGCTTTACCCACTGTGCCACCAGGGCTTCTTTCCACAAAGATTGCAGCCTTGGAAACCCTATGGGGCAGTTCTACTCTGTCCTATGGAGTCACTATGAATAGGAATCAACTCTAACAGCACCTAACAACAACAACAGCGTATGTAAAACATTTTGCACAGGGCATGGCCTAAAGAACATACACAAAAAATAGGGCATGATTATCTTTTCTTTGAGCAGAGCCCTGGTAGAGCAATGGTTAAGAGATGGGCTCCTAACCAAAAGGCTGGCAATTTGAATCCATCAGCTGCTCCTTGGAAACCCTATGAGGCAGTTTCACTCTGTCCTATAGGGTCGCTAGGAGTCAGAACCAACTTGATGGCAATTGGTTTTTTCTTTTTTGTTTTTTTTTCATTGAGCATAGTTTCTTATGTACCGTGTTGAGACATTCCGCTCACTGAACGCAGGACAATGTAGAGATATAGGCTTCTTTGATCAAGGTCACAAAAAGCCATGACCCTGAGCCAGGAATTTTGTAACAGGCCTCCACGGTCATATCTTTAAATTCCAAAACTCTAAAGCAAAATTAAAGGACTCCTTCCTCAATCTTTCACTATTGCAACTTGAGGTTTGAATTTTTTCTTCAGTTCTTTCAGCTTGAGAAACGCCGAGCTTGTCCTTTCCTTTTAGTTCTCTATTTCCAGGTCTTTGCACTAGTCATTATGATACTTTACTTTGTCTTCTCCAGCCACCCTTTGAAATCTTCTATTCAGCTCTCTTACTTCATCATTTCTTCCTTTCGCTTTAGCCACTCGACATTCAAGAGCAAGTTTCAGAGTCTCTTCTGACATGCATTTTGGCCTTTTCTTGCTTTCCTGTCTTTAATGACCTCCTGCTTTCTTTATATATGATGTCCTTCATGTCATTCCACAAGTTGTCTGGTCTTTGGTCACTAGTGTTCAATGCATCGAATCTGTTCTTGAGATGGTCTCTAAATTCAGGTGGGATATACTCAAGGCCGTACTTAGGCTTTCATGGATTTGTTCTAATTTTCTTCAGCTTCATCTTCAACTTGCATATGAGCAATTGATGGTCTGTTCCACAGTCAGCCCCTGGTCTTGTTCTGACTGATAAGATTGAACTTTTTCATTGTCTCTTTCCACAGCTGTAGCCAATTTGATTCCTGTGTATTCCATCTGGCAAGGTCCAGGTGTATTGTCTCTGGTTACATTGGTGAAAAAAGGTATTCGCAGTGAAGAAGTTGTTGGTCTTGCAAAATTCTTTCATGTGATCTCCGGCATCATTTCTGTCACAAGGCCATATTTTCCAACTACCGATCCTTCTTCTTTGTTTCCAACTTTTGAATTCCAATCACCAGTAATTACCAATGCATCCTGATTACACATTTGATCAATTTCAGACTGCAGAAGTTGGTAAAAATCTTCAATTTCTTATCTTTGACCTTGTGGTTGGTGCATAAATTTGAATAATAGCAGTATTAATTGGTTTTCTTTGTAGGCATATGGATATTATCCTATCACTGACAGTGTTGTACTTCAGGATAGATCTTGAAATGTTCTTTTTGGCAATGAATGTAACACCATTCCTCCTTAATTTTGCAAAATACTGAACAATGCAGGAAGCATCAAGAGAAGATGGAAGGAATACACAGAGTCACTGTACCATAAAGAATTGGTCGACCTGCAATAGTTTCAGGAGGTAGCATATGATCAAGGGCTGATGGTACTAAAGGAAGAAGTTCAAGCTGCACTGAAGGCATTGGCAGAAAACTAGCCCCAGGAATTGACACAATAGCAATCGAGATGTTTCAACAAACAGATGCAGCCACAGTGGAAGTGTTCACTCGTCTATGCCAAGAAATTTGGAAGACAGCTACCTGGCCAAACCAATTGAAAGAGATCCATATTTATGCCTATTCCCAAGAAAACAATCCAACCAAATGAGAAAATTATAGAACAATATTATTAATATCACACACAAGTAAAATTTTGGGGAAGATCATTCAAAAGCGGTTGCAGCAGTACGTCAATAGAGAACTGCCAGAAACTCAAGTCGGATTCAGAAGAGGACGTGGAATGAGGAATATCATTGTTAATGTCAGAAGGATCCCGGCTGAAAGCAGAGAACACCAAAAAGATATTTACTTGTGTTTTACTATGCAAAGGCATTTGACTGTGAGGATCATAACAAATTAAGGATAACATTGCAAAAAATGGAAATTCCAGAACACTTAATTGTACTCAGGAGAAACCTATACATAGATCAAAAGGCAGTCATTCGAACCAAACAAGGATATACTACGTGGTTTAATGTCAGGAACAGTGTTTGTAAGGGTTGTATTCTTTCACCATACGTAATCAACCTGCATGCTGAACAAATCATTGAAAAAGTTGGACTATATGAAGAAGAATGGGGCAACAGGATTGGAGGAAGACTCATTAACAACCTACGATATGCAGATGACACTACCTTGCTTCCTGAAAGAGAAGAGGACTTGAAGCACTTAAAGATGAAGACTACAGCTTTCAGTATGGATTATATCTCAACATAAAGAAAACAAATTCATCACAACTGGAACAATAAGCAACATCATGATAAACAGAGAAAAGATTGAAGTTGTCGAGGATTTCATTTTACTTGGACCCACGATCACAACCCATGGAAGCTGCGATCAAGAAATCATACGACATATCGCATTGGGCAAATCTGCGAAAGATCTCTTTAAAATGTTAAAAAGCAAAGATGTCACTTTAAGGATTAAAGTGTGCCTGACCAAAGCCATGGTGCTTTCAATCGCCTCATACGCATGTGAAAGCTGGGTAATGAATAAGGAAGAGGGAAGAAGAACTGATGCCTTTGAATTATGGTGTCGGTGTAGAATATTGAATATACCACGGATTGTTAGAAGAAAGAACAAATCTGTCTTGGAAGGAGTACAACCAGCATACTCCTTAGAAGCCAGGATAGCAAGACCACGTCTCACATACTTTGGACATATCATCAAGAAGGACCAGTCCCTGGAGAGGAACATTATGCTTGGTAAAGTGAAGGGTCAGCGAAAAAGAGGAAGACCCTCAATGAGATGGATTGATACGGTGGCTGCAACAATGGGCTCAAGCATAACGACGATTGTGAGGATGGCGCAGGACCAAGCAGTATTTTATTCTGTTGTGCATGAGGTCACTATGAGTGGGAACCAGCTCCATGGACCTAACAACAGCAACCTTTTGCTGTTCTTGTTAGGTGCCATTGAGTAAATTCCAACTCGTAGTGAATCCATGTGACAGAATAGAACTGTCCCATAGAGTTTTCTAGGTTGTGATCTTTCCAGGAGCAGATGGCAATGCCCTTCTCCTATGAATCTGTTGGGTGGGCTTGAACTGCTAGCCTTTCAGATAGCAGCAGTTTGTTTATTTATTTTTCTACTGCTGCAAATATTCTCCCCCTGCCTCCTATGCTCTTGTACAAGAGTTTTCCAGAGCCAAACCCTGACTGTGTATCTTCAATACTTCTACCACCACCACCATCTGCCATCAAGTCAGCTCTGACTCACAGTGACCCCACATGCGTCAGAGCAGAACTGTGCTCCACAGAGTTTCCAATGGCTGATTCTTCAGAAGTAGATCACCAGGCCTTTCTTCTGAGGTGCATCTGGTTTAGCAGCTGAGCAGTTAACTGTTTGTGCCACTGAGGGACTCCATCCTGGATCTCCAATAAAAACCAAACCCGTTGCCTCATAGCAACCTGTAGGACAAAGTAGAACTGCCCTCCTAAAGGTTTTCCAAGGCAGTAATCTTTACGGAAACCTGGTGGCGTAGTGGTTAAGTGCTCTGGCTGCTAATGAAAAGGTCGGCAGTTCGCATCCACCAGAAGCTCTTTGGAAACTCTACAGGGTAGTTCTCCTCTGCCCTATAGGGTTGCTATGAGTTGGAATTGACTCGACGGCAGTGGGGGCTTTTTTTTTTTGGTAATCTTTGCGAAAGCAGACTGGCACATCTTTCTCCTGCATAGTAACTGGTGTGTTTGAACCGCCAACCTTTCTTTTAGCAGCTGAGTGCTTAACCACTGCTCCACCAGGGCCCCCCGGGTCTCTAGATGGATCAAATTTCTCTCCAAAGTAACTATGCTTTCACCAGCACTAAATGAGTGTTCTAGTTCCCCAACACTTTTACCTATATTTGCCATTATCAAACTTTTAATTTTTTGCCACTTTTGTAGGGGTAAAATAGATCTTTTATTGTTTCAATATGCACTTCCTCCGCACTAGTAAATTGAGCAGTTTTTCTCATATTTATTGATAATTTGTGTTTCTTCATTTGTTAATTGCCTGTTCATATCCATTGCACATTTCCTAATGGGTAGTATGTCTTCTTACTGGTTTTGTAATAGTTTATATAAAGTTTCATGGGCAGAGTAGGAGAAATATGTAGAACAAAATTCAAATTCACAAAAAAAGAGCAGGCTTACTGGTCTGATAGAAACCCCTGACACTGTGGTTCCTGGACACCCTGTTAACTCAGAAATGAAGCCACTCCCAAAGCTCATTTTTTCAAAGATTAGATAGGCCTATAAAACAAACAATAACACACATGAGGAACATGCTTCTTAGTTCAAATATAGAAGATTAAATGGGCAACTCCTGCCCAAAAGCAAGAAAAGAAGGCAGGAAGGGACAGGAAAACTGGACGCTCAGACATGGGATCCCGGACTGGTAAGGGGGAGAGTGCTGTCACATTGAGTGGACTGCAACTGTCACAAAAGAAAAGGAGTATAAATTTTTGAATAAGAAACTAACTTAAGCTGTAAACTTTGACCTAAAGCACAATAAAATTTTTTTTAAAAAAGAAAGGTTTTAAGTAACAGTAAAAAAAAAAATTTTTTTTTGAGACAATCAAGAAAAACTGTTAACAGCAGTTACTTCTAGGTGGTGGGATTACAGATTGATGTCAATTTTTATTCATGCCTTTCCATATTTTTCAAATTTTCTATAAGGGACAGATGTTATTATAATTAAAAAATGAGAGTGTGAAAAAAAAGAGTTACGTAAAGTTAGTTATAAGCATTGCAAACATCTTCTCCTTGTCTGTAGCTTGTCTTTTTTTCTCCTTTCATATAAATACTTGGCATTTTTAAATATTGATATATATTGATATTTTCCTTTAGGATGTATGTCTTTTGTGTATTGTTTAATAAATCCTTCCCTGTGCAGAGATAAGGATTTTTCCATATTTTTTTTCTGAAGGTTTTTAAGTTTTCATTTTATGTACATATATACACACATAAAAAAAAACTTAAAAAAGAAGGTTTTATGTGTTTATATATACACATACGTATACATAAATCTTAAGTAATGTAAAATTGCCTATGCAGGTATGTATGTGGGTATGTGATATAGGGACTTAATTTTTATTTCCATTTAGATAAGTATGTAATAACTCCAGGACCATTTCTTAACCAGTCTATCCTTCTCCCACTGTTTTTAATGCCACCTCTGTTGTGTATCAATTTCTCATGCATCAAAGGGTCTCCTGCTGTGTTCATTGCTCTCTTGATCTGACCCTGTGCCAATAATATTCTGTTTTAAATATGATGGCTTTATAAATAATATGACATTAAAAACAAATGTTAACATCCCTTATTCTTCTTCTTCAAACTTCTTTTGTCTCTCTTAACTCTTTTATATGAATTTTAGCATCATTTTATCCATAATTGTTTTGTAACTTTTTTATTACTACATTGAATTTACAGGATAATTTAGAAATAATTTCCGTTTTAATGATATTGAGCCTTCTCACCCATTATTGTAGTTTATTTTTCCATTACCTTAGGTTTCCTTTTGTTCACATCAATAGATTGTTACAGTTTACTCTATAATGTAACATCTTCTGTTAGGTTTATTCCTGTGTTCTGTGGAGCTTTATTTCTATTGTAAGATGTATTATAAATGCATAGTTTTATCCTTAACATTAAACAATTTTTGTTATTAGTATATAGGGATGTTATTGATTTTTGTGTAAAATTCTTTTATCCAGCAAACTTGCTTATTAGTCCTAACAATTTGTATGTAGATGCTATTGAATTGTCTATAAAATAATAATAGAATGTAAAAACAATATTTGTGTTTTTTCTTTTTATTATTATTGTAGATGTCTTTGTGTGTGTGTGTGTGTGTGTGTGTGTTATTGAACTGGCTAGGATGTCAAAAAAAATGCTGAGCAGAATTTTTTTCAGTAGTATAACAATTGTTGATAAACAATTTTTAAGTATTTAATTTAAAAAACTGTTTTCCTGAAAGAAACTAAATCAGGAATTGTACATTATCTCCATTTTTTAATGGCTGGATTTAGTTTGCTAAACATTTATTTTTTGAGTCAGTTTTCATAAATGAGAATGACTTACAATTTCTCTTTCTTGGGCTGATCTTGACTAGTTTTATTATCAGTACATTTGCCTCATAAATTATACTGAAAAGATTTCCAAATTTTTCTATTTTCTGAAACAGTTTGTGATTGATATACCATGTTTTATGCAAAAAATATGCACCTTCTGTGTTTGTTTGCTGGCTGTGCCCTCCCCCCAGGGTCTCCCTGCCAATCCTCTTCCACCTGTTACAGTAAAAAAAAAAAAGCTTAGCAGAGGGCCCTTAGGAAGATGCCTCAAGGTGGACATTGCCTGGCCCACAAACAAACTCAGAAGGCATGAGTTATTTGTGTAAAAATACGGTAGTCTTCTTTGAAATTTTGATAAACTAGCCTATAAAACCAATGAGTTTTTGTTGTTATTTTTCATTTGCTTTTTTTTAGATAATTGATTTTATAATAATGATTATTTAGAGTTAAAAGGATTTTTTAAAAGAATTTTTTAGTTTTCCTTGAATTTGTTTTGAAAAGACAGAAAATTACTTATTTTGTAAAATTTCAATTTTCTTGTCATAAAGTTGTTTATGGCATTATTTATTTAAAAATCTGTTGCATCTCTAGTTAAGTATTTTTAATTTTTTATTTTTGTCTTCTCTCTGGTTAGTATTGCTAGAGTTTTGTTTATTTTATTAATCTTTGCAAATAAATAAAATTTAGGTTTTTTTTTCCTTTGTATTCCGTTCTATTAACTTCTGATCTTAACATTGCTACTACCACCTTTCTACTTTTTATTTTTTGTTACTCTTTTTCTAACTTGACTTGGAAACTGTTCATCATTATTGTTATTTTACTTTAAAATATATAAAAGAGGCTTTAAATGTATCTCTAAGCACCATTAAGCTACACTACATAAATTTTGATACATTGTCTTTATTTTTTTCATTTTCAAATATTTTCTAACTTTCATTTTAATTTCTTTGTCTTGTGAATTATTATTTAATGTTAAAATAAATAGGGATGTCAATTTTCTGTTTGGTATTTACAACCATTTTATTGCACTCTTGTGGTATTTTCACTTGCCTCATATGCATGCAAAAACTGGACAATGAATAAGGAAGACTGAAGAAGGATTGATTTCTTTGAATTATGGTGTTGGCGAAGAATATTGACTATACCATGGACTGCCAAAAGAATGAACAAATCTGCCTTGAAGAAATATAGCCAGAATGCTCCTTAGAAGTGAGGATGGCAGGCTTTGTCTCGCTTACTTTGGACATGTTATCAGGAGGGGCCAGTCCTTGGAGAAGCCCGTCATGCTTGGTAAAATAGAGCACCAGCAGAAGAGAGGAAGACCCTCAACAAGATGGACTGACACAGTGGCTGCAAAGATAGGTTCAGGTATAACAACAATTGTGAGGTGGGTGCAGGACTGGGCAGAGTTTCGTTCTGCTGTCCATGTAGGGTCGCTATGAGTCGGAACCAGCTCCACAGCACCTAACAACAAGTCAGAAGATAGGGCTGGTATATCAGGTCTTAAGAGTTTTTTGGACTTCGACCAATCCATCATTTCCTGAAACCTGCTTAAGATGCAGAGACACATTCGGCCTGACACAGATCATCACATAGCTGTGTGTTGTTGATATGCTACCTTTGGGAAATCAGATCCAATCCTTTGCTTTATTTCTTACTGTAGATTTCAAGTGTCTAAATTTTGTAGGAGGGGGAAAAAACATCTTTCAGCTCAGAAATGCTGGAACATCAGAAATCATAAAGCTTCATACAAAGCTCCAGTTTGTTAAAAAAAGTTAATAAAAAACACCCTGGCCACACAACATCGTGCAATAGGCTCATGCTTGGGGGGGGGGGTTCCTTTGTAGGCATTACTTTGCTCCATGCTAGTGGTCATTGTGTTTTCACATGGGTGGTGGCAGCCAAAGAGGCTGAGGATACCCCTGCCCAAAACATCTTGTTTCAATAATTTTAAAATACATATTTTTTTGTAGAAAAATTTGACATCTCTGAATAGGAATGTGTCTATTAGACAATGGAGGGTTATAATTAAATTGGCAGCTTTTTGCCCCCAACTTGTTGTTGTTGTTGTTAGTTGCTGACAGGTTGGCTCCCGACTCATGGTGACCCCATGCACAATGGAACAAAATGCTGCCTGACTGTGTGCCATCACCAGGATTGGTTGAGAATGGGACCATTGTAATCCATAGGGTTGTCACTGGCTGATTTGCAGAAGTAGATCTCCAGGCCTTTCTTCCTAGCCCGGCTTATCTGGAAGCCCCGCTGAAACCTGTTCAGCACCATAGCAACATGCAAGTATCCACTGACAGGTGGCTTGAGGTGCACGACCGGGAGTCAAACACCAGTCTCTTGCACGGGAGGTGAGAATTCTACCACTGAACCACCAATGCTTCATCCCATCTTTTTAATCAGATATAAATAATGGTGAATCTGAAAATCTGTGCTGTCTTAAATAGAGTTGATCTTCATTTTTCACAAATTCCATATTTGCAATTTGACTTACTTGCTAAAATTTGTTTGTAACTCCAAAGCCAATGCTTGCAGAGCTTCCTGGTCATAGCCATTTGCAGCCATGTGTATGCTCATAGCAGCAAAATTTCTGAGGCATCTCTCACTCATGTCCCCAGCTGAGGTCAAGTGGGGCTGGTTTGGCATTCACTAACCCCAGTGTCGGGGTGACTTTATAGAACATAATTGATGTGAATAGTGAACAACAAGAATCAAGTGTACAATATATGGTGTTTTAGACATCTGGAATTCCACAGCATAAGATTCTCTCCTTTATCTTTTGGATGCCTGTACTAAATCTGTGATCTTATTAAGTCACTTAACCAAGTTGAGCCCCATGTCTTTCACTTTGCAGGATTGTTGTGGTGGATGTACCTAAAACACGTAGAGACCAGGTGAGCACTGCACCAGAGTCCTAGTCATCCAAGACCTAGGAAAATATTGCTTGAGAAAGAGCACCTGAGAGAGAACCCCCAATACAGGGATGCCCCCGGGAGGCCACTAAGAGGAGAGAGGAGAATAAGGTTGTATTTTAACATGGCCAGCAGGATGGAAATGGCTATTTTTTATGGTTTTCCTTTAAGACCAGTTTGGAGCATATTGGTAGAAAATGCTGATGTAATCTGATTTAAAAAATGCATCGATTTTCCTTATCCCTCACATGGGTTTGCTATGTTTACTGACAGAAGTCTTCTTTTACATTGGGGGCTTCTTGTCTCGTACCCTCCACCCCAGTTACCTTGCAGTTGATTCTGAATCATGGCAACCCCATGTGTGTCATAGTACAACTGTGCTCCATAGGGTTTTCAATGGCTGATTTTCCAAAAGTAGATTGCCAGATCTTTCTTCCAAGGCACTTCTGGGTGCACTTAAACCTCCATCCTTTCAGTTAGCACCCAAGAACATTAACAATTCACACTACTCAGGAACTCCTCAAGGTGTCACTTTAAGGACTAAAGTACACCTGACCCAAGTCATGTTATTTTCAATTGCTTCATATACATGCAAAAGCTGGACAATGAATAAGGAAGACCAAAGAAGAACTGATGCTGTTGAATTATGGTGTTAGTAAAAAAACATTGAATATACCATGGACTGCCAGAAGAACGAACAAGTCTATCTTAGAAGAAGTACAGCCAGAGTGCTCCTTGGAGACGAGGTTGGTGAGGCTTTGTCTCACGTACTTTGGACACATTATCAAGAGGGAACAGTTCCTTTTGGCTAACAGCCAAACTATTAACTACTGCACCACCAGGGCCCCAAAAGGATGGCATAGAGGGGGAAAGTTTGTTAGTATACACTAGCTATACGGTGATTAAGAGTGGAAAGAGATGATGAAGTCATCGGGGAGATAGGAAAGCGCAAATTCAGGTGGTGAATCCAAGATGATGATTCCCCAAGACAGGTCAAAGAAACTTCTTCAGACTTTCGTAGTATCCTGTACGTATTTTTCCTTCATTCCTTTTGTTTGTTCATCCATTTATCCAAAAAAAAAAAAAAAAAAAAAAATTTTTTTTTTAAAAACATTTATTAACTAGGTAATCTTCAAGGCACTGGAAACAGAACAGTGAACAAAACAGATAAGATAAAAACAAAATGATGCAAGAAGAATGTAATTTCAGATAATCCTAAAATCTATGAAGGGATTTGATCAGGGTGATGGGAAGAACCTGATCAAAACGGCTTCTCTGAGGAGGCAAAATTTGCGTTGAGACTTGGATGGCAAAAGGAGCTAGCCATGAGAAGATCTAAGAAATGAGTGAAGAAGAGTGAATGAAGCAAGAGAAGAGTGAGCTAGGCAAAAGAGGAAGAGATGAGGCTGGGAGGTGAACAGGTCCTGGATTTTATAGGAAGGTAACTTAAAGTTACACAAAGTGCAGAAAGTACAGGATGTCTGGATAATCTAAATGATATTAAAGTGTAATTTTCAAACAATGAAATTATGACTTTTACACAAATATAATAGGAACACACATTAGTATTTTCACTTAACTCATTAATTAATGTGGAAACCAGTAAGATGTTAAACTAGTTCAAAGGAAAATCAGAAGAACAGATAGATATAGATATAAATAGAGATATACATGAGGCAGGTATGTTAAAATAAATTTGCTAATGAAAGCACAACCATCATTAAGCATAAGACGATACACTGCAGTGCTTGAAAGAATCATCTCTACAGGGTAGGAATCAATTGTATTCCTACCAGGAAAAACTCATTTGCATCTCCACAGACAAGAATCACTTGAATAATTATCTATTTTCTATAATTTACAACTTGTAAAATAGGCTCAGACCCTACAGACTCAGATAACCCCAGAAGGGCCCATTAGAGAACATCTAGTATTCCATTAAGAGGACACCCAGTAATTTCTATTGTCATTTCAAAATTGTTTACAATTTTTCCTGATATAGCGATTAGAAAATATTCAGAGAGTTTTAAGCAGGAGGGTGACACGGCCTGATTTACTTTCTGAAGAGATCGTCTGGGCTGTGGTTTTTCTCTCATTACGTTTACCAGTTGTTTTGTCATTAACTCACTCACTGCACCATGAGCTTCTTAAGAGAAGAGAGTGTGTCTTTTTCACTGTTCTGTACCCAGTGCCATCACAGTACCTGAAAACATTGCTGACAGTCAGTAAATGTTTGTTAAATGAATGAGGAACAAGTGGTCTTGGTGACTGATATGATGTAACATTTTGGGGAAGCAGAATTACAAGTTTCTGAGTTGGGAAGCTGGGTGGATGCTGATGCTATTAGAGAGTAAGTATAGATTTGGAGCAGACTTCAGAAAGAAGGTCACATCACCTCTTCAGAGCTTTCTTTGATTCCTCTGTGAAGGACTGGTTAGATGTTCATCAAATCTTGTTCCTCATGGGTATACAGCCAGGCTACATTTCCCAGCCTGCCTCACAGTGAGATGTGGCCACGTGACTGGATACTCCTCTCCAGTGGCATGTGAGTGGTAGTGAGACGTGCCACGTCCAGGCCTGGCTCATAAAGTCCTGTAGCACACGATCATCTTTCCTCCTACACTGGTTACAGTCACCTGGGAAGACACATGTAGAGAATGACAAAACCTCCAGCAGCTCATGGTGCAGTGAGTGAGTTAATAACAAAACAACTGGTAAATGTGATGAGAGAAAAACCACAGCCCAGACGATCTCTTCAGAAAGTAAATCAGGCCTAGGAAATCAGGGTTTAATGTCTTCTTAGTCTGGTGTCCCACAGTATTTAAAAATATATTTTTATTTAGCATTGATTTTATTGTCTTTTACAGTGTAATTATTTACATATATATCTTTTTCTTACTATTGGCAGCCTTGGCCCAATTTTTCTCAAAGGGGCACTACTGGCATTTCTGGCTGGGCAATACTGATTGTACAGGATTGTGCTGTGCATAACAGGGCATTTACCCTCCTAAGTTTTGTCCTCACCCCACAAACACGCACACCAGTCAATGTGACTAAGAACTGCCCTTAGTTAAGAATCACTTGAGGAGAATAATGCCCAGGTCATTATTTATCCATCCTTTATTTCCCACGGCAAGTCTCCCAGTGTCTGACAAATTGAATGTGGAGAAGAGAAACAAGCTTAAGTTGTAAAAAGCTGGTGTCAGGTCCTAGCTCTGACATTTACTAGCTGTGTGATTTTTGCTAAGTCACTTTCTTCTGCCTTAACTTTGGTGTCTTCATCTATAAACTGAGGTCAATACAATCTACTCCATAGGGTAATTTTAAGAATTAAATAATGTAATACCTTAAGTCTGTCAGTTGGTGGCGCAGATGGTTTGCACTTGGCGGCTAACCTGAATGTTGGCAGTTCCTCAACTTCAGCAGTTTCTCCTAAAGGTATGGTGGAAGAAAATGCCTGGTGATCTGCTTCCTTAAAGATTATAGTCATGAAAGCCTTATGGAGCAGTTCTACCTGGTAACACATGGGGTCGGCTTGAGCTGGAATCCACCAAAGGTAGATAATCACAGCAACAACAGGAGTTCCTGGGTGATAAAAACGGCTAATGTGCTTAGCTGATAACCAAAAGGTTGGAGGTTTGAGTCTACCCAGAGGTGCCTCAGAAGAGAGGCCTGGCAATCTACTTATGAAAAATCACCTATTGAAAACCCTGTGGAGCACAGTTCTACTCTGACATAGACAGAGTTGCCATGAGTCAGAGTCAATTCAGCAGCAGCTGGTTTGGTTTGACTGGCTTAGGTGCTCAATCCATTTTTGTGTCCACACCTCCTCTTCTCTTATTTAAGCAAAAATTCAGAAATGTTTATTACAGAATTGTTTCTTTTGGAAAAAGCCTGTTGCTGATTTTTTTTTTTCTTTAAGAAGTGTATATGTGTAAGAGAGTGTGTATATGTGCATAACAGTATGAGATTTATAAAACGTAGGTGGCAAAACCAAACATTTAACATGAATTCTTTGTTTTTGTTATACTATTGAATTTGCTGCAGCAATCCACATGATATAAATGACGTTTATAGTTGGAAAAGAGAAATTCAAGACAGAGTATGAACTCTTTTAAATCAACGGAGATGGAATGGAAAGTGTAGTGCTTCATCTGTAAGACTGCAAAGCAGTGGCCTCACTACGGAGCTGCAGGGGGTGAGGACCACACCAGGTGACCCTGTCAGAGGGGGTGACACCAAAATGACTCTATAAAATTTTTGTGCGAATGTTTCAGCAGAAATTCATTATTTTTTTAACAAAAATATGCCTGTAGTTAGCTATAACAACAAAACAATTTTTTCATAAGCCCAGCTTGCATGTGTCGATACACCTACAATGTTAAAGCTCTAAGCTGATTCGCTTTTTGAACCTTCTAATGCACTCTGGTCGGAGCTGTCATTATTACCCAAAATAATCATGATGCTTCCAGTCACGTGGTGTCATCTGCAAATGCTACAAGCGGGCACTATTGTTTTCATTGCTGCTGATGCCTTGATAGTTGCCGGTTTTGTCAAATTTTCTGGTGTTTAGCTACAATGTTATGGTAATTAGCATGGGGGGGTGACACCAGGAGTTACCACACTGGGTGACACCAACCCTAGTGACGCCACTGCTGCAAAGGACACAGTCACAAGCCATTTCCGACTGACAGACTTTTGGTCTATATTTTTGTTTTATTTGTTTTTAAGGGAGAAGTTAAAGGAGAAGGAAAATGAGATTTTTCTAAGCCTGCCTGAAAGAAATTGAGAAATACATCATTTTCTCTCCAAGCACAAATGAGATAAAGCTACAGCTGGAGCTCGGAAGGGAAGGCTGGTTGACAGTGTGTGAAATTGATGTGGGCCATTTGTCGCGGTGACACAGCACAGCCTGTGCTCCACAGCCTGCGTCTGTAGACAGAAGGAACAACCGCAGGGGCCACCCGACAGCCTCCCCCTCCCTTCTGGGCCTGCTTGTGGGGTGTTGGGAACCTGGAGCTAGTCCCCCACTGGTTCTGGGGACTCTATTTCCCTTTCTGCATAATACAAAATAGTAGCTGGGGTAGTGGCTGCAGAACACAAAGGAGGTAGTAGCATTGTTCTAGCCAGGAAAGAGAGTGACCTTAGAATAGTTGCTTGCAGTTTAGAAACTCAGGCTCTATATACCTCACTTGACTCATAAACCAAACCAAACCAAACCAAACCAGTTGCTGTCAAGTCGATTCCAACTCATAGCGACCCTATAAGACAGAGTAGAACTGCCCAATAGGATTTCCAAGGAGTGCCTGGTGGATTCGAACTGCTGACCTTTCAGATAGCAGCCAAATTCTTAACCACTATGCGACTCGATGGGCAGTGCGGTGGCAGTGGGGATGCCTCCAGGATAGACTCATAGTAGGCTGTTAATCAATACTTGCATGTTTTAAGAAACACAATGAATGAACGAATCTACTTGGTATCTGGCTTCCGTCAGGAAGAAATATCTATACATGCATATAGTTTCAGTGAGATAGGGTCTTGGTTACGGTTCCCAAAAAAAAGCGAACTCATTGCCGTCAAGTCAATTTCGACTCATAGTGACCCTATAAGACAGAGTAGAATTGCCCCATAGAGTTTCCAAAAAGCAACTGGTGGATTTGAACTGTCAGCTTTTTGATTAGCAGCTGAGTTCTTAACCACTGTGCCACCAGGGCTCCATTTGGCTGTGATTACAGAATTTCAAAAAGACAAGGTGAAACCAGAAGGGATGACATGTAATGTGCACACAGCTAGGTGCTTAATCAATGCTGGAAACAAATTCTTATTTTTTTTAAATGGATAGAGACTGGAGGGTAAGGAAAAGATTGTTCACGAGAGAAGTTACCGCAAAACAAAATGCCATAGAGTTGTAGGCACTCTTCTCTGAATTTTCCTAAGATCTGAGTACGAGCCATATTGGCGTAATGAGACACACTGCTTTGGGGTTTCTACAGCCCAATGCTTCCTTGCTGAGTAGCCACACAAAAGCTCCTTGTTGTTTTGTTAGTTGTCATTCAGTAACCTCTGATTCATGGCGACCCTGTGTACAACAGCACTAAATGCTACCTGGTCCTGCACCATCTTCACGATCATTGATACGCTCGAGCCCATTGTTGCAGCCACTGTGTATTCTGAGTGTATTCCAACCTAGGTGGCTCACCTTCCAGCACTCAATAGGACAATATTCTTTTGTGATCCATAGGGCTTTCACTGGCTAATTTTCAGAAGTAGATCATCAGGCCTTTTTTCCTAGCCTGTCTTAGACTGGAAGCTCTGCTGAAACCTGTCTACCATGGGTGACCCTGCTGGTATGCGAAATACCAATGTCATAGCTTCCAGCAACTTGCAAGTCACCACGCTACTACCAACTGACAGATGGGTGGTGGAACAGAAGCTTAGCCCCCAATTATTAATAGTTAATAAATACTTACCTAATATCACTGTATACATGCTATACCTTTGAAGTTGCTGGGCATGTCATGCGCCGGGAGGAGGAGGTCTGCTTAAGACAGGTAGGCAGGAGTGAAAATTGATTGCCCCCTTCCCCACATGCTCCAGGTGCTCCTTCTGATGGAAGTGACGGTATTTGAAATGGTGACATGCACACTTACTGTCCGTTAAGCAAATTCCCAGAGCATATGTTGTCTCTAACATCCTCCCCAAACAAGGAAACTTCTTTGCCTTCCAGTGTGTTACAGCATTTCATAAACCTTTTACCACATAGTGTTCACATGAGAAAAATATAAGTTACAATGATATCTAATGATAGCCGTGCACCACAAAATAATCACAGGGGCTGTTGAACATTTGTTGACTAGAAATTACTAGATTGGAAAAACACATTTGTTAACACAGAAAATTTTCTTGAGCCCAGTATCTGCCCGCTTCCTAGGAGTGGTGAGTCTGTTTTCTTTACTCCGTAGCCAGCTTTCCTTTCCCCTGGGACTTAATTATCCCATGTACTGTGCTCCCAGCAGAGGCACAGAGAGACACACAACGGTGTCTTTTAATCTATTAGATTTCTTTTCTCCACTCCCTCAAGGTACAGAGGCAAATTCCAATTTGATAATCAAGGGCTGAATCATTGAATAAATAACCCAATTTCTCATTCTCATTCACTGAGCCAGTTGTATAAACAAACACAAGGTATTTTCTGTCAAGCGCGTGAATGGGCTTACCAGGATGCTGCATTCAGAAATTGCAGAGAGGCACTGAGAATCACTCAGGGTGGAAGGAGCAGGGAGACAGGAAGGATTGTCAATCCCCAAAGTCAGAAGTATATCTCTGGAGACAGATTTCTTTTTTACTGCAGATGCAGCAGATTAATTCTGAAGTTAAAGGACTATGATCCATTAACTAAGAGATGAGGGCAACCTTGATCTTCCAGGCTGGAGCATAAAAAACAAGGGTATCAATTGTTTCATTTCAGAAAGACAATCTGTTGAACAGAAATGGTTGGGGCATTCATTCATTTGTTCATTGAACTAAAAATTTATGAGGGCTTAGAATGTTCCAGACACTCTACCAATAGTAGGGATGCATAGATGTCTTGGAAGAAATATAGTCAGAGTGCTCCTTGGAAGCAAGGATGGCGAGACTTCATCTCAGGTTCTTTGGACATGTTATCAGGAGGGACCAGTCCCTGGAGAAGGACGTTGTACTTGGTAAAATAGAAGGTCAGTGAAAAAGAGGAAGACCCTCAATGAGTTCTGTTGAACCTAGGGTCACTATGAGTTGGAACTGGCTCAACAGCACCTAATAACAACAAAAACAAAGATAAATAAATCATAATCTCTGCCCACTATGTTCCCATATACACAGATAATTATAAATAGTGCAGTAAGGCAATGATGAAGATATGCCCAGGGCATTATGGAACCATCAAGAAGAGGCATCAGCTCAGTCTAAGAGGGTCTGTGAACAGCGCTCCATAAAAGCTGATGCCCAGGAGGAGGCTTATAAGAATTAACCTAAAAACTAGGGGTGGGGAGTAGTGTGTGGGAAAGGTGGTGAGGAAGAAGGCAGTGAGAGCTATTATTTCTCCTTCATGCATTTACTCAAGGAAGACTCAGCTCACTTTCCCTGAGTTGTCAGAGACAAGGCACTGTCAGTAGCACTGTAGAGACAGCATGAGCTGTTGAAATATTAGTTGCCCTCTCTACCGAGTGGTAGCTGACTCTGGTTCTCACCTACCTCATGATAGGCACTGTGCTGTTTCCCACACATGATCTTGCTTAATCCTTACAGTGACCCTAGGGGATTGGTATTTTTAATCTCATTTTACAGATTAACACGCAGTGGTTAGAGCAGTTAGGTAACTTGCCCAAGGTCATGCAGCTAATAATAGAGGATCAGAGATTGAAACCCAGATCCATACTGTTATGAATTGAACTGTGTCCCTCAAAAATGTGTATCAACTTGTCTAGGCCATGATTTCCAGTATTGCGTGTTGTCCACCATTTTGTGATCTGATGTGATTATTCTTTGTGTTGCAAATCTTAACCTCTACGATAATAAGGCAGGATTAGAAGCAGTTATGTTAACTAGGCAGAACTCAGTCTACAAGATTAGGTTGTATCTGGAGTCAATCTCTTTTGAGATATAAAAGAGCAGAAAGGGACCTCACGCCACCAAGAAAGAAGAGCCAGGAGTGTAATGTGCCCTTTGGACTCAGGGTCCCTGCACTGAGAAGCTCCTAGACCAGGGGAAGATTGATGATAAGGACCTTCCCCCAGAACCGAGAGAAACCGAAAGCCTTCCCCTGGAGCTGGTGCCATGAATTTGGACTTTTAGTCTCCTAGACTGTGAGAAAATAAGTTTCTGTTTGCAAAAGCCATCTACTTGTAGTGTATCTGTTATAGCAACACTAGATAACTAAGGCACATGCTGACCCTAAAGCTTTTGCTCTTGACCTTTATTTTGGTCTGTGGTGATTTCAAGTTGGGCCACAGGCTGAGGACCTAGCTGGTCAGATGCTTGTTTGATAACTCACAGAATTTATACCAGTCCCCTGGATGCATCAATTGCTTGAAAACTCTACCTGATGATATGAGCGACTGTTAGGGAGAACTAGAGTTAATTTTGTGCTATATGAAGAGGAACAGAAGTAGCAAACAACTGGTGAAAGAGATAGGTAGCTAGATTTGGCCTCAATTTATGGAATTTGCCAGTAGTCTGAGACTCCTAAAGAGGCTGGGGCCTCCTCAAGAGAGGGTAAGTCTTCCATCATGGGACGTGTCCACATCAAGCATAACTATTGCCATGTCGTGAGGAAGAATGTCATAATGGGGATGGGCACATCCCCAGAATGTCTGTCAGTTGCAACACTCCCTTCTGGGTAGCCTCAGTATGCCTGCTATGCCGAAGTCCCAGGCATCCATATCTTATAATGAGACCCATCCACCCCTAACAGCCACTGGTTGCCATCTACAGGCTGGCCAGACCCCTGGGAGGAGGCCAGAGCCAAAGTTCTTCCTAATGTGAGAATGACACATTCAATCAAGACGCTTCTTTCTTAGAGAGTTAAAAATGACGTACAGAGAAACAGAGATTTCTGTAGCCGAGCAGAAGAAAAAGACACAGAGAAGGCAGTCAGCAGGAGCCACGAGTCAGGGAAGCTAGGAGTAGGAAGAAGCCTGGGGTAGCAAGGAGAGTGGAGGAGCTATTGGGCAGTGAAAGAAGTAATACAAGCAGTCAGATGATCCCTAATGGTGGAGATGGACAGGTTGCCTGGTTTATGAAGCTACCCTGTAACTGTGTGCTGAACAGCCTTCTTTGGGTAGGGTGGGGCTGGGAGGAGAGAGCTTAGGACCACACTCTCCTCTTGGGTTTCCATATGGGAAAGGTCTTCCACTCAGTTCCTCAGAAACTCCGGAGAAACTTCCAATTTCTCTATCCACACCCATTCATGTTATGGAGGAGAAGTAAGAAACGCCTTCAGCCTCAAGCTGGACCAGGGATGGGCTGGACTAGATGACCATGTGGGCAATTATGACCTTGAGATTTGGTGACTCTATCTTCTGTCCAAAACTTATCAGAATGCCCATGTTTCCTAAATCTCTAAGAAATACTACATAACCCACCTCTAAGGTTTTTTTACTGGGTAAGGAGAAAGTATAGTATGTTGTAGTAGCCCGTGAACTGTGGAAACTGTGGCTTTGTCTGAAAGACAACTGGTATCCTGGATTTGTGAAGCTCTGGCTTTAGAAATAGCTAGGGCACTTTCATTTAGTTTTACAGGATTTTTAGTAGACTTTTTCTATGGTGCCATACAAACAAATTAAAATGCATTTTATCAGGCTAAATTTCACATTGTTATTTTATTTTTACACTTTTCTACATTGTTGTATGTAACATTTCAGATTTACTTTAAGATGTTGCTCCAAACAAACTATGGAATGAAGTCACAGTGTTTTTGTTTTCATTTTACTGTGGTCAGAACATGTACACAGAGATCAGATACTGGTCTTGAGATCAAGCCATAAATATGCGTACCTAGAAATGTGGAGGCGTCTGTCCTTTCATTCAGTGGGCCCCATTGTACCAGTTTTGTCTGTCCAGTTGCCAACCGTATCACCATTCTCTCTCTCTCTCAATGATAAATGATACATGCACATAGTTGAAGATTCAACATTAATAATGGTATTAAAAAAAGCAATTTTTTGCAATCTATCCTCCATCCAGTCTACTTTTTTCCCAACCTTTCTAATGTTTACGTCTTCTTCCATCTCAATTCTACATAATGTGCCTATATCCTTACTTCTTGATTCATCCACTTTGGACCGTATGTATTGACATTTGATCTTGAGAAGCATTTTACTGTATGTATTATTTGATCTTGAGAAGCATTTTTTTAACGTAAAAGTTTGAAAATTCTCTATAGTGGCAAAAAAAAAAAAAAAAAGGAACAGTTAATTATAAAGGATCAGTAGAGGGCGCTCCTCTCAAGACACCTTGATTCCTGAAGTGGTTTCCTTTTTCCCAAAAGGAAAAACAAACAAATGAAAAAGAATATATGTGTTCTCTCTGTACTTGGTTACTATAGAAGTAGTTCTGGCAATTTTCTTGTTTCCAAAGAATGGACACAAGTGCATCATCAATTTTTTCCCCTTAAAATCTTTTTATTTACTCACTTACAGTTTTATGTATTTATTTTACCACAAGAGCTATTCCTGTAGAATTGTACCTAGTTGCAGACATTCAGATTTATAGACATACAGCCTAAGCCATTTAATTTTGACTCTTTCAAGCCATCATAGTAGACTTCTCTGGAGGCCTATTAATGAGAGAATTGAAATTATGGGTAGTGGTCACTCTGGAGTCATCCCTAAATTCTGATTGTTCTCCAAATAAGCATCAGATCTCATGCCTTTCACAGTTCCCTCATCATTGTAATTGTGAAGATTTTTGCGAACCATCTACTTATCAATTTCCTATCCTCAAAGTCAGATTACCGCTTCTCTGAGAGACAACATCAGGAGTGTCTCCTGGTTTCCACACTACCCAGCTCATGTAGATGGCCTGTCTTCTGATGACCGCTAAAGTCAGGACCTGGCAATGCCCAGGAGAGCCCCAGCTCTGGAGCAGGAAGGTGGGCCAAAACCGTACGTTGGCCTTGAAAACATAGACATTAAAAGCCCAAGTTTGTACAACTTCTAGCCTTCAATGAACTAGTCTTCTGCCCTGTGGGAGTGAGAAGGGAAAGAGAGATGGGATGGAAAGAAAGGCAAGAAATACGCTTTAGGGTTTCTGCAGTAGCTCATTCACTTACTAGTCTAAAATGACAACCGAAACTATAGACTGTGTAAGAATGACAGCTGCTCGACACTGAAATGCATATACAGCGAACTTCACAGGAAAGCTAGCAATTTCTGCATCCCTTTCCATGAAACTGCAGTCCACTGCCCAATATTCTTCTACTCTAAATGAATCAAGTTCACCCCCAAAAAAGGGCTGAGGTCAGGAGAGTAAGGGGACAAAGATGGTGTTCTCACATCAGTGTGCACCTGGCGCCAGAGCTCAGAAGTAACTCGCTGTACAGCCACCCCACTCTTGTCAGTTGGTCAGATGGTGGCGTGTGGGGCGCCCAAGGGGGTGATGCCAACGAAATGGAGGACGTTTCACCCTTCATCGAAGACCCTCGGAGTATGTTTACACCTAGGGAGCTGAGTATGCAGAGGAGACTGAACCTACAGTTAGCAGATGGGGAAACTGTGCTCTGGGCTATGGCCTTAAGCACCTATTCTCTCAAGTTCTATCCCTGAACAACAAAAATAAATACCTGGAAACAATGATTCCTGGGTGGTGCTAGGGAAAAGCCTAGTAACCTGGGCCTCATTCCGCCTGAGGATTCTCAGACACAGATAGATAGACAGACAGACAGGCAGGCAGGCAGACAGGCAGACGGACAGACAGGTAGATAGGTAGATACATAATGTTGTTGTTAGTTACCATCAAGACAATTTTCAACTCCTAGTGACTCCAAGTGACAGGGTAGAACTTCCCCATAGGGTTTTCTAGGCTGTAATGTTTACAGGAGTAGGTCACCCAGTTTTTCTCCTATGGAGCCGCTGGGTGGAATCAAACTGCCAACCTTTCAGTTAGCAGCCAAGCTCTTAAGCGTTGTGCCACCAGGGCCTCTTATAGATAGAGAAATACAAATATAGACGCCACCACCACCAGTTGCTGTCAAATTGATTTGGAGTCATGGTGACCCCATGCGTGTCAGAGTAGAACTGCTCCATAGGGTTCGCCGTGGCTGTAATCTTACATAAGTAGGTCACCAGGCCTGTCTTTGAAGCACCTCTGGTTGAGAGACCAACCTTTCGGTTAGCTGCCAACCGTGTTAACAGTTTGCACTACCTAGAGAGGCCTTAGATAGATGCAGATACAGGCCCAGAGGCACCTCAGTAAACGGGAACTGCCGGTGCTCCTGATGAAGAAGATGACGATGACGGTGACGGTGGTAGTTCTCTGGTGTCTGTTGTCAAAAAGGGAGTTGTTCTGGAACTTGAAGAAGGCTTGGGGCTGGGCTTGCGTTTTCTCCCTGTGGACTTATTTGCTAAATAGAGTTGCTAAGAAAAGTCCCACTGCCTGCATGTTGAGGGCCTGACCACCGTGTGTCCCCGTGAAGTGGCCTATTGAACATCTCCACTTAGAGGAAACAGACCCTCCTCAGACACTCCCCCCAAATCTGTGATTCCTCTGGCTCCTCCTTCCAATTTCTAAGGAAGTCATTCGCAGCTTTCTTGCCTTTCATGCTTTTCATCCTATATCCAATCAGTCATAGAGTCTTATAAATTGTATCTCAGAAATGTTCCGAGACCTACCTTCTTCTTTATTTTGCTTGAACCTGCTTGGTGCCTTTTACAGCTCCCTTCCAGCCCTGCCTGCTTCCTAAATGACCCATCTCCCTTTAGTGAATTGACAGACTCAGCCCTTGATATGCTCCCTCCATCTCACCCCCCAAGGCAGACCCCTGTGCGCACCTCCCCATCCCTCGCCCTTGAAGCATCACACTGTTTCTTGCATTCAGAGGCTTTCTCATGCTGGATGGGGATACTGGTTCCTCTGGTCCTGTCTCCCCCAGCCACAGGCCAGCCTGTCCACTCCCACACCAGGTCAATTACTGGGAACTGCAGCCCCTGCAAAGCCTCGGGCCCCACCTGTCCAGGAGGGAAGTCACGCACAGTCCTGCCTCTGCTGCTGCTCAGGCCTTCATCATCTCTCACCCAGATTAGTGTAACTGCTTCCTAACTAGTTCACTGAGCACCAGTCTCTCCCCTTTGCAAGCCGTGATCCACTCTGCTTTCAGAGTGAATGTTTCCACTTCAGGCGCTGCAGCCCCCACTGACATCCCAGGTCCTCCAGGGTCAAGGGCAGATGCCACACTGCTGCCCACAAGACTGTTCTCAGCCTGTTCTGGTCTCTCCTGAGCTCCTCTCTGCATCCTATCTCCCCTCTTACCTCCATCATCTCCATTCCTGACTCCTGAATTTCTTACCATTTCTGGAATAGGTCAACCCCTTTAAGCCCCCACGCCATAGCACATCATACCGTTTGGTCTGTTGTACAAATCCTGGTTCCATTTTACACGCCCCTGCCCGCCCCTGCCCCAGCTAATTCATGATCGTGTTTCAGGATCCAACTCAAATGTCGCCTGACTTGAAAACCTTCCCTGACACTTCCAGAATTAGGCTTTTGCCCTGTCACATTCTCCTAACATCTTGTTGCTATCTTCTTTCAGTACGTCTTGTTTTGCTGTGTTGTTGTTGTTGTTGGCTGCCATCAGGTTGGCAACAGAACACAGCAGTGCCCAGTCCCGCATGATACCCGTGATCAGCTGCGGATCAGGGCCCTGTGGCACATAGGGTTTTCATTGTCTGACTTTCAGAAGTCAGTCACCAGGCTTTACTTCCTGGTCTGTCTTAGTCTAGAAGCTCCACTGAAACTTATTCAGCGTCATAGCAACACGCAAGCCACCACCGACAGACCAGCGGTGCTTGAGTCCGAGGTGCATTGGCTGGGAGTGGAACCCGGGTCTGCCGCATGGAAGGTGAGAATTCTGCCACCGAACCACCGGTGCCTCAGTATTTCAGGGCACAAGCCTTTTATTCATTCGACAAATACACAGCACTCCCCAGGTCTCAGGGGACACAGAATAAACACCACGGACTCTCCCCTGCCTTTACTGAGCTCCCATTCTAGAAGGATAGACAGTAAGTTTGTGACAACTAAGCACACACATGTGCAAATGGTGACAGACAGCAGGGAGGAAACGAAGAGGACGGGTGACAGTAATCAAGGAAGAACAGCCTTAGATGAGGGCGTAGGGAAAGTCTCTGAGAATATGACGTGTATGCCGAGACTTGGAGAACGGGGGAGGAGGGGAGAAAGCCTAATAAAAGCCAGAAAAATAAAAGCTCCAGTAAATGGGATATAAAAGACCAAAACCCCAAGGCTGAAAAGAACCCAAAAGAAGGCAGTTAGCATGAGGTTAGATATGTTATCAGGACATGTTGTCAGGAGGGAGCCGTCCCTGGAGAAGGACGTCATGTTTGGTAAAGTAGAGAGTCAGTGAAAAAGAGGAAGACCCTCAAAGAGATGGATTGACACAGTGGCTGCAACAAGGGGCTCGAGCAGAACAACAATTGTGAGGATGGTGCAGGACCTGGCAGGCAGTGTTTCCTTCTGCTGCACATGGGGTCGCTATGAACGGGAACCAGGGCACCCAACAACAACAAGAAGAGAAGGAAGCAAGGACCTGGTGGCTTGGGGCCTGTTCGGTAAGGAAAGAGCTTGAATTCTTTGCCTAGAAAGCTGAAAAACTAGCCCTCAACAAATATTTGTGGGATAAATGAATTAATGGATAAGTAGTCATTTCCCAAACAGGGAAAGCAATTCGAAAACGTTTAAAAGGATGGCACTATTTTTTGTCTTTATTCCTTGGTGGGTTCCATCCAGAGGGCCCTGGAAGATTGGGTAAAAGGGCGGGATGCAGATAAAACTTGGCTGCGATGCGTCCTGTCGGAGCCACCGAGGGCAACGAATGTACAGTCTCGACAAAGATGAGTTTCCTGAGATTTTTGCAGTTTGGGGTTTTTATCTGTCGTCGCGGAGTACGCGTGCACTAATGCAGACTACTTTCACCAAACGTTGGGAGCAATGAATCATTCACTCCATCAGGAGCAAGGAAACGTCTCCTCCCAGGAAGCAGCTGCAGCTTTGCACAAGAGCGCCCTCTTCTGTGCAGCTGCAGCCTCGTCAAATCCAGGCGCAAGCTCCTTTCTGAAGGAGTTCAGTTAAGGAAAAACCCTGGTTAGCTTCTTTCCTTCCCTCCACCCTCCAAAGGGTCAGGTAACTCAGGATTCCTCTGGAAGAATCGCCAACGACAGTAGAAAAACCACGGAAGTCGAGTTTGGAGCTCTTTACCTGAAAAGAGATGAGAAGAGGCTTCCACCCAAAGAAATTCCACCTCATCACCCGACATTACGGGGATTTTCCAAGATTCTCAGGTAGACCAGCCTGGGAGTCCACAAGGCAGAGAGATGCACAGAGATTAAAGAGGAGGAACCCAGCTCAGGCCCTGCAAGTACACACAGATCATCTTGCGGTTTTTGTGTACGAATCTTACGACAAGGGTTTTGGGCTCTAGTATAATTCCCTGAGTGGTACAAATTGTTAATGCCTTCAACTGCTAACACATTCAGCTGCTAAGTGAAAGGTTGGAGGTTCAAGTCCACCCAGAGGTGCCTAGGAAGAGAGGTCTCGCAATCTACTTTTGAAAAATCAGCCACTGAAAACTCTACGTATTATAGTTCTCCTCTGACACACATGGGGCGTTGCCATGAGTCAGAATCAGCTCAGTGGTCTGGTTTTATAATTCTGTGCTATTTTAAGTAGACTTCTTCAGAGCAAAGTCGCCCGTAAAATTAAGACAGGGAGCAAAAGCCCTGAGATTAGAGGGTGCCTGTTTGAAAAATAGCGAAGAGACTGGTGTGGTTAGAGGAGAAGCAAGTAAAAGAGAAATAGGCTATATTTTTATCAGGGAGGTAACAGGGGGTTGAGTGTGGAACCCAGAGACTTAGTAAGACAGAGAACAGAAGGGCTCCCAAATCTACAAACAAAGTAACAAGAAATGGGCCAGGGCGCAGAAACAAAGCCATTCCCCAGGACATTGGGGCAGGGTATCTAAAAATAGCCTACAAACTTCTTTAAAGTTGCCTTTCAGAAGCAGCTGGAGAAAACCGCAGAACATCCACCTGTGACCACTGTGTGACTTTCCACCAGGGGCAGTGAGGTGCTACAGCTCCAGCTGAGGAAATGAACCCAGGGAGCGGGAGACTGCGCAGGCGAGACACCCCATAATAAGTCCTGCTACGAATCCCAGAGGCCTCCAGGACAGGAGCCATCTTGGAAAGCTGCTGCGCGTGCACCTTAGTTAACATATCCCCGCCTGCACCTATGAATAAGCATGAATCTATTCCCGCCCAAGAACTTTTAAAAACTCAGGCCTGTCTTTTGTTTTGTGAGATGAGGGTAAGCGTTGCTCTAGCCGCTCCTCGTCTCTGCTTGCAAGCCTCTTCAATAAAGCTTTGCTCATGTGGAAAACTACCTACGTGCCTTACCTGCTCATTCTTGACCGGCGAGAGGCAAGAACCTTATTCCCGTAACAAACTGGCAAATTAACCACCACTGTGGATCTGGTGTATAGTACTCAAATATTTATTGAACAAATAAAAGTATCAGCTTTCCAAGGGAAGGAAAGCCTTAAAGAGGAGGGAAACATTAAGCCTTGTCAGCCATTTATATTTTAGTTTACTGGCTATTTCAAGTAACTATGGTCATCATAACGCTGCATATAAAACAACCAAAAAAATCCCAGGAGCGTACAAAAATGCGTTTCTTTAGCTCACAAGCCTGCTGTTGGTCTGTGCGGGACTATTGGTCTCAGATGGACTCACTCATGCAACCACAGCAGCCTGGGGTCAGCTGGGGGGCTACTAACTAACCCAGGGCAGCCTCAGGTTGGGTTTTCCAAATCCCTATAGCGTTTACCTGCCTCCTGGCTATCCAGAGCATAACCTTCTCAGGGCAGTGGCCAAGGTTCAGGAGCGCAGGGCCAAACACAGACAATTTTCAAGACTCTGCTGCATCATGGCTGCTAACTTCCCACTGACAAAGGCAACGCTAATGGCCAAGTTCGCCATTGATGGAGCTGGAAACCCTATTCTTCCTATGGGGTTGCAGGCAGGGAGTATTTCCAAACATGAGTCGAAGCTACCTCACAAAACCTTTCCTGTAAACCATTTTAAAGTGAGAGGAGGCAGCCCTGGTGGCATAGTGGTTAAGAGCTTGGCTGCTAACCAAAAGGTCAGCAGTTCAAACCTACTAGCGGCTCTTTGGAAACCCAAGGGGCCAGTTCTATTGACTGGACAGCAACAGGTTTTTTGTTTTGGTTTTAGAGGCAGGACAAGTTAGTGTGGGCAATGAAAAGGCCCCGGTACAAGGAATCTGGGCCTGGCCAGTCAAATCCCTAACCCACTGCTGACGAGTTGGTTCTGACTCATAGCGACCCTATAGGACAGGGTAGAGCTGCCCCATAGGGTTTCCAAGGAGCAGCTGGTGGATCCAAACAGCTGACTTTTTGGTTAGCAGCCATAGTTTTTACCACCGTGCCTCTAGGGCTCCTGAGGGCTAATCAGTGCACTAAATGCTGTATTCCGCTTAGTCATGCACACAACCCTATCAGGTTGGTAATATCAACTTCATTTTGCAGAGGGAGAGGCTGCGACCTGGAAGAGATGCAGAAAGTCACTTAAGACCACAGAGCCAGGGAGTTGCAGAGTCACGGCATGAACCCATATCTGTCCTATTCCAAGTCTCATGTTCCTCTTCACTATGCCTAAGATCTGGCACTCCCCAGAGAGGTGGTCCTGATTGGTCCCAGTTTTGCCGTTTATATCAAACAGAACAATTTAGTTTCTTTTCTCTAAGTCCATCTTTAATGTATTTGAAGATAGTCCTTTTGTCTTCACTCCTTGAGGCCAAGCATGCCAGTGTTCCCAGGTACCTTTCCAACCTCATTTTCCCATGTCTGAGTCATCTAGTGCTGCTATAACAGAAATACCACAAGTGGATGGCTTTAACAAAGAGAAATTTATTCTCTCACACCCTAGTAGGCCACAAGTCCAACTTCAGGTTGTCAGCTCCAAGGGAAGACTTTCTCTGTCAGCTCTGGAGGAAAGTCCTTGTCATCAACCTTCCCTTGGCCTAGGAGCTTCTCTGCACAAGAATCTCAGGCCCAAAGGACACGCTTTGCTCCTGGCACTGCTTTCTTGGTGGTATGAGGTCCCCACGTATCTCTGCTCACTTCTCTCTTATATCATAGAAAAGATTGGCTTAAGACTCTATCTAATCTTGTAGATCTCATCAATATAATTGCCACTAATCCATCTCATTACATCATAGTGGTAGGATTTACAACGCATAGGGAAATCACATAAAATGGTGGACACTCACACACTACTGGCTCTCATGGCCCAGCTAAGTTGACAGATATTTTGGGGGGACACAATTCAACCCATGACAGCCCAGAATGCTCATTGTCCTGAATGTCTGAGGATTGCAAAAATGATAAACAGACCTGGATGAAAAATTCTGGGAAGACCTTTACGAGGAAGGTAAGCAGACAAGAAATGATGTTTTCTTTAGGTGCCACCAAGCTGGATTTGACTCAGACCAACTCCATGTGACAGAGTAGAACTGCCCCATAGGGTTTTCTGGGCTGTGATCTTTATGGGAGTAGACGGCCAGGTCTTTCTCCAGTGGAGACTTCGACGGGTTTGAACTGCCAACGTTTCAGTTAGCAGCCAAGCATTTAACCTTTGTGCCACCAGGTAAGAAAAGTTGAATTTTAAAAGAGAGCTTTGCTTTGCTTTGCTTAGTTTTCCTGTTCTCACCATTGAGGTGGAAGCTTCCCTACTCTTGTGTATGTTTTATATCTGCACCCTCGCTTGAGTGGGGAGAGGCTCATGCACACAGCTCTACCCCAACTCTCTTTCCTCCTCACCTTGTCCTCCCTACAGCTCACCACCAGGCTGGAAGAGGGGCAGCCAGTGAAAGGGAAACAGACCTTTCAGCTTCCCCGCCCCCACTCCTGGCAGCGTTTCACCAGCCCCAGTCCTCCCTTATGGAAGTGCCCCCTCTCCAAGCCCCCTCCCCATCCCCAGTGACCTGAGGCACTCTGAAGCTAGGACTCTGAAGCCCTCCTTGGACACTTATTCTCAGGTAATTTTTCAGCTCCCTATCAGCACTTAACAGCCTTGACTCCCATGACTGAGAGAAGACTAATTAAAATGACAAACCTTACCGTGATTTATTACCTCATGGGTGAAAACAATAAACAACCGTGACACCGCTGATGTGTTTGGTTCTTTCTCACACCTCCCCCTCCACCCCACGCCTGTCTCTTGGCTGGAGCAATGATTAAAGTGCAGTGCAGTGGGGGGCTGAGTCTGCTCTGTTCTGCTCTTCCTTCCCATCCAGATCTCTTCACTTTCTCCTCCCCTGTTCACCCCTTCCTAAAATACGGAACCAATTGCAAGGGTGCAAAGAGCCCTGGTGGTTCAATGGTTAAGTACTCAATGGCTAACCAAAAGGTTGGCCGTTCAAACCCATCCAGCAGCTCCAAGGTAGCAGAGACCTGGTGATGTGCTCCTGTAAAGATTACAGCCTAGTACCCCACAGAGCAGTTCTACTCTGCCACATGGGGCCGCTATGAGTTGAAATGGACTCAACAGCACCTAACAACAACAACAGCCAGTGTGCAACAGGCTAGACTTTACTAAGGACTTCCTCACACCTCCTCTCGTTTAGTCCCAACAGCAACACAAGGAGGCAGATGTTACCACATGCATTTCACAGATGAGGAAACCAGAGTTCTGAGAGGTGAAGTGATTAACTCAAAGTCACACAGCTGCTAGGCAGAGGATTAATTAAAATCTGGAAAAGACCAATCCTTCTTCTCCCCTAAAAGCATTTTTTAGTTAAAGTACTTGAGCAACAGCTATTTAGCAAACATTGATTGAATATTGACTGCATGCAGAATGCTGACCTCAGGGTGGGGAGAGGAGAGAAAAGGTAGAGTAGCCCTCCCCCCACCCCCACCCCACACGCACTTCGAGAAAGGAGCTGGGACACTCTGGCAATCCTCTGACATAACTCCGTGGACCTCAGCATTACCCCATGGCTCAGTGGAATCTGGCTTCAGGGGACCAGGAGGAACCCAATACCCCAAACCCCAATGTGCTGAAGTTTGGCTTCTTACTGTTTTATACTTTCTTTCATTTTGTTTATTATACCTGTATAAAATCAAGCCAAACCACTACTGTTGAGTTGATTTCGACTCATAGCGACGGAGTAGAACTGCCCCATAAGGTTTCCAAGCCTGTGATCTTTAAGGAAGCAGACTGCCACATCTTTCTTCCACAGAACTCCTGACCTTACAGGTAGCAGCTGAGTGCTTAACCACTGTGCCACCTTGGCTCCTTAAATTAATATAAATGATAAATTGTGTATATTTATATATATAAATTAATATATATAACAAATTGTGTATATGTACACACAACATGTATATATTATAAATATTATAAATCCACTTATTTATTATGCCCACTCGTGATCTCACTTCCCCTACTGATTCCATATCATTTCTCTCCTTTTTATAGCAAAATCCATATGATATGATGTACACCCTTTGGGTTATTTTTTGTAATGAATACTCTTCAAATAACATGCACTTAAATTATGCAAAATCAGGTCTCAGCATAAAAGTCCTTTTCACAAAGAGTACCTATGTCCAACCCATCTGACATTTCTTCCGTTGTTCCCTAAACTTCTCCACACCGTTATCCCGCTTTCTGTTTTTCACAGCACTTTCCACTCTCAGGAATCATCTCGCTGGTTTGTTAGTTAGTTGCCTGCCTCCTCCTCTAAAAGGATTGTTCTTGTTTATTGCCGCAACCTTAGGGCTTGGGATGTAGAAGGAGATCAAGAGGTATTTGTTGAATGAATGAAGGTCCTCATTCATTAATCATTATTATTAAATTATCATACGATTAATTATTATTAAACTCTCATTCGCCGATAGATCACCCTCCACGATCATGACCAAATCTCCTTTCCCAGATTCACCAGCTTGGTCTAGCACACACCTTGCAGGTCAGTCCAGGTGGAGTGACTTGTCCTCCCACCAACATACCCCACTTTCCCCCAGAGGAGTGCCCTGTCCTCCATATTCAACTTCAGAGCCCACTCAAGCCTACCTTGCCCCCAGTGCCTCCTCGCCAGCCCCTGCTTTTGTGACCCTCCTTCCACCAAATGAACTTGTTACTTCCTGAAGATAGCACTTGCTTTTTTAATCATGAACCGTCTTTGATCTCTGTTGCGTTACTACTCAGGTTCACGCTGGTATGTGTTTGTCTCATGACTGGAGTGGCAGACTTTGGAATATACGTGGGTTTTGAGTCAGATGGGCCTGGGACTGAATTCTGACGCTGCCATGTTGTAGTCATCTGACCTTAAGGAAGTTTGTTATTGTCTCAGAGCCCCAGTTGCCTGTCTGTCTATAAAAATAGGGATTATATTTTCTGCCTGTGAGATTGCTTGGAGCCCCAGTGGTGTAGTGATTAAGAGCTTGGCTGCTAACCAAAAGGGTGGAAGTTTGAATCCACCAGGTGATCCTTGGAAACCCTATGGGGCAGTTCTACTCTGTCCTATAGTGTTGCTATGATTTGGAATTGGTTCAACGATTTTTTTGTTTGTTTATATTGTGGTAAGGGCATTGGTAGTTCAATGGTATACTTCTTGCCTTCCATGAAAGAGACCCAGGTTTGAATCCCAGCCAATACACTTCATACACAGCCACCATCCATCCGTCAGTGGAGGCTTGCATGTTGCGATAATGCTGAACAGGTTTCAGTGGAGCTGAGGAAAGGCCTGGCAATTTACCTCTAAAAATCAGCCCGTGAAAACCCTACAGATCGCAACAGCCCAATCTGCAATCAATCATGGAGATGGGCAAGACTGGGCAGTGTTTTTTTCCATTGTGCACAAAGTCACTAGGAGTCAAGGGCTGACTTGATGGCAGTTAACAACAACAACAATTTCATTGTAAGTTTCTAAGGGGCAAGGAATATTTTTATCTCCAAAGAATTGTAAGCTAGTATTTTGAGTATTAGTAACCTACTTGCATTGATGCAACAATTTTATGGTAAGCATCTAAGGGGTAAGAATATCTTTACCCTCCAAAGAAATGTAAGCTAGTATTCAGGGCCTCACTGGGCCATCCTGCTGGCTGGAAGACTCCTACACAGAATCTCCCAAGCCTCTGTGGCTGGGCCTTGCTGGCCTCTGCTGCAGGCTCCCACCATGCTGCCTGGGCCTGCAGTGCTCTCTTGCTGCCATTCTACCCGAGTCCCCACTGCCTAGGGTGGGAGGCGTGCAGCCCCTGCACACTCAGGCCTCTGCCCTGCACAAGCAAGTGTCACAGCTTTTTTAACCCCACCGGCAAGCCGCCTGCCCAGAGTCATCTAGTTCTGCCCAGCTATAGGAAGACTCCCGCACAGGACACACTCAAGCCTCTGACTTACACGGTCAGGTGTTACAACTCTTTTAGCTCCCTGCAAGCCTCCTGCCTAAAGGCACTTAGCCAGTCACTGCTGTCTCTTGCTGGCTTCAGAGTTTGCTCTTTCTTCTGGGTCTAGGAAGTTCTCAGCACAGAGACTCCAATTCCTTGGTCCAAAAGACCCAATCTGCTCCAGGTTCCTTTTCTTGATGGTGGTGGGGAACCCCTGAACCTCTGTGGGATTAAGCCTTTAAACCCAGCAAGATATCAAAACTGGCCAATCCCCTTGGTAGTCCACACCCACCTTATTTGCACTGCAAATCATTCAATCTCTGCAAGAGTTTTATGCACCTTATTTGCACAGTCCCAGCCAATCGTCCTGTGGGAGTCACAAGCCTATGGCTAGGAAGGCTATGTAAAAGCATTTCACTGCGCCATAGTTATAACTTGTTGGGTCACAGAGATAGAGAGTGGAAGAGTCTGGATTAAACCCCAGCCCATCTGCTAATTCAGCTTATCCTTCTAACCACTATGTAATGCTGGTGTAATAAGCTGCTAATACCTGTGGAGGTGATAACTTTGAACAAATTGAACAAAGATTATAAAATACGTTGCTGATTTTCCAAGTTCAAAGGCAGTGGGCTATGAGCCGCTTGCTCTGGGCTGCTTCATTTGGAAGATTCAGGAAAGCAGCTGCACAGGGATGGTTCCAATGGTGTTTTTGGAGGAAGGAGCAAGGTAGGGGGGTGGGTGTTCCTGCTATGGATTAAACTACAGTTCCCTTGTTAGTTCTACACCAGTGCTGATTTTTCTCTAAGGCTATGAAAGTCAATTGCATGGCTTAGAGCTGTAACTGTAGGGAAATGAGAGCTCATTACAAAATATACTTTAGGAAATTGCCCTTCCATGTTCTTCAGCAGATGTGCACCATTGTTCTCATGGGCTTATGAGCCCATGAGCCATGCTCCCTTCTAGCTGGGAATTGATATGTCTGTGGTCTTGAAGGGCCAACCTTTACCAACTTGGCTTCTTGACTTTGCCTGACTGAACGTTGCTGCCTTGAAAGACAAAGACATTGTTATTTCAAGCTCCATTAGCAAGTAAGGGTGGAGAATTGAATACTTTCTAAAGAAGTAAAAAAATAGATCTAGGACTTGAGTTATAGATTGAATTGTGTCCCAAAAAAATATGTGTTGAATTCCCAGCCCTTGCACCTACGGTTGTGATTCTATTTAGAAACAGAATTTGTCTTTTGTTATGTTAATTAGCTCATCTCAGTGTCAGGGTGGGTCCTAAACAATCACCCAAAGTTCTAAAATGACCAGAATAGACACAGAAAAAAATAAGACAGAAGCCAAGGAATACCAATGAATGCCAAGGATTTCCAGCAGACACCAGAAACTAAAAGAGAGGCTCACAGAAGGAATAGATGTGGACAAGACCCTGATTTTGACTTTTAGCCCCCATTAGTGTGAGAAAATAAATTTCTCTTCTTTTAAGCCATCTGCTTGTGGTATTTCTGTCACAGCAGCCCTAGATAATGAAGACAACTTGTATCAGGTTGATAAAGAATCTGAAAAGCGCTTTTCACTGAGTTTAGAAAGTACCTGAAATTTCAATGCCACATTGTAGATGCTATATTTTGTTTGTTGGAAATGATTTACTTACACCAGTGTGACAATTTCCTTCTCACTAGAAGCACAACAAAATACTTCTGAGAAGGCCTGAGGCTTGGTTAGGGTTGCTCATATACTTTTTACCTTGGATGAATACAGTAAAACAATTTAAGAATGTTGAGCTGGGGTGAATTATTTTGAAGATAGAATCAGCTAATTCAGGGAAATGGTTAGATAAATAAATTTGGTGATTGTCAACCAGTTGGGGTGGGATTGTGTCAGTTGAAGATTTTGAGCATTAGATTATGCTGAAAACGGTTAATTCTGTCCACTGGTTAGAACCATGGAGCCCTGGTGGCACAGTGGTTAAGCATTTGACCGCTAACCAAAAGGTCTGCAGTTCAATCCACCAGCTGCTCCTTGGAAATCCTATGGGGCAGTTCTCTGTCCTATTGGGTCGCAATGAGTCAGAATTGACTTGATGGCAATAGGTTTGGTTTGAACCGTGAGTGGGCATTTGCGTGTGTTGGGGGTGGGGGGGAAGGAGGCAAAGATGAAGAGAAGAAAATGCTTCTGAAAAAGACTATTACCAAATCAGGGATTGCTGTGATTATCTCTGCTTGCACAGAGAAATAGAATTATCAGCAAGAAGGTAAATAAAAATAGCCCTCCTAATGGTACCCTCCACATGCCTGATTCTCACTGAGAAAATGAATGACTCGAGTCAGGAGTAACGGAGAATTGCGGTCTGCAGGAATTAATTATGTTCTCTTTCATCCTAACACGAGCCCCATTCTGCACCTGCCTGACAGTGAAAGCTGCTGCTGTGAGGTGCTAAATGGTTGAGGCTTAGTGTCATTTGTCTGTTAAACCAGAGGGGCTCCAGTAATTTCCTACCTCAGAGAGATCTAGAATTCAGTAAAGTGTTCTTCCTTCAAAGTGGAGGGAAAATGGAAACAACAGACCAATGATTATACTGAAAGCAATCTCCCAGGGTGAAGGATAGCTCAAGGCTTCCCCAAAATGCGTGCCCTCCTGGCCCTCTATCTTCATGCCATCTCTTGCTCACTACATAGGACCTACTGGTTCATGAGACAGCACCTCCTGGGTGATGCAAATGGTTGGTGGTTGAAACAAACCAGAGGGACCTCGGAAGAAAGGCCTAGCGATCTTCCTACTCTACTACACATGGGATCACTATGAGTTGGAATTCACTTGACAGCAACTGGCTTGTTTTTTTTTTCTTTCTAATGACCTAAAGGCTGGCAGTTCAAATCCACCCAGACGCCTGGTGATCTACTTCCATAAAACAAGCCATTGAAACTCCTACGGAGCACAGTTCTACTCTGACCCACATGTAGTCATCATGAGTTAGAATCAACTCAATGGCAAATGGTTGGGAGCTTATGAGACCGTATAATAATCTTGAAATTATGGTAGCTCAGGGTAAAAATAAGTCCATGATCATTAAAAATGTGCAAATTTAGCCAACAGCAATAATCACTTCCCAAAGTTCTTTTCTGAAGAGGGCTGCTTGGTGGCAATGCAATCAATGCTTGTGAATTCAGTGCTTCACATTTGACCTGTGCCACCTTCTGCTGGAGAGCCCTTAACATTGCGTTCTTGCTGTACAGCAGAAAGCGGCTCCCCTGTCATCCTCCTCCCTCTTCTGGAGGCCTGTCTCAGGTGCCTCAGTGAAACCCATGCTTGTTTTATCACTGACAGTGGTGTTGCTCTCTTATACTAGAGGTAAAGGTATATAGGGAAACCTGTGAAAGCCAGAACCGGACAGACTGCTTTGTTTTTCTGGGTCTCCCAAATTTTCTGCCTTTGACCGGGTGCAGCCTTACCACTTTTTCTATCTCTCTCTATTGGTGGAAAATATTCAAGTTTTCCTTCTCGGACAGGTTTCTGCCTTACACAGGTCCCAGCTTTCACAGCTTTCAGTATATTAACATATGTTTTTCAATGTGAAATTAGACTACACCAACCTATTTCCTCCAAACCAAAACCAAACCCAGTACCATCAAGTCAATTCTGACTCATAGTGACCCTATAGGACAGAGTAGGACCGCCCCACAGAGTTTCCAAGGAGCGCCTGGCGAATTCAAACTGCCAATGCTTTGGTTAGTAGCTGTAGCACTTAACCACTACGCCACCAGAGTTTCCAACCCATTTCCTACTGAGTTGATTTTCCAACACCACCTAGAAATATTAGGTATAAAAATGTGTGTGGGTATGTTTCAGCACCAGGAATGGGGTTCCTTTAGAATGTCACTGGCCAGATCAATCAGGGCAGAATGCCCCTCCCTTCCTTGCTGGACAAGAGACAAGGCAGTTATCTCATCTCTATTGTAATGTAACAAAGTATGTTCCAACGGGTGTCCAGAGTTCAGCTTTAAGCCCAGCTGAGAAGAGCCCGTGTGAACCAGAGGGATGTTTATATAAGTCCACATTCTACTTATATACATGGTTTCAATAGCTTTTTTACTGAGAAAATTATGACGTTATTTTATTAAGCATGATAGATGTGTAGTTTTAATCATTTACTTTGGAAGTTGGAGAAAAGAGATGTTCTTTCTCCACCGTTTATTTATGGTCTCAGCAATCTTCTCCGCCCTATTTTTAATCAATGAAAAAATTCCATCTGCATGGTCTGTTGGACTCCCAGTCACTTCTCATGACCTCCTGGCTTGGCTGTTCTAGGGCTGAGGAAAACACAAGAGCAACGAGGCTGAAGACAGTGGTTTGTCAAAAAAGCACTTAGATTTCTCCACAGGGTGTACATTCAAACTCACACCTTCAAGGAAGCCAATGTCACAGCTGTTGCTATAGCAGCTAACTTAGGAAATAATAAGAAAGTACAAAAAAGTGAGTTGGCCCAGGACCTGAATCTAAAATTCATTCATTCAACAAATATGTATTGAATTTACTCTGTAGCAGATGCTTTAAACACATCAGGAAACAACGCAAACCTCCCCCCCACCCCGGCCCCCAAAATACCTCCCTTACGAAGCTTATATTTTAGTCAGAAAGAATGGAAAATGAGCAATAAATATGAAAAATAAGGGAACTACTAGTATATAAATATGTACAATGCAATTTAACAATAAAAACTAAAACCGGGTAAGTGGGATAAGGAAAGCTGGGTTGGGGGCAGGTTGTCATTTTAAAGAGAGTAGAATGATATTTGAGCAAACCTTTGAAGGACAGGAGGATGTTAACAATGGATAGCTATTTTTTTTCAGTTCTATCTGTAACCAGACCCTACGAATGCCAGTAAATTTCCATTAGTGAGAAGGGACTGCCTTAAACAACCCCAAGCCATATTTGGCCCACCCCACATGCACAGAAGGGCAGCTGTGACTATTAGTTGACCTCAACAGAGGACGCAGCAACAGGCAGAACAAATCAGAAGGAAAATCATCACCTAGACCCCATTCCAAAGTGAGAAGTCTAACAAGAACCAAGTCACCTCCTGTTTCCTGGCCACCATAATTCCTGCAATGTCTTCCCTATGTATTCCCTCTAGAATTCCCCCCCCCCCCAGTACTACTGTTGGCTGTCATTTTGCTGCCGAAAACACATAAAAACCCTCTTTCCCCATCACTAGGGGAGTCGGATCTGAGGAACTTCCTCTCAGCTCCTTGCTTTGCACATTGCATTAAAGTTACTTTCTCTTTCTCAAAAACCAGTGTCCAGGTCATTGGCAAACCTGATTGCGCCAGGGAGGACCCACCTTTCTGGGTTCGGCAACATATCTGTAACAGAAAATATTGAAATAGCTTTATTTTGACATTTCATGAGAGCATTCTGGTCTGGCACATGGCAGGATTAACATAGTGTCAGCCCCTGCTGAGCTCCAATCTTCTCATATTCACCCATCAGTTTGCCAACACTCAGAGAAGGACTCCAATGCATTATAACTTTATGGTAGGTAAAAGTGTTAGGCTACAGCCTTCAGTATGGATTACGCTTCAACATAAAGAAAATGAAAATCCTTACAATTGGGCCAGTAAGTAACATCATGAGAAACAGAGAAAAGATTGAAGTTGTCAAGGATTTCATTTTATTTGGATTCCCAATCAATGTTCATGGAAGCAGCAGTCAACACATCAAATGACGTATTGCTTTGGGCAAATTTCAAGCAAAAGGCCTCTTTCAAGTGTTAAAAAGCAAAGATGTCACTTTGAGAATTAAGGTTCAACTGACCCAAGTCATGGTCTTTTCAACTGCCTGATATGCATGTGAAAGCTGAATGAGTAAGGAAGGTGGAAGAGCACAGCCAGAATGCTCCTTAGAAGGGAGAATGGCAAGACTTAGTCCCACGTACTTTGGACATGTTATCAAGAGGGATCAGTCCCTGGAGGACATCGTGCTTGGTAAAGTCGAAGATCAGCATAAAAGAAGACCCTCAACGAGATGGATTGATACATGGCTGCAACGATGGACTCAAACATAGCAAGAATTGTGAGAATGGCACAGGACCAGGTAGTGTTTCATTCTGTTGTAAGTAGTGTCACTATGAGTCATGCATATATTTATAATAACAAAATGAAGGAAGGGTGGAAGAAGTATACTTCTATAAAGGTAATTGTGATCATTTTTTAGTCAACAATGTAAACAAAATGTACCAATGGGGTTTGGGCAAATGAAATTTGAATTTTATCTGTTTCAGATTTCTGGCCTGGGCTAAAGGGAAAATTTTATTGTTAGTTTTTGTTTTCATTTCATTTGAGGGTAGATTCATTAGTAAAACACAGCAAGGGCAGCTAAGAGCTTCCCATCAAGTTACAGCTCCAGCTGATTATTTCCAGCAGTTACTGTACAGCTGAAGTTCTGGTGTGTGCTGGAAAGGTGGTGAGGAAAGATTTCTTTGGATTAGTGATTGACACCAGAAACTGTGTGGGATGATCTGAAGTCCTTACATTTTTCAGGCACAGTTTTCTTGTTTCAGAGATATAAACTAACAGTCGATTGCCAAATAGGACAAAGGGATGTTCAGAGGTTTTGGAGTCGTCTTTCAGCCTATCACAGCGGGGCTAATCTCACCCTGTCAACTATGGTGGTCATTCATAGCACCTCTGTGTGTGCACATACAATTAAAAAGTAGTTACCATTTACTGAGCATTTACTATGTGGCAGTCACTGTTCTGACTGTGTTCTGACCGTGTTCTGACTATGTTCGACGGCACTGGGTTTTGTTTTATGACATATTTAATCATTATGAGAAATAAATCAAGGATATTACTATTAATAACCCCATTTAGTTGATGCAAAAAAGCAAGGCATAGAGAGGTTATAAAACTTTTTTAACTGTACAGTGCTAGTAACAGGTAAAAAGTCTCAAACTGTTCGGCTACTTTGGCAGCCTTACTCTTCCAAGCCCAGTTAGAAGAATGCTAAGGGCAAGCCTGAGTGTTTGGTCAGAGGCAGTGATACCCTCTCAACCCAATCTGCAGTTAATATTAGGGCAAGAGCAGAATATATGAGAAGGATAAAACAGCAAAATAAAATAAGTAAAATTACATAAAACAAAACAAAATAAAAAATAATTTCTGGAGAGTGTGTGAGTGGAGTGGACCACATCCATCTTGGCTGTAAGGGGAGCCTTAGAATGGGTGGGTTATGACAGAGTCAAGGGAGCTATAGGCTATGTTGAGTGAAAACATATACATCCACACACAATTTCATAGGTTTGTTAGGTTACTTGGGTTTAAGTACTTGTTGTTGCCAAGGGAAATGTGATGACCCTACCCCCCACTTAATCTATCGCACTTGATAAAGTAGAGGGTCAGCGAAAGAGAGGAAGACCCTCAATGAGATGGATTGACAACACAGTGGCTGCAACAAGGGGCTCAAACATAGCAACGAATGTGAGGATGGAGCAGGACCGGGCAGTGTCTCATTCTGTGGTACATAGAGTCACTATGAGTCAGAACCAATTCAATGGAACCTAACAACAACAACTAGGTTACTTGTTTTGAGTACTTGCAACTAATAAGATTGCCAAGGGAAATGGACTGACCCTACCGTCTCTTAATCAATGGCTTTGTTAGGAAATATTGTTTTCTAGTTAGCCAGGCCTGGTTGACAGGATGCTCTGAGTGG
This sequence comes from Elephas maximus indicus, assembly GCF_024166365.1. Classification (NCBI taxonomy): domain Eukaryota; kingdom Metazoa; phylum Chordata; class Mammalia; order Proboscidea; family Elephantidae; genus Elephas; species Elephas maximus. Next base: position 11,131,459 of record NC_064842.1, on the reverse strand, counting down.
TGGTGGGAGGTGGGGGCAGGATCAGCCACACTCGAAATGTGTGTAAAGAGAACGCCATAGGACAAAGGGGCCTATTCTCAGAAGGGCAAGGGGAAGGTGTAATGGGTAAAGAAAACTGTAAACACCTCGTGGCTTACTAAGTGTAGTTAGTAATCCAGGTGGGAAGAGGTGAGGGAGAATCTAAACCGGGAGCAGGAGTGCTCAGCATCATTAAAGTAAATGAGTAAACCACAATGAGACCCCGCACTATGAGCTCACTAAACTAAACCAAACCATTGCCTATGACTCAATTCTGACTCAACCCTCTAGAACAGATTAGAACTGCCCCATAGGGTTTCCTAGGCTGTAACCTTTTAAGCCTGGAAAACCCTGTGGGGCAGGAGTCCCAGTAATGCAGAGGCTAAGCTCTCTGGCTGCTAACCGAAAGGTCAGTGGTTGGAACCTCCCAGCCTCCCCGGGGAAGAAACCCTATAGGGCAGTTCTACTTTGTACGATAGGGTCACTATGAGTTGAAATCAACTTGATAGCACACAACGACAACAATCTTTGTAAGGGTAGATTGCTAGGCCTTTTCTCCAGTGGATGGTGGGTTTGAACCACCAACATTTTGGTTAGTGGTACTTCCAGAGCTCCTATATACACTCGCTAGAATGGGTAAAATTTAAAAGGCTGACAAGACCAATTGTTGGCCAGGATGGGGAGAAACTGTAATCCTTGTACATGGCTGGTGGGAATGTAAAATGATACAGCCACTTTAGAAAATTTTAGCATTTTTTTTTAAGTTACACATATACTTCTCATATGACCCAGCACTTCCATTTCTAGATAATCAAGAGAAATTAAAGCATATGTCCACATAAATATGTGTTCATAACAGCATTATTTATAATATAATACCCAAAAGGTAGAAATGACCCAAATGTCCCTCAACTGATGAGTGGATAAGCAAAATGTGGTGTAGCCATATGTCTTAGTCATCTAGTGGGTGGTTTTAAAACAGAGAGAAGTTTATTCTCTCAGGCCAGTAGGCTAGAAGTCCAAATTCAAGAGGGTGGCTCCAGGGGAAGGCTTTCTCTCTCTGTCGGCTCTGGAGGAAGGTCCTTGTCATCAGTCTTCCCTTGGTGTCTGGAAGCATCTCAGCGCAGGAACCTCTGGTCCAAATGACTCACTCTGCTCCCAGCGCTGCTTTCTTGGTGGTATGAGGTCCCCATGTCTCTCTGCTCACTTCTGTCTTTTATATCTCAGAAGAGATTGGTTTAAGACGCTATCTAATTTGTAGACCTCATCAATATAACTGCCACTAATCTGTCTTCTAACATCATAGTGATGAGATTTAACATTTTGGGGGGCAGGGAAATCACAGCAGCTGATAAAATGGTAGGCAATCATACAATCATACAGGGGAATCATGACTTAGCCAAGTTGACAGATATTTTGGGGGAAAACAATTCAATCCATGACACCATACAATGGAAGCCTATTTGGCAATAAAAAAGAATAAAGTGTTGACACATGCTGCAACATGGAGGAACTTTGAACACATCATGCTAAGTGAAAAGTATCAGATACGAAAGACCACATACCGCATGATTACATTTATGTGAAAGTTGGTTATTGGTGCCTGGAGCCAGGGGTGAGTCAGGATTCGTTTAAATACACCCAAACAGCTTTTGGGGGCTTTGGGTTGTTCTACGTCCGGATTGTGACCATTATTGCACAACTGTATAAGCTCACTAAAGCCCATCCAACTGTACACTTAAAACGGATGCGTTTCATGGTTTGTAAATTATGCCTGAATAAAGCTGTTTAAAAAGGGGGTGGAGGATAAGAAGATGGATTTAAGAGAAACTGGAGAAGACTCTTGGAGACACAATGGCTGATGGGCTGTGAGTGGTGAGTGAGAAGAGGTTTAAGATGCTGCCTAGGTTTTTAATGGGGGAAATAGACGGTGATGCTTAACAAACACAAAAAGATAGTAAGTCAAGGCTCAAAGAAACAATTGCTAAATCAAGCCCAAGTGATCTACTTAGTTTTATAAACCAACAATTCCCTTCTCTAGTCCATTAAATGTTGAAGATTAAAACAGATTCCATAGGTTCTTTCCCTTCACTCTTACCAGACCTTGAACTTGTAAAAAGAAGCACTCCCCGAATGCCTAGCACAGAGAAAACTGGGCAGCACATTAAATCCCAGGCAAGGCTGCTCTAGTGAGCGTTTCCATTTTATTTTAGGAGCACAGAGGCTCAGATACCTTTAGTAGCCTTGGCTCATAGAGGTGTAATAAACCTCTCCCTTTTTTTAGCCTCTTCCCTGAAGTAACTGAAGCTGCTTCTCACAGTTACAGGAGTTGAATACTACAGCGTCACAGGGAGGAAAATCACTACTCATCAGCCTAGCCGGCAAAAACTTAGTTTGGACAAAGGCTAATGTTTCCTAGCTCTAATTTTGAAGACTGGCTTTCTAAAAGGGTTATCCTTCTACGTTTCTGTTTGTTTAAGAGAAACTCAGTTCCTGATTGTGTTCTCAGAAGCTTGTTTTTAGTTGCTATGGAGTTGCTCTTATTCATGCCATTATTATATATAACAACAAAAAGTTGCCCAGTCCTGTGCCATCTTCATCTTCTCAGAAGCTTACCCAGAGTTCAGTTTTCATTAGTCTTTTGAGGAAAGAGAGTCTGAACCAAAAAGCATTTCTCTACAAATACATTGAAAATTAGTTGGGAGGATTCAATGGAAAATTATTTGGTAATGTTTATAGATAAATAACCTATAACCACAGAGTTTCAAAAGACAGAAAAACAGATTATTATATAGGAAATAATTCATATTATCATTCTCTATCACACACGTGCAAAAAAATCTACATTCTGGGAAATAGAGAAAGTCATGTCCTAAAGAAATTTCTGTTTTATTACTGGCTTCTTATTTCATGGAATCATCAGAAGTCATGTATTACTTTATTTAAAAAAATTTATTTTCTATTCTGACTAGGAACTAGGGTTTGAAAGAAAAAAGATTCAAGTTATTATTAGAAGGTATAAAAATTTGCGATGTTTTTCTCATCCAGGCTCATTTTTTAACAAAGCTATGCTTTTTGTTGAGGGGAAGCATCTATTTATTCTTTGCAGATGTTGTGATGCTACAGAACAAGGTCGTAGCTGGCGGTAATTACCTAGCTTCTCCTTTGCTGGAAGGATCTAGAATTCCCTCTTCACTGTACCCATCCAAAGAGTAACAGGAGTAGAGGGAAAGCAGAGCAGCTATACTGTGTAGTTTGGCTTAAGCAATTTGTGATTCAAGCCATTTGAGCAGAAACGAAGCAACAACCTTCTCGTCTTAATGATTCCTAGGTGATCTCTACAAGGCAAATCTTGAATGAACTTCTACGGTTCTTGCCTATTTTCTTGTCAGGTGATCAGTTAGGTGTGGGGACCCAGAGATAACTGTCACTCCCTTACATGGGTATTTTCCTAAACAATTTAAAAAGTATTTTCATCTCTCTCTCTATATAAAACAATTGATTTTTCTATATAAATATAAAAAGATGGAAGCTTTTCCCCACTCTAACCCCCCAGCTTCTTTTCCCTTCATAAATCCGTAGATACATTATAATTCTTTTTAACTCCTTCAAAAACCCATCAACCAGTTTAATAATCAGGTCGTCAAAGTGAACAGAGTTCTGTACCTTACCGAACAATACAGATAAAGAATTTTCTGAATGTGATTTGTCTTGGGTGACAACCAACGACCATCCAACCATTGCCATTGAGTCCACTCCGACTCATAGTGACCCGATAGGACAGAGCAGAGCTGCCCCATGGGGTTTCCAAGAAGTGGCTGGTAGATTCGAACTGCCGACATTTTGGTTAGCAGGCGAGTTTACAGAGGGTCCAGAAATATTTCCAGAGCACTGAATTTGATGAGGAAAAGCAGAATAAAGTTTCTTACCTCTAGTGTACAAGTAATGATGATGTGTTTTACTTTAAGAAAATCCAGTATACACGAAACTCAAAAATTAACTAATTTAACCAAGGATTATTTAGATTACAAAATAATTCTTTTCTTTATATAGGAAGCTTCCAACAGACATTTGCTACTGATAGGCACTTGAGAGAAAGGCTAGTTCAAAAGAAGACAGAGAAGTTCACAGCTAAAATAAGTAGGAGAATGGATATCATTAAAGATAAACCCAAAATGAAGATAAATTGCTCTGAAATTAGACCAGAAATAATAGCGGAAATTGTTGATGAATAAAAATTTGATTTGCTGTAACTGTGTTAGAAAATGAGGCACATCTAAAAATTCTCCCTTTTTGTAACAGTATCTGCTGCTTTGCTTGTTGCCTCTCCCGAAACAACTGCTAATAGCTTGGTCCCAGGAAAAGCGATACTATATTTCGAGCTTGTGTGGTGGGACTGGTTGCCTAGCACTGCAGTAAATTTTACGAAACAGTTGGCAGGAGGATCAGACTAGCTCGGCTACATGAATTAAGCAATCATATAATACTGCCGGGCATATTAAGGTGGAATGTCCAAATTATTGCACTTGATATTCCCTTCCCACCAACCCTACTTCCCCCAAAATACTGCTTTGGCTGAGCGGGCTGTAACTTGATATTGAACAAGGTTCTTATTAAGTAGATACAGTGGAATAATGCCGAGTTTTTGTTGCATTAGTGGAGTTAAATGCATTTTATTAGCGCTCATTAGTCGGAAGAAAACTTGGAGCTAAGGACTCATTAGCCAAAAACAGCTCCTGTGAGGTAGAGTGATTAAATTCTTGGAGCCAGAGAACGGGATCCGGGCCACACACAGCAGACTCTGAGAGCGTGTCCTCTCTTCTCCCCGACTAAAATGTCTGAGGACAGTTTGGGGAAGAAAGGTTAGGTCCAACTGCAGGTCAGCTGAAAATATGCGCTTCTTTCTAGAGTTGTTAATTTGACAGAACGCAGACCCCAGAAAGAAAGCACAATGATGATTTATGCTTCAGATTTGAAAGGAAGTCGTTTACTTTGGGGATTTGGGGGAAAAAAAATGCTACCAACTATCCAATTTTGAAGAACATATTATGAAAATTGCCTTTATTCTATTTTGTTGTTGTGGGGAGGGGGAACCACGGGGTGGAAAAAATTGTATATAAAATAAAATTTATTTTTTAAACTTCTCATTAGTAATACCCACCACAAAAGAATTTATGTGGTGCGTATCACAATTTAGCCAGTCTGAGCAGGCTTCCAAACACAGCCGTGACTAAGGTTTCTGGTCTAAAGGATTTCACACAGAGCCACTTCAAGGCGTCAGTAGCAGCAGTTTATACTTTCTTCGGTTACCAACATTACTGAAATATACAAGTGAAGGCTGGGCCTAGGAGAGTTAAGTGCGATGCACACACACCCACGCACACGCACACACCATTCCTTCAAAATAGGAACCAGACCAAATCAGTCGCCATTGCGTTGATTCTTCAGCAGCCCCATATGTGCTCAACAGAGCCTGCTCCATAGGTTTTCATAGGCTGTGACCTTTCAGAAGCAGATCACCGGGTCTCTCTTCCAAGGCAGCTCTGGGTGGGTTCAAACCACCAACATCTTCGTTAGTAGTGGATCCCTTAACATTCGTGCAACCCGGGGACTACTTCTGAAATAGAATTTCCCTCCAAAAGTAAAACGAATGGTATCTTGGACATCTATTCTTGCCTACTTAAAATCCACCACAGATAATTCTGAGCTAAAGGGTTATATGATGATAAGTTTTTAATACCCCTGGATCTTCAGGATTTGGGAGTCCCATCATCCCGCTCTGTGACGTCACCTTATGCAGTGGCCAGTTCTCTGAAATGTGTCCAGACACTGGCCTATTACATCTCTGCCCCCAGATTTCTAACTCTTGGGTTAACCTCCTGTTTCCCACTGTCTCCTGGAACTCTACCTCCGGCTGTTCTACTGGATCTATAGACCCAATCCATCACCCCCTTCCTAAGTGCTCCTATCCTTTCACTCTCTATTAATGGCTCTGCCATCTTCATAGTCATGGGGGTTTGAAACTTCAGCATCATTTCTTTTCCTTACATCTCCCATGCAATTAGTTTTCTAATTCTCTGGGTTCAAGCTCTGCAGCACGCTCATATCTGTCCCTCTTCCCCATTATGGTTGTAAGTCAGAGCTTCATCACCTGTCATTTGGACTACTGCCATGGCCTTAACCATGGAGATGATCTTCCATCTCCATTATTCCTGCATTACACTCCATCCTGCCGCAGACACCAAATTAATCTTCCAGGAACACAGTTCCAAATAAGCAATTTCTCTTGCCTAAAATCCTCCCTGGGCCTCTATTATCTCAATCTGTAAAATGAGCATGGTATGATTGATGACAGAGTAGTAGAGTTCAAACAAGACAATTTATCAAGCCCTCTACCCAGTACTTATCACATAGCGAGTGCACAATAAATAGATAGACAGCTGCCTTCTAGTTGGCTCCATCTCCTGGTGACTTATGTGCAACAGAACAACACGTCGCCTGGACCCGTATCATCCTCACAACCACCAGCATGTTTGAATCTGTTGTCACTATTGTGCCAATCCATCTCACCAAGGGTCTCTCTTGCCCTCGCTGACCCTCTACTTTACCAAATATGATATTCTTCTCCAGCAATCAATCCCTCCTGATGTCATGTCCAAAGCAAGGAAGTCAGACAATACTTTGTTGTGATCCGTAAGATTTTCCTTGCTTGATTTTATGAAGTAGATCGCCGGGCCTTTCTTTCTAGTTGGCTTTGTCTGGAAGCGCCACTGAAATCTGGGTGACCCTGTTGTATTCAAAGTACTGGTGACGTAGCTTCCAGCATCATAACATGAAAGCCACCACAGTAAGACAAACTGACAGAAGGGTGTTGCTTGCTAAATAAAACGTAGTTCTTACATGTTTTACGTACCTTTGTCTTTGGCCAAACTGAACTGTTTTTTGCTTTCCACGCGTGTCATACATGGTTCACTTTTCTTTGCTTGTTTTTATCTAATCCTTTTGGCTTGGACTGTGCTGTCCTTATCTACCCAAAATCAGATTCTATTCATCCTCTGCCACCCAGCTCCAGTTAAGTCTTCTTGTGTTGTTGTTGTGTGCCGTCGGGTCGATTCCAACTCATCTTGACCCTATAGGACAGAGTAGAACTGTTCCACAGTGTTTCCTAGGCTGTAATCTTTATGGGAGCAGGTTGCCAGGTTGCCAGGTCATTACTCCCTCGAAGTGGCTGGTGCGTTCAAACTACTGACCAGTCAGCAGCCGAAAACTTGACTATTGTGCCACCAGGGCTCCTAAAGCCTTCTCTTACCCTCCTGTATATAAAGGACTCCCCTCTGCTCTCAAAAACTACAGCACTTCAGTTTCAGTCTTTTAATTACACTTGCCATGTTCTTTATCAATTGTCTAAGTGTTAAATGTGAAGGACAGAATTTGCATCTAATCTGCCCTTATATCTGTTCTCCATAACAACTATCAGAGGTCTCGTAAACACATTACAGAACCCTAGACAGCTCAAGGAATCTGTCCTTGTCCCTTTCCTCTAACTTCATCTTATGTCGGGTCAGAAATAGACTGCAATGAAGCCTGAAATGAAGTAGAGCTTGTGTTCGCTGAAGTGGCTCCTAACGTTCAGATGCTCACACTAATGTGCAAAAGTCAACTCTACAGTTTCTTCCCTTTCTATCAGCCTGTCTTCACAGTTCACTGCTGAGTCTTCCACGGGATGTTATAGAAAGTGTAGTTTGGTTACTGCCTTGAGCTGTAGTTTTGTTGATGGAAAGGCAGCTCCACGAGTCAGTATTTCGTCATGTCCCTTTCCATCCCTTAGTATCTCTCTTGGAGTCCCTGGGCGGTGCAAATGGTTCATGTGCTCAGCTGCTAACTGAAAGGTTGGAGGTTCAAGTCTACCCAGAGGTGCCTCAGAAGAAAAGCCTGGTGATCTACTTCCAAAATACCAGCCACCGAAAACTCTGTGGAACACAGTTGTCCTCTGAAACGCACGAGGTCCCTGTGAGTCAGAATCAACTTGACTGCAACTGATTCCTAGTTGACATGATGACTGCTGTCATTATTATCAGCTGCCATTGAGTCAGCTTGTGTAGAGCCGGATGCCGCCCATTGGTACGTTCGAGTCCACTGCGGTGGCTGTTGTGTCAGTGCATCTTACGGAGGGGTTTCCTCATTTTCACTGACCCCCTCCTTCGCCAATCATGATGTCCTTGTCTGGCGACTGGTCTTGCCCGCTGATGTGTACAAAGACAGTCGTCATCTCCTCATCCTTGCTTCTGCGAAGCACTCTGGTTGTACTTCTTCTAAAACTGGCTTGTTTGTTCTTCTGGGTCCACAGTGTTTTCAACGTTCTTTGCCAACACCCCAGTTTGAATGTATCAATTCTTCTGGAGTCTTCCTTTATCACTGTGATAGCAGAAGACTGTCACAAGCGCCTGTTGCTGAGTGATGGGATTACAAGTATTTTATTATCATTGCCTTTATGACCATTACTTGCTTTTTTCGTATTTTTAAACTTGTACAAGGTTTATGTGTTATCTTGTAGTAAAAAGGAAATAACAGCATGTTTTATTTGTTTGTTGTCAGTGTGTATATACGTGTGCTTCTAATTAACGAAAAAATAAGGAGGGTGATGCCCTGTGTCTCCCAGAATCGCCCGCAGCCAGCACTTTAGCTGTGCAGGTAAAGTGGTGAAAACTGTTTTGGATCTGAGGCAGACTCCTCCAGAAACCCCAAGGCTGTGTCCAAAGAGCGCTCCCTACCCTGACTCTCTGCACAGCAGCCTCTGGCCGGAGCACCAACACTCTCGCCTTCTCGTCCCAACCCCAGGGGGCCCTCTTACCTGGCACTGGGGCTCTGACCATGCTTTTTAGCCAGCTGACAGGTTTGCAGACATCCCCCTTCTTCTTTGGGGCTTCCTTCAGCTGTTGCTCTGTTAAGGCCAGGTTTCCTGGCCCACATCCCTTATCAAGAAACATTCTTATACCATACTGAGTGACACTGAGGCCAGCAGGACCGACAGATCCCAGTTAGCTTAAGTCCAATGACGAGTCAGAAAAAATAAGCCAGGTGTAATCTTTCAGAGGAGGAGTAGAAGTTGTGACATTCTGAGCAGCCTAGAGACCACAAGGGAACAAACACAACTGGTGACACCTTGGGTGCTTTTATTTTGTTATAAAACCACAAATTATAAGAAAAATGATTCCTACAAATCCCCAGAATAAAGTTTCCAGAATGAGGAATAATAAACCAAACACTGAGTCCTGAAAAAATGTAGGAGGCACCTTACATAGCCCTCAAGCCCTATACACACACATACATACATATATGTATATATCTATAGGTACCAATATGTATATGGCATATATATAAATATATGTATATAAATATACATACATATATATATATATATACGCACTCTTCACTTATCGACATGGTTAGGTTCCAAACAACAGGTCGTTAAGTGAAAATCTGTATTATGCGAAAATGGAGGATAACCACATCAGATCACATAATGGAAGATGACTACATCATTACATAGCTACCAAAATACGTCATTACATAACTGCCAAACCACTGAAAATCACGTCCCAGCCAAGCTGACACATAACCTTAACAATCACAGCCAGCGTTAGTCTCGCCTCACACCTTGGCATTTGTTACTGCCAGATGTACATCATTAATGTGCAAAATCGTTGGATAGTAGATTTTTTACTATTGTCTTAAATGTGAAATGTCAGATAATGAGATAATTGGTAAGTGAGGATATGTATATGTATATATATCAACACTTGATTTTGCAGAGGGCTTGCAAAATAAAATAAGAAACTTGGGGCATTAAAAAAATTGTCCTGACCAAGAGCATATTGAGGAGCACAAGTAAAGACTATTCAGTTTGCTCATTTGCAGAATGGAGGTTTGGATCTTCAAGTCAATTCCAACTCATAGCAACAGAGTTGAACTGCCCCTGAGGGTTTCCAAGGCTTTCATCTTTACAGAAGCAGACTGCCACATCTTTCCCCTGCGGAGCGGCTGCCAACCTTTCAGTTAGCAGCCAAGAGCTTAACCACTGTGCCACCAGAGCTCCTTACGTTTCAACTAGCCTTTAGGGAATTATCACTTGTCAAGTTTTGGTGTAGTATCAAAGAAGAAAACACGAAGTTATCTAAAGAGTTATTCAAGTACTCTTTCCTTTTCTGTTTGAGGTGAGAATTTTTTCATGTACTTTAACCAAAATATACAGCAACAAATACAATACAAAAGCATATATTGAGAATCTAGCTATCGTCTATTAAATCAGATATTAAAGAGATTTGAAAAATATAGTGCGTTATGGATTGAATTGTGCCCCCCAAAATATGTGTCAACTTGGATAGGCTATGATTCCCAGTTTTGTGTGATTGTCCACCATTTTGTGATCTGGTATGATTTTCCTATGTGTTGTAAATCCTATCTCTATGATGATAATGAGGCAGAATTAGAGGAGTTATGTTAATGAGGCAGGACTGAATTAGGTTGTATTTTGGGTCAATCTCTTTTGAGATATAAAAGAGAGAATCAAGCAGACAGCAAAGGGACTTCATGCCACCAAGAAAAAAGTGTTGGGAACAGAGTGTGTCCTTTGAACCTGGGGCCCCTGCACTGAGAAGTTCCTAGACCAGGGGAAGACCGATGACAATGACCTTTACCCAGAGCCAATAGGAAGAGAAGAACTCACCCTGGAGCTGGTGCCCTGAATTTGGGCTTCTAGCCTCCTAGACTGTGAGAGAATAAATTTCTTTTTGTTAAAGCTATCCACTTTTGGTATTTCTATTATAGCAGCACTAGATAACTAAGATATAATGTCACCCTTTTCAAATAATTTTTTTTTGTATTGGAAAATATATCTTTCATAAATGACATGCTATTTAATGTTATATGTTTACTATTATTTAAAAAAAATAAATGTTTAAAATTTTCTCAGTTTTTATTTCTAATATGGTACATATTTATAGATATAACCCAAATAAACCATAGTTTTAGGGGTATTTAATAAGTCTTAAGGTTACAAATGTGTATTGAGGTGAAAAGGTTGAAAATCACTGTTTATTCCCGTCTCTCAGAGTTCTCAGTGGCAGTAATTTCCAACTGCCCACAAGGATACCTTTCTTGACAACTCACAACTTTATTTACTTCCCTTCTCTGTTTCACTTCTCCATTCCCAGACTGTATTTGCTGGGTTGTTGTTGTGTGCTGTAGAGTCAACTCCGACTTATAGTGACCCTATAGGACAAAGTGGAACTGCCCCATAGGGCTTCCTAGGCTGTAATCTTTACTGGAGCAGATTGCCAGGTCTTTTTCCCACGGCACTTCTGGGTGGGTTCAAACTGTGAAACTTTAAGTTAGCAGCTGATCTTTTAACCTTTGTGCCACCAGGTTTCGTAGCTGAGCTGCTAAGCAAAAGGTCAGAGGTTTACCCTACCAACCACTCCATGGAAGAAAAGACTTGACTATCTGCTGTTGTAAAGATTGAAGCCTTGGAAACCCTATGTGGCAGTTCTACCTTGTCCTCTGGGGTAACTATGAGCTGGAAGTGACTCAGTAACAATGAGTTTTAACCTCAAATAAAAGCAGCCCAGATGAGGCAATGGCTATGCGCTTGGCTAACCCAAAGTTCAGCCACTCCTTGGGAGAAGAGATGAGGTAGTCTGATCCCATAAAAATTTTGGCCTAGGAAACCCTATGGGGCAGTTGTATTCTGTCCTATAGGGTCACTATGGGTTGAAATCAACCCGATGACACACAACAGCACACTCAGACTACTCATGCAGATTCTTGTCTCAGGATCCATTTCTGGGAAATCCAGCATGAGAGAGTCCCTTCCTTAGAACTCTTGGGTTCTTCAGGACATAATTTAACAGCAATTGAGTTTAGCTCTTTCCTTCCACATAGGAGGAATTGAGTGCCAGAGAGGCAAAATGACTTAGAATAGCCAGCATATTGCAAATAGTTTATTTGACTCTATCAATCAACAATTTTTTTCATCGGCCCCAGCCTTCTGAAAGTCAATACAGTTCCAAGGCCTGCCCAACCTATCCGTTATTGTTCCGCCATTATCATACGGGACATTACAGAATAAGCACAGACATCCCATGTGTCTTTCTTTTTAAGTTTGTCTTGGTATTCTGAGAGCCTTTTGGTGTCATATCCTTGGGAATCTAGGGCCTGAGACTTCTTTCTGCATGTAACTTGCTTTACCATCAGTCATTTCATGAATTCTAAGTCCTGAGTGCTCTCCTAGATCTGCAAGGGAAGCGAGGATACGTAGATGGTTAAAATCTGGCCCCTCCTTTCAAAGACTTAAAATCTCCTATTTATCTTGTCATCCAATATGTATTCAATACTAGGATTGCTGAGTCGGAATCTACTCCACGGCATTGGATTTGGTTTAGTTTTTTGGATATTCTAATTATAGAGCCCTGGCAGTGTAGTAGTTAATCACTTGGCTGCTGACGGAGGGTTTGAACCTACCAGCCGCTCTGTGGGAGAAAGATGTGGCAGGCTGCTCCCATGAGGATTTATAGCTTAGGAAAACTTATGGGGCAGTTCTACTCTGTCCTATAGAGTCACTGTGAGTCAGAATTGACACAGCAACAATAGGTTTGGTTTGGTATGTTCTAGGAGCCCTGGTGGTGCAGTGGTTAAGAGCTTGGCTGCTAACTAAACATTCAGCAGTTCAAATCTACCGCTGCTCCTTGGAAACCATATAGGGCAGTTCTACTCTGTCTATAGGGTCACTGTAAGTCAGAATCGACTTGATGGCATCAGGTTTGGTTTTGGAGGGTGTGTTCTAATTGTAGGGGAATCTACTGGTTGGATTCTCTCTCTTTCTCTTTTCCCCTATGATTTTTGAAGATCCACCCCAGGGTCATACGAGTGAAAAAATAGAGAAGACCATAACCAGCCCTGACTTCTTTTGAGTCTTGGGGTTTTTTTGGGGGGTGGGTACTGGGTGGGGCACGATTCTAAGCACAGGTACCTAATAGCCATATTTATTGATCACTATTCTATATCAGTGCTTATACTTCATATATTTTGCAAGGAGTGGTGCTGGGCTGGAATTCTTGCCCAGAATTCTGACTTCATACTGTTAGCCTTTCACTGTCAGAATAAACAACATTCAAGAGTCCAGCCCCAGTCACTTTTTCTTTTGGAGCCCAAGTGATCAGTCTGATATTTTTCTCAGATGTCAATAAATTTCTTACCTGATTCTCTCCATCTGGGTAGTTTTGAAGCTCCATTCAAATGGGCAGTTCATTTGTTTCATGTCTTCGGCTTTTCATCTGACCTGGCATCACTACCCAGATGATTCTTATAAAGTGAATTACTTAGGTACTCTAGAATTATTCATTATTAATAAGACAGTACTATGATACTCCTGTCAACTATAAAAGAGTAAAAATTGTTCTTTAATTTGAAAAACATGAACCATGTTAACTTTCTTTGGACTCAGTCTTTTAGAACTGGTTTAGGACTCAGAGTTCTGAGTAGAATAACTGCCCTGGAAACAAACAGAGCTCTCTTTCTACAAGACTCTTCTTGGAAGCCAAGAATTTTATATGTTCAAGGGAGGTTTATGTTATACTAGGGAGTTCACAATGAGCTTCATTGACACGCCAACCGCAGTGGTAGAACTTTTTTTTTTTTTTAGTCCTTATGTGCTCAGGGCCTTACAGGGAGGAAATAAAGTACAATAATTAAAAACTTCTGAGATTCCTGCTTGAAACCTCTGAGTAAACACTGTTTCCAAAGTTCAGAGCATTTTATTTCCAAAAATGTTTTAAGGCAATCCATGTTTCTTGGTGGAAAAACCAATCAGACAATTATAACCATTTGAGTTGCTCCTTGTACTTTGCTGTGGTAAGTGTATACTCACTCCTCACTTACCAGCACGGTTATGTTTCAAAGACCAGGTTGTTATGTGAAACTTGGGGCCGTGTGAAAATGAAGAATGACCACGTCAGATCACAAAATGGAGGATGACTACATCATTACACAATGGTCAAATTACATCATTACATAACTGCCAAACCACTGAGAATCATGACCTAACCAATTGACAAATAACCTTAACCATCGTAGACAGCGTTATTCTTACCTCACACCTCAGCCTTCTTTACTGCCAGGTGTATGTTGTTAATGTGCAAAATAGTAGATTTTTTACTATTGTCAAAAATGTGAAATGTCGGGTAACGAGATAGTTGGTAAGTGAGGGACTAGGTGTGTTCAGAGCTGCTAAAGAGAACGTACATTAATGCACAAAATGGCACAAGAATTGAGTTATCTTGGAAACGGGGATTAAGACATATTGCCACTGCATGCTAGGATAGGCATTAGGTGATATTCATTACCTGGCTTAGAAGATAATATTTAGGACTCGGTTTGGATAAAATCCCAAGTGAAAATTCTCATTACAAGTTTAGCTGAACATTTAATGTATTTTAATTATTTTTCTATTTTAGTACACTGCATATTTTTCTTCCTGACTATAGGTTAAATACTCAATCACTCACTCATTCATTCTTTTAATAGTTTTGAGTGTCTTTTATGTTCTAGGCACTGGGCTAATTGGGAATATTAATACAAACAAGACACGGCCCCTGTCATCAAGTGCTTATAATATAGTGAATATATACTTGTGAAGAAAATACAAAATAATAAAAAATATATATATAATACAAATTTTTAATAGTAACCCTGTCTCAACTACCTGTTGCTGCATAACATGCCATCCTGATAGAATGGCTAGAAGGTCCAAAATGCTCACTCAAATAGCTGACAATTGGTGCTGGATGCTGAATGGTGTTATTGGTATTTAGATGGTGTTATTGGTCAAGGGCCTTGGTTCTCTTCTACATGGGCCTCTTCAAGTCGGTTGTGCTTCCTCACAGTATGGTGGCTAGATTCTACACTGCAGGAGGTAGATACTGACAATCTTCTTAAAACCTGGATCCAGAAGTCCCAGAACCTATTTCTGTTACATTATCTTGGTCAAAGCAAGTCACAAGGCCACTCCAGAATTCAAGGGCATGTATATGCAGGAAAGAGAGGAATTGCCAAAGGACGTCTTAGGAGACTATTGCTGTTGTTAGGTGCTATCAAGTTGGTTCTGACTCATAGCGATTCTTTGTATGACAGAATAAAACTCTGCCCGGTCCCGTGCCATCCTTCCAATCATTGTTATGCTGGAGCCCATTGTTCCAGCCAGTGTGTCAATCCATCTTGTTGAGGGTCTTCCTCTTTTTCACCAACTTTCTAATTTACCAAGCATGATATTCCTCTCCAAGGACTGGTCCCTCCTGATAATATGTCCAAAGTACATGAGACAAAGTTTCATCATGTTTGCTTCCAAGGAGCATTTTGGCTGTACTACTTCTAAGACAGATCTGTCCATTCTTCTGGCAGTCCATGGTATATTCAATGTTCTTTGCCAACACCATAATTCAAAGGTGTCAATTCTTCTTTGGTCATCCCTACTCATTGTCCAGCATTCACATGCATCTGAGGTGATTGAAAATACCATGGCTTGGGAAAGGCGCACCTCAGTTCTCAAAATGACATCTTTGCTTTTTAACACTTTAAAGAGATCTTTTGCAGCAAATTTGCCCAATGCAGTACAGTGTTTAATTTCTTGACTTCTGCCTCCATTGGCTTTGATTGTGGATTCAAGTAAAATGAAGTCCTTGACAACTTCAATATTTTCTCCATTTCTCCTGATGTTGTTTATTGGTCCAGTTGTAAGGATTTTTGTTTTCTTTATGTTGAGGTGCAATCCATACTGAAGGCTGTCATGTTTTATCTTCATCAGTAAGTGCTTCAAGTTCTCTTTACTTTCAACAAGCAAGGTTGTGTCATCTGCATATCGTAGGCCGTTAATTTATCTTCTTCCAATCCTGATGTCACGTCCTTCTTCATATAGTCCAGCTTCTTGGATTATCTGTTGAGCATACAGATTGAATAAGTAAGGTGAAAGGATACAACCCTGATGCACACCTTTTCTGACTAAACCACGCAGCATCTCCTTGTTCTATTAGGATGACTACTTCTTGGTCTATGCACAGGTTTTGCATGAGCACAATTAAGCGTTCTGAAATTCCCGTTCTTTGCAACGTTATCCCTAATTTGTTACACTCCACACAGTTGAATGCCTTTGCATAGTCAATAAAACACAGGTAAACATCTTTCTGGTATTCTCTACTTTTAGCCAGGATCCATCTGATATCAGTACGTCCTCTTCCAAATCTGGCTTGAATTCCTGGCAGTTCTCTGTTGATGTACTGCTGCAACTGCTTTTGAATGATTTTCAGCATAATTTTACTTGTATGTGGTATTAATGATGTTGTTCGATAATTTCACCATTCTGTTGGATCCCTTTTCTTTGTAATGGGCACAAATACGGATCTCTTCCAGTCAGTTGGCCAGATACTTGTCTTCCAAATTTCTTGGCATAGGAGAGTGAGCACCTCCAGTACTGCATCCATTTGTTGAAACATCTCAATTGTTATTCTGCCAATTCCTAGAGGCTTGTTTTTGGTCAATGCCTCCAGTGCAGCTTAGACTTCTTTCTTCAGTACCATCAGTTCTTTATCATATGCTACCTCTTGAAATCGTTGAACGTCAACCAATTGTTTTTGGTACAGTGACTTTGTGTATTCCTTCCATCTTCTTTTGATGCTTCCCGCATTGTTCGATATCTTCCCCGTAGAATCCTACAATATTGCAACTACAAGGCCTAATTTTTTTTCTTCAATTCTTTCAGCTTGAGAAATGCCAAGCAAGTTCTACTCTTTTAGAGAATATTGACCACAAATTCATTATTAAAGAGTAAGATGCACGTCAGACTCCTACAGGACTGTAAGCACTGATGTGATTAGATTAGATCCACTACATAATCCAGGATAATGGCCACATCTCAACGTCTTTAATATTAATCCCATCTGCCTTTTGCCAGGTAAGGTAGCACATTCATAGGTTCCAAGGTTTACTCTGTAAACATCTTCATGAACATTTACCTGTCATACTTCTTGCAGAATAAAATCAGCACAAAACTTTCTTCTTTGAATATTTGAGAGTTAGGGTGTCATAGTAATGCTTACCTAGTGTTTTTCCTTCTCGTAATTATACAAATGCCTACATTTCAATTCTATTCTTCAAGGCCCAAATTAAATCTGACTACCTCCATGAAGCTTTCCTCACTCTTTTACCCTTCATTGATCTCTGGGACTACTTGTTTACTTAATTCTGTTATAAAATGGCTCACTTTTTTCATATGTGTCAGTCCTTTCATCCCAGGATTTGTCAACCCCTGAAGGCAGAAAACAAGTCCAAAAACACGACTTTATCCTAGTTCCTCTTCGTTCATACCTAAACTTCATAAGAGCTTTGTTACTGCCCTCTGTGACTTTAGTCTTTTCATGCTTAAGTTCACCTTACAGATTTTATTCAGAATGCCAAACCACAACCAAACCCACTACCATAGAGTCATTTCCAACTCATAGTGACCCTATAGGGCACAGTAGAACTGCCCCGTATGGTTTCCAAGTAGTGGCTGGTGGATTCAAACTGTGTACCGTTTGGTTATCAGTGAAGCTCTTAACCGCTACATCACCATGGCTCCTTATTCAGAAATGTTCTGCCATTTATGCCATATTTGTATTTAAAACTTTTACAAATTGTTCTAAGTGCCTTTATAATGAAGACAAAAACGCTTTGGTCTTACAGAGGCCTACCTTCTGTGGTTGCAGTCTTTCTATTCTAACTTATAGCCCATTCATCATCCAAAATAACCTTCTGAAGGACATATTTTCTTTTGTGTTCAGAAAAACCACATGCACTTGATCCCTTCTAATCCTTCTGCTTATCTGAATCTCAATTCCTTAGAACAATCATTTTACTGATTAATTAATGAGAATAAAGATTTCTATATAGCCCATATTACTATGCTTACTGAGAATATTTTCAATAACTCCACAAATACTCAGCTGAGGGCTTTCTATAAAGTTGTAAAAAATCCAAATAATTTTATTGACTTAAGGTTTCCTTTCAGTTAGTATTTATTTTGAGAACAGTATCAAGAGATAACCATGCCCAGCATTTCAGCCATGCCTATAGTCCTTGTGTCAGCCATCCATTCAATTTTATTTTGTTTTGAAAAATACTGCCGCTAATGTTCTATAAAAATAAGCATGAATTATAAAAAAAAGTCAAAAAATACAAAAATGAAAATAAATTGCCTAACACTTGCTGCCCCAAAATAACCTTCATTAAAATGGTTGAATAGCACCCAGGTATCTCTCAATACATATACACAAGAAGAAGAGAAGAGAGGAAGGAACAAAAAAGAAATGAAGAAAATATAAATTAATAAAAGGGGGCTCAAAATTAACTATTTTTAAATTGCCTTATAGAGGTGTAATTTATATTCAATAAAACTCACCAATTGTAAGTGTGCATTTTGATGAGTTTCGACAAATGTATACATTCATGAAACCATTGCCACAGTCAAGATAAAGACCATACCCATCTTTATATTCCCTTGAGCCCCTTTGCAGGCAGTCCTTGCCACCCAGCTGAGGCCCCTGGCAACTACTGTGCACTTTTCTGTTAGTTTGTCGTTGTGAGAATTTCTATAACCTTTGTATATGGTTTCTTTTCATCTTTCACAATGCTTTTGAGATTAATCCAAGCTATTTTATCAGTCATTCTTTCCTTTCTGTTTCACATTGCTATTTCGCTGTATGGCTATACCGCATTCTGTTTATTCATTCACTAGTTTAGAGATAGTTGGATTGTTTCTAGTTTTGAGCTATTACGAATAAAGCTGCTAAAAATGTTCAGCTTTTTGTGAGGACATACGTTTTCCTTTCTCTTGGGTAAGTATCTGAGAGTGAGATATCTCATCATACGGTAAGGGTATATTTAACTTTATAAGAAATTCCAAACTATTGTCCAAAATGACTTTCATTTTGCAGTCCCACCAGCAATATCTGTGAGTTCTACCTGTTCCACATCCTCGCCAACACTTAGTATTATTAGTCATTTAAATTTTGGCTTTTCTAATGAATATTATAGTGAATATCTCTTTAAAGTGTTAAAAAACAAAGATGTCACTTTGAGGACTAAGGTGTGCCTGACCCAAGCCATGACATTTTCAATAACCTTATATACATGTTCCCCACTCGTCTGTCAGTTTGTCGTACTGTGGGGGCTTGTGTGTTGCTGTGATGCTGGAAGCTATGCCACTGGTATTCAGATACCAGCAGGGTCACCCATGGTTGACAGGTTTCAGCTGAGCTTCCAGACTAAGGCAGCCTAGGAAGAAGGACCCAGCAGTCTACTTCTGAAAGAACTACCCAGTGAATGTATCATGAATAGTAGCGGAACACTGTCTGACATAGTGCGGGAAGATGAGACCCTCATGTTGGAAGGCACTAACATACCACTGGGGAAGAGCTGCCTCCTCAAAGTAGAGTTGACCTCAATGACGTGAATGGAGTCAAGCTTTCAGGACCCTCATTTACTGATGTGGCATGACTCCAAATGAGAAGAAATAGCTGCAAACATCCATTAATAATCAGAACCTGAAGTGTATGAAGTATGAATCTCGGAAAATTGGAAATTGCCAAAACTGAAATGGAACACATAAAGATCAGTATTCTAGGTATTGGTGAGCTGAAATGGGCTGGTATTAGTCATTTTGAAACTGACAATCATATGGTCTACTATGCAGGAATGACAACTTGAAGAGGAATGGCGTTGCATTCATCGTCATAAAGAACATTTCAAGATCTATCCTGAAAAGCTGTCAGTGATAGGATAATATCCATATGCCTACAAGGAAGACCAGTTAATAGGACTATTATTCAAATTCACGCACCAACCACTAAAGCCAAAAGATGAGGAAATTGAAGATTTTTCCCAACTTCTGCAGTCTGATATTGACTGAACTTGCAATCCGGATGTACTTATAATTACTGGTGATTGGAATTCGAACATTGGAAACAAAGAAGAAGGATCGGTAGTTGGAAAACATGGCCTTAGTGATAGAAACAATGCCGGAGATAGCATGATTGAATTTTGCAAGACCCACGACTTCTTCATTGCAAGTAGCTTTTTTCACCAACATAAACGACGACTGTACACACTAGATGGAATACACAGGAATCAAATAGACTATTTCTGTGGGAAAAGACAATGGAAAAACTCAGTATCATCAGTCAGAACAAGGCCAGGGGCCAACTGCGAATCAGACCATCAACTGCTTATATGCAAGTTCAAGTTGAAACTGAAGAAAATTAGAACAAGTCGATGAGAGCCAAAGTACGAACTTCAGTATATCCCACCCGAATTTAGAGACCATCTCAAAAATAAATTTGACGCATTGAACAATAATGACTGAATATCAGACAAGTTGTGGAAGGACATCATACATGAAGAAAGCAGAAAGTCTTTGAAAAGATTGGAAAGAAAGAAATGACCAAAATGGATGTCAGAACAGACTCTGAAACTTGCTCTTAAGTGTCAAGTAGCTAAAGCCAAAGGAAGAAATGATGAAGTAAAAGAGCTAAACATAATATTTCAAAGGGCTGCTGGAGAAGACAAAGTAAAGTATTATAATGACATGCTCAAAGACCTGGAGATGGAAAACCAAAAGGGAAGAACACACTCAGCATTTCTCAAGCTGAAAGAACTGAAGAAAAATTCAAGCCTTGAGTTGCATTATTGAAGGATTCTATAGGGAAAATATTAAATGACACAGGACGCATCAAAAGAAGATGGAAGGAATACACAGCGTCATTATACCAAAAAGATTTGGTTGACATTCAACCATTTTAGGAGGTACCATGTCAGCAGGAACCAATGGTTCTGAAGGAAGAAGTCCAAGCCGCACTGAAGGCATTAGCAAATAACAAGGCTCCGGGAATTGACCAAATACCAATTGAAATGTTTCAACAAACGGATGCAGCACTGAAAGTACTCACTCATCTGTGTCAAGAAATTTGGAAGACAACTTACCTGGCCAGCTAACTGGAAGAGATCTGTATTTATGCCTATTCTCAAGAAAGGCGATCCCATCGAATGTGGAAATTATTGAACAATATCATTAATATTAAACATTCAAAAGCAGCTGCAGCAGTATATCGAAGGAAACTCCCCCAAAATCAAGCCAGATTCAGAAGAGGACGTGGAAGCAGGGATATCATTGCTGATGTCAGATGGATCCTGGCTGAAAGCAGAAAATACCAGAAAGATGTTTACCTATGTTTATTGACTATGCAAAGGCATTCGACTCTTGTGGATCATAACAAATTATAGATAACATTGTGTAGAATGGGAATACCAGAATGCTTAATTGTACTCATGAGGAACCTGTACATAGATCAAAAGGCAGTCATTCGAACAGAAAAAGGGGATACTGCATGGTTTAAAGTCAGGAAAGGTGTGCGTCCGGATTGTATCCTTTCACCATACCTATTCAGTCTGTATGCTGAGCAAATAATCCAAGAAGCTAGACAATATGAAGAAGAACTTGGCATCAGAATTGGAGGAAGACTAATTAACGACCTGCATTATGCAGATGACACAACCTTTCTTTCTGAAAGTGAAGAGGACTTGAAGCACTTACTGACAAAGATCATACAGCCTTCAGTATGGATTACACCTCAACATAAAGAAAACAAAAATCCTCACCACTGGACCAATAAACAACATCATGATAAACAGGGAAACGGTTGAAGTTGTCAAAGATTTCATTTTACTTGGATCCATATCAGCACACACGGGAGCAGCAGTCAAGAAATCGGAAGATGCCTGCATTGGGCAAATCTGCTGGGAAAGGCCTCTTTAAAGTATTGAAAAGCAAAGATGTCACCCTGAAGACTAAGGTGCACCTGACCCAAGCCATCGTATTTTCAATCGCATCATATGCATGTGAAAGCTGGACGATGAATAAGGAAGACCGAAGAAGAATTGACACCTTTGAATTGCGGTGTTGGCGAAGAATATTGAATATACCATGGACTGCTAAAAGAAAGAACAAATCTGTCTCGGAAGTGCAACCAAAATGCTCCTTAGAAGCAAGGATGATGAGACTACATCTCAGACACTTTGGACATGTTGTCAGAAGGGATCAGCCCCTGGAGAAGGACATCATGCTTGGTAAAGTAGGGGGCCAGCGAAAAAGAGGAAGACCCTCAATGAGATGGATTGACACAGTAGCTGCAACAATGGGCTTAAGCATAACAGTGATTGTGAGGACGGCTCAGGGCCGGTCAGTGTTTTGTTCTCCTGTACATAGGTTAGCTGTGAGTTGGAGCTGACTCGAGGGCACCTAACAATGACATGTGGCTTTCGTTTTTTAGTTTGTTAATATGTGAAGCACATCAACAGAGTTTTGAACATTAAACCAACCGTACATCTCTGGGATCAATTTAACCTGGTCATGATTAATTGACCAAGTGGCTGAATTCAATTTGCTAAAAAAATTTAAAGTATTTTTGCACCTATATTCCTGAGGGATATTGGTCTCTCTCTATTTTTTTAATGCCTTCATTTGGTTTTGGTATCAAAGCAATGCTTGCTACATAAAACAAGTTGAGAAGTGTTCCCTCCTCTTCTTTGTTCTACCAAAGTTGCATAAGGTTGTTATTAATTATTCCTTAACTGGTAGAGTCTAAGGGTAACTACACTGCTTCTGTAAAGAACACTATAGGAAAAGTCTGGGCTTTGTGGACCACCCGCTTCTGTCACTCTACTTAACACTGTCAGGGCTGCTTGAAAGCAGCCACCCACAATACATAAATGAATGGGCATGGCTGTGTTTCTATAAAATTTTATTTATGATCTCTGAAATTTAAATTACATATAAGTTTCAAATGCCAGGAAATATTATTCTTCTTTTGACTTTTTTTTTTGCAACCATTTAAAAACGGTAAAAGCTTTCTTTGCTCGTGGGCTGTAAAAAGCAGAGAGTGGACCAGATTTGGCTCATGGTTTTTAGTTTACTGACCCCTAGTATTCACCAATGAAACATTTTGTGTCTGAGGTTTTCTTGTAGGAAGGTTTTTAACTTCACAGTCAATCATTAAATTCAATTATTTATGAGATATAGGGCTATTCAGGAGCCCTGGTGGTGCAGTGGTTAAGTGCTCGGTTGCTAACAGCAAGGCTGGCGGTTAGACCCCACCAGCTGCTCTATGGGAGAGAGATGTGGCAGTCTGCTTCCATAAAGATTATGGACTTGGAAACCCTACGGGGCAGTTCTACTCTGTCCTACAGGGTCACTATGAGTTGAAATCAACTGGATGGCAACGGGTTTTGGCTTTGGTGATTTATTTTTGAGTAGGATTTAGTATTGTGTTATTTCAAGAAATAGAATAAAAAATGTCATTAGTTGTCCATTTTTATTCACCAGAAGTCCTTGGTGTGAGATTTTAAAGTATGTCCTTCACGTGCTCAATGCTGGCTTTCCTGATTTAGTAAATAATATCCTACTTTATCGAATCAGACTTTTAGTTATTTAATTCAGGTGATATTTCAGTTCACACATGAAGGGAGTAAGATGTGATGAAAGATCACTGGGCATAGAGCCAAGAGTTTAAAATTTTAGTCCTAGAAGCTGCGCAAATCGGGTTATTCATCAAATATGCCAGGACTCCAGTTTCCTTGCTCATAAAATGAGGACATTGGACTAGGTGATCTCTAAGGTCTCTATCTTGTGTTTCTATAAATTTCCTCTAACATATTTTGATACTGTGCACATCGGCAGAAATAGATGTAGTGTGGTAGAAACATCACCCACTGCATAGGTTGTAGGGGCTGGAGGAGTCTATCTAATGAGAATGCAACATAAACGGGCAAACCCTGGGTGTTAGCTATTATATCCTGCATTTCATTTAACCAAATCTGGTTTGAAATACTATGTTATTTCTTTGGTTGTCAATTTTCCCGTTTGTAATATGAGGGGCTTGGATTAAATAAATGTTACTGAAAGTTTCTCCACTGAACACTGCTTTTATTTCCCTCACACGAAGGAGTCTGTATTTTGTGTTCTACAGCCTGATTTGATGAGTCGCATCTGGGATCTTAAAAGCTTGTGAGAAGCCATCTAAGATACATCTACTCGTTCCAGCCTGTCTGGAGCAAGGGAGAATGAAGAAAACTAAAGACACAAGGGAAAGATTAGTCCAAAGGACTAATGGACCACAACTACCACAGCCTCCACCAGACTGAGTCCAGCACAACTAAGATGGTGCCCTGCTACCACCACTGCTCTGACAGGGATCACAGTAGAGGGTCCTGGACAGAGCTCGAGAAAAGTGTAGAACAAAATTCAAACTCACAAAAAAAGACCAGACTTACTGGTCTGACAGAGACTGGAAAAAACCAGGAGACTATAGCCCCAGGACACCCATTTAACTCAGCACTGAGGTCACTCCTGAGGTTTACCCTTCAGCCAAAGATTAGACAGGCCCATGAAACAAACAATCATACATATAGCTCAACCATGTACACAAAACTGAATGGGCACACCAGACCAGGTGCAAGGATGAGAAGGCAGGAGGGGACAGGAAAACTGGATGAATGGAAATAGGGAACCCAAGTGTGAGAAGGGGAGAGTATTGACATGTCACAAGGTTGGCAACCAATGTCACAAAACACTGTGTATATTAATTATTTAAAGAGAAACTAATTTGCTCTGTAAACCTTCACCTAAAGCGCGCACACACAGACACAGACACACACACACAAAATAAAAAAAAATAAAACAAAGGAATCAGTATTTTGAAAGTTGTTTGTATCCAAAAATTGCACTTGTTGAGTAATAGTTACATTATTTTCCTTTTTAAAATAATACCGACGAGCGTGCACATATAAAACTTAAGCCCTGGTTCTGTCCCGTAGGCATTAAAGCCAGAGTGTTCAGAGCCTTCGGGGCAAGGTGCTAGCTAGGGAGGGCAGGTCACACTCATAACCAGTCGCTGTCGAGTCAATTCCAACTCGATGACCCTATGTGTTTCAGAGCAGAGCTGTGCTCCATAGGGCTTTCAGTGGCTGAATTTTCCGAGACAGATCACGAGGCCTTTGTTCCAAGTTGCCTCTGGGTGGATTTGAACTGCCAACCTTTCTGTTAGCAGCAGAGTACTTAACTATTTATACCCTTCAGGGACTCCAGAGGGTTCCCCTAAGGAAACACTATAAAGTGTGCTTCTGTTTCTTGTACTCAAGGACTGGGGGGTGCAGAGAGGGTAGCGGCATTAAAAGAATAATTTTTCATGTATCCTGAGTTTAATTTTCAGACTACATATTGATGCTAATTAATGAAAACTTTCTTTTCCCCCCTAAGGATAAAAGCAAAGCTTGTTTGTGAAAGTCAAGGACAAAACTGAACACTTAAATGAGAGACAACTTCATTGCCTGGGAAGGTTGGTGGGTTCTAAGAGAAGAGGATAAAGTGGGATGACATTCACGTTTATGAACACGGGAAAGGCTGAGCAAGCAAAAAATATCTGCAGGTCAAATTTAGCCCTTAGGTAAACCCGCTGCTGTAGAGTCGATTCCTATTCATAGCAACCGGTGTTAAAATTTTAATGTGTTTTCTTTCAACTCTTTATTCACATACCTACTTTTTATGTTTACCTTTTTTTTTATGAAAATGAATGTCCTAATGAATAAGTTTTATCCTGTTTCATTCACTTGATATATATTGAACATTGCTTTGTGGTGTTATATAATCTTTAAACATACAATTTTTAAAAATAATTTTTATTGTGCTTTAAGTGAAAGTTTACAAATCAAGTCAGTCTCTCACACAAAAACCCATATACACCTTGCTACGCACTCCCAATTACTCTCCCCCTAATGAGACAGCCTGCTCTCTCCCTCCACTCTCTCTTTTTGTGTCCATTCCACTAGCCTCTAACCCCCTCTACCCTCTCATCTTCCCCCCAGGCAGGAGATGCCAACATAGTCTCAAGTGTCCACTTGATCCAAGAAGCTCACTCCTCACCAGCATCCCTCTCCAACCCATTGTCCAGTCCAATCCATGTCTAAAGAGTTGGCTTTGGGAATAGTTCCTGTCCTGGGGCAACAGAAGGTCTGGGGGCCATGACCACTACGGTACTTCTAGTCTCAGTCAGACCATTAAGTCTGGTCTTTTTATGAGAATTTGGGGTCTGCATCCCACTGCTCTCCTGCTCCCTCAGGGGTTCTCTGTTGTGTTCCCTGTCAGGGCAGTCATCGGTTGTAGCCAGGCACCATCTAGTTCTTCTGGTCTCAGGATGATGTAGTCTCTGGTTCATGTAGCCCTTTCTGTCTCTTGGGCTTATAATCTCCTTGTGTCCTTGGTGTTCTTCATTCTCCTTTGATCCAGGTGGGTTAAGACCAATTGATGCAACTTAGATGGCTGCTTGCTAGCATTTAAGACCCCAGACGCCACTCTCCAAAGTGGGATGCAGAATGTTTTCTTAATAGATTTTATTATGCCAATTGACTTAGATGCCCCCTGAAACCATGGTCCCCAGACCCCTGCCCCTGCTACACTGGCCTTCACAGCATTCAGTTTATTCAGGAAACTTCTTTGTTTTTGGTTTAGTCCAGTTGTACTGACCTGTCCTGTGTTGTGTGTTATCTTTCCCTTCACCTAAAATAGTTACCTACTGTCTAATTAGTGAAAACCCCTCTCCCTCCCTCCCTCCCCACTCTAGTAAACATCAAAGAATATTTTCTTCTCTCTGTAAACTATTTTTTTAGTTCTTATAATAGCGGTCTCATACAGTATTTGTCCTTTTGCAACTGACTAATTTCACTCAGCATAATGCCTTCCAGGTTCCTCCATGTTATGAAATGTTTCACAGATTCCTCACTGTTCTTTATTGATGCATAGTATTCCATTGTGTGAATATACCATAATTTATTTATCCATTCATCAGTTGATGGGCACCTTGGTTGTTTCTATCTTTTTGCTATTGTAAACGGTGCTGCAGTAAACATGGGTGTGCATATATCTGTTTGTGTAAAGGCTCTTATTTTTCTAGGATATATTCCAAGAAGTGGGATTGCTGGATTGTATGGTAGTTCTATTTCTAGCTTTTTAAGGAAGCGCCAAATCAATTTCCAAAGTGGTTGTATCATTTTACATTCCCACCAGCAGTGTGTAAGTGTTCCAATCTCTCCACAGCCTCTCCAACATTTATTATTTTGTAAACACATAATTTTAATGGCTGCCCAATTTAATAACACATAACTTTAATGATTTTTTTTTCTTTCTGTACATTTAAGTTGTTCTCCTCAAAATGTGTTTAAATATCAGAAGAAACCTCTGAGAGACTTTGAGGTGGCTTGATTCCAAAATGATTAACCCTGTCCTTTTCTGCTTTGGGAGTCCCTGGATGGTGCAAACAGCTGACTCGCTCGACTGCTAGCTGAAAGGTTGGAGGTTTCAGTTCACCCAGAGGTTCCATGAAGGGAAGGCCTGGTGATCTACCTCTGAAAAACCAGCCACTGAAAACCGTACGGAGCACAGTTCTACTTTGACACACCAGGGTCACCTCGAGTCGGAGGCAACGGCGGCTGATAGAGAGGGGTTTCCCTTAGGTCTGCACGGACTCCTGAAAGCGGCATGGTCCCTCACAGCAAAGAGGGCTCCCAGGTGATGTCTGGACTGGTACTGATGAAATTGCGGGCTTGCCTTTTGTTAGCACACGGTGCGGACTCTGATGGAGAAGCTCGGCCCCCCGAGGAAGCAGACCACATCCCATTTAAATTTTGTCACCTAACATAGAGAGCTTACTTAAACATTTGATAAAAACGTGGTTAAGTGCCCAGGATGAAAACAGCATTCATTTATTCACCTCCTAACTGAAAGTTTCTTGATGTTAATTTGAATTTTACTTAAAGTAGGCTAAAGCTGTTTGACATCAGAGCGCCCTGCTCCCCTGGCACCCCTTCCTGTCTATTCCGTCAGAGGAAACTTTGCAGCAACGGCTGGCTGTTTGGTCTGAGCCTTTCTGTCCTAGTCAGCTCTTTGTTATTCTGGAAACATCTCCATAATCACGTCATTCTTGCGTTCACTGACCATCTGGGGCTCTTCACTGTTCACAGAATAAATCTCAGCTCCCGGAGCTAGGCATTCAGGACCTGTCATCTGAGGCTGCCAACTGCCTTTGCAACCTTATCTCTCCTTCTCTCCTGTTGGCTTTTTTTTTTTTTTTTTTTGGCTGACATAATGTTAATAACCATCATTTACTAATTGCCTGCCTTGGGTCAGGTGTGTTGCATATATTTTCTGGACTACTTACACTAAGCCTGCAAAGTCCAATTGTTATCTTTACTTTGTATGTAAGGAGCTTGAGTCTGAGAGGAAGGGAAGAGTTATGGTTTGAACATGGAGTTTTTCAACCAAGCCCTCTTGCCTCTAATTGGCCTTTTGCTTTCCTGTCCCTGAGGCTTTCCTTTCACTGCCAAGCTTATCCATCCTATCCTCCTGCTAAAATCCTGGTCGTTTTCTGGAAGGCTCAGGTCTTCTTCCCCCGTTCCTCACTGAGTCCCCCGGCCACCCAGCAGGACATGATGGTCCCACTCCACGCACCTCACACTCACCACCACTCCTGCTCCTCAGGGGTCTCTCAGGTTCCCTCCTGCTGACACTCCCCAGGCCCCTTCCCTTAAAGCTGTCCCCAACCACATCTCCACCCCAGGCTAATTTTGCCAGGCTAATTCCTTCTCATCCTCAAGCTTCGGACTAAACATGACTTCATGGGTAGACCCTCTCTGATTCCCAATCTCAGTCAGTCCCTTCATGACACTTGCCACAAGCAGTACCTATACATTGGTTTGTTTATTTGTTTATTATCTCTCTCCTGGGCGAATAAGTCAACCCCACAAGGTCAGGAACCATAGTGTTTCCAAGGAGCGCTTGGTGGATCCGAACTGCCTACCTTTTGGTTAGCAGCCACAGCTCTTAAATGCTAGGTCACCAGGGTTTCCAGGTTTTGTTTTTGTTTTTATATTTCAGCTGTTATTTGCTTGCTATATTAATTTATATATTAACTATATCAATTAATTACAATATGAGTTAATATATCATATATTATAAATACCCACTGCTGTTGAGTCGATTCGTCAAGTCGATTTTGACTCATAGCGACCCCACAGGGTTTCCAAGGCTGTAAATCTCTACGGAAGCGACTGCCACATCTATCTCCTGCAGAGCTTCTGGTAGTTTCGAACGGCTGGTCACTTTAACCACTGCGCCACCATATAAACATATAATATTAATTAATTATATCAATTAATTATAGCATATTAATATCAATAACTAATTGAATGATAATATAGGAAAATATGATGATTGCTGGCTATATATCTGCTAATAATTCAGAGGCTGTAGGAGGTAGAAATGATGCCCTTTCCCTCGTGGCGTCTGCACAATTAGGCAGTTGAGGAAACACTTATGAAATAAACGAAATCCCCTTCCCCCCGAACAGAAAGTACGCAGGGCCACGTACCTCCTGGGTGTGCACGACCCCGGGTCAGAAGTGTACATTCAGGCAGCAGGAACACACACAGGAGGCAGACAGCTATGAAAGTATGCTGGAAAATTCTGCTAGCTGGGTCAACTCCAATTTGGCAAAAACCGGCCAACTGCTTTTTCTCCAGGGCCTTTTCTCCTAGTATCGCTTATTAATGCTAACTAGTCAAGTGTGTGCTGTGATGCAGAACACTTGTGACCTGTAACAACTGGAGAGAGAGACTGTCCTTTCTCAAAAGACACATGAGGGGCAGCAGGAGTCAGCCATGGGGCTGGAGAGTGCGGGTGGGGGACTTCTCTCCAAATGAATTGCACTCCAATAAGTCCCAGTAAAAATAAATCCACGTATAAAACAACTATACAAATGCTGAGAGTGTTTTCACAGCTGGGTTTCTTTGCCTAAAATACTTAGCGCTTACTTTAGAAAGCTCTCTTCTAAACAGGAATGGCCTGACTGACCACAGAGGCTGAACCCAAATGGAACTCTGACTTTGAACTTCAATTTTGCCCTGATGGGAATAAAAGTTCACAGCTTTTTTATAAGGAAGGACCTTGATCATGATGAATTTACGCAAGGCTGTGGGGGTGACCTTACCTCACAGACGAGGACACTGAGATAGGCTTAGTTAAGGATTAGTTAAGGATTAGTTAATGAACTAATAACATTCAGCATACTTATAATACTTATATCCTGATTAGGACTCTGGATTTAGAATAATCGCCCTCGGTAAACACCAACTGTGTTTCCACGGCCCTGCCAACACCCTTTGAATAACTAATTGCCCAGTCACTTATCTTCCTGGGGTGAGTGGTTGGCTAAAAGAACCTGTGTTCTCATTTCTGGTAGTAATTTCCTGTAGGTATTGGGAGGGGCATGTCATGTTCTTTGGTTTCAAAGACCTATGCCGTAAGACATGACTAATCCTGCTGACTCATTTTTAGGGACTTCCCCCTTGGAAGGGCCGCTCCAAATGGCATGAGAATGGGCAGTGCACATATTAACTAAATCACCTGCTTCCTCCCCAAATGGCTACTACAGAAGTACACGGATGGACCTGCAAGCTAAGTAAGAAATTGTATTACATCTCATTTCATAAAAGCTAACAATGATCGAAATGTTGTGCCCATGATGTCATCTTTCATTCCCTTTTTTGGTAAATATTTCAGGGGTGGCATGGCTTCTACATGTCAGAGCACTAGCAGGGAATGCGACACAGGCCATGTTTCAATAAGCTTACAGCCCATCAGACACTATTACTATCAACTAATGGAAATTTTTTTTTTTTATATATATAGAGAGAGAGAGAGAGAGAGAGAGAGCCCTGGTGCTGCAGTGGTTAAGAGCTACGGCTGCTAACCAAAAGGTCTGTAATTCCAATCCACCAGCCACTCCTTGGAAACCCTCTAGCAGTTCTACTCTGTCCTACAGGGTTTCTATGAGTCAGAATCGACTTGATGGCAATGGGTTTAGTTTGGTTTTATATATATATATATGTATACGTATTTGTTGTTAAAGCAACAGAGTCTTTACAATTACTAAAAAATATACTTGTCAAGAAAACAGTAAAATAACTATTCCATCTTGGTCAAATTAAGAAAACACTTTATAGACCCTGGTGATAAGTGTTTTCTAAAAAAAAAAAAAAACCCATTGCTGTCGAGTTGATTCCAACTCATAGGGGCCCTATAAAACAGAGTAGAACTGCTCCATAGCGTTTTCAAGGAGCGGCTGGTGAATTTGAACTCCCGACCATTTTTGGTTAAGAGCAGCCAAGCTCTTAACCACTGTGCTACCAAGGCTCCAAGTGCTTTCTAGCCCCTTAAAATTCGGTGGTATAAATTACTTACATCTCGTCACGTCTCTGCTTCGTCGCCCTGCCTAGGTTCTGAGCAGGGAGCCTGCTGTCAGGACCTCTGCCTGTCACGTCTTGTGCCCATGTGCCTGACCCAGACCTCTCATCTTCTAGCCATGCGAGCAGTGTGGGTTCATGGTGTCCGTGAAGGAGCATGCCATTAGTTAAGCGAAGATGAGTTTGACAATGAACTGTGAACACAGAAGTCGAATGTGAATGCCTCAACAATTTTAATTTTTAAAATGATCATACAGAAAAATGGACTGTTTTCCCTTTGGTGTACAGTTCTATGAATTTTAGGTCCTGGGTGGTGCAAACAGTTTACGCACGTGGCTGCTAACTGAAAATTTGGAGGGGCACCTCGGAAGAAAGGCCTGGTGATCTACTTCCAAAAAAAAATCAGCCATTGAAAACCTTATGGAGCAGAGTTCTACTCTCACACACACGGGGTCACCGTAAGTCAGAATTAATTCGCTGGCAACTGGCATAGGTGTGTGTAACCAGAACCCTTCCGTTAGCCCCATGATATTTCATAGCAGGCACTGTATTCCTTTTCTATCAGCTGAAAAATTCTCAACTCTTAAACACATCTGCCCACAGGGGTTTCAGAAAACAGAAATTTTGAAATGTATCTGAAATTTAAATGGCTCTCCTGATACAATAGCTCTTGTAGTTGCTATGGGAAACCTCTTCTTCAGACGTCTCAGAATCCTAACCAGAAGCTCTCACTGAGGTGACTGAGGGCGGAGGAGGGGGATTTCACACCCTGCTTCATTCAACCTGAATGGATGTGTTTTCTCTTGCAACAAAAGAGGTTTTATAATATCTTTTCCCATTCTTATTTCTGGTACCAAAACAAACAAAAAAACGAATCTGTTGCCATCAAGTCAATTCCAACTCATAGCGACCCTACAGGACAGAGTAGAACCACTCCATTGGGTTTCCAAGGAGAGACTGGTGGATTTGAACTGCTGACCGACCTTTCCGTCAGTAGCCAAACACTTAACCACTGCACCACCAGGCCCAAATAAGAACACTGATGGGTCAGCCCCTGGATATTAGAGGAGGCCTTACTTTTTACACGATGGCAGGTGTGTGTGGGTGTGGGTGTGTGTGCAGACATGTATAAATTAGAGGCCTGTGTTAGGCTCCAGCTTGAACAATGCAGCCCTTCACTTGCTAGGACTTGGGTGCTGGGTGGCAGTTAGGGCCAGATTGGAACACTGGCACGGGGACGAGACTTGTATGACATGACTGGAAGTGATCTGGGAACAATGCCTGGCCCATAGTAAGGTAGTTATCGCTGAGTCTAATCCAACTCGTGGCAACGTTAGGTACAACAGAACAAAATATATCCTGGTCCTTTGTTATCCTCATAATCGCTGCACGTTAGAGTCCATCTTGCTGCTATTGTGCCAGTCCATCTCACTAAGGGATGCCTTGCCCTTGCTGGCCCTCTACTTCACCAAACATAATGTCTTCCTCCAGCAATTGATCCCTCCTGATGACAAGTCCAAAGCAAACGAGTCAAACAAGGATCTGTTGTGACCCATAAGGTTTTCATTAGATAATTTTCAGAAATAGATTGCCACGCCTTTACTCCTACTCTGACTTAGTATGGAAGTTCTTCTGAAACCTGTTCACCGTGGGTGG
The DNA here is from genome assembly GCF_024166365.1 of Elephas maximus indicus. Taxonomy (NCBI): domain Eukaryota; kingdom Metazoa; phylum Chordata; class Mammalia; order Proboscidea; family Elephantidae; genus Elephas; species Elephas maximus. Next base: position 11,098,357 of record NC_064842.1, on the reverse strand, counting down.
CCCTGCTGTTATTTGCAATACTAGTGCCATAGCTTCAAGCATTACAGCAAGCTGCCACAGTACAATCAGGTGACAGACAGGTGGTGACACAGAAAAGGCCCCATAGAAGTTGAGGACCATAATATCTGGTCATTTCAGGTACAACAATACAACAATACCTGAAATTGTACATAAAGAGCTACGATTACTGATCATTTTGATCAAAGAATCTATAGAAGAATCCTGATCAAAAGGGTAGGAGAGTGCAGAGCATAATTTCAAATTCTCATGGACTCCAGATTTTCTGGAGCCATGGAGGCTGGATGAACCCCTGAAACCATTGCCCTGAGATAATCTTTAAACTTTAAACCAGAAATATCCCCTGAAGTCTTAAAAACCAAACAATAGTTTAGCTTAACTAGTAAAGAATGTCTGACCTGAGTAGTACGCTCTTTCAAGATCTGGATATATAGAATCAAACTAACAACAATTTTCAAAGATTAATCAGGAAACTTAGGGGTCAGTGAGTTTATGTTAACGGGGAGGAACAACTCAAAAAATGAGGGTGAGAATGGTTGCACAACTCAAAAAATGTAATCAATGTCACTGACTTGTACCTGTAAAAACGATTGAATTGGTGTGTGTTTTGCTGTGTATATTCTCAATAACAACAAAATGAATAAAATTTTTAAAAAGTAGTAATAAAAACACTTAAATACAAAAAAAATTCAGCCCACTGGGTTAAGCTAAGCCTTCTTCTGGGGGTTGCCTCAGGGAAAATCAGGGTCTCTCCAGCACCGCAGGGTGTCACTTTATTAGACACTTCGATCTGACTAGAAGATTCACTTTGTCCTTTGGACGTGTGTCGTTCCTTCTCATTTACTGCTACAAAGACTGGAATGAGGATCCATGATTTCATTCCATTCTCAGCTGAAACCAAATGTATTCTGAGAAAATTCAGAAAATGCTGTCTACCAGCTTCCAGAGGCTCATCTTCAGACTTAACAACTAAGAAGAACAAAACGAGGAGACAGGGACGAGAGAAATTCAGCTTTCTGTTTCTTTCAGGTGCACGTTTTTGTCTGGCAGAAACCAATTTGGAGAAAAACAAGAGTGTTTGTAAAAGAGTCAGTTCAAGGGCAAAGGTCAAAACGAGCTCACAAAGCTTGTTTTTGTGGTGTCAAAGGACTAGCCACTTCTTTTTTCTTCCTAAAAGAAAACAGCAGCTCATTGTCCCGACAGAGGAAACCCAGAAGTTTTTAGGTGGAGATTAAACGTATTCCCAAACAGTGAGGCTCCTGTTCAGCTTCTTGGTTAAGAGATTTTAGTAGCTTTAAAAAATTGTTAGCATGCTATATTGGTCTGCTTTCTAAATAATTTAGAGAACTTGTGACCTGGAACTTTCATGGAGTTGATGTAACTGTTCTGGAAATCTCTCGACTTGAACTTGAAACTCATTTGCACACAGCTGTAGTATGTCCACCATCAACAGCAGTCTGTACCCAGAAAGCAGTGGGAAAAATGGAGGAAAAAAACCAAGGGACGTTCTCAAAGGAATCTTGGCCTTCCCTGGGCTGCAGTTCTACACAGTGGCCACTAGGTGTCTGTCTTCACACAAGGAGCCTTGGCTTGGATGATCGTGTACTACTTCACTACAGAATTATTTTTTTTAAAAAAAAAAAACAGACAATTTCTGGACGCTGTTACAAGTGGGTATACATATGCAAATGTAAAGTGAGGTCTCAAAGCCAAACCAAATGATTTACCTAGTACTATGGTAACACAAATACCACAAGTGGGTGGCTTTAAAGAACAGAGGTTTATTTTCTCAAAGTTCTGGAGGGTGAAAGTCCAAATCAGGATCTCGGCTGTGCTGGGTCTCTCCTTGTCGGTAGTCCCCGGGGTTCCTCGGTTTATTGGTGTTCCTGGGCTTATAATAGACAATCCTCACGTGGCCTCCATCTTCCCCCACGTGTGTATCTTTGTGTCCATTCTGGTCTTTTTATAACTCAGACGTGATGAGATTTAGGATCCACCCTACACTGGTAAAGCCTCATTCACATAACAAAAGAAAACGTTATATCCAAACAGGATCACATAGATTGGTGCAAGGGCCGGGAATTCGATACTTGTTTGGGGAGACACAATTCAATCCACAGCACTGAGTAGGAGTAATCAACTGGACCTTGTATCTATCTTCTGAAGTTGCTTGGGAAAACTAACTGGGACAGCAAGTGGCCAGTGGCTTTGGAAAAGGAGGAAAAACCGTCATTCTGTCTTCCTACATCCCATCACCCTGTGTTTGTAAAATCCACGGTTCTTAGTATGCAAACAGGTGTTCATTCCCAGAGATATTGCTTTAGGTAAAAATAGATTATTTTCTGAGCTGGCTTCTATACTCCACAGTTAAATTTGATGGTTCAGTTCTACCTTCGCTTGTTCTCCAATTTCAACCCCCCAGTCCTGTACCTTGAAAAATGTCTCTACCAGAAAGTACAAGAATGAGATGTGATTTCGTTCTTCCCAGAATTGGGAGTGACTTTGTAACAGGATGAGATAACCTCCTTTCTAGGGAGGTCTTCAGAGCACAATTTAAAGCATTTTGAGTCAGCAGTAGGGCAGACAGACCATTCCTGCGGTCTGTGAGAAATGTCACCGGATTAAGCAGTTTTGCAGAGATCTCTTCACAGCCCCCACTTTTCTTTTTTTTTTTTTTTTGTAATTTTTGAGTTACCCGAAGGATTACATTTCCATCAGCTCAAGAATGGCCTTAGGAATTTCCTCTTTTCATTCTCTCCCATGGGAGCTCCTGAGGGCCCTAGGTGTCCTTTCTTTTTACTTTTAGTGAAATTATGCATGGTCATGATTTTTAAAAAGCAATTGGTAAAAAAGATACATTTGATGAAAAAGAACTGCACAAACGTACATTACCATTTTTGTGGGGTCTTACAGGGGCGCTATGAGTCGGAATGGACTCGGCAGCAACAGGTTTGGGTTTTTTTTTTGTTAGGAAGGGAGAGGTGATTAATATATACATCAGAGCACTGTTTTGAACTAGGCTTCTTATTAATTTTTGTCTGTTTTTTATCCTTTCTGGTACGTTTATGACGTTAGAATCAATTTCTCCAGTGACTGTATTCATCAACCTCTTCATAGGAACACAGCACTCTGGCAGGCTGTGTTCTCATTAAGGCTGGCCTGTCATTCCTGGTGCCTCAGTTATTTATAAATATCTCCCTGGTTGCACAACAGTTAAGTGCTCAGCTGCAAACCAAAAGTTTGGTGGTTCATACCCTCCCAGCTGCACCATGGGAAAAAGACCTGGCAGATTGCTCCCATAAAGATTGCCGCCAAGAAAACCCTGTGGGACAGTGGTACTTTGTCACATGGGGTCACTGGGAGTCAAAAATCAATTTGATGGCACCAAACAATGACAACGTGTTTATTAAAGCTCAGTGTCTTTCCACATTTTGTGTTATTTATGCCATACATTCATTTGTTCATTCATTTAACCATTATTTATGTATTATTTACTGTAAGCCTTATGCTGTGGATGAAATAAAAATTACTAAGAACCCGCCCTTTCTCTCAAGAAGTAATTAAACCAGTGAAACATACAGTCTATTTCCCAAATGTATTACTGGATTCTATGGGCTAAAGTAGGAACATTCTATGCAGCTGATATTTGTGGTATAGAAGAAATTTCTATTGCTTCAGTCATATAACGTGACTTCAGTATATAATTCTTACGTTTCAGAGAGCAAGGTCATTCAAATACATAGGATAATGAATTACATTGCAACGGAGGTGATCTACATGTTACACAGAATTACCATGGAAGCTGTTTCTCTGATATTGTTTTATTTTTAATGTATGCAAGAAGAGAGGCAAGAGTTGTTATGCCCACCCTATAAAAAGGAAAATAGAAATCCACCTTGTAAAATTATTTTCACTTGGCTTCAGTTGTCTGGATATAATTATTTCACTTTTATTATTATATTTAAGTCATTTACATCTGTTTCCAAAATGTTCTGGAATGAAAGAATGAACAGGAAGCAAGCTTTGCAACTGAGGCCCTCTTCTCTCCAAGCGTAGCATCCATGTGAGGAACGAGCACAGGGAGAGAAACCAAAGCAGCGCAAACCTGGAAGGAAACCTCAAAATGCTTAGGTTAACCAGCCAGAATGAGATGGAGAGGCTCCATCTCTATTTCCTCCGAAAATCATTCTTAAAAATCCCAGAGAGTATGTTACAGCAATAGTGCAAAGGACAAATAAATGGGTTTTTCACTAGGCAAGATAAAATCGTGGCGAGCATTTGCACTTTTGAGGATGTCAAACCTGGGCCAGCTATTATGATTGGAAAAGGAACCAGTAGGGCCGTGATGCCTTGTAAAACTGTAAAAATAAGGAGTCTACTTAAACAGAAAGGACCACTGTAATGTTTCCACAAGGAGGTTCCTCGTATTCTTTCATTTATTTGCTGGCCTCTGATTAGTTGCCAACTATAATAACTTTTGCATTCATCTTTCTGTTTTCGCCGTAAGGGGTCATTCTCTCATTCACTCACTCTATTTATTGAGTGTCAGCACTATGCCAGCACTGGGCACGTCAATGAACAGCCGTGGGTCCTAACTGTCAAACAGCTCTCTCTCTAACAGGATAGTAAATGGGTCCCACGGCTCACTACAAACCACATTCTGGATGTATATTGACGTGAACACAGTTCTAGAAGCTCAGAGAGTTGATTCTGATGACCATATACAAGGGAGCATTTGAGCTTAGCCTTGGAGTATAACTTGATTTGGTAAGTCAAGAGGTGGGGGAAGACATTTTAGGGAAAAATGAAGCGTACCATGCAAATAGAGACAACATGGAATTATATGCTGGGGGAAGCAGAGAATAGTATGGCTAGAGCACAAGTGTGCGTAGGTGAAAAGTAGCAAGAGATGAGGTTGTGGTTCTTGCTAGTTGCCCTCAAGTGTCTGTGACTCATGGTGACCTTATGCATAACAGGAGGAAGCTTCCCCTGGTCCTGTGTCATCTTCATGATCGTTGGTATGTTTGAGTCCACTGTTGTGTCAACACATCTTATCAAGGGTTTCCCTTGTTTCTCGAACCTCTCCTTTACCAAACATGATGTCCTTTCCTGGGGATTGATCTTTCCTGATGCGGTTAGAAAAGGTAAGTTGAAACAATGTTAGGATAGTTCTTGATATTCGGACAAGGAGCAAAGACCTTAGGCAATAGCTACAAAATAGCTATTTAGCTTCTTATGTAATAGCTATTTGGGGAATGCTTTAGAACTTATTAAAAAAAAAAAAGACAAAGTAGTTTATCACTTGTAGCTCCTTAGGTTGTAAATAACACAACACCGTGGCCAAATGGCTTAAATTAAACAGAAAGAGAATGTATTGGTTTGTATGAATTGGTTTGCCCATGGGTGGACCTCAGACGCAGCTGGAACTCAAGGACCAAATTGCATCACCAAGTTTCTTGAGAAAACCCTCACTCTGAAAATTGTGTTAAAGATGTGTTTCCCCAAGTATTTTTGTGTTGCTTAAATTCCTTTCATATGAGCTAGTCATTCATCCATGCATTCATTTAATAAACCGTTCATATAGGAGCTAGTCACTGAGAATACATCATATGTCTGTCACTCTGCCAGGTGGATGAACCAAAAACCAAACCCGTGGGGCTGAGTTGATTCTGACTCATAGCTACCCTATAGGACAGAGTAGAACTGCCCCATAGAGTTTCCAAGGAGCACCTAGTGGATTTGAACTGCTGACATTTTGGCTAACAGACGTAGCTCTTAACCACTATACCATCAGGGTTTCCCAAATGACTGAGAACCACTCTTCTCTCAAGACGCTGTCAGCCAGAATTTCTACCAGAAGAAACTAGGTTATGGTGATGTTATTAATAAGGCAGGAACACAGGAGGAGGAGCAGAAATGATAAGTAGGAGGAACAAAGAAGATGGATACAGTGGACCCTGTGGTGCTGCCCGGATCCCCCCTTCAAGACTAAGGCACCCATCCATCATTCCACCATTGCTGGGAGTGTTGGTGCAAAATACTTCCGGCTGAGTCTTTCTCCAGGAATCGTCTTCAATTGAAGAGTCACCTCGCTCAAGGTCATGGCTGTTTGGTGAGTATTTAAATGTGCGTGTCCATGTATATGTGTGTGTGTGTGTATGTGTGTGTCGTATATGTATGATTTGTGCTCGACTGCTAACCTGAAGGTTGGCTGTTCAAGCTCACCCAGAGATAACCCAGAACCCAGTGCCATTGAGTCAATTCCGACTCATAGCGACCCTACAGGACAGAGTAGAACTGCCCATTAGAGTTTCCAAGGAGTGCCTGGCGGATTTGAACTGCCGACCCTTTGGCTAGCAGCTGTAGCACTTAACCACTACGCTAGCAGGGTTTCCTCTACCCAGAGATAACATGCAAGAAAAGACCTGACAATCTGCTTCCATAAAGATGACAGCCAGGGAAGCACTATGGAGCACTGTTCTACCCTGTAACACATGCTACCCAACCGAAAACTACCGAGTCAGAATCGACTTGACAGCAATTACAATATACGTGCCATCTCTGTGTTCTCATCTGTGAAGTGCCTGTTCACGACTCCTTTTTCTACTAATATGTGTGTGTTTCTAATTCATTCTTAGAAGTTATTTATGTTTCCTTAAAACCAATTAAAAAAAAATTTTTTTTAAATACCAATGCATTTCTAGTTACATGTTTTACAAATATTTTCTCTGTGTTTCTGGTAGATCCCCTTTATTTTCTTCCTGAAATCTTTTGATGAACACAATTTCTCAATTTCAGTATATTCAAATTTATCAATATTTTTCCTTTATGTGTGTATGTGTTTGTCTTAAGATATCCTTCCCTACTTCCAAAATTGTAAAGATATTTTCCTATATTTTGTCCTAATGAAGAAAAACTTGGCCTTTCAAGTATAAGTCCTTAATCCGTTTGGAATTTGGTTTTTGCACCATGAGAAGCTGGTATCCACTTTATTTTTTTCCACCTTGTAGTCAGTTTTCCCAGCACCAATTATTTTTTACCCAGCTGCAATACCATGTCTGCCTTCTATCAAGTTTCTACATAAATGTGGGTCTATGTCTGGGACATTTATGTGTCCCATTAGTCTTTCTATCCCTGTGCTAGTGGGACTTAGTATAATTGTTAAAGCTTTATAGAAATGTCTTGAAATCTGGTTGAGAAAAAAATCCTCCTATTCAGCCTTTTTGAATATTCTCAGCCCTTTGCTTTTTGATACGAATTTTAAGATTAGTTTGTTAAGTTCCGTGAACAACCCTGTTGAGGTTTGATTGGAATAGCATTAAATACGGTGGTTAATTTTGCGGAGAATTGACATGGTTGTAACATTCAGTCTTGTTCACCATGAACATGGCATGTATCTTGATTCAATTGGGTATTCTATAAAATCATTCAGGAAACTTTTAAAAGGTCTCACATATATTTTATTATCTTTATTCATGGGTGCCTTATGCTTTGATATTGTAAATGATGGATCTTTATTTTTCTGTTTTCTAATTGTACCTGGCACATGGAATGTTGATTACCTTCTGTATGTAGCTATTATATATAAAAAACTTGCATAACATTCTTCTAAGCCTAAAAGTAAGTGCAAATTCTTTTGGGATTTCTATATAGAACATTGTATCATCTGAAAATATTAAGATTTTTTTCTTCCTTTCCAGAGTTAAGTCTTTTTTTTTTTTATACTGTATGTTGTTGCTGTTAGTTGTCTTCACTCATTATAATGTATGTTGTTGTTGTTAGTTGTCATCGAGTCAGTTCTGACTCATGGTGAGCCCATGTGTGCAGAGTAGATCTGCTCCATAGGGTTTTCAAGGCTGTGACTTTTTGGGAGCAAATCGCCAAAGCTGTCTTCCAAGGCACCTCTGGGTGGGTTTGAACCACGAATCTTATACCTAGTAGCCAAGTGCTTAACTGTTTGCACCATCCAGGGACTCCTATTAGATTGTATAGAGCCTTTAATATAATGTTGAGTGGAAGTGGTGAGAGTGGGAAGACTTGTCCTGTTCCTACTTTTCAAGGGAGCACATTAAATGTTTTACTACTTAGTACAATTATTTCGTTAATTTTTATGTGCATTTTTAGAGGTTGAAGAAGTACCTCTACTAGTTTACTAAGGAATTTTTTTTTTAATAAAGAATGGATATTGAGTATTATTGGATGCCCTTCCTGTATACTATGATTTTTTGTTTTTTTTAATGTGGCGAATCACATAAATATATTTTGTAAGATTCAGTCCATCTCGTATTTCTGGAATGGACTCAACAGATTCATCATGTATTATTTTTTATACAATACAGAATTCTGGTAGCTAAGATTTTCCCTAGTATTTTTGCATCTATGTTTATGAATGAGAGCTTGTCTGATGACCTTCTCAACGTCTCCTTATCTTTTTCTTCCTTCTTTTTTTTTTTTTGGTATGCAGGTTATGAGCTTCAAAAAGTTAGAGTAGTCCCCTTTTTTCTATTCTTTGGAATATTTGCTGTAGGAATGGCATTATCTGTTCTTGGAACTTTTAAATAACTCATCTCTAATATCATTTTGTGTCTTATGGTATTCTTGAATCAGCTTTTATAATTTATCTTTTTCTGGGAATCAGTCCTTTTCATGGGGTTTTAAATCATGTTGGCATAAAGCTTTTCATAACATTTTACCTTAAAAAAAATCTGCATCTATAGTTATGTCTTCTTTTTCATTTCTAATATTGTCTTCCCTTGTTTTTTCCAGATCAATCTTGCCAATTTTTATAAGTATTTTTAAAGGAGCAGTTTTTGCCACTGTTTTCTATTTCAACAATTACTGCTCTTATATTTATTACTTCATTCTTCTATTTACTAAGTTTTATTATGCTGTTCTCTTTCCAGCTTCTTAAGTTGGCAATCTAGCTAATTAATTTTAGACTTTTCTTCTTTTCTAAAGTAAACATTTTAGGCCCCACACTTCTCTTTACAGCTTTCGTTATGTCCCACGAATTTTGAAAAGCGGTGTTTTCATAAGCATTCTGTTCCAAGTGCTATCTAACTTCCATTAAGAATTTTATGAAGTTTTTTTTTTTTTAAGAAAATTTTAATTTCATTTCCAAGTGCTTTGATTTTTTAAAATAACCTTTTTACTTTAGGAGAGTTTTAGGCTCACAGAAGAGTTGTAAGAATAGTACAGAGAATACAGAGAATTTCTATATACCCTGCGCCCAGTTTCCCCATACTAACATCTCACCTTACTGTGGTACCTTTGTTGCCACCAATGAACCAATATTAATATATATTATTAACTAAAGTCCGTACTTGATTCAGATTTCCTTAGTTTTTACCTTTTTTTTTTCTGTTTTGAGATCCCATCCAGGACACCACATTACATTTACTCATGTTCCCTTAAAAACCAAAAGCCAAACACACTGTCGTCAAGTCGACTTCGACTCATAGCGACCCTATAGGACAGAGTAGAGCTGCCCGTAGAGTTTCCAAGTAGCGCCTGGTGGATTTGAACTGCCGAATTTTTGTTTAGCAGCCATAGCTCTTAACCACTACGCCACCAGGGTTTCCATGTTTTCTTAGGGTCCCCTAAACTGGGACTGTTTTCAGATTTCCTTTGTTTTTGATGACCCTGGCAGTTCTGAAGAACATCAGGTGTTTTGCAGTGTGTCTTTCAATTTGTGTTTGATGTTTTTCTCATGATTAGACTGAGGTTATGTGTCCGTGGGAGAAAAGACAGAGGTGAAGAGTCATGTTCATCACATGCTATTAAGGGAAAATGCTGTTGACAGGACTTGTCACTGATGGTGTTAACCTTGATCACCTGGCTGAGGCAGTGGTTGTCAAGTTTGTGACCTCCCCCCAATTTCCACTCTGCGCTGATTTGAAGGAAGTCACTCTGCACAGCCCACACTTAAAGGGTAGGAAGTTTGGCTCCCTCTCCCTGAAGAAGGAGTAGCTACATAAACATGGGTAATTCTTCGGCACATCTTTCCCATGTATTATTCAATTATCTACTTATATCCATATGAACTCATGGATATTTATTTTATACTTTGAGTTATGATCTAATATTATGTTGCTCAAATTGTTTCAACTTTGGCTTTTTATGGCCTCTTAAAAGTTAAAAATTTTTCAAGTTGAAAAGTTAACTTTTTGCTACTTATTTGCTATTCATTTCCATCTTGACTGCACTGCGGTTTGAGAAGAGAATCTGTATGATATAGACTCTTTGAAATGTATTAGGTTTGCTTTAAATTCTAGCAGATGTCAAGTTTTGTAAAGAATCCAAACACTTGAAAATAATTGTCATTTTCCAATTATTGTGTGCAGTGTTCTATACATGTTGTTAGGTAATAACGCTGCTGAATTTTTTTTGTCTGCATCGTGTATTGATTATGTCTATCTATCAAAAATGGGCATAAACTCTCCCATTGCTGTGGTGGTAAATTTGTCATTTCTCTTTCATATACAGTGAAACCTATGAGAGCCAGAACTCAATAGAATTGCTTTGTTTTTTCCTGGTCTCTCAAGTTTTCTGCCTTTGACAGGGTGCAATCTTCCCACTTTTCTATCATTCTCTATTAGTGGACAGTATTTGAGTTTTCTTCCTCCGACAGGTTTCCATCTTACACAGTTCCCAGCTCTCACAGGTTTTACTAGATATACTATTTTTATGATTGATTTATATATTTTGAAACTACATTATTAGATATCTATAAGTTTAGAATTATATTTTCCTGATGAATTAAGGATATTATTTTACCTAGTAAGCCTCTTTATCTTTTTCTTTTTTTAATTTCAATTGTGCTTTAAGTGAAAGTTTATAAATCAAGTCAGCCTCTCATACAAAAATTTATATACACCTTGCTATATACTCCTAGTTGCTGTTCCCCTAGTGAGACAGCACACTCCTTCCCTCCACTCTCTATTTTCGTGTCCATTCAGCCAGCTTCTGACCCCCTCTGCCTTCTCACCCCCCCTCCAGAGAGGAGCCGCCCAATTAGTCTCATGTGTCTACTTGAGCCGAGAAGCTCACTCCTCACCAGTGTCATTGTCTATCCTATAGTCCAGTCCAATCCCTGTCTGAAAAATTTACAATGCTTCACAAATTTGCGTGTCATCCTCGCTCAGGGGCCATGCTAATCTTCTCTGTATCGTTCCAATTTTGGTACGTGTGCTGACGAAGCGAGCACTAGTAAGCCTCTTTAACTTTATAATGGTTTTTGTTAAAGTCTTATCTTTCTGACAGTAGCAAAACTACATAAGACTTCTGATTGGTGCTTGCTTGGTATATATTTTTTCCATTAATTTACTTTAATCTTTGTTTGTGTTCTTATATTTTGCAGTTGTCTCTTGTAAATATCAAATATCTGTAAATAGCTTGAAAATGCCAAATATCTGTATTTTATCAATATTATTTAGTTTTGGAAACCCTGGTGGCATAGTGGTTAAGTGCTACGGCTGCTAACCAAAGGGTCGGCAGTTCGAATCTGCCGGGCGCTCCTTGGAAACTCTACGGGGCAGTTTTACTCCGTCCTACAGGGTCATTTAGTTTTACAATTGTCGTATTTCAACCAACAAATTCAACTTACTTGATGATGTAAATTTATTAATTCTGATGACTTGTTTACGTATTTCTACTTTACACTAAGCTTTCTATTTGTTCTGCTTTTCTTGTTTCTTTTTTCTCCATTTCTCACTTATTTTAGATTGCTTCTTTTTTTTCACCTTTTTTTTTTGTGGAAGTTTTACATTCTGTTGTCTTTAGTGATTAATGTAGAATTTTAATACATACATCCAATTTATCTATATCTAAAAAAAAAAAAAATAAGTTTTTTTACTTTTTATAGCTAACTGATATTTTTACCCTATCCCAGAACGGTAGAGGGGACTTCGAAAGTCTTAACGTTCTTCATCTTATTATTTTATATGTTACATTGATTAATATAGTTGTGTTTCAACCCCATGAATTAGAGTTAAATATGCATTTAAAAATTTTAAGTATAATTTATCCTGCATTTTAGGACTTTTTTTTTTTTTAGTTTTTTTATGATATATACTCCCCATATTTCTAGATTCCAGCTTTAGATTTTTAAATTGCCAGTGATCCCCTTAACACACTTACAGGCTAGGCTGTCACAGTACCTATCTGTCACATGGTTGTGCCATGAGGTGTTTGTTTTCTGTTTCCGTATTAAGAGTCTCTCAACAGTGGTGAGCAACTATGGAGAAAGCAAGTTCAAAATGTTGACTTTTCAGGCCTAACTGTTGAAAGGAAGTCCTGGTGGCATAGTGGTTAAGTGCCATGGCTGCTAGCCAAAAGGTTGGCAGTTTGAATCCACCAGACGCTTGCTGGAAACTCTATGGGGCAGTTCTACTCTGTCCTACAGGGTCGCTGTTGAAAAGTTTTTGAAGCCTAAATTTTCTTTGTTTGGTTTAATACCATAATTGTTTTTCTCTTGTTTGTCATGAAACCAATATTTCTCTTTAAAGGATAAAGTATTTCGACCAACCCTTCTTTACCCAAAATAATAGATTTTAAATCAGTGCCTTATGGATTATAATAAATGCATTTGAAATATCTACTTTGTTATATAACAGTTCCATTGAAAACTTGTGTTTGTGATACAAAAGAGTCAAAGCATGCCCCCACCCTATGGAACATCTGAGTCCTGTCTGTAGCAAGCACATCCGGCACCTAAGAGAGCATGGAGAACTTGAAATGTACCTGTAACTACTGCACAGGTCATATATAGCGTGGAGCATGTACTAGCTGAGGGGGAGACATCTCGGGTATGAGACTCCACTCATGAAATATGGAACATATTGCTGGGCTTTCAGTTATTAACGACCACACCAGATGATCTTGTGAGTCAGCTGCAAAAGAGAAGGCTTATTCTTGGCTGAATACAATCTGTCAACATACCCACTCTGAGTCTCATGTCTTCGAAACCCAGACCCTCAGCCAAATTTGTCTCGGACTTCTAGGAGTCATGAAATCTTCCTTTTAACATCTTCACTGTAAATATGACCCTAACCAGAGGCGACTGGGACTGGACAACTACGGTGTGGAAGGAGAAGGAATTCTTGACAGAGATGTCACCCCAGGGAAGTGTTGACTGCGCTCACGCTAATCTTTCCTGGATGAGGTTGCCTACTGGCTTTACTTATAGGAGCCAGTGCTGGGGACCCAAGCTAAGTTCCGCTCTCACAGAGAGGAAGCACATCTTCTGCAGCTTTTATGAGAAATCCTGGGTATTAATATCATAAATCTCAGTGATGGCTGGTACACTCAAGCATATTGGGGTCCCACTGTTAGCTTGTACTTTGCTGAGACCTTGCCCTAACGTCATGTTCTTTTCAGATTATTTTGGCAGGTTTGTTGGCTGCTCAGCAGTAATTGGGAAGAACAGAGGAAGCAGGGCCTGGAATCTCCCTTCCTTCCGCGGGTCTGAAGGGCTGAAGTTGGCATCTGGACCAGAAAATAGTGTGAAAATAGAAAGCGAGAAAAGACATAGGATTATCACATCCCACCATCATGGCTGGGCTGAAACTTAACATGCCATTTATTTCCCCATATATTTGTAATGATTAGATACCAGTTGAGGGTATCTAATGGTGACCACTTGCGTGTCAGAGTAGAACTGTGCTCCACTGGGTTTTCAATGGCTGATTTTTTAAAAGCAGATCACCAGGCCCTTCTTCCAAGCCATCTCTGGGTGAACTCAAACCTCCAACCTTCTGGTTAGCAGCCAAGTGCATTAACTGTTTGCACCAATAGTCCCGATTTCAAAAATATTGTTCCTGAGAGAATATTTGTACTTACGAGGTCGTGTGTCCCAAATTTAGGTTTGGAAACTTTTCAGAATATTCTAACTCTGCTATGGCTTCGACAGGTAACCTCTACTGCCATTTGTTCTCATTTAGGTTGAAAGTAGTGACAATGCAGAGTCTCAGTTCATACACATCCTGGTCCCTGAGATAGAAGCTCTTTTTCCTCCAACGTGACTTTCAAAGACGCAATTTAGAGTGATGAGCTTACCACCTTTGGGGACAAAATGAATTGAGGTAACAAAAGACATTAGTCCTCACAGAGTCTGTGAATTAGCTTTTTTCTCACCCAAGGCACTCTCCCCACTGGGCATGACCCTGCCTTGCAGGATCCAGTCACTGTCTTCAAGGACAGCTTCCTGGCATGTGAATCACTGCAGAAGCACCCTTTCCCTGCTGCCTGCCCGCCTCTCTTCAGACCCCAGCTGGTGCTGATTTCGGATTTATCCACAAGTTAGCCTTCTCAGGCACTTCCCTTTTGGATCTGACCATTTCTGTCCTTTTAAGGCGACATTAAACTTGGTGTGCCTGGAATCCAATTTGAATCACGGTTTTGGGTTCAGCAGGTCAACCATGCACTCCGCACCAGGATTTCCCCAGGACCAGACTTTACTCAAACTGCCTGGATATTCAGGATTCAGGAAAGAGAGAGAACTGCTGAATATCTGACCTGAGCAATACAATAGAATTGTCCACTGGGTCATGAGTGTATGCATATTGGTTGAAGCCCATTTCTGGCTTTTACCTTGCTGTTTTACTAGGGCTTTATGTTTCTAATGGAGCTCCTCCCTGCTGTCACTTCCCCAAACTGTTTTACTAGTGGTTGCTTCTGTGACCAGATATCAAATTAAAAAAATGAAGTCTGGTTGTTCTCCAAAATGACTGAATATGCCATAGTATCATCAAGAAGTATAAGAATACGCTTTTCCCCATGTCTCTGAGAACAGTATATGTCAGCGTTCTTTTTAATTTTCACCAATATAATGGGCATAAAGTGATATCTAATTGCTACTTTCATTTGCAGTTCTCAGGCTTCTAGTGAATTTGAGCATGTTTTCATTTTTTTTGTGCTGGTTGTATGATTTTCAGTGAGTTGCCTATACATTTCCTTTGCTCAAGTTTCTAGCAATTTACAAAAACAATCGTTAAGAGCTATGGCTGCTACCCAAAAGGTCGGTAGTTCAAATCCACCAGCTGCTCCTAGGAAACCCTATGGGGAAGTTCTACTCTGTCCTATAAAGTTGCTATGAGGTAGAATTGATGCAACGGCAACAGGTTTTGGGTTTACTGGCTATTGTATTGATTATTCCATTTGTCCATCATCTACATTATAAACATTTCCCAACTAAATCATTTGTTGGCATTGTTTTTACTTTCCAATACATGTTTTAATTTAATTTTAAAACATCTATCTTCTCCTTTATAGATCTTGAGTTTCTAGTCTAAATAAGAAGGTTCTCGTTGTGGATAGAATTGTGTTCCCCCAAAATACATATCAATTTGGCTAGGCCATGATTTCCAGTATTGTGTGATTGTCCACCATTTTGTCATCTGACGTGATTTTCCTATGTGTTATAAATCCTACCTCTGTGATGTTAATGAGGCAGAATTAGAGACAGTTATGTTAATGAATCAGGACTCAATTAGCTTGTATTTTGAGTCAACCTCTTTTGAGATATAAAAGAGAAGCTAGCAGAGAGACAGGGAGACCTCATACCACCATGAAAGTAGCACCTAGAGTACAACATGTCTTTGGACCTGGGGTCCCTGTGCTGAGAAGCTCCTAGGCCAGGGAATGATTGATGACAAGGACCTTCCCCAGAGCCAACAGAGAGAGAAAGGCTTCTCCTGGAACTGGCACCCTGAATGCAGACTTTTAGCCTCTTGAACTGTGAGAGAATAAACTTTTGTTTGTTAAAGCCATCCACTTGTGGTATTTCTGTTATAGCTGCACAAGATGACTAAAACAGTTCTCTTATATTTGGATTTACTTAGATTTTTAAACTTGCAAACCCACACCTAAGAACCTGTTCCATGAAAATAAAAACACAAGGAGGACATAATGGTATCTGAAGAAGGATGGTATTTTAGCATTGTTCACCATGGCAAAAAAATAAAAAAAGAAAATATATGCCCATAAATAGGGGAATGACTTAATAAATCATGTAGATAAACATCATTAAAAGAAGAAAGCTCTAGCAGTCGCCTTGAGACATTTCCTATAAAATATTTTTTGAGTGAGAAAAGCAAGTTGTAGCAAATTAAGTATAATATGAAGCCACACTGGTAAAACAAATAATAACAAAGAGTTCTATGCATGAATATGTATAAAAAGCTGTTGCCATCAAGTTGATTCCAACTCATAGTGACCGTACAGGACAGACTTGCCCCCATAGGGTTTCCAAGAAGTGGCTGGTGGATTTGAACTGCTGACTTTTAGTTAGCAGCCGAGCTCTTAACCACTGCACCATCAGGGTTCCATGAATATGTATGAAAACCCCATTGGTGTTGAGTTGATTCCAACTCATAGTGACCCTGTAGGACAGAGTAGAACTGCCCCATAGGGTTTCCAAGGAGTGGCTGGTGGATTTGAACTACCGACCTTTTGGTTAGCAGCCCTAGCTCTTAACCACTGTACCATCTGGGCTTCATGAATATGTGTACTGTATACATATTTGTGCCTCTCAATTTTTGTGAGCATAGAAAAACATGGAAGGTTATAGCCTGAGTTAGTAATACAGGATGGATAAGAAGCAGTAATGGGGAGATGAGGAAAGGGGAGGGTAGAGGAAGAGACCCCCCCCAAAAAAAACCAAACCCAGTGCCGTCGAGTCGATTCTGACTCATAGCAACCCTATAGGACAGGGTAGAACTGCCCCACAGAGTTTCCAAGGAGCACCTGGTGGATTCAAACTGCTGACCCTTTGGTTAGCAGCCGTAGCACTTAACCAGTACGCCACCAGGGTTTCCAGAGGAAGAGAAGAGCATGAAAAAGAATTAGGGAAGCTTGTAGTAAAGACAGAGTATGAGAATACTAATACCTACCTCAAACAGATTAAGTTACATGTTTATTTTCATTTTTTTAAATGTCATTCACTTTTCAATTATCTTCACATTATGTCATAGAGGAGAGAAAACTAGATTATGTGTTCAATAAGAGTGTGGTGGCGTAGAAAGACCCTAGTGTTATCTTGGCTGCTAGCCATTGGGTGACTTGTGTCAGTCACTTGCCTCTCGAAACCCCGTGGGGTCCTGATGACCCCCAGGTCCTCCCAAACTCCCAGCTCCTTATCTGTGCTCTAGCCCAGGATTTCTCCATGGTTACTATTGACATTTGGGCTGGAGAATTCTATCCTGGGGAGGGGGGCTGTCCTGTGCATTGTGGGATGCTTAGTAACACCCATGCCCTCTACCCAATAGATGCCGGTAGCACCACCCAGTGCTGACTGCCAAAAATGTCCCCAGATATTATCAAATGTCCCTTAGGGACAAAATCACCCACAGTTTTGAGCCACTAATCATATGATAATTATTATATCCTTTTCCTGAGATTTGTTTCTCCGGTAACTTAAAAGGATGCTTCCCAATGACTCCTTTGAGAACTGACCTCTTTGCGTTATTTCAGTGCCCTTTATTTTCACAAAGTTTGTGTCACCTTATCACTTGTGAGAGAGGGAAGTATAAGCTTATTGTTTCCCTCTCAGTATCGCACAAACAAGCTATAATGACTCATCCATTGTGGGCGCAAGGAACCTCAGCCTTCAGGAGCTCAGGGAACGTTCGCGATAAATCTTAGTTATCTGAATTGTTTTGAGCTACAATTATAGGGCTAGGAAACAATGACTTAGAAGTTTTTTAAAAAACTAAGGGAAGTTCCTTTCTATTCATTTGCTCTGTAATCGCACACACACACACACACACACACACACACACACACACACAGGAACTGTTTTATTGTCTACGGCACTCTTTTCTCTAAGAATCTGGGGTATTACTAAAGCGATAATCTAGGACAAAGGAATAAACCAGGAGAATACGTTAGGGCTTTCATGATTTTGCTTTAAGGATATTGCTCTGAGTGTGAATATTTCAGACGACTTTGGAATCTTGAACACTCCAAAAGTTACAACCTGAAGAAAATTCCCTCTGAAAGTCATACATGGATCAAGAACTTCCAGAGAGACTGTTGTATTTGCCTCAAGTGTGTCTTTCAAGAGGTTTTCTCAAACAAGAAGAACAGAGGACTGAGGAACTTCCGTCATGTTTATAGAACTGATTGTGTAATTTTTCTTTTTGTGGCAAAATATAATCTGAGACTTCCTTTCGCTATAATCCATTAGTTGAGTAGAAGTAAACGACCCCACAAGTTTAGCAATTTGATGCCTATGAGATTTATTAAAAATAACCTAATTATTGTTTAAAAAAAATGACAGGTCAGTTCACAGCATGATGGAAACTTTTTTATCTTTATAGTAATCTTAAAACATTTACTCATTCATTTAACTAAGTTTTTCTAAATCCTGTGTGTCAGGTATTATGCTGGGAATTCAATAGTGAATGGAGACTTGGTGGCACAACGGTTAAGATCTCTGCTGCTAACCAAAAGTTTGGCAGTTTGAATCCACCAGCTGCTCCTTGGAAACCCTATGGGGCAATTCTACTCTGTCCTATAAGGTCACTATGAGTCAGAATCAACTCAACAGCCAGGGGTTTGGTTTTTGGTTATTCACTGAATAAAAATATTTTTCTCCCTACCCTTGTGGAGTATAAGTTACAGTAGAGTTGAGAGACATTATTAGCTATACACTTTCATAAATAATTAGTACATTTTCTGAAGGAGAGATATATGATGGGATCTGTTTTACTCAGGATGTCTGAGGAACTGATACTTGAAGTGAGACAGGAAGAAGTTAGCTAGGTGAAGAACAGAGGGAAGAGCATTTCGTGAAAGGGGAACACATGCGTGAAGTCTCTGTGATGACGGGGAGAATGGGGAAGATGAGAGCCTGAGAGAAGGCCAGTGTAACGAAAATAGAGACGGAAAGTGGAGAGAAAGGCATGAGATAAGCCTTGAGATGTCAGCAGAGCCACTTCTAGTTCAAAATAAGTTTCTTGTTAATCCTATAGGCAATGAGAAGACCATGAAGAGTTTTAAATAAGAAGTTGACATAGTCGGTGCTATTTAAGCAAGGGGTTGATAATTTTATATTTTGAATTATCATCCTGGTTGAGTTTAAGGAATGGGGATGAGGGGGTGGAAGTGATGCTGCTATTCTGGCAGGTAATTTAGGAGAATATTTAACTGATCCAAGCAATGGCAGATGATAGTTTGCATTAAAGTGGTCGCTACAGTGGTGGTAGAAATGGAGAAACGTGAGCAGATTCAAGAGATATTTATTGGGCAAGATCAATTCAAATGTGTAGTTGGTATTGGTCGGAGGTGGGAACAGGGTGAAGGAAAGAGGTAATTACGAGAATGATCCTGGAAAAACTGAGTCCAGGAGGTATTATTTTGTGTGAAGTGTAGATGAGGCTCAGATAATTCAGCTAACTTCCCCAGTTTACAGAGTCAGTCTGTGGCAGAGCGAGAGCCGAACCCAAATGAGTCCAAAAGCAAAACCAATGGTTTATTCATGACTTAACCTTTCTTCTCTAAATACTTTGTAAGAGAGTAAATTTTACCCAGGAAACGAGACACTGAAAAAAAAGTTTGGTGTCCTTTTTGGTATAAATTGGAATGCTGGTACTTTTACTTTGATAAACTTCAAAGTATATCAGCTCCCACCCACCTCTTCTTGGGCTTTGACCTCACCCACATTCAATTTGGCAGGTGACTTGACAATTAACCTCTAGTAATCCAATTAAAATGTGATTCTGGGGACATGGCAGTGGTAGCGGTTACATTGTTTTCTAATCTTTCAAATCGCAACATGAAAAAGGTGGAACAAATTGATAGCAAAACCAAAAACATATGGATGCTATTTAAAATAAAACCAGATATGACTTATTCCTACAAATCCCAAACTACAAAGGGATAAGGACAAGCTACACAGCCACACGACTTGTATGGTATTGGTATTTAAGAAACCCAAAGTATATGAAACCAGGAGAAATCCAAAATAGCCAGTGCAATGCAGTGGAAAGTGCCAATTTAAAAGTAGCAGCTGAAAGTAGGACAGATTTTTTCCCCCAGTGAAATAGTGGATAAATGAAAGGGGCTTTTGGTAAGGTTAAAAGGATTGGATCAGTCAGTCCCCAATAGACTCTCAGGACTGACCCACCAAGCCTCCTTTCCAGGCAGGGCCCCATACAAAGGAGAAACTTCTGAGAGTGGAATTAAAATTGGTCAGTAAGGAGACAATAGAAGTTAAGGAAATAGAAGGTCCAGATGAAAGGTGGGGGGGGGGGGAAGGGAAAGAGTCAAGCAAGCTCAGAAAGTAAGCTACTATAAGTTTAAACTCCAGACCAAACCCAGTGCCAACGAGTTGATTGTGACTCATAGCGACCCTATAGACAGAGTAGAACTGCCCCATAGAGTTTCCAAGGAGCACCTGGTGGATCTGAACTGCTGACCCTTTGGTTAGCAGCCATAGCACTTAACCACTAAGCCACCAGGGTTTCCACTATATCTTTAGACACTACAAAAAAAAAAAAAAAAGAGAAGAGCGGAATCTGTAGAGTAAGAAATTCTGCACTGACCATGCTTCCTTTTAAAAGTTAAGGAAAACTAATTTACATAAAAATGAACACATAGAATATTTGAGGTCAAATTCCTTGCAAAAGTACTATAAGAAAATAGAGAATAAGAACACCCCTACAAACAATGAAAATATGTTAGAAGGATATACCCACAAACAGAATAAACTGTAAACTTTTATTTCAAAATTGAATAAAAGAAACTAAGTCATAAACACATGAAAGAAAACACAAATCAGAATTAGGAAACATAAGTTGGATTTTGAAAAGTTCAGAAATTTAGTGACAGAACTAAGGAAAAAATTAAAAGTAGAAAATGAAAATCCTTTCAGAAAAGAGTACTAAACCAGAAGGGACACAAAAGCAAATAAACGCAGCAGATAATGCCTTAAAAGGAAGAAATGGGGGGAAAAAAGGAAAAAAGGCAAGAAAGTTTCAACATAAGTATAATAAGAGTCCTTGACGGTACAAACCAAACCAATGAATAGAATAAATGCTGAAAACTATAATTTAAGAAAATTTAGAATGAAGAGTAACCTGAAATTACAAACGGAAATACTAGGCTTCATTCCTGAGAATATTGAACCAGAATGACCAACATCAAGACATACTCCAGAAAAATTACTGAGCCTAAAGTGATTCCTTTTTTTCTTTCTTTACTTAGTGCTGGGAAGTGTGGTTAGACAGCTCCCATTTGTCAGCTTTCGTTAGTAATCTACTTGATTGAGATAAGCCACCTTGCCCAAGGCCACACCTACTTCCTGGGAGATCTTACATCCAATCCCTGGTCGACTTGGGTATAAAGACCCACTCCCCTCTTCACAAGTCGAGATGATTACTGGCTTCTGAGCTCCCTACGGGGTGAGCTGATGTTTTGCTGTGACATCACCACAGCTCAACTTCTCTCTTCACCCAGCCCTGCCTTCTCCGTTCTCTCCACTGCTGTTGAGCCTAAAGCGTTCTCTGATAAACTTGCCGGATGCTGGTTGTCATCTCAGTGTGGTCTTCCCTGGGAACCCTAATATGAGACAGGCATCTAGGCAACAAGAGCATAAGACTTAAATGGGGAAAAAAAAGTAGTTGACCACCACGTTTTTGACAGCAACATTATATGGCAGAAAAAATAAATAAAAATAACATATTTAAAATACTAAAGCAAAGAAAATCTAAACCAAAGATTTATATTCAGGAAATTTGACTTTAAAGTATAAAGAACACAGAAAAATGATTATCAACCTGAATGAACTCAGGAAATAATCTTTCGTATGGGTCCTCTCTAAGTAATTTATGAGAAAATGAGATCCAGACAGTCAGAATAGAGGCACATATATGTAAGTATTAGAGAAGAGTATTTAACATAGTTACTTTTAGAACTAAGATTAAATTAGGATTAAAACGGGTAGGGCACTTCCACCCCATATATACTGAATCAGAATCTACATTCTAAAGAGATCCCCAGGTGATTCCTATGTATAACTTCATGAAAACTTGTCAGAAATGCAAATTCTCAGCAGGGGTTCGAACCAGAACAAACCAGTTCAAACCCCTACTGTTCCTTTACACAAAAAGTTTGCTGACCCCTAGTGTAGCAGAAAGAGGTTATGGCTGTCATACAGAAGATATTTGGGAAAATATATGTCACCCTGATTTTGAATTAGAAGTAGTAATATCAAATTACGAGGTAAATATTAGCGTATTTGTGTGTGTGTGTGTGTGTTTATTTTGTGGCCCTGTCCACTAAAAAGGCTTAGAAAAATGGTCAACCTAGTAGCAGTGAGCATCCTTAGTATTAGATTATGGCCTTGAAATATTTTTTCCTGATAAAAGAATCCAGAGCTTCTAGGAGAAATGAGTAAATTTAGATCTGGGGCAGGAAGTATACAAAATTATCATAGTTAATAATGAGAAATCTTTGAGAGACAATTTGAGGTATGTCAGAAGGATTCAGGAGTCAACTTGAAAAAGCTCCTGTCCAAAGAGGCACCAATTTGTGCTTCAAAAATGGTAGCGATCGCAGTGGCTAAAAACCCATCAGATGTGTTTAAATCCATGAGTTTATAACGATATTAAAATATGAAACTAGTTGTTCACCTCAAAAGATTATAGGGAACCAATTTGTTACCTTGAATATTTATAACAACCGGTCGAGAATAAAGCATACGCCCTGTTTTTTCTGTATAAACTGCATCAATACTACATGTAATAGTAGGTAAGGGAAAGATTCTCTGATAAAATTTTCCTACCTAATAAACAAGGTGTATCTTGCAGCACATGCCATCACCCAAAGGATAAAGCGACCTATAAGTCAGTCATCAACAGCAGCTAACATCACAAAAAGAGAGACAGCAGACATCAAATGCCTCCCCCGTAAACACACAGCACCACCTCTGAGTTCTGCCGGATGGATAGAACCCCAGTCTGGTCTGGATTAGCCTGAGCTGGTCCGGTTTTCAAAAACTATCAGGCGTAGAGGGACGTGCTGAACTGAGCTGTGTGCTGGTGGTCAGCACAATCCAGACTGTGGAAAAATGTCCAGGTCAAATGCCTCAAATTCTTCAACAGAAAATTGTTAAAAAAAAAAAAAAAAGGAATGAAAAGGGAACTGGATTAAAAGACTAACAGACACACCAATTTTTTTTTAATGGACAAAATTTAACTGTAGTTCCTAGAATGTTCACTGGGCGATAAAAGCATAAGAAGAGTCAAGGAAATGATTATTATAAAAGTACCAAACAAAGCAGTTGCCACTGAGTCTGTTCCAACTTACGGCGACCCCATGTGTGTGGGAGCAGAACTGTGCTCCCCGGGGTTTTCCATGTCTGTGACCTTTCAGAAGGAGATCACCAGGTCTTTCTTCCGAGGCATCTCTGGGTAGATTCAAACTGCCAGCTTTTTGGCTAGTGGTCAAGTGTTTAATCATTTGCACCACCCAGGGGCTCCGTGAAAGTAAAGACAGCGGGTAAAGTTGAGGGAACGAGGGACGTGCTTTGGGTGGTTTCTGAGGTGGTGGCAAAGTTCAATTTCTTGACCTGAGTGGTGGTAACAAGGGTGTTCACTTTATAATAATTCATTAAGCTCTGCGTTTGCTTTGTGTGGGCTTTTTTTCTTTTTCCTAATCCTTGCTTCATTTTAAAATGCAAAGACAGAAAATAAGAAAATGTAATTTCATTGGATAAAAAACCAAAAAATCGAACCCATCGCTGTTGAGTCGATTCTGATTCATAGTGACCCCATAAGATAGAGTAGAACTGTTCCACAGGGCTTCCAAGGAGTGGCTGGTGAATTCCAACTGCTGAATTTTTGATTAACAGCTGAGCTCTTAACCACTGTGCCACCAAGACTCCTCAATTTAGTTGGATAACCCCAGTTTATTCTAAAAAAAAAGTAAGTGCCTCGAGAGATATACTGTTGCACTTGAACAAAGAAAGTACTAAAAGTATGTTTCATACTTCTTAAATATCTGAAAAAGCTGTTTCAACTGAGAATTAAGATGGTAAATTAATTTAAAACACAATTTATACTTTTACCTTATATCCAGCTGAGTAAAGTGACACAGTATTATGTCTAAAATGTATCTAATCTGTGTACAGCATGTATTCTCAAGACTCTTTGTGATAAAATCTATGTGTTTTGAACATGTGCCTAGATAATTAGCACCCGAGGGAATACTCAAGGGTTACCTCACCACAAGGGCTGAGAAAGGGGAAAGACCATGGTGATATCAGGGACAAGGACTTTGGATAAGGAGTGTCCTTTGATCCTCCAGGTCACGTCAGCAGAGATTTCTTGGAATGAGGAATAAAGGATGGTGAATGTCAGGTCTAGAAGTTGCCCTGGGTGCCCATTAGATGTCCGATTCATTATCATGATGTTTCCACAGCTGTATTTCTTATAGAAGGAGTTGCAGGAAATCTGTCATCCTTCTGAAAAACAAGTAAGGGTCACTATAGCCCCATTATTGGCCCAAAGCAGGAAATACAACCAAGGCCAACATAATACACTTCCGCTGAGAGTAACACGACTTAGGAAAGAGTGGTGGGTGTTTCATAGGATTGCCAGTCTAAACTGTTCCCAGGCCAGTCATGATGGAAGGACATGCTTCCTTAATGACCAACAGCTTATGACAAATTGCAAAGCCTATCAATAGACAAAGGAGGCCTGTGCATCAGGAGGCACTTCTTTTCTGATGCTCCAGGAAATATTAATCACTGATGACAAAGTGAAATAAAACAAAGATGGCTGTTGACATGCCATTTTCAAGAGTGTGCCAGCACTATGTTACTGCCCATGGGGATGGGAAGGTCAGGCAGAGCGGCCCATAAGAACAATTATTATTTTTTTTTTCTGGCACTGACTTCTTCACCAAACCACCTATTTGACTTTAGGTAAAGTATTAAACTAAAAAACAGAGGTTGCCTTTCTGATGGGAAATTAGAGAAATTAAGGTACTATTTTTCTGGTGATGTTCATTATTAAGGTCATTAACTGAAATTAGGCAGGTCGCCTCTGAAAGAAAGTCAAGTCACATACATTCTAGGTGGTATAGAGGAACTCTGGTGATACTGCTTTTAAAGAAAATCTGTGCCTTGCCCATGTGCCAAGTATAAAATGATAGGTAGATAGATAGATGATAGATAGTGGATAGGCAGGCAGGCAAGTGGGCGGGCAGGCAGGCGGGCAGGCGGGCAGGTGGGAGGGCAGGCAGGTAGTTGATAGGTAGATCCAAAACCAAACCAAACCCAGTGCTGTCGAGTCCATTCTGACTCATAGCGACCCTATAGGACAGAGTAGAACTGCTCCATAGAGTTTCCAAGGAGCGCCTGGCAGATTCAAGCTGCCCACCTTTTGGTTAGCAGCCGTAGCACTTACCCACTACACCACCAGGGTTTCCAATAGGTAGATAAAAAAAAAAACTGTCGTCAAATTAACTCTGATACGTGGAGACCTTATGTACAACAGAACAAAATGTTGCCTAGTCCTGCATCATCCTCACAATTGCCAGTGTGTTTGAGTCCATCTTTGTGGCTATTGTGCCAATCCACCTCAAGGAGGGTCTCCTCACTCTAGCTGGCCTTCTCCTTACCAAACACGCTGCCTCCCCCAGCGGTTGATTTCTCCTGATGACATCTCCAAAGCAAGCTAGATGGATGATGTTCTGTTGTGATCTATTAGGTTTTCACTGGCTAATTTTTAGAAGCAGGTCACCAGGCCTTTTTTCCTAGTGCATCTTAGTCTGGAAGCTCCACTGAAACCTGTCCACCGTTGGTGACCCTACTGGTATTTGAAATATTGGTGGCATAGCTTCCAACATCATAGCTACACACAGACCACCAGGGTATGACAAACTGACAGATGGGTGGTAGACAAAATATTACTAGATAGTTAATTTATAATATACTTTGAAGTCTCAAATTTTATCTAAAAACAGATTTTTAAAATTGTCTAGTGGTTTTCTTTGGAGAAGTTAAAAATGATTCATTCATTAGTTACTCCTTTTACGTGAATAAACACCTCATAAAGTTAGTAGCTACCATGTATCTCTCAATCCTAACCTGCTCACCATTCATACAACTGTAAGTATTAACACACTCCCATGGGGAGGCCTGGGCCCATCCAAGTCTTGAGCCTCTGAAAACCAGTCTTCTCAATATATTGGAAAATGCTTTATCACTAGAGAGTCAGGGATAAATACTGGTCTGATGTTCTATACCAAGTGTCCACTGTGCCTGGGGAAGTGCTCCTGGTCCTCGATCAGCATTCCGCAACTCCTACAACTCCGGTCTACCTTCCACCTGTGTGCTGATTACCCCTGACTGACTTGGCTCCTGTCTGGATTCCTATCTCAGCCCCTATAGCCAGGTCAGCCAGCTGGAGTCCTGACACTGCCTAATTTCTTCCAGGGCCCACTCCCAACACTGCTGTTCCCTATTCTATTGAGCAGCAACTAATTCCCGAGTCAGACTTGCATTGGCCTTAGCTCCCTCCCGGGAATACCCAGAGTGCCGTCTGGACAGGGGTATACCAGATTTCCTGAAGTTTCATTTATGGAATAAGAAAATTGAGGCAAAAGACACACTCAATACCAAGTTCGAAGGCAAATTCTGTATTCTACTTGCTTCTACCTATGACAAAGATGGCTTCTCGTTGCTAAGTGTTGTCAAGTCGGTTCCTACACACAGTGACCCTATGTACAACAGAATGAAATACTGCCTGGTCCTGTGCCATCCTCACAATCAGTGTTATGCTTGAGCCCATCCTTACAGCCACTGCATCAGTCCACCTCACCAAGGGTCTTCCTCTTTTTTTGCTGGCTGTCTACCAAGCATGATGTCCTTCTCCAGGGACTGGTCCCTTCTGATAACATATCTAAAGTACCTAAGACGAAGTCTCACCAACCTCACTTTCAAGGAGCTCTCTGGCTGTGCTTCTTTCAACAGTCTTTTTCATTCCTCTGGCAGTCCATATTATAGTCAATATTCTTCCACAACACCATAGTTCAAAGGCATCAGTTCTTCTTTGGTCTTCCTCATTTATTGTCTAGCTTTTGCATGCATATGAGGTGATTGAAAATACCATGGTTTGGGTCAGGCGCACTCTAGTCCTCAAGGTGACATCTTTGCTTCTTAACACTTCAAAGAGGTCTTTTGCAGCAGATTTGTCCAGTGCAATATGGCATTTGATTTCTTAACTACTGCTTCAATGGCCATTGATTGTGAATCCCAGTAAAATGAAATCCTTGATAACTTCAATATTTTCTCCTATTACCACAATGTTGCTTACTGGTCCAGTTGTAAGAATTTTTGTTTTATGTTGAGATGTAATCCATACTAAAGGCTGCAGTCTTTGATCTTCACCAGTAAGTGCTTCAAGTCCTCTTAGCTTTTTAGCAAGAAAGGTTGTACTATCTGCATATTGCAGATTGTTAATGAGTCTTCCTGCAATCCTGATGCCATGTTCTTCTTCATATAGCCCAGCTTCTTGGATTATTTGCTCAGCATACAGATTGAATACGTACGTTGAAGGATACAACTCTGATGCACACCTTTCCTGATTTTAAACCATACAATATTCCCTTGTCCTTTGGAACTACTACCTCTTGGTCTATGTACAGTTTCCACATGAGCACAATTAAGTGTTCTGGAGTTCCTGTTCTTTGCAATGTTATCCGTAATTTGTTATGATCCACACACGATCAAATGCCTTTGCATAGTCAATAATACACAGGTAAACATCTTTCTGGTATTCTCTGCTTTCAGCCAAGATCCATCTGACATCAGTGATAACCCTCATTCCACATCCTCTTCTGAATTTGGCTTGAATTCCTGGCAGTTCCCTGTCAATATACTGCTGCAACCATTTTTTGAAGGATCTTCAGCAAAATTTTACTTGTGTGTGATGTTAAGGATATTGTTTGATAATTTCCATATCCTATTGGATCACCTTTCTTTGGAATGGGCACAAATATGGATCTCTTCCAGTTGGTTGGCCAGGTAGCTGTCTTCCAAATTTCTTGGCGTAGACTGGTGAGCACCTATAGCACTGCATCCATTTTTGAAACGTGGCAGTTGGTGTTCCATCAATTCCTGTGGCCTTGTTTTTTGCCAATGCTTTCAGGGCAGCTTGGACTTCTTCTTTCAATACCATCAATTCTTGATCATATGCTACCTCCTGAAATGACTGAACATTTCCCAGTCTTTTTTGGTAGAGTGACTGTGTGTAATCCTTCCATCTTCTTTTGATGCTACCTGTGTCACTTAATATTTTGCCCACAGAATCCTTCAAAATTGCAACTCAAGGCTTGAATTTTTTTCCTCAGTTCTTTCAGCTTGGGAAATGCAAAGCATGGTCTTCCCTTTTGGTTTTCTAATGCCAGGTCATTGCACGTTTCTTTATAATACTTTGTCCTCTGGAGCTGCCCTTTGGATTCTTCTGTTCAGCTCTTTTATTTCATCATTTCTTCCATACACTTTAGCTACTTTCCACTCAATAGCAAGTTTCAGAGTCTCCTCTGACATCCATTTTGGCCTCTTCTTTCTTTCCCATCTTTTTAATGACCTTTTGCTTTCTTCATGTATGATGTCATTGTCATTCCACAACTTACCTGGTCTTTGGTAATTAGTGTTTACTGTGTCAAATTTATTTTTGAGATGGTCTCCAAATTCAAGTGGATATACTCAAGATCATATTTTGGTTCTCATGGGCTTGTTTTAATTTTCTTCAGCTTGTACTAGAACTTGCATGTGAGCAATTGATGGTCTCATCTGCAGTCGACCCCTGGCCTGTTCTGACTGATGATATTGAACTTTTCCATTGTTTCTTTCCACAGAGGTAGTTGATTTCATTCCTGTTTATTCCATCGGGTGAGGTCCATGTGTATAGTTGTCATTTATGTTGGTGAAAGAAGGTATTTGCAATGAAGAAGTCATTGGCCTTGCAAAATTCTATCATGTCATCTCTGTTGTCCTTTCTATCACCAAAGCCATATTTTTTAACTACCAATCCTTCTTCTTTGTTTCCAACTTTCACGTTCCAATCACCAGTAATTATCAATGCATCTTGATTGCATGTTTGACCAACTTCAGATGGGAGAGGTTGGTAAAAAATCTTCAACTTCCTCATCTTTGGCCTTAGTTTTTGGTAAGGAAATTCTGAATAATAGTCTTATTAACTGGTCTTCCTTGTAGGTGTATGGATATTATCCCTTCAATGACATCGTTGCACTTCAGGATAGATCTTGAAATATTCTTATTGATGATGAATGAGACTGCATTCCTTTTCAATTTCTCATTCATGGCATAGTAGACCATATGATTTTCTGATTCAAAATGGTCAATACCAGTCCATTTCAGCTCACTAATGCCTAAGATATGGATGTTTATGCATACCATTTCATTGCTGACAACTTCCAATTTTCCTAGATTCATGCTTTGTACATTGCAGGTTCTGATTATTAATGGCTATTTGCAGCTGTTTCTTCTTATTTTGAGTCCTGCCACATAAGCAAATGAAGGTCCTGAAAGCTTAACTCCATCCACGTCATTAAGGTTGACTCTACTTTGAAGAGGCATCTCTTCCTCAGATGTATTTTGAGTACTTTCCAAACTGAGGGGCTCATCTTCTGGCACTATATTAGATAATGTTTCGCTGTTATTCATGAGGTTTTCACTGGCCAATTTTTTTCAAAACTAGACCTCCAGATCCTTCTTCCTAGTCTGTCTTAACCTGGAAGCACTGCTGAAACCTGTCCACCATGGGTGACTCTGCTCATATTTGAAATACTGGTGGAGAACTTTGGCATTCCTGGCTCTATGCATTAGTTTCCTGGAAATTTCCATCTGACTCAGCTGTGTTTTTTCATATCCTTTCCTTACTCCATCCTTCCTTCATCCCTTTCTTCATTTTTATTCCTTCTTTCTCTTCCTTATTCCCTGCTAGCTGCTTCCCTGGATACTGCGGAAGACACCAAAATGAATAACACTTGATCCCTGTTCTTAAAGCATTTTAAATCTAGTGAAAAAGAAAGACATGTAGAAAATTAGCAATAAAACAAGTTTAAGTTAAATCTGTACATTCAAAGAAGCAGAAGCAAAGGGCTATGACAGTGTTTACCATCCATCTACTTAAATGTTATCTGTTCTTCCAGCCACTCTTATGTGTGTCATAGCTCTTAGTATCAATGCTACTTGCAATCTATTAAAAAATCCCTCTGAATGGAAGATGTCATCAGGAGAAGAAAAGAAGTGCTCCTTCTTAATTTTCAAGGTCACATAGCTAGATGGGATTCTGTCTTATTCCAGAGCTTGTTCGTAACCCCTACACTAATCTGCCTCCCCAATACTTTCTAACTGACTAACTTCTAGGTCCTCTCCTGGACAAGTAGAGCCTGTTCAACTGGATGGTGTTCAGCCAGCACTACAGGCCCAAAAGCAGGTAGTGGCTGACACTTGGCTACTCCATTCTCCTGAGCATTGCTGGGTAAATGGATCACAAGCATAGAAATGGTATGGATGACCCTAAGGCCAGCATACACTATAGCTCCTGCTTTTGCCTCTCTCTCTCTTCATTTCCTAAAACTATCCAGGTATTTAGATACAAACACCATAGAGGTACAAGCCTTAGTAATGAAGCAAAATATATGAGGCCAAAGATTTTGATCTACCCTTTGCCTTCAGCCTGCTACCCTGAGGATATCCATTTCATGATGTTTTCAAGGAACTCCTTTCAAGATATGGAGATTTGATAAAATTTAAGGCTGCCTTCATAAATTAAAAAATAAAATAAAGTAACATTTGACTGCTTCCAAATGCAACACATTTTACTTTAGGGAAATAGATTACTTGGGCTTTTAATTGCTTTTCTTTCCTTCTTTATCCTATGACTATTGCTACCTTAAAATGTGGGATAACCTTGGAGTCAGATTTCCTTGAATGAGGTTGGTCACCCATTAATGGGTTTGCTTCAGCTACTGAAAATCAGTTATAATTGCAACCTGTTAGTTTTCACTAGATTTTGAACACTTTAAGGCTCCAAATACTCAATTTATGAATAAGAAGCCCTGGAGTTTATAGAATGATAATATTAAAGCAGTGGGAGAGGAGAGCTTTTGGGGTGGTAAGGGTGGGGCTTTGGAAGTGATGTGAGAAGTTATGTGGTTTGGTTGTCTTTTTTAGAACATGGGCTCATAGGGCCAAGGATTTAAATCATAGGGCAGTATACTTAGACATGTCCTAATCTCACTGCAGAATGTCTATATTTTAAGGAGGTGAGGAAAAAAGTAAAACAAAATCTGCAGACTCAAAGAGCAGAAAAGCTGCAGATGCAATGAGAGGTAGAAACATTGGTGACAGATGTTCTTGACTTATTGGAGAGCCCTTAATCCAGACCGCATCTTCATCATCTCTCTGACACTGCCTCTTCCTCCAAGCCATGGCAGGCTGAATAATGGCTTTTACAAGTGTTCTCAACAGAGGGATGCTGTGAAATTCCAGCATCCCTTCCACTCAGACCGTTACAGCAGCCTTGTAAATACCTTTCCTTAATCCAGCCACCCAGTAGGACACAACTCTATTGAAAAATAAATCTTTGGTAGTACTAAAGGTTCTCAAAAGATATACTCAAAAGGAGCCTGGGATTTAAGCCTGTTATGGCTGGGTCATCTCAGCTTTTAGATATATCCGACAATCAGCCCAATAGTCTGTATAGCAGAGGGAACATAAGATATTCATGTCATTTAGCTATTGTTCATTCGTTTAATTCATTGAATTAGTAAACTCTTGTGAGTACTACCAATTCCCAAGCCTTTGGGGGAGTTTGGATGTTCTAAAGAGATATTTGTCTGGCTCTAAGAAGCAAAAATAATGTTACAATATTTCTGGGACAAGCCAGAGGAAGGCAATGAATAAACCAGAGAGCTGTCAAAGCGACGGGATTAGAAAAGAAGTCAAAACAAACCATACGTTTTGGGGCAAATTCAGCTTAAATATACATCCTGGTGACCAACACCTATCAAATAATAATTCAAATTCATTTTCAAGTAGATTTCTGCTTCTGAATAAGATGGAATAGCAGGGACTGGATTTATCAATCCACCTGATACAAGCCAAATTAAATAAATGAGTGAGTGAGTAAGATGAAAGATTAAATACATGAATTAACATCTTTAGACATTAGACTCCAGGAATCAAAGGACAGTGATCCTTGAGAGATGGTAAACAAAAGAGGAAATCCTATGATTACTCTATCTTACTGCCTGACAAGAATTTCGAGGTTGTAACAAAAGGAGGTAAAAACCCAGGCAGAGTCTAGTAGTCGTGCGAGTTGAGTAGATGGACCTGTAAGTGCAGGGAGAACAAAGCACCTAGAGTTTGCAGAGGAGAGTATTAAAGAGAAGAGAGCTGCACAGAGAGAGAGGATCCCCTCTGAACCAACTACTGAGTACTGATCAGTATATATGTGACAGAAGATCAACTAGGGATAGGGCACATGGGATAGGAATAGCTCCAGCCAGAATGGGAAACCTCATTACCCCTAGGCCACTGGGTAGATTACTCAGGAGGGTTTTGCTTCAGTAGCAGGGAAAAGTTAGCTGTAAACTAAATTGCCTTTCCCACCTAGCAAAGTTTAAAACCAAGGCCCCACAGGATTAAACTGTTCCCAAATAACAAATGGATCCTGTAGCAAAGCTTAATAATATTTGTAGGAACACAAAATTATCCAGTACCCTATAAGGTAAAATTCCCAATGTCTGGCACCCAATAGAATATTACTAGATATTCAAAGAAACAGGAAAATATGACTTACAACGAGGAGAAAAATTAATTAATTGAAACTCACCTCTTCCTATTCCTGAAATGGAGTAGATGATAGAATTAGTAAATAAGGGTGATAATAGAGTTATTATATGAATACTCCATAAGTTCAAAAAACTGGGTAGAAACATGAAAAATATAACAAAGACCCAAATAAAACTTCTACAAATGAAACTACAACCTTTTAGGTAAAAAAAATTACACTGGATGGAATTAACAACTGATTAGTCATTATAGAAGTAAAGATTAATGAATTTGAAGGAGTAGTTATACAAATTATTCAGAATTATTCAAAAAACGGAGAAAGGCAATTTTTAAAAAATGAAAAAACCATCAGTAAGCTATGGGAAAACTTAAAATGGCCTAATATATTGTAGTTCTTGAAGAAGAAGAGACAGGGAAGGAATAGAAAAAAATATTTGAAGAAATAATGACCAAAAAATTGCTAAACTTGGTTAAAACTAACCAAACCGAAAACGAAATCCACTGCCATTGAGTCGACTACAACTCATAGCAACCCTATAGGACAGAGTAGAACTTACCCATAGGGTTTCCAAAGCTGTAAATCTTTATGGAAGCAGACTGTCATATCTTTCTCTCTTGAAGTGGCTAGTGGGTTTGAACCGATGATCTTCAGTTTAGCAGCTGAGTACTTAACCACTGCACCACTAGGACTCCTTTGGTTAAAACTACTTACCCCCAAATTCAAGAAGTTCAGCGTTCCACAGGCACAAGAAAAAATGAGAAAACTATACCGTAGCACATCAGAATAAATTGCTGGAAATCAGTGATGAAGAGAAAATCTTAGGAGCAGCCATAGAAAAAAAAAAAGGCATATTATATATAGATAGCATGAAACTTATCATCAGAAACAATGCAAGAAAGAAGGTAGAATATTTTTAACGTGCTAAAGAAAGAAAAAAAAAAAAACTGCTTGCCTACATCCAGTGAAAATAACATTAAAAAACCAATGCTAAATAAAGACATTTTCAGACATAAAAGCTGAAAGAATTCATCACTGGTAGACCTATAATATAAGAAATGTAAAACGATGTCCTTCAGGCAGATGAAAAATGATACCAGATGAAAATTTGGACCCATACAAAGCAATGAAAAACTGCAAATGGTAAATTATATGGGAAAAAATACAATACAAATTCTTTTTATTAAATATTTTTTAAGATAATTGACCACTTAAAGGAAAAATAATCAAAATGTATTCTGGGGTTCTGCCAAAAGTATGTAGAAGTAATAAGTACGACCAAACCAAAACCAAGCCAATTGCTCTTGCTTCAATTCTGGTTCATGGCAGCCCAGTGTGTGTCAAAGTAGAACCATGCTCCATAAGATTGTTGAAAAACCAAATTCTTACTTGGTTAGAAGTAAAAAGGAAATAAGTTTTATTGAGGAATAGAGCAACTGCAGTGAGGGAGAAAGAAGTACAGGAGTTGAGGAAGACTGTACACGAAAATTTAAGGAAATAGTAACCACAAGTAATATAACAGTTAATCTACAGACATCCTGGAGCCAGTCTGCACAAGTATTTTGTGAAAATGGGTCTGCTTGTCTTTCAAGGACAAGGGCGGATTGCATGAAAATATTCTTCCTGAGAACAGCGGCAGTTTTGCCCCCCTCCCCTCACTCCCTCAGAGTCAGAGCAGATTCACCCGTTACTGTGAGCTCAGCCTGTACGCCTCTCATTTTAGGGGTCTGCTAATAGGGTTTTCAGTGGCTGATTTTTCAGAAGTTGATTGCCTGGACTTTCTTTCAAGGCACCTCTGGGTGAACTTGAACCTCCAACCTTTCAGTTAGCAGCCAAGTGTATTAGCCATTTGCATCACCCAGAGACTCCAATAACTATGACAGCATAAGAGAATAAAGATATCTAAATGTCACGTAAGAGCATAAAGCCTGGGAAGTGAGAAATGGAAGTGCACTATTGTAAGGCTTTTAGACTAGAAGTGAAATGGTAATATGTCAGTTTAAGCAAGATTATAAGTTAAAAATGTATATTATAAGCCCTGAAGTAATTGCTTAAAATAATGAAGAGTTTTCAACAACAAATAAAAAAAGTGAGATAAAATGGAATTCATAGAAAAGATTCAATTAACACATAAGAGGGCAGAAAAAGAGGAAAGTATAAAGAACAGGTGAACAAATAGAAGACAAAATACAAGATGGTAGATTTAAACCCATTTTATTTCAGTACTAGCATTAAATGTAAATGGTTTAAACTTTCAATTAAAAGCCAGAGACTGTCAGATTATACATATATATGTATATACACACTCACACACAAGATCCAAAAATATGCTGCCTACAAGGAAAAAAAAATGCACTTCAAATATGAAGACACAAATAGGTTAAAAGGAATGAAAGGATATAGGATGCTAACACCAGTCAAAGGAAAGCTGGAATGGCTAAATTATTAGCAGCCAAAATAGATTTCAGAGCAAAGAATATTACTAGCAATAAAAACAGCACTTTTATAATTATTAAAGGATCAATTTATCAGGACGACATAACAGTGCCTGTTTATGCACAGGACACATGAAGCAAAAATTGATAGAACTAAGCTACTGGTAAACGCAATGGAAATTTTTGGAAGCTGATAGTAGTGACCTTGGCACGAGATGATGAATGTAATTAATGTCACTGAACTGTACATATTAAAAAATGTTGAAATGGCAAATATTTTGTTTGATATATGTATATGTGTATATATATACCTATACAGATATATCTTTATATATGCATACCATAATAAAAAAGACAACCATCAAAAAAATTGATAGATTTAAAAGGTGAAATAGATAAACCCATTATACTAGGAAATTCCAAAAGCCCTCTCTTAATAACTTATGGCAAAGTAGACAGAAAATTAGTAAGGATAGAGAAGACTTAACATTATTCACCAAGTTGATGAAATTGACATTTACAGAAGAATACCCAGCAACTCTCTTGGGCAGTTCTACTCTCACCTATAGCGTTGCTATGAGTTGGAATCAACTCGACGGCAATGGGTTTGATTTTTTTGGTTTACCCAGAGACATCAGAATACAAATTATTATTATTTTTTTTTAATTTTTATTAAGCTTCAAGTGAACATTTACCATTCCAATCAGTCTGTCACATGTAGGTTTACATACATCTTACTCCCTTCTCCCACTTGCTCTCCCCCTATTGAGTCAGCCCTTACAGTCTCTCGTTTCCTGCCAATTTTGCCATCTTCCCTCTCTTTCTATTTTCCCATCCCCCCTCCAGTCAAGAGTTGCCAACACACTCTCCAGTGTCCACCTGATTTAATTAGCTCACTCTTCATCAGCATCTCTCTCCCCCCCACTAACCAGTCCTTTTCATGCCTGATGATTTGTCTTTGGGGATGGTTCCTGTCCTGTGCCATCAGAAGTTCTGGGGAGCATTGTCTCTGGGATTCCTCTAGTCGCAATCATACCATTAGGTGTGATCTTTTAGTGAGAATTTGGGGTCTGTATCCCATTGGTCTCCTGCTCCCTCAGGAGTTGTCTGTTGTGCTCCCTGACAGGGCAGACATCGATTGTGGCCGGGCACCAACTAGTTCTTCTGGTCTCAGGATAATGTAGGTCTCTGGTTCATGTGGCCCTTTCTGTCTCTTGGGTTCTTAGTTGTCGTGTGACCTTGGTGTTCTTCCTTTGCCTTTGCTCCAGGTGGGTTGAGACCAATTAATGTATTTTAGATGGCCGCTTGTTGGCATTTAGGACCCCAGGCGCCACAATTCAAAGTGGGATGCAGAGTGTTTTCATAATAGAATTGTTTTGCCCATTGACTTAGAAGTCCCCTCAAACCAAGTTCCCCAGACCCCAGCCCCTGCTTCGCTGACGTTTGAAGCTTTCATTTTATCCCGAAAACCTCTTTACTTTTAATCCAGTCCAATTAGGCTGACCTTCCTTGTTTTGAGTGTTGTCTTTCCCTTCACCCAATGCAGTTCTTATCTACAGATTGATCAATAAAAAGCCCTCTCCCTCCCTCCCTCCCTCCCCCCTTTGTAACCACATAAGTATGTGTTCTTCTCCGTTTTTTCTATTTCTCAAGATCTTATAACAGCGGTCTTGTACAATATTTGTCCTTTTGCAACTGACTCATTTTGCTCAGCATAATGCCTTCCAGATTCCTCCATGTTATGAAATATTTCAGAGATTCGTCACTGTTCTTTATCGATGCATAGTATTCCATTGTGTGAATATACCACAATTTATTTACCCATTCGTCCATTGATGGACATCTTGGTTGCTTCCAGCTTTTTGCTATTGTAAACAGAGCTGCAATAAACATGGGTGTGCATATATCTGTTTGTGTGAAGGCTCTTGTATCTTTAGGGTATATTCCGAGGAGTGGGATTTCTGGGTTGTATGGTAGTTCTATTTCTAACTGTTTAAGATAACGCCAGATGGATTTCCAAAGTGGTTGTACCATTTTACATTCCCACCAGCAGTGTATGAGAGATCCAGTCTCTCTGCAGCCTCTCCAACATTTATTATTTTGTGTTTTTTGAATTAATGCCAGTCTAGTTGGTGTGAGAGGGAATCTCATTGTAGTTTTAATTTGCATTTCTCTAATGGCTAATGATCGAGAGCATTTTCTCATGTATCTGTTGGCTGCCTGAATATCTTCTTTAGTGAAATGTGTGTTCATATCCTTTGCCCACTTCTTGATTGGGTTGTTTGTCTTTTTGTGGTTGAGTTTTGACAGAATCGTGTAGATTTTAGAGATCAGGCGCTGGTCGGAGATGTCATAGCTGAATATTCTTTCCCAGTCTGTAGGTGGTCTTTTTACTCTTTTGGTGAAGTCTTTAGATGAGCATAGGTGTTTGATTTTTAGGAGCTCCCAGTTATCTGGTTTCTCTTCATCATTTTTGGTAATGTTTTGTATTCTGTTTATGCCCTGTATTAGGGCTCCTAGGGTAGATCCTATTTTTCTTCCATGATTTTTATAGTTTTAGTCTTTATGTTTAGGTCTTTGATCCACTTGGAGTTATTTTTTGTGCATGGTGTGAGGTATGGGTCCTGTTTCATTCTTTTGCAAATGGATATCCAGGTATGCCAGCACCATTTGTTAAAAAGACTATTATTTCCCCAATTGACTGACACTGGTCCTTTGTCAAATATCAGCTGCTCATACGTGGATAGATTTATATCTGGATTCTCAATTCTGTTCCATTGGTCTATGTGCCTGTTGTTGTACCAGTACCAGGCTGTTCTGACTACTGTAGCTATATAATAGGTTCTGAAATCAGGTAGGGTGAGGCCTCCCACTTTCTTCTTCTTTTTCAGTAATGTTTTGCTTATCCGGGGGTTCTTTCCTTTCCATATGAAATTAGTGATTTGTTTCTCTATCCCCTTAAAGTATGACATTGCTATTTGGATTGGAAGTGCGTTATATGTATAAATGGCTTTTGGTAGAATAGACATTTTTACTATGTTAAGTCTTCCTGTCCATGAGCAAGGTATGTTTTTCCACTTAAGTATGTCCTTTTTAATTTCTTGTAGTAGAGCTTTGTAGTTTTCTTTGTATAGGTCTTTTACATCCTCGGTAAGATTTATTCCTAAGTATTTTATCTTCTTGGGGGCTACTGTGAATGGTATTGATTTGGTTATTTCCTCTTCGGTGTTCTTTTTGTTGATGTAGAGGAATCCAAGTGATTTTTGTATGTTTATTTTATATCCTGAGACTCTTCCAAACTCTTCTATTAGTTTCAGTAGTTTTCTGGAGGATTCCTTAGGGTTTTCCATGTATACGATCATGTCATCTGCAAATAGTGATAGCTTTACTTCCTCCTTACCAATCTGGATACTCTTTATTTCTTTGTCTAGCCTAATTGCCCTGGCTAGGACTTCAAGTACGATGTTGAATAAGAGCGGTGATAAAGGGCATCCTTGTCTGGTTCCCGTTCTCAAGGGAAATGCTTTCAGGTTCTCTCCATTTAGAGTGATATTGGCCGTTGGCTTTGCATATATGCCCTTTATTATGTTGAGGAATTTTCCTTCAATTCCTATTTTGGTTAGAGTTTTTATCATAAATGGGTGTTGAACTTTGTCAAATGCCTTTTCTGCATCTATTGATAAGATCATGTGGTTTTTGTCTTTTGTTTTATTTATGTGATGGATTACATTAATGGTTTTTCTGATATTAAACCAGCCTTGCATACCTGGTATAAATCCCACTTGATCAGGGTGTATTATTTTTTTGATGTGTTGTTGGATTCTATTGGCTAGAATTTTGTTGAGGATTTTTGCATCTATGTTCATGAGGTATATAGGTCTAAAATTTTCTTTTTTTGTAATGTCTTTACCTGGTTTTGGTATCAGGAGGTTGGTAGCTTCATAGAATGAGATGGGTAGTATTCCATCTTTTTCTATACTTTGAAATACCTTCAATAGTAATGGTGTTAAGTCTTCTCTGAAGGTTTGGTAGAACTCTGCAGTGAAGCCATCTGGGCCAGGACTTTTTTTTGTTGGAAGTTTTTTGATTACCGTTTCAATCTCTTTTTTTGTTATGGGTCTATTTAGTTGTTCTACTTCTGAATGTGTTAGTTTAGGTAGGTAGTATTGTTCCAAGAATTTATCCATTTCTTCTAGGTTTTCAAATTTGTTAGAGTACAATTTTATGTAGTAATCTGATATGATTCTTTTGATTTCATTTGGTTCTGTTGTGATGTGGTCCTTCTCGTTTCTTATTCAGGTTATTTGTTTCCTTTCCTGTTTTTCTTTAGTCAGTCTAGCCAGTGGTTTATCAATTTTGTTAATTTTTTCAAAGAACCAACTTTTGGCTTTGTTAATTCTTCCAATTGTTTTTCTGTTCTCTAATTCATTTAGTTCAGCTCTAATTTTTATTATTTGTTTTCTTCTGGTGCCTGATGGGTTCTTTTGTTGCTCACTTTCTATTTGTTCAAGTTGTCGGGACAGTTCTCTGATTTTGGCTCTTTCTTCTTTTTGTATGTGTGCATTTATCGATATAAATTGGCCTCTGAGCACTGCTTTTGCTGTGTCCCAGAGGTTTTGATAGGAAGTATTTTCATTCTCGTTGCTTTCTAAGAATTTCCTTATTCCCTCCTTGATGTCTTCTATAACCCAGTCTTTTTTCAGGAGGGTATTGTTCATTTTCCAAGTATTTGATTTCTTTTCCCTAGTTTTTCTGTTATTGATTTCTAGCTTCATTGCGTTGTGGTCTGAGAAGATGCTTTGTAATATTTCGATGTTTTGGATTCTGGAAAGATTTGTTTTATGACCTAATATGTGGTCTATTCTAGAGAATGTTCCATGTGCACTAGAAAAAAAAGTACATTTTGCAGCAGTTGGGTGGAGAGTTCTGTATAAGTCAATGAGGTCAAGTTGGTTGATTGTTGTAAGTAGGTCTTCCGTGTCTCTATTGAGCTTCTTACTGGATGTCCTGTCCTTCTCCAAAAGTGGTGTATTGAAGTCTCCCACTATATATGTGGAGGTGTCTATCTCACTTTTCAATTCTGTTAAAATTTGATTTATGTATCTTGCAGCCCTGTCATTAGGTGCGTAAATATTTAATATGGTTATGTCTTCCTGATCAATTGTCCTTTTTATCATTATATAGTGTCCTTCTTTACCGTTTGTGGCGGATTTAAGTCTAAAGTCTATTTTGTCAGAAATTAATATTGCTACTCCTCTTCTTTTTTGCTTATTGTTTGCTTGATATATTTTTTTCCATCCTTTGAGTTTTAGTTTGTTTGTGTCTCTAAGTCTAAGGTGTGTCTCTTGTAGGCAGCATATAGATGGATTGTGTTTTTTTATCCAGCCCGTGACTCTCTGTCTCTTTATTGGTGCATTTAGTCCATTTACATTCAGCGTAATTACAGATAAGTAAGTTTTTAGTTCTGTCATTTTGATGCCTTTTCATGTGTGTTGTTGGTCATTTCATTTTTCCACTTTTTTTGTGCTGAGACTTTTTCTTAGTAACTTGTGAGATCCTCATTTTCATAATGTTTAACTTTGTGTTTATTGAGTCGTTACGTTTTTCTTGGCTTTTTTCTTGAGTTATGGAATTGATATTCCTTTTTGTGGTTACCTTTTTATTTACCCCTATTTTTCTAAGTAAAAACCTAACTTGTATCCTTCTATATCGCCTTGTATCACGCTCCATCTGGCAGTTCAATGCCTCCTATATTTAGTCCCTCTTTTGGATTATTGTGATCGTTTATCTATTGATTTCCATGATTTCCTGTTGTGTGTATTATTTTGTTTATTTATTTATTTTTTAGAATTAGTCTTAATTTGTTTTTTTTGTGCTTTCCCTATTTGAGTTGCGTTGATATCAGGACGTTCTGTTTTGTGACCTTGTATTGTGCTGGTACCTGATATTATTGGTCATCCGGCCAAACAATCTCCTTTAGCATTTCTTGCAGTCTTGGTTTAGTTTTTGCAAATTCTCTAAACTTGTGTTTATCTGTAAATATCTTAATTTCTCCTTCATATTTCAGAGAGAGTTTTGCTGGATATATGATCCTTGGTTGGCAGTTTTTCTCCTTCAGTGCTCTGTATACGTCGTCCCATTCCCTTCTTGCCTGCATGGTTTCTGCTGAGTAGTCTGAACTTATTCTTATTGATTCTCCCTTGAAGGAAACCTTTCTTTTCTCCCTGGCTGCTTTTAAAATTTTCTGTTTATCTTTGGTTTTGGCAAGTTTGATGATAATATGTCTTGGTGTTTTTCTTTTTGGATCAATCTTAAATGGGGTTCGATGAGCATCTTGGATAGATATCCTTTCGTCTTTCATGATGTCAGGGAAGTTTTGTGTCAGGAGTTCTTCAACTATTTTCTCTGTGTTTTCTGTCCCCCCTCCCTGTTCTGGGACTCCAATCACTCGCAAGTTATCCTTCTTGATAGAGTCCCACATGATTCTTAGGGTTTCTTCATTTTTTTAAATTCTTTTATCTGATTTTTTTTCAGCTATGTTGGTGTTGTTTCCCTGGTCCTCCAGAAGTCCCAGTCTACATTCTAATTGCTCGAGTCTGCTCCTCTGACTTTCTATTGCGTTGTCAAATTCTGTAATTTTATTGTTAATCTTTTGGATTTCTACATGCTGTCTCTCTATGGATTCTTGCAACTTATTAATTTTTCCACTATGTTCTTGAATAATCTTTTTGAGTTCTTCAGCAGTTTTATCAGTGTGTTCCTTGGCTTTTTCTGCATTTATCCTAATTTCATTTGTGATATCTTTAAGCATTCTGTAAATTAGTTTTTTATATTCTGTATCTGATAATTCCAGGATTGTATCTTCATTTGGGAAAGATTTTGATTCTTTTGTTTGGGGGGTTAGAGAAGCTGTCATGGTCTGCTTCTTTATGTGGTTTGATATGGACTGCTGTCTCCGAGCCATCACTGGGAAACTAGATTTTCCAAGTAGTCGGCTGGTACGCTGGCTCCTGGTTCTGAAAACGGTC
Source organism: Elephas maximus indicus (assembly GCF_024166365.1). Taxonomy (NCBI): domain Eukaryota; kingdom Metazoa; phylum Chordata; class Mammalia; order Proboscidea; family Elephantidae; genus Elephas; species Elephas maximus. The sequence continues at coordinate 11,056,045 of NC_064842.1, read as the reverse complement.
GCTGTCTGCCCGTATTTGTTCGTTTTCCGTCTCTAAATCTGTGCTTGTTGTTCAGAGTTCGTAGATTGTTATGTATGTGATCGATTCCCTTGTTTTTCCGAGTCTTTGTTGCAAGAGGGATCCGCGGTAGCGTCCACCTAGTCCGCCATCTTGGCCCCGCTCCCAGAATACAAATTATTTTTAAGCACACATAGAACATTTACTAAGATAGACCATATTGTGACATAAAACAAGACTTAATAAATTAAAGTGATACAAAGAATGTTCTCTGACCATAGGTAATAAAATTAGAAGTTAATAATAGAAAGATACATGGAAAATCTCCCAATATTTGGAAATTACATGTTGTTGTTTTTGGTGGCATTAAGTCTGTTCCAACTTAGAGTGACCCTACGTATAACAGAACGAAACACTTCCCAGTCTTTTGCCATTCTCACAATTGTTGCTACATTTGAGCCCATTGTTATGGCCACTGTGTCAATCCATCTCATCCAGAGTCTTACTCTTTTTTGCTGACTCTCTAAACTTACCAAGCATGATGTCCTTCTCCAGGGACTGGTTCATCCTGATAACATATCCAAGTATGTGAGATGAAGTCTCACCATCCTCACTTCCAAGGAGCACTCTGGCTATACTCCTTCCAAGGTAGACTTGTTCATTCTTCTGGCAGTTCATGGTATATTCAGTATTCTTTACCAACACCATAATTTGAAGGCATCAATTCTTACATCTTCCTTCTTCATCGTCCAACTTTCCCATGGATAGGAGGCAATTGAAAAGTACACGGCTTGGGTAAGGCATACCTTAGATCTCAAAGTGAAGTCTTTGCTTTTCAATACTTTAAACAGGTCTTTTGCAGCAGATTTCCCCAATGCATTACATCATTTGCTTTCTTGACTGTTGCTTCCATGGGCATTGATTGTGGACCCAAGTAAAATGAAATCTTTGACAATTTCCATATTTTCTCTATCACTCATGATGTTGCTTATCAGTGCAGTTGTGAGGATTTTTGTTCTTTATGAAGAAGAACTCAGTATCAGGTTTGGAGGAAGACTCTTTAACAACTGGAGTTATGCACATGACACAACCTTGCTTGCTGAAAATGAAGGGGACTAAAGCACTTACTGATGAAGATCAAAGACTACACCCTTCAGTAGGGATTACAACTCAACCTAAAGAAACCATAAAGGAAATTACATAACACACACTTAAAAAAAACCCCGCAAGTCAAAGAAGAAATCGAAACAAGTAGAAAGCAATTTGAATGGAATGAAAATGAAAGCACAACGTATCAAAATGTGTAGAAAACCCATAAAGTGGTACTTAGAGGGGGCTTTCTAGCACTTAACACCCTAACTAGAAAAAAAGAAAGGTCTCATTTCAATGACCTCAGCTTTCAGTTTAAAAATAACTAGAAAAAGAAGAGTAAATTAGACCCAAAACCAACACAATAAAGGAAATAATAAAATCAATGCAATTTACTGATTTCTATTCTAATCTTTATCATTTCCTTTAGTCTGCTGGATTTGGGTCTGATTTACTCAATTAAATTCATTGATTTCACATAGGATCAAAACTGTCTCAGCCATGTGTAGAAGTATTCTCACCACCATTTTACGGGAGAAGTGGAAAAAGAAATAAGGGGCTGTATACATTTCTTTTTTTTTTTAATACATTTATATGGAGTGCCTGGGTGGTGCAAATGGTTAAGCCCTTGGCTACTAATTGAAAGTTTGGTGGTTCAAAGCCACCCAGAAACACCTTGGCAGAAAGGCCTGGCAATCTACTTTTGAAAAATAACAGCCATTGAAAACTCTACAGAGCATCGTTTTACCCTGGAACATGAGCTCACAATGAGTCAGAAATGACTCAACAGCAGCTGGTTTATTTATTTTGCACATTTTTATACTTCTACAAAGTCTTTCAAAATAAATGAATTCTCTCAATCACCTTATTTTGAACAAACAAAAATACTGGTTGAGGAATACACACCAAGCAAATCTAGTTTGAGATGCTTATAGAAGTCATCTAACGGACTTGATAAAAGAGAAGGAAAATACATTTAACAAAAATTTCAAGTATTTTCTGCAGCATGAAACAAAATGTTGGGTGATATTGTAAGTAATCCTCCTAAAGATCACTTTGAAAAAGCAAAACAGGAATGCTATACGTAAATGAAAATGAACAAAGTACTGCAACACACAGCAACATGAATGAATCTCACAGACGTAGTACTGAGCAAGAGATGTTATTTATAAAAGATTCCATTTATATGAAGTTCAAAAACAGGCAAAGCTAACCTTTCATGTTAAAAATAAGATTAGAGATTATCTTTGGGCAGGAGGGAAGAGGAAGTGATGGGAGCAGCTCATAATCTTTGTAATGCTCTATTTCCTGACCTGGTATAGGACATGCCCAGGTATGTTCATTTTGTGATAATTCACTGAGCTGTAGGCTCATGATTCACATACTCTCCTGTATTTATGTTATATTCAGTAAAAAACAAACAAACAAAAACACTTTAAAATGGAAATAAAGACCACTTGACTAGAGAGGTGAAAGTACAAAGAGCAAAGAGAGCCCAATATACATGCTGGTTGTCATCCCCAACAGAGACATTGCCAGTATTATTGATGGGCAGGGTCAGTGGAGAAGACCAGTCTGGAGGCAGAATGCAATCTCTGCAACCCCCATTTGGGTGTTACAATTGAGGTAGCCCAACAGCTAATATTCTTCCTTGTTCTTTTACTTTCCATTGTCTCATTACAATGACAAAATGAGAATCATGGCACAATGCTTATTTTCAATAATCCTTCATGGCTATTGTTATTTCTCTCTGTTCTCCACCTTCTTAGATGACTTATCAAAATCTAGTATCCTTTCTTTTTCCTGCTTCCCTCCCACTCCCAGTTCTAGAACCTCAACAACAAAATTTAAAAGAAATAGCTTAACCTCAAAAAGTTAAGCATGGAATTACCATTGTTGTTGTTGTTATGTGCCCTGGAGTCAGCCCCAATGCATAGTGACCTAATGTGTAATAGAATAAAACACTGCCTAGTCCTGTGTCATCTTTGTGATACTTGGTATGTTTGAGTCCACGTTTCCGCCGCCATGTCAGTCCATCTCACCGAGAGCCTTCATCTCCTTCACCAATCCTCCACTTTAGTAACCATGATGTCTTTTTCTGGTGATTGGTCTTTCTTGGCGATATGTTCAAGTCTCATTATCCTTGCTTCTAAGGAGCATTCTGCCTGTATTTCTTCTAAGATTGTTTCTTTTGTCTCCTGTTCTTCACCAACACCATAATTGGAATGCATCAATTCTCCTGTCTTCCTTTTCCATTATCCAATTTTTGCATGCATACGAGGCAATTGAAAAGATCATGGCTTGGATCAGGCACACCTTAGTCATCACAGTGACAGGTTTGTTTTTTTTTTAATTTAAAGAGTTTTTTTTTTTTTTTTTTTTTTTGCAGCAGAATTACCCAATGCGGCATGTTGTTTGATTTATTGACTGCTCATTCTATGTAATCCAATTAATGTCCGGGGAAGCAGCAGGCAAGACTTATCATTGACACAACAATTCAAATCCTTGCCCAAGAGAATTGAAAGCAGGGACTCAGATACTTGTACACAATGTTCATTACAGCATTATTTACACTATCCGAAAGGTGGAAACAACCCAAGTATCCATCAATAGATGAATGGATAAATAAAATTTAGTACACACTGCAGGAGGAGCCCTGGTGGTGCAGTGTCTAAGCTGTTGGCTCCTGCTTGAAAGGTCAGTGGTTGGAGCCTGCCAGCTGCTCTGCAGGAGAAAGATGCAGCAGTCTGCTTCCCTAAAGATTTATAGGCTTGGAAACTATGTGGGGCAGTTCTACTGTTCCTATAGGGTCACTGTGAGTTGTAATCAACTCAATGGCAACAAGTTTGGTTTTTTGGTTACATACAGGTAATCCCTGACTTTTGATGGGGTTTATTTCCAATACTCCATGATAAGTTGGTTCTAAGTGAATACTTCTTTTATTTATTTTTTTTAGTTTTCATTATTATTGGCCTTTATCATCAGTATCATTATAAATCTGACCTTTGAACATCTTCAAGTGAACATCTGAGAATGATAACATCAGCAAATTACATGTTGCAACATATGTCGTATAAAAACAATAAGATGTACAAAAAAAAAAGAACAACAACAGATGGTCATAAGTGCTGTTCCTGGTAACTGGAATACGTCATAAGTTGGGGACTACCTGTTCATACAATGGAATATCATTCAGTCTTAAAGACTAATGAAGTTCCGATACATGCAACCATGTGGATGAACCTTGAAAACATTACGTTGAGTGAAATAAGTCAGACACAAAGGGACAAATACTATATGATCCCCCTTACATGAAAGATCTAGAATAGGCAAATGCAGAGAGACAAAAGTTTATTAGTGGTTACCAGGGGCTGATGAAAGGGAGGAATGGGAAATTATTGCTTCAGGTGTACTGAGTTTCTGTTTAGGGTGATAAAAAACTTTTGGGAACAGATAGAGATGGTGATTGTACAACATGGTCAATGTAATTAATGTCACCGGATTACACACTTAAAAATGTTAAAACGGAAAATATTTTGTTATGCATATTTTACCACAAGAAAAGTAAAAGATATATATGTGTGTGTGTGTGTGTGTGTGTGTGTGTGTGTGTATAGCAACCAAACTCAAATTCCTTATTCTTTGGCCAAAAAAAAAAAAAACAAAAAACCAAACCCATTGCCATCAAGTTGATTCCAACTCATAGCAACCCTACAGGACAGAGTAGAACTGCCCCATAGGGTTTCCAAAGAGCAACAGATGGATTCAAACTGCTGGCCTTTAGGTTAGCAGCCAAGCTCTTTACCACAGTGCCACAGAGCTCATAAAAGGAAACTGTTTGCATGAGCGTGAGCAAATGCACTTCTGTTAACAACAATGAGAAACAACCCTGTGTTCTGCCGTGTGTTCTACTCCCACAGCTGTAAACACCATAGAGGACCCCACCCCGTTGAGGACCCTGAGCAAACTCCTTCATGCTCTGTACACCAAGCTGCACTTGTCTTGGGCAACAGGGAAGGAGAAGTAGCCTTAATCGAGTGTCGCTTAAAGCTTTGTGAGAGAGGCATCACTATTAATCCCACTTTACAGATGAGGAGACTGAACCTCAGAAAGCCATTTTCCCAAAGTCATATGCGAGTAAAAGGAGCTGAAACATAGATTCTCTGACTTTAGGTCTCACGCTGTTCTGCCTCAGCACGCAGGTTCTGAAGGAACTATGCTTTACTGTAACTTATTCTTTCATTCTTTCTTTCCTTTGCTTATTCAATTATTTATCCAGCTTATACTTTTTTTAAACCTACAATGTACCAGACACCATGCTAGATGTGAAGAATACAGAGGTAAGCCATAACCCACAAGTCAGCTGGAGTCTCCTTGACCTTGGGATCCTGGTAATATTAACTTTAATGCCAAATTCCATGCCCATGAATGTCCATGGTCCTCCTCTCAGTTTCTGTTGTTTTCTTTGGAGGTTGTATTATCAGCTCACCTCTTCCTTTTACCCTCTGATACATGTTGTGCCCCATGATTTACACAAAAACATTCCATTCACATAAAGAACTAGTAAGCGTAGTACACTTTACTGATGGTTCTGTGGTGAAGAGATGGACAGAGGGAGAAGGAAATGTTTACATGTCAAAACCTCGAGCAAATTCAAACTGTACATTACACCCACTTCTCACTTATCTACATGGTTAAGTTCCAAAGACCAGGTTGTTATGCAAAAATTGACATTATGTAAAAATGGACGATGACCATATCAGATCACAAAATGGAGGATGGCTACATCATTACATAACTGCCAAATTACATCATTACACAACTACCAAAGCACTGGGAATATGGTTCAGCCAAGTTGACACATAATCTTAATCCTCAAGGCCAGCGTTACTCTTGTGTTACACCTTGGCATTCGTTACTGCCAGATTTATGTCATTAATGTGCAAATAGTTGGATAGTAGATTTTTTTATTATTGTCGTAAGTGTGAAATGTCAGATAACAAGATGGTCAGTAAGTGAGGAGTAAGTATAATCACCTTTATTTTAAAATGTACCTTAGTCACCTTGCATGGGACAGTGTCCATGGGCTGCCTCCCCACACAGTCCTCTGCCCTCTGCCTCAGAGGGCCTCTTCAAGCTTCTTCTCTCCCCTTTCACTTGTATTTTCTCTCTTTCTCTCCTACTTGGTCTCATTAAAAATAAATCCCTCATGCTTTTCCATGCAAAGCAATTTAGCCGTTTTCCTCAAAGGCCTTAGCTCCTGCCCATAGCACCTTAACCTTCAATCCCCAGAGGCTCAAAAATTTACCTTTACAAATGAAGACAGTTCCCTCTCTAAAAGGAATTATGCCAGCTGTTAAGATAATCAATTTTAATTTTCACATCCTTGAAGAGGAGAAATTGGTGAGAAGGAGGAAGAAACCAGTTAGCTTTCAAGATTGTAGTGGCATGGCAACATATTGGAGGCCCCCAAAGGTTCTAAGAGGATTATGGGAAGAACATCCATGCCAGATTTGGAGGGCATTTCACTGTCTTTCTTAGGATCCCTGGTGGCATAATGATTAAGAGTTTGGCTGCTAACCAAAAAGTTGGCAGTTCAAATCCACCAGCATCTTCTTGGAAATCCTACGGGGCAATTCTACTGTGTCCCATAGGGTCATTATGAGTTGAAATCAACTTGAAGGCAATGGGTTTGGCTGGTTTTGACAGAGGGATGGGGACAACCCAAGGAAATAGTGCCTGAGCACAGTTTGAAAAAACATGAGGAGATATCTGGGAGAAGAAAATGAAGGCCACATAAGGCAGAAAAGGCAGCATGTATAATAATTACTATGACAGGAAAGCCCATGTGTTAGAGATAATATAATGGGGTTGCAAACTGCAAATAGCTCAGTGTGTGAGCTGCTAGGTCTCAGGGCACAGGCTATGTATTTAAAAAAAAAAATGTATTTAAGCAGGTGCCAAATTCCAGAGAATCCTATATGTCCTACTGAGGAGCCATTGAAGGCTCATATGTGTGCTATTAGGGAGCATGTTGCTGCAATTCACAAGAGAGAAGATGGTGGTCTGGATGAAGGTAGCAGCAGCAGTGAGAGGGAAAGAAATGGGCATATTTTAGAAATGTAAAGGCTATGGGACAAGCAGGGCTTGTTGAGTGGTTAGTGGAGTTGGATGAAAGACTAGGAGGATCAAAGAATGTTCCCAAAATTCTAGCTTGGGAACTAAGTAAGACATAGCATCATCCACTGGGAAGGGAAACGCACGTAAGAAACAGCTTTTCTGAGGGTGAAAATTAGTGAGTTTTGATGAATTTTAGTTTTTGATGCCTTTAAATGTCCATGAAGAGATAGTATAAGCAAGCTGCAGCCTGAGAGAGAGATAGAGATCTGGGGTGTAAAATTAAACTTGGGGTTCACCAACAAGCAGAAGTTGAGGGTATGAAGATACATGAGGTAATCCAAGGAAAGTAGGAAGAGAAAGACAAGAAGAGACCTGAACATAGAATTTAGGGGAGCGCCAACACTTAAGCTTCCCATTTGCAAGGATAGTTATTTTTTAAGACTTTAAAGAAGTGGACTCTTCACTGCTCAAAGAATATCTTGTCCTCAGTAAATGTAGAATGGATGTCCAATGGACAAGAGATCGTAAAGACAGAATTAGAGCTTTAGCTCCCCAAAGTATGTCAGAAACTGTACCTGTGTATACTCAACACACAAAAAAACACAACCACTTACAAATAGGAGTTCAGCGATCTGAATCGGAAAAAGCTTAGATTTGTTGTTGTTAGCTGCTACCGAGTTGGCTCCAACTCATGGCGACCCCAAGCACAATTGAATGAAATGTTGCCCAGGCATGCGCCATCCCCATGATCGGTTTTAGATCGGACCATGTGATCCATGTGATCGTTGGCTGATATTTGGAAGTAGATCACCAGGACTCTCTTCCTGGAGGAAAGTCCACTGAAACTCCACTGAAACTATTCAGCATCGTAGGGACATGCAAGCCTCTACTGACAAACAGGTGGTGGCTGAGCGTGAGATACACTGGCTAGGAATCTAACCCGGGTCTCCCACATTTTCTACTAGCAAATAGAAATTAAATGCTCTGATTTGGAGATTTGTTGCCTAAATCTGGCAATATGGAAAAAGCTTCAACTCAGACACCTCTGATTACAGAGGAGGAATGTCCTGGAATGCAAACAAGGGAATAGTTTTTTTCCAAGTTGCATCCAGGCATCCAAACTTAAATTCTTATTCACACCAGTTTAGTGTTGTCTCTAAAACTGGAGATGATAAACGTTGTGCTATGGGTCCTGGAAATCTGGTGTGGACTGAATTTTCCCGCTTGGCCATTCTTCTCTGCAAAAACTTCCCTCAAGATTGTGGATAGAATCAAGGGTCCCAACATGGAAAACCCACAGTTGGAGTTCCCATTGTTCTTTTAAAATGTCCAAGCTGTTTCTGAAGGGCTATGACAGCTGCTAGCCAGGATAGGGGACAGGAGCTCAGGAGGTGGGTGTATTTTTTCTCTCGCTCATTGTGCTTTATTCCTAACAAAGGATCTAGCCAGCTGGTGTGTGGCAGAGAGTAAGATGCTCAGAAAGCCCTCTTTCTTGGCCTATTATTTGATTCTGAGAAAGGAAGCTCAAGCAAGATCAATACATCCTCTGTGTAGACGTCAAATGGCTTGTGACGTTGGTTCTTCAGGGCTGTTTTTAGTGAGGATATTCCAGTCTTATGAATTTGACATGAATTTGGCTTGGTGCCCCAACAGAATGCAATGTAGGCATAATTTGATCTTCCTGTAATTGTCTATTTAACTTGGCAATCCAGACTAATTTTTTCCTGTGAAATGAGCCCAGGACGTCACTAGGAGAGTGGTTGGGTTAATTAATGAGGCATAATAATGCACATAATAAAAGCTTATGATCTGAGTCCTCTTCCCCCTGTTTTCCTCTGTCCTTCCCATAGAGAACTGCTGGTCTCACCGGAATCTGTGAGTCACATTTTGTTTAAGAAGTCTCTTCTTCTTGTAAACAACATCAAGGGGAACATAATAAGTTGAGAACCATCTGTTTGATGGAGTCCTTGACTTTTTTTTTTTTTCTCATTTCCCCCCATTGCGTGTTAAAGGAAGTAAAAAGGAAAAAAAAATTCTAATTATATTGCTGTTTACTGATCACAGGATAACTTTTATTGTACTTACTTTAAATACCATTCTGATCCACACCCAGAGCCTCAATGATCTTTGTGCTTACTGCTTCTTCCTATTCCCTGTTGTTTTTTGTTTCCCTTTAGTATGTGCCTGATTACATTTGAGCCTGTTTTCAAGCATCTTCAAATTCCTACAGTGGTACCAGGCATAGCTAGAGGGATAGTTCTTTGCTTTGGTATCAACGGTGGATTGGGGAAGAGTTCACAGGTGTCAATGGCAAGACCAGTGAACACAGTGAATAAGGCATGTCTCTGAGTCTTCAAAGTTTCACCTGGCATGGCTGAGTGGGGGCAAATCATTAAACACTCTTTCCTTATCTGAAAAATGTGGATTCAAAAATGTTAATTCTATAAATAGTTACTGAGTGCCAGCTACGCATATGGCAGACATGGAGCTCAACCTGGACATAGTAATGAGACTATCAGCCTTACCATCACAAGGGATCATTGTTAGGATCAAGTGAGATAAAGTATGTGAAAGTTCTCTGTATATTATATATAAAAAAGCACCATCCAAATCTGAGATGGCATTGGCATTTTTATCATAGTATAGTTGAACTGGCTCCTTCATTATCCCAGGGTGTACCTTGTAGGTCAAGGTTGCCAAGGAAATAATAGTGTACTCAGCAAAGCTTAAGGAGCCCTGGTTGCACAATGGTTAGCCACTTGGTCACTCACCAAAAGGTCAGTGGTTTGAACCCATCCAGCAACTCCACAGGAAAAAAGACTTGGCGATCTCCTCCTGTAAAGATTACAGCCTAAGAAACCATCTGGTCGTTATGAGTCGGAATCAACTCAACAGCACACAAGAACAGCCAAAGCATGGCTTTAGCATTTTTATGTCTAATCCTCAGATAGAAGAAACATTATTTCCATATTAGGATCCCCAATCCATGCCATTTTGATGTTGTCATTCAGCACATGATTTACTTCAGTTGAAGATTTCTTTATTTCCTCACTCCAAATTAAAAAAAAAAAAATTAGTGCCATTCTTAATCAAAGTCAGAAAATTGTCCAAAACAACTTTTTCTTTTCTTTTTTTTAAGTGAGCATACACACACTCTGAGGTCTGGCACACTTTGTTACATGCTTATGTTTGGCACTCACCTCTGCCAAGAGTTTGGAAGTTGAAATCTTAATGGAACAGAAGGTTTGGATAGAGAGGGTGCATTCCACGTGAGTCACAAGCAGTGAAGTCATATCCAACCTCTAGCTTGACCAATTTCTTGAAAATTAGGCATATCAGGAAATGGCATCATTCATCAAAGGAAACGTTTAGCCTGTCCTACTCCTTAACTTGATCATTTAAGCCACTTTCGTACACGTGGATGGTAGCACCATTAGCTTGGTTGTCCTCTCATTAATCCATTTCCAACCTTGAAAGACTTTTGACAAATGTTTGTATGGTTTCCCAACAACTCCTTAGAAGTGCTCTCTGGCACATAATATTTTTAAATTTAAGTTAATTGAAAATAATTTTATTTTGAGAATTTGGTCATGGACAAATAGTTGCCGGAGAGGGAAAAGTGGGTATCACTAAAAGTATCTCCAGAATATTGCAAAATCAGGGCTTAGAATCACTGTTCTAACTCAAAAGACAGAGGTACAAGTATACTACTGAGACACAGTGACTGTCTTCTAGGATTTTACAATTTTAGAAAACAGTCATCTGCACACACATGTGAAAGAACCCAAGATTAGAAAAACAAACATACCTTAAAAATTCAGAGGAAAAATGGTGGTGGTGTGTGACAGAAAGAAAGAGTGAGAGAGTTGGAATTGGGAACTGTTTTGGGAAATCATTCTGGGCCCCAGAAGAATCAGAGATATTTCAAGTTCCATGTAATTAAGAACGTCTTGCAGATAGCATTTGAAGCATGATATAATCAGTCTAGCCTTTCTTTCATGGGTCTGGTTCCACAAGATTAGGCAAAGCCTTCCTATTGAAGGAAAATTCAGTAATTTTCAGCACAGGTAAGCCCTAAATACAAATTAATCAAAACACGAGGCAGTGAAAGCTAATGCCATATAAATGGTGAGCTGGAATGGTTAGTGTCCTAGGCTGGGTTCTCTAGGGAAGCAAAGCCAGTATGAATGTAGAGAGAGAGAGAGATTTATATCAAGAATATGGCTTACTCAGTTGTAGAGGCCGGAATGTTCCAAGTCCGTGGGTCAGGATACAGGCTTCTGATGCATGTGGCCACAGGGGCTAGTGAACCTAAGATCAGCAGGTTCTGGAGAGCAGGGGTCTTGTTCACAGGCTGTGAAGATTGACGAATCCCCAAGATCAACAGGCAAGAAAGACCATACTTGCTGGCCTGACAAAGACGGGAGAAACCTTGAGAGTATGGCCCCCAGTCACCATTTCAGCTCAGTAATGAGGCCACTCCTGAGGTTCAACCTTCAGCTGAAGATTGAACAGGTCCATGGAACAAAGCAAGACTGGAGGGGTGCACCAGCCCTGGAGCAGGGACTAGAGGGCAGGAGGGAACAGGAAAGCTGGTAATAGGGAACCCAGGGTTGAGAAAGGGGAATGTTGACATGTCATGGGGTTGTTAACCAATGTCATACAACAATGTGTATACTGTTTGATGAGAAACTAGTTTGTTTCGTAAACCTTCATCTAAAGTACAAAAAAAAAAAAAAAAGATCGGCAGGCAAGACCTCAGGTAAGCTGCTAGCTCAAGTCCCAAGAACCAGAGATCAGATGAACAAGGAGCCAGCATGAGCAAAAGCCCATAAGCCTTGCCAGAATATCCACTTATATTCAATGCAGGCCACACACCCAAGGAAACTCCCTTGATTGGCTACTCACAGCAGATCCCATCATGGAGGTGATCACATAATATTAAATCTCATCATGGAAGTGATCACACCATCACATGACTATCAAATCACTGAGAATCATGGCCTAGCCAAGTTGACGCACAACCTTAACCATTACAATTAGGGAAACCTTTTAGTGAAAGTAGTGTTTGATCTGAGCCTGGAAGTCATTTACCTGGGTCATTTCATTTCTCTCCTCCTTAGAATTACGGTCATGCGCCACATAGCGTTTGTTCAGGCTGGGTCTGAGCTCAGAAATCCCGACTAGAGAACAGAACATAGCAGACATAACCAGATGTAACAAATGCAACAGCTTCTTGCACGCAACACGTGCATCTCATGTCTCTTACAAAAACAACTCCTGTGATATTTCCTCTGAAATACAACTCAAGACTTTCTTTTTATCGTCTCTGCTTCCCACTTCAGCCCAGTTGGCCATCATCATTCTCCAGGACCTCAGCAACCTCCTCCCTGGCTTCCCAGGCTCCCCAGAGAGCCCCTTCACACCACAGCCAGACAGCTTTTCAAAAAATCAAACCAGAACATGCCATTCTCCTTCCCACCTTCTAACATCCTCCAAAACTTCCCATTGCTCTTGAATAGAATCTAAGCATTTACCCCCAATTACAACATTCGTACAATGTCCAAAACACACAATGTCCTATTTCACAGGACGTATCATGGATGTTAAGCGGCGCATGACTGTATATTCTTCCTTAATCAATTTCTTTAACCAAAGTCCTAGCCATACTTCCAGGTAAGAACTCAGTCCTTTAAATAGAGGTGACTTGTCTTCTTGTGAGCCTGCTGGGAGACCTACAAAGCCTGCTTCCCGTCAAAACCAGCATGTTCCTGGTAATTCACCAAGACCCTTCTCCTTCTGGATTCGGGCCACATTCCCCGCTTTTGTCTCCTTGGCTCTTTGATGCCCTAGTTTAACACTTTAGCTCCAGCTTCTGTCTGGGCAATCTTCAGCCCTTACTTCTATTTACCCTTTCCAGATTCTCATCATTGCACTCCCTTATTCTGTAGATTAGAGTCCTGGAATGGTACAAGTGGTTGATACACTTGACTGCTCACTGAAATGTTGGAATTCACCCAGAGGCACTTGGAAGAAAGGCCTGGTGATCTACTTCCCAAAAATCAGGCATGGAAAACCCTATGAAACATAGTTATACTCTAACCTACATGGAGTTGATATAGGTCAGAATCAACTCCATTGTAACTGGTTTGGTTCTTCATTTTGTTTTGTTTTGTGGACAAGCTCTCAGAAAATTCAGAAGGCAAAATGCCAGAACCTTTATTGGTTGACAGGGGAAGCAGGGAGTACTGGAGAAAAAGCACCAGCTCACCCTAACGAGGTCATGAGAACCACGCACAGGGAGAAAAAGAATGGCCCAATCCTCTGCCTCCAGCAATAATTAAATTCTCATGCCTCTGGATCAACAGGCAAAGAAGGGAGTCACTGTACTGGCTGGTGTGATTGATCCTAATTACCAAGAGAAAATCAGATTGATATTACATAATGGAGGTAAAGAAGAGTATCTCTGGAATACAGGAGACTCCTTAGGACATATCTTAGTACTACCACGTCCTGTGATTAAAGTCAATGGAAAACTACAGCAATCCAATTCCAGCATGACTATTAATGACCCAGACCCCAGGAATGAAGGTTTGGGTCACCCCACCAGGCAAAGAACCATAACCAGCTGAGGTGATTGCTGAGGTAAAAGGGAATACAGAATGAGTGGTGGAAGAAGGTGGTTCTAAATACCAGCCATGACCACATGACCAGTTGCAGAAAGGAGGACTGTAATTGTTAGGAGTATTTCTTCCTTGCATGTGTGCATCAAATATCTTTGTTTTGCTCATTAATACAATATAAGATTTAAACAGGGCTGGTGAGTTTTCAGTTATATGTGTGTTAGTTCTATCATGTTAGGTGCAAGTATGACTTTATAATTGTCTTTATTTAGAGATTGTATCGGGTTTGGGGAGATGTATACATGTGCCAAGTTGACAAGGGGTGGACTGTGATGGTTAAGGTTGTGTGTCAACTTGGCTGGGACGTGATTCTCAGTGATTTGGCAGTTAAGATGCAGTTTGGCAGCTATGTGATAATGTAATCACTTCCATAATGAGATCTGATATAATGTAATCACTTCCATGATGAGATCTGCTATGAGCAGCCAATCAGTTGAAAGGGAGATTCCCTGGAGGCCAATAAAGGTAGGCGTTCTGGCAAAACTCAAGGGCTTTTTCTCACTCTGGATCCCAGGACTTGTGTTACTGTCTTACCTGCCTATCTTGGGATTCATCAGCCTCTGCCAGCTGTGAGCCAGTGGCCTACTGTCTGACCTGCCAATCTTGGGTTTGCCAGCCCCTGCTGATGACGCCAAATTTGGAAAATACAGAACAATACAAAGAAAATAACAAGACTCAATCCCATTACCAAAAAAGTCTTTACTCCCCCTACTGTGTATTTCCATCCTTTATTTTTTCAGTATAAATTTCATCATGTGTTGAGCTCATAATGCACATATTATTTAACTTTATATCATATAACATTATATTATATAGTAACATTATAAGACATACTGTCTCTTGTGACAGGGCATTTAAAAGCCACATAATATTCCATCATGTGGATATATCACAATTTACAGAGATACTTCCTTGACAACTGCACAGTTAGGTAGTTTTCAATTTTATGCTAATATAAACAATGAAGAAGTTAACATCCAGATGTATAAAGCTTTTGCTGTTTTCAAATTATTTCCTGAGGCTAAATTTCCAAAATAGAATTACTGGGTCAAAATATATGAACACAGTAAGCCTACTGATGCATACTGTTAAAGTGCTTTCCAGGAAGAACATACAGATTCACACTCTCACCAGGTTATACGACCTCACCAGCAAGATTGTATCATTATTAGAATTGGATATTTAGAAAAGGAGCTGGAGGAGTCCCTGGGTAGTGCAAATAGTTAACGTGGTTGGCCGCTAACTGAAACGTTGGTTGTTCGAGTCCACCCAGAGTAGCCGCAGAAGAAAGACCTGGCAATCTACTTCTGAAAAACCAGCCACTGAAAACTCTTTGGAGCACAGGTCTACTCTGACCGAGGGAGGGTCACTCACTAAGCAAGGTACGCGTGGGCTCGCTCGTGCTTACTTACTAATCTCTAGTGCACAGTTTCACCTGTGCTACAGAAGATGTGGGGAAACCCATGTGAAATTGTGTATAGAGATTAGTAAGTAAATGTAATTAAGTCTGTGCTTACCTTAAAAAAAAAAAACGTACTGTTTAACCTCGCCCCCCGCCCCCATATGGGGCAGTTCCGCTATGTCCTATAGGGTCGCTATGAGTTAGAATCAACTCAATGGCAATCGTTTGTCTTTTTTTGGATCTGACACACAGGGGGTTGCCATGAGTAAGAACTGACTCAACAGCAACGGTAGTAGAAAACACTTGTACGTCTTTAAAAAACACACACACACACACAACAAAAAAGGACAAAAAAAAGAACTGGAAAGCTCTGAAGAAAAATTTCTCATAGTTTGCACTTTTCTACAAACCCATTCTTGAAGCACAGAAGTTTCTTCTAGAGATCTTGGAACCAAGCAAGAGAAGAGAAATTGGCTAAACAGCAATAGGGAGACTCAGGGAACAGGAGGGGTCAGGCGACGCAGAGACTGCACAAGGAGGAGGAGGTGCCTTGGAATTTGGAGAAATGCATATACCCGAAAAGAAACCAAACACAAAGCAAAAATGTCTAACCAATGGCTAACACAACTGATAAAAATAATCCCTGGATTGTTTCTCCCCATATAATTTGTTGTTTCACCTCAGGATGGTTTGGATCATTCCATCAAGTTGTCTTCAGCTGTTTTCCATCCATAAATCCTTTCCTAAATGTGCGTCTCCTCTGAGCCCAGGCCCAAAGGAGCAATGATTAAGCAGTACGATGAAGATGGTTTAGGAACAGGGGCCTTTAGTCACTGCTGAAGATTTTCTTTAATGTGTTAATGCCCTGCAGATCCAGGCAAGATTTAGAAAAGGCTGGAAACATAAAGCTATCTTCATTGAAGCAAACATCTTTATTTATTTTGCCTTTGGCAGCAAGACAAGTTTATTTAATAAGTCCATAATTTATTATCGATTTTTGATATAAAGGACACCTGAAAACATCTCTTTTGCTTGTCCTTTGAATTAGCCAAGGACAAATCAGGGATTTTGCCAAACAAGGCAACGGAAAAAAAAAAAAAAAAAAAAAATCTACTGGGAAATCATAAGGCTGTGGATGAGTCAAATTAAAACCATTCCATTATCCTCATAAGCGAATTAGAAAATAAAATAGTTACCACAGCTTTGAGCAATGACAAGCTCTCAGAAAATTCAGGAGGCAAAATGCCAGAACCTTAATCAGTCAGTAGGGGAAGCAGGGAGTACTGGAGAAAAAGCAAGAACCAGCTGACCCTAAAGAGACACTGAGAATCACGCACAGGGAGAAAAAGAATGAGCCATCCCCCTGCCTCCAGGAATACTTAAATTCTCAAAAGAAATGGAGTTTCCAATTTGTACTGGTGGGAACATAATCATTCTGGCAGAGATCCACCATGGGAGCAGAGCTCTATCCCTGAAATCAGATCCAGTAAAGGGGACACCTTTGGATTGGGGAAGACAGGCCAGTTGCTACCAGGGAAGTGGCATCACTAGGGGAGTGTCGGGGGTGCAGACTGCACTGGGTGACACTGTCAGGGGGGTGAAACCAAAACAACTGTCTATAAAATTTTTGTGCAGTGTTTCAGCAGAAATTTATTATTTTTTATAAAAATATTCCTGTAGTTATAACAACAACAAAAATTCCATAAGCCCAGCTTACGTGTACTACTAATGTATCTACGAAGCTAAAACTCTATGCTAATTTATTTTTCAACCTTCTGGTGTGTTCCATGGATACCTCGGTGGCATAGAGGTTAAGAGTTACAGTTGCTAACCAGAAGGTGGGCAGCTTGAATCCACCAGGTGCTCCTTGGAAAACCCTATGGGGCAGGTCTACTCTGTCCTACAGGGTTGCTATGAGTTGGAATCGATTAAATGGCAAAGGTTTTTTTTTTTTTTTTTAATGTGTTCCATAGGAACCCTGGAGGCATAGTGGTTAAGAGCTGTGGCTACTAACCAAAAGGCTGGCAGTTTGAATTTACGAGGTGCTCCTTGGAAACACCATAGGGCAGTTCTACTCTGTCCTTTAGAGTTGCTATGAGTCAGAATCGACTTGACGGTAATAGGTTTGGTTTTTGGTTTTAATGTGTTCCAGTCAGAGCTGTCATTATTACCCATTTACAATGATGCTTCGAATCACGTGCTACAAGCACACACTGTTGTTTTCATTGCTGCTGGTATTTTTATAGTTGCTGATTTTGTCAACTTTTCTGGTGTGTTAACTACAATATTGTGGTAATTAGCATGGGAGGGGTGACACCATGAGTTACCCCACTGGGTGACACCAACCCTAGTGTCATGGATTGAATCCTAGGGCGTGATTCCCAGTATTGTGTGATTGTCCACCATTTTGTCATTTGATGTGATTTTCCTATGTGTTGTAAATCCTTTCTCTAGGATGTTAAAGAGATGGGATTAGTGGCAGTTATGTTAATGAGGCAGGACTCAATCTACAAGATTGGATTGTGTCTTAAGCCAATCTCTTTTGAGATATAAAAAAGAGCAGCAAGCAGGGACCTGGGGACTTCATAACACCAAGAAAGCAGAGCCAGGAGTGCACGTCCTTTGGACTTGGGGCCCTTGCACCAAAAAGCTCCTAGCCCAAGGAAAGATCGATGACTAGGACCTTCTCCCTGAGCCAACAGAGAAAGAAAGCCTTTCCCTGGAGCTAACACTCTGAATTTGGGCTTCTAACCTCCCAGACAGTGAGAGAATAAACTACTGTTTGTTGAAGCCACCCACTTGTGATATTTCTATTATGGCGGCAGTAGATGACTAAGACACCTAGTGACATCACTGCACCAGTGTGGCCATATGCCTTGAGCTGAACTGGACAGACTGGTATTTTAACTTCCAGCACAATGAAAACATTAAAATAGGTCATGCAAAAATTATTTTTATAATTAAAAAAAAAAATCCCAATTTCATGGCCATGTGCTGTGGGGTGGTTGCTGTTGTTAGTTGCCATCTAACTGCTCCTTAGGGCTTTCAAGCCTGTGGCCTTTCAGAAGCAGATCACCAGGCCTGTCTTCTGAGGTACCTCTGGGTGGGTTCCAACCAACAACCTTTTGGCTAGTAGTCAAGAGCTTAACTGTTTGCACCACCCAGGTCCACCATGAGGTTAGACCCCAGTATTTCTAAAACTTTGGTGACTGGAGGTAGGGACAAAAGGGCTATTCAAATGCTGCCAGGAAAAAACTCTCCCCTGTGACTCTAAAGTTAGAGAAAGGAATTTCTTTAGGGCAGCCTCTTTAGTTGCTGCAGTGAGCCCTCTTGATCAATTAAGTTCTCATCATTCTTGGTGTTAAGGAGCTTTGGTGGCACAACAGCTAAGTGCTCACTTGGCTGCTAACTAAAAGGTTGGCAGCTAGAACCCACCCAGCAGCTCCATGGAAGAAAAGCCTAGCAATCTGCTCCTGTAAAGATAACAGCCTAAAAACCCTATGGAGCGATTCTACTTTGTCATATGGGGTTGCTATGAGTCAAAATTGACTCCAAGGCACCCAACAACAACAACATCCTTGGTGTTACCACTGGACTTTCATAAATAATTCAGATGTAAATTTCTCCAATGAGGATGTTGTGTTCTGTTTAATAATGTGCCAGTAGTGGTGGGGGGCCAGTTTCCATAGAAAGCTCACCCTACAGAGCCAGTTGTTGGTCTGGTGTTTTGGTGGAACACATCTGGAACTCTAGTTCCCAAAATGGTACTAAGCAGACTTGAAAAAAAGGTACTCTACTGAAAGTCGGTGTTGATAGAGAGGTAGAAGGAAGAGAGAGGTTTGAACAATCCCAGAGCGCTAGCTAGGAAAAGGATCAAACAAAAGAAGTCAAAGAAAATAAAAGCAATCCTTGGCAGCTTGGGACGTTTGACATCATGATTTTTCTGGACTTTGTCCTTTTTAATTGTATTAGATTTTCGTCTGAGGCAATTTGCTGGAAAATGAGGCTATCTCCCCAGTTTAGATGCTAGTGGCTCCAACTGAATAATTGAAGACCAGTGTAATGTTTAAAGATAGCACTTGGTAAAATTTTAGAATCTCCTTTGTATCTTATTAGAATCTCATCTAAAAGCAGTAAATCTCATCTAAAAGCAGTAGTTCTTTTAAATGGATAGTTTACCAAATCAAAATTTCTTTCCCTGGAGCAAGGGAGCATGAAGAAAACCAAAGACACGAGGGAAAGATTAGTCCAAAGGACTAGAGGACCATAACTACCACAACCTCCACCAGACTGCGTCCGGCACAACTATATGGTGCCCAGCTACCACCACCGGCTGCTCTGACAGGGATCACAATGGAGGGTCCCAGACAGAGCTGGAGAAAAACATAGAACAAAATTCTAACTCACAAAAAAGACCAGACTTACTGGTCTGAGAGAGACTAGAGAAACCCCGAGAGTTTGGCCCCTGGACGCCCTTATAGCTTAGTACTGAAGTCATTCCTGAGGTTTAAAAAACCTTCAGCCAAAGATTAGAAAACTCAAAACCTGTTGCTGTTGGGTCAATTCCGACTCATAGTGACCCTATAGGACAGAGTAGAACTGCCCCATAGGGTTTCCAAGGAGCACCTGGTGGATTTGAACTGCTGACATTTTGCCAACCTCTTAATCACTGCACCACCAAAGATTAGACAGGCCCATAAAACAAAATAATATTAAATGGACACACCAGCCCCAGGGGCAAGGATGAGAAAGCAGGAGGGGACAGGAAAGCTGGTAATGGGGAACCCAAGGTTGAGAAGGCGAGAGTGTTTACATGTCATGGGGTTGGCAACCAATGTCACAAAACAATATATGTATTGATTGTTTAATGAGAAACTAGTTTGCTCTATAAACCTTCATCTAAAGTACAATAAAAAAAAATTTTTAATTTCTTTCCATAGGCATTCACAGTTTTCATGCAACATGGATTTATAACAAACAATAACGATTTTGTTATCTCACTTACTAAGTAGTATCCATACAAATAACTTACCTAACTTACATAACTTACCTAATGGCTACTAATCTAGAATAATACTCAGTTTATTTCAAAGCCTTGTATACTTCATACTCTCCACCAAATTATACCATTCCCTCCCCAGCTATCACCTCAATATCCCATGGCACCTACAGTTTCAATTTTAGAACACCATGAATAGTGAATATTCTTTTCAGATTATGGATCACTTCTTTGTTTTTAACTTTGAATTGTACACTTCAGTACACATTATTGCAAGCTACCAATATTGTTTTACAAATTTGGTGTTTATTTATTGCTTCATTCACAAAGATGGATTTTTCCAAATTCCTTAGACGCTCTTCCAAGACGAAATGTCCCGCCCCCTAATTAACCATAATCGCCTCTGTGGCATTGTGTGTATAGGGCAGAGAGGTGAAGAGTGGGGGATTTAGAATTCAACAGACCTGGGTTTCACTCTCTACCAGTTATGAGGCATGGACCTTGGGGACTCATCCAACGTCTCTATGCCTCAGAGATAATGATCGTAGATAATAACAGTACATACCTCATAGGTTTGTGGTGAAGAATAAGTGAGAAAGCCGATGTACCTCACATAGCCCATGCCTGGCACAGAACCAGTCCTTCCAAGAAGCTTGTTATTATTTTCTAATGTTGGGTCTTCCAGCAGGGGATCCTGCTGGTCACTATTTTGCATTCAGAATTTCAGCCTCAGTGATATCCACTGTGTTCCCTTCAGCTTTCTGGTCTCCAAAGGACATAATCACAGGTCTTTTGGCCTTTGTTAGTGGGTCTTGTTTTCCCATGTTTTGATGCCCTGGGTAGTTCTCGCCTGACCTCTGGTTCCATAGAGAATTCCATCTGGGATCCAGCCAGGGAGCGCAATAGAAGGACTGATTCATGGCACAGAAGCAGCAGCTATGGTTTAATGAAAGACAGGGGAACCCAGATAAGTGCTGTCTCTGCACCCACCTGCTCCCTGATATTATCCTATTTGAGCTTCAACTTCTCCTACTGTAAAACAGAAATAACAATATATTCATCAAGGGGTTATTAACGAGAACAGGTATTTGAAAGTGTAAAATGCTATAGCGATGTAGGTGTTTATGGTTACCTACATGCAATACCCTTGTTTGTGAACCATAGCAGCATTTTGCTGGCTCCGTCCTATATTAATAATGTAATTATGTAACAATTTGTTCCACATTTAGCTTATTACAGGCCAGACTCAGCAATCTGTTTGTCACATGTGCCCACAGTCAATTATTCCTATTTGCGAATGCAGTCCCCTTGATTCTTTTTCCGTGTACTTCATGTGGACAAACTGCTTCCAATATTGTAGCGCACAGTTCTCTCTCCCCAGGCTCCAACCACAATGCAAAATGTGGTATTTGAGACTACACTGCTTCCTACTTTATTTCACTTGTTCTCTTTTTCTGGATCACATCTTCTAGTTCTTGTTCATTGCTTCCAATGCCTACCATAGTAATGGCTCAGGCACTCTGTGCAATTTCTAAAAGTCATTAGTTTATTCCACGTTAAGAGAAACTCTAATCCTGGCATCTCAGAGTTAGAATTATCAGTCTTATAAGGAACCCTACCGATCCTCTGATTCCACTCCAGCCTAGTGCACGTAAGTTGCAACATATTTGCACTCGTTTGTATCTATTAATTTGCATATTTAAGTGTTTTTTTCTTAGGGGGATGACTGATGTTCTTTATTAGACTGTACAGGGGTCACCCAACACAGCAAGGGATCTGTCTCCCAATGTTTTCAAGCCACTTAGCTGTTCTTCTCTTATCAAAGTCCACAGGAAGACTTTGCCAGGAAAAATTATGAAAGACATATAATAGACCCCAAAGATAACTGATGCCTTTTCAGTGGACAACTAGGACTTGTCTTGTGTACTCTTCCAGGTTATCTGATTATGGGGACTGAAACTTTCATGGTCTTCAAGTTATTTTTCAACTCTGTAGGTTGTAGAAAAACTGACAGCAATGCAAATGATTCTTTTTCATAGAAACGCAAGCGAGTTTTGTCCAGTGAAGGTGCATTGATGTAACTCTGTGCCATGTTGTAAGTCAATTGTGCACAAATTTATTTCTGCGTCCCTCATTGCCAATATATATGTCCGTACTTTGGATTCTCATTTGAACCAGTTTTTAACACCTTACTATTTCAGTTTGCCGTACCGTCGGGGCTTGCATGTGGCTGTGATCCTGGGAGCTATGCCACCAGCATTCAGATACCAGCAGGGTCACCTATGGAGGACAGGTTTCCGCTGAGTTTCCAGACTAAGACAGACTAGGAAGAAGGACCCGACAGTCTACTTCTGAAAAGCATTGGCCAGCGAAAACCTTATGAATAGCAGCAGAACATTGTCTGATATAGTTCTGGAAGATGAGCCCCTCAGATTAGAAGGCACTCAAAAGATGACTGCGGAAGACCTGCCTCCTCAAACTAGAAAAAAAAAAAAAAAAAGAGTCGACCTTAATGAGGTGGATGGAATAAAGCTATCAGGACCTTCATTTGCTGATGTGGCTCGAGTCAAAATGAGAAGAAACAGCTGCAAATATCCATTAATAATCGGAGCCTGAAATGTACGAAGTATGAATCTAGGAAAATTGGAAATCGTCAAAAATGAAATGGAATGCATAAACATCGATATGCTAGGCATTAGTGAGCTGAAATGGACTGGTATTGTCCATTTTGAATCAGACAATCATACAGCCTACTATGCAGGGAATGACAACTCAAAGAGGAATGGTGTTGCATTCATCGTCAAAAAGAATGTTTCAAGATCTATCCTGAAGTACATACAACACTGTCAGTGATAGGATAATATCCATATGCCTACAAGGAAGACCAGTTAATACGACTATTATTCAAATTTAAGCAGGAACCACTAGGGACAAAGATGAAGAAATAGAAGATTTTTATCAGCTACTGCAGTCTGAAATTGATAGAACATGCAATCAAGATGCACTGATAATTACTGGCGATTGGAATGCGGAAGTTGGAAACAAAGAAGGATTAGTAGTTGGAAAATATGGCCTTGCCAGATAGAAACAATGACAGAGATCGAATGATAGAATTTTGCAAGACCAACGACTTCTTCACTGCAAATACCTTCTTTCAACAACATAAATGGCGACTATACTAAAATACACATGGACCTCACCAAATGGAACACACAGAAATCAAATTGACTACATCTGTGGAAAGAGATGATGGAAAACCTCAGTATCATCATTCAGAACAAGGCCAGAGGCCAACTGTGGAACAGACCATCAACTGCTCATATGCAAGTTCAAGCTGGAACTGAAGAAAATCAGAGCAAGTCCACAAGAGCCAAAATAGGACCTTGAGTATATCCCACCTGAATTTAGAGACCATCTCAAGAATAGATTTGACACATTGAACACTAGTGACTGAAGACCAGACCAGTTGTGGAATGACATCAAGGACATCATCCATGAAGAAATCAAGAGGTCACTGAAAAGACAGGAAAGAAAGAAAAGACCAAGATGGATGTCAGAGGAGACTCTGAAACTTGGTCTCAAACGTCGAGCAGCTAAAGCAAAAAGAAGAATTGATGAAGTAAACAACTGAGCAGAAGATTTCAAACGGTGTCTTGAGAAGACAAAGTGAAGTATTATAATGACATGTGGAAAGAGCTGGAGATGGAAAACCAAAAGGGAAGAGCACGCTCGGCGTTTCTCAAGCTGAAAGAACTGAAGAAAAAATTCAAGCCTCGAGTTGCAATAGTGAAGGATTCTATGGGGAAAATATTAAACGACGCTGGAAGCATCAAAAGAAGATGGAAGGAATACATAGAGACATTATACCAAAAAGAATTAGTCTATATTCAACCATTTCAAGAGCTGGCATATGGTCAGGAACTGATGGTACTGAAGGAAGAAGTCCAAGCTGCTCTGAAGGCACTGGTGGAAAACAAGGCTCCAGGAATTGACGGAATATCAACTGGGGTGTTTCAACAAAAAGATGCAGCACTGGAGGTGCTCACTCGTCTATGCCAAGAAATATGGAAGACAGCTTCCTGGCCAACTGACTAGAAGAGATCCATACTTATGCCTATCCCCAAGAAAGGTGATCCAACCTAATGTGGAAATTATAGAACAATATCATTAATATCACACACAAGCAAAATTTTGCTGGAGGTCATCCAAAAACGGCTGCAGCAGTGTATCAACAGGGAACTGCCAGAAATTCAGGCCGGTTTCAGAAGAGGATGTGGAACCAGGGATATCATCGCCGATGTCAGATGTATCCTGGCTGAAAGCAGATAACACCAGAAGGATGTTTACCTGTGTTTTATTGACTATGCAAAGACATTTGACTGTGTGGATCATAACAAACTATGGATAACATTGCAAAGAATGGGAATTCCCGAACACTTTATTGTGCTCATGAGGAACCTTTACATAGATCAAGAGGTGGTTGTTCAGACAGAACAAGGGGATGCTGATTGGCTTAAAGTCTGGAAAGGTGTGCATCAGGGCTGTATTCTTTCACCATACCTATTCAATCTGTATGCTGAACAAATAATCTGAGAAGCTGGACTATATGAAGAAGAACAGGGTATCTGGATTGGAGGAAGACTCTTTAACAACCTGCGTTATGCAGATGACACAACCTTGCTTGCTGAAAGTGAAGAGGACTTGAAGCACTTACTAATGAAGATCAAAGACCACAGCCTTCAGTATGGATTGCACCTCAACACAAAGAAAACAAAAATCCTCACAACTGGACCCATGAGCAACGTCATGATAAATGGAGAAAAGATTGAAGTTGTCAAGGATTTCATTTTACTTGGATCCACAATCAACAGCCATGGAAGTAGCAGTCAAGAAATCAAAAGACGCATTGCATTGGGCAAATCCGCTGCAAAGGACCTCTTCAAAGTGTTGAAGAGCAAAGATGTCACCTTGAAGACTAAGGTGTGCCTGACCCAAGCCATGGTATTTTCAATCGCATAATATGTGTGTGAAAGCTGGACAATGAATAAGGAAGACCGAAGAATTGACACTTTTGAATTGTGGTGTTGGTGAAGAATATTGAATATACCATGGACTGCGAAAAGGATGAACAAATCTGTTTTAGAAGTACAGCCAGAATGCTCCTTAGAGGCAAGGATGGCAAGACTGCGTCTTACATACTTTGCACATGCTGTCGGGAGGGATCAGTCCGTGGAGAAGGACATCATGCTTGGCAGAGCACAGGGCTGGCGGAAAAGAGGAAGACCCTCAGGGAGGTGGATTGACACAGTGGCTGCGACAATGAGCTCTAGCGTAACAAGGGTAGTGAGGATGGCTCAGGACCAGGCAGTGTTTTGTTCTGTTGTGCCTAGGGCTGCTATGAGTCGGAACCGACTCGACGGCACCTAACAACAACATTTCCTTATTAATTAATGAGTTAAATAGAATATTTGAGAGATGTTCATTTTATATTTGTATGAAAAAAACACTTTATTTTAATAACTTTATTGAGCCATTTTTTCCCCACGGATCAGGAGTCAAAAGAGCTCTAGCTCCTCTTCAGAAGCACGCTCTGGACTCCGTAAAGTCTGTGTTGACTCTGGTGTTATTCTGAGGTGGCTTATCTCTAACTTAGCCCTGCAAAAGCACCATAAGAGGACTTTACCTTCTTGAACTCGTCTACACAATGCTGAATTTTCGAGTCATCCTCTTGGATAAATTTCTACTTTTGTTGGCCTGATATATCCAGATAAGCACACTTATTTCTTCTGCCATTCTCCTATTAGCAGTATTAGTCATTTATATGCGTTAATTGATACATCTTGGAAGATCCAGAGCACCCCACTCTGTGGGGAGGAGGCAGATACTAGGCACCTTTCTGTGAGGGAATTCCAGCGAGAGTGGCTGGTCAGGAGAGGAGAAAAAGAGAGAGGACTGGCCTGAAACGCTTGCCCTAGCTCTCATGGTGCAGTGGTTAAGAGTTTAGCTGCTAATCAAAAAGTCAGCAGTTGGAAGCCACCAGCCAGCTGCTCCTTGGAAACCCTATGGGGCAGTTCTACTCTGTCCTGTAGGGCCTCTATGGGTCAGAATTGACTCAAGAGCAGCAGGTGTTTTTGGCTTTGGTTTTTGTTTTATTTTAGGTTTAGAGGTCTCACTGGATCTTGGGCAGGTGGGAACAAAATGTGAGTACTCTTTTGCTCATATAATTATTTTCCTGCCTGTCCTTCCAAATGGCGTATAACACCTATGAGTGTATAGACTAAATCTACCTAGTTCACTGTACATCCTCAGCACAAAACTCAGTGCCTGGAATGCGAGTGCTCAGTATTTGTTAAATGAATGAATAAAAGTATGAAATAATGTGTCCAATACAACAGACTGTGGGCCAACTGAGACTATTAAAGGGTGCAAAACAGCCTTTATCAATTTCCTGAATAATGCAAGGTCTGACCATAACTTTCTTATCTCAGAGTTTCTTAGCTCTAACACTTATAGCTTTGTAACCCTGGGCAAGTGATTCTTGTTAGCCTTCAGGACTGTGTCTGGAGATGAGTGTACTGTTGAGGTTGAGTGCCACGAGAAGCTACATCACAGTTTGTGATGGTGGGTACAGGTCATGAATGGACAAGGTGGAAGGAAGAAGAAACACGGGTTCCTTCATTTGGGAGAAGTAGTGCTATTCACTATGTACAATCAAAAGCTCCAGAGAAGGGTAGCACAGCTGAACAACCCAACTTATTGAATTAACAGAGTGATCCAGAAACATGAAGTACAGTGAATCCTGTGAGAGCTGGAACGCAACAGGACTGCCTAGTTATTCCAGGTCTCATAAGTTGTCCACCTTTGACAGGGTGCAGTCTTACCACTTTTCTACCTCTCTCTGTTATTTGAGTTTTCCTTCTCTGACAGGTTTCTGCCGTAGACAGGTTCTGGCTTTTGCAGGTTTAACTGTAACAGGGTAAAAGTGCCTCTGGAACAAGAAGGTCCTTTTGAGATAGGGGTTTACCATTTCTCACGTGTCCTTGCACAGTCTTAAAAACGTTTCTACGCACACCTGGCTGAGGAAGTAAGCCATCCTGAATACTTTCACCTGACTGTCAAGACCTTCTACACTGCCTGCTTATATAATTTAATCACTTTCTAATCTCCAACACATTTTCTATGATTTAATCAAATTGAACTCCTCTTCTCAAGCCTACCTTGCATATTTTCCAACTTCCGTGCTTTTAGTCAGGGTATACATTTGCCTGGCATACTCTCCCATGTCTCCTGGCCTTTTCAACTGTAGATCTCCAACATATTCTTCGACTGAAATACAAACCCTTTTATGAGTCCTTCCATTAGATCAACCCCACCAATATGCCCTCCCCCAACTTTTCATCTCTGAACCTGATACTGCTCATGATGTTTATCTTTAGGTTGTACCACATATTACCATATGTACTACGGATCTTCCCCTTTTAAGTACAGAATAAGATCATTGAAGGCCAGGGATCCCACTCACCTCTCTATTCCTTGAAGTCCCGGGACCATTTTCTAATGAATAAGAGGCCTTTGCTAAAACTGTGTTGACTTAATGAATGAACAAATGGACATATCCATACCATTTGTTGTGGCAATCATTTCCCCCAGATGTGGAGGAGCAAATTTAGACCGTTACTAGAATTTCACAGATTGAAACAAACTTCAAAGTCTTTTTCTGAAGAATTTTATGCTCCAGATCCAGGCTTACTTGTTCCTGGGACTATAGCCATCTAGAGCTTCTTTAACATTTCTGCTCTTCTCTGTTTTACTGCTGCTAGTAAACATGCAAATCTTCAAAGGCCTTGTGGAGCATCTTCAAGAAATGTGCTGTTGAAAGGAGCACGCTCCCCTTATTGACCTTTACAGGCGAGGCTGCTGTACAGAGAATGTTCCAAACTCATTGCACGCTCTAGTAACACCAACCCCACATGCTCTGCACTGATGGATGGTGTTTATAAAGTGCTGTAAAAAATTTTGGAAGGATAATATTAGAACATTAAGCATGGGTTTTGTTTTTCAGGCAACATGATGAATTCATGGGTTTATTTCTCAGTAAGATTTTAATTTTTTTTCCAGTAAAGTTGTTTTAAAGGATTAAAATATCTGAAATAAATGAATTGAGCTATTTTCTTCTCCTCAGAATAAAATGCTTTAAGTTACTGCTGCTGGTCCTGTTCCCTCTTATTTATATTTATTAGAACGTGGAGAAGAAGTGTACAAACACCTGGAGGTCCCTGCCATTAATTATGTTTATTGTTGTTGTTGGCTGCTGTCAAGTCAGTCCTGCAACCCCGTGGATCAGTAGACATAAACACAAACACACAACAGAGCGAAACGTTGCCTTGTCCTACACCATCCCCATGATTGGTTGCAGATCAGACCATTGTGATCTAGAAGGTTTTCCCTGGCTGATTTGATTCGCAGGCCTTTCTGCCTACTCCATCTTAGTCTGTACCAGCATGCTAATGCCAGGCTGATAAAGCGTAGGGGCTCTCTCATAATCCCTACAAATCAAGGCTCTTACTTGCAATGGGACCACACTTTCAATTTCCTTATAGCTACTTTCACCATTGACTTATAGTTGAAAATGTACACACCACAAGGGAATTGTCTGACGGTATTTTTATTTGATCTGCTTTGAACAATAGCCAGGCCCATGTTACCTCATTAGCTGTTCCATTTGTCAGAGCTGCCACCTTAGCTGCTTACCCCACACACAAGCAGATGAAAATCACAAGGAAATTTGGAAAAGCAGGTGACATCAATGGCTGCCAAAACCCACGTGGAAAAGCTATCTACCTTCTACTGCAGGAGTCTGACCTCCAAAGAGCCCTCTGAGCAACCTTCTCCCAGCCTCGTTCCAGAAATCCAACCAGGGCAAATGTGTTGGTCCTCTGGTTTTTCACGGAGCCAGACCATGCAAGAAATACCCAATACACGGGCTGCTGCAAGCTGTCTTCCTGATTTAGAAGCCTCAGGGGAGAAACAAAAACCATCTATAAAGGCCTTTTAATTTTTAACATAAGCTTCACTTAGAGTTGTAAAGTATATCTCATTTGGTCATCCTGGATCTGAAGTCCATTCCATTCCCTAAATCCATCAGTATGTGACTGCTGCAGCTGCTGAGCCTTTGGCACCTGCAGGGTACCCCCGAGAGGCTCTCTGCAAACAGACGGTTTTATAGGCAGTGTGCCTAATGGCAAAAATTTCAAGATTTGTTTTTCAAATAAGTGCATGTTAAGTGAAAAAAAAGACAAATAAAAAAAAATTACAGTGTCAATGAGCCAGAAAAAGTTTCATTGGTTAAAGAATCCTTATGAGAAATCTATCACACAGCCTCTGATTTAGAAATGTAAAGACAGGCAGATTGACCTAGATTTAAATAAAGAGGAGAAAGACTAAAATCTTTAATGAGTGCATACCTGTGTTCAAATCGAAGTCTCCTTCCCTCAGTCATGTTTGTTTCTAATGAAGGAAAATTTCTTAATTTAGAGGATAATCTTTGGAAATGGAAAATTTGTTGAGTTTCGGTGCTGTGTCTCCTCACTTTGCTTTAGATCTCTGAAGTGAAGGCAGGACTGGATTAGAAATCAAAAGAGTGGGGTTCTGACCCACCTTCTCCTGCTACTTTGCCTTAAGGTCCTCGATTTCTAAGATTGATGCTACAGTTGTCACAGGTGGACAGCAGGTTGAAAGCAGGACCGCAGGTTGGTGGAACAACTGAGGCAGTGCTGAGATCTGGGCTCTGTAGAGATGGGTAGAACAAAACGTTGCCCAGTCTTGCACCATTTTCTTGATCATAGGTAGGTTTGAGTCCATTGCTGCAGGTATTATGTCAAAACATCTCACAGAGGGTCTCCTTCATTTCTATTGGCCCTCCCTTTACTAAACATGATGTTCTTTCCTAGCTATTGGTCTTTCCTGATGATGTGTCCAAAGTAAGTGAGTTGATATCTCTTACATATAAGGTGACCATGAGTCAGAGTCAACTTGATGGCAACCAGCAACAGATGGGCATCGCCACCATGACTGTCAGCAAGGAGGAGGACGTGAGGAGGAGCATGTTACCCCAAGATCGTGCAAAGCATGCAGGAGCACTCCCTTTCAGCACAGTCATTCCGAGCAGTACAAGAAGCCAGGATACAGGATCCTTGGCCTCCTGCAGTTCCCAGGGGTAAGAGGTCACTCCGCTCTTCTCCCTCTGATCTTCCAAAATGTGAACGGGTGCTGATCCCACATACAAGCAGTTGAAAATCTAGGTTTCAAAGTTAAGTTCCAGATTTGTACTGCAAGATGCCCAGTAAGCAGATATCAGTATTTCTAAACTCTCCACTTCACTCATATCTTTAATAAATGAAAGTTGTACCAAACCCCTTGTCATAGAAAGGTATTATTTTTCTCCTTGTTAATTGGAAGCCACGTATTATAGTAGAGAAAGGCAGCTTATAAAATGCAAGGAAAATGGGTTGTTGGTCTCTGCTTGGCCATCCTCACCAGCCAGGTCATCTTGGACAAGTTTCTTAACCCCCTTAACTTCAGTTTTCTCATCTCTAAAATGACTTTATTGCCCATTTTACCTCTGCGATTAAAGAAGATTAAAAAAAAAGTTGCTATTAAGCCAATTCTAACTCATGGTGACTCCACATGTATCCAAGTGGAATTGTGCTCCATAGGATTTTCAGTGGCTGTTTTTTTGGAAGTAGATTGCCAGGCCTTTTTCCTAAGGCACCTCTGGGTGGATTCCAACTGCCAACCTTTCAGTTGGCAGTGAGCACATTACCATCTGCACCTTGTAGGGACTCGAAAGTAATATAGGGTATTTTTAAAAACACACATCCTATGTGGAATTCTACAATAATGCATGTGTATCTTTCATACTCAGAATCTCTCTGAAAAGGTGGGTTTGGTGGAAGATTGATTTTATTTGCAAATGATTGAATTCTGCTGCTTTCTACGGCAGAAGAATAGACACTGAACCATTCATTGACACACTCCTAAGTCAAGTTCTGGTCACTCAGTCTCCAGGTGATAAGCTGTAAGTAAGTTTATTCTCATGCTTTGTCTAATGCTTTATTAAGGCAAGAGACACTTGTCAAATCTCCTGTCCTGTGAGCTCCCCTTCCTCCCTCCAGCCCCCATGAGTCCACAGAGGACGCCATCTCACAGCTGGCCATTCCTCAAGAGGTATAGGTGAAGTGTTTCTTGGATCCTCCTCCCATGCACCCTAATGACAGGGTATCGTGGCTGGTATTCCAAGGTGCATAGACCAAAGCAGCCCAAAATAAGACCTAAAAGTCTTTGAAGTGTCCTAGTTTGTCACTGAAATGCAGGCAAGTTTTCCACTTGACTCAATGATATATCTTGAGCTTTGAATACGAACATTCCAAAATGAAAATAAATCTTTGAGGAATGTTGATTTCTTTCAGGAAAACAAACCACATTCATGCTGTAGCTCTTCCCACTCCCCCCCACAAACACACAGGATACTGTTATTGAGAATTACTTCCCAGAATAGTATCTTTTCTAGGGTGTCTTGAAGTCCAATAAGGACTATTAAAGCTAAAATTCTAGAAAATGGTACAGTTGAGGAAGAGAGCAGAGTGTGTGGGGAAAGCCCTTTGGACCACCTTGAACTCCCTCTAATCACCTGGTGTCTTAGACTGGGCTCTCTAAAGAAGCAAACCAATAAAGCATATAAACGTAGAGAGATTTATATCAAGGAAATGGCTCATGTGGTTGTAGAGGCTGGAACATGCCAAGTCTTTGGGTCAGGATAGAGGCTTCTCCTGAGTCATGTAGCCACAGGGGCTGGTGAACCTAAGATCGGCAGGTCAGACAGAAGGGCTCTTCCTCACAGGCTGAAAAGATCAGTGAATCCCAAGATCGGTAGGCAAGATGACAGGTAAGCTGCCAGCTCATGTCCCAAGAACTGGAGTTCAGACAAACAGGAGCCAGCTGTAGGATCCAGAGCAAGCAAAAGCCCACAAACCTTGCCAGAATGTCCACCTATATTGGATGGAGGCCACACCCCCAAGGAAACTCCCTTTCAACTGATTTGCTACTCACAGCAGATCCCATCATGGAGGTGATCACATTATAACAAATCTCATCATGAAGGTGATCACATCTTTATACGACTGCTAAACTACATCATAACTGCCAAACCACTGAGAATCATGGCCCTGTCAAACTGACACAACCTTAAGAATCACACCTGGGCCTGATGTCTAGAAGCTCGTCTCACAGACTCATTCTTTTTATCTTCTAGAGGAGACCTACAGGAAACTCTTTATCTGCCCTGGCTATGAGGGAGTAGGTAACCCAGAACTCAGCATTCTGCCTCTGAAATGTGGCTGTCCACGGAAAGATAAGTCTCTTGTATAGCCATGCTCATGGGGGAGGCTCCTGCATGGAACCTCAGTGTTTCACACCTAAGTTAGCCTATTCCCCAGGTATAGGCTGTGTTGTTGCTCTTAGCTATCACGGAGTTGGTCCCCGAATCGTGGTGATTCCATGTACAACAGAATGAAACATTGCCTGGCCCTGCACCATCCCTATGATCTGTTGTGGATTGGACCATTGTGATCCACATGGTTTTCACTGACTGATTTTCAAAAGTAGAACACCAGGCCTTTCTTCCTAGTCTGTCTTACTCTAGAAGCTCTGCTGAAATCTGGTCACCATCACAGTAACACACAAGCCCCCACTGATGGATGGATGGTGGCCGCTCATGAGGTACGTTGCCTGGGAATGGATCCTGAGCCTCCCACATGGGAGGCAAGAATTCAACCACAGAACCACCACTGCCACGTGTATAGGCTGTGTTGTTGTTGTTAGGTGCCATCAAGTCTATTGTGACTCATAGCAACCCCATGTGACAGGGTAGAACTGCTCCATAGAGTTTTCTAGGCTGTAGCAGATTGCCAGGTCTTTCTCTCACAGAGCCACTGGGTGGGTTCAAACTGTCAACATTTGGGTTAATAGCCAAGTGCTTAACCATTGTGTCACCAGGGCTTGGACAGGATAGAAGGTGGGAAGGGCTCAGTACTGCCAATTGCCATGGCAGAAAAAACAGCCAATGTCCAGTCGACAAAGGGTCACTCCTCACATGCAAGAAGTAAGACATGTTCAATGTGAAGGCAAGGCCTCCGTCTCCCACTGAGGTAGTGCAGACAATGCCTGCCTGCACAATCCATCTCAAGGGCATGTGTGAGGGAGGCGGGAAGAGCTAGTAATGCAAAACATAAAAATGTGCAGCTGAGACACAGAGTTACAATTGCAAATGGCCCTTAACCAACACCAGGCCTCATCTGCTGTTAGTGTTTGAAGTCTGTAGACAGAGGCCTGTGCCATGCCCCTCTGATTTCTCATGCTGGAGCTCATCAGCAGAGGAATGCAGAGGGACTAAGCCTCTGTCAGAAGCCAGAACCAGGTCCATGGGGTGAGGCAGTACATACCCTAGAGGACCCAGCTGTCTCCCAGGGGCTAGAGATTCACAAGGTGCTCAGCAAGTGCCCACTCAGGGGAAGGCTGTGACTGGCCTGTTTGCCAAATAGAGGAAAGGCAAATTGGGATAGGAGGAGGGAAAATAGTGACTTATGGGGGCGCGACAATGAGGAGACAGAGGAGCGACTTCTCGGAGATGTTCTCAGAGCTCTGAATCTCCAAAGTGAAGGGGGGTTATTTGGGTCCACTGAAGGACGCACCTGATGGTCTATTCTTACCTTCCTCCTAAAGGCCTCTGCAGGCAGCCTGGGGTTTTAGCAAATCAGAGGACACTTTCTTGAGAAAGGGCCATGAGTCTGAACACAGTCCTCTGTTGGCCAAAGGATACCGCCACTTTGTCTTTCTGCATAACTGGAGCAGTGGGAGCGCCCGTCGTTCAGGGAGCATTAGTGACCCAAATTTCTGACTGTGGTCATTCTGAAGGTGCTGTAATTAGAGTTACGGTTTGCTTCATGCCCCTGTGCTGGACCAATCTTCCAAACCACAGGCAGGCCAATAGCTTCTGCGTGAAGTCTAGAGGTCTCTGGGATCTGCACTTTTCATTCCTTTTTCAGAAACTTTCTGGTCCTTAGTACAATGACAAAACATATTTAGATTTTCTTCTCTCTATGCTTATTATAAATTTATAGGGGATTCTTCTATGTCCGGATTCAGAAAAATAAATTGCTAGACAGAGCCAGCGAAAATTTTTGTCTTATTTGCTTTCTAAACCATCTAATCTTTACTTAAACCATCTGAATTTTGAAATCAAGTTGGGGCAGAGATTCTACTTTTTATCAGTTCCTTCACTCATTCAACAAGTATTTAATGAGTACAAATTTTTTAATTTAATTTTATTTACAATGTGTCAGTTCTGTTCTAGTTGCAGATTAACGCCTGGCTAAAAGCAGTGTCACGGACGTTGAAGTGTTTCTCAACCACTAGAACCTTGATTCATTTTCTATGAGCAATTCCCCACGAATAATTTAAAGATTTATAGGCTTCATCAAACCACCCACCCCTAAAGAAATTTTTTTTAACAAATAATCTATTTATTTTTAGACATTCTGCCTATAACATGAAATTAGGGACTTTTGCTTCAGACCAAAAAAAAAAAAAAAAAAAAAGCAGTAGTGCATCTTACAAACCCCCACTCAATAGGAGGTGATGACTCAGATCCCATGTTTCCTGACCCCAAATCTAGCAAGCGAAGGTGGCCCAGGTAGGCTCATTCCTACTCCGTACCGAAAAGGCAATCCTGCCAACAACACCAGCCAAGCCTGGGAGCACTGGCAACGGGGGCTGATTGGGAGTTCTACTGACAGCAAGCACTCTCCTTCTCTGCCAGGATCAAGACTCCCCTATCCCACCCAGAGACACAGAGAAAGGGAGTTACTGCCAAAGGAGATCCAGGTACTCGAGTGGCCCTGCCTAGATAGCGTCTTTGTCCCTGTGGGACCATGACTCACCTCCCCTACCTGGAGACACCAAGGAGGCAGTCAGCACTGGCAAGGAGGATCCTGCCCTAACAAGCACCTGGCTGGAAGTACTCCAGCTCCCTGCTGGTCTTGAGAATCCACTCACCACCAAGAGATTTCAGCAATCGGGGGTGCCAGCAAGCGGGATTCCATCACAACGAGTGGTCCTCCCTTCATTGCCATGGGCCTGAGACTCCCTTGCCTAGAGACACCAGGTGGCCAGGCTGCACCAAGAAGGGGATCTTGCCACAACAAGAAGCCTGGATCAGAAAGCCTCTTCCTCCCAACCCTTGCTTCCTCCACCCAGAGGGAGGCAGCCTGTGAAAGTCCTTCCACACCCTGAGGCAGCATCAGCAGGGACCTGGTGGGAGCCTCAGCTGCAACAGATAAATCAAGCAGACCAAATTAGCATGGCAAAGGTCCTGAAAAGAAAACTGCCATTGAAATACAGTCTACAAATGTAGGCCAGGATCTGCAGGCCAAACTTAAACAGGGCAACCTCCTGCTAAAATAGAAGATTTAAATAGGGCCTGGAGCATGTCTCCTATCACAACAGCCAAAATGTCAGGGTACAATTAAAAGTCACCTATAAAAACAAGAACCAGGATAATCACAAGTTGAATGAGAACACACACTCAGCTGATGGCCATACCAAGACAAATCAAGAGCTGCAATTATCTGACAAGGACTTTAAATCACCGATCATAAAACTGCCTCGACAAGTAATTACAAATTCTCTTGAAACAAATAAATAAAAACAGAAAATCTCATCAAAGATATACAAGTTATAAAACTGAACCAAATGGAAATTCTAAAGCAAAAAAATATACTAACTAATTTTTTAAAGATTGTTCGATGTGTTCGATAATAGAGTGGAAACGATAGGAGTGATTACGGTGTGTATCCCAGAGAAATAAAAATGTGTATTCATACAAAAACCTATACACAGATGTCATAGCAGCTTTATACATAACAGTCACAAACTGGGACCAACCCAGATGTCCTTCAGCAGGTGAATGATGAAACCGTGGCACGCCTGTACCGTGGAACACGACCTGTTAGTACATGCAACAACTTGGATCAATCTCAAAGGAATTATGCAGAATGAAAAAAATTCTAAACCAAAAGATTGCATCCTGTATGATTCCATTTATATAACATTCTTGAAATGACAAAATAATAGAAGGAGAGGACACTTTAGTGGCAACATAAATGATTATTACAGAACTATTCTGTCTCTAGACTCTGGTGGTTTATACAGAAATCTACACATATGATAAAACTGCAGAGAACTAAATACACTCACACATACGCGTGAGTACAAGAAAAAACTGGGGAAATCTGAAGAAAAAAATGTAAAAACCATTCTTAGCTCACTGTCTATATAAAAACAGACACACAGGGCAGTTTGTTGGAGGGAAGTGAGGTGATTCACTTTCCACTGAAATATAAATAAGGCCACATTACGGTGGAGGTATTTCAGGTAACACATCAAAAATACTAGGTAGCGGTGAACTGTGAGAGGTAAGAGTACAAACTACGGAATCGGAGTAGCATAGGGAACAGCTTGAAGGAACCAACCTCTCCCTGCCGTGTGTACCACTAGAACTGAAGGCGAGGACATGAGGAGCGTTGCTGGGTCAGTCCGGGGAGCCCCTTTATGTAGTGTTAAGGAAATTCCTCCTTCCTATAACCATAGTATCTTGACCTCCCCAGCATCCCCACCATCCAGGGGGCATCAGGAGTGGTGCTTTGTGAAGTCTATTCCCCCCATAAACACCATTGGCTGGGGGCTGATAGGAGGGGCATCTTGCTGACCAAACAAAGCAAAAGGGGTGTGGCTCCTTGTCCTGGAGAGGGGTATAAATAGGGAGGACAGGACCCCTGGGGTAGACATCTGGGAGATTTCAACATGGCTAAGGTGATCAGGAAATCACAAAAGCATAGCACACTTAGGAGACCACGAACCACAGGCACCAAAAGGTGGAAGAAGAGGAAGACCCCTTCTCAACCCAGATCCAGAGGTAGCAAGGTCAGAAGACCCTACCCAAACCCCCCCCCCGCGTCCCCACTGACCCCCCTCAATACTCTGATCCCACCTTTGCCCAGCACAAATCCCCTCCTCAGCCTACACCCCTTCTCATCAAGCCCCTCTTCCCATCCAGCCCCCATCCTCTTCTCCCAACCTAATACCCTTCTGGTGTCACTCTGTTGCCCTACCAGGTGCTGAAGACACACAGGAGAGTGAAAAGAGTGCTCCACATGAGTTCAAGAAGAAAATCCTGTTGTACAACTAAAACTACTTCAAGTAAGAAGAAGAAAGTGAGAAGGGCCAACAAGTTTCAGCCATTACCAAAGGCAAAATAGGGGCTTGAGCCAAAAGCAGTCAGACAGGCCCCACGAACCCTGCAGAATTACACCACTCAAGACCTGCACAATTAGCAACTGCAGAACGAGCACCAGAGATATCAGCACTATCTTTAGCATCTCTCCAGGCCTGGCTGCTGTGAAGTTGCCAACCACATAGAGAAGACAGACACAACGTCGGACAGGGATGGTGATAATTAAAATAAAATCCATAGGTGTAAGAAGCCCCTTAAAAAATAAAATTAAAAAATTAGTCACTCTGCGCGTAAACGGATTGTGTTGCATTAGCCCTTAAGATTTTCCCTCAAATTAGAGTAAGAATCATAGAAACTTAAAATCTTTGCGGCAAAGAAGTTCCAGGTCCTGCCACATGCACTGGGGAGAAAATGTATCTAGAGCCTACCCGGGGTGGGAAATAGCCTTGCTAGAACAAGGTTCCCCATTTGTGGCTGATCAACTGAATGATTTCTTTACTTGGTACTTAGCACTTGTTTTCAATATGCACAAAATTAAAAGGACACAGCCATGCCTATGTATGCCTCTAATAGGCTTGCAGGCAGGGAAGAAGTGAAAAGGGGAGAAAGGGAAAGGAGAAAGCAAAGATGTCCCAGGGTGGCTGTGGCCATTATCAGTCATTGTCCCAGACATTGCTGAGCAGCTCTGGTCACCAGAGAGTAATTCAGGTTAGAGGTTGAAGGCCCCTGAAACTCATTGGCCTCCTCATCCTCTGTCTACCAGGCAGTGAGTTGGTACTATGGCTGGACCCAAGAAGAGGATGGTCATGGATCAAATCAAGCAGTTGTTGCTGTTAGGTGCCGTCGAGTCAGTTCCCACTCATAGTGACTCATAGAGACAACAGGATGAAACACTGCCCAGTCCTATGCCATCCTCAAAATTGTTGTTATGCTTGAGCCCATTGTTGCAGCCACTGTGTGTCAATCCATCTCATTAAAGGTCTTCTTTTTCTCTGACCCTCTACCACGCATGATATCCTTCTCCAGGGACTGGTCCCTCTTGATAACAAAGTCTTGCCATCTTCGCTTCTAATGAGCATTCCGGCTGTACTTCTTCCAGCCAGATTTGTTTGTTCTTCTTGTAGTCCATGGTATATTCAATATTCTTTGACAACACCATAATCCAAAGGCATCAAGTCTTCTTCTGTCTTCCTTATTCATTGTCCAGCTTTCACATGCATATGCCATGATTGAAAACACCATGGCTTGGGTAAGGTGCACCTTAGTCCTTAAAGTGACATTTTTGCTTTTTAACACTTTAAAGAGGTCTTTTGCAGCAGATTGCCCAATGCAATGCGTCTTTTGATTTCTTGACTGCTGCTTCCATGGCTGTTGATTGTGGATCCAAGTAAAATGAAATCCTTGACTTCAATCTTTTCTCCATTTATCATGATGTTGCTTATTGGTCCAGTTGTGAGGATTTTTGTTTTCTTTATGTTGAGGTGTTATCCATACTGAAGACTGTGGTCTTTGATTTTCATCAGTAAGTGCTTCAAGTCCTCTTCACTTTCAGCAAGCAAGGTTGTGTCATGTGCATAACACAGGTTGTTAATGAGTCTTCCTCCGATCCTGATGCCATGTTCTTCTTTGAATAGTCCAGCTTCTTGGATTATTTGCTCAGCATACAGATTGAATAAATATGGAGAAAGAATACAACCCTGACGCACACCTTTCCTGACCTTAAACCACGAAGTATCCGCTTGTTCTGTTCGAATGACTGCCTCTTGGTCTAAGTACAGGTTTCTCATGAGCACAATTAAGTGTTCTGGAATTCCCATTCTTTGCAATGTTATCCATAGTTTGTTATGAGCCACACAGTCAAATGCATTAGTATAGTCAATAAAACACAAGTAAACATCTTTCTGGTATTCTCTACTTTCAGCCAGGATCCATCTGACATCAGCAATCATATCTCTTGTTCTAGGTTCACTTCTGAACCTGGCTTGAAAATCAAGCAGAGGCCTGACCAGATATTCCTCTTGGCCATATTCTGCCCAAGTTCTCCAATCTTACCCATCCCCATTAATTGTTCCTCCACTATAAAGCCCAGAATAGAGCTCTCAAAGTCTCACCAGAGTCAAGAATGTTCCGATTTGTATATTTGTAGGTTAGAATGGTGATCCACACACACAAAAAAATTATAACCCCCAGAAGAGTTTCAAAAACTATGTACCCCTCTCAGATAATTTTAAGTTGACAACTGAAAATTTTTATCATTTTAGATATTTACAAAGTATATAATCTCTGGTTTATTGTTAACAGTGATATTTGAAAATAGAACTGTTACACCAGTCTTTCAAATATTATCAGTGAAATCCACATACCTCTTGATTTGTTGCTCTTGATAGTCTATTTAAAAAGGCACGTAAGTAACCCTTTTTTCACAAGGAGTAAATTTTACCTTGTTCCATTATCTCCTTGAACCAGTAGGAATTTCCATTCCACTCTCCTCAAAGACTTTTATCTTAACTTATTTATGCTTAAAAATCTTACATTCATCACCCTATGATATTTCTCTTGCTAATTCAAGCTTTTATGTGAACATAAGATTTTAAATGCTAAAATTTTCTTCTGGATTATGTTACTACAATTATTAAAAGTAAAAATCAACCAGAACAACACAAAAATATGACAAAATTTAGAAATCAAGATGCA
Source organism: Elephas maximus indicus (assembly GCF_024166365.1). NCBI lineage: Eukaryota > Metazoa > Chordata > Mammalia > Proboscidea > Elephantidae > Elephas > Elephas maximus. Next base: position 11,015,714 of record NC_064842.1, on the reverse strand, counting down.
ATGCAAAAGTAAAATTACTAGAAATTTATCTCATATATGAACAGGACTTTAAAAATAAGAATTAGTCTGTGTATCCATGGAAGAATACCACACATTGCTAGAGTGAGACAGAGTTCAACATTAATTATATTCCATTTTTTTTTTTTAATTGCTGAGAAACCTTGTTCACATAAGCAGATGGTAATGTAAGGAACTTGGGTACAACCTCAAGTTTTATGCTAAAAAAATCACAAATTTGTTTAGCCTTAGAAATTAATGCGCTCTCAGCTGACAAGTTGTTAGGTTTTCCATCCATTTTATTAAAAGCAGACTTAGGAACCACCTAACTTGCAAAAGGATTTGTTGCTCAGTTTCATTCACCTTCTCAGTTTCTGAGTAGACCAATAACATTTTCTGCAACTTATCAAATATCTATGATACATGTTACTCTTTTGCATAAAGGCACCTTGTTTATAGAACCACAATTAGATGAAACTATTTTTTTTTTTTAACTCATAAATTTGGAAATGGCACTTCTTATGTTGGAAGAGAATAAGGTCAATTTGTGTCAAATTTGCATGTTCTAGGAAGTTTCCAAGGAGCCCTGGTGGCACAGTGGTTAAGCACTTGGCTGCTAACCAAAAGACTGGCGGCCCAAAGTCACCCATCGGCTCCTCGAGAGAAAGACCTGGCAATCTGCTTCTGTAAAGAATTCAGCCAAAAAAAACCATGAGGCAGTTCTACTCTGTCACATGGGGTCTCTATGAGTCGGAATGGACTTGACGGCACACACCACCACCAGGTGGTTTCAAAGTACTGTAAATGTCACGATATAGGAACAAAGAGAAAGAAATTTGAGGCTTAATATACAGATAAATAATTTCTCAGGCAAAAGCAATTGCATTTGTATTTATGCATTTCACAAAATTGAGGATACCAGTAGCTGAGAAAGAATTAATCCTAACAAATGGAGCTGTTTTTTGAGCTTGCTGCATATTGTCCTGTATCAAAAGAAAAGAGAATATTTTGCTTCTAAGGGTGCAGTATAATTTATTTAGTGAAAATTGAGTCAAAAGACAAAAAAAAAAAAAAAATACTGGGCCACTCATAATTGTGTGATTTACAAAAGACTCAAAAATTAATTATTGGAATGAAGTAGATTATTTAGAATATAATCCACAATATATTCCTTTTAACCTAACTGTAATAAGTGCGTGGTAACAATGAATAAATGAGCAGAGGAATGACTGACAGATGACAGCAAGAGGCAGGCTTGGACCCAGAGAAAAATGGTCAATATAGATTTACCACCTATCAAGTAATCTTTTGGAAGAAGTTCAGGAAAATATTTCTCCCATGCAATTTAGTGCATGTTCAAGAAAAGAAAATACTGGCCTGTGCTCAGTTCAGCAGCACATGTACTAAAAGTGGAATGATACAGAGAAGATTAGCATGGCCCCCGCGCAAAGATGACATGAAAATTTGTGAAGTGTTCCATATTTTTTCTCCTAAAAAGACCAGACTTAATGGTCTGACTGAGACTAGAAGGACCCCGCAGGTCATGGTCCCCAGACCTTCCGTTAGCCCAAGGCAGGAACCATTCCCAAAGCCAGCTCTTCAGACAGGGATTGGACAGGACTATTTTTTTATTTTGAGACAGAAAATGACACTTGTGAAGAGTGAGATCCTTGGATCAAGTAGACACATGAGACTTTGTGGGCAGCTCCTGTCTGGAGGGGAGATGAGAGGGCAGAGGGGGACAGAAGCTGGCTGAATGGACACAAAAATAGAGTGGAGAGAAGGAGTGTGTTGTCTAGGGGGAGAGCAACTAGGAGTATATAGCAAAGCGTATATAAATTTTTATATGACAGACTGATTTGATTTGTAAACTTTCACTTAAAGCACAATAAAAATTAAAAAAAAAAAAGAATGGCTCAGATACAACAGTAAAAACAAACAAAAAAACACTGACCTCAAAATATGGAAACTTTACGTGAAGATATCATGTAGATCCATGAGGCATAAATATGGATCTCTTCTTGAAATCATCCAAAATATAAACATATGACACAGAGTTTCCGATCAATGACTGCAGGCATCAAATTCTTTATTATGAACCCCTGAAACTATTGCCCTGAGATCATCTTTAAACCCCAAACCAAAAATATCCCCTGAAGCTTCCTTAAAACCAAACAATATTTTAGCACCTAGTAAAAAATGTCTGCCCAGAGCAATATGCTCTTTCAAGAAGTATCTCTATGAGATCAAACTGACAACAGCAACTCAAAAGATTAGACAGGAACCTTAGGGAGCAGCGAGTTTACGTGAGTGGGGAGGAACAGCTAAGAAAAGGAGGCTGAGAACGGATGCACAACAAGATGAATGCAATCAACGTCACTGAACTGCACATGCAGAAACTGTTGACTTGGTGTATGTTTTGCTGTGTATATTCTCAACAACAAAATAAATAAAAATTTAAAAAATATATGAAAATGTAGAGGGGGTACCCTTCTTTGGGGCTTCATAGTTCTCAGCTTTTTTTTTTTTTTTTTAATAAATGTTACATGTTCCAACTGAGAGGAAGAAAGGAAGGGGGGGGAGGAGAAGAAAGAGAAGTGAAGAGGCAAGGAGAGAAGGAGTCGTGGAGACTTATCACAAGTCTGTAGCCTGTTTAAAGTAAGGCACTGCTGTCTTCAGCATGAGGATTCCCAGTGTGGCGCAAACGGTTAAGCACTTGACCCATAACCTAAAGGTTGGCTGTTTGAACCCATCTAGGGTTTTCTTGGAAGAAATTCCTGGCAACCCATTTCTGAAAGATCACAGACTTGAAAGTCATATGGAGCAATTATACTCTCTGCAACCCACACCTGAGGTCTCCATGAATCTGAATCAACTCAAGGCAACTGATTTGGTTTGGTCTGGTCTTCATTATTCCTTACCAACACTCATTCACTTTGCCTGGCTCTCAGGTGACTCCCACTTAAAAGCAATGAAATCTTCAACAGAAATTAAGAAATGAAAGAGTCATTTATAACTCTGACAATCCCACTTTACAATATGTCTCAATTCAGAACATCTCAACAGAGGTCACGTTTAACATCATTTTCTCAACAGAACTATGCAAGAGACAGAGAAAAACAAAAACCCTACTATGAGTTATGGTGCCTTAATTAAAGGAGGGAGACTTTAAAACATATTGCTTTCTCAACTGGTTGAATGATTAGATTTCTCACTTTTTCACAACCTCAAGTTCAAAATTCTGAACAGAAACTCAGGAGAAGGGCTCTAAGACTTGAAGCTCTGTATTATCGAGCTTCAAATGAAATATATCTAGAAAAGTGTATTGATATATTTGTATGTTTATTCAATTGGTCCTAAATAGCATACTCCTAGGTCAACATCAAAGTCCAACTTTCTCTCGTTCCATGTTAATTACCCTGGACTCCAGCATTCACTGCTCCCATTTTCATAGAGCCTTAGGGAGGGCAAGCACGATGTTTGGGTTTACCTCTGTCTCTCTTCAAACTTTCTAGCCAGTGTGGTTTCCCCTAAATGTTAATAGAATTTCTCTGAACTTTCCACTTTCAAACAAAAATACTGACAAAGATATGTCAGTTGAGTTTTGGCTTTGACTCCTGCTGCAGTCCACCATCTCATTCCAAAACCGATGCAAAAACTCTTAGATCAAGGCAAACCACCTTGTCCACAGCCCACTTCTTGCCTCTGAAACGATTATGTCATTTCTGTCATCAGGCATACTCAAAAACAAATGGAAAATGGCTTTTCATTCCTTTGTATCAAGCTCGCCTGGTAGATTTGCAAGTCGGGGGACAACATGAAAGTAGAAAGGCTGGAGAAATAAAGGAAAAGTTACAAAGCAAAATTATGTTAAGTACTATACTATCCACTGTATCACGAGTCCCAATATTTCTGTAGAGAATACACATAATAAACAACACTCTCCCTGAAGAGTTCCAACACCTGCTACTGATGTTCTTCTCCCCTTACATTGGAAATCGTTGGTGGAGTTCTACTTTACAGACAGCTGGGAAATGTGCTTTCAAGATGCTCAAGCACCCAGATGTTAGCCTGAGCATGAGACGGATGGGGGAGGAAGCACAGGGGAGACAGATGAGACAGTAAGAGAGAGAGGAATAGAGGGAGGCCTGGAAACACAGGGGGGAGAGAAAATGAAATCCAGATTCAGTTTCTTGTGGCAACTTGGACCATTTGATTCACTTGTTACATCTCTAACCATTGTTCCTGTATTCTGGATTTAATAAAGCCTCAGTAAGCCTTTTGCCCAAAGCACCATTTATGTTTCATTGTTAAACTCGTATGCAATTGGAAGGAAATATAAGCCATATGTTTCTGTTCATTTACACTTAAATCATCTGAGTATGGTGTTTTAACTCCAATTTGTCATTCACAGGAACTTTGGGGACTTAAAGAAGTCTTTGGAGGCCTGTCCCAACCCCTCCCCCTCTTCTTTTGTGGTCCTCAAGCAAATACATACATTTGAACTCCAGAGTTCCAGAGGTAAGTAAGGGATCTGCTGGAGGTTTCAAAACGAAGTTTTCCTCCCTTTGTTGGTTCTCCTCGAACCTCAGTGAACACTCTCAGGCTCCTTTGCTGCCTCTTCCTTTTCTTTTCAAACCGTTAATGTTGGACTGCTCCAGGACTCAATCACTGCTCTTCTTTTCTTCTTTAGCTCCACTGTCTCCCACAGAGTTCTCTTTCAGCCCCTTGGCTTTAAATACCATCCCTATTAACACCAACTTTATATCTTCGGTGTCGACCTTTCCCCATCTTATGTATCCTAGTTACTATTTCATATCTGCTTCTTGTTGTTGTTAGATGCTGTTCAAGTCAGTTTCAACTCATGGCAACCCCAAGTACAACAGAAGGAAACACTGCCCAGTCCTGCGCCATCCTCACAATCGTTGCTATGGTTGAGCCCAGTGTTGCGGCCACTGTGTCTACCCATCTCTTGGAGGGTCTTCCTGTTTTTTACTGACCCTGTACTTTACCAGGCATTATGTCCTTCTCCAGTGACTGGTCCCTCCTGATAACATGTATGTCTAATGATCAGTTGTCATCGATTCAATTCCAACTCATGGCAATCTCATGTGTGTCAGAACAGAACTGTGCTTCACAGGGTTTTCAGTAGCTCAGCGGCTGATTATGCAGAAATAGATCAATAGGTCTTTCTTCTGAGGAGACTCTGGGTAAACAGGAACCTCCAATCTTCCAGTTACCACCCAAGGACATTAACCATTTGCAAGACCTAGATTTCTAATAAGTACCTCAAGTATAACCTTGCAAAATTAAATATGAACTACAATTTCGCAACTACTTGTGTCTATAATTATTTCAAAATAAAAAGTTTAAAAAATTATTATGATGGAAAAAAATGTAATATTGACTCCTACCAATTGAAAGCATATTCTTCCTGCAGCCCCCTCCACCTGAGTAAAAGACACTACCTTCACCCAGTTGCATTTAAAAAGAAAAAAAATCTAGAATTATTCTGGTTTTCTCCCTTTTCCCCACCATCCTGATCCAGCCCACTAGTAAATTCCGTTGGCTATGCCTTGCATTTTTGTATTTCCCTTCATTATTGCTGGCGCCATCATCTCTTGCCTAGATGTATTAGTTTTCGGTTGTTGTGCAATAAATGACCACAAACTTACCAACTTAAGACAATACGAATTTATCATCTCACGGTTTCTGTAGGTCAGAAGTCCACACAAGGTACGACTGGATTCTCTGCTCAAGGCCTCACCAGGCTAACTGCTTTCCTAGGTATTTACTCAAATGAGTTGAAAATATATGTCTACACAAAAACCTTCATATGAATGTTTATAGTATCTTTATTCATAATCCTTTATTTTCATAATCATCAAAAAATGGAAGCAACCAAGATGTCCTTCAGAAGTGAATGAACAATCTAACTATGGTCCATCAATACAATGAAGTATCATTCAGCAATAAAAAGATTTGAGCTATCAAGCTATGAAAAGACATGGCAGAGCCTTAAATGTATATTACTAAGTGAAAGTAGCATGTCTGAAAAAAACTATATACTGGTTGATTCCAACCATATGACATTTTGGAAAACGCAACACTTATAAAACCAAAAAACCAAAACAATTGCCATTGAGTCAATTCTGACAGGGTAGAATTGCCTTGTAGGTTTTCTAAGGAGTGGCTGGTGGATTTGATTAGCAGCCAAGCTCTTAATCGTTATGCCAGAAAAGGCAACACTATAGAGACAGTAAAAGATCAATGATTGCAAAGAGTTCTGGGGATGGCGAGAGGGATGAACAGGTACAGTACGGGGCATTTTTTTAGGGTACTGAAACTACTCTGCATGATACTATAATGACAGCTGCGTGACAATACGCCTTTGTCAAAATCCATAAAACTGTACAACACAAATTTTGAACCCTCATGGAAAACATGGATCTTAGTTAATAATAATAAGGTATCAGTATTGGCTCATCAATTGTAAAAAATGTCCCACGCTAACAGAAGATGTTGGTAACTGGAAAAACTATATGCAGGGGGAGACGGTAAATGGGAACTCTGTACTTTCTGCACAATTTTTCTGTAAACCTAAAATTTCTCTTAAAAAATAAAGTCTAGTTTTAAAGAAAGACGGTTGTCTTACAGTTCTCAGGGCTTCCCACAGAGTCCACTCCTTTCCTCTTCACATGTTTTTGTGGTGGTCTATTAGGACTCATAGTGACCCTATAGGACAGAGTAGAACTGCCACATTGGTTATAATCTTTACAGCAGCAGATTGCCAGGTTTTTTCTCCCACAGAGCCACTGATGGATTTGAACTTTTGACCTTTTGTTTAGCAGCCAAGTGCTTATCCACTGAGCCAACAGGGCACCTTCTTCACATGTTACAGGTAGGAATTGGTTTACTTGCTTAATTGTTCCTTCATTTGTTACTGTGTTTGAACAGCTGCAACAAGGCGAGGAGCACAACACTTTATACATAAATACAGAGATGAGACAGCTGTAGGAAGGTGCAACTCAGTTTGTGGGAGGCATGGAAGGCTTCACAGAGAAAGTGACACTCAAACTCAGTCTTAGGAAAAGTGTGGATATCATTCCAGAAAGGCAGAATATGAACGCATCATTTAATCCCAAAGAAACAGTTTGTGCAAAAGGACAGAGCTACGAAAAAGCATTGTGTGGATTGGGAGAGATCAGAACTTGTGGGGTGGGGACCCACAGGGCCTGGGACAGTCAGAAAATGCACCTAAAGGTAGACTGGGGATAGATGGGTGAGGGTCTTATGTGCCTCATATGCTAGGGAATCCGGACACTTCCCTGAAAGCTACAAAACTGATGTGGGTTCTAGGCAGAAGATTGACATGATCGCACGTGTCCTTCAGACACTAATTTGGTGACTTGAAGAGAATAGAGGAGGGAAAGCCTAGAAATAAGGACAGAAATCAGATTATGGCCATTGCTTGGTCAATAATACTAAAAGTCTGAGCTAAAGCATGATCATGGGGAGAAAAAGAGAGACTGAATTTCACAGATATTGCTAAAGAGTTATTTAACAGTACTAGACAGAAAAGAAAAAGTAAAAAAAGACCAAAAGCGATGTCAGAAGAGACTCTGAAACTTACTCTTGAATGGAGAGTAGCTAAAGCAAAAGGAAGAAATGATGAAGTAAAAGAGCTGAACAGAAGATTTCAAAGGGCAGCTGGAGAAGAAAAAGTAAAGTATAATGAAATGTGCAAAGATCTGGAGTTAGAAAACTAAAAAGGAAGAACACACTCGGCATTTCTCAAACTGAAAGAACTGAAGAAAAAAATCCAAGCCTCAAGTTGCAATATTGAAGGAATCTACGGGCAAAAAATTGAACAGCACAGGAAGTACCAAAAGAATATGGAAGGCCAACATACATGCATCATTCCCCAGAATAGACCACGTGTTAGGCCACATAGCAAGGTTCAATAAATTCAAAAGGTTCAAAATAATAACAAAGCATCTTCTCTGATCATAATGTCATAAAACTAGAAATTAAGAGCTGAAAGAACAAGGAAAAAATTAAGTACATGGAAACTGAATAACATCTTACTTGAAAACCATTGGTAATAGAAGAAATTAAAAATGAAATTAAAAAAAATCTTAGAATCAAATGAGAATGTAAACACAATATACCAAAATCTTTGGGACACAGCAAAAGCAGTGCTCAGAGAAGAATTTATACCAATAAATGCGCACTCCAAAAAAGAAGAAAGGGGTGGCCAAAATCAATGGCTTATCCCTACAACTCAAACAAATAGAAAAGGTGCAGCAAAAGAAGTTCACGGTCACCAGAAGAAAGGAAATAATAACGATCAGGGCAGAAATAAATGAAATAGAAAACAGAAAAACAATAGAAAGAATCAACAAGACTAGAAGTTGGTTCTTTGACAGGATCGATAAAACTGACAAACCACTGGCCAAATGGACAAAGGAGAAAATGATAAGATACAAATAAGTATAATTAGAAATGAGATGGGTGACGTTACAACAGAACCAACTGAGATAAAAAGGATAATAACAGAATACTATCAAGATTATACTCTGATAAATCTGAAAACTTAGAAGAAATGGACAAATTTCTAGAAACACACAAACGAACTAAACTAACTAATGCAAATACAGGGAGAAATTTTGAACAGACCCTAGCAAAAGAAGATATAAAAGATACCATTAAAGGAAAAAAATAAAACTCTCAACAACAACAAAAAAGCCCTGGCCCAGACAGCTTCACTGGACAATTCTTCCAAACATTCAAAGAAGAATTGATACCAATTCTACTCAAACTATTACAGAACATACAAAAGGAAGGAATACTCCTTAATTCATTCTAAGCCAGCACAACCCTGATACCAAAGACACCGTTAAAAAAGAAAATTACAGACCAATCTCTCTCATGAATATAGACACAAAAATTCTCAATAAAAATCTAGCCAACAGAATTCAACAACAACAAAAAAACCCACAAAAACCAATCATACATCATGATCAAATGAGAGTCATACCAGGGATGCAAGGATGGTTCAGCATTAGAAAATCAATCAATATCATTGACCACACACATAAAACAAAGATAAAGAATCACACATATACGAGACTAAATGAGTACACCTGCCCAGGGGCAAGGATGCGAAGGCCAGAGGAGACAGGAAAGCTGGACAAATGGAAATGGAGAACCCAAGGTTGAGAAGTGGAGAGTGTTGACAAGTCACGGGGTTGGCAACCAACGTCACAAAACAATATGCGTATTAATTGTTTAATGAGAAACTAATTTGCTCTATAAACTTTCACCTAAAGCACAATTAAAAAAAAAGAATCATATGATCACCTCAGTCGACACAGAAAAGGCAATTGATAAAATCTAACATGTTTCCTGATAAACACTGTCAGTGAAATAGGAATAGAAGGGAAAATCATCAACGTAATTAAGGCCATGTATGCAAAAAGAACAGGAACATTATTCTCAATGCAGAAAGAGTGAGAGCTTTCCCCTTGAGAACTAGAATAAGACAAGGACGCCCTTTATCACCACTCCTAGTCACTATTGTACTAGAAGTTCCAGCTAGAGCAATAAGGCAAGAAAAGGAAATAAAGGGTATTCAAATTGGAAAGGAAGAAGTAAAATTGTCCTTATTAGCAGATGACATGATTCTATACATAGAAAAATCCCAGAGACTCCACAAGGAAGTTACTGGGACTAGTAGATTCAGCAAAATGGCAGGATACAAGATTGACACACAAAAATCAATTGGGTCCCTCTACACTAACAAAGAGGACTCTGAAAAGGGAATCAAGAAATCAATACCATTTACAACAGCCCCCCAAAGGATAAAATACCTAGGAATAACCTAACTAGAGGCATAAAAGACTTATACAAAGAAAACTATAAAATGCTACTGTAAGAAACTAAGAGAGGTCTACGTAAATGGAAAAATATTCCATACTCATGGATTGGAAGATTTAACATTGTGAAAATGTCAATACTAGCAAAAGTGATCTATAGATATGATAGAACCCAGATCCACATCCCAACAACATTCTTTAATGAAGTGAAAAACTAATGTCTAACTTTATACGGAAAGGAAGGAGGCCCCAAATAGTTACAGCAATATTGAAGAAGAACGAAGCAAGAGGCCTCTCACTTACCAATCTCAAAACTTACTATACTCATAATCACACCCATAGCCATTGGTAACCAAGACAGCCTGCTCCTGGTATGATGAAAGACACATAGACCAATGGAATAGAATTAAGAACACAATTAAATCCATCCACCTATAAGCAGCACATCTTCAACAAAGGATCAAAGTTCTTTCAATGGGGAAGAAAGTCTCTTCAACAATGCTATTGGCAAAACTAGACATCCATATGGAGAAAAATGAATCAAGGACTCATACCTCACATCAAAGTAGCTCAAAACGGCTCAAAGACTTAAATGTTAAAGCTAAAACCATAAAGTTCCTGAAAGAAAACACAGGGATAAAACTTGGGGACATAATCTTTAGCATAAATAGAATATCAAACCAAACAAAAAATGCACAAATGACAGAAGATGAATTAGATAACAGGGACCTCCTAAAAATTAAATACCTATGCTCATCAAAAGATTTTACCAAGAGAATAAAAAGAGAACCTACAGGCTGGGAAAAAATCTTTGGCAAAGAAATATCTGATAAGGGTCTAAGCTCTAAAATATATAGAAAACTTCAACAACTTAACAACAAAAAGACAAACAATCCAGTCCAAAAGTGGGCAAAGGACATGAAGACAATTCGCTAAAGAGGACATTCAGGCAGCCAACAAACACATGAAAAGATGCTCATGATCATTAGCCATTCCCAAAACCAAACCAAATCCAGTGCCGTTGAGTCGATTCTGACTCATATCAACCCTGTAGGACAGAGTAGAACTGCCCCATACAGTTTCCAAGGCGCGCCTGGCAGATTCTAACTGCTGACCCTTTGGGTAGCAGCCGTAGCACTTAACCACTACACCACCAGAGTTTCCCATTAGCCGTTAGAGAGATGCAAATCAAAACTATAAAGAGATAGCATCTCACCCCTGCAAAAATGGCAATGATCAAAAAAAAAAAAAAAGAGAGAAAACAACAAATGCTGGCAAGGTTTTGGGGAGATTGGAACTCTTTTACATTGCTGGTGGGGCTGTAAAATGGTACAACCACTATGGGGAACAATATCACGCTCCCTTAAAAAGCTAGAAATAGAAAGACCTTATGATCTAGCAAAAGGCTTTACGATCCAGCAGTCCCAATCCTAGAGAAAAAAGAGCAGCAGCATGAATAAACAGACACATACGTACGCTCACCTGTGAACATTGCCACAGTTTTCATAATAGCAGGACAATGGAAACGACAGACAAACGGATAAACAAATTGTGGTACATACATACAATGGAATACTATGAGGAGTCTGTGAAACATAACATGGATGAATCTGAAGGACAGTATGCTGAGTGAGATAAGTCAATCACAAAAAGATAAATATGGTGTGGCGTCATTTTTATTAAAAAATCGAGAATGAGTACTCACACAGAAAGCAACGTTCTTTGATGGTTACCAGGGATGGGAGGGAGATGTGGAGGGATCCCTGTCTAGATAGCAGACATTTGTTATTTTCAGTGATGGGAAAGGCAATACCCAATATGGGTGAAGTCTGCACAACTCGTTCAAGACATTAAGAAGTCTGTAAGAATGAGGGACAATTAAAGGTAAAAACTACAACAGACAATTTTGTGACAACAATAATAACAACCAGTAAAGTGCACCTGTGTTTACACAGGTAGACATGTACGCATGTATGGGTAAGGGGACACAAAGGTGAGTACATAAGCATGCATGTACAAGTGTATCTGCAGGCGTATGCATACATGTTTATGTGAGCTGCATATATATTCATATACATAATAGAGCATATAGGGGGCACAATTAACTGACTTACTGGGTTTGAAGGTCCAGGATCATAGTCTCAGGGGACATCTAGGTCAATTGGCATTGCACAGTTCATAAAGATAATGTTCTATATCCTAGGTTGGTTAGTAGTGTCTGGGTTCTTAAAAGCTTGTGAACAGCCATCTAAGATATAACTATGGGTCTCCTTCCATCTGGATCAAAGGAGAGTGAAGCAAACCAAAGACTCAAGGAAAAAATTAGTCCACAGGACTAACAGCCCATGAGAACCAGAGCTTCTTCTAGCCTGAGACCAGAACGAGATGGCACCCAGCTACCAGTACTGACATTTCTGACTAGGGACACGATAGAAGATTCCAGGTAGAATGGGAGAAAAATAAAGAACAAAATTCAAATTCCTAAAAAAAGAGCAAGGCTTATAGAACTGACAGAGACTGAAGGAACCCCTAAGATACCCTTTCGTACTTGCAACTGAAGCAACTCCCAGTGGTCATACTTCATCAAAATAAGAGATTGGCTTATAAAATGAACGATGTCACCTGTGAATACTGTGCTCCCTTAAATTAACCAACTATATGAGACCATGTGGTCAACATTTACCCTAAAACAAAAATGAGAAAGAAGCTACTGAGAGGCAGAGAAGCTAGATTAATGGAAAGAGAACAAACAGAATGGAAATAACAAGAGTGTTGACACATTGTGAAAAATGCAACCAATGTCATGGAACAAGTTATATAAAAAGTAGTAAACGGGAACCTCACTTGCTGTGTAAACTTTCACCTAAAACACAATTAAAAAAAAAAAATGGTAGAGGGAACACACAAAGTCCCTGAACCAAAAGGAATTGGTCAATGTTCAACCACTGCAAGAGGCAGCATCTGATCAAGAATCGATGGTACTAAACAAAGAAGTCCAAGCTGCACTGAAGACATTGGCGAAAAACAAGGCTCCAAGAATTGATAGAACACCAATTAAGATGTTTCGACAAACAGATGCAATGCTGGAAGCACTTACTTGTATATGCCCCAAAAATTAAAAGACAGCTACCTGGCCAACCAACTGGAAGAGCCATATTTGTGCCCATTCAAAAGAAAGGTGATCCAACAGAACGTGGAAATTACTGAGCAATATCATTAATATCACATGCAAGTAAAATTACACTGAAGATAATTAAAAACAGTTGCAGCAGTATATCAACAGGGAGCTGCCAGAAATTCAAGCCAGATTTGGAAGGGGACTTGGAAGAAGGGATATCATTGCTGATGTCAGATGGGTCTTGGTTGAAAGCAGAGGAAACCAGAAAGATGTTTACCTGTGTTTTATTGACTATGCAAAGGCATTCAACTGTGTGGATCATAACAAACTATGGATAACACTGCAAAGAATGGGAATTCCAGAACACTTAATTATGCTCATGAGGAACCTTTACATAGATCAACTGAACCAGTAAGCAACGTCACAACAAGCGGAAAAAATAATCGAAGTTGTAAACTATTTCATTTTACTTAGATCCACAATCAATGCCCATGGAAACAGCAGTAAAGAAATCAAACGACATATCGCACTGGGCAAATCTGCTGCATAAAACCTCTTGAAAGCGTTAAGGAGCGAAGATGTCCCCTTGAGGACTGAAGTGCACCTGGCTCAAGCCATGGTATTGTCAATTGCCTCATATGTCTGTGAAAGCTGGACAACAAATAAGGAAGACTGAAGAGGAATATATGCCTTTGAAGTATGGTTTTGGTGAAGAATATTGAATACACCATGCACTACCGAAAGAGTGGACAAATCTGTCTTGGAAGAAGTACAGCCAGAATTTTCCTTAGAAGCAAGGCTGGCAAGACTTTGTCTCATGTACTTTGGATGTGTTATCAGGAGGGACCAGTCCCTCGGGAAGGACATCATGCTTGGCAAAATAGAAGGTGAGCAAAAAAGAGGAAGATCCTCAGGGAGATGGACTGACACAGCGGCTGCAACAATGGGCTCAAGCACAACAATTGTGAGGATGTGCAGGACCGCTCAGTGCTTCGTTCTGTTGCAGATAGGGTCGCTATGGGTTGGAATTGACTCGATTACGCCTAACAGTTCCTAGATTACAGCCTAGGAAACCCTATGGGGCAGTTCTGCTTTGTCACATGGGATTACAATGAGTCAAAAACTGACCTGATGGCACTTATCAACAACATTTTTCTCTCTAAAAGTAGGAAGTCATATAGAGTGAGGCTCACAGGACATACGGTTCAGGGTTAACTTCTGGTGGAGCACAGAAAACTTACATGTGTCTTTTGGCAAGCTCCCGCCCTGAATATACTGGATGTGGAAAATTCACTCCTTCATTTTCATAAAAAGAAATCAGTTCCTCATGCTACTTTGAAGGGAGCTTTCTGTGTATGTGTATCTGTGTATTTAATAAGCCATATTGTCAGGTTCTGTTGATTCCACTTGTAACTTGCTTCAGTTCAATCTGCTTTTCAGTCTTCCTGGATTCGTGCTTCATGGTGGAGTCATCATTTTTACTACTGATGCATTAGGCAGTCGGCACCAACCTGGGTTCTATCCAAAGCATCCTCCTTTCCTAGTGAAACCCACTTTCTCCAGTGCCACTGACTTCTTAAATCAGCCATTTCCCCTTGTCCACCCTGAAGTTATGACTCAATGCCCTGACTTTGGCCTGATGCCCCATTTTACTTTACCACTAAATCAGAAAACATGTGGGAATAAAATACTATTTGTTACACATCTTTGTGTACCTAGCTTATTGCACACTGTCACACGGGGCACGGGCACGCCCATACCACGACCAGTTGCCATTGAATCAACTCCAGCTCGTGGTGACCCTATCTACCTGTGTTATAGTAAAGCTGTGTCCCATAGGGTTTTCAATGGCTGATTCTTCAGAAGTAGATCACCAGGACTTCTGAGGAGGACACGAACCTCCCACCTTTTACGTAGCAGCTAAGCATGCAACCGTTTGCACTGCCTAGGGACTCACAGAAACACTCAATAAATGCTTGTCAAATACACGAACAAGTCTGTAGGGAAATTCTTACTTTGCTCCTTTGTCATCTTGCCAATCAGCAAGCTGGTATGACACTTTCAAATGCCAAACATGCTTCAGCCTTAATGATGAATAGTTGTTGGTTAAGAGGAGTTGGAGGAGTTAGACCATAAACATCAAGGAATCTCATCTGGAGCCTTTCTGTCAGTCCCAAACGCCCGTCTTAGAGAATAACAAATTCTATAAAGCCCCAATTTCCCAGATGTGGTTTATAATAGGGAATGAAAAGTGTGGATTTCATTTTATCACCCACGTCATTTGTTGTGTTTCAGTTCAAATCCCTGAACCATTTGTAGTCCCTGAGATGGACCTAAAGGCTCTGCCTGCCCCCCTGGGCTACAAAGCTCTGGTAGTGTCGGGGTTGGGTGGCCACAAACACTCCCTGCAGATGTGCAAGCTGGACTTCTCAGCTAGCTATAATGGGGGACTATTCTCTCATCTCATGTGGACTGGAGGGCTCTTTCAAACCTATACATTCAGCTGAAGCTGGAGTTCTTCTAAGTTTGATCATATCCTGATAAAGCCAAGTGAAAGAGAAGTCTGGGTTTGCGTTTTGCACCCAGTAAAGGCTGGGCCTTGCTTCACTGTTGTACCCTGCCCATGCAGGTGATACCGAGTAAGAAAGGGAAACCAACACCTAAGATTCTGGGTCCCCTAGAACCTTCTGAGCAGGGCTGAGATGGAGGAGAGGGCTCCCAGGGAAATCTCCGTCACTGGCTCGATGGCTACTGTCTGTACAGCTCCGATGGTTAATATAGAGCCCCTAATTGTGATGACCACAGTACTTCAGTGGCAGGATTAGGGAGACACGGATCTGGTTCCTGGCCTATGCACCTCACGTGCAGCCAGCACGTGTCTGACAATGGAGGCTTGCATGTTGCTATGATGCTGAACAGGTTTCAGTGGCATTTCCAGACTGAGATAGATGAGGAAGAAAGACCCTGCAACATACCTCTGAAAAATCAGCCAAAGAAAAGCCCTATGGATTTTTGTGTATGGGGTCACCATGAGTTAGTTGGTGGCTGACTCAATAGCAGCTAACTTGACAGCTGACTTGACAGCAGCTAACAACAACAACAACAACAGTTTTGATTACCAGAGTGAATAAGGAGATATCTAGATAGATATCAGCCACCTGCTGATAAATACAACTAATGTTCATATCAAGTGATGTCTATTCTGGCATTGTATCAATAGTACTTACAAGAAGAAACCCTGTTGCATCATCCTAATTCCACGCCAGCCTCAAAAATGCCTTTGTTGCTTGGGGGGCATCTAGGTCAACTGGCATAACATAATTGATAAAGAAAATGTTCTACATCCTACTTTGGTGAGTAGTGTTTGGGGTCCAAAAGCTAGCAAGAGGCCATCTAAGATACACCTATTGGTCCCACCCCATCCAGAGCAAAGGAGAATGAAGAAAACCAAAGACACAAGGAAAATATTAATTCAAAGGACAAATGGACCACATAAACCACAGCCTCCACTAGCCTAAGCCAAGAAAAACTAGACAATACCCAGCTACGATCACTGACCGTTCTGACAGGGATCATAATAGAGGGTCCTGGACAGAGCAGGGGAAAAATGCAGAACAAAATTCAAATTTATGCACACAAAAAAGATCAAACTTTGTGATCTGACAGAGTCTAGATGAACTCCTGAGACTACGGTCCCCAGAGACCCTGCTAACTCAGAACTGAAGCTACTCCCAAAGTCCACCTTTCAGCCAAA
Source organism: Elephas maximus indicus (assembly GCF_024166365.1). NCBI lineage: Eukaryota > Metazoa > Chordata > Mammalia > Proboscidea > Elephantidae > Elephas > Elephas maximus. Next base: position 10,998,967 of record NC_064842.1, on the reverse strand, counting down.
GATTAGACAGGCCTCTAAAACAAAAATTTTTTTTTTATAAAACAAAAAATAACACGTGTGAGGAACATGCTTTTTAGTGTAATCAAGCGTATGAGATCAAATGGGCAACACCTGCCCAAAAACAAAGTCGAGAAGACAGGAAGGGACAGGAAAATTGGACGAATAGACACGGGGAACCCAAGGTGGAAAGGGAAAGGGGGAGAGTGCTGATACATTGCAAGGATTGCAACAATTGTCACAAAACAATTAGTGTATAAATTTTTGAATGAGACACTACTTTGCGCTGTAAAATTTCACCTAAAGCACCATAAAACTTTAAAAAATAGTATTTTATGGACTTATAACAATGGTAAGCACTTATTTACCAATTACTCCCAGCTTCCAACAGGCTGCCTGGCACAAAATGTGACCTAAACGTAAACGTTCATTACATTTGCAAAGCACTTTTATGTATTCTATCTCATTCATATATATATTTTTTTTATCTCATTCATAAGGAGCCTGGGTGGTACAGTGGTTTAAGCGTTTGGCTGCTGACTAACAGGTTGGTGGTTCACACCTACCAGCTGGGAGCAATATGTGGCAATCTGCTCCTGTAACAATTACAGTCAGGAAAACCTATGGGGGCGGTTCTAATTTGTCCTACAGGGTTGGTGTGAGTTGGAATTGACCAGCCAGCACACAACAACAGCAACATCTCATTTCAGACTCGTAGCAATCCTGTGAGGCAGCTGTTATTATCCCTATTGAAGAGATGAAGAAATCAAGGCTTAGGGAGATTAAATGATTGGGATAAGGGAGCATGGTTGGTAAATGTCATAATTTTAACTCCACCCATCGTTTCCAAATACCAAAGTCCATATTTTTTCAAATATGCCACTGCTGGCTTTTGAGATACCATTTCTCTGTCAACTGAGGTAATGACCATTATGACTCTTTTGCAGGTTTAGAGAAGCAGACCCTAAAAACCTGCCAGGTAATTCAGTTCTCATCTCTGGCAGCAACAAGAACCAAGAATAGGAAGCCAGCTTTAGCAGTCTATCTTGTAGCCAGTGCGTTTGCACGTAATGGATACCATGTGTTCCATGACCAACTGAGCTTGGCATATAAGATGAACACGCACCAACACACCAGTCTAACCCTCCTTACAGTTGCCAGTAACAAAACTGAGCATTGTGCTGGACATAGAAGAAGTGTTTAAAAGAAATGTTATTTCCTTTTTCTTTTTACCCAACACTTAGGAAAAGGCCAATCATGCATTATGATGACATCTCAATACTATGGACATACACATTCTCCTGTCCTCATGCCCACGAACTCCACTTTCCTATTCTTTCCTTCTTGGCACAATTGGGCAGGAGAGACCCCATCCTGAACCTCAAAACATCTGAAACTGACTTCTGAACTCTTTCAGTTTTTTGTTTAGAACAATGGCAGGGCTATTCTTATTCAGTTCCTCAGGTGGGGGATGCTGATGGGAATAAACACAGGTCCTGGAATTCTCAGGGCATGGGCAGCATTGTTTTTATCTAAACCACCTGGGATCCTTCCAGGGTGAGTTCTTTGAGGTCTTCGAGCACTCAGGACCCATTTGAGTCCACTCTCCTCAATTTTCCCACCCTTTCCACAGTTCCTGGCACCCTCTGCAGCCCTGTCTCAAAGCTCAATGATCAAAGAGCACTTACCCTGTGCTGACTTACACAACAGCCCAAAGGACTCAGCCTGGGTCACTGCTGTGATGTTCAGCAAGAAATAAAGGAGCCACATGGTCTCACTAAAAATCATGTTAAAGCAAAAAGTGGTCCCCATCTATGTCTCTTTGGCCCCCATTTTGGAAATTTAGACTTTACGTCAGCCCTTCAGTTTAGCTTTGGGGTCAGAAAATTACCAAAGAAATTTGAGAGCTGGTTTTCAAACTGTAAGAGCCCTGAGATATTAGAGTTATGCAATAAGAATGTGATAAAAATTGGCAAAGATTAGCCAGAATCTGGGGATAAGAAAGAGCCAAAGAACAATAACCCGAAAACCCAGTGCCAACAATAAGATGTCCAATATTAAGAAAGAATAAGAGGTCATCCTGACCATGATGCTATGTTCTACTAAAGAAATCTAAAAAACAGGCTTTGAAGGTATTCAAGAATTCACTAGACATTTTATGATTTCAGAACTAGAAAGATCTGAGAATTGATCGAGAATGCAAATGATAGGAAAAGGTAGAAGACAGCCGAGAAGTATGTAGGGATTTTCTATCAAAATAGCTTAAAGGTAATGTGATTCAGAATAAAATTATAATACCTCTATAAGGACTCCTGGTGGCACAATGGTTAAGCCTTGGCCGCTAAGCAAAAGGTCAGTAGTGCAAACTCACCCCGCCACTCTGTGAAAGAAAAGACTGGCGATCTACTTCCGTTAAGATTACAGCCTAGGAAATCCTATGTGGCGGTTCTACTCTGTTCTATAGGGTCGCTATGAGTTGGAAATGGCTCAATGGCGTACAACAATAAGGCCTGAAAAAGGATGAGTGTATTTTATTGTGCCTAGTGTACAGGTAAGCACAGTACTTACCTTGCTTAACAGGTCATCTGTTACGAGCAGTTTCACGTTTTTTCACCACATCTAAAATTCTGTTTCTGGATATGGCTGGCATCTGACTCTCTCCCAACCCCATAGCTCCTTCCTATGGAATCAAAGCCTCTTTTCAAATTTAAAAACCCTGACAGATATCCCAGTAAGCAAGCTAAGCATGGGCTTACTTGTGCTTATTTACTAATCTGTTGTGAAGAATTTCATATCTTTGATGTGGTGAAACCCATGTGAAATTGTTCACTACAGCTGACCTGGTAAGCAAGGTAAGCACTGTGCTTACCTTACCTATTAGATAATCTGCCCCTGGATATGATAATAATATTGGAACTTAAGAGCCTATGTCCCACCAAACATCTGTCAGTTTGTCATATTGTGGTGGCTTACATACTGCTGTGATGCTACAAACTATCCCACCAGTATTTCAAATACCAGCAGGATCACCCTTGGTGGTGAGGTTTCAGAGAAGATTCCAGATTAAGACAGACTAGGAAAGAAGGACCTGGAGGTCTAGTTCTAAAAAAATTCGCCAGTGAAAACCTATGGGTAGCAGTGGAACATTGCCTGATATAGTGCCACAAGATGAGCCCCTCAGGTTGCAAGGCAATCAGCATAGACCAGAGAAGAGCTGCCTCTTCTAAGTTGAGTCAACCTTAATGACAAGGATGGAGAAAAGCTTTCAGGACCTTCGTTTGCAGATGTGGCATGACTCAAAATAAGAAGAAACAGCTGCAAACATCCATTAATAATTGGAACCTGGAATGTATGAAGAATGAATCTAGGAAAATTGGAAGTCATCAAAAATGAAATTGAACATATAATTGAAGGCATTAGTAAGCTGAAATGGACTGGTGTTGGCCATTTTCAATCAGACTATCATATTGTATACTATGCAAGTCATGACAAAATTAAGAGGAATAGCGTCACATTCATCATCAAAAAGAACATTTCAAAGCCTATCCTGAAGTACAAGGCTATTAGTGATAGAATAATATCCATATGCCTACAAGGAAGACCAGTTAATACAACTATTATTAAAATTTAAGTACCAACCTCTAATGCCAAAGATGAGGAAATTGAAGATTTTTACTAGCTTCTGCTGTCTGAAATTGATCTAAAATACAGTCAAGATACATTGATAATTACTGGTGATTAGAATGCGAAAGTTGGAAACGAGAAGGATCAGTAGTTGGAAAATATGGCCTTGGTGATAGAAACAACACTAGAGACTGCATGATAGAATCTTGCAAGACCAACAACTTATTCATTGCAAATATCTTTTTTCAACACCATGACTAGTGACTATACATGTGGACCTCACTGGATGGAAAACACAGCAATCAAATCGACTACATCTGTGGAAAGAGACAATGGAAAAGCTCAATATCACCAGTCTGAAAAAGGCCAGGGGCTGGCTTCAGAGCAGACCATCGACTGCTTACTTGCAAGCTCAAATTGAAGCTGAGGAAAATTAAAACAAGTCTGCAAGAGCCAATACATGACCTTGAGTTCATCCCATCTGAATTTGAAGATCATCTCAAGAATAAGTTTGATTCATTGAACACTAATGACTGAAGACCAGACTAGTTGTGGAATGGCATCAAAGACATCATACATGAAAAAAGAAAATGGTCATTAAAAAGACAGGAAAGAAAAAGACCAAAATATATCTGAAACTTGCTCTTAAATGCAGCAGCTAAAGCGAACTGAAGAAATGATCACATAAAGGAGCTGAACAGATTTCAAAAGGCAGTTCAAGAAGACAAAGTAAAATATTATGATGAAACGTGCAAAGACTTGGAGCTAGAAAACCAAAAGGGAAGAACACGCTCAGTATTTCTCAAGCTGAAAGAACTGAAGAAAAAAATTCAAGTCTCAAGTTGCAATACTGAAGGATTCTCCAGGGAAAATATTGAATGATGCAGGAAGCATCAAAAGAAGACGGAAGGAATACACAGAATCACTGTACCAAAGAGAATTGCTCGACATTCAACCATTTCAAGACTTAGTACATGATCAAGGACCGACAGTGCTGAAGCAAGAAGTTCAAGCTGTACTGAAGGCGTTGGAAAAATCAAGGCTCCAGGAATTGGTGGAATGCCAATTGATATGTTTCAACAAATGGATGCCCAGTGCTGGAGGTGCTTATTCATCTGTGCCAAGAAATTTGGAAGACAGCTACCTCGCCGACCTACTGGAAGAGATCCATATTTGTGCCCATCCCGAAGAAAGGTGATTCAAGAGAATGTAGACGTTATCGAGCAATATCATTAACATCACATGAAAGTAAAATTTTGCTGAAGATCATTCAAAAATGGTTGCAGCAGTACATCGACAGGGAACTGCCAGATATTCAAGCCAGATTCAGAAGAGGACTTGGAATAAGGAATATCTTTGCTGATGTCAGATGAATCCTAGAGAGTACCAGAAAGATGTTTACCTCTGTTTTATTGACTATGCAGAGGCATCTGGTTGTGCAGACCACAAGAAATTATGGACAACATTGTGAAGAACGGGAATGCCAGAACACTTAATTGTGGTCATGCAGAACCTGTACATAGCCCAAGAGGCAGTCATATGAACAGAACGAGCTGATACTGAGTGGCTTAAAATGACGAAAGGTGTATGTCGGGGTTTTATCCTTTCACCATATTTACTCAATCTGTATACTGAGCAAATAATCTGAGAAGCTGGACTATATGAAGAAGAACGGGGCATCAGGATCAGAGGAAGACTCATTAACAACCTGTGTTATGCAGATGACACGACCCTGCTTGTGAAAGTGAAGAGGACTTGAAGCACTTACTGATGAAGATCAAAGACCACAGCCTTCAGTATGGATTACACCTCAACATAAAGAAAACAAAAATCCTCACAACTGGACCAGTAAGCAACATCATGATAAATGGAGAAAAAATTAAAGTTGTCAAGAATTTCATTTTACTTGGATCCACAATCAATGCCCATGGAAGCAATAGCCAAGGATTCTAAGGATATATTGCATTGGGCAAATCTTCTGCAAAAAAAACCTCTATAAATGTTGAAAAGCAGAGATGTCTCTTTGGTGTGCCTGGCCCAAGCCATGGTATTTTCAGTTACCTCATATGCATGGGAAAGCTGAACAATGAATAAGGAAGACCAAAGAATTGACGCCTTTGAATTATGGTGTCAATAGAAAATATTGAATATACCACGGACTTCGAGAAGAACGAAGAAGTTTGTCTTGCAAGACGTACAGCCAGAATGCTCCCTGGAAGCGAGGATGGAGAGACTTTGGCTCATATACTTTGGACATGTTATCAGGAGGGACCAGTCCCTGGAGAAGAACATCATGCTTGGTAAGGTAGAGAGTCAGTGAAAGAGAGAAAGACCCTCAATGAATGGATTGAGACAGTGGCTGCAACAATGGGCTCAAACATAGCAAGGATTATGAGGATGGTGCCAGAGCTGGCAGTGTTTCGTTCTGTTGTACACAGCATTGCTGTGAGTCAGAACTGACTCAAGGGCACCTAACAACAACAATAACAACAAAGAGCCTGAGGGAGGCACAAAGGAATAATACATGTGAATGTGCTTTTAAAGAAGTACGCACTCTTGTTTGGTGGTATTCTGGCCAGCCCGAAGTAGAACTTACAGAAACAAAACTCTGCAAGTCCGCTCTTGGTAGGGAAGAGCCCGTAGTAGGTTGTCCCTCAGTTGATATTTGGTGAATTAAAGTGAGACCAACGTGAACCTGGTGGTTCAGTGTCAGAATTCTCATGGTTCGATTCCCAGTAATGCACCTCAAGCACAGCAGACATTTTCCCACTGGAGGCCTGTGTGTTGCTATAACGTTGAACAAGTTTCAGTGAGACTTCCAGACTAAGGCAGAATAGGAAGAAAGGCCTGGGGATCTATTGCCAAGAAAACGAGCCACAGATCACAACGGTTTGATCTCATTGTACCTTGGGGTCACCACGAGTTGGAGTCGACTTGACGGCAGCCAACAGCAACAGTAACAAAGTGAACAAACTGGGCAGAGGAACTGCATGCGCTGAAGTATGGCTTCTACTGAGTAAACCGTTGCTGTTGTTGCGACGCGCTGTCGAGTCCACTCCCACTCAGCAAACCCACGTGACAGACTAACTGCCCCAGAGGGTTTCCCAGGCTGAAATCTTTACAGAAGCGGATCGTCAGGTCTTGTTGGCCAAAGGAGCTGCTGGTGGGTTCGAACTACCAATCTTTCAGATATCAGTCGAGTGCTTAACCATTGTGCCACCAGAGCTCCTTTGCAGAGTAAACTAGGAGAAGCTATTACTAGGAAAAGGAGAACTGAGCAAAAGCGTTGAATCAACCACAGGGGAAGAAGCAGAGCTGCGCACAACGATTGTGGCATAACTGCACAAAATGTCAGCCCCGTTCTGTGTGACTAGGAGAAGGTCTGCTCCGTGATCTCCTCAGACCCATGCGCACGCAGAGTAGAGACCCCAGCACCGAGACTCCAAAGGACAAGAGCTCTGCAGTGGTGGAAAATGAGCAAGAAACACCTGGAGGGATGCGGGGTGGCCCAGAGGGTAAGTTCAGGGCTTTGAACCTGTTCATTCCAGTTCAAACCCCCGCTGAGAATTTGCATTTCCATCCCAGACGTAATAAATCAGAATGTACATTTCAACAAGACCGCCAGGCAATTCTTCTGTATAATAAATTTTGAGAACCACTGCTCCCACCAGTGGTTCTCAGAACTGGTCCCTAACCAGCAGCGCTAGCATCGCCTGGCAACTTGTTAGAAATGCAGATTCTCAGCAGGGTTTGAACCCCAACGAACCGGCTGGAAGCCCTAAAGTTGTCTGAGCTGGGTTCTGAGGAGCCAGCATCCATGCGAGCTCCTGTGCTCATCACACCTGGCTGCTGCCAGCACACCTGTCGTCCGTTTCCAGAGCCTCGATTCACCACCAACTTGGAAAAAGAACTGACCTGATGTTGCTGCCGATGAAAATACACTGGCAGGTTTGCACATGTCTTCTCGATCTGCCTCTGTTAAACTCACACGCGCAGCAAAGTAGTCGGCGCCTCGTGTCGGTTACAACTATGGGTTGTGGAAAGCCAGAGTGGCCAAAGTGAGAGAGAGAAAGGTTTTCATTGTAAATGTGCTGTGTAAGCGGTCCTAAATTATCAAGGAGGACCATTTCCCTGTTGGTAACACGCACGCGTGTGCACATACACGCTCACACACACATGCACACACACACACCCCTTAAAACACAAACTCTCTCTTTGCTTCACTCATCCCTCAAAAAAAAGAAAAAGAAAGAATTGCATCCTTAACCGCTCTCCTCAGAAAGAATGTATCAAAGCCATCACTTTTTCCCATTGCTTACTTGGTTCAAGGTTTCCCAGCAGTGTCATGGGACTAGAGTTTAGATGGTTACAGAATCATCCGCTATTTTACATTGGCTGATGTCTTTCCCTGAACCTTCTGTACCAAAAACTGGTTTTGGCTGATAGGCAATATTTTCGTTGAAGCTGGAAATATCTCTTTTCCCCCACAGTAAAGAGGAGGGCTAAATGTGATATTGCACAGTAATGACAACTGGATTGTCTCTGTTCAAAACATCAAACGTTAGCAGGCCCCTGAGCAAGAGTTGCCAGGAAAGCAGTTTCTCGAGGAGAATCCTGAGGACCTCGGTGGATCATGTCCTTGTAGGTGAAAGTGATACAAAAAAAGACTCTGAATTTGGTTATTGTTGTTATTGTATTTCTTAGGTCCTCAGCCTCAGACAAAAAAAAGAAAACACATTCTCTTATTCCTCGTGGTTCTGCCTCTAAATTTAATGTTTTTGGGTAAGTGTAAAATATCCATATTATCAATAATAAAAGCAGCTACTTACCATTTATTGACTGCTTCATAGACACCAAACACCATGCTGTCATTTTACAGACATTATCACTTTTAATCCGCACACCAACCCCACAAAATTGATCTCCTTAGCAACATTTTACAGGTGGGAGAAAGGAGGCCCAGTTCGCATCTCATCCCTGGCCACATAGCTAGCAAAGAGTAGAGACAAAATTTGAAGGTGCATTTTTCCAACTTCAAATCCTACACTCTTAAATACTATGCAACACCACCTACAAATACATTTATACTAGTTTTTAGTCAGTTACATATAACACAGTGAGGGCATCCTGACCCACTGAGCGCCATGATTACACAAAGGCAGCCATCAAACCACAGGACAGAGCTTTTCACTCCCAGTATCTGCGAATGAAGTTCTGGAAAGGACACTGGTCAGGGAAGCAAAAGGCAGGGACTCCAACAGTGCAGGGACAGTTCGCAGCCATGCACCTTATTTGAAGTTAGTCATTTCTTCTGGAAGGATCTCCCCCCGCTTGGGGTTACCTTCACTGAGTACTCATGGCAGCCCCATACTCCGGTGAAACTTGTCCCAGATGCCAAAAGAGCACCATCTCTTTCTATGTATTGACCCCAGTTAGCCTGTTACACAAAAAGCTAAAAGTGTTGACCTCACTAAGCTAACTTTTCTCCTAAGACGCTAGGTACATGGATATTGATCGATATGGCATGCATCCCATAATTGTTCTGGATGCCAGCTGCCGTCTAGTCAGCCTCAGACTCACGGCAACTGCATGTACAATGGTACCAGGCCATTATGATCCATAGGGTTTTCATTGGCTGATCAAAGTAGATCACCAGGCCTTTTTCCTAGTCTTAGTCTGGAAGCTATGCTGAAACCTATTCAGCATGAGAGCAACACACGAGCCTCCAGTGACAGATGAGTGGTGGCTATGTTTGAGACACATTGGCCTGGAATCGAACCTGGATCTCCCACATGGAAGGCGAGGATTCTACCAATGAACCACCACTGCATCTCATCCCATAATTAGGCAAAGGCAAAAAGTGGTGAAAACGAGCAACTAAACACATCTATTTAACCACCTGGAGCCAATATTTATAACAAAGATGCTATCAGTTCATGGTTTGTGTGAATATGTTTTTTGGGGGGAGAGGGAAAGTGTGTCAGTGCATTTTCTTAGTAGGGCAGGATTTGAATAGTGCCATCATTAAGTTGTGACCAAGGTAACTAGTATTCATTGGATGGATAGCAAGGCATGGGTACAGGGAATGGCTGAAGAATGAAATGGATATAACCAGTTTGTGCCAATCTCCAGCCCCCCAGCTTGTTGATGGAAAAATCAGCCAAATGACTGTTGACCTAGTATTTGAGAATGAGGTATTGGTTTGGCAGTTATTCCTAAAAAGAGGTCACTATTAAAGATGACAAAAAGCAGATGATCGAGCCCTTAACCACCCAATGTTCAAAGTCTTGCTATTAATATAAAGGCTAGAGCTTGATTCAAATGTCATCCAGAGTCCTAGAAAAGACTGGAGAGTCTCTGTAGATGTCAAAAAGCTCTGGCTGAGGGGATGCATGATCACAGATAAAAGGGATGGTTTTTGGCTCTTACAATTATTAGCAAAGAAGCTAGCAAAATTCATGTCCAAATTTCTTATTAAGCATTTCAGAGCAACTGATGGAAGGTAGGTGTGATTATTACCCTGTAGCAGAGAGGGAAACCGAGGCCCATAACTCTACATTAACTGGTTCTGGATCTCTTGGTGAACAAAGGATGTTTCTAGAAGTGAATACTGTACAGCACATAGGACCTAAGGCACTTATGAGACAACTTGGTTTTAAAATTGAAGAGAACATGAAAAAAAACTTATCTGGACCTTTGTAGAATAGGAAATAACCTTTGAACTAGTTTTGTATGTTGAATAGACTCCATGAGGGCAGTGCCAATGAAGGAGGTGGGTGGGGAAAGGTCCTGTCATTCTGACGTGGTCCTTATACCTCTGGCACTGAGCATGTCAGAGTTAAATCCTACCTTTTTCCTGGATTCTGAGATTGGGGGGGGGGGGGGGAATGGAGTATCATAGGGGAAAAAACAAAAAATCCAAGATGAGTAAATACAAATGAAAATGACTAGAGACTTACGATTAGAAAGGACACTTACCTCTTTTAAAAAACCAATGGCCATTGAGTTGAATCCAACTCATGGTGACCCATGTGTATCAGGTTGTCAATGACTGGCTCTTCAGAAGTAGATTGCCAGGCCTTTCTTCTAAGGCACCTCTGGGTGGACTGGAGCTGCCAACTTTTCTGTTAGCATCCAAGAGTGTTAACCATTTGCACCACCAAGGGACTCTGAGGAAAAGATACCAAGAGAATGGAGTCATTTGTCCATGTGGTTATGGGGTATGGGGACCGCAGGTGGCAGACAGCAGCCTGGCCCTCCCTGATCACCCTCCCAAAATGATTTCCAGTTTCCAGTTGCTTCTGAGGTTTTTCTACAGAATCCAATTCATGCAATGGCCCATAATTCATCCTCCATGGGTGTTATGGATTGAATTGTGTCCCCCCAAAATGTGATGGAATCCTAAGTTTTATACCTGTAGATGGAGTTCCATTTGGGAATAGGGTTTTCTTTGTTATGTTAATTAGACCATATGAGTGTAGGGTGTGTCCTAAACCTAATCACTGATGAGCTCTAAAACTAGCAGATTAGACACAAGATAGATGCTACCTGACGATCACCAAGAACCAGAGGAACCATGGGGCTGAAGAGCCTGAGACAAAGATCTTCCCCCACAGCTGGCAGAGAGGGAGCCTTCCCTTAGAGCCCGTGCCCTGAATGTGGACTTTGAGACTCTAGGACTGTAAGAAGATAAATGTCTGTTCTTTAAAGCCACCCACTGGCGGTATTTCTGTTCCAGCAGCACCAGCTAGCTAAGACAATGGGTGATACGACAATTGCTCCCTACACATCCTCTCAGGTCTCAGTAACAAAAGAACAATTTCCCCAAACGCTTTGTCCCGCCCCAAACAGCCCAGTTAGAATTAGACTTTGCCAACGAGTGTAGCTGCTCCCGTGCCTGAGCCTAAGAGTCCAGGGCTTCCCAGGGAACCCGCGCTTTCCTTCCCGGGAGAGGGTGAGATGGGACTCGACTGAAGGGAAATGGCCCAACCGGAGGGAGTGCTGAGAAATGTCTCCCGGGAGCGCTTGTGGATGCAAAGGTTGTAACTTGTTGTTCTTTTATTGTTGTTGTTTTCTAACATCCTAACCCTTAGGCCCCTGGCTAAATGATTTATTTCCTCCTGTGTTCAAACAGGAGCCCTGGTAGTGCAGTCGTTAAGCATTTGGCTGCTAAGAGGTCAGCAGTTCAAATCCACCAGTCCCTCCTTGGAAATCCTATGGGGCAGTTCTACTCTGTCCTATAGTGTCACTATGAGTCGGAATTGACTCGACGGCACCAGGTTTGGTTTTTTTGCTGTTCAAAGGAGTGTAGCATCAGCCAGGTAGTGCTTGCCAGACAACAGCCACTAGGGCCAGAAAGGGGAGGGGCTGCGTCTAAATTGGAATGTTGTAGTTTTTTAACATTTTATCTCTGTCACTTTCTAGTGTAGTCTGCCTCTGACCACAGAAATGTGGTGGCTTTGATCCTCTGTTGCTGTCTTTTGCTCTCTCCTAGACTCTTGCAGAAAGGGCCTTTAGTTCTGCAGTCTAAGCTGCAGCGCAAGCTCCTCCTCACCAGAGTGGTTTTTCCTTGCTTTCCCACCACTCCACAGCACCCACCAAACCATTTCTAGCTCACAGCGACCCCGGGCGTGTGGAGTAGAACTGCACTCCAGAGGGTTCTCAAGGCTCATTCTCAGAAGCAGATCACCAGGTCTTTCTTCCGAGGCATCTCTGGGTAACTTGATCTGTCAAGCTTCTGGTTAGTAGTCGAGCACTTAACCATTTTCGCCACCCACTGCTTCACACAAACACCCTGAATCTGAGATCCAGTTTGAGGGCTTTCTCCTTTCAATCACCACAGCTTGTTCGGTAACGTGAATTGAGTAAGAATCTGTAGAGGTCTCCTGAATCCCTAAACACACACACACATGCACACTTTTTCTTCAAAGTTGTCTTTGTGTGCAGGCCAGTGGTCTGTTATTATGACAGTTTATGTGCCACTAAATGGGGACAGTTGTAAAACATCACCACCTCCCTAAGGCGTGAAATGGTTTCGGGAAGAAGGAAAAAATAAAAAGAAAAATGTTTGCATTCGGTAATCCCTCCCCATTCAGTCCCCCGCTTCCCTAGTTACTTGGGTTCAGGAGCTGGCAGGGCCCCCTGCTGCCACCATGTTGGTTGGGTGACCCCACTGTCTCCAAGAGGCTCTTTAGATAGAGCACACGGCTTTGTCCCAACCTGTCTGGCCCTTTCTCTTCCTTCTGGGTGGAATGGAACATTGCTGGCCTTTGGTGTCAAGGGAATCTGGACTCGGGTCTGGCAGCCTGGGCATCTGCTCAGTTCCTCCTGGGAAGGCTACACAACCAGCTACCTTGCTAGCCTCCTGGGACAAAAGAGGTACCCCAGGGACCTACGTTACAGAGGCCTGGGGATAACGACAGGGAGCACCCAGTCCCCACATGCCCCCTTTATTCCATTAAAAAGGTCTTTTCCCTTATGGGGTAAAAATGCCTTCTCCCTTCCCCCCGATATTTGCCGCAAACTTTTAGCTCCCCAGCCTGGCAAAGTATTAGAGAAAACGTCTCCCCATCCTAGGAAAGCTGGCCCTCAAATCTCAGCTGTTTGTCCAAATACTTGACATCAACTTCCTCTTGGAATGTATTCTATCTCTAAGAGAAGGAAAAAAATAAACCAAACAGTTTGTTGCTTATAAGTTGATAGGAAAAGGCCTTCACATGATAAGCCTGGACTTCTATTTTAAGGCTTTATTTTTCCAAATAAAACCATATAAGCAAGACTTTTGGAACTTAAATCAGTGGCTAAAAAGCGATCCTTCACTGCCTGTGGGGCTGAAGCCAAGGCTGGAGTTCGCTGGGCTGGATTCTGGTGAGACAAACTTTAGGTTGCAGGCAGGGAAAAAGAAAAAACAATCTGTCCCTATAGCCTGATTCTGGGGTCTTCCCCTGGAGCTGGAGCTGGAGCTGGAGCTGGAGCTGGAGCTGGAGCTGGCAGAGGAGGCTGGACGTGCAGGATTAGAGCGTGTCCCTGACTTGCTTCCTTTATGGGTGCTGTGGCTCTGCATGAAATTGGGTGTGTGTGCCTGGGGGGGGGGGTGTTAGTGTGTTGCTGTCCCTTAGGAGAAGGAAAGAGGCGATAAGAAGGGACAAAGTCTGAGCTATCACAAAGGCACAAGATGGACATCCTGTAAATACAAGTTTATGGAATGGGAAATATTTGTGTTCATATGTTCATTTTAGTTTGACCTCCCTTCCTTACCCTCCTCTGTACCCCAAAAATATTTCAAAAAAAGGTTTTGAGAGACTGGCTTTGTTCTATTTAAAAATGTGTCCACAGTCACCGAAGCAAGAAATTGTTTGCCCCAAGTCACCCAATAAAGCTAGCAAATCCCCACCCAATGAATCTGGGAATGACCGAAGTGAGAAAGCTATTCCAATCCTCACTCCATTCACCTGAGTGGTGGCTTTAATTCTGTTGGTTCCAAGGTTTTTTGCTTAAAGTAACTCTTAAAATAAAAGCACAATTGTTGTTGTTGTCATTGTGTTGTTAACTGCTGTAGGGGTGGCCCTGACCCATGGCTACACCATGTACAATGGGATGAAATGCTGCCTGGTCCAGGGCCATTCCCGTGATCCGCTAAGGCTCGGACCATTGTGATCCACAGGGCTTTCATTGACTGCTATTCTGAAGTAGGACACCATACCTGTCTCCCAGGTCTAATTAGCCTGGAGGCTTCTCTGAAGCCTGTTCAGCATCATAGCAACATACAAGCCTCCACCTACAGATGGGTGGTGGCTGCCCACGAGGTGCATTGGCCGGGAACTGAACCAGGGTCTCCTGCACAGAAGGTGAGAATTCTACCACTGAGCCACACGGTTCTCGAAAGCACAATTAGCTGTGGCATTTTGGAGTAGTATTAGACTTGCCGCCTGCCATCCAGGAGGCTACAGTCTAGAACGTTTACCAGTTACTACGTTCCAGGTACTTTACACGTGTTTGCTCAGTTTATCTTCACCACAACCTTGCAAAGCTTTATCATCTCCATTTTACCCCAGAGGAAACTGAACAGAAGCTCAGAGGGAATGACTTCACCGTACTGCTCCCTATCTGAAGACACGACAGACACACACAAAACAGCACCACGTACGCCAGCGTATCATTAAGAAGACAATCACGAGGCAGTAGAGGTTCAGGATACAGAGAACTGATCAAAGCTGGGATAGTAAGAGTAAGCTTTATGGAAGAAGGGAGAGCTGGCCTGGTTCTTAATCACACACACACCTGGACACACACACACACACACACACACACCTGCACACACACCTGCACACACACATACGCACATGCCTGCACTCACACGTGCCTGCACACTCACACACCTGCACGCACCCGCCTGCACACACACACACCTACACACACATGCACACGCCTGCACACACACGCATATGCCTGCACACACATACCTGCACACACACACGCACACGCCTGCGCGCTCACACACACGTAACATAGGATGCATTTTCATCGTTGAGGGTTGCCCATATAGGAAGAAATCTTGAACCTCCAGGTCCTCCTAAAGTCACTCTAAAGCATTTTTATCCTAATCCAAGGGTGAGGAAAAGATTTGTCTCATCAAAATAAGGGGTTGGACCAGTTAGATTTGTGTGTGTGTGTGTGTGTGGACTGAAAGTTGACATCCAGAAGTCAGCTCTCGCTCGGGTCTTTCTTAGCCGTAGGGGAAGTGAGTGCCAGGAGAGCCCATCACTCCCTCTCCGGAGGCTCTGTCAACCGAGAGAGCCATCGGCGCTGACACACCCCGGGCCTGGCGTGATGCTGAGGCATGAACAGGTCGCTCGGACTACAGTCAAGCTGACGTTTGAAATCTGGGACGGTGCTGTGGTTGGGGTTTAATAGCTTGTTTGGAAGGCTTGTGTTTTACTTCATATTGTTTCTAATTGTTCTGTTTTCCAGATGTTTACTCTTAGATCGTTACCCACGAAAGCAGGCGAGCTGCCTTTGAAAACCTGGATGGCTCAGGCCCCTTTGGGCCAGAGGTTTTAGACTAAACTAAATAAACCAGGAGGCAGAAAAGGTGCTTGCAAAGTGTTTGAAGGTTCTGAAGAAATCCTCTCTAGGAAAACAGTGAAGGTAGGACCAGGAAACAAAGTATTAATTTCATGTTCCCCCATTAGCTTCCCACCTGTTCTCTCTGATCCTTACTCAGCACCGAGGGGCGAAAAGGCTAATCTGTAGCACATTTATATCAACAAACTTGCACAAAGCCATGCCTAATTATCCCATTGAACCTGTGTCCTCTGGATCCAAAGCAGTTTCCCTACCTGGCTGAGAGCCAACTGCGGCAAGCTGGTGTCCATAAGCGTGGCTAACAACAGCCCGCCTTCACTCCACGAGCTATATAATTGCCCAGAGCCGCTTACAGATCCATCATTTTATGGCCATATTTCTGAAGGAGGGGTCAGAGGTTGGCAGACTGGGATTCCTAGTAGTGCTGTTCATTGGACCAGCTTCACTCTGGACCCCAGATCATTTTCTAAATAGGCTTCCACCACCGAAATAGCTATTTTCCTGACAAAAATCTCTCAAGAGACCATGGCAATGGAGAAGGGAGCATGGTGGATAGCAGGAGCACTGGATGAGGAGTCGGAACCCTGGTTCTACCACTCACCAGCCCAATACGACCTTGGTAAGCCACAACGTCACAAAGCTCAGATGCTTCTCCAGGTCCAGGCCTGTGGTCTGCAGGATGCTGTCCGCCTGACATGAACAAACACTTCTTGTGAAGCCCACTGTGTGCAGAGACCCATTTCAATACTGAGGCTACAACTTTAAAGTAAACAGACAAAGGCCTGCCCCTCCTGGAGTTCACAGTCTTGTAGACGGACAGTAAACATAGGCACAACATGATGTCAGGTGTCACAGTGCTAAAATTAGTGGGAAAAAATAAATGAAGGTCTATTCACTTCTCAGGGCAGCCATGACCAAGTACCACACAGTGAGTGCCTCATAAGAACAGAAATTTATTGGCTCACAGTCCTTGAGTCTAGAAATCCAAAATCATGTTGGCCATGCTGATTCCCTCTGAGGGCTCTGAGGGACAGTCCAGTCCATGACTCTCTCCTAGCTTCTGGACCCCTGGTGGTGCAGTGGTTAAAAGCTCAGGCTGCTAACCAAAAGATCGGCCGTTTGAATCCACCAGCTGCTCCTTGGAAACCCTATGAGGCAGTTTTTCTCTGTCCTATAGGGTCGCTATGTGTCAAAATTGACTAGATGGCAATGGGCTTTTGGTTCCTAGCTTCTGGTGATGGCTAGCAATCCTTAGCATTCCTTGTCACTCCAATCTCCACCTCTGTCTTCACATGGCTGTCTTACCTGTGTGCCTCTCTGTCTTATAAGGACACCACTTAGGTTGGATAAGGACTCACCCTACTCCAGTATGATGTCATGTTAACTGGTAACATCTTCAAAGACCCTGTTTCCAAGCAAGGCCACATTCACAGGTACCAGGCCTTAGGACTTCAACATATTTTTTGGTAGGATGCAACAGACATCACGGAGAATAAGGGAAAAGTATAGAAAGAGATGGGGCTTCTGTTTTACACATGGTTACCAGGGACATCTCGCAGTGGTAATTGTTGAACAGAGACCCTATCAAAGGAGGGAAGGAGCCACATGGGTATCTAAAGTCGCCGTGTTTGTAGCAGAAGGAACTATTAGGCCTGTACCACGAAGAGCCAGAGCTCAGCGTGGCCAGAGCAGAGGGAGCAAGGAGAGTGATGGGGGGTGAGAACGGAGGGGTAACATGCAGAGCATTTTCAGAACATTTGATTTACTCTGAGATGGGGCCACCAAAAAGCCTTGATTGTGGGTATCCCACCACCTGACCTTAAATATAAAGGTTTGTTCTGCTGTTCTGCAGGCATAGGACAGAAAGAGGCCTGTGTGGAAGAGGGAGACCAGTAGGCCTGCCTGTGCTTGGAATCCCCATGAAAAGTGATGGGGGCTTGACCGTGCCTGCAACCTTGGAGGTGGAGAAACAACACATGAGACAATGGAGGTCTAAGCCACCCAGAAATTGCTTCGATTACTCCCTGTAGCCTGGTTTTCTCTAATGTTCTCTCCCTTTCTTAGGCTTAAAAACGTTCAGACCATGATAAAAAAGGTCTGCCATTTTGGCTGTTTCTTACCAGATGTACTTCGCGTCTTTCCCTGGTTTTTGTAGCCTTTAAGTGAGTCATCACATTTCCCCGCTCCCAGTGCCTGGGGGGATGCTCCTGCGCCTATTTAATTTCCTCCAGGTGCTTCTGTGTCTCTCAGAGGAATAGGGCAGGTTAACATGGTGGTTACAAGTCCCAAGGCTGGACTTAGAGAACCTGGGTTCAAATCCCAGCTTTGACAGCTGCTGCATCTCCCTAGACAAGTTACTTCACCTCTCCGTGCCTCAGTTTCCTCATCTGTAAAGTAGAGATTATGACAGTATCATCCTCCTTGGATTTTGTGGTGAGAATTAATAAAATGATATCTGTAAAAGCCTTAGACCAGCACCCAGAACATAGCAAGTGCTCAAAAAATATGAATTATTATACTCACAAAACGCACGATTTCCCCCCTCCCCCACACACTCAAGTCAGACTCTGGTCCATCTCATCTTAGACACAGGAACAAATCAAATAAGTTATTCTCCCGGATACCGTGTTAAAGCGTAGGGAATATAACATGCCAAAATCTAGATTTTCCTTGGTACCCGTTAGAAACCTGCCCTTCATTCATAAATAAGGATTAGTTTTTCTCAAAGTTTAACATTCTGTAGATGTTAGTAAGAATTTGGGCAAAAGAGATTCTTTGATAAAATAAATGTGAACAACCCAGGGTAAAACATAGTTAAGCAATTTTCTTTCCATGGGATTTCTCAGAGTCTTTAATGCAGTAATGGGTATTGTCACCATCCAAAGGTCAGGTACATATGGGTCATTTCCTAAATTTGTAGGACCAAGGAAGCCTTTTTGTTTCCTTCTGTCTTCATTTTTTCAGCAATACTAGACTAATGCTTTATGGAACACAGTTAACAAAATCATGGTACCAATTATTTCAAAATTATTCTACTTTTAGCATGTTATCAGTCTTAGGCACTAATTTTTAAAGTTTATTGTGCTTGATCTGCAGAACAATACTAGGTATAAATGATACAGAAAAACAGCATTTAGTAACTGTGAAGTGTAATTATCATTGTTGTTAGCTCACCCAAATGTTAGTGGGTGCCTCTGAGTTCTATCCTTGAATAAAATAAATTATTCAAGTTTACTCTAACAAGTCCTTTACTTCCCATCATATTTTTCATTTTTTTTATTGTGCTTTAGGTGAAAGTTTACAGAGCAAATTAGTTTCTCATCAAACAATTAATACACAAATTGTTTTGTGATATTGGTGGCCAACCCCGCAACGTGTCAACACTCTCCCCTTCTCGATCCCAGGTTGCCCGATTCCATTTGTCCAGCGTTCCTGGCCCTTCCTGCCTTTTCATCTCTGCTTTTGGGCTGGTGTGCCCGTTTAGCCTCATATACGTGGTGGAACTACATGTGTTATTGTTTGTTTTATAGGCCTGTCTAATCTGTGGCTGAAGGTTGAACTTCAGGAGTGACTTCAGTATCGAGTTAAAAATATTTTGCCTTTCTTAATAGACAAATGTGCTTGCTGTCAGTTGCCATCAAATCAAATCTTAGTCTGTCTTAGTTTGGAAGCTCTGCTGAAACCTGCCCACCATGGGTGACCCTGCTAGTATCTGAAATACTGGTGGCATAGCCTTCAGCATCAGAGCTACACGCAAGCCACCGCAGTATGACAAACTGACAGAGAAAGGACATCCTTTCCCAAACCCTTCCCATCACCACATTAATGATAGTTGTCTTTTGGGGAAGTCTCTCTAGATCCTTATCTCTGCCCTAAAGTGATGGCGATCACAGTGTCTTAAAGAATTCCAGGTCTCGATTTGCCACAGTTTTGCCCAGTGGGGTTATCAGTTCAGTTCAGCATACAGGGCCATCCCTGAGGAGCTGTTTTTTAGGCTTTTGTGACTAAAGCCTATTTTGAACTGATTTCCTCAGAAATGACCTTGCAGAGTTTCCCGTGCCCCTTTTCTAAGTTACATCTGGGAACCTAGAGTGCTGCCTGGGTTAGCTTTCCCCACACGCCCTTAGCCTAGCTGCCACACTCCTGCCCATGTAACGGACAATGGCTTGGCATCTT
Organism: Elephas maximus indicus; assembly: GCF_024166365.1. Classification (NCBI taxonomy): domain Eukaryota; kingdom Metazoa; phylum Chordata; class Mammalia; order Proboscidea; family Elephantidae; genus Elephas; species Elephas maximus. The sequence continues at coordinate 10,979,086 of NC_064842.1, read as the reverse complement.
TCTGGAAAAAAAAAAAAACAACTATTTTATAGCCACCTTGATCTTCATCTTAGCCAGCAGAGACACCCCTCTGTGCTGGTTGTCACAAGTTAAACAGAAAAGTGAAAATAAATTGTAAACGTGTGAATGGCCTTTTGTTGGTGAAGGAGAAATAACTCATAGCCTACGCATGTCCTATTAAAGTTGGGTCAGTCATTGCCACTCTACAAAAGTACAAGTGCAACTTGACATTTGAATTCTCATCTTTCTTTATCAGAATATATCTAAGTTCTCTTCTGGCAATCTAGCTTATATACAATATTCATCCATAAATATTTGTATGGGTCTGGGTGCTATGTGTGCTGCTAGACTGAGCATTCATGTTACCCAGAGTTTATGTACAATATGGATTCCATCACGTGGCTCTTAAGTTACTTAGTTCCATCACAACACCAAATCCAATTATTTATTTGTCTGAAAGCTTTACTTTCCTTCTCTTTTCATGAATTCACCAATTCTTCTGGTGTCAATTGTATATAAGCTCCATCCTCCTGCCCAACAAGGTCCCAGATCATGGACACTGGCAACAAAAAAACAAGACAAAACAAGTCACCAACAAGAGAAAAATCCCACTCCAGGCTTTTGGATGTAGTAAATATGATAGTTTTTCTTTCCCCTGGGTCAAAAGATTGTGAACCCAATATTCAAATGAACTGCTAAGCTTTTTCTTCAAAAAAAAATGTTACATTTCTGAAAATAGCAGAATTTCTTAAAATTTATTCCCAAATGAGAGCAAAGCAGGTACTTTCTGCCAAGTTGGAGGTCAATTTCCTCAGGTAACCTCCTATATCTCTCCACAAAAGAGAAACAGAAGGTACAGGTGGCCCAGCAGTGGAAGCCTATACTTAGTAAGGCTCTTAGTCGCCTCAGCCTTCCCATCCATCATAAAAAGATACCAGCCCACTAAGAGAGATTCGTATAAGAATAAGATATTGTTGTTCCAGCCCTTAGGGCACTGACATTCCCATTGGAAAGGAGCATCTACTAAGTTTGCTAGTACAAGGCAAGAGCAAAAGTGTGACATTAGTAAGACAACATGTAAACATTATTGAAATTCAGAGGAGTCAGGGTAATGGACGAGGTTCTCTGAGGTGGGGCCTTCATGTTCTTCTCCAGCCTCACCCTTGCATTTCTTCTGTTAAATCCTAGCTTGGTGTTCCAGCCAAGCCACATGAGTTACCGTCTAGTTATCTAGTGCTGTTATAACAGAAATACCACAAGCGGATGACTTAACAAACAGAAGTTTATTCTCTCACGGTCTAGGCTAGAAGTCCAAATTCAGGGTGCCAGCTCCAGGGGAATGCTTTCTCTCTCTATCGGCTCTGGAGGAAGGTCTTGACATCAATCTTCCTCTGGGTCTAGGAACTTCTCAGTGCAGGGACCCCGGGTCCACAGGATACACTGCACTCCCAGCTCTCCTTTCTTTGTGGTAGGAGGTCCCTCTCCTCTCTGCTCATTTCTCTTTTCTATATCTCAGAAATCCTTGGAAACTCTATGGGGCAGTTCTACTCTGTCCTGTAGGGTCACTATGAGTCAGAATCGACTTGACGGCAGTGGGTTGGGTTATATCTCAGAAAAGACTGACTCAAGATACAACATAATCCTGTAGATTGAGTCCTGCCTCATTAACATTAACATCGTAGAGGTTAGGATTTACAACACATAGGATAATTACATCAGATCACAAAATGGAGGACAATACTGGGAATCATGACCTAGCCAAGTTGACACATATTTTAGGGGCTCACAATTCAATCCATGACAGTTAGCATAGTGCCATGATGCTGTCTTCTATCCTGGGGTGGAGCCCTGGTTACGTGGTGGTTAAGAGATTGGCTGCTAACCAAAAGAACAGCAGTTCAAATCTACCAGCCTCTTCTTTGAAACCATATGGGCAGTTCTACTCTGTCTTATAGGGTCACTATGGGTCCTGAGTAGATGCTAATAGATATGTGGGGAGGGGAGACCAAACAAATAAAAGGCAAGATCCCATTCTTAAAGAACGTGAGATTGGGTGGTCGGGATAGGTCTAAAAAAGAGGCCCCCAAGATTTCAATGTGCCCATTGGTCTGAAAAAAATTTTTTTTTCCATCATTTTAAAATTTTTGGACCATCAGCTCTGTGGCTCAAAAATGCAAAATAGAAAGGAAAAGCAAATGTGATGCTTATTTAACTTTAATGCCTGCTGCTTCTCGGGTTAATGTGGGTAGCACTGATCACTTCCTGTGCCTCTCAGGAAATGGACTCAGCTTCAAGCATACTATTTGCCCCTTGTGAAACGAGGGCTATAGTCAAGCCAAAAGCAAACGTTTCATTGCACGAGACTAGTGATAAATTGATAATTTCTCTGGCTATTGTCTAGTCAAGTTAGATTTCAAGTCAAGTTAAACCAGTTTTAACTGAGCGTTCTCAAGAGGAACACTGAGCAAAATGACAGTAAACTGCATTTTTCTAAACCGTGGCAGACACTCAAATGGCAAAATCACAAACTTAAATATAACATTGAGTATTGGGAAGTCTGCAAAATCCATTAAGATCCCATTGGTCTTCCTGGATATTTTCTCTCCTTCCTAATATTTTCAGCCTGTATTCCTTTTTTTTTTTTTTTTTTTTATTCCTACAAGAAGTTTGTGGTTGTGTAAGGGACGTTGTTTTCCTCCCAGTCCATCTCTTTCCTTTGCTTTTATTCAAACTGAATCTGCTAAATTCATAATACTTTTACTAGTAAAATGCTTCACTATTTCAAGGATCTGCTCAGGTTTATATCATAGGAAACACCACCCTAGGGCATTGAGAGGTAAGATATTATTTTAAATGATGATTTCTTCCACTTTTTGTCAAAAGATGACTTCATGAAAATAAAGGTTTTCAACAAGTGTCTTTGGTTCTTTTTATTTCAAAATATTTACCCATGAAATGATCTCTTCTGTCTCAACTATGCTGGGATTCTTATTACTATAATAAAACTCCAGGAGTTATGTACTGTACATAATAAAACACTGATAGTTTATTAAATTCAATAATACAGCTATAGGCGAAACAAAGGCTAACGTATTAGGGAGGTAAGCCATGCTGACCAAGGCCATAACTTTATAGATTTTTTAGCATCTGCAGGTAGTTATGCAGGATTTTACTATCTCCAGTTCAATATAGTCTTCTGATTAAAAACCTACTTACTACTTACCTGGCTATTCTTTTATTAGCTTGCAGTCACCATGTGTCACAGAATGCAATTTAGGCAGACACCTTGTCCCAGAACACAAGGGAAGAATGCTTTGAAAAGATGAACAGTTATTCATTAAAAATCATAAAGATGAAAGCTGAGAAGCCACGGGGAGCCATGAGCCTCTGAGAACTTTGGCTCTGGGAAAAATCTATCTTTTAAGTAGTGGATCTGCCTTCACACCGTGAAGAAGCCCTTAACCATGTTTCACCAGCAGTAAGAGGGAGATATGGCTGGAGCAAAACAACAGCTGAGCCCAAGTCATTAATACTGCATGCTGGAATGTGGACAGACATGCCCAGGGATGGATTACACAGTAAGCAAGGTATGCACGGGCTTACTTGTGCTTACTTACTAATGCGTAGTGCACAATATACCATGTGAAATTGGGGACTGCACATTAGTAAGTAAGCACAAGTATGCCCGTGTATACCTTGCTTACTGTAAACTCATGTATAACTTGCTTACTGGTAATCTGCCCCTGGGTTACTGGATAATCCACCACATGCCCCAATGTCTCCAAACCTGTCCTGTCTGACAAATTCCCTGATGCACACTGAGCACTGAGTAATGATAAATAAGATTCAGTTATGAAAACGAGAGAGATTCTGAGGTCTAATGAGAAATTCACCAAACTAAGACTGCATATACAGATAATGGAGAAATGAGGTTCTAGGTTAAGGTAACCGGAAAACCAAACCCATTGCCATTGAGTCAATTCCAACTCATAGCAACATATAGGACAGAGCAGAACTGCCCCATAGGGCTTCCAAGGAGTGGCTGTTGGATTCAAACTGCTGACCTTTTGGTTAGCAACCAAGCTCTTAACCACTGTGGTGGTGCGAATGGTTAAGCATCGGACCACTAACCGAAAGGCTGGTGGTTTGAACCCACCCAGAGGCACCTTGAAAGACAGGCCTGGTGATCTTCTTCCCTACAGATTACAGCCTAGAAAACCCTATGAACTCTTCAACTCTGTACATATGGAGTTGCCATGAATCGGAATCGGCTCAGTGGTAACTAACAACAACAACATGTCAAGATAGCTTTAAGAAGATGAGCCAAGAGGCTAGTTAGTTCAAAGATCTTTTCTCCAATAGGCCTGGAGATTTTTACTTCATGTGGATGAGAAGCCAGGAGGTGCCCAAAGGAATGGATGTAGAGGTAGTGGCCTTTTGCCACATTTTCAGTGCTCTTTTAATAAAAGCACAGAGCTGGAAGGGACCCCAAATGGTGATGTTCTCTTAACTGCTAGACGTACCAAGCTGGTACAAAGGGAACATAGTGTTTAAAAATATTTCCATGAATAATGCTGGAATTTTTTGCATTTGGGGGTGAATTGTATGCAAGAAGCTGTTATATGAAAATGTTTCAAAAAACAAGCTGTACTTAAAACATGACATTTAGGGTGTTTTTTTTTTACAGTATAAGTCCTTTGAAAGCCAAGCAAATATTGAGCCAAGTTCTTTTACCATTATAACTGAAATATTTTAGTCTGCAGATGGATGAACAATGTAGAGCCTTGAAATATATTTCTGCTTTCCCTGAAGGAAAAGGAGAGCCCTTATGGAAATAACAGTGATAACTTGCATTTGTATAGTGCTGTTACATTTATGTTTAAACACTTGCTGAAGCCTGTTGCTGTCAATTCCAACCCGTAGTGACCCTATAGGACAGAGTAGAACTGCCCCATAAGGTTTCGAAGGCTGTAAACCTTTACGGAAGCAGACTGCCACATCTTCCTCCCACTGAGCAGCTGATGGGTTCGAACCACCAACCTTTTGGTTACAGCTGAACACTTAACCACTGCACCTCCAGGGTTCCTCCCTAAACAGTTGCATCAGCCCTTAAAGCTGGATATTATCCCATTTTGCAGAAAAGAGCAACTGAGGTTCTGGTGAGTTACATATGCACAATTATTTTTATAAAATCATAAATTTTTAAGCCAAAGAAATGCAGAGATTATCAACTTCATCGTCATTGTTGTACAAGTTGAAAATATGAGCCTCCCAGCACCTCCCAGCCCAGAGTTTCAGAGTTTATGGCCTTAGGATGGACTCTTGACCACCACCATCTGTAGTGACACACAACTGACCCAAATTAGAATTCAGATCTGGGCCCTGACTCCCTGTCAAAGGATTTTTCCTGAAGCCTCAGACGCAGAGATGTACCGATGCTGGCAGTGTGGATGCCCCCTCCCTCCAGGTGCTTCTGGCTAAGAAATGGCACAGGTCTGGATTAGGAGAGGGTCACAGGTCTCATAGTTACCAACTAGTCAGAAATGGCTCTACGTGCAGACACAGCAACTACGCTAACAACAGTCCCAGCTTTATGGTTGTGCAGGTCTGGTTGCCTGGGAAACAGACTCAGATGTGAAAATTAACATGCAAGAAGTGTTACGGCAGAAGAGAAGGCAGCAGATTGGCCAGAGGGAGAAACTGGTCTTCAAGACAGTCTCAACAAAGGCCACAGCTATGCCCACAGGGTGCTCTGCTGGAGTTGGGATGACCTTGCAGGTTGAGGTTGCATTACACTCTGCATTGTCTTTGGGTATAAGCTGCCAATGGGCACAGCTGACGATAATTCCCAGAGACGACAGAGAGCTAAGGGCTGTTGGCCAGCAGTACACCCAGCAGCTGAGGAGGAAGTCTGCTGGTCCTGCAGGGTGATGTGGGTGGTATGTCACAGTGTCCGCTGCAATGGGATGAACAAAAAGCCCTGAGCACAGTCCACTCCCTGGGCCCAGGTTTTAGATTAAACACAAGTGAAATTGTTCACTACAGATCAGTGAGTAAGCACAAGCAAGCCTGTGTTTACCTTGCTTACTGGGTCATCCGCCCCTGTCCGGATTGTAAATTTGAAAAGAGGCTTTGACTCTGGAGGAAGGTGCTATGGGGTTGGAAGAGAGACAGATGCCAGGCACACCTAGAAGAAGAGACGTTACTGTAGTGAAAAAATGTGAAATTGCTCACTACCCTTGAGTAAGTACAAGTAAGCCCATGCTTATCTTGCTTATTGGATAATCCACCCCTGGTATTATCATTCATGAACTTGGCTCTAGAGACTGTGAAAGCTTTGAATACTTTCTTTGCTGATCGCATGGCTGGGTAGCTCATATTAAGTACTTAGCTCTGTTTCTTGCACATTTAAGTCCTCATTAAATAGGTATTATTATTAGCAGCAGTGGTTATAAATGTATTTTCAGGACTGCATGTTGAGTCACTGGAGGCACATGGAACTTACCATTAAGCCTATTCTCTTAACTGTAGGCCTCGTGTACCTGTGAGAGAACACACACATGGGTGTCACAATAAACTACTGTGACAACATTCCACCTTAGCTTGAGTTTTTATTTCCTTTGGAAGCGGGTGGGGGTACGGATCACTGCTGGTGTTTAACTGTGTTTATTTTGTGGGAAATTTTGGTGAATAAAAAATAAATTAATTCATTCTACATAACTACAGTCAAATATGTGTCAGGAAAAAAGAATATGCCACTATTTATTATAAATTTCAAAATCGCTGTTATTAGCCAGGAGAACATCTCTTCTGATCAAGCGTGAGGAAATATTTAGTATGGGGTGCCATGGACTGGAGCTTAAAAGCCTGTGGTGGACAGCTGTTGTTTTCGACTGCCCACCTTCCATCCCCCCTTTTTCTGGCGTCCGTGATCAGGCTTACCCTGGGAACCATCAATTCTCCCTTTCCACGTCATCTGTCCACCACAATACCCTTCCCTTTCCCCAGCCAAGGCCAAGACATGTGATCCAAGCTAGGCTAGCCTCTCTCTTTGGGAATTTAAAACTAGCAAAGAATGAGAAAAGGGCAGAAAGGGGCTGGAGCTGATTCATCCTATTGGTGGTTGCCCAAATAAACATTCCCTTAGTTCCTGCTGCCTAAGTCCTTGATTCCTGGACTTTCTGAAGCCTGGCTGTCTAATATTCTTTCTCGTTGATTCTATGAGCTACTCTCTATCCTTACAATGAATTCCTTTTTTCTCCCTTAAGGGTATTTGTGGAGCACCCAAAGCCCTAAGTGGTGAAAGGACTAGATTCTTTTAAGAACCAAGTTTTTCTCTGATGCCATGGCCTTAGAGAATACATTTGCTTCTAAACATGTAAAGAAACATAAAATCGTCACTTACGCTTGGTTTCTTCGTAAGGAACATTTTATAAGTATAGCTGAAGTGAAAGCCAGAAAATGCAGGACACCTCCACAAAGCTCTTGCATGAAGAAGCTATGTTTACTATAAAAACCTGTTGCCATCAAGTCAATTCCAACTCATAACGAGCCTATAGTAGTATATATTTTATTTTAAACAACTAAGAGAATTTTCTTTTCTGCAGAGTTTTTTTTCTATATGTAGAAAACTCCATGGATTAACCGATGTTTTATTAAAAATTCCAACATCGTCCCTCAAGTGATTTTTAGTCCATGAACCTCTGATTGTATCCAAACTGATCTATTGGGCTGGAATCCTGAAGTTTTTGGGTCTTTCTATTAGAAGGGGACTTTTTTTTTTTTTTTTTTTTTTTTACAGTACATCGTTTCCTTGCATCTTGTTATGGATTATTTAGTAAGCTTCAATAAGGAGTACATTATGTCAAATAAGGTGGGTTGGAGAGAGAAGTTCCAAAAACAAAATGATCTTTTCAAATTTCTAACTTGGAATAAAACTCAATTCATTAATCCTTTATTCAACACCTACTGTGTAAGTTGCTGTACTAGCTCCTTTGGGTGGTTTTAAAGTGAGTAAAACAAAGTCTCTGCTTTAAACAACTTGGTAGATGCACAAGAAAAGTCAGGATCGTAAGACAAAATACAACAGGTAAGTAAGTATAGGCTTCATGAAAGAATGAACAGGCTAGGAACTTGATGTATGGGTGAGGACTTGAAGTATAAGGAGGATATCATTAAATAAAGAAAAAAGACTGAGTGTTCCAGAAATAGGGAATAGCATAAAGAATTAATTGGTGTTGGGAAAATCCAATTCCCTAGATCATCAGATATATGTGGGAAAATAATGTGAGATAAAGCTGGAGGAGTAGATTGGCACCGGCCTGAAGAGGGTCTTAAATACCTCATGATGCTCTTAGATGCATTTCTTTTTCCGTAAGACAAGGGTCTAGGGTGTCCACATGATTGATTGCACTAAAACAATTGATTCTAGTGCCCCTAGAGGTGGAAGTTGGTTCAGGAGAAAGAAGCAGATCAATTTTTCACCATAAGAAAAATTAATCTGAGATGCAACATGGATATAAACACAAAAGCTAAAATTATACAGCTTCTACATTAAGAAAATATAGGTGAGCTTCTTTATGACCTTGGGATAGACAATGGTTTTTCACACAAGTCAAAAAAGCACTAATGATCAAAAAAAAAAAAAAAATTAAAGCTCTATTATAATTAGAAGCTTCTGAAAATCAAAAAGCACCATCAAAAAAATGAAAAGCAAACCACAAACCTGGAGGAAATATTTCTAGGACATATTTATGACAGTAGACTTTTTTCTGGATGATATAAATAATTCTTATAACAGAGTAACAAAAAGATAAAAAAGAATTTAAAAAATGGGGAAAAGCTTTGGACATTTCACAAAAAAAGATATAAAATGGATAATTAGCATACGAAAAGGTAGCTAAAATAGTCATCAGAGATATGCAAATTAAACTCACAAAGAGATAATGACTATCAGGACTAAAATTAGAAAGATTGACAACATCAAATGTTGAGACAGGTATGGAGGAACTAGAACTCTCATCCATTGCAGTGGGGGTGTAGAATGGTACAACCACTTTGGAAAACAGTTTGGCAGCTTCCTATAGAATTAAAATATACCCACTCTGTGACCCAGTAATCATACACTAAATATTTACCCAAAACAAATGAAAACATATGTTCGTAAGAAGATATATAGAAAAATGTTCTTAGCATCTTTATTCACAATAGCTAAAAACTATAAACAACACAAAAGTAGAATGTATAAAGAAATTGTGGTATGTACAATGAAAAGCAACTCAGTAATAAAAAAAGAATAGACTACTATAGTGATTCTCAAACTTTTAGGTCTCAAGTTTTCACTCTTAAGAATTATTGAGACACTTAAAGAGCTTTTTTTGTTTGTTTGTTTTTAATTGTGGCTTATAACTGCCAATATTTACCATATTAGAAATTAAAACAGAAATTTTTAAATTATCTATTTATTTTAAAATAATAATACTAATCTTATTATATGTTAACATAAATGAAAAGTTTTTAAAAAAACAATAATGTTTAAAAAAACATTTAGTGAGAAGAATGATATTGTTTAATTTTTGGAAATCACTTTGATCTCTGGCTTAATTGCTTCATACCTGGCAGGATTTTCATATCTCCTTCTTTATTCAATCTGTTACAATATCATACTTCATGTAGCGTTAAGAAAACTATACAAGGATAGGTCAAAAAGTATTGCTACAAAATCACAGAAAACTTTATTAAACAAAAATATCAAAATGTGAAGCTATTGTTTCTCGATATATCTTCTATCTAGGTCTATATACTTCCAAAGGCGGTGTTCCCATCTCTCTCACCCTTCCCCCAAAGAATTCTGTGCTCTTCGATTTACACTACATCAAAATGGCGGGTTTGAGTCCTCAAGGGACCCATATCGTGTTCCTTTTAAATGTTCTTTGAGTTTTGGGAACAAAAAGAAGTCTGAAAGGGCAAGATCAGGGCTATAGTGTGGATGGGGTAAGGTTTCGCAGAGAAATTTGCATAGGACAGCCCTTGCTACCCTAGAAGAATGAGCAGATGCATTGTTGTGATGGAAAAAAACCTCTTGGAGCAATTTTCCTGAACTTTTTCTCACCAATGCAGTTTCTAATTTTCTTAAAACTTCTTTGTAATAAGCACCCATAATCATCCTGTGTCCTTCAGAAAATCTACGAAGATTACTGCTTTGGAATCCCAAAAACCAGTGGCCATAACCTTCTGAGTGGTCTATATCTTGTCTCATCTTTGAGGTCTTCCCCATCTTCCTTAAAATACTTGATCCATTAAAAACTGTTGTTTTACGTGGGGCAGCATTTCCATAAACTTGTAAAGCTTCAATGATTTGGGAAGATGTCCACTTGGGTTTTGTTAAAAACTTGATATTAGCCCTGACCTTAAAACTGTATTTTTTTCCACAGCACAAAATTATCCTTTTTCTGAAGGCACCCTAACAAGACTAATACAAGTGTATTACTGAGAGAACTTGTCTGCAGCCATCCACTGATTGCCAAGGCATGTCTAAGCATGTTCTGTTGGAATAAACCGGTGCATGTATGAACTAGAACCTGAGTAGCAGCACTTTTTGAGTTATCCTTGTCCTGTACTCTTCTGAGGAAATAAGAGCAAATAAGTTAAATAAATCTTAGTATAATTATAAAAATAATTTTAATCTCCCAGATCCCTGAAACAGTCTTGGGGACCCCCAATGGTCCACTTTAAGAATGACCAAACTATGGATATACACAAGAGCATGGAGGAACTTCAAAAACACATTGAGCAAATGAAGCCACACACAAAAAATCCATACTCTATGATTCCATTTATATGATATTTTATAATAGGCCGAACTAATTTATGGTGATAGAAATCAGAACAGTGGTGGGGGCTTGTGGGGGTGGGAAATGACTGGAACAGAAAATGAGAGAACTTGATAGAAATATTCTATATCTTGAGTGGGGTGGGAGTTATACCATTGTAAACATTGATTAAAACACATAGAACTGTACACTTAAAATCTGCTCATTTCACTGTTTGTGAATTTTACCTCAGTTTTCAAAAATCAAGATAGAACTAAAGTACTGGACAATAAACAAAACCCATTGCCATCAAGTCGATTCAGACTCGTGGTAACCCTATGGGCAGAGTAGAATTTCCCCATAGGGTTTCCAAGGAGTGGCTGGTGGATTTGAACTGCTGACCTCTTGATTAGCAGCCAAACTCTTAACCACTAGTACAATATAAATGGAACGGAAGTGCAAATGGAGTTAAATTTTTTCTAAGGTGTCGTGTCTTAGAAGGAGGGTAAAGATAATTTGACTAAAATCTCAGGTTTTAAAGTTATATATGCACATTAACATTTCTAGAGTAATCATTAAAAGACTAGAAGCCAAAAGTATAACTTCCAAAATAATGGAGAAAAATGGAATGGGTGAATGTGTGGTGAGGAAATGGGTTTTACCTTTGCAGACATTTAAAATCTCAATACGTCCAAAATAAGCAAGATTGGTGGGAGGAGAAGGGGTTGAGAAAAAAGAAGAAAACAAACTGAGCAAAAAAAAAAAGGCACAAAATAAAATGGTAGAAATGAAAGGGGTTTAACCCAAGCTATTTCTTAGCCAGAGGTCACATTCATTTGTATAAACTTGGACATGTCACTTAATTTCCCTTGTAAAATAAAGAGTCTGAACAAATTAATCTGTAAGGTTTCCCCTTAGAGAACGTTGAGTCATTGGAGGCACATGGAACTCATTGGGCTGTGCCGGAAAAAGCGCCCTGATGGTATTTGAAACACCGGGGCCCAATTTATGATGAATTCTTATTTGAAGGAGAATGAAATCACAATTTAGATAAACATATGATCATAATGTATACTAAAATACTCACTCTTATGAGGCTCAAGTTGCCCTTTTTATTTTTTTCTTCAAAATGTAAACTGTGAAGCCCTTGGGTTATCTGAGATTCTTTCGTGTAGCTAAAGATTTGGCTTGAAAATGGTTTTGGGTGAGCTGAGAGATCTTCACATTAACACTCATTTAAGAACTAGGTAAGAAAATCCTACACTTCCTTCAGCTCATTCAGTTTCTAGACCTGGGAACACCCCTCCTCACTTACCCTCTTTCCTAGTGTTTGACTCATTAACAGATTCATTCGATACTTTCCCTGGGAATTTGCCACTTTTTTTGGGTGACTTGGGCCAAACAGTTTATAAGCATCCTGCCTCCCTCCCGGATGGTACTGGACGTTGTTAGTGAGCAGCTAGGCTCCCTTGAGGACCCTCAGAGGTCCTTAATTAGCGTGTTAGCAGAAAGGATGCAAGCACTCCCGGTTGATATCAGGAAGTTAAATGAGCACTTCTAGCTGCTCACGTTTCAAGGCAAACTGGGGAAGGAGGAATGGATCCCTAAAGGCAATTCAAAGGGGAAAACTTGTGTTTGTTAAGAGCATTGTGCATTTTTATTGGATTTTTCTTTTTGGTTATTTCTTCATTACAAAGAAAATGCAAACACACCAGGGCATCACAAAACAGTGCTGCCTGAGGAGCTCAAACATCTTTTTTCCTTTTTATTTGTTTTCCCTGATGACATAGCTCTATCTCTCATGCATCTTTTCCTATAGAAAAGATTTACAATTTGGGCTTCTGAGCGATTCCCCAGGGATCAGTTGTTTTCCGACTGTACTCTAAGGAACACTGGTAGTGACCAATGTGATACCCCACCTCTGGGTGGTCAATAGCCTGACCTCCGGTGGTATTTTCGTCATTGTGCTCTGGAGTTGGCTCTGACTCACAGTGACCTTCCTTTTCTGGGTTGTTCCTTCCCTGTTTATGTAAACTCATTGCCCCCTAATGTTCCTATCTAATTTTTTGAGTTGCCCGTTGTCATTTCTATCACATATAGTTCTTAACACAGCACAGCGCTCAAGGTAGACATTCTTTACTAATTAAGCTAGACAATTGTTTGGCTTTAAGAAGACTTCAGGGGGTATTTTCGGTTTGTTTTAAAGGTTATCTCAGGACAGTAGTGTAGGGGTTCATCCAGCCTCCATGGCTTCAGAAGGACTGGATTCTGTGAGAATTTGAAATTCTGTTCTGCACGTTGTCCCTTTTGGTCAGGATTCTTCTACAGAATCGAAACATTCAGTAGTGGTAGCTGGGCACCATCCATTCTGAATTAGGAGACAGAACAGAAGTGCTAAACAAGATATTAGGCCAGTTCACTGGGATGTCCCATGAAACCATGACCCTAAACCTCCAAACCAAGAAACCAAATCCCATGAGGTGTTTGATTGTATATAAGGAGCCTCAGCAGCTGCTCTTCATTGTTGTTGCGTAAGGTTTTTAATAGCTGATTCATTATAAGTAGATGACCAGACCTTTCTTCCAAGGCATCTCTGCGCTGCCTAGAAGTGACAGGTTAGCAGCTGAGCGTGTTAACCTTTGCACAAACCAGGGACTCACCACACGGACAACTACTTTCAAATTCTTCACCCAATTTATTTCTTTTTTAGGGGGTGGGAATATTTTGTTGTTTTTTAAATATCATGCCTCTCTAAGTAGTATTTTCCAAATTTAGACTTTATCTGTTGACTTCTTTCTATAGAAGACTAAGATATAGTTCCTGTAAAAGTCATGTCCCCACACACATGCATACATACAATTCCCAATCACCACTACTACCGATTTATGAATATAATTATGTTATAAATTTGGGTTAAAAATCAGCACTCAGTGTTTATATTACCAGAATGGTTGGAAGATCGTTTATAGCTGAGCAATTTAGTATACTCCAATATTTCCTTTCTTGGTAATAATTGTTTCATTTTTTTCATTGTTTAGTTCTCTCTGCACCTATCCTAAAATCTTCCCGAAACTCTAAAAGGAAATTGTAAAATATATGTTAATATAATCAAGCACATTCAGGTTATTTAAGAGTCTTGTTTTTGGAGACATCTGTTCTAGAGCCCTCCATCTTGTTTTTCTGGGTACAGAATTCTAGTGTGGAAAAATACTTTTTCCCATTAATTTCAAAGATTTTCATTGTTTTCCAGTTTCCAGTTTTGCTCTTTAAAAAAACTGGTGCCATTTTTTAATAAAATCTATTAAGAAAACATTCTGCATCCCACTTTGGAGAGTGGCATCTGGGGTCTTAAACTCTAGCAAGTGGCCATCTAAGATGCATCAATTGGTCTCAACCCACCTGTATCAAAGAAGAATGAAGAACACCAAGGACACAAGGTAATTACGAGCCCAAGAGACAGAAAGGGCCACATGAACCAGAGACTACATCACCCTGAGACCAGAAGAGCTGGATGGTGCCTGGCTAGAACTGATGACTGCCCTGACAGGGAACACAGCTGAGAACCCCTGGGGGAGCAGGAGAGCAGCTGGATGCAAACCCCAAATTCTCATAAAAAGACCAGAATTAATAGTCTGACTGAAACTAGAAGGACCGTAGTGGTCATGGCCCCCAGACCTTCTGTTGGCCCAAGACAAGAACCATTCCCAAAGCTAACTCTTCAGACAGGGATTGGACTGGACAATGGGTTGGAGAGGGATGATAGTGAGGAGTGAGCTACTTGGATCAGGTGGACACTTGAGACTATGTTGGCATCTCCTGTGTGGAGGGGAGATGAGAGGGAAGAGGTGGTTAGAAACTGGCGAAATGGACAGGAAAAGAGATAGTGGAGGGACGGAGCAGGCTGTCTCATTGGGGGGGGGGAGCAATTGGGAGTATGTAGCAAGGTGTACATAAGTTTTGTGTGAGAGACTCGACTGATTTGTAAATTTTCACTCAAAGCACAATAAAAATTTTTTTAAAAAAAGGAAAAAAAATTGGTACCATTTTGATAGCTGTTCCTATGTATGTGATTTACTTTTTTTTTTTTTTTTCACTTAAAGCTTTCAGGATTTTCTCTTTAATCCTGGTGATCTGAAACTGACATGCCTGAATGTTAGTCCCCCTCTCCCCAAACCCCACACCCTGCCCATTTATTATGGGTGGACTCATTGGGTTAGTAAAATTTGGAAACTTAAGTTTATTGGTTCAAGGAAGTTTTATTGTACTATTTATTTTATGAAGCCTTGGTGGTGCTGGGGTGAAGAGCTATGGTGAGCTACGGCTGCTAAGCAAAAAGGTCGGCAATTCGAATCCATTAGCTGCTCCTTAGAAACCATATGGGGGCAGTTCTGCTCTGTCATAGGGTTGCTATGAGTTGGAATTGACTCAACAGCAAGGTTTTTTTTTTTTTTAATTTTTTTTGCCATTTTTTATGTTCTTCTTTTCTAGAATTCTTATTTTTCAGATATTGAACTTTCTGAATAACTCTAATTTTCTTTCCTTTTCTCAGTTTACCATAACTCTTATACTACTTTCTGGAAGATTTCTTTAACTTTATCTTTTAAATTCTCTATTTGCTCTTCATTTTTGCTACCACATCTGCTATCAGATGCTCCTTTTTACAGCATCTTATTTTTGTTTCATTAACAGAATAGGTTATTCTATCTCCAAGAGAATATTAATGATGAAGTGTTATTATTATTATTACTTTAAAATTTATTTCTCACTGTATTATCTTTGTTTCCTCTGAGTTCCATTTTGCATGGATAGAGTTGGTCAACTGGTTGGTCAGAGATGACTGGAGGCACAGTAGTTAAGAGCTCAGCAGCTAATCAAAAGGTCAGGAGTTCAAATCCACCAGCCCCTTCTTGAAAACCCTATAGGGCAGTTCTACTCTGTCCTAGAGTGTTGCTATGAGCCAGAATCAACTCAATGGCAATAGGTTTATCAGCCTTTTAACTTGAACCAGATATTTTCTCCAAAGAGAAGGAGAAAACAAGATCACCTACAAAGCAGAGAATCAAATTATAAAATGCAGTAACCGGATGGCTATCAGGAGAAACTATATTCTATACTGTGACAGAGAGGATCTCGTTTTGCGTGAGTGTGGACTGAGGTAACAGGCGTAGGGAGCATTTACCAGAAGAATTAAGGAGCAGTCTCCTTGAGATAGAAGGTACTCTTTCTTGGGCTCTCAGAGTAACTGATGATGTGTTGTTGTTGTTGGGTGCTGCCCAGTTGATTTTTACTCATAGTGACCCCATGTGACAGAGTAGAAGTACCCCAAAGGGTTTTCTAGGCTGTAACCTTTACAGGAGCAGATCACAGGTCTTTCTCCTGTGGAGCTGCTGGGTAGGTTTGAACTGCCAATCTTTTGATTAGCAGCCAAGTGATTAACTGTGATGTCGTTAGTGTCTTTTCCCTGAAGAGGATGGTGAGCATTGAGAAGACCTATTGAGAGAAATAGATAATAGAATGATTGTGCAAAATCAGTGCTTAGTTAAGTGAACATTTGAATTGCCAATACTCCTACTAAATACAGCTGCTGGAGTAAGTAACTTGAACTTGAAGTGTTTTTTGCTTTAAATCATACCATGGAATTCAGTGTTTCAATACTAATAGGCAGAAGGCCCAAATAAATGTATGTGCTATTATATTTAAATATGTTAATCACAAGTAATAAAACATATATTATACTACAATGACCTACAGTTGTCCACGCTTGGAATAAACCCAAATATTGGATCTAAAGCAGTGCTTCTCAGCTTTAACTACACAATGGAAGCACTGTGAGAGAGTTAGAGTTTATTTCCTCCTAGGACGTACCACCAGAGGTTCTAGATGAATTGGTCTGGGGTTCAGCATAGGCATCAGGATTTTTAAAAGCTCACAAGTGATTCTAGTGTGCAGCCAAGGTTGAGAACTGAAGTGCAGGTGCTAGGCCATGAAAGGCTTCATTCCTCTCAATCATTTTGCCTTAAAATATTCATTCTAATCAAGTGACAAAAAGCTACAGGTCTAATAACATCTATGACAACTTTATCCATGCTTGTTTTCACTCTCACTGCTTTGAGATTATATTACCCTTGCATGTCATTTACTGAAGACCAGCCCAGCAAAGATTTAGAGTAATTCTGACATCCATCTCTCAGATGACATAGATCTTTATAGGTGTTCTCTTCATCTGTTATCTATTTCAGGGATAAAGACAACTCTGTGGCCAGTAAATTAATTTGAAGAAAGTACAAGCACTGTTGACGGTGTAGGTGTAGCGTGGCTGCCCTGAAATGTCAGCTTGGGGAGTAGGGGGCTAAAGGGAGAGGGCAGTTGGCTTCTAGTACTTTCTGACACACCCAGCCATGAGGATGGGGTAGGATCAGTTCAGTGTTCAGATTCAGAACCAAAAGGCATGGTGGGTATTTTCCCTTCCTTCTTGGTTTACATGACATCTCCCATATGTCTGTTTGTTGGACTGTGGTGGCTTCATGTTGTTATGATGCTGGAAGCTATCCACCGGTGTTTCAAATACCGTCAGAGTCACCCATGGAGAACAGGTTTCAGAGATGCACTTCCAGGCTAAGATCTACTTACAAAAATTAACCAGTGAAAGCCTAATGAATCGCCACAGAATATTGTCTGTTGTAGTGCTGGAAGAGGAGCTCCCTAATTTGGCAGACATTATACCACAACAGCAACGATCGACTCAAACGTACCAAGGATCATGAAGACGGCACAGGAACGGGCAACGTTTCGTTCTGTTACACATAAGACTGCCATGAGCCATGGCCGATTCCACAGCAACTAACAACAACAACACTTGTTTTACAACAGAGCAGCAGCTTAACAAAAGCCAGAGGGTATATGGTCATGTGAGCCGTGTGCGGAAGAGCAGACGTTTTCCAGACACGAGCCAGGCTGAGCGGCCCCACAGCACAGCTCACCTCCCAGCTGCTCGGCCACCACTGCCAGGCTTCTCAGCTTCACCCCCGTGCAGCGAGCACCTTTGGGGCTAGTGAACTATAGGCTAAACCCAGCTCCGACTGAATCATCCATTGAAGACCATCTGAGCTCTTCAAAAAGCTTTTCTCTTCTTTCTGCAGGAATACTCTTTCAAGGCTAAAAAGGGCTTCATTTCTTGTCTCAGATGACCTCATAGAATTAATACCATTCCATGTGGGAAGGACAGTCAAAAATTTTGCCAAATGTGTTTTCATTCAAGTAGGTGTTAGTGTCAGAAGGGAAGCATGGCTCCTTCCCTTGGAAGCCTCTGCCTCCTTCCATTGCTCATTCCACTTTATCAAGCATTTCCATATTTTTCCAGGCCCACAAAACACTGAAGGTGCAATGATAAATAGAGCCCTGTCTAAATGCATTCCTTTCTATTCACATCTTCTTCCATCCATTCACCTCCAACGGTGTCTTTTCCAGCTGATTAATTTTGTGATTTCTAGCACTAGGGTGCAGTGCACACTGCTCAAACCAATGATGGATTTATCTACCCTCAAACTCTCACTGACAGGCTATTGTTCATATCTGACCACAGTTATTATGTCAGGGTGATGAGAAGAAATCTGAACATGACAGCAATTCTCAACACCCACCTACAATAGCTACATTATCTGGCTGATTCTGAGCCAGGGTCAAATAGGAGTTATTTCTATCAGCCCATGAAAAGCTATTGAGACAATTCTTCTGGGGAGTTGTGGGTATCTTTGTGCACTGACTCTGTTCTGCATAGAATAAAATCAACCGACTACAACTCAAAGATATTTCGTAGCTATCTCAAATCTCTGCACCCCATGGTCCCCGTGCAAACGTGTGGACCAAAGCTCAGAAGTACGAGTAAGACTTCTTGATCATTTCAGGCTGTCCTAATGCCAGTCATAGGAGTCCCCAGTGGTGCAAACAATTAATGCGCTTGGCTGTTAACCAAAAGGTGGGAGATTTGAATCTACCCAGAGGTGCCTGGAAAGAGAGGCCCGGTGACTTACTTCTGAAAAATCAGCCATTGAAAACCCTATGGAGCACAGTTCTTCTCTGACACGCATGGGCTCGCCAGGAGTCGGAATCAGCAACTTTCTTTTTTTTTTTTTTTAAGTTTTCCAGATCTGGTAGTTGCTTTCAGTAGAAGCAATTACTCTGCATCGTGAAGATGACAGCATTTGCAATGCAACATTATGTTTCTTTGCTTCTTCAGAATGTGAAAACTGCTTTTGCTTAGATTATTTCATTTGCTTCTGATAACAGTAGAGAAGAAGGTCAGCATTACTATGCCCATTTCATTTATGAAAAGGAGAACAGAGTTCAAGTGATCCACCTTAGGTCACATGTCTCCTGAGAAGCACTACTTGAACTCGAACCTGGGAGATTTGAATCCAGATATGGGGGTATTTCAATGGTAACCATAATTTCATTAAGATTTATTGAGTACTTGGTAAGTGCTGGGTACCCTACTTGGTGTCCCATGTAAGGCAGCTCTCAAGTTTTCACAACCCACAGAGGATGACTGCCAAAAGAATGAACAAATCTGTCTTGGAAGAAGTACAGCCAGAATGCTCCTTAGAAGCAAGGATGGCGAGACTTCATCTCATCTACTTTGAACATGTTATCAGGCGGGACCAGTCCCTGGAGAAGGACATCATGCTTGGTAACATAGATAAAAAAAAAATTAAAAACCTGTTGTCATTGAGTCGATTCTGACTCATAGTGACCCTATAGGACAAAGTAGAACTGCTCCATAGAGTTTCCGAGGAGTGGCTGGTGGATTCAAACTGCTAAACTTTTGATTAGCAACCGAACTCTTAACCACTGTACCACCAGGGCTCTGATAAAGTAGAGGGTCATTGAAAAAGAGAAAGACCCTTAATGAGATGGACGGACACAGTGGCTGCAAAAATGGGCTTAAACTTAGCAACAATCGTGAGGATGGCACAGCACCAGCTGACATTTTCTTCTGTTGTGCATAAGGTCACTATGAGTAGGAATTGACTCCAGGGCACCCAACTACAACAACACAGAGGGCTCGCTACAGAGGACTGGCTCCTTCCCTACCACCTCAGAGTACTTTTTACTATAACAGCATATTCTACTCACCTAGTTACTTTCATGTCTTTCTTTCATGACTCTGATTTCAAAATCAGGCACCCTATCTTATTCATCTTCACATCTTCAACACGGTGCTCAGTGTCTGGAAGCCGAGAGATAAAGGATCAACGTGTTAAATGAATATATTAACTATTAAAAAAAAAGTGCCTTCTAGTTGACTCTGACCCATGGTGACCCCATGCGTGTCAGAGCAGAACTGTGCTCCACTGGGTTTTCAACATCTTTCTTCCAAGGTGCCTGAGGGTAGACTCGAACCTCCAATCTCCACATTAGTAGCCAAGTGCGTTAATTGTTTGCATCACCCAGGGACTCTATACTAACTATAATATACCCTCATATATACAGTGCAAAAATAGAGCCATGGACAACATTTACGGACAAAAAGAGGGAAGCGACTAACTCCTAATTCTTCCTAGGGAAGTGTCACGAGGGAGGTGACATCTGATCTGCACCTTGACTGATGAGAAGTATTTCACGAAATTGAAAGACAGTCTAGGTACAAGAAACTGCGTGAACATTAAAAGAAAAAAAAACAAACCTGTCGCCATTGAGTCAATTCCTATTCATGTATCAAAGTTATATTCAACGTGGCACAGCCTGGCCTGCCTGAGAAGCTGTGTAGTGTAGCTGGAAGCACGGTGCCTGAAGGGGCCGGGGAGAGGTACGGAAGGTCAGATAGAAGTATAATTAAGGTAAAGGAATATAATTAAAGTAAGAAAGTGTGTCCCAAACTCTAGGTCCAAAGAGAGACTTTCAATAAGGCAAGAAATCCACGGGCTCTGCGGTTGAACTCCAGGGGCTGCTCCTGGCTGGGCTCCGCCTCCAGGCCCGCCCTCCAGGTCCCCCTGCCCTCCAGGTGGCCCTGCCCTCCAGGTCGCCCCGCCCCCCAGGTGGCCCTGCCCTCCAGGTGGCCTTGCCCTCCAGGTTGGCGCAGCAGGACGGGCCACACCTGGCACGCACTCCCCGCGCAGCCTGCAGCCGCACCTCCGAGGCCGGCCGGCGACTGAGCCGCAGCGCCTTTAGGGGCCTCCGAGGCCCCCTCAATCAATAATCCCCGGGGTTTTTTATGAGGGCTGGATTATGAGGATTTGCAGAGGGGACGATTAAGCAGTACTTCAAAGAGGAGCTGCGGCCGCACCTGCAGCATTTATGAAGATCTATTAATAGAAAGCGCCCGATTCAGCAGTAATCCCCAATTCATAGAAAATCGGTGATTTATGGCTTTTGGCCCAAAAGGCACCGAGGACCTTGGTTCAGGGGCTGCCTGGAGGCAGGGGATGCCGGCCCCACATCTGGCCAAGACTGATGGCGGTCACGGGGGTTGTGTGGGACCCTTCAGGCGGCACCAGGCAATGGAAAACGAACCTGCAGCCCTGTGGTCGGTCCTCCCAGGACCTGTTTCCCCGGCTGTAGTAGGTAGTCAGTGTAGCTGTGCAGGACCCAGGTAACAGTCAGATTGTTTGCCAGGCTTCTTGTCAAAGTGTCTCTCCTTAGCCAAGCTCCTCCCGCCTTCCTCCTCCTCACCTGGACCTCAGTTTTGTCATCTGGAGAATGAAGACAGTCACACCAGTGAATGTCAGAGCACCTTATGGGTGGCTCGGGAATTCTGGAATCGGTCTGGGACCTATTTGATCCTAATGGTTTATGGATGTGAATTTCTCAGTGAAAGAGCATGGAGCAGACGCATTAATTAATGTCGTGGTTCACCTCGCAGAGCCCGAAGCCAGCTGCCCCACAGGGATACTTTTGCTGAATACATGAAAAGAGAAAAACATGTTTAAGTTACTGAAGGAAAGATTCCGGTTATACAAAACTGCGAAAGAAAATTCCACAAATTGCAGGCACAGTTAAACAACCCCTTGTCAGTCTTCAAGAGAGAGACGTGCAACAGAAGGTAGGGGATTTAGATGTTTTCTCATTCAGCAGGAGTTTGAGACTGGAGGATTGTTTGAGGCCCCTCCATGTTCACTGCCGTATGATAAACAGTGTGTGAAAGACCCAAAGGTGCGTTTCTATCGATAGTCCATTCACCTGTTCATAAAGGAACAAGTGTCTGCGGGCATTTCTAATATTAAGTCTTGATAGTCCCTTTATTTCCTGGCTCGAATGTCCTCTCCCTGTTACCATTTATGTGGAACCCTTTGATTACATCCCCACTCATATTGTCAGGCACATCTTTGTCCCCTAGCAATGCCTCTGCCTTGTGAAAAGAAATCTGATACACAAACCAAAAACTTCAAAACATCATAATTTAGGAGGTGATTAACCTCACTCCAAAGAGTTCCTCACGTTCTGAGAGCTCCTCACAGGGTTCCTTTCCCTGGACAGAGGGAGCTGTTTATAGAGCACGGGCCTGGAAGAAGGGGGGATGCAGAACATGGGGGGGGGGTGCAGGCAGGAGCCCCACCCTGATGAAGAGCAGCTGGGATTGAGAATAGCAAGTCTCAGGATGGAGTGCGTTTAACCAGGAAGAAGAAATCAGGCTTAACTGCATCATTGCCCTCCAAAAACCAAAGCCAAACCCACTGCTATCGAGTCAATTCTGACCCCTAGAGACCCTATAGGACAGGGTAGAACTGCCCCATAGAGTTTCCAAGGAGCAGCTGGTGGATTTGAACTGCCAACCTTTTGGTTAGCAGCTGTAGCTCTTAACCACTATGCCACCAGGGTTTCTGTCATGGCCCTATGCGATGAAAATTTTTTGTTGTTATAAATATATTATGTGTAGGATTTTTTGATGTTGTTTAAATGGCAAATACACAAAAAAAGTATAAAGAAGAAAACAAAAATTACCATTCACCCCACTACCTGGAAATAACCGTTAGAAACATTTGGGTATATTTCTTTTCAGTATTTTTTGTGTACTTATCTGTGCAGAGACAGATGGTACAGATAAAAGTATAAAAGATTTTGCTGTTGAACAAATAGGGGTCACGCTCTATATTATATTACATTATGCCTTTTTTTTGATATCATCTCATAAAGACTTTTCTGTTATTAAATGTTATTTTAAAATGTGGAATTTTAAGTCTCTAAAACTTAGGTTGTAAGTTAATTCATTTAACTATCTCCCCCCTCTTGCTGGAAATTTAAGTTGCTGTTAACTTTTCAGGAAACCCTGGTGGCATGGTAGTTAAGAGCTATGTCTGCTAACCAAAAGATCAGCAGTTCGAATCCACCAGGTGCTCTTTGGAAACTCTATGAGGCAGTTCTGCTCTGTCCTATAGGGTCACTATGACTCTGAATAGACTCAACAGCAACGGGTTATTAACTTTTCAGGGAACCCTGGTGGTGCAATGATTAAGTGCTTCACTTCGAACCTAAAGGTCAACAGCTCAAACCCACCAGTGGCTCTGCAAGAGAAAAGACCTGGAGATCTGCTTTCTATAAAGATTACAGCCAAGAAGCAACCAAGGTGCCCATCAATGGATGAATGGATAAATAAATTATGGTATAGTCACACAATGGAATACTATGCATTGATAAAGAACAACGATGAATCTCTGAAACATTTCCTAACAAGGAAGAATCTGGAAGGCATTATGCCAAGTGAAATTAGTCAGTTGCAAAAGGACAAATATTGTATGAGATGACTATTATAAGAACTCAAGAAATAGTTTAAACAGAGAAGAAAATATTCTTTGATGGTTAGGAGAGTGGGGAGGGAGGGAGAGAGGGAGAGGGATATTCACTAATTAGATAGTAGATTAGAACTGGTCGGCACAACTGGACTAAACCAAAAGCAAAGAAGTTTCCTGAATAAACTGAATGCTTCGAAGGCCACCGTAGCAGGGGCGGGGATTTGGGGACCATGGTTTCAGGGGACATCTAAGTCAATTGGCATAATAAAAGCTATTAAGAAAACATTCTGCATCCCATTCTGGAGAGTGGCTTCTGGGGTCTTAAATGCTAGCAAGCAGCCATCTAAGATGCATCAATTGGTCTCAACCCACCTGGACCAAAGGAGAATGAAGAACACCAAAGACGCAAGGTAATTATGAGCCCAAGAGGCAGGAAGGTCTGCACAAATCAGAGACTACATCAGTCTGAGACCAGAAGAACTAGATAGTGCCTGGCTACAACCGATGACTGCCATGAAACACAACAGAGAATCCCTGAAGGAGCAGGAGAACAGTGGGATGCAGATCTCAAATTCTCGTAAAAAGACCAGACTTTATGGTTTGACTGAGACTGGAAAGACCCCAGAGGTCATGGTCCCCAGACCTTCTGTTAGCCCAAGACAGGAACCATTCCTAAAGCCAACTCTTCAGACAGGGATTGGTCTGGACTATAAGATAGGAAATGATACCGGTGAGGAGTGAGCCTCTTGAATCAAGTAGACACGTGAGACTATGTGGTCAGCTCCTGTCTGGAGGGGAGATGTGAAGTCCAAGGGGGATAGAAGCTGGCTGAATGGACACAGAAATACAGGGTGGAGAGAAGGAGTGTGTTGTCTCATTAGGGGGAGAGTAACTAGGAGTATATAGCAAGATGCATATAAGTTTTTATATGAAAGACTGACTTGATTTGCAAACTTTCACTCGAAGCACGATAAAAATTTAAAAAAAAATTTATAGCCAATAAAATCCTATGGGGCAGTTGTATCCTGTCAAATAGGGTCACTATGAGTTGGAATCAACTCCACAGCACACAAAAACAAGAAAGGTTTCACTGTTTTATGTAATATAGGCATGGACGCCCTTGTTTAGCCTTGAGAGGCAGTAAAATATAATATCAAGAGCACATACTCCAGGTTAGACTGGGTTTGGATCCCACGCTACCACTAACTGTGTGTCTTTGGGCAAATTACTTAACCTCTCTGAATCTCAGTGTTCTCACTTGTATGTAAAATGCTCGGAACCTTAGGATAGCAACTGGTACATATAAATATAGAGTTATTTGATCGTGGGCTGTTGCTGTTGTACTGAGGTGAGCTTGCTCAGCTCTTCTCTAGTTTATCTGTGATATGCCCAGCATGAATGAAACACCCACGTGGGAGTTCCAGCCAGTGTCTTAGTTATCACTCATCCTTGGGTTGGGTGCAGCTGTAGGACTTCACTAAGCTGTAGGGCTTACTGACCTGGACTGCCTTTGCTTCTCCAAGACACTGTCATCATTTTTGTGTTTAGTGGCTTCACAATCTAAAATAACCTCACCGAGGACAGAAGTCCACAATCGTTTTTTCCTTCCCTCTCCCTATGCTCTGTCATCCACATCCATACCCCAGCCTTCCCAACACACGCGTCTCCCTGACCACAGATGCTGAAATTAATCCTAGGCCCCAGGAAGGCCACGAGGGAAGAAGCGAGTCCTGGGTCCACGAGACCACCTTTGGAGTAATTTTTCAGCCATGATGTTCAGGAGGTTTTTGTTTCCTTATTTTTCAGTTTCTTTTGTTCTCCTCAGGACTATGGTTTATGCTTTAGCGTGTATTCTCTTTGGAGGACACTATTCACTATGAGTAGGAGTCGACTCAATGGCAACAGGTTTTTTGGTATTTCTCCTTTCGAGGGAAGTGGTGGTTGAGCGACAGAATTCTCACCTTCCATGTGGGAGACCTGAATTCCATTCGCAGCCAACACACCTCAAGTGCAGCCGCCACCCACCCGTCTGTCAGTGGAGGCTTGTGTGTTGCTGTGACGCTGAACAGGTTTCAGTGGAGCTTCCAGACTAAGATGGACTAGAAACAAAGGCCTGGGGACCCTTCTGAAAATCAGCCAGTGAAAACTCTTTGGATCACAACGGTCCCACCTGCGGCTGGTCACGGGGATGGTGCAGAACCAGGCAGCGTTTCGTTTCTGACTGGACAGCAGCTAACAACACCAACATTCCTCCATTTTTGAAGGGACTGGCGGGATAAGGGAATAGCGGACCACAGGAGTGACGTTAGGAGGGCTCTCTCTCGTTCGCTTACTCTTCTTGGCTACAGCTCTGCCAACACCTCACCTCAGGCTTTCTGACATTCATGAGGTCGGGAGGAGTGGAGAATTGCCTGCTGAGAGACAAGCCCCAGGAAGATTGTCAGAGCATTCTGCTCAGCAGAACTGATAAGATTAAACCAGTAAACAAACCGCATGGGAAAGGCCATAAATATGGTATGGTTTTGGTCCAAGAAATATAACTTTGGAGCTCTGTGTTGGACAAATTGAGCTATGTGGAAGAGGACTAGGTCAGAAAGCAAATCAAGGGGCTGTTTTCCTGTTTAAAAATCTGCAGCCTGGGATTAGCTTTTATAATCGAGTGGAAAAAAAAAAAGAAAAAAAACTCACAGGAAAGGAGACTCCCAAAATAGTCCTTGCTGAGATCACTCTTTCTCTCCAGCACTCTCTCTTCCCTTTCCTTCCTCGGCCTTCCATTGAATTGCCCATACTGTTTCTCAGTCCTAAAGCTAAATTCCCCAGCTGGCCCTAATCCAGGCAGATTATTTTTTACAAGGTAATTCTACACTCGGAGCCCTCATTTCTGTCTGTTGGTCACCATTCTAAACGATGTGCCAAAATGAGTCAGCAAGCCTTTACCAATTTTACGTTTATTTGCTTGCTGATAAGGGAGGTCATGAGGGTATTCGTGGACCTGTATTCAAGTACTGATTCCACCCTCTTCTTAACAATGCAATGAGGGGAAGGCACGAGCCTTGAGTTACTGTAAAACAGGGACCTTGCCGGTCTGGCCTACTGCATAGAATCTTTGTGAAGATTAAAAGAGATCAACGAAACCAGTGGATGCCGAATTGATTCTGATTCATGGTGACCCCATGTGTGCAGAGTAGAACTGTGCTCCACTGGGTTTTCATGGCTGTGATCTTTTGGAAGGAGATCACCAGGCCTTTGTTTTGGGTACCTCTGGTTGGTTCGAACCACCAATCTTTCAGTTAGCAGCCAAGCGCTGAACCATTTGCTCCACTCAGGAACTCCTTTAAAAAGATAATACTTGTATGAAAAATTTCCATAACTGGTAAGGGTTTTCCCATAAACCATACCAACCATTCCCAACTAAGTCTTCCGGGGGGTAAGCCAGTCCTAAAAAGGAATTTAAATCACACTTAACTCCTGGCCAGATGACATACCACCAGTCACTTGCCTAACCTCAGGCTTAATTAGCTTTCTCTGTGGGTTGATCTTCTCCCTTTTGTTCCCTGAAATTATTGGTGCTTGTCCCTTTTCACAAAAACCTTTAGTTGTTTCGGACCAACTTCAAGAGTTACCAAAGCCAGTTAGGTCAATAATAATTCTGAAAGTCAAATTCACTCCTTGGGTTGCTTCAGAGAGCAATGTGTCTACATATCAAGGAAGAAAAGTTAGAAAAAAAGGTAGCCAGCTGCTGAATTTCATATATGTCTGGCATTTCTTTGTCATGAGAGAATAATTTCACACCTTTTAGCTCTTTCGAAAGAGCTTTTTTTATTGGCACCTTTGAAAGTTTGCTTCTCTGAATGTAAAAGTTGGTACAGACATGAACTTGTACCCAAATAACTTTACACACACACACACAGTTAACTAGGGCTGAGGGCTGGTTAAAATCAATAAAAATTTGCTGGTTTACCTAGTATTGATAGAATGAGAAAAAAGCATAAATTTCTTTTCTGTGAATTTCAATTCATTCTGCCAAGCATTGGTATTTACCGAACTGGGTGATGTTGTCATCACCCAGTTCAGTAAATGCTCCATTTTGACTCAAGATATTTCTTACCTTAAAACCTAAGTTTTCAGTGTTTGCATTGCATAGTTTTTTCAGCATTTTCATTTTTTATCCTTATACTTGAAATATACATCTTGTAAACAATACACAGTTGTTTTTCTTACTTAGTCTAAAATCTTAGCCTGTTATTTGAGGCATTTATTCCATATACATTTGATATAATTACTGGCTTATTTGGGTTCACACATACTATCTTACTATTTACTTTCTATTTGAACTATCTTTTTTGCATTTCGTTTTCTCTCCTTCTTTGTCTTTTTTAAATCAATTGAATTACTTCTTACTTCAGTTTTCCATTTTAGCAGACAATGAACAAACATATAAGCAAAGATTACAAGAAAATGATCATCAAGAAAGAGACAAACCAAGAAAAACAAACAGAACAACAAGAGAGACAATCCAGAGGAAAGAAAGAAATTGTTTAAAAAAATAATGTTCCAATTAATTCTTC
Organism: Elephas maximus indicus; assembly: GCF_024166365.1. Taxonomy (NCBI): domain Eukaryota; kingdom Metazoa; phylum Chordata; class Mammalia; order Proboscidea; family Elephantidae; genus Elephas; species Elephas maximus. The sequence continues at coordinate 10,950,982 of NC_064842.1, read as the reverse complement.
GGAGATATTTGAGAAGGTAGTGAATTCATTAAATGAGATTAGAATACTCTAAAAAAGATCTTTGAGATTAAACACAATTGCTGTAATTAATTCTTTTAAAAGTTTACTAGATTTGGTTTAAGAAATCCTTTCAAACTGTGTATGACTGGAAAAAAAAAAAAAAAGGATCCATAGGAAGTAAAGGTAGAAGACATAGAAGATCAATTCGAGGTACAGAAATTATCAAAGAAATAATAGATTCACTTTTTAACTCCTGATAAGGTGACAAATTTTTTTTATTTTTATTTTTAGGTGACAAATTACCATGAGTTGCTGCCTGCCTCTTCCCAAATCAACGCTGGAAAGACTACAGAAGTCAAAAGGAAGCATGACTCTCAGGAAACTTAAAGAACAAACTAACAAAAAACAAAGCCCATTAAAAGTGGTGTTTGTGGAACAGAGGAGTTAGTGGCTACAACCTGGAGTGGAGGGCTGCAGACTGCAGCTGCGAGACGCCAATTTTCAGAGGGGCTTTTAAGTTTTCCTCTTATGTTATCCCTGTATTAACTTGAGATAATCATTGAATACCTCAAGGCTACAAAAACAGGGGAAACGCTGGTAGCATAGTGGTTAAGAGCTACAGCTGTTAACCAAAAGGTCGCCAGTTCGAATCCACCAGGCGCTCCTTGGAAACCGTATGGGGCAGTTCTACTCTGTCCTATAGGGTCGTTATGAGTAGGAATCAACTCGACGGCAATGGGCTTGGTTTTTTTGGTTGTAAAAATGGGCAATAACAGCTGTGGCCATTTGTCAAGATAGTATCCAGGTAATGCAAAAGCTCTGCTGGATGATAAGCGGCTGAAAAGCAGGTATTGGCTGACTACCCAACCGCTTCCATTTACTCCTCCATCCCTTCCTCATCTGCCCCTCCCTTCAGTATATTATGAAATCACTTGATGAATGATTAAAGGGTAAATCCATGAACAGAGAATTTGCTTGGTGGAGTAGAAGAAAATAGAAGTAGCTCATGATGGTTTTATAGTGCTAAGGGGCCCTGGTGATGCAATGGTTAAGAGCTAAATTACTAAACAAAGAAGTCAGCAGTTCGAATCCATCAGCCACTCTTTGGAAACCCTACGGGGCAGTTCTGCTCTGGAAGGCAATGGGTTTGATTTGGTTTTTGGTATAGTGCCAAGGGCTCCCCAAACTAGTTGTCGACACTTCCTCTCTCTTTAATTTACAGAGACGGGGACTTACCAACTAAACCATTGGCCCTTCTCTGAAGCACACTATGTGATTAGATGGTGACACACCCTGGGAAACATGAGCTTGCAGACTAATATATTTACTTACCTGAGGAATAGATCCACAATGAAATAAAAATAACTAACCAAACAATGTGTAACTCCTGAGACAGAATAATTGGAGTTAACAAACCAATAATGCAAAATAAATATAATAAATGCCTTAAAAAATAAAGCAGGATATGAATAATACCGGTCATGAACAAGAGGTCATAAAAAGAACCAAATGCAAATACTAAGCATAAAAAATAGTGAAATAAGCAATCCAACAGATGGGCTGAATAACAGATTGGATAAAGCTTTGAGATTAATTAGACATTTGGAAGAAGTACAGTCAGACTGCTCCTTAGAAGTGAGGATGGCAAGACTTCGTCTCACATACTTTGGACATGTTATCGGGAGGGACCACTCCCTGGAGAATGACATCATGCTTGATAAAGTAGAGGGTCAGCGATAAAAAGACCCTCAGCAAGATGGATTGACACAGTGGCTGCAACAATGGGTTCAAGCATAGCAATGATTTTGATACTAGGCAAGTGTTATCTTTGATGAAGGAAAAATAATTTTTAAGTAAAAATACTATGAGTCTTAAATTTCATATTATATCTCCATATTTATATTCTCAGGCATAAGGGCTTCAGAAGATTTGTCAAATAAATACTTATTTTGAAAGAAATTACTGAAGGAAGTATGTAAATAAAAATAAAATGATAAATAAATCCAGAAGGATGCCACAAGAGATATGGGAATTAAAAGAGATCAAATAATTTGTATAAACAGCAAAATTTTAAAAGAGGGAAAAATTTATATTCATAATAATCTGGACTAAAATTTTAGACAAGTCAATACAATGGCATGGGGACAGGGGAGAGTTTCCCCAAGATAAATAAGACATAAGACAATTGTATTAGTAGATAGAGATAGATTCAGATGTAGCTGTAGCTATAGCTATAGACAGACACGTGTTGTTGCTAGGTGCCCTCAGGCTGGTCCTGACTCACAGCGACCCTATCTACAACAGAACCAAACACCGCCCAGGCCTGTGCCATCCTCACAGTTGCTGCTATGCTTGAGCCCATCGTTGCAGCCACTGTGTCAATCCATCTTGTTGAGGATGTTCCTCTCTTTTGCTGACCCTCTGCTTTACCAAGCATGATGTCCTTCTCCACGGACTGGTCCTTCCTGATACCATATCCAAAGTGTGTGAGACGAAATCTCGCCATCCTCCCTTCTAAGGAGCATTCCGACTGCAATTTCCAAGACAGCTTTTTTCATTCTTCTGGCAGTCCATGGTATACTCAATATTCTTCTCCAACACCGTAATTCAAAGGTATCAATTCCTCTTCAGTCTTCCTTATTCGCTGTCCAGCCTTCTCATGCCTATTAGGCGATTGGAAATACCGAGGCTGGGGTCAGGTACATCCTAGTCCTCAAAGCGAGAACTTTGCTTTTTAACACTTTAAAGAGGTCTTTTGCAGCCGATTTGCCCAATGCAATGCATCCTTTGATTTCTTGACTGCTGCTTCCCTGAGTATTGATTGTGGATCCAAGTAAAATGAAAGCCTTGACAACTTCAATCTTTTCTCTTTTTATAGTGATGTTGCTCATTGGTCCAGTTGTGAGGATTTTTGTTTTCTTCATGTGGAGGTACAATCCATACTGAAAGCTGTAGCCTTTGATCTTCATCAGTAAGTGCTTCAAGCCCTCTTCACTTTCAGCAAGCAAGGTTGTGTCAGCTGCATAATGCAGGTTGTTAGTGAGTCTTCCTCCAATCCTGATGCTCTGTTCTTCTTCATATAGTCCAGTTTCTCAGATTATTTGCTCAGCATACAGATTATATAGGTATGGTGAAAGGATACAATCCTGACACACACCTTTCCTGACTTTAAACCACGCAGTATCCCCTTGTTCTGTTTGAATGACTGCCTCTTGATCTGTACAGGTTCCTCATGAGCATAATTAAGTGTTCTAGAATTCCCACTGTCCTCAATGTTACCCATAATGTGTCATGATCCACAGAGTTGAATGCCTTTGCATAGCCAATAAAACACAGAAAACATCTTTCTGGTATTCTCTGCTTTCAGCCAGGATCCATGGGACATCAGCAATGATATCCCTGGTTCCGCATCCTCTTCTGAATCTGGCTTGAGTTCCTGGCAGTTCCCTGTTGCGCGCTGCTGTAGCCGCTTTTTAATGATCTTCAACAAAATTTTACTTGCGTGTGGTATTGATGATATTGTTCGATAATTTCCACATTGGGTGGGGTCACCTTTCTTGGGAATAGGCATAAATATGGATCTTTTCTAGTCGGTTGGCCAGGTAGCTGTCTTCCATATTTCTTGGCATAGATGAGTGAGCACCTCCAGCGCTGCATCTGTTTGTTGAAACATCTCAGCTGGCATTCCATCACTTCTTGGAGCCTTGTTTTTCGCCAATGCCTTCAGTGCAGCTCGGACCTCTTCCTTCATTACCATTGGTTTCTGCTCACATGGTGCCTCCTGAAATGGTTGAATGTCAACCAATTCTTTTTGGTATAGTGACTCTGTGCATTCCTTCCATCTTATTTGATGCTCTCTGAGCTGTTTAATATTTTCCCTATAGAACCCTTCAATATTGCAATTCGAGGCTTGAATTTTTTTCTTCAGTTCTTTCAGCTTGAGAAATGCAGACTGTGTTCTTCCCTTTTGGTTTTCCATCTCCAGGTCTTTGCACATGTCATCATAATACTTTACTTTGTCTTCTCAAGCTGCACTTGAAATCTTCTGTTCAACTCTTTTGCTTCATCATTTCTTTCTTTTGCTTTAGCTGCTCTGCATTCAAGAGCAAGTTTCAGAGTCTCTTTTGACATTCATTTTGGTATTTTCTTTCTTACCTGTCTTTTTAATGACCTTTTGCTTTCTTCATGTATGATGTCCTTGATATCACTCCACAACTTGTCTAGTTTTTGGTCGTTAGTGTTCAGTGCATCAAATCTATTCTTGAGATGGTTTCCAAATTCAGGTGGGATATACTCAAGGTCATACTTTGGCTCTCATCGACTTGTTCTAATTTTCTTCAGTTTCAAGTTGAACTTGCACGTGAGCTATTGATTATCTGTTCTGCAGTCACCCCCGGCCTTGTTCTGACTGGTGAGATTGAGCTTTTCCAAAGTCTCTTTCCACAGATGTAGTCGATTTGATTCCTGCATATTCCATCTGGTGAGGTCCATGTGTATAGTCACCATTTATGTTGGTGAAAAAAGGTATTTGCAATGAAGAAGCCATTGGTCCTGCAAAATTCTATCATGCAATCTCCAGCATCATTTCTATCATCAAGACCATATTTTCCAACTACTGATCCTTCTTCTTCTTTTCCAACTTTTGCATTCCAATCTCCAGTAATTATCAGTGCATCGTGATTGTATGTTCGATAAATTTCAGACTGCAGAAGTTGGTAAAAATCTTCAATTTCTTCATCTTTGGCCTTCGTGGTTGAATAATAGTCATATTAACTGGTCTTCCTTGTAGGCATATGGATATTATCCTATCACTGACAGCCTTGTACTTCAGGGTAGATCTTGAAATGCTCTTTTTGATGATGAATGCAACACCATCCGTCTTCAAGATGTCACTCCCAGTATAGTAGAGCATATGATTGTCCAATTTAAAATGGCCAATGCCAGTCCATTTCAGCTCACTAATGCCTAGGATATCAATGTTTATGCATTCTATTTCATTTTTGACAACTTCCAATTTTTCTAAGATTCGTACTTGGTACATTCCATATTTCAATTAATGGATGTTTGCAGCTTTTTCTTCTCATTTTGAATCTCGCCACATCAGCAAAAGAAGGTCCTGAAAGCTTGACTCCATCCAAATCACTAAGGTCAACTTTACTTTGAGGAGGTAGCTCTTCCCCAGTTGTCTTTTGAGTGCCTTTCAACCTGAGGGGCCGGAAGTGATGCTGGAAGTCCTGAGAGCAGAACATGTCTTTTGTTTCTGTGCCATTGGCACCTAGCATAAAAAAAAAAAAAAAAAAAACCATAGTACCTGATTTATAGTAGAAACTCAGTGAATGTTCTTTATTGGTTGGTTGGTCAGTAAGGTGGTTAGTTGTTTTTTAGGAAACAACGAAAGGCTGAAAAAGCCTGAACTTTGGCATCAGAAACAACTCCAGTAATATTTTGTCTCCACCTTGAATGACCTGCTCCACTTTAAGCCAATGAATGTCTCTCTTGCAAGTTTATTTCTTCATTAATAAGATATGTATTAACACCTAGTCCACTGATTTGGGGGAGGAGGGTGGATATGAAGTTAAATTGTGCATATAAAAACATGAAGCACAGTGACAAGCGTGTAATGGACAAATACAGGTTTCTTTTACTGAAGAACATTAACTGCAGTAGCCTGAGTACCAGGTTCTGCCTTAAAAATGTAGTTAGAAGCACTCTGAACTTTCATTACTGGCAGATGAGTGTTTGATTAATTGAGAAAGTCTTTTAAAGGGAAGAATCATATACTTGGTATATTTATATCTTTATTAAAAAATTAATTTTTAGAGCATTTACATGTGCCTTCAATTATGTTTTTTTCCATAGAACCAAGGTCTTTCTTTCAGTGAATCACTGATTAGAGAGAGAGTCACGTTATCTTTCTTGCAGGGCTTCGAACCGGTTCAGTCTGGTTCAACACCCTGGTGAGTATTTTCATTTCCACTCCATATATATTGAATCGGAATCTACATTTTAACAAGATTCTCAAGTGATACTTATGTTCACATGATCATCTGGGGATCTTGTTAAAATGTAGATACGTACATAAGAATCACCTGGGGTCTTGTTAAAATGTAGATTCTGATTCAGTATATCTGAGGTGGAAATGCAGATTCTCAGCAAGGGATCAAACCCACTGAACTGCTTCAAAGCCCTGCTTTCTTGTATTAACCATACACGAGATCCATCTACTATGATTGTTGCTACATACAACTAAGATTGTTGTTGTTGTTAATTGCTGTTGAGTTGACTCCGTCTCATGGTGACCTTATGTATATCAGAACAAAACATTGCCCAGTTCTGCTCCATCTTCATTATCCTTTTTGTTGTGTTGTTAGGTGCCGTTGAGTTTGCTCCAACTCATAGGTACCCTATGTACTGCCCGGTCCAGTGCCATCCTCACAATACTTGCTATGCTTGACGTCATTGTTGCAGCCACCGTGTCAATCCATATTGTTGAGGGTCTTCCTCTTTTTTGGTGACTCTCTACTTTACACAGCATGATGTCCTTCTCCAGGGACTGGTTCCTCCTAATAACATCTCCAAAGTATGTGAAACGAGTGTCGCCATCCTTGTTTCTACGGAGCATTCTGACTGTACTTTTTCCAAGAGAGGTTTGTTCATTCTTCTGCAGTCCATGATATATTCATTACTATTTGCCAACATCATAATACAAATGCATCCATTCTTCAGTCTTCCTTATTCATTGTCCAGCTTTCATATGTATATGAGGTGACTGGAAACACCATAACTGCGGTCAGGTGCTCCTTAGTCTTCAAGGTGACATCTTTGGTTTTTAACACTTTAAAGAGGTTCTTCTCCTAGTCTGTCTTAGTCTGGAAGTTCAGCTGAAACCTACCCACCAGGGATGGTCCTGCTGGTATTTCAATATGGTTGGCATTGTTTCCAGCCTTGCAGCAACACGCAAGCCCCTACAGTACAACAAACTGATAGATGTGTGGGGATTATGATCCTTGGTATGTTTGAGTCCATTGTTGCAGCTACTGTATCAATCCATTTCATTAAGGGTTTTTTCCTTTCTGCTGACCCTCTACCAGCAACATTCTTTTCTAGCAGTTGGTCTTTCCTGATGACATGTCCTAAATATGGAAGTCAAAGTTTAATCATCATGGCTTCTAACTGAAATTAAACTGAAAAACAGAAATTAGGTTTATTTAAAATATAGAAAAAATTAAAGACACTGATAATGCAACAGGAGTGGAAAATTCTACATTTTTTAAATTAATTAATAAATGGTTTCCCTCCTAATTCTCTCAGACACCTACCTTCAACAAGTCTTCCCAAGTTTTCAACTTTGATTGCATAGAAATAATTCTGTTGTTTCTTTGTAGTGTTAGATTGATGTACATATTTTTTTAATTAAATTACCTAATTTCAATTACAAGTAAAACTGATATAAACATGTTTTAAAATAAACACTACTACTTCTTGGAAATCACTGAACTCAATTGGTGGGGACAGCAGCAAAACAGCATCCTGGAGGGTGGCCTACTTTCTGCAAGTTCAGCATGATTTGGGCTTCAAGTTGTATTTTATAGCGAGAATGGAGTATCAGTTAATTCCATGAATCAGTTAAGAGGAAATAATTTAAGACTGTTTCAGCTATAGGTCAAACCATTCTTAGATTTCTAAAAGTTTACATTGGTTCTTAAGACTTTCCCTTAGAGACCTTGACTAGTTTTTGATTCTCAAGATGGGTGTGTTGACTGCACAGTGATTATGTTAGGCTCTGGGACCAATGGTCATTGTCAATTTGTATAGCTTCCATAGAACTTAGAGCCCATAGAAATGTCTGAATGATGCATTTGAAGTTGTGTCCTCCAGTAAGACTTAAACTTACAGCCAACTCTTCATTTATTCTTTCAGTATCACTCCCATCCTATGAGCTATGCTCCATAGAATGCGTCTAGCAAATTACAACCATGCAAAAGAAAATTGCATTGCTTAAGAAAATTAAGCATTGCCTGAGAATAGTTTGGAGCCCTGGTGGTGTGGTGGTTAAGAGTTCAGCTGCTAACCAAAAGGTCAGCAGTTCAAATCCACCAGCTGTGCTCCTTGAAAACCCTATGGGGCAGTTCTACTCTATCCTACAGGATTGATATGAGTTGAAATCAACTCGATGGAAACTTTTTTTTTAATATTAATAACAATGAGCATTTATTGAGCACTTACTACATGTCAGGCCAGATCCTAGCATTTTTATGTAGACAGACATATTTCAGCCTCAGCTTTGGTATGAACACTGGTCTTCCCACAAAGGGGAGGAGCAGGGATGAAGCTGCTCCAAGCAACTCTGAGATCAGCAATCTCGGGTGTGTGCAAGCAGGAGGGACTGATGGGTGGATGAGCCCATGTGAGGCACTCCTCTGTGGGAATTTCCAGGAACAATGTGCGTTATGCAGGTAACACAACCTTGCTTGTTGAAAGTGAAGAGGACTTGAAGCACTTACGGATGAAGATCAAAGACCACAGCTTTCAGCATGAATTACACCTTGCCATAAAGAAAACAAAAATCCTCACAACTGGAAGAATAAGCAACATCATGATAAAGTGAGAAAAGATTAAAGTTGCCAAGGATTTCATTTTACTTGGATCCACAATCAACACCCATGGAAGCAGCAGTCAAGAAATCAAAAGACACATTGCATTCGGCAAATCGGCTACAAGAGATCTCTTTAAAGTGTTAAAAGGAAAGATGTTACCTTGAAGTCTGAGGTGAACCTGACCAAAGCCATGGTGCTTTCAATCACTTCCTATGCGTGTGAAAACTGGGCCATGAATAAGTAAGACTAAAGAAGAAATGACATCTTTGAATTTTGGCGTTGGCAAAGAATATTGAATATACCATGGACTACCAAAAGAATGAACAAATCTGTCTTGGAAGAAGTACATCCAAAATACTCCTTGGAAACAAGAATGGCGGGACTACACCTCACATACTTTGTACATTTTGTCGGGAGGGATCAGCCCCTGGAGAGGGACATCATGCTTGTAAAGAGGGTCAGCAAAAGAGTGGAAGACCCTCAACAAGATGAATTGACACAGTGGCTGCAACAATGGGCTCAAGCACACCAACAATTTTGAGGATGGCACAGGGCCAGACAGTGTTTCATTCTGTTGTGCATAGGATCACTACGAGTAGACACCAACTTAACAGCACCTAACACCACCAACAACAAGTTCATTAATTAAGCCGGGGGAGCTTAATTAATGAACTTGTTGTTGGTGGTGTTAGGTGGTGTCAAAAAGAAGTGAACTTACTTAGTAATATGAGGCTGTTGGATTCATGCTATTCGGATCACTCATTAAAATTGGTAAATAAGTGAATTTATGTTTGCAGCCAACATCTGGGCCACTTTCAATTTCTCTAAGAGAGCCTTGGACCATGCCATAACCACATGAAGGCTTTCCACCCTCATCTTACCCCTAACCTCACCTCTATATTTATATTTGGCTTGTACTTCTTACTTATTTTTATTTATTTAAGGAAACGGGTTTTTCAGAATAGTTTTCTTTCCTTAGAAGAGAGTATTTTTAACAGTGTCACAAAACAGGTAATTAGTTTTGTTTGAAAATATGCACAGGTCTCATTTGAACCACATGCATGGACTAAGCATGCATTCTGGAAATATTGCCTGACTCAATGTTTTTCTCTTTCTGCAATCAACAAGCTGTCTCTTGACAAATGACATTTTAGTAGCTTTTATGCTTTGTCCTCTTGTTAAATGAGAAAGCTGAAGTTTCACTATTAAGCTTGGTGTTGGCAGTAGTTTCCTGATAGATATCTTTTTTTTTAATTTTTAGTGTGCTTTAAGTGAAAGTTTACAAATCAAGTCAGTCTCTCATACAAAAATTTATATACGCCTTGCTATATACCAATTGCTCCCCCCTAATGAGACAGCCCACTCCTTCCCTCCACTCTCTATTTTCGTGTCCATTACGCCAACTTATGAACCCCTCTGCCCTCTCATCTCACCTCCAGATAGGAGATGCCACCATAGTCTCGTGTCTACTTGATCCAAGAAGCTCACTATTCACCAGCATCATTTTCTATCCCATAGTCCAGTCCAATCTCTGTCTGAGGAGTTGGCTTTGGGAATGGTTCCTGTCTTGGGCTAACAGAAGGTCTGGGGCTCATGACCTCCAGGGTCCTTCTAGTCTCAGTCTGACCATTAAGTCTGGTCTTATTACGAGAATTTGGGTTCTGCATCCCACTGTTCTCCTGCTCCCTCAGGGATTCTCAGTTGTGCTCCCTGTCAGGACAGTCATCGGTTGTAGCAGGGCACCATCTAGTTCTTCTGGTCTCAGGATGATGTAGTCTCTGGTTTATGGGGCCCTTTCTGTCTCTTGGGTTCATAATTACCTTGTGTATTCGGTGTTCTTCATTCTCCTTTGGTCCAGGTAGGCTGAGACCAATTGATGCATCTTAGATGGCTCTTTCTAGCTTTTAAGACCCCAGAAGCCACTCTCCAAAGTGGGATGCAGAATGTTTTCTTAATAGATTTTCCTGTGCCAATTGACTTAGATGTCCCCTGAAACCATGGTCCCCGAACCCCCGCCCCTGCTACGGTGGACTTCGAAGCATTCAGTTTATTCAGGAAACTTCTTTGCTTTTGGTCTAGTCCAGTTGTGCTGACCTCTCCTGTATTTTGTGTTGTCTTTCCCTTCACCTAAAGTAGTTATCTACTATCTAATTAGTGAATACCCCCTCCCTCCCTCCCCCCTCCCCCCTCATAACCATCAAAGAATATTTTCTTCTCTGTTTAAACTATTTCTCGAGTTCTTATAATAGTGGTCTTATACAATATTTGTCCTTTTGCAACTGTCTAATTTCACTCACCATGATGCCTCCCAGATTCCACCATATTATGAAATGTTTCACAGATTCATCACTGTTCTTTATCCAAGCGTAGTATTCCATTGTGTAAATATACCTTAATTTATTTATCCATTCATCCATTGATGGGCATCTTGGTGTGTAGTATTCCATTGTGTAAATACACCTTAATTTATTTATCCATTCATCCTTTGATGGGCCTCTTAGTTGCTTCCATCTTTTTGCTATTGTAAACAGTGCTGCAGCGAACATGGGTATGTGTATATCTATTCGTGTAAAGGCTCTTCTTTCTCTAGGATATATTCCCAGGAGTGGGATTTCTGGGTTGTATGGTAGTTCTATTTCTAGCTTTTTAAGGAAGTGCCAAATTGATTTCCAAAGTGGTTGTACCATTTTACATTCCCACCAGCAGTGTATCAGTGTTCCAGTCTCTCCACAACCTCTCCAACAATTATTATTTTGTGTTTTTTGGATTAATGCCAGCCTTGTTGGAGTGAGATGGAATCTCATGGTAGTGCTGATTTGAATGCCTCTAATGGTTAATGATCGTGAGCATTTCCTCATGTATCTGTTAGCTACCTGAATGCCTTCATTAGTGAGATATCTTTTGCCCATTTTTTTAATTGGGTTGTCTTTTTGTAGTTGACTTTTTGTCGTATCATATAGATTTTAGAGATCAGAATCTGATCAGAAATGTCATAGCTAGAAACTTTTTCCCAGTCTGTAGGTAATCTTTTTACTCTTTTGGTGGAGTCTTTGGATGAGCATAGGTGTTTGACTTTTAGGAGCTCCCAGTTATCTAGTTTTTCTTCTGCATTGTGAGTAATGTTTTATATACTGTTTATGCCATGTGTTAGGGCTCCAAGCATTGTCCCTATTTTTTCTTCCATGATCTTTATCATTTTAGATTTTGTATTTAGGTCTTTGATCCATTTTGAGTTCGTTTTTGTGCATGGTGTGAGACATGGATTTTGTTTCACTTTTTTTGCAGATGGATATCCAGTTCTGCCAGCACCATTTGTTAAAAAGACTGTCTTTTCCCCATTTAACTGCTGTGGGGCCTTTGTCGAATATCAACTGCTCATATGTGGATGGATTTATGTCTGGATTTTCAATTCTGTTCCATTGGTCTATGTATCTTTTGTTGTATCAGTACCAGGCTGTTTTGACTACTGCGGTGGTATAATAAGTTCTAAAATTGGGTAAAATAAGACCTCCGACTTTGTCCTCCTTTTTCAGTAATGTTTTATTTATCTGGGGCCTCTTTCCCTTCCATATGAATTTGGTGATTTGTTTCTCCAACTCATTAAAAAATGTTGTTGGAATTTAGATTGGAATTGCATTACATCTATAGATAGCTTTTGGAAGAATGGACATTTTTACAATGTTAAGTCTTCCTATCCATGAGCAAGGTGTGTTTTTCCATTTATGTAGGTCTCTTTTGGTTTCTTGCAGAAGTGTTTTGTAGTTGTCTTTGTATAAGTCTTTTACATCTCTGGTAAGATTTATTCCTAAGTATTTTATCTTCTTGGGGGTTACTGTAAATGGTATTGATGTGGTGATTTCCTCTTCGATGTTCTTTTTGTTGGTGTAGAAGAATCCAACTGATTTTTGTATGTTTATCTTGTATCGATACTCTGCTAAACACTTCTATTAGTTTCAGTAGTTTTCTTGAGGATTCTTTAGGTTTTCTGTGTATAAGATCATGTCATCTGCAAATAGGAATACTTTGACTTCTTCTTTGCCAATCTGGATAACCTTTATTTCTTTATCTAGCCAAATTGCTCTGGCTAGGACCTCCAGCACGATGTTGAATAAGAGTGGTGATAAAGGGCATCCTTGTCTGGATTCCAAACTTAAGGGGAATGTTTTCATACTCTCTACATTTAGGATGATGTTGGCTATTGGCTTTGTATAAATGCCCTTTATTATGTTGAGGAATTTTCCTTCTGTTCCTCTTTTGCTGAGAGTTTTTTATCATGAATGGGTATTGAAATTTGTCATAGGCCTTTTCTGTTTCAATTAATAAAATCATGTGATTCTTGTCTTTTGCTTTATTTATATGATGGATTACATTAATTGTTTTTCTAATGTTGAACCATCCCTGCATCCCTGCATACCTGGTATAAATTCCACTTGTTCATGGTGCATTGTTTTTTTGATATGTTGTTGAATTCTATTGGCTAGAATTTTGTTGAGGATCTTTGCATTTAAGTTCATGAGGGATATAGGTCTGTAATTTTCTTTTTTGTGGTGTCTTTATTTGGTTTTGTTATCAGGGAAATGATGGCTTCATAGAATTAGTTGGGGAGTATTCCACCCTCTCCTATGCTCTGAAATAACTTTCGTAGTAATGGTGTTAACTCTTCTCTGAAAGTTTGGTAGAACTCTGCAGTGAAGCCCTCAGGGCCAGAGCTTTTTGGTTGGGAGTTTTTTGATTACCTTTCAATCTCTTCTTTTGTTGTGGGTCTATTTAGTTGTTCTGTCTCTGTTTGTGTTAGTTTAGGTAGGTAGTGTGTTTCTAGGAATTTATCTGTTTCTTCTAGGTTTTCAAATTTGTTAGAGTACAATTTTTCGTAGTAATCTGAGATGATTCTTTTAATTTCAGTTGGGTCTGTTGTAATATCATCCATCTTTTTCATTTCCTATTTGGGTTATTTGCTTCCTCTCCTGTTTTTCTTTTGTCAGTTTGGCCAATGGTTTATCAATTTCGTTAATTTTTTGAAAGAATCAGCTTTTGATCTTGTTAATTCTTTCAACTGTTTTTCTGTTTTCTATTTCATTTAATTCTGCTCTAATTTTTATTATTTGCTTTCTTTTGGTGCCTGAAGGTTTCTTTTGTTGGTCTCTTTCTCTTTGTTCAAGTTGTAGGGATAATTCTTTGATTTTGCCCCTTCCTTCTTTTTGTATGTGTGCACTTATTGGTATCAACTGACCTCTGAGCACTGCTTTCGCTGTGTCTCAAAGGTTCTGGTAGGAAGTGTTTTCATTCTCATTGGATTCTATAAATTTGTTTATTCCATCCTTGATGTCTTCTATAATCCAGTCTTTTTTGAGTAGGGTATTGTTCAGTTTCCAAGTGTTTGATTTCTTTTCCTATTATTGATTTCTTCTTTTACGGCCTTATGGTCAGAGAAGATGCTTTGTACTATTTCAGTGTTTTGGATTCTGCTAAGGCTTGCTTTATGACCTAATATGTGGTCTATTCTAGAGAATGTTCCATGTGCACTAGAAAAGAATGTATACTTGGCTGCTCTTGGGTGGAGTGTTCTGTATATGTCTATGAGGTCAGTTTGGTTGATTGTGCCATTTAGATCTTCTGTGTCTTTATTGAGCTTCTTTCTGGATGTCCTGTCCTTCACCAAAAGTGGTGTGTTGAAGTCTCCTACTATTATTATGGAGCTGTCTATTTCACTTTTCAATGCTAATGGATTTTGTTCTATGTATCTTGCAGCCCTGTTATTGGGTGCATAAATATTTAATATTTTAATAATAGCCTCCTGGTATATTTTCCCTTTAATCATTATATAGTGTCCTTCCTTATACTTTCTGGTGGATTTAACTTTAAAGTCTATTTTGTCAGAAATTAATATTGCCACTCCTGCTCTTTTTTGATTGTTGTTTTCTTGATATATTTTTTCCCATCCTTTGAGTTTTAGTTTGTTTGTGTCTCTAAGTTTAATGTGTGTCTCTTGTAGGCAGCATATAGATGGATTGTGTTTTTTAATCCATTCTGCCACTCTCTGTCTCTTTATTGGTGCATTTAGTCCATTTACATTCAGTGTAATTATGGATAGATATGAATTTAGATGTCGTTTTTTGTGTGTTGTTGACAGTTTTTTTCCCACTTAATTTTTTGTGCTGAATAGTTTATCTTTATATATTGTCTTTTCCTCATATTCTTTGTTGTTGATTTTGTTTCTGCTGAGTCTCTATTTTTTTCTTGTATTTTATTTTGATGAATAGGATAGTTTGTCTCCTTTGTGGTTACATTAATATTTACCCCTATTTTTCTAAATTTAAACCTAACTTTTATTTCTTTGTATCACCTTGTCTTCCTCTCCATATGAAAGATCTACGACTACATTTCTTAATTCTTCTTTATTGTTTTAATGTCTTCTTTTACATAATAACATCGCTGTTTCCCTGTTTTGAGCATTTTTTTATCTTGATTTATTTTTGTGATTTCCCTGTCTGGATTGAAAACTGATTGTTCTGCCCAGTGTTCTACTCTTGGGTTGATACCTGATATTATTGATTTTCTGACCAAAGAACTCCCTTTAGTATTTCTTGTAGTTTTGGTTTGGTTTTTACAAATTCCCTGAACTCCTGTTTATCTGGAAATGTCCTAATTTCACCTTCATATTTGAGAGACAGTTTTGCTGGATATATGATTCTTGGCTGGCAATTTTTTTCCTTCAATTTTTTATGTAAGTCACCCCATTGCCTTCTTGCCTGCATGGTTTCTGCCAAATAGTGCGAGCTTATTCTTATTGACTTTCCTTTGTAGGTGACTTTTCATTTATCCCTAGCTGCTCTTAAAATTGTCTGTTTATCTTTAGTTTTGGCAAGTTTGATTATAATATGTCTTGGTGACTTTCTTTTAAAATCTACCTTATGTGGAGTTCGATGAGCATCTTGGATGGATATCATCTCATCTTTCATGATATCAGGAAAGTTTTCCTGCAACGAATCTTCAACAATTCTCTCTGTATTTTCTGTTATCCCTCCCTGTTCTGGAATTTCAATTGCTCCTAGGTTATTTCTCTTGATAGAGTCCCACATGATTCTTAAGGTTTCTTCATTTTGTTTATTCTTTTATTTAATCCTTATTCAAACATATTGATGCCAAGTGCTTTATCTTCGCTTTCACAAATTCTGCCTTCCACTTGCTCAATTTTCTCCTCTGACTTTCTACTGAGTTGTCTAATTCCATATTTTTATTGTTAATCTTCTGAATTTCTGGTTGCTGTCTGTCTATGGATTTTTTCAGCTCATTAAATTTTTATTATGTTCCTGAATAACCTTTTTAATATCTTCAGCTGCTTTATCTATGTGTTCATTGGCTTGTTCTGCTTTTTGCCTCATTTCCTTCCTGATGTCTTGAAGGGTTCTCTGTATATTAATCTTTTGTATTCTGCCTCTGGTAATTCCAGGAAGGCACTTTCATCTAGAAGATACCTTGATTCTTTGTTTTGAGAGCTTGTTGAGGCAATCATGGTCTGTTTCTTTATGTGAATTGATATTAACTGTTGTGTCCGAGCCATCTATAAGTTATTGTATTAATTTATTTTATGTCTGCTTACCGTATCGTAGCTTCTTGCTTTGTTTTATTTTGATATGCCCAAACACGTTGCTCGAGTGAGCTAGCTTGATTATTTTCACCTTTGGAGCTCTGATGTCCTGTCCCCAGATGGCTAAAGTTGCTATTAGGTATATCAGTCTAGGAGTCCATTCACTTTTCTTGTATGAATTCAGCTCAGGTGTCCAGGTAGCTGATCATCAAGGTGTGGTACAGGCTCTGACCTACAGTCTTAGAGGGGCAGAGGTGATTGGTGTAGGTACCGGTATCTGGTTGCTGCAGGGGGTCACACTCTGAACATGTCAGAGGGCTCAGAATCTTCCCCCAAGTGTCTGTGAGGAAGTTGTGTCCCTTTTCTCTACAGCATACAGGTGGTTGGGTTCTGCAAATGGACCATGGGCACCCAATGCTTTTGGCCATAAGGACTGGGAGGTACCAGTTATCCTCAGACCTCTGTCACAGGTGGCTGGGTGACCTAAGCACAGCCACCAGTCCTTAGGCCCCTGATGTGGGTAGGTGAGGACCCTGTTTAATAGGCAAAGCAGTGTCAAACATCAAACACCCACCTCTCCACCTCACAGCTGAAACAGTTGTAGTCTGCCAACAAGGGCCTATTCTCCTGAAATAGGCCCACACAGGTCCATGAAGGAGGAAAAGTGCTCAAAGTCCAAGGACCATTTATGCCTAGGCAAGAGCTGCTTCTGTCCTGAGCTCCTCTGGTTAGTGGAGCTGGCAAATTATCTTTTCTCCCAATTGCAAATTTATTCCTTCTCCAAGGCTGGGAGGATGGCTCTAGGTGCTCAACAGGGACTATTTCAGTATTAGGGAAATCAACAGCCACTGAAGCCGGCTTGGGGGTGGGGGTCTTGGTAAAATACATCCAAGTACTTAGCTTTTGCCGAGGGCACTGGTCTTATCTGATTCCAGAGGTGTGAATAGGCTATGTGGCTGGCTGCTTCTCCCTGAGGAAACTGCAGCCAAATGCTAGTATCAGCCCACCACAGCCACTGCCAGGAATGGTGCCTGAGGGCTCATAGCAATTCGTGTCCAGTAACTCCTCTCTCCTTCTGAACTGTCTCTTCCTCCCCCACCACTCAGTTTGTTTTCTAACTTTGCCTTTGATGTTCATGGCTCCCAGCTTGTCATAAATATACTCATTTCACTTGTTGTTTTTTTGGGTCTTTGCTGTAAGATGGCTCACCGGAAGCGTCTGTCTATTCCACCATTTGGTCCCACCTCCATGATAGATATCTTTTATCAAACTAATGATGGTTTCTTTCTATCTTACTAGGAATTTTTATGGGTAGGCTTTGGGAGTTTCTATTAACAATGTCATGGATCTTTTTCTCTTTCAATCTGGAAATGTAAAACATTTCATCAATTTCCTATGTTGAACTATTCATACATAACACATTGCTCTTTTAACATGCTGCCAGGTTTTACTTACAAGTATTTATTTATTTAAAACTTTTACAGCTATGATCATAAGTGAGGTATGCTGTTTTTCGATACTCTCCTCAGTCAATTTTTAGTGGCAGGATAAAGCCAGTCTTGAAAAAAGAGTTGGGAAATGTTCCATATTTTTCTATGTTGTAAAACAGTTTAAATAACAGAGAAAGTATATTTTTCTTGAAGTTTAATAGAACTTGCCAGGAAAGTCACCTAGAATCTTTCTATAGAGATGGGTGGGTTTTTGCTTATCATTTCCATTTCTTCTATGATTATTGTTCTTTTCAGGTTTTATACAACTTCTGAAATCAATTTTCTTATTTTTTTGTAGAAAATAATTGATTTTTATCTACATTCCAAATTCACTGGTATAAAAGTAATAAACATAGAAAGAACAAATCTGTCTTGGAAGAAGTACACCAGAATGCTCCTTAGAAGAAAGGATGATGAGACTTTATCTCACTTACTTTGGACATGTTCTCAGGAAGTACCAGGCCCTGGAGAAGGACATCATGCTTGGTAAAGTAGAGAGTAAGTAAAAAAGAGAAAGACCCTTGATGAGATGGATACACAGCGGCTGCAACAATGTACTCAAACATAGCAATGATTGGGAGGATGGCGCAGGCCTGGGCAACGTTTCATTCTGTTATATGTAAGGTCTCTGTGATTTGGAACCAACCTGACAGCACCTAACAACAACTTGAGAAAACTGTGTTTTTCCTGTTTCTTGATTAACAGGTTATATACATACATATTCAATCAAGAACGTGAATTCAATTTTTAAAATTTATATCCTTAGCTTTGTTGTTGTTTTAGTTGCCGTTGAGTTGACTTCAACTGATAGCAACCTTATGTATAACAGAAGGAAATGCTGCCCAATTTTGTACTACCCTCACAATCACGAGTCCATAGTGTGGCTATTGCGTTAATTCATCTCACTGAAGGTCTTCTTTGTCCTGGTTGGCCCTCATCTTCTCAAACATGATGCCCTTCTCTAGCAATTGATTATTCTTAATGATGTGTCCAAAGCAAGCAAATCAGAGAGTGTTCTCTTGTAATCCATAAGCTTTTCTTTGACTAAGTCTCAAAAGTAGATCACCAGGCCATTCTTCCTAGTCTGTCTTAGTCTGGAAGCTCTGCTGAAACTGTACCACATGGGTGAGCTTCCTGGTATTTGAAATACAAATGACATATGTTCCAGCATCATAGCAACAAGAAAGTCACCACAATATGAGAAAGCAACAGGTTGTGGGTATCCTTAGCTATGACTATTTATCAGTTTCTGAGATAGACTATTACAGCAGCTCACCATCACTGGACTTTTCCTTGTATCTCTAAAAGTTTTTGCCTCATTTATTTTGATGCTCTATTGGTGGGTTGCTCTTGATTCATGTACTTTATACATGTTGTGTACTCTGCCTAGAAACACTTCCCCCCACCACCTTCAATAGTCACATGAGCTGCTCACTTCATTCATATCCCCTCTGTAGAAATGTATTCCTGACTACAGTAACTAAATAGAAGTCCCATCACTCTCAGTGTCCTTGACCTGCTATATTACTCATCATAGACCTAATCAGCACCTGACAATATATTTACCCATCTATATGGGCAGTGGGTATATGGGCAGTGGTTAAAAGCTTGGTTGCTAAATAAGAGCTCAGCATTTCAAATCCACCAGTCACCCCTTGGAAGCCCTATGGGGCAATTCTACTCTGTCCTATAGGGTTGCTATGAGTTGGAATCAACTTGATGGCAATGGGGTATATATTTCTTAACAAATTTATTATATATTTATTAACAAATCTGTCTTGGAAGAAGTACAGCCAGAATGCTCCTTAGAAACAAGGATGGAGAGACTTCATCTCATGTATTGTGGACATATTATCAGGAGGGACCAGTACCTGGAACAAGATATCATGATTAGTAAAGTAGAGGCTCAGTGAAAAACAGGAAGACCCTCGATGAGATGGATTGACACAGTGGCTGTGACAGTGGGCTCAAGCGTAACAACAATTGTGAAGATGGTGCAGGACTGGGCAGTGTTTCATTCTGTTGTACATGGGGTTGCTATGAGTTGGAACTGACTCAACAGTACCTAACAACAACAAATATATTTATTTAATATCTTCTCTCACTAGAATATAAGCTGTTTAGATACAGGGAATGTGTCTGCCTAGATCAGTGTTATAGTAGCAATGCTCTGACAAATCTTAGTACATTGTAGATGTTCAACAAATATTGTTTAATTGATATATAAGTGAATAAGTGTACATTTTGCCAATAAAATTAGTTTGAGTCACTTAATGATTTTTATTTAAATTATATTTTGTCTAATATTAATGTTTTTAACATCTTCCTAGTATATCCTTTTAATCCTTTTTTAACCCCTTAATAATATTTTGTTTTAGGTATATCTCTAGTAAGCAGCATATGTCTGGTTTTTGCATCTTTCCTTATTTATGACTCTGTTTCAACATGGAAATTTAACCCACTCACATTTATTGGGATTATTAACACGCTGAAAAGCCCTGGTAGTGCAGTGGTTCAGTGCTGGGCTGCTAACTGAAAAGTCGGCAGTTAGAACCCACCAGCCATTCCATGGAAGAAAGATGTGGCAGTCTGCTTCTGTAAAGATTACAACCTTGGAAATCCTATGGGACAATTCTACTTCATCCTATAGGGTCACTATGAGTTGGAATCAACTCAGCAGCAACGGGGTTTGTCTGGACATGTTTGAACTTATTTCTGTCATTTTACTTCAAGATGCCTATTACCATTTTCCCCACCATTTGTTATCTTAATTAATAGCTTTTATGGATATTTTACAATGTACCAAGCCCAATCCCAAGAACTTTTTGCTTTTTATGTCATTTAATGTTGAAACTATCTTATATTCATGTTCTAAGTGAAGAAGCTGGGACTTAAGAAGAGACTCAGTACCTTGTCACACAACAGCCAAGTGGCCAAACGAGGAGCATGTGTTAGCAGTCTGTCTCTAGAGTCCATGGTCTTAACCTCCAGGTGATGCTGCTTCTCTGGTATGAGGTTTTCTTTTTATTTTATTTTTCTCAAAGGACTTGAACATTACACCTTCTATTTTTATACCTCTAATGACAAATAATGACAAATAAGGAGCCCTGGTGTCACAGTGGTTAAGAGTTACGGCTGCTAACCGAACGATTGGCAGTTCAAATCCACCAGCTGCTCCTTAGAAGCCCTATGGGGCTGTTCTACTCTGTCCTATAGGGTTGCTACGAGTCAGAACCTACTTAACGGCACCTAACAGCAACAAAAATGACAAATGTAAGTCTCCGAGTGGTCAAAACAGTTAAGCATTCTGCTATTAACTGAAAGGTCGGTGGTTCGAACCCAACCAGAGGCACCTGAGAAGGAAGGCCTGGTGATCTGCTTC
This sequence comes from Elephas maximus indicus, assembly GCF_024166365.1. Lineage (NCBI taxonomy): Eukaryota > Metazoa > Chordata > Mammalia > Proboscidea > Elephantidae > Elephas > Elephas maximus. Next base: position 10,929,925 of record NC_064842.1, on the reverse strand, counting down.
CAAAGGGTCACATCCTCGAAAAACCCGTGGAGCACAGTTCTGCTCTGAAACACATGGGGTCACTGTGAGTCAGGATCAATTTCATGAAAACTTTTTTTTTTAATGATAAATGTAATTTTGATTAATCAGATTTCAACATGTTTTCAAGCAAAACAAATAATTATACAACATCTACAACACATTCCTCTTGAAAAACACAAGACTACCGGAGTGCTTCTACTACAGCTCCTGTGCCTATGTTTGAATAATCTAGAATTTTAATTCCAGGTTGTCACGTCATCATTAATTTTCTTTTTCATATGACTCTGTCAATTGCTGGCCAATAATTTTTCCTTTATATTCTGGAAGATTTCTTCCACCTAACTTTCTATACAACTAAAATGTTCTTCACCCATGTCTACCCTGTTACTTGGCCCTTTTAATTTAATTTCTGGGAATTGGGTATAGAACCATTAATCTTAATTTCTTAAATTTCATTCTTATCCTTTGATTGTTTCTTTGTCAGTGCACTCTGCTCCCATTTTAATTGAAACAGTCTTTTAAATTTTCCCACTTAGTAGAATTTTTTTTTCCAGTTTTCTTCTCTTTTTGTGTGCAGTATTTCTATTTCCTTCCACGTCAGTTATGTTTCTTCATCTTACCCTTCTTATATGCTGTTGATCAATCTCAAATCACTTTTCACTGTCCACTCATACTTACAAGCACAGTAATTAGTACTGATAGCTGCTAGGAGTTTTCTCGGCCATTGTGGACTTCAGCTTCACCAGCCTCTGTAAGGGAAGGAAGACATCAACGTTTGTATAAAGGTGTGGGTGTGCTATTAGGCAGACTACTTTGAGGATGTCTGAATGAGGAGCAGGAAGCCTTCATTATCAAAATGGAAAAGTTTGGGAGTGTTGTGTCTTACAGTACTTCACTACTGAATAGAGTTCTGCATCATTTTGAATTTCTAAAGTTAACTCAGGCTCTGCTCCACTTCTTTCCTGAGTCCCTCCAAGATGTGTATACCAGGAACTCCTCAGACGATACGTAATATTAATAATCATCATGGTGAAAATAATCTTTATTAACCGTTTTTCTAGAAAATACGCTAAGTGCTTCATTTGGATTACTTCATTTTAGTGAAAAAAAATATTCTATGACATTGGTATTATTATTAACCACATTTTACTAATATAAGGACACCAAGGCTCAGGGTGATAATAAAACCTGAGGAGATTAAATACCTTGTCCAGGGTTATACAGCTAGTAAAGAATGGAGCCGGATGTGGACCCAGACAGGCTGATTTAAACACAGGTCCATGCAGCCTCTCTGCTGTGCAACCACTCTCCTCTAATGTATTGTGGGATATGGAATCCCCTTTAACCCTTGATCAGGTCATGGAACGTAGAGGAAAATGCCAGAAAAAAAAGCCTGGATGAGACAAAGAGTAGGATTATAGAGAGGTGCACCTTTATGCACTGAGGCATGGAATTCTTATATGTGAGAAGGCAGACTCCTCATAATGGCTTACCCAGGCTATGCCGGGAAATTTAAGGGTCTGTGATAACTCAGTTTCAGGCTGTTGTTGCTATGACTGATAGCCAGAATTCGACCCAGCACAGACAAGTCGTGTGCCATTCTCCAGTGCCCAAAACATTGCTCTTTGTCATTTCAACTTCAGCTTAATTGGAAATACAAGTGCTCTTGAGAAGACAGACTTATCTTCTAACCATTGGCTGGTTGGATGTTCAGCTTCTTAGCTCTGCAGAATTTGAGGCTTCTGTTTATAGAGCTTGGCACGACAGAAGACATGGTGGGTCAGCTTTGTTTAAGGCGTCCTGCCAGACTTGGCCTGCCATGCAAACCAGCCGAAGAGGCCATGCAGCCGGCCAATTAGCCAGCAGCTGTCTCTCAACTGAATAAACGCGGTGAGTGGACGGAAAGGATTGCCTTTTCCCCAGACAGTAAGCAGAACACAGGATTAACGTTTCTGCTCTTAGACATCTGTTGGGTAGCTTGCTATTTATTGTATCTGTATGGTCATAGTTCCTGATTTTCATTAGAGGAATCTGACCAAACTACATATGGCAACGCAAAGGGGTCTCACCTTCATTGACCGTGAGGAAATCTGCTTTCCAGTTTATCATTAAGGAATGCTAACCTGAGTCTGCTATAAAAAACCTGGTGGTGAGAAGTGGTTTTTATCAAGAGGTGCCTAAAAGATGTGTAATACTATAGAGTGAGCTGCTTTAAAGAGCATGACTTCCACAAAATGTCTGCCTGGGCTGAACCCTCAGCTCACCTCTTCCTAGCTCTGTGGCTTTGGGCAAATTATTTAACCTTTCTGGTCTCAGTGTCCTAGTTGGTAAATGGGGGAAAAAGATAGCATCCATGTAATGGGATTACTGTGAGAATTAAATCAGATGATCCAAAGTGCATAGAACAGTGCCTGGCACAGAGTGAGAGCTCCATGGATGTTGATTATTATTGTTATTAAAAGAGATTCTGAAATTTACCCGACACTTACCTGGACCAAAAAGTGAGTATTATCATCCCAGATTTTACAGATGATCAAGCTAGGAAGAGGAAGTAACTGGATCAAGTTCACACATCTTGTATTTAGCTGATCTAGGATTCAGTCTGGGGCAGTTTGACTCTAAAGTCTTGGAATTTTCTGTGTGTTACATTGACTTTCACTCCTTGTAAGAACAGCTTGACTGACTTGTGTGTTGGCGCTGTGCCAATTACCCACAACAGAAGTTATTACCAGACAAGGTCCTTATGTCTCTGAGTGCAGCTATCGAAGGGATTGTGTTAAGAACGTCTATCACATCACACAATCGTCTCTGCATTCATGGGAGAAATTCCTCGGGATTTAGATTTAGGAAAAACTGTGCTTCCTTTGAATAAGTGGTTTGTTTTGCTTTTCTTATGGAGAACTGTAACTAAACATGATCCTTTTTTGTTTTGGCTGTTAATAAACTTAGAGTCAAATTTTGTAGCCTTTCTGTAATGTTTCCATGTACTAATCTCATTCCATATGTACTTTTTTTTAATATCCCTTTTCTTATTTTCCCTTTGCTCTCATTCCCTGGATAATGTATTTTACTCCATTGAATAGTGTGTATTTTTTGTAAACTCCACCATGTATTTGTGAAATAAAACAAGAATTAATGTATAAAAAAAATCTAAAAATGTATTTCCATACGCGTTCATCTCTTTTCCTGGATTTGGTCTTTGCTAGCTCTGTCGAGTCAGAAGCCATTATTTTCCATGATTGGATAAGCCCTACTGGAACATATAAACATAATTACTCAGAGCTTCATGATATCTAAAAAACCAAACAAAACCCATAGCCCTTGAGTCAACTCCAACTCATAGTGACCCTATAGGACAGAATAGAACTGCCCCATAGGGTTTCCAAACAGCGGCTGGTGGATTCAAACTCTTGACCTTTTGGTTAGCAGCCAAGCTCTTAACCACTGCACCACCAGGGCTCCTCATGATAACTAGTATGACAATAGCAGGCTGAGGATAGTCTGATTTAAACTACATAATATTATGAAAAATAACACTTTACAACCAACTATACACTAATTTTTTAACATACACAAGTGATTTGTTGGTAGAGGCAGGGAAAATAAGGGGGAGGGGACAAGAAGAGGGAGCAAGTACATCAACTTATGTACAGCCTCCTCAGAAAGCCATCTTTATTCATTCCTGCCTGGGTCAGGTCCCCCTACACTGTGTGCTCTTCTGTCTTTGCACCTATTACGCTGCAATGTAATAAGGATTGGTTCTTGTTCTTTATTCTTTCCTAATGCCTACCTAGTGCCATACAGAGAGAGAGAGAGACAGAGTCAGAGAGAGAGAAAGAACATGAATACAGACTCAATGTATTTTTCTCGAATGAGTGAATCAAGGATGCAGAGGAAGGGCACTCAACAGGCTGGAGTTGATGGGAGACTTGGAGAAGAATTTCTGGGGAAGTAACACGTAAGTTGTGTCTATTGGAATAAAAATGTATCAGTCAGGAAGAGAAGAAGGGAAAGGCAATTACAAGCCAAGGAAACAATGTGTGCAACATTGCAAAGCTGTGAGAAACGTGGTGACTTGGGGAGCTGCAGATGCTTCCATTTGGCTGCAGTCTGGGTTAAGAGGGAATAGAAAGAGATGGGCTTGGAATGTCATTTTATCTTGAATGCTATAGAGAATCATTGATGAATTTTAGGCAGGAGGAGGGGGCATGTTATGAGATGATCACATATGTGTTTTCAAGAGATTACTTTGACGGCAGTGAGGGCTGTGGATGGATGGCAGACATTTAGGAGGCTATTCCATCAATCCAGGAAAGAAATGATGAAGGTTTTAATTAAATAGATAGTGGGAGTCCTGATGGAGAGGAGGGGTAACCTGGAGAGGTTTTAAGATAGAATCAGTGGACTTAATGATCAACTGCGTGCGGAGGATGTGGGACAGGGAAGATTCTATAATGCTTCCCATGTTTCTATGTTAGTTATCAGGATAGATCGTGGTGTTATTTTCCCCAAAAGCAGACAAAATACAAGAAGAACACTTAGGAGAGGGTAGAGGGAGGGAGGTAAATTAAGTTGACTCCAAAGTCAAGACGTGTTGGACTTGAGATGCCGTAGATACAGCTCAATAAAGAAGGGCGTTAGATACTCTGATCAAGAGCACCAAAGATTGATTTGGTGAGACAGTACCTAATCTGGGAGTCTTCCTATGTAGTAAAGAGTTGGAGGCATGAGTGAGGTATGTTTTTCAAGAAAATAAAAGAGAACACTATGAGACACTGCTCTTTGGGTGATGAGTGGGAAAAGCAGATCTTGTGAAGAAGGCCAAGAGAGATGGTCAGAGTGGGAGGGGGAATTTAGTGAAGTCTCAAGCCAAGAGAGAAAATGATGTCAAGACATCAGGAGAGTCTCCATTTCCAGCAATTTGGCGTACTATATATCCTGGAAGACTTTCTTTCTGAAAATGAATGTTGAATAAAATTTTAAAAACATATTCTAAAATGAATTGCTGAATTGGGAAGTAAGGAAAGAATCCTCAGACTCTAAAAACATAATGAATGTATGCATTGGAGAGGTAAGCCTGTACTGAAGCTTACTTTCTCTCACAGAAACATCTGTTGAACTCCAGATACCTCAAGGTTTCATTCTGATGACCATACAGTAGGAGACAATAAGGTGGAGTGTCTAATACAAGATCCTGTAAAAAAAAAAATGGTAGGATTACAGTATAAATGTGAAAAACAAGTCAACCCTGCCAAAGAGGAGAACCAAGAATCTTGCTCACTGTGATCAACTTTTTTTATATAAAAAGGGAAACTAAATCCCTCTCCCCCTAAAAAAATAAGTCCTTTTAAGAATTTATAATCACAAACTACTAGACCTTATGCAGTTTGAAGCTTATATTTGCATTCCTTATATTAAGCTGACCATTTTCAAAGGTTCCTTGTTGGTAGAGCCCCTAAACACCTGATAAAAGCAAAACCAACTTCTTTGTAGAGAAACTAATCAGAGAATTCCAAGAGATACAGTTTCAAGGAACATTAAATCATAGTAAAAAGAGAAACAAAGAACACTATGCAAAAACAAACAAAAAAAATAAACATGGCACCTAAATCATAATGAATAGAAGTAGCAGAGTTCTGAATCACACCAACAAAGACTACACATTGTGGAGTCACCAAGCAAAAAGACAAAAAATAAATATGTTTAATATGTCAAAGAAGTAAAAGAGAGAATCAAAAACAGAGTAAAACTCCCAAAACAGTAGTGATCAAAGTTATGGAAGATAGAATGGGTGCAGAAAAAAAAAAAAAATTATATAGGTATAGATATATACTTTTTTTTAAAGGGACACTAAATTGAGTGATGGGCCCTGGTGGAGTAGTGGTTCAGAGCTCGGCTGGTCAAAAGCTGGCAGTTCAAATCCACCATCTGCTCCTTGGAAACCTATAAGGCAGTTTTACTCTGTCTTACAGGGTCGTTAAGAGTCAGAACCAACTTGATGGTGATAGGTTTGTTTGTTTTTTGTTTGTTTTGTTTTAAATTGAGTGAGAGAGAAAGCAGCCTGGGGAACGTGCATAGGGGAACATTTAGAACAGCTGTATAGGAAGTCTTGTTGCGGTTTTCAGCTGCCTTGGAGTCGACACTGTGTGCAAGGGTATCTGACTACTGTGAGCCACACGTCTTTGCTGGCTGGTATTTCAGAAGTAGATCACTAGGCCTTTCTTCTTAGTCTGTATTAGTCTGGAAGTTCTGCTGAACCTGTCCAACATCATAGCAACATGCAAGCCTCCACTGGCAGATGGAGGTGACTGCGCTTGAGATGCATTGGCTAGAATTGAACCTGAGTCCCCTCATGGAAGGTGAGGATTCTACCACCGAACCACCCCTACCCTTACAGAGAGGTGGCGAGGGAACTAAGTCAAGACTAATAGGACTATTAGGATGGCACTGGGTTTTACTGGGTTAGGACTATTACGTGTCATTCAGAGTCTAACCGAGGCCCAAATGCTAGATCTGTAGAGGGGACATCACACGTGGCACCATGATTTTTTTGCAGCAGTGCTCAGGTGGATTCAGAGTTTGGATTTTGCTGGGCAGTGGGTCAGAAGTACAAGAAAGTTGAGGGAGGAATAGAGGCAGATTAATTAAAAAAAAAAAAAAAAGATTAATAGTGAAGTTTATTTAGCTCCAGGGCCTCCAATATGTAGCATGTGTACACCCAGCAGAGTGTTCACATGATCATATGACTGTATATATTTTGCAAAAGTAAGATATTTAATTGGCAAAAGTCACCATCTCTTTCTACTTTAGCTTTATGTCTGACATACTTCCCCTCCTGCCAGGTCCCATTTCAGTGGCTACAAGTACTTTTTTGATTCCACTTAAGGAAAGCTGAGTTTATGTGATTTGCAGACACATCCACGTACAGTTAAATTACAGTTATGTAGTTAACAGCCTCAGTGTAAGAATGGCTTCCAGAAAACTTCCCCAGGTCCCAGTACCTGCCATTGTGATGTAGAGATTTAGGGGCAGGGGTCTTCTGGTGGTATGCATGTATCTTACAATGTCCAGCACTGAAAAGGAGGTGGGGAGTGGCTAATGAGTGTTGATAATTCAGAGAGTATTTCAGATTAGTCACTGCACAAGAAAACCCAAAATTCCAGGAAATCTTACAGCTCATAATTGAAAGAAGATTGATAGAGTTTTCCCCGAATTTGACAATAATCCAAAAATTTATATGATGTTACTATAACAAGTGTGAAGATGAAATAAAACTTTCTAAACTATTAATGATTGAAAACAAGGTTTGATCAAACATACTAGAGAGAAGACTATCTTTCTATAGAAAATAATATTATAAAACCAAGGTCATATGCAAAGATGATTTAAAAAAAAAAAAAACCATAAGAGAAAAAGGTATTTTTAAAGGTTTGTGTGGCAATTAATTATTAAAAGTAAGTTTTTTCTTCATTTTTTGATATTTGTTGTACTGTTCTGTTTTTAAAATATATTTAATTAGGATTTCTCATTCTGAATATCTATTTTTATTCTTTATTTCTATTTCATAGTTTTGTATTTTTTCTCTTACAGAGCACCACTCAAATCGTGTAAGTTTTAAAAAAAAAACGTTGAGCCAATTCCAACTCATAGTGACCCTATGGAAACCCTGGTGGCATAGTGGTTAAGTGCTATGACAGCTAACCAAAACGTCAGCAGTTCAAATCCACCAGGTTCTACTCTGTCCTATGGGGCACTGTGAGTTGGAATTGACTTAGTAGCAATGGGTTTGGTTTGGGTTTTAGTGACCCTATATGACAGAGTAGAAATGCCCCATAGAGTTTCCAAGGAGCAGCTGGTGAATTTGACCTTTTAGGAAACTGCCTCTGGATAAGAGAGGAGATGCAAATACAAAGCTTGGACTCTAGGCTGTATGGTGAAAGATGTATAGCCAGAAGAGGACTAGAAATTTAAAAAAAAAAAAATACTGTAGGGAATAATTAATGTCTACATGTCTCCAAGGCAGATTGGTGTTTATAAATCTAACCAAGGAATTGTGTGAGAAACGGAGTTTAGTTCTTGTGAAACTCAGATTTCTGGCTTCCATGGAGGTTGGGGTGGCCAAAGCAACCTATCCTGAGATGATCTTTGGACCTTGAAACTTTAGAAAACTAGTTTCTGAAAGTCACTTATAAGTAAAACAGTGGCCTAGATTAATTTGTAAAAAATGTTCACCTTGGGCCTTGTGCTTTTCTGTAGAATTATCTATGTGTAGTCAGTGTCTGTGGTTAAATGCTATGGCTGCTTACCAAAGGGTCGACAGTTCAAATCCACCAGGCACTCCTTGGTAACTCTATGGGGTAGTTCTACTCTGTCCTATAGGGTTGCTCTGAGTCGGAACCAACTCGAGGGCACTGGGTTTGGTTTTCGTTTTAGTCAGTTTCAAGAAACAGAAACTCAAAGGTAGGAATAGAAGCTGTGCTTTAGGGTAAAATGCTATTATGTAAACACTGTTCTGGCCCTGTTCCCATGGCAACATCGATAAACTGGAGTATAAGAATCTTTGAAATTTCTTCCCCCTTTGAAGCATTTTGCCTATCTAGTTGAAACGTTATGCCAATTTGCAAATCATATATTAAATAAACTTCTATTACTCTCTATTATGGGCTTAATATGATTTTTGTGGAAACCCTGGTGGTGTAGTGGTTAAGTACTACAGCTGCTAACCAAAAGGTCAGCATCTTAAATCCACCAGGCTCTCCTTGGAAACCCTATGCGGGAGGTCTACTCAGTCTGTAGCGTCACTATGAGTCAGATTTTTTGTTATAACAACAGTCACCTCACTTCTCTGGTGCCCTCTTTCCTCATATACAATGTGAGATAGGCTCCATGGAGAAACTTTAAAGCCCTTATATATTTTGTACAGTACCATATCTGCAGTGCCTATGTTGGTTCTTCACACAAGGGAGCACTCCAAATAATTGCTGAATGGATGATATTTAAATGGACTGGTGATTTCTAAGTTTCCTCCAGTTCTTATAATAACCGGGAGCTCCTGTCTTCTAGAGACACAACATTCTTCATAAAGTATGTTTCTGATAACGGCCACTCAGGTTTTCACAAGTGACTTCCTTTTGCTTCCCATTGTAATTGTTACCTCTTTAGCCTAGCATTTAAGATCTTCCCAAAACTGGCTGAGAACATGTTTCTGGCACTTATTATAATGAAAGTGTTCCAAAATTCTTGCCAAGCTAGAATGAGCATTCTCTGTTCTTTACCATCCTCTTGTGGATTTGATCATTCCATTTCCTCTGTTAGGAACACAGCCTCTTTTGCCATTTTTACCTGTTAAAATCCTGTTCGGATTCAATGAGACCTTCTCCTGATTGTAAGCTGTAAGTTGTCTCTGGATCCCATACTCCTTTATATTTCTCTTTGGTTCACATCACAAAAGTTTAAATTTTATTTATTTGTGTACCTATCTTACCTGTCTTGATCTTGTACTAGTTTATAAGTTCCTAGATGACAGGAACTATTTTTTCTTAATCCTCCACAGTGGCCTAGCATAAAGCCTTGCACAAGGCAAAGGATCAATAATTAATATCTCTGTTATCTTTTAACAAATATTTTAAAGTGCAAAGGGAAACTTGTGTTTGTACTAAAAAAAATTGTTATAAACTTATTTTCAAATTGAGAATAAATAGAATGAACTATTTTAATCATAGGAGCTCCTCTTACTCAATATTTTTCCATTGCTTACTATGTGCCCAGGACTTGTATATTAATTTTTTTCTATTGCTTTTTATTTTCTCTTTTATCGTTTTTTGCTCTCAATTTTATTGTCCTTCCTTCTACGTATTTTTGGTTTACTTTGCTTTCCTTTCTCTAGATTCATAAGATGGAATCCTGAATTGTTGATATTGGAACATTTTTCTTTTCTGATATAAGCATTTTAAAACCATACTTTCACCTTTACATATTGCTTTAAATGCATTCCACAAATTGTGACTGTTATATTCTCAGAGTTATTAAGTTTGAAATATTTTCCCGACTTCCCTGGTGATTTTTTCTTTGTCCATGGATTGCTTAAATATGTGTTGTTAATTTCCAAAGATTTATTTTTTCCTAAATATCTTATTGTTATTAGTTTCTGATTAAATTTCATCGTGGACACAGAACATACTTTATATGATTTCAATTCTCTTAAATTTATCAAGACTTGTTTTATGACCTAGCATATGGTTTACTTTGGTGAATTATTATATGCACCTGAAAAAAACGTGCATTCTGCAGTTGTTGGGTGTAGTGTTCTATAAATATTAATTAGATAAAGGTGATTGATAGTGTTCAGTTTTTTTTAGATCAAGGTGATTGATAGTGTTCAGTTTGTTTTTTTTTATGCTTTTATTAACTTTTTGTCTCATTGTTCTATTAGAAATCAGCCAGATGTTTGGGCAAAATTTGTACTCACATGTTAGGGCTGCCCCTCTCTGAGTCTCCCCTTTTCAGTGACCCAACCTGACTTCACGCACCAGCTTTTGTGAGCACCCTGAACTGTATCCTCTGGTTCTTCAAGCTAATTAAGATCATGGGTTATCTATCAGAGTTTTAGCCTCCCTGATTAGCATGAATGGGGCAAAAGGTCAGTAAAAATGGGGAGCTCACCCGCCGCTCTGCTGTTCCAAGTATAGGCTGCCCCTCAATTTCTTTCTGGTTTTGGTTGCTGTCTAGTACCTTCAGGCATTTGTTTTAATATTTTGTCCAGAATTTACAGTTGTTACCAGGAGACAGTTGGTGTGATAACAGCTCTTCCTCCATTACTGGAAGTATACTAGTTGGGCATGTACATGTACATGCTGACTGAAATAAGTCAGTCACAGAAGGACAAATATTGTATGATCCAACTTACATGAAATATATAGAATAAGCAAGTATATAGAGGTCAAAGTTCATTAGTAGTTACCAAGGACAGGAGGCAGGAGGAACGAGGGACTCGTTGCTTAGGGGGCACTAAGCTTCTGTTAAGGGCGATGGAAAAATTTGGAAGCCAATAGAGGTGCTGGTCACACAACACAATGAATGTAATTAGTGTCGCTGAATTGTACGTGTAAAAAATATTGAAATGGCAAATACGTATATAGTTGTTGTTATTGTTAGGTGTCCTCGAGTCAGTTCCAAAACAGGGCCACCCTATGTATAGCAGAACAAAACACTGCCTGGTCCTGCACCAGCCTCACAGTCATTGCTATGTTTGAGCCCATTGTTGTAGCCACTGTGTCAATCCATATCATTGATGGTCTTCCTCTTTTTCACTGACCTTCTGCTTTACCAAGCATGATGCCCTTCTCCAGGGGCTGGTCCCTTCTTATAACATGTCCAAAGTGCATAGAAGTCTTGCCCTCCTCCCTTCTGAGGAGCATTTTGGCTGTACCTCTTTCAAGACAGATTTGCTTGTTCTTCTGGCAGTCCATGGTATATTCAATATTCTTTGCCAACACCATAATTTGAATGCATCAATTCTTCATCAGTCTCCCTTATTCATTGTCCAGCTTTCACATGCATATAAGGTGATTGAAAATACCATGGCTTGGATCAGGCACACCTTAGTCTTCAAAGTGACATTTTTGCTTTTTAACACGTTAAGGAGGTCTTTTGCAGCAGATTTGCCCAATGCAGTGCATCGTTGGATTTCTTGACTGCTGCTTCGGATGGACATTGATTATGGACCCAAGTAAAATGAAATCCTTGACAACTTCAATATTTTCTCTGTTTATCATGGTGCTTATTGGTCCAGTTGTGAGGACTTTTGTCTGCTTCACGTTAAAATGTAATCCATATTGAAGGCTGTAGCCTTTGATCTTCCAAAGACTAGGTCATTATGTGAAAATCAGCATCGTACGAAAATGGAAGGTCTCCACATCAGATCACAAAATGGAGAATGACTACATCATTACATGACTACCAAATTACATCGTTATATAACTGCTAAACCATTGAGAATCCTGGTCCAGCCAAATTGACACATAACCTTTCCATAACAGCCAGCATTACTCTCACGTGGCAACTTGGCACTCGTTACTGCCAGACGTACGTTGTCAATGCACAAAATAGATAGACTTTTTACTAGTCATAAATATGAAGTGTCAAATAATGACAAAGTCAATAAGTGTGGAGTAGGTGTTGTTAATATCTGTAGGGAAGTATTTTGATTGTCACCATAATTGAGAATATTGCTGTCACTATGGGGCAGGAGCCAGAGATGCTAACCAGCATCTACAAGACACAGGGAGCCCCACAAAGGACTTGCCAGAAAAAAAAAAAAAGCTTACAATTATTTAAACCTCGAACCCAACTCCATTTACATATAAACTCAAAGCAAGCACTTTTTTGTGATGTTTATACAAACTGAATTTTCTAAGAATACAGCATTGTTTTGTTTTGTTTGAAGCTTTGCCAAGAGTTTTTCATCATTTTGGGAAATCACAATGCAAGTAGTAAAGCCTCTTACAAGATCATTTTAGACAGCACTAAGTATTATGAAGGGGACAAAATAGGATGATGTAATGGAGAGGATCTGGGGGACCGCCTTGCACAAGGGTATTCAGGGTAAGACCTTTCAAAGGGGTGAATAACAAGAAGGTGTTAGCCTTGCAACAGTCTCAGGAAACAGAGGATGAACAGTCCTGTCCCAGCAATCATCAAGCATCCCCAGGCACCTGAGATGGGAACCAAAACCAAAAACTAGTTGCCATGGAGTCCACTCCGACTCTTGGTGACCCTATGCGTGTCAGAGTAGAACTGCACTCTACAGGGTTTTCAGCGGCTAATTTTTTGGAAGTAGATCATCTGGCATTTCTTCCAAGGCATCTCTGGGTGAACTCAAACCTCCAAGCTTTTGGTTAGCTGCTGAGCATATTAACTGTTTGCACCAGGACCTCTGAGATGGGAACAGGAGAACCTGTGTTCTCTAAATCACCTGAGGCACAAACGGATTTTCTAGAGGTAGTTCTAAAGCAGAATAAAAGCACCATCCTTCCCAGCCCCAACCATACAACCCAGTAATTTCCTGGGCTGGAGTCTATAGATGTTTGCCCCTGAGTGGCTTGCTCTGTGCTTGGCCATCTTCAAAACAGGTGGGGTCAGCTCACCAGGCAGCAGTAAGTTGTGTGTGGTCACATTCTGCAGAAAGGAAGAAAGCTGCCATTGGCAAGGTCCAGCTGGCCAGGGTGCAATCAGTCCACACCATCTGCAGCTGCCTAGGGATCAGATTTCCAAATCACCTGCTCTGGCCCAGGCTGCAGGAACTGAGCTGTCAGACAAAGCCCAGTAATTACCCTAGACTCATCTACACCTTCCCTGTCTATGTCCTAATTGAGGTTTAATGGCTTTGGTCACAGGAGGGGGTCTTTCCTGCTTTTCTAGACTTAGATTCTTTCATCTGAACATCAGGCCAATTAGTTTAGCATCTGGGGTAATTGACAGAAGTCAGGCCTGAATGCATGGAATTCCAAGGCCAAGAAGGTCTTGAAAAGTCTTTGTGGTTGTTGCTATTGGTGGTGGTGATGTGTGTGTGTATTTTCAATGTTATTGGAATGTAATTTAGATGAGGACTGAAGTGCAGATGGGAGAAGTTAGCACATGTCGTTGTTAGGTACCACTGAATCAGTTCTGACTCACAGCGACCTTATGTACAGCAGAACAAAACACTGCCTGATCCTGTGCCATCCTTACAACTGTTGCTAAGTTTGAACCCATTGTTGCAGCCACTGCGTCAACCCATCTCATTGAGGGGCTTCCTTTTTTTTGCTGACCCTCTACTTTACCAAGCATGACATCCTTTTCCAGGGACTGATAACGTACAAATCACATGAGACAAAGTCTCACTATCCTCTCTTCTAAGGAGCATCTGGCTGTACTTCTTCCAAGACAGATTTGTTCATTCTTCTGGCAGTCCATGATATATTCAATATTCTTTGTCAGTAGAATAATTCAGATGCATCAATTCTTCTTTAGCCTTCCTTATTCATTGTCCACCTTTCGTATACACATGAGGTGATTGAAAATACCATGGCTTGGGTCAGGTGTACCTTAGTCCTCAAAGTGACACCTTTGCTTTTTAACACTTCAAAGAAATCTTTTGCAGCAGACTTGCCCAATGTAATATATTGTTTGATGTCTTGACTGTTGCTTCCATGGGTATTGATTGCGGATGAAATTAAAATGAAATCCTTGACAACTTCAATCTTTTCTCTGTTTATCACGATGTTTATTGGTCCAGTTGTGAGGACTTTTGTCTTCTTTATGTTAAGATGTAATCCATACTGAAGGTCTTAGTCTTTGATCTTCATCAGTAAGTGCTTCAAGTTCTCTTCACTTTCAGCAAGCAAGGTTGTGTCATCTGCATAATCTAGATTGTTAATGAGTCTTCCTCCAATCCTGATACCGTATTCTTTGTAGAGTCCAGTTTCTCTGATTATTTGCTCAGTATACAGATTGAATAAGTATGGTGAAAGAACACAACCCTGATGCACACCGTTCTTGATTTTAAACCATACACTGTCCCCTTGCCTCTTGATCTGTGTACAGATTCTGCATGAGCACAATTAAGTGTTCTGGAATTTATCTGTGTTTTATTGACTCCACAAAGGCATTTGACTGTGTGGATCAGCGAAGAATGGGAATTCCATTAGAGCATAAGAAACATTTATGATTTTAGTTCTACTTAATCTTTATTTACTCCTATTTCTATCTTAAATGCTTCTACGTGGCAGGCAGTGCATTTACTACGGAAAATTGACCATGATTACTGATTTGAGTATCCTTAGATCTTATACTCCCAGCATAATTTACAGTCCCTTTGGAGATACAATTCAAAACTTGATTATCACACTGAGTGGTATTTCTTCTCGCAAATACTTATCTTCACTATCCAGACTTCCCCAGTTGCCAGTCTCAGAAAAGGCAATCGTCCCCTCAGAAAGCACCTCAGTTTTCTTATCTGCAAGCCAAGAATGCCTATAGAAGCACTTGGCCTCCTAGAACCTGGACAGAGGACGCTGGCAATCACACATTAGGGTTGCTTCAGCCCTCAGAGGCAGGCAGCAGCTTGGAGGTGGGTGAATGAAGTAAATAGATTCTCTACAGCCAGCTTCTGATGAGATCTAAGCTCTGCTCAATGCTCTGGAGCAGTCACTGTGGCTAAAATAAGTCTCGCCAAGAGCAATATGATTATCACCATCAGAACTTGGGTGTGGAGCAACTGTTTATCTCAGATTTTCCTTAAAGTGTGAAACAGAAAATTATAACCTTCAGAAATACAGCTCTGGGAAGAAGGGGTTTGCATGATGATTGAATTATTGGGCAACATTCTAGTAGTGAGTGGAAAGAGCAAGTGGCAGGTAGACTTTGGAAAGCCTGTGATGAATGTGTCCACTGCTGGGTCATGGATTTAAACTTTGAGCTCAAGGCTCACAAGTCATATTAGAGGAGGACAGTGACAAACATTCACAGGTTCCTTTTTCTAGACATTCAGATAAACACAGACACACACCTGTTGCCGTCAAGTTGATTCCGACTCGTAACGACCCTATAGGACAGAGTAGACTGCCCACAGGGTTTCCAAAGAGCGTCTGGTGGATTTGAACTGCAGACCTTTTGGTTAGCAGCCATAGCATTTAACCACTACATCACTAGGGTTTCCAAAAAAATGTCAGCCCACTGTGTTGGCCGGAAATCGAACTCAGATCAACTGCTTGGAAGGCAGGTATGCTCACCACTATACCACCAAAAAAAAGAAAGCAACAACAACAAAAAAACACATTGCCATCAAGTTGATTCCAACTCATAGTGACCCTATAGGACAGAGTAGAACTGCCCCATAGAGATTCCAAGGAGCGCCTGGTGGATTTGAACTGCTGGCCTTTTGGTTAGCAGCCGTAGCACTGAACCACTGCACTTCCAGGGTTTCCATTCATATACTCATATACAGATGAGTGAAAAACCGTAACGGTCTTATATGGTTAATCCTTGAAAAGACCATTCAATCAATCACCGAATATTTACTAATGTATTCAAATGCACCCAGCATCCTGCTCTGTGTTACTGAACATATGAAGATGAATTAATATGTGGTGTCAAGGTGTTTGCAATATTGTAGAGGCAAGAAGATTAGCACAATGGAAAAGTTAGCAAAAATTACAGAACCAGAAAGGGGCCGATTAAATATTAAATTACTTCATTCAGAACAAAAGTACTCTAGGGAGTTCAGGAGAAAAAGGGAAATAAAAATAACCACTAACATTTATGGAGCACTTACTATATATCACTACCACTTGTCTGTCAGTTTGTCCTACTGCAGTGACTTGTGTGTTGCTCTGATTCTGGAAGCTCTGTTACCAGTACTTCAAATACCAGCAAGGTCACTCATGGTGGACAGGTTTCAGCAGAGCTTCCAGTCTAAGACAGACTAGGAAAAAAGGCCTAGCAACCTTCTTCCAAAAATCAGCCAATCAAAATCACATGGATCAAAACAGAACATTGTCCAAATCATTTGCTTTGAACATATCACCAAGAGAGATCAATCACTGGAGAAGGACATCTTGTTTGGTGAAGTAGAGGGCCAACAAGGATGAGGAGACCCTTGGTGAGATGGATTGGCAGAATGGCTGCAACAATGAACTCGAAAATACCGGCAATTGTGAGGATGACACACAGCCAGGCAACATTTTATTCTGTTGTATATAATGTCACCATGAATCAGAGTCAGCTGGAAGGCAGCTATCTACCTATCTATCTATTTTCTATCTATCATCTATCTACAATATATCAAATACTTTGTAAAAAGCCAACAGTCATTAATTGCTTTACATTACTAACATTCACGACACTCAGTAAATTGGGTACTGTGATCATTTTCTTTTTACAGATAAGTAACTTTTTTTTTTAACCTGTGCATAAAAAAGTCAAGTTCAACAAGGTAGCAGTCAGTAACATATACTTTTATTCTTTTATGAAATAAGTCAGTCATAGAAAATGATATAAAGGACTATGTAAAAAAAAAACCAAAACTTATATACCCATCTCCCAGTTTAAGACTTAACTTGTTACCAACAGAAGAAACCGTTTGAATTAAAAAAAAAAAAAATTTTTTTTAATAGTTCTCTCTAATCACATCTTTATGAATCACATAAAGAAAACAAAAGTCCCCACAACTTGGTCAATAAGCAATGTCATGATAAATGGAGAAAACATTGAAGTTGTCAAGGATTTCATTTTACTTGCATCAACAATCTACACCCATGGATGCAGCAATCAAGAAATCAAATGGCATAATGCATTGAAGAAATCTGCTGCAAAAGACCTGTTCAAAATCTTAAAAAGCAAATATGTCACCTTGACGACTAAGGTGCACCTGACCCAAGCCATAATAATTTCAATTGCCTCATATGCATGTGAAAATTGAACAATGAATAAGGAATACAGAAGAAGAATTGATACATTTGAGTTACGGTGTTGGCAAAGAATATTGACTATGCCACGTACTGCCAGAAGAACCAAAAAATCTGTCCTGGAAGAAATGCAGCCAGAATGCTCCTTAGAAGCAAGGATGGTGAGACTTCATCTCACTTTGGACATGTTATCAGGAGGGACCAGTCCCTGGACAAGGACATCATGCTTGGTAAAGGAGATGGTCAGCAAAAGAGAGTAAGACCTTCAGTGAGATGGATTGACACAGTGGCTGCAACAATGTGCTCAAACATAGCAATAATTGTGAGGACGAATCAGGACCGAGTGATGTTTTGTTCTGTCATACAATGGGTTGCTATGAATAGGAACCTACTCAATGGCACGTAACAACAACAACAATCACAGCTCTCTTTCTGCTGTATACATAGAGTTAATCCCTCTCCCTATTAAGAACCCAAATTCTTAACCACTACCCTGAACTGTATTCATGAGAAATCAATAAGGATGTTAACCACCAGAAAGATTTCATGGAGGTAGTAAGATTGAATGGTGTTTAGGTTAAGATTGTGGGTTAGCTTGGCTGGGCCATGATTCTCAGTGATTATATATGATCACTCCCATGATGGGATCTGCTGTGCATAGTCAATTAGTTGAAAGGGAGTTTCCCTAGGGGGGTGGCCTGCATCCAAATATAAGCAGACATTCTGGCTTTTTGCTTGCTCTGCATCCTGTGGCTCCCTCCTGTTCGTCTGACCTCTGGTTCTTGGTTGCTGAGCCATCACCTTATCTGCCAATCTTGGGATTCATTGATCTTCTCAACCTGTTAGCAGAGCCCAGCTCTCCAACCTGCAGATCTTGGCTTTGCCAGACAGTGCAGCTGTATGAATCAAGAGAAGCTTTGTGGTCTTGCCTGCCAATCTTGGGATTTGTCGATATTCACAGCCTGTGAGCATGAGCCCTGCTTTCCGACCTGCCGATCTTGGGTTCACCAGCCCCTGTGGCTATGTGAATCAGAAGAAGCCTCTATCCTAATGTCCCAAACCCACAGACTTGGGACATTCCAGCCTCTACAATCGGTGAGCCATTTCTTTGCTATAAATCTCTCTTTATATGTAGATATATAGATATAGATATACGCTTTACTGGTTTTGCTTTTCTAGAGAACCCAGCGTAAGCCAAATGGTAATTGGGACTTAGATCTGCAAAGAAAAGGGACTTTCAGGCAGGGCAAGAGTTTGAGGACAGACCAGAAGGCTGGGTTAGGAGAATGGGAGCTAGTACAGGCTTGACTGGAGGAAAGGGGACAAACTGGGAATACTTATAATTATGGCTTTTATTAGGGTCAGATTGTGTCTGGTCTTGATTAAGGCATATGTAATACAGGAGAAATGATAGGGCAAAATGAGGGAGCTATGGGCTAATTGCACATACCCAAACCTCACCACCCCAGTCACTCTTGTTGAGCACTGTACAGAGGGTCTTGCATAGGACCTAGCATACAGAGGATGTTCAACAAATGTTTATTCAATGAAAAATTACTCAGTGTGCTTCAAGAAAATCTGTGTGTCCCTATAGTTCACTAGAGGTGCCCAGGAAAAAGAGAAACAAGGACAGGGAGAGAAAAAAGAGAAGGAGAAGAAGAAGAAAAAGGGGGAGGAGGAAAAGGGGAGAGGAAAGGAGAAGAGGAAGGGAAGGAGAAGGGCTAAAGGGAGGTGGGAGAGAGGTGGAGAGGAAGGAAATAGAGGAGGATAGGAGAGAGGAGAAGTTTGGTAATTCTGGGAGGCATGAGGAACTTGATCGAGGAGAGCTTGAAGGAACCTGATTGGGGAAAGCCTGGAGTCAAAGAGTTTTGCTAAAAGGCAGGTGCAGAAAACAAGGACCATTTCACAAGGCATACCGTCACATTCCAAGGATATGAGTCTTCATTTCCATTGGGTAGAAATTACTTGATTGGAGTTGGTGATATGTGAGTTCAGCTCCACAAACCAGGTTTCTTTGCTTCCTGGAAAGAGTCAGAGAAGGGGCATAGCTGCTCCCTCAAGGAATCCCAAGTCCAAAAATCTCCAGACCTAAGGCTTCTTGAACTTTCCTTAACACTCTATCCTATTACCAGATTTTCTAGCAGGATCTTTAGCCATCACCTCACCTTCCATGACATTTCATTGTCTACAGGGTAAAATCCAAATTTCCTAGCATGGCATATAGGAAGGGATCTGTGTTCTTTGGCTTATGTTTACCTTTTCAGCCTTTCTGCCCATCATTAAACTTATGCCATATCTGGGCTCCTTGTTCTTCCTCCAGAAGGTAGATACTTCCCTTATATGATTCTCTTTAACCTTGGGCCCCCAGCCCCCAACTTCCTTCACCACCTAGTGAAATCATATACCTCTGTCAAGGTACAAATTAGATATCACATCCTCTGTGGCATCTTCTCAACCTTCCTCAGGTTTAAATTGATCGCTCCTTCCTCTGGGGGAACATCTATTTTTACAGCAGGTATCCCATCATACTGCAATTACTGGTGCACGTGCATGTCTACATAGCTAGACTATAAATTCCTCAGGAGGAGAGATTTTATTTCTCTCTGAATCCTCAGCGCCTCACAGTATATAAAATGTTGCACACTTATTTTTTTCTATATTCACTAATGCAATTTAGGATCCTGTTTATACTTGTTAGAATTTGCCAACCTTTTTGGATAACACAATTAGCTTACCAATCAATACTAATAATACAATATGTTCATAATCAAGCTGATATTTCATAATTAAATTATTTTCTTTTCCTGAAAGTCTCATAAATCAAGACTAATTAATCATTTTTCATGGCTTAAAAAGATGAATAGAAAATTTTTTTGCAGGTCCTGCTGTGAAATGTGTTTTGATTTTTTTGTGTTATTTCTTTAAATTTATTACAGTGTATATATATATACACACACACACACAAACACATATATATATAACACAACACATTAGCCATTTCAACATTTTTTACATGTACAATTCAATGACATTAATCACTTTCATCATGTTGTGTAATCACCACCATAATCCATTTTCAAATTTTTCCATCATCCTTAACAAATTTCAATGCACACTGATTTTTAATTAAATTTCTTTATGGATAACGGAGAGGCGGGTATCTATACTCAGCTCTAGGATGGTGTGGAAGAGATGCGGACACACATCCAGAGTCACTTTTTACTCACTTGATCAGCCTTCACTGTACTCCAAGAACAGCCCTTGTTAGTGGTACCAGCTTTGGAAACCACTGGTATACCCCTACTGGAGAGGGCTACCCCTGCTAGTGGGTGGGAGGAAGTTCATGGACAGCCCTCCCCCGCTTTACCATAACCAGAGCCAAACCCAGTTGAGACTGTTCTCCCCCGAGCCAGTGTAGGAAGAGGGAACTAGGTTCTCAGGCAGTGTTCATGATTCAGCTCTGTGAAAGCCGTATTTCTGAGCTTCTCCAGAGCCCTCACAGAAGACTTGGGATTTGGTGCTCATACAAGCACCAACAAACTCCACAGTCTAACTGTTCAGAAAATACAATATCCAGGCAACTAATCTGCGCATGACACCAAGCAACTTTTGTTGTACATTTCCCCTCACAGAACAAACCAAAATAGCCATTGTTTGGAGGCTCTAGATGAGGTCATAAATTCTTATTTTTTTAAGGACAAAGTTTTTCCATCACAAACACCTAAGATCTTCATTCACCACCCATTTGTCACTTTTTCATACTGTGGTGGCCTGCATGTTACTATGATGCTGGAAGCTATGTCAACAGTATTTCACATACCATCGGGGTCACCCAAGCTGGACAGTTTTCAGGAGAGCTTCCAGACTAAAACAGAACAGGAAGAAAGGCCTGGTGATCTGCTTCCAAAGGTTAGCCATAGAAAACCTTCTGAATCACAACAGAGCATTGTTCAGTACAGTGCTGGGAGATAGCCCCCCTAGGTTGGAAGGCAGTCAAAATACACAGTGGCCGTGACAGTGGACTCAAGCGTACCAACAATTGTGAAGACGCCACAGGATGGACAATGTTTCATTCTGTTGCACATGGTTTGGAGCAAGTCGATGGCAATTAACAACAGCCACAAAAGGCCTTCATAGAGACAATTTAAATAGAAAATTATGTAAGGGGAAGTACAAGGTGTGTCCTTACAAGTTGTCTTTAGTTTACCAGTGATCCCAGTGAACACAGTGGGAGCCATGGGGCTCCCCTTTTACTTCCTCCTCCTTTGCCTCCAACACTTGCACTCTTTCCCCCACCTCCACATCCTCGTCACTATCCCAGCAGTAACCCTGATCTTAGAGACCTCAGGGGAATCAGTGCCGGGCAGAGGGCTGCTTAGGAAGAATACCAAACAAAAAACCAAACTCGTTGTCATTGAGTCAATTCAGACTCACAGTGACCCTGTGGAACGAAGTATGGCTGCCCCACTGGGTTTCCAAGGCTTAGGAAAAATAGCGGCCATGAATTAGATCCCTGCAGGTTTGCTTTAAGTGGACTTTCACATGGCATCTCAGGAACCTAATCTTGACTTGTTGCACTGTCACTATTGGAGAAGGTGTCTTCAGTGGCAAACAATAAGCTTATAAATAATTCTTTCAACGTTACTTATTTGTAGGGCTGCCTGCATCTAACTCACATTGAGGAACCACACAGGAAATCTGTGTATGTCTGTGCACCCTATCCTGAAGGAAACGTCTCATAATAAGACATAACATATTTGACTTCTGCGGTGCATTCCTGTGTGAGAGGCAGTTGTTCATTTTGGCAGCAGCTGATATTTCTGCCCGGGAACACATTTTCACATTGCTAATGAGACATACGACACATTATTGAGGTTCCCAACGTTTCAGTAAGTCAGTGACTTGTTACATGGATGAATGTGGGGAAACTAGTCCAAGATGAATGACTCTATTTGCTATTAGAAGATACGCATCTTCAGGAGGTGATGGATGGTCAATTCAAAAAGGATGAAGACATCTGGGCATTTGGTTCCCCTCCGGAGCTTTACTAAGTCTGCAAATAAACATGGCTTCCAGTTTTCAATCAACAAAAATTTCAACATAGGTCTGTCTGTGTGATGTCTGAAATTGTGGGAATAGAACTGGTCACTCTGAATATCTGACCCCCTGCCGAAGGTAGTATTTGACATTGAGGGAAATGAATATCACTGAACAATTTATGTAGAAATTGTCAAATGGGAGCCTAATTTGCAGTGTAAACTTTCACTGAAAACATAATATTGTTTTTTAAAAAAACGGAGTGGGAATGAATGATGGAACTTGAAAGTTACTTACCTTATGGAAAAGAGAGAATGTGAGCAAAGTCTTTCTAATTAGAATTTCCAAAAGGAGAGATTTAAGTTGTCTTGGCCAATCTACTTGGCCCAGTACTTCACTGATGAATCTTCATGAACGTTTAACCAGGACAGGAGAGAAAAGGCGAAGGAAAGAAGAAAAGAAAGAGGAGAAGAAAGGAGAGGAGGAGGTGGTGAGGCAGAAAAGAAAGAAAAACAGACTATGAATAAAATCGTTCAAGGTGGTTAATTCTGTGTCTACTTGGCTAGGTTATGTGCCCAGTTCTTTTGTCAAACACTAGTCTAGGTGCTGTTACGGAGTTTTTCAAGTGATTAAATCAGTTGGCCTTAAGTAAAACAGATTGCCCTCCATAATGTGGATAATCCCCCCCTCTCAAATCATCCAAACTCATTGCTGTCAAGTCCATTCTAACTCATAGCGACCCTATAGGACAGAATAGAACTGCCCCATAGGGTTTCCAAGGCTGTAATCTTTACGGAAGCATCTTTCTCCCGTGGAATGGCTGGTGGTTTCGAACCACTGACCTTTTGGTTAGGCAGCCGAGCACTTAACCACTGTGCCCCCAGGGCTCCTTACAATGTGGTTGGGCCTCCGGATTATAAATACATAGTTCATCAGCACTCCACCACTCATCTCACAGCCTGATCTACAGATTTTTGTTTTCGCAGCCCTCAAACTATATTTATGTATCTATAGATAGGTTGACAGATAAATAGATAGATGGTAGATAGATAAATAGATAGATAGGCAAACAGACAGAAAGACAGATAGAGAGATGATAAATAGGCAAACAGAAAGATAGGTAGGTAGGTAGATAGATGGATATTCTTTTTGTTTCTCTGGAGAACCTGAGAGTGTTTAATTAACAACTTACTCAAACTTCTCATCTGAGGAATGACACTAAATATTATTCCTCATTTTTCAGACTCTAACTTAAAATATTTCTATGAGTTCGTGACTTTCTTTATAATTCTCAGAAAGAAAATCTTGCCTTTGTAACATGAGATATTATGGCTTGGCGAATCCCAAGTCATTAGTCATAGGCTCAGCCCTTTCCTTTTAGAGAGGGACGATATTCCGTGTGAAGTCACACAGTTAGCTGGAGGCAGATAATGGTCTTTTGTTTCTCAATTAGATTGTAACTTTGAGGAAAGAACAGGTGTTCTACTTGTCTTTGACTATGACACACAGCTAGCATTGGGTCTTACCCATTGCATATGTCTAACAAAGTCCCACTGAAAAAGTGGAGAAACAACTTGGATTTATTCCACTCCAGAAACCGACCAAATGCAACTCAGATTGGAAGAGCTGGCCCTTCTTGTAGCAGAAGGAATAGTTCTCAAACTCGTAATATCATGGTACTTGCTGACACTTCTCATATACTGCTCCAGGTGCTGTCAGGTTGATTCCGACTCATGGCGCCCCCGTGTGTGTCAGACAGAACTGTGCTCCATAGGGTTTTCAATGGCTGATTTTTCAGAAGTAGGTCACCAGGACTTTTTTTTTGAGGTGCCTCTGAGCAGACTCGAACTTCCAATCTTCAGGTTAGTAACCAAATGCTTAACCATTTATGCCACACAGAGACTCCTTCAGAGCTCTGGTAACGCAGTGGTTAAGAGCTCAGCTGCTAACCAAAAAGTCAGTAGTTCGAACGTACCAGCTGCTCCTTGGAAATCCTATGGGGGTATTTCTTCTCTGTCCTATAGGGTCGCTATGAGTCAGAATCAACTTGACTGCAATGTTTTTTTGTTTTGTTTTGTTTTGTTTTGTTTTGAGAGACTCCTTCCAAGTGCTTTATGTATGTTAATTCATTTAATCCTCACAACAATCTAACAATCTATGCGGCAGTGCTTTTATCATCATCACCTTGATGGACTTCATCAATCTTGTTTTATATATGAGGACAGAGGCAAAAAGAGTTTAAATTACTTGTCTAAAACCACATGGCAGGAAAGTGGCAGAGCCAGGATTTAAACACAGGTAGTCTCCATCTGGAGCCCTGGTGACACAGTGGTTAAGAGCTCAGCTGCTAACTAAAAGGTCAGCAGTTCGAATCCACCAGCCACTCCTTGGAAGCCCTGTGGAGCAGTTCTGCTCTGTCCTATACGGTCGCTATGAGTCAGAATTGACTCAATGGCACCCTTCTGAGGGTTGTATCTTAAACATCACACAATATTGCCTCTGAATATGGATGTTTGAGAATACAGACATTTCTCAGAACTGTGTTAATAGCAACAACAAAATCTCTGGGTTTTGAAAAAGTAATGTAATCAAGATCAGACGTAGTGAGTGATAAAAAAATTTGGTCCCCTCTGTCAAATTTCTTTGCTAGAGAATGCCATCTTTTGTGCTGCATGTTTATTTTTAGTAGGTACAGAATTCTGACCACATTCAGTGATAACTGACTTAGGAAACACAGCAGTGCCTGAAGCTAACAGACTGTAAGGCTAGAATGGTAAATAATGTAAGTACTTTTGAGATATTGTCCTGTTCCAAGGGATAATTTGAAAAACAAACAAATGTATTTATGTACATATATACAGCATACAAAAATATGTTGTTAGCTGACATCCAGTTGGCCCCTGACTCGTGGCGATTCCATGCACAACAAAATGAAACGCTGCCCAGCCCTAGACCATTCTCATGATCAGCTGAGGATTTGACCCTTGTAATTCATTGATTGATTGATTGTCGGAAGTAGATCTCCAGGGCTTTTTTCTTGGTCTGTTTTAGTCTGGAAGCTCCACTGAAACTTATTCAGCATCATAGCAACATGTAAGCCGCCACCGACAGATGGGTGGTGGCTGGGCATGAGGCGCATTGGCTGGGAATCAAATCCGGGTCTCCTGCATGTATCTAAGTGGCATGGCAAAGATTCAAAGTGAAGACTGTCTGGTTCCACAGCCTTCGTGGGTTCCAAATCACCAGGACACATGGCCCCTGGCAGTAAGTTAATTGTCCATACCTCCTGTTAACTGTGTCACCTCGAACAAGTTACCTAAACTCTGGGAGCCCAATTTTCCTCATATGTGACTTGTCGATGATAAAGCCTACCTGGTCATATTGTTATGACAATCATATGAGGTAAAATGAAAAAACACTCAGTACCCAAGACCACTTAACAAATTTTAGCTCTCTTCTTGATGAAGAAGACATTTGAAATTTCCAAGAATCTTACTTCCTTTGCAGGGTCTTCCTCTATCTTGCTTGCCACCACTTCTCCTTGCCCAAAACATAAATAAGAAGAGGGCCTTGCTGTTGTTTACAACTTCTGAAATCTTCCACGTCAATCCTTTTCTAAAACAGGATTTCAAGGGAACAAAAGCTAGGTTTTCATGAAATCAAGTATCAGTTGCATACCTAAAGCAGATGGTCCATGACCCCCACCTTACCCAAGTGCCAAGTCTTCCCAAAGTCAGCAGTTTTCAATCAGCAGGTCATGACTCATTGGTGGGTCATAAAGTTAATTTATGGGGTTGCAACCAGCATTTTTGAAAATAAAATAAAGCCAAATAGATTTTGAAATACCAGTTTATTGCACTCCGGTGGGTAAGAGATGGCAACTGTTGCTTCGTGGCACCTTTATTTCAGTGCGTGTGATGTGTGCACACTAAGTCACAATGTGTCTCTTATTTCAACCCATTGTTGGGTTTCTTGGAGATGAGTGTCAAAAACAAAGGACTCCTCTAAGAACTTCTTGTATAACCAAGGTTAATACAAGTTAATACCGTGATAATAATTTGGCTTAGGAATTGCCTCTTTGAGTGTGTGTGTGTTTAGGTGAAAGTTTATAGAGCAAATAATTTTCTCACTCAAAAATGTATATACAATTGTTTTGTGACACTGGTTGTAATCCCCGTAATGTGTCAGCACTCTCTCCCTTTCCACCTACAGTTCCCCATGTCCATTCATATTCATCTAGTTTTCCTACCCCTTCCTGCCTTCTCGTCTTTGCTTTTGGGCAGGTGTTGCCCATTTGGTCTCATATATTTGATTGAACTAAGAAGCACATTCCTCACGGGTGTTATTTTTTGTTTTATAGGCCTGTCTAATCTTTGGCTGAAAGGTGGACTTCAGGAGTGGCTTCAATTCTGAATTAGCAGGGTATCCAGAGGCCATAGTCTCAGGAGGCCTCCAGTCTCTGTCAGACCAGTAAGCCTGGTCCTTTTTTTGTGTGAATTTGAATTTTGTTCTACATTGTCCTATCTCTTTTTAGCAGTACTGCTCTATGTGTGATGAAGTATGGACATCCAAAACTAATTTATCCAAGGACTGGAATCCAGAGGCCCCAGAGGACTGGTGTCTGACTAATCTACTACTGAGTCCCAGGATAGTTTCTGTCTAACCTTTCTATAACTTCATCTTCAGTATTCTTCAGTAAGTTTGACAGCTTGTCGTAACTTGATGGTCTCGACAAGAGTCTTAGGAGAGCCTGACACAGGTGTCTTTTTAAGTAGTGCTTTGAAACCCATGACCTTAAGTTTCATGAGAGTAAGGCCTGTATTTTTCTTAGTCACTCTGTGTTCCCAATCCCCTTTGTCACCTTGCATTCCCAAAGCCCAGCCCAGTACCTGGCACATTATAACAGCTAATTAATATTTATTGAATGAATTAACAGCAAGTCTAATTCCAGATGCCAAAACAAAATGATGACTGCCCCCAATATTCTAATCCATTTAGCTACCTAAGTGTTTGTTGACCATTTTAAAAGTAAAGAAGGCAGCCAAGTTTTTCTCTGCCAGAAATAGCCCTAACAGTACGAGAAGTTAAACGACACCACAAGGAAGCAATCAGTCAAATCCACAGAGGGACATTGCACAGAACAAAAATCTTGGCATCGCTAAGAAATCTATGGCATAAAATAAAAAAGTTGGAGAAGAGGAACTATGATAAAACAAAGGAAACTTAATAGCCGTAAAAACTAAGGCAATGAGTGGACTTTGTTTGGATTCTGAACTATAAAAAGACACTTTGAGAGAATCAGGGAAAAATAAATATGGACTGGGTGTTAGATAATTTTAAGGAATTATTATTAGTTTTTGTTAGGTATGATATTGGCATGGTGATTATGCTAAAAACATGAAGCCCTTCTCAGCTAGCAATGCATACAGAATCATTTACAGGGAAAAAAACATAACATCTGTGATTTGTTGTTAAATATCCAAGAAAAGAAGACATGTAGGTATGTTAGGAGGATTAGAGAAAATAAGATTGGTCAAACGTTGGTTATTATGAAAGCTAAAGAATAGGAACATGGGGGTTCATTATACTATTAATTCTACTTTTGCATATATTTTTAAATTTCCATAATAAGAAGTAAAATATAGTTAGCTTCAGCAGAAATAAAACGGCAATATAAAATTTCAAGACTACAATTTCATGCTGTCTTATACAGTCATATTCCAGGGGGACCCAAGAGGGCGTTTACTGGGCTTTGTACACCGATGTTGAACACTTTCCAAGCGTGGTAATCTGGTGCAACTTGCTCGTTGTTTTTTTTTTTTTTTTTAATAAAAGATCATATGCCCTGTTAGAAGCATCAAAACTTCATTCTATTCATCTTGAGCAAAATACTCCTCCCAGTACAGCTCTTTCCTTGAAAGAGGGGGAGGGCACAGGGGGCTGGGGTGAGAGGTCGGGGAGAAGAAACGACCATTGAGTTTTCCACTTTCAGAAGAATGGCAAGACCCTCGGGGAGACAGTAAATTGAAATTAAGGCTGTTTCAGGCAGTCTACAGGATGTGCCTGCAAATGTAGACATATCGAAATGGTGAAAAAGTCTGTTTGTGCCCATTCATATGAAGTGAATGCCTTGTAATGTGCTCCAGCCCCTGGGAATGGTGGCTGGATTGAGGGACTGAGGCCGGAAGAATGGGATGGATTTGACATAAGTACTTTTAAGTGCACTGAAGGCTGGGCTCCTCCCTGTGGTTTAATGGCAAAGTCCACTGGGAGCTACAAGGAAGGAGCCAAGTGAATCCCTACAGCTTTTTGTTTTAAGGATAACAAATCTTAAAACAGGTGTGAGCTCAGAAAGATCCTTTTACTACTCCTTGTTTCTAGAGTCTTCTGTGGCCCTTCAGCTCTCTGAGTATTATTATCATTCCACAGAATGAGGTCTGGGGTAAGAGAAGGGAGGAGAGGAAAGGGAAGCTGAATAAACAAAAATTGCTTCGAGTGACTAATACTCATTAAGTCCATTGGTCATGCACTATGAAATTTATTAAACTGTGGTTTCCAAGAGAATGTATTAGTGGCGCTGATGAACACAAATAAAAAAAGAGGCCTCCAGGAAATGGTTTCCTGGGCCTAGATGAGACTGTTGAGTAATGTGGCAAGAAATTATAACATTAAAAGCTTTTTTTATTATTGCCTAGAAAGCTGAGTATTGAAAAGAGTTGCCATCACTGGGGGAGTGGCGATAGGAGGGAGGCTAAGAGTCAGCCTTGCCTGAAGGAGGGGCCTAAAGCTTTTCATTAAGCAAGGATGCTCTGTGCTGAAGGCCTCTGAACTTCAGTGCTGCCATCTGGTGGTGAAGGTGTTTGAGAGGACAGTGAATAAAGATGGCGGTTGGATGTCAGGAATCTGACAAATTTGGGCCCCAAAATCGCTATGAGTCGGAATCGACTCGACGGCACTGGGTTTGAGTTTGGTTTGGGCACAAAAAAATAAACCAAACCAGTTGCCAACCAGGGAATTCTGACTGATGGCGACCCCATGTGTTGCCGAGTAGAACTGTGCTCCATAGGGTTTTCAAGGCTGTGACCTTTTGAAAGCAGATCGCCAGGCCTTTCTTCTGAAAGACACCTCTGGAGGGTTGGAACTGACAACCTTTTAGTTAGTGGCTGAGTGTTTAACCGTTTGTGCCACCCAGGGACTAAAAACTGAGACACACTTCACTGTTTCCTGAGTAACAACGTTGGAAGCCATTTGTAACGTGGTGTCAGGAGCAAAGACAAACGTTCACATAGTCACCAGCTATGCAGAATCTGGCATAAATATTGTATAAAGACTGCACAGTTATCCCATTCTGCCATTTATTCCATCAGGATTTTAGCCTTTAATTTCCACGTAATCCTAACTGCAGCCTGAGGCTCAGTCGTTACTATCCCAAGGATATTTGTTCCATAACCTAATCTAGGTGCACGGACCAAAAACCCTGGGGTCATCCTTGACTCCCGTCTTTCTCCCACAGCCTTCATGTGATCCATCAGTAAATTCTGTTGGCCCTACAGTCACAACGTTTCAAGGGCACTTCTCATCATCTGATAGGCTGCCCTGACTTGAGTTACAGCATCTCTCTCTTGGCCAATTGCAAGCAGCCTCCCAACTGTGTTTCCTGTTTCAATCTGGCAATCCTCACACAGTATGTTCTCCACCAGCCGCCACAAGGAACCCTTAGAACGCGTTAGATGGTTGCATTTCTCTGCTCAAAACCTTTCCTTGGCTTCCAAGCTCAGAGTAAGATCTGAAGTCCTACAACGGGCCCACAAGGCCCTAAGTGATCTGGCCCAGCTCCCTCTCTCACTTCATCTCTTACCCTTTCCCCTCACCCACTTCGCTCCAGGCACATTGGCCTTCTTACAAAGATTCTAAGCAGGCCTCTGCCTCAGTTCCCTCTGCCTGGAATGCCCTGTCCTCAGGTGTCTGCTTGGGTCTCCCTCCCTTCCCCTAGGTCTCTAATCAAACATTACCTCATCAAGAAGGCCTCGATTACCATCTCCCCCAGCCCTATCATTCTTTATTTTTCTGTCTGCTGTATTTTTTATTAACAGTACTTATCACCCCCTGAAATGCTGTATATTCATGTTTCTGTCCTTATTTCTCTCTCCCCCAAACCCACTATAATAGAATGTAAGTTTCATGAAAGCAGGGGCTTTGGGGAATACAGAACATTTAACATCATTCATTTGTTTCTGAAACTTCCAAAGCAGGCAACAACCACCTCTTTGGAATCCTGTATAGATTCTTCCTACTTGTAAGCTTCACAGGGCAGGGATTTTCTCTGACTTAATCTTTCTGTATTTCCAGTGCCTAGTACAGTGCCTGGTAACCGATGCATACACAATATGACTTTTTCTTTCTTTCTCTCTTTCTCTTTCTCTCCTTCCTTCCTTCCTTCCTTCCTTCCTTCCTTCCTTCCTTCCTTCCTTCCTTCCTTCCTTCCTTCCTTCCTTCCTTCCTTCCTTCCTTCCTTCCTTCCTTCCTTCCTTCCTTCCTTCCTTCCTTCCTTCCTTCCCTCCTTCCCTCCTTCCCTCCTTCCCTCCTTCCCTCCTTCCCTCCTTCCCTCCTTCCCTCCTTCCTTCCTTCTTTTCTTCCTTCCTCTCTCTCTTTCTTTCTTTTCTCTCTCTCCCTCTCCCTCCCTCCCTCTCTCTCTCTCTTTCTTTTTTTTTTAACAGCTTTATTGAGGTATAATTCATATACCAAATTTACCCATTGTAAAGTGTACAATTCAATAATTTGTATCAAATTTGTACAGTTGTACAACCACACCACAATCTAGCTTTAGGACTTTTCCAAAACTCCAAAAAGCACACTCATATTCATTTGCAGATAGTCCCTACCAACACCTTTACCAATTACCATCAAGTCAACCCTGACTCATGGAGACCCCATGCGTTGTTTCAGAGTAGAACTGTACTCCATAGGGTTTTCCTTGGTTGTGATATTTTGGAAGTAGATTCCCAGGACTTTTTTCCAAGGTGCCCCTGGATGGATCTGAACAGCCAACCTTTTGGTTAGCAGCCAAGCACTTAACCATTTGCAGCACTCAGGGAGTCCTCCAACACCCTTAGCTCCAGGCAATCACTGATCTGCTTTCTGTCTCTATAAATTTGCTCTTCCTGGAGATTTCATATACATGGAATCATATCATATGTAGCACTTGCATATAGCTTCTTTCAGTCAGCATACTATTTTTGAGGTTCTCCTTGTAGCACGAATCAGTAGTTTTTCCTTTTTATTGTTGGCTAGTCCTCTGTTGTACCGATATGCCACATTTTTTTATCCATTCATCAGTTGATGGGCACTTGGATTGTTTCCACTATTTTTGGCTATCAACATTCACTTATACATTTTTTTAAGGATATATGATTTTATTTTCTTAGCAAGATTCCTAGGAGGGAAATTGTTTAGCCATACGACAAGTTTACATTTAACTTTTTAAGAAACTGCCGCACTGTTTTCCAAAGTGGCCTTGCCATTGGATACTCCCACCAGCAGTGTATGAGGGTCCCAGTTTCTCTGTTGCTTTCTCACAAATGCTTAGTATTATTATTTTTTAACAATTCAAATGGGTGTGTAAACGTATGTCATTGTGATTTTAATTAGTGTTTCCCTAACGACTAATGTTTTTAAGCATTTGTTCATGTACAATAATTTTTTTTTTTTTAATTGCTGTCAAGTCGATTCCAACTCATAGCAACCCTATAGGACAGAGTAGAACTGTCCCATAGGGTTTTCAAGGAGCAGCTGGTAGATTCGAACTGCCAATCTTTTGGTTATCAGCCAAGGTCTTAAGTACTATGCCATGAGGCTCCCAATAAGCCTAGGGAAATATCTATTCAAATATTTTGCCCATTTTTGACTGGATTATTAAATCTTTTATTATTCTTGAGTTATAAGAGTTGTTTATATATACAAGATATAAGTCCTTTATCATGAATATGATTTTCAAATATTTTATTCCTGTCTGCAGCCTGTCTTTCCATCTTATTAATAGTGTCACTGTCTTCGAGTGGAATTGACTCGATGGCAATGGGTTTTGGTTTTGTAACACCAACATTCTGAATTTTGATAAAGTTCAATTTATTATTTTCTCCTTTTATGGCTCTTGTTTTTGGAGTCATATCTAAGAATTCTTTGCCTGCCAAAGGTCACGAAGATTTTCCCCAATGTTTCCTTCCATAAGTTTTATAGTTTTAGCCCTTATATTTAAGTTGTATAATACATTTTGAGTCTTTGTATGTGTAAAGTGGGAGGTAAATTTCTAAGTTTTCTTTTTTTTTTTTTGCGTGTGACTATCCAACTCCCCCAGCCCATAGTTGAAAAACCTGTTGTCTCCCCATTGATTGTCTTGGCACTTTTGTTAAAAATCAGTTACCTATGAATGAAAGTGTTTATTCCTGGGCTCTCAACTCTGTTCCATTGGTCTATAAGTGCACCACTGCACCAATACCTCGCTGTCTTTTTTACTATGGCGTTATAGTAAACTTTGAAATGAGGCAACCCTACAACTTTGTTCTTCTATTTCAGAACTGGTGTGGCTCTCTAGATATTGCATTTTCATGTAAATTGCAGGATCAGCTTTCCAATTTTTACGAGAATACCCATTTTGATAGGAATTGCATTGACTTGATACACCAACTTGAGGTGAATTGCCATCTTGATCATACTGAGTCTTCCAGTCCGTGAACACGTGGAATGTCTCTCCATTTTTTTACATAGTCTTTAATTTCTCTCAGCATTGTTTTATAGTTTTCAGCATACGAGTTTTATTTTGCTGTTATTATTAAATTTATTCCTAAGTATTTCATTTTTTATGTTAAATTTAAATGGGATTGTTTTCTTAATTTTATTGACACTATTCATTGCTAATATACAGGAATACAACTGGTTTCTTTATATTCATAACTCATTTGTTAATTCTATTTTTTTTTTTTGGGGGGGGGATTCTTTGGGATTTTCTACATCCCAGGTCATGTCATCTGCTTGAACGAAAACGCATCCTGCCGTTGCTGAGTTCAGTGTTCTTTCACATCAGGCTGAGTTGCTTGAAAATGTAGTACAAGTTTTCTATAAGTTTGATGTTTTTTTTCTCATTGTTCTATCAATTATTAAGAGGAGAGTATTAAAATCTCCAGCTATTACTGTTGAATTATTTATTTCTCCATTCGATTCTGTCTCTGCTTCATTTATTTTGAGGCTTTGTTATTAGGTGTGTATACATTTATAATTGTTATATCATCCTGACGTATAAGATGTCTCTCCTTTTCTATAGCAATACATCTCGTCTTAAAGTCTATGTTGTCTGATATTAGTATAACCACTCCAGCGCTTTATGGTTATTGTATACACGATATGTTATTCCCCATCCTGTTACTTTCAGATCTAAAATGCCTCCCATGTAGATAGCATACGGTTAACACTTGCTTTTTAATCCAATCTGACAATCACTGCCTTTTGACTGGGGTGTTTAGATCATTCACACTTAATGCAATTATTGATGTAATTGGATTTACATTTGCCATTTCGCTTCTTTTTTTTTCTATACACATCCTGCATTTTTGGTCCTCTGTTCCTTCTTTAATATCTTGTTTTGTGTTAAAAATATTTCTTCTAGTGTACCATTTTATTATACTTTTATTTTCTTAGTGATTGCCTTAAACCTACTGCCATCGAGTCGATTCCGACTCATAGAGACCCTATAGGACAGAGTAGAACTGCCCCATAGAGTTTCCAAGGAGCACCTGGTGGATTCGAACTGCTGACCTCTTGGTTAGCAACCGTAGTACTTAACCACTATGCCACCAGGGTTTCCAGTGATTGCCTTAGGGGTTAATAAATCCATTTTAGCTCATTACAACATACCTCAGATTGTTGTTGTTAGATGCTGACAGGTTGGGCCTGACTCATAGCGACTCCATGTACAACAGAATGATGTACAACAGAGTGAAAACTTACCTGGTCCTGCACCTTTGTCACAATCTTTGCTATGTTTGAGCCCATTGTTCCAGCCACTGTGCTAATCTTTCTCAATGACCCTCTACCAAGCATGATGTCCTTCTTCAGGGACTGATCCCTCCTGATAACATGTTCAAAGCACAGGAGACAAGGTCTCACCATTCTTGCTTCTAAGGAGTATTCTGGCTATACTTCTGCCAAGACAGATTTGCTAGTTCTTCTGTCAGTCCATAGTATATTCAGTATTCTTCACCAACATCAAAATTCAGATGCATCAATTCTTCTTTGGTATGGATTACACCTCAACATAATAAAGAAAACAAAAATACTCACAACTGGACCAATAAGCAACATCATGATAAATGGAGAAAATACTTAATTTGTCAAAGACTTCATTTCACTTGGATCCACAATCAACAACCATAGAAATAGAAGATTTGCATTTTAGGCAAATCTGCTGCGAAAGAACTTTTTAAAGTGTTAAAAAGCAAAGATGTAGATTTGAGAACTAAAGTGCACCTGACCCAAGCCATAGTATTTTCAGTCACCTCACATGCATGTGAAAGCTGGACAGTGGATAAGGAAGACAGAAGAATTGAATGACTTCAGATTAATATTAGCTAATTCCAGTAAAATATAGAAACTTCTCTCTAATATAACCCCATTTACTCTTTTCTCCTTTTTACTATAATTGCTATATGTATTGCACCTATATATGCCCTAAACCCAATCATATAGTGTTATACTTTTCATATAACCATGACTACAACTTCAAGCTGGTAGAACTATTGGTCCTTCCTACTTGTTCAATGCCAATATCATCACTTCTACCAACAATGCCCCTTAGCATGGCCATTACTCACCGCCCCAAATCAAGTGATACCACTTCAACTGCGGCAGCAAAGCTGTGTGTTTTCATGTTCTGCCCTCCCTCTGCCAGATCCCCCATGCAGGGCTGGGAGGTGGGCAGGACGGAATGGGAGCAGCCCCAGGCAAGATCACACATTCTTGTCATTCTTAGAGGTTATTCAACAGTTTTTCAAGTCTGAAGCCTTCTGATCTATGCCTTTGGTCAATTTCCAGAAGTAATTGTTTTTGTCAATATTGTCCAGCTTCATAGTTGGCTTTGGGGAGGATTTGCTGACCGCTTCATTTAACCATGCATGTGAATTCTATAACACTAAGTAGACTCTAAGGAGCCCTGGCAGTGCAGTGGTTAAGCACCTTGGCTGCTAACCAAAAGGTCGACAGTTCGAACCCACCAGCCACTTCACAGGAAGAAGATGTGGCATAAAGATTACAGCCTTGGAAACCCTACGGAGCAGTTCTGCTCTGTCCTATAGGGTTGCTCTGAGTTGGAATTGACTTGATGGCAATGTTTTTTTTTGTTGTTGTTGTTTTCTAAGTACACTCTAAGCTCTAGGAGGCAGCTACCATATTTCCCATTGCTTTTGCACTCATTAAATTAGCTCTTGTTGCAAAACACCATGAGAAGGAAAGGATTTGATATTTTAGTAACATAGGAGGCTATATTGCTTGGAGAAAGAGCAGGAAAAATCTCAATGTGAGCATTGTCATCTTTGGAAAGAGACAAATGTGGGGAAAGTGTTACTGGCCAAAGCAGGGCAAGGCCCAAGCAAGTAAAGTCATGAATCCGTGTTCCAGTGTTTGCCTCCTCCAAAGACAGAAAAAAAGGAAAAAAACTTAAATTCCTATGAAATAGAATTAGGTTAGTTTTATGGACATGTCCACAGAGGAGAAAACATAGGAACAAGTTTCTAAAGCATGTTGCAGAAAATTTATCTAAAGCCACTTTTACGAAAGGGGACTATAATTATTTTTCTGTCGTGTTTTGTATTGAGATGTGTGAGGCTTTAGGAATGGGTTGGAGGGATTTTCAAGTCCATTTAGATAGTGACAATGGTGGTAAAACATGAAGAATGTAATCAACGCCACTGAATTATGTTGTTGTCATTAGATGCCATCGAATCAGTTCTGACTCATAGTGACCCTATGTGCAAGAGAACAAAACACTGCTCGGTCCTGTGCCATCCTCACAATCATTGCTATGTTTGAGCCCATTGTTGCAGCCACTGTGTTAATCCATCTCATTGAGGGTCTTCCTCTTTTTGCAGGCCCTCTACTTTACCCTTCTCCAGGGACTGGTCCCTTCTGATACCATGTCCAAAGTATGTGAGATGAAGTCTCTCTATCCTCATGTCTAAGGATCATTCTGGCTGCACTGCTTCCAAGACAGATTTGTTCATTTTTCTGGTAGTCCATGGTATAGTCAATGTTTTTCGCCAACACCACAATTCAAAGGCGTCAACTTTTCTTTGGTCTTCCTTATTCATTCTCCAGCTTTCACACGTACACGGGGCAATTGAAAACACCACAGCCGGGACTGAGCACATCTTAGTCTTCAGAGTGACATCTTAAAACCTTAAAGAGATCTTTTGCAGCAGACTTGCCCAATGCAATGCGTCATTTGATTTCTTGACCATTGCTTTCAGGGGCGTTGATGATGGATCCAGGTAAAATGAAATTCCTGACAATTTCAATCTTTTGTCCATTTACCATGATGTTGCTTATTGGTCCAGTTACAAGATTTTTTTTTTTTTTTTTTTGTACTTTAGATTAGATTTTTTGGTTTCTCTATATTGAATTGGAGCTCTGGTGGTACAGTGGTTAAGAAATTGACTGCTAACCAAAGGGTCAGCAGTTCAAATCCACCATCTGCTCCTTAGAAACCCTATGGGCAGTTCTACCTTGCCCTTTATGGTCGCTATGAGTCAGAATCGACTTGATGGCAGTGGGTTTTTTGTTGAATTACACATGTAGAAATTGCTGAATTGTTGAATGTTTTGTTGTGTATATTTTCACCACAATTAAAAAAAAAATACACTGAAAAAAAGTTCCTTCTAAGAATCTTGAAATCTAGACTCATGGATCTCCCCACCACATCTGTATATATAAGGATATCATCTGAGTTCAAGCCAGAAAGATTTATCAGTTTTCAACATACAAGGCCTCACATGTTTATCTCTCCAGCGTCATGATGGTGGACTTTCACCAGAGCCAAAAGCTTTGCAGAGACTTTGAGTTGTCTTTTTATGTGTATGCCCTTCCTATATTGAAAGACAAATAATAGGGAGGAAAGCTAATTCCACAGGAGAAGGAACACAGCTGATACCCTGGTTTGGCCACCCAGCATGCACCAGGATTAATGACAACTTGGCCTGACAACATCCTGACCGCAGAGATGAAGTCACCCTAGGAAGCGCTCTGTAGAAGAAAATAAAATCAACAGAGTAAAAAAAAGAAAAAAAAAAGCATAAAATCTGAAATACTCATTTTCCAAGTTTTTTCCCCCCCATTAATTTTGGAAGCCCTTGAGTGTTTCCAGAGAAATTTAATCTGCATGTTTCTGAACCATTTACTTTTAACTCACCAAAATGTTGTGTTGTAAGAGCATTTTTCGTCCAAGAGATCCTCTGAACCTTGTTCATAAAGCTTTTTATTAAAGCAATTGATTTGTTTTTCTTAGAAATCAAATTATGCTTTTCCAGATTGAAAGGAACATTGAAATGAACCCTAAACTCAAAACTTGTGAGGCACAAGAGGAATTCACATTTGATCAAAGCGTGCCCTTATTCAGATTTCCAACCCAAGGTACTCTGGTTTAGGCAGCATCACAGAAAAGGATTCAGTTGAAAAGATACAGCTTTCTTACCCGTTGGAATCCCTGGGTGATGAAAATGATTAATGCGCTCAGCTGCTAACCAAAAGGTCAGAAGTTCGAGTCCACCCAAAAGCAGCTCAGAAGAAAGGGCTCGTGATCTACCTCTAAAAAATCAGCCATTGAATTCCTATCTAGCACGGCTCTACTCTGATACATACGTGGTTGCCATGAGTCAGGATCGACTCAGTAGCAACTGTTTTTTTTTTCTCCTTGGATAGCCAGAGTGAGCTCCCTCCAAGCTTTTAAGGAACTCAGCCAGTCTGACAACCATCTCCGCTTTAGAACAAAGCTCTAAACTGGAACGTGATGTAAATAATGGAATTAATAGAGATGCTTTACGATCTCAAGGGCTCGGTAATCTAAGGGACCGAACTGCAAAATGAGGGCAACATTAGCTTCTATCTCATCAACTGCAGTGAGGATTAAATGAGATAATCGTGGAAGATGCTCAGCATTGTTCCTGGAACATAGTAAGACCTCAATATATGGCAACTCTGATAATAATCACTTATCTTTCTGAGGCTTTTTGTTTGTTTTAAAGAACAGAAATTTATTGTCTCACAGTGCTGGAAGCTAGAAGTCCAAATTCAGGGCCTTGATAGGACCATGCTGTCTCTGTCCACTCTCAGGGAGGATCTTCCTTGTTTCCTTTAGCTCCTGGTAGCCCTGGGCCTTTCTTGGCATTCCTTGGCCTTTAGATGCATTGTTACTTGGTGTCTGTTTTCCCCTCTGTAACTCTGCCTCCCTGTCTGTTGTCACCCTCTTCTTTTTAAATTTATTTATTTTACTGTTGTTGAGAATACACATAGCAAAACACACACCAATTCAACAGTTTCTACATGTACAATTCAGTGACACTGATTATATTCTTCAAGTTGTGCAACCATTCTCACCTTCTTTTTCTGAGTTATTCCTCCTGCATTAACATAAACTCACTGCTCCCTAAGGTTCCCATCGAATCTTTCAAGTTGCTGTTGTCCATTTGATCTGATATAGATAGATCTTAAGAGTATAATGCTCAGTGTTTCTGAGTTTTTTGCATTGACAAACAGACCCTAAAGCAGGTATCTCAAAACAAAACTTTTATTAAAATAAAGAGGCCACTCTACATAAATGCTCATCTGTATGTTACTCACCTGCCAGCCACAAATAACTGTGTAAAAAAGAATGACTTCTGCTATTCAAAATATTTTTGTACTGAATTCTCAAGTCATGATTGAAGGTCTAAGCCAGCAAACTACCATGAGAAAAACCGTTGTTGTATTATAAGAATCGGGATGAGTCTGACTTATGAATGAACTGATGTGATGTGTACTACATGTTGAAAACTTATGTGGATTTAGGGATCTTTGTATCATTTAGTTTTTAATAACAACACGGTCATTTGAG
The DNA here is from genome assembly GCF_024166365.1 of Elephas maximus indicus. Taxonomy (NCBI): domain Eukaryota; kingdom Metazoa; phylum Chordata; class Mammalia; order Proboscidea; family Elephantidae; genus Elephas; species Elephas maximus. The sequence goes on along the minus strand of NC_064842.1, from coordinate 10,890,292 downwards.
GAGCTCTTTGTTAAATAGAAGCCCTGGTGGCACGGTGGTTAAGTGCTCAGTTGCTAACCAAAGGCCAGCAGCTTAAATCTACCAGCCCCTCCTTGGAAACCCTATGGAGCAGTTCTACCCTGCCTGTAGGGTTGCTATGAGTCAGAATCAACGTGAAGGCAACAGATTTGGGTTGGGTTTTGGTTTTGTTAAGTTAACCACAGAATATTGATGTTACATACCCGTGTGATCGAATCTGTCCATCTTGAAGTTGTTGTTGTTAGGTGCTGTCGAGTTGTTTCTGAATCATAGTGACCCTATGCACAACAGAACAAAACACTGCCCGGTCCTGTGTCATCCTTGAAATCATTGTTACGCTTGAGCTCATTGTTGCAGCCACTGTGTCAATCCATCTCGTCAAGGGTCTTCCTCTTTTCCGCTGACCCTGTACTCTGCCAAGCATGATGTCCTTCTCCAGGGACTGATCCCTCCTGACATGTCCAAAGTATGTAAGAAGCGATCTTGCCATCCTTGCTTCTAAGGAGCATTCTGGTTGTACTTCTTCTAAGACAGATTTGTTCGTTCTTTTGGCAGTCCATGGTATATTCAATATTCTTCGCCAACACCACAATTCAAAGGTGTCAATTCTTCTTCGGTCTTCCTTATTCATTGTCCAGCTTTCACATGCATACGATGCAATTGAAAATACCATGGTCTGGGTCAGGCGCACCTTAGTCCTCAAGGTGACATCTTTGCTCTTCAACACTTTAAACAGGCCCTTTGCAGCAGATTTACCCGATGCAATGTGTCTTTTGATTTCTTGACTGCTGCTTCCATGGCTGTTGATTGTGGATCCAAGTAAAATGAAATCCTTGACAACTTCAATCTTTTCTCCATTTATCATGATGTTGTTCATTGGTCTAGTTGTGAGGATTTTTGTTTTCTTTATGTTGAGATGCAATCCATACTGAAGGCTGTGGTCTTTGATCTTCATTAGTAAGTGCTTCAAGTCCTCTTCACTTTCAGCAAGCAAGGTTGTGTCATCTGCATAACGCAGGTTGTTAAGGAGTCTTCCTCCAATCCTGATGCCCCATTCTTCTTCATATAGTCCAGCTTCTCATATTATTTGCTCAGCATACATATTGAATAGGTATGGTGAAAGAATACAACCCTGATGCACACCTTTCCTGACTTTAGACCAATCAGCATCCCCTTGTTCTGTCCGAACAGCTGCCTCTTGATCTATGTAAAGGTTCCTCATGAGCACAATTAAGTGTTCTGGAATTCCCATTCTTTGCAATGTTATCCATAATTTGTTATGATCCACACAGTTGAATGCCTTGATAGTCAATAAAACACAGGTAAACATTGTCCATCTTGAAAAGTGTTGATAATTATTCTCTCATAGTGAATATATGACCCAAGAAGTGATAGGCTGTTTTGTCCAATAACCTCTGAAGCAAATCTAAATTGTTTCCCTTTTCTATCTGGAGGAAGGAGCATTACACTTACTGTCTGTCTTCTAACACAGAGGTACAGAGGTTTGCCTGTCCTGCTTGTACAAATTTTTACTAGGTGTAGTATGACATATCGTGAGGTTTCTTCAGTTAGTCATCATTCATTAATTCATTCAGTCAACAAATGTTTATTGAGTGCCTATTCCATGCCAGGAACTCATCTAGCACTGTGGGATCAGGAGTAATAGAAGTAAAATACCCTTTGCCTTCATGAAGCTTGCATTCTCATGAGTAAACAAATAAATAATATATATTATGTATCAGATGGTGGTAATTTCTTTGGAGAAAAACAAGTTAGGAGAGGAGATAGGGAATGCTAGAGAAAAGGTGTAATTTTCAATAGGTTGGTCAGCCAAGGCTTCCCCAAGAAAAAGGCATTTGGGCAAAGCAATTTCACCGATTATGCTATATTTCAAGTCCCTCGGTGGCACAAATGTTTTGTACTCGGCTGCTATGTTACAGGTTGGCAGTTTAAACTCACCCAGCAGTACTGCTGAAGAAATGCCCTGGCAATTTGCTTCCATTAAGATTACAGCAGAGAAAGCCCTATGGAGCAGTTCTACTCTGTAAGACATGGGGTCGCCATGAGTCAGAATCAACTCAGTGGCAACTAACAACAACAACATGTTATATTTCTATTTAAAACAACAGAAAGGCCTGATTCCAAACTGCTTAAATAATAAGGAAGACTATTTTCTCACATAATAATAATAATAGCTAACATTTGAGTGCCTACTATGCAGCACCTGCTGTTCTAAGCCCTTTACATAGATTAACTCACTTAAAACTCACAACAGCCCTATAAGATAGATGCTTTTATAATCCCGTCTCACAGATGGGGAGACCAAGGCCCAGAGATATTAAGAATTTTCCAGATGTTACATGGCTGTCAAGTAGCACAGCTCTGGAAGTTTGTCCACAGCCGAGCTTCCTCCCCTACCCAGGCTCCCACCCAGCAGAAGGAAGGCAAGTTCTAGGCACAAAGCATCAGGGCTCTTTCAGCCTCCTCTTCAGCTGTGATGGAATGGCTACAGCTTTTTCAGGGCTACACCTAGAAGGAGACCATCTCTGCTGTGTCTCTTCTTGGAGGGGAAGCAGAGTTTCCCAGCACCTGGCAGCACACTTCCTTCCAGAGTGTGGGCTGGAGTTGGGTCATGGGTACATTCCCATACCAATCATTACGAAGGGGAATGGAATGTGCAGGCTTGGGGTAGGGAATGGAAGGGACACTGGGGATTCAAACACAAGACTACCCCAACAATAAGTGTATGTGTTTCTGTCACTTTCATCAGCTGAGACGCAGTAAGAGAGGAGAGGAAACATTAAGCTTTTCAGAGCTGCAGCACACAGCTATATCTTACTTGCTGCCTGGGAGAATCTGAATGTTTTATCTAGTTTATTTTGTTAGTGGATCTTGGACACGAATCCAGGGGTGGGCAGACTGAATAGTTCAGTCTTAAATCATTGTCATTGTTAGCTGCTGTCCGGTCAGTTCCTGACTCATGGTGACCCCATGACAATGGAGCAAAATGCTGCCCAGTCCTGCACCATCCCCACAGTCAGTTTTGGCTTGGACCATTGTGATTCATGGAGTTTTCACTGGCTGATTTTTGGAAGTAGAGGATCAGGCCTTTCTTCTTAGTTTTCTCTTTTTCCTGATGTCACCAAAGGTATTAATCTCAAGAAAGCTCTTTATTTTTATTTTTTAATTTTTATTGTGCTTTAAGTGGAAGTTTACAAACCAAGTCAGTCTCTAATACAAAAACTTATATACACCTTGCTATATACTCCTAGTTGCTCTCCCTTGAACGAGACAGCACAATCCTTCCCTCCACTCTCTATTTTCGTGTCCATTTGGCCAACTTCTACCCCCCTCTGCCCTCTCTTCTCTTCTCCAGACAGGAGCTGCCCACATAATCTCATGTGTCTACTTGATCCAAGGAGCTCACTCTTCTACCCCATAGTCCAGTCCAATCCCTGTCTGAAGAGTTGGCTTTGCGAATGGGTCCTGTCTTGGGCTAACAGAATGTCTGGGGACCATGACTTCTAGGGTCCTTCTAGTCTCATTTGGACCATTAAGTCTGTTCTTTTTAGAAGAATTTGAGGTCTGCAACCCACTGCTCTCCTGCAAGTCTCTTTATTTTGAACTCCTGCATCAAAATGGCTAATCTCTTAACAATTTTTTTTTCAAAAGCTTTTAATCTTACTAGAGACCATCAGAGTCCTGGGTGTGCAACCAGTTAAGCACTCAACGACTAACTGAAATGTTGGCAGTTCCAATCTACCCAGGGATACCTTGGAAGAAAGTCCTGGAGATCAACTGCTAAAGGGTTGTAGTGCTACTCTGCACACACAGGATTGCCATGAGTCAAAAACAACTCAATAGCAAACAGTTTTTTGTTGTTGTTTGGCTTAAAGACCATAGAGATTTTTGGCTGTGTGAAAAAGTGAGTGCAAAGGCCATCGGGCATATTTCTGAAGCCAAACTTGAGTAAAAAATGCAGGAAATATGCAACTGAAAATTTCTTTTGAAATTTATCTGAAGATAATACAAGATTATTTTAACAATAACTCATTTTGTAGGTAGAGCTTGAGAATGTTTATCTGCACCATTATCAAGTTTGCCAATTAAAATGCCTCATCGCCCATTTAATTTCATTTGATATAGAACATCAGTAGGGAGATTTTCATTTTCCAACACACTTGGGTTTTAGCCCTGCTGAGTATTTGTCTCAAATCAGACTTACTATCTCCCTTCTCAGTTTGGCGTGGGGGTGTGTACGAGTATTACAAATATCTGTAATTGCCTTAGCACCCTATAATGGTATTACAATGACAATTTTACTAGTCCCATAAAATTTTTGCAACTTCCCTGAAGCACACTGTAATTTCACCAACAGTTGTAAACGGTCTTAAATTATATTGGTACAAAATTGAGATGAACGGGCTTCAGCATTAATGCATTTCTCACTGTGTAATGGGGATTTTTTTTTTCTTCCCTCTCTCTTTGCCAAATGCAGAGAAAAAGCTATTCCATTCAACTATTTGTCAACTCCCATTAGAAACATTTAATGCTAATAAAATTTATGGATTTAGCTTCCAAAGGATACTGCCAGAAGACTTCGAGATGACTGCATCAGTACTTAAATACAATCATTGTTCACTTTATAAAAATCTATATGCTGCCTGACAGGTATAAAATGTAGCTTAGTATGCTACGCTGAGTCAGCATCCGAGACTTTTTTGGGTTGAAGTGGAGTTCACGAAATAAAAGTAAATGTGTTCTCAAGTCATTGAGGAAAGATTGAGCTGAAAACAATCCTGCAATAAATACGAAACCGACAGGTTATGATGCTATATGCACATTCTCAATGGAAAAAAAACAAAAGACAGGATTCAATTTACTCCATAGATAGGAAACAGGTTAATTCATTTTAAAGGCTTTCTATACACACACTCGTAAATCTAAGTGCACACACTTGTGAAGTGCTATCTTTCCAACAGAAAGGTTGTGCCGACAGGTTTTTTGGGTTCTATTTCTAGAAGTAGTCCTGGGTTTGCCTAGATCTATGCACACTCTCACATGCTCGTCCTTGGAACCTGATTCTTCAAGCCACAGCTAATTGTGTCCTTCTCTAAAACTCACATATACAACTTGTTGTTGTTAGTTGGCATCAAGTAGGGTCTGACTCATGGTGTACAACAAAACAAAAAGTTGCCAGGTCTTGCAACATCTTCAGGAACATTGGTGTGCTCGAGCCCATTGTTTCAACCGCTGTGTGTTTTGAGTGCCTTACAACCTCGGGGCTCATCTTCTAGCACCTTATCAGACAATATTCTGTTGTGAACGATAGGGTTTTCACTGATTTTCAGAAGCCGATCATCAGGGCTTTCTTCCTACTCTGCCTTAGTCTGGAAGCTCTGCTGAAACCTGTCCACCACGGGTAACCCTGCTGGTATCTGAAATACCAGCGGCATAGCTTCCAGCATCACAGCTACATACAAGCCACCACTGTAGGACAAACTGACAGACGGGGGGTAGATACACAACATATCACTGCTTAATCTGTACCATGGTTATCTTTGAACAAGCTTTCTCACTCCTTCAAAATATGAGCTCCATATTTTATGTTTTTTCTTGTATCATGAGCTGTGCTGCAATGCCTTGGAAATGGTTGGTGTTTATCACGTACTGACTGAATTAACAAATGAAAAAAATATGCATAATTGAGGCATCTGACACACACGCTATGCAATCCTCTAACCCAAGGGACTAACTAGTTCATAAGAAATGGAGTCATGGAAGTTAGGAATTTACAGCTGTGACATCGTAATAATCACCATGACGTACCGAGCTAAGTGGTGAGGGCACAAAGGAGAATAAGGCAGGCGTCTCTAAGCTGGGGTCCGTGCACCTCTCGTGATACCCAGTGACTTTCCATGGGGCGCTTGGCACAGTTTTAAGGGAATACATTTTCTAATTCTCAATTTCCATATTTGTTCTTTGTTCAAATCAATCTGCCTGAGAAAATGTCTGAGATTAAGGCTTTGTCCTGGCTCTTCCTCCTGCCAATTTACAAAAGAAAAACAGTGAATATTATCGCATATGGTGATCATACGAATATATCATATTCATATATCACATGAATGTCAAATTATTGGAAACCCTCGTAGCATAGTTGTTAAGAGCTATGGCTGCTAACCAAAAGGTTGGCAGTTCAAATCCACCGGGTGCTCCCTGGGACCTGTATGGGGCAGTTCTACTCTGTCCTATACGGTCGCGATGAGTTGGAATTGACTCTATGGCAACGGGTTTTTTTGGTTTTTCACCTAAGGTGCCTCTGGGTGGATTCAAACTGCAAACTTTTCTATTAGTAATGGAGCACTTAACCATTTCTGCCACCCACGGACTGCCACTGCCACCTTATTTAATATAAAGATGGTAAAAATAAAACTGATAAGCCATTTTACCAATCATACTTTTTTTTTTCCAAAATATATTTATTAAACACCTACAGCATTCAGCCATCAGTCGTCTGTCAGTTGGTCATACTCCGGTGGCTTGCATGTTCCTGTGATGTTGGAGGCTACGCTGCCAGTGTTTCAAATCCCAGCAGGGCCACCCGTGGTGGACAGGTTTCAGCAGAGGTTCCAGACTAAAACAGACCATGAAGAAGGACTTGGCAATCTATGTTTAAAAAAAATTGGCCAGTGAAAATCTTCTGAATAGCGGCAACACATTGGTTGATACAGTGCCAGAAGACGAGCTTCAGGCTGGAAGGCACTCAAAACACCACTGGGGAAGAGCTGCCTCTTCAAACTACAGTCGATCTTGATGTGAATGGAGACAAGCTTTTGGGACCTTCATTTGCTGATGTGGCATGACTCAAAATGAGAAGAAACTGCTGCAAACAACAATCAATAATTGAAACGTGGAATGTACAAAGTGTGAATTTAGAAAAACTGGAAGTTGTCAAAAATGAAATAGAATGCTTCAAGGAGATCCCAGGCATTAGTGAGCAGAAATGGACTGGTATTGGCCATTTTGAGTCAGACAATCTCTGCTATGCCAGGAATGACAAATCAATGAAGAGGAACGGTGTTGCATTAGTTGTCAAAAAGAACATTTTACGATCACTCCTGAAATACAGCACTGTCAGTGGTAGGATACTATCCATACGCCTTCAAGGAAGACCAGTTAATAAGACTACTATTCAGATTTACACACCAACCAAAAATGATAAAGATGAAGAAATTGAGTATTTTTACCAACTTCTGCAATCTGAAATTGATCAAACATGCAATCAAGATGTATTGATAATAACTAGTGATTAGAATACTAAAGTTGGAAACTAAGAAGAAGGATCAGTTGTTGGAAAATAGGGACTCAGTAATAGAAAAGATGCCACAGATCACATGATAGAATTTTGCAAGACCAACAACCTATTCATTGGAAATGTTTTTTCTTTTTTTTATTGAACTTTAGATGAAGGTTTACAGAACAAACTAGTTTCTCATCAAACAGTTAGTACACACATTATTGTACGACACTGTTTAACAACCCTGCAACATGTCAACACTCCCCCTTCTCAGCCCTGGGTTCCCTATTATCAGCTTTCCTCTTCCCTCCTGCCTTCCAGTCCCCGCCCCAGGGCCGATGCACCCCTTTAGTCTTTTTTTGTTCCATGGGCCTGTTCAATCTTTGGCTGAAGGGTGAAACTCAGGAGTGACCTCATTACTGAGTTGAAAGGGTGTTTGGGGCCCATACTTTCAGGGTTTCTCCAGTCTATCAGGCCAGCAAGTCTGGTCTTTCTTTTTGAGTTAGAATTTTGTTCTACATTTTTCTCCAGCTCTGTCTGGGACCACCTATTGTGTTCCCTATCAGAGCAGTCAGTGGTGGCAGCCAGGCATCAATTAGTTGAACTGGACTCAGTCAGGTAGAGGCTGTGGTAGATGTGGCCCATTAGTCCTTTGGACTAATCTTTCCCTTGTGTCTTTAGTTTTCTTCATTCTTCCTTGCTCCCAAAGGGGTGAGACCAGTGAAGAATCCTAGATGGCCACTCACAGGTTTTTAAGACCCCAGAGGCTTACTCACCAAAGTAGAATGTAGAACATATTCTTTATAAACTATGTTATTTCGATTGAACCAGATGTTCCCCGAGACCATGGTCCCCACAGCCCTCAGCCCAGCAATTCAGTCCCTCAGGAAGTTTGGATGTGTCTATGGAGCTGCAATGACCTTCTTTATATAGGTTGTGCTGGCTTCCCCAGTATCGTGTACTGTCTTTCCCTTCACCAAAGTTACCACTTATCTATTGTCTATAAAGTGTTTTTCCATCTGCACCCCTCCCCTCCCTCATAACCATCAAAGATTTTTTTCTTTTTGTATATAAACCTTTTCATGAGTTTTTACAGTAGTGATCTCATACAATATTTGCCCTTCTGTGATTGATTTATTTCACTCAGCATAATGCCCTCGAGATTCATACAAGTTATGAGATGCTTCATAGATTTGTTGTTGTTTTTCATGGTTGGGTAAGACTCCATTGTGTGTATGTACCACAGTTTGTTTATCCATTCATCTGTTGACAGGCATCTAGGTTGTTTCCATCTTTTTGCTATTGTGAACAATGCTGCAGTGAACACGGGTGTACATATATCTCTTCGTGTGATGACTCTTATTTCTCTAGGATATATTCCTGGAAGTGGGATTGCTGGATCATGTGGTAGGAAATTTTTTTTTTTTTCAACAACATAAATGGTGAGTATACACTTGGACCTTGCCAGATGAAATACTCAAATATTAAATCGACTACAATTGTGGAAAGAGATGATGGAGAAGTTCAATATCATCAGTCAGAAAAAGGCCAAGTGCCAACTGTGGGACAGACGATCAGTTGCTCATATGCAAGTTCAAGTTGAAGCTGAAGAAAATTAAAACAAGTCCACAAGAGCCAAAGTACAACCTCAAGTATATCCCAGTATAAGTAAAACTTCAAGAAGACAAAGGATTGTAATGAAATGTTCAAAGGCCTGTAGTTAGAAAACCAAAAGGGAGGAACACACTCAGCATTTCTCAAGCTGAAAGAACTGAAGAAAAAATTCAAGTCTCATGTTGCAATATTGAAGGATTCTACTGGCAAAATACTGGATGACGCAGGACACATCAGAAAGAAGTTGGAAGGAACACACAGAGTCGCTGTACCAAAAAGAACAGGTTGACGTTCAACCATTTAAGAAGGTAGCATGTGGTCAAGGACCAATGGTATTGAGGGAAGAAGTCCAAGCTTCACTGAAGGCATTGACAAAAAAGAAGGCTCCAGGAACTGACAGAACACCAACTGAGATGTTTCAACAAACAGATACAATACTGGAAGTGCTCATTCATCTATGCCAAAAAATTTGGAAGACGGCTATCTGGCCAACCACCTGAAAGAGACCCATATTCATGACCATTCCAAAGAAAGGTAATCCAATAGAACGTGGAAATTGTCAAGCAATACCATTAATATCATAAAAAAAAAATATATCATAGGCAGGTACAATTTTCAAAATGGTTGCAGCAGTACATCAACAAGGAACTGCCAGAAATTCAAGCTGGACTCAGAAGAGGACGTGGAACAAGGGATATCATTGCTGATGTCAGATGAATCTTGGCTGAAAGCAGAGAATACCAGAATGATGTTTACCTGTGTTTTATTGACTATGCAAAGGCATTCGATGTGGATCATAACAAATTTTGGATAACATTGGGAAGAAGAAAACAAAAACCTTCAAAATTGGACCAATATGTAACATCACGATAGATGGAAAAAATATTGAAGTTGTCAAGCATTTCATTTTACTTGGGTTCACAATCAACGCCCATGGAAGCAGCAGTCGAGAAATCATACAAAAGGCCTCTTTCAAACGTTAAAAAGTAAAGATGTCACAGGAGGTCCCTGACCCAAGCCATCATATTTTCAATCACCTCATTTGCATGTGAAAGCTGAATAACGCATAAGGAGGACTGAAGAATCAATGCCTTTGAATTACATTGTTGGTAAAGAATATTGAATAAATCATGGACTGCCAGAAAAATGACCAAATCTGTCTGGGAAGAAGTACAGCCAGAATGCTCCTTAGAAGAGAGGGTGGAGAGACTTCATCTCATGTACTTTGGACGTGTTATCAGGAGTTGCCAGTCCCTAGAGAAGGATATCATGGTTGGTAAAGTCGGGGGTCAGCGAAACTGAGGAAGATCCTCAATGAGATGTATTGACACAATGACTGTAACAATGGGCTCAAACACAGCAACAATTTTGACTATAATGCAGAACTGGGCAGTGTTTTGTTCTGTTGTACTTGAAGTTGCTATGAGTCAAAACCAACCGGACCACACCTAAGAACAATAACAATAACAGCATTCAGGCACAGTCTTACTTGTACACAAAGACTAAAGTATGAGTCCTTCCACTGAGAAGTTCGTAGTGTGATCCTGTCTGATGTAAATCCAGATACTAGAGCTAGGGAGTGTGATTTTTTAATATGGAAGCAATCAGATAAATTAAGACCCTGAAATAAACGTAAGGCCACCTTCTGTGGCCTAATTATCCATTTTGAGCCAATTAATGAAAGCACTAATAAATCCATACTTCATGGTCAGGTATTTTTACCCACATAGAACACATTTTTAAAAGGAGTAATTAGTCAGACAACTGAAATTCCAGAGAATAGTATCTGCTTCTTAAGCTACATGACAGAATCCAACAAATTATTTTCAAAATGATTGGCAATTGCATTAATACCAGCTTTTCTAATAACTCTATCACTAGTTTCGAGTGAAAAATAAAAAATTAGCCCCTGTTTAACTCAGAAAGAATGAACTGGAGAGCTGCCAAATCTTGCCTTGTTTTAGGCTCTCTGGAGGGTGACAGCCTCAGTCCCTTAGTCCCTCATCTTTTCTACGTTTGTGGAAAGTAGATAGCACATGAGTCCCATTATCCCCACACGTAATGGAGGGAAAATAGCTCTGCTTTTTGCCCCAGGTTATAGGGTGAAATTAAAATGTGGTAGTAAGAAAATTCTATTCAATTCCTTTCTTAAACAAAACAAAACCAAAAACAGCCACCTCAAATTTTATTACAGGGAGTTACCTGAGAGAAAGAAGCCCTACTGGCGCAGTGCTTAAGCTCTTGGCTGCTAACTGAAAGGTCTGCAGTTTGAATCTACCAGCTGCTCTGTGGAAGAAAAGACCTGGCGATCTGTTTTTGTAAAGATTATAGCCTAGGAAACCCTATGGGGCAGTTCACTCAGCCCTGTAGGGTGGCTATGAGTCCTAATCGACTTGATAGCACACACCAACAACAGCCTGGTGCCCAGTTCTGTACTTCTACAACTTCATTCCACTGAATCTAAGCATGAAAAGTGGAAAAGTCATTCCAACTCTCTATTTAGAATCGCATGGAGCAAAGCAAATGAGTAACTGTTGATTTTAAGTGGTGGCTGATTCTCTTGTTTACTAAATTTAACGCCAAGTCTGTTCAGTCTCCTGATTACTGCAACACTTTCAACTGCTATAGGCATGTTGACGAAAATCAAGCATGACAGCAGCTAGCAGAGACCATTTCTAGCATGGTGAGGCCTCTCCCAATGCAGGATTCTTTTTCTTGAAGGGTCCATTGACCATCTGTGTGTTAGGATTATATGAGGAAGGGGGTGGAAAGTTACTGAACAGCCTATGGAATCCAAACAATTGTGACCTAAACACAAGGAGGAGGAGAAAGACAGATGGCGAGGGGTTGCCCAAAACCCCACAAGTCTGCACAAACTAGACAAACTAGGGAGAGAAACCTAATTTCCAGAACAGTCTGGGGAGAAGGGAAGGGGTGCAGAGATTTTCTATATGCTCTCCCAACTTAAAGCCTACTTGCAAAATGGAGTTGTTACAAAAATAGACTTCCAGATAATGGGGGGCCTCGTGGGTGGGGGAACACGAAGGTGTACCTGACCAAATTTAGAAATCATAAAGACTTCCATTGTGAGGCTTTTCTAGTTTTCTGATCATCAGCGACTACTCTGATATATATATTTTTTCCTTCTCAATATTCCCCACCATAAGTCCCACATAACCTTCCTTTCTTCTGTTGTAATTTACAGAGAGGCACTACAACAAGAAAAACAAATCATACTGATTCAGATTCCAAAGGACCCAATAAGGATCATATTTCTAAGAATAGTTGTGAATAACATGTATCCGCCATATAGATTTTTTCAGTGTGTGGCTGGGTATGTGTGTACAGGCATGGGTCAGACAAAGAGAGGGTAGAAATAGGATGGTAAAGGGATTAATAATTCTAGTTATCTGGAGAGAGGCCCTTTTCATACCATACGGAAATGCTGTAAATTCCACAAAGTATACTCAGGGCTCAGGAAGGGAAAAAAGGGAGAGAAAGAATGAAGAAAGAAGGAAGGGAGGAAGGGAAAGAGAAAAGGAAGGAAGAAAGAAGGAAGGCAAGAAGGGAGGGAGGGTGCAAGGAAGGAGAGAAAGAGAAAAAAGGGAGGAAGAGAGAAAGAGATAAAAAGGGAGGAAGAGAGAAAGAAGAGCAAGAAAGAAAAAACAACGAAGAAGAAACAAGATTCTTACTTAGGTGAAAATCACCACTTGAGAGAAAACAAAGCTACAGCCACATGTTGGGGAGCAAATGTGTTTCCACATGCGAATGCCAAAACATTACGGACTTACCCCAACTCATAAATATGACCATTTTCCTCATTTCATAGCGAGGTCAGGCTCAGCCCAAATAAGCAGCCATCCTCCTCTGCTTACTTAATGTTCCTAAATATGAGCTTTCCCCAAAGCTCTCTGCGCATATAACTCCATATGCGTATGTGGCAGGGAGGAGGGCTTGCCGAGGTGACAGAAAGCAAGCTGTGAACACAAAGATACTTTTAAGCAGAATACGTGTACATGATATATAGAACAGAAGATCGTCCATCATGGTTATTGAAACTGTGACCAGCAAAGCTATAAACCTGACACGAAAGAAGAGAAAATATGACTTGTTAGGTTGAAAAAGCACCAAAGAGGGAATTATAAAAGGGAAAATTTCATGACAAATTAGTTTGTATTTTTTGTTTTCATTTCTGACACATGGAAGGAAATGCTATATGTTTGCTTAAGGAAGTGCAAATTTCTCCACTTCATCCATTTAAAATCTTCACCCTTAGGCCTCTTGTACCGAAGCATAAAGTTTGGAGACCTTAAATAGTCATAATGCTTCCCTGAAGAGTTTGGCCTCAGAAACGTATTACAGTTCAGAAGGGCTAAAAAGGAAAACCATTTTACAGCAATCTGGCGGTGTCTGCTCAGAAGGAGCATCGGTTCATTCCATGGTTTCTTTACCATATTTTATGAAATATTAGATGCAATTGGAACAAGCAGCTCAAGCAAGAAGGCCATAAACTTGGAACACTGTTGTAAAACAAAAGTGTGTTAACACGAAATGTTTCAGAGTGGGAAAAAATGCCCAGTGGCTTGTTCACAGAAGAGTCACACAATGGACTGCAAAGTTACAGATGGTGAGGGCCGATCTGGTGTTTTCATATATGTTCCCCTTCTGGGAATTAAGATTTGGAGCTGATTAATAACAATTCTCCAGCTCTGGGGAACAGGTAAAGCAGAGCAAATAAAAGAAAGCTCTCAAGTTCAAGAGAAGGTACTAAAATTCCCTTTTTTTTTTAAAGTGCTCTGCAAATTCTTTGTGTATATGTGTGTGGCTGAGAGAGAGAATATAAAGACAAGATTATAATGAGGAAATTCCCCAAAATTCAACATTATTAGTATTTACAATAGCAATAATATTGTATTATTTTTAAATGGGGATAAGACAGTCTTTTTAACAAATGGTGCTGGCATAACTGGATATCCATCTGCCAAAAAATGAAACAAGACCCATACCTCACTCCATGCACAAAGACTACCTAGAAATGGATCAAAGACCTAAATATAAAATCTAAAATGATAAAGATCATGGAAGAAAAAATAGGGGCAAAGTTAGGAACCCCAATACATAGCATAAACAGTATACAAAACATTACTCACAATGCAGAAGAAAAACTAGATAACTGGGATCTCCTAAAAATCAAACACCTGTGCTCATCCAAAGACTTCACCAAAAGAGTAAAAAGATTACCTACAGACTGGGAAAAAGTTTTTAGCTATCACGTTTCTGATCAGCTCCTGATTTCTAAAATCTACATGATACTGCAAAAACTCAACTACAAAAAGACAAATAACCCGATTAAAAAATAGGCAAAAGATATGAACAGACACTTCACTAAAGAAGACATTCAGGTAGCTAACAGATACATGAGGAAATGCTCACGATCATTAGCCATTAGAGAAATGCAGGTCAAAACTACAATGAGATTCCATCTCACTCTAACAAGGCTGGCATTAATTCAAAAAACACAAAATAATAAATGTTGGAGAGGTTGTGGAGAGACTGGAACACTGACACACTGCTGGTGGGAATGTAAAATGGTACAACCACTTTGGAAGTCAATTGGCGCTTCCTTAAAAAGTTAAAAATAGAAGTACCACATGATCCAGCAATCCCACTCCTTGGAATACACCCTAGAGAAATAACAGCCTTACATGAACAGATATACGCATACCCATGTTCATTGCGGAAACCCTGGTGGTGTAGTGGTTAAGTGCTATGGCTGCTAACCAAAGAGTCAGCAGTTCGAATCTGCCAGGTGCTCCTTGGAAACTCTAGGGGCAGTTCTACTCTGTACTATACAATTGCTATGAGTCAGAATCGACTCGAAGGCACTGGGTTATGTTCATTGCAGCACTGTTTACAACCACAAAAAGATGGAAGCAACTAAGGTGCCCATCAATGGATGGGTGGATTAAGAAATTATGGTATATTCATGCAATGGAATACTACATATTGCTAAAGAACAGTGATGAATCTGTGAAACATTTCATAACATGGAGGAATCTAGAAGGCATTATACTGAGTGAAATTAGTTGCAAAAGGACAAATATTATATAAGACCACTATTATAAGAACTCGAGAAATAGTTTAAACAGAGAAGAAAATATTCTTTGATGGTTATGAGAGTAGGGAGAGAGGGAGGGTGGGAGAGGGGTATTCACTAATTAGATGGTAGATAAGAATCGGAATCGACTCTAGGGCACTGGGTTTTGGGGAAGAACTACTTTAGGTGAAGGGAAAGACAACACACAATGCAGGTGAAGTCAGCCCAGCTGGACTAAACCAAAAGCAAAGAAGTTTCCTGAATAAACTGAATGCTTCAAAGGCCAGCATAGCAGGGGTGGGGGTTTGGGGACCATGGTTTCAGGGGACATCTAAGCCAACTGACATAATAAAGTCTATTAAGAAAACATTCTGCCTCCCACTTTGGAGAGTGGTGTCTGGGGTCTTAAACACTAGCAAGCATCCACCTAAGATGCATCAATCGGACTCAACCCACCTGGATCAAAGGAGCATGAAGAACACCAAAGACACAAGTTAATTATGAGCCGAAGAGGCAGAAAGGGCCACATAAACCAGAGACTACATCAGCATGAGACCAAAAGAACTAGATGGTGCCCGGCTACAACGGATGACTGCCCTGACAGGCAACACAACAGAGAACCCTGAGGGAGCAGGACAGCAGTGGGATGCAGATCCCAAACTCCTATAAAAAGACCAGACTTAATGGTCTGACTGAGACTAGAAGGACCCCGGTGGTGATGGCCCCCAGACCTTCTGTTGGCCCAGGACAGGACCATTCCCAAAGCCAGCTCATCAGACAGGGATTAGGCCGGACAATGGGATGGGGGAGGGATGCTAGTGAAGAGCGAGCTTCTCGGATCAGGTGGACACTTGAGGCTATGTTGGCATCTCCTGTGTGGAGGGGAGATGAGAGAGCAGAGGGGGTTAGAAACGGGCAAAATGGACACGAAAAGAGAGAGTGGAGGGAGGGAGCGGGCTGTCTCATAAGGGGGAGAGTAACTGGGAGTATGTAGCAAGGTGTATGTAAGCTTTTGTGTGAGAGACTGACTTGATTTTTAAACTTTCACTTAAAAAAAATAATAATAATATTGTATTATTGTTTGTTGTAGATTGAATTGTGTCCCCCAAAACTGTGTTAACTTGGCTAGACCATGCTTCCCAGTATTGTAGTGGTTCTCCACCATTTTGTGATTTGGTGTAATTTTCCTACGTGTTATAAAACCTAATCTCTGCCTGTGGTTAAAGAGGCAAGATTACCCATGCTGCCAAGTCAATTCCAACTCATGGCAACTGTACAGCCCAGAGTAGAGCTGCTTCCATAGGGTTTCCAAGGAGCATGGTGGATTTGGACTGCTGTCCTTTTGGTTTGCAGCCAAGCTCTTAACCACTGCACCACCAGGACTCCCATTAGGTTATATTAAAGAAGATTAGGGTGGGATGCAGCACCCTTACTCAGGTTCCATGCCTGATTCTTTGTAAGGAGAGTTTCCTTGGGATATGGCCTGCATCACTTTTTATCTTACAAGAGATGAAAGGAGAGACAAGCAAGCAGAGAGGTGGGGACCTCAAGCCATCAAGATAGAAGTGCTGGGAGCCGAGCATGTCCTTTGGACCTGGAGCGCCTGCACTGAGAAGCTCCTAGACCAGGGGAAGATTGATGACAAGGAACTTCCTATGGACCCATCAGAGAGAGGAAGCCTTCCCTGGAAGCTGGCGCCCTGAATTCAGGCTTCTAGCTTCCTAGACTGTGAGAGACTAAATTTCTGCTTGTTAAAGCCATCCACTTGTGGTAGTTCTGTTATAGCAGCACTAGATACCTGAGACATTGCTATTGTTAGTTGCCATCGAGTCAGTCCCTGATGCATGGCAACCCCACGCATTACAGAGCAGAACTGCACCATAGAATTTTCTTGGCTGTAATCATTATGGAAGTAGTTTGCCAGTCCTATCTTCCGCACAGCTACTGGATGGGTTCAAACCGCCAATGTTTAGGTTAGCAGGTGATCACAAACCACTTGCGATTACTAGTAGAATAATAATACTTTGCAATTACAATTTCAATTTAATTTTTAAAGATGTCATTTTCCCTAATTTGATCTACAAAATATTTATAAAATCTACAATCCCAATCAAAATCTTAACAAAAAAGTTTTCAACTTGAAAAATTATTCTAAAGTTAGCTGAGAGAATAAACAAGCAGACATAGCTAGGAAAATTCTAACTAAGAAGATTAATGGGGGTGTACTTACCTAACAGATATAAAATTAGCTATAAAATGACTATAATCAAAACAACCCAATTTTAGGGCAAGAATGAAACTAAGTCCAAAAATAGTACCAAGAATATATATAAATTTGGTGTATAACAAAGGCTGGATTTCAAATCACTGCAGAAAACATGATATATGGTTTAAATAATGCTGGATCAAACTGTTAGTAACTTATAAAATAAATTAAGCTGCAGCCTAACTCACTCCTGACTCCAATATAAATCTTAAATGAGTTAAATATTAAGTGAAAAAAATGCAAACATAAAAGCACTAAGAAAATATAAGTGAATGATTTTATAATTTTGTGATGGAGAAGACTATTCTAAGCATGACAGAAAATCTGGAAACCATAAAATAAAATGGAATTTGGCTGCATAAAAATAAGATAAAATGTTATTGTGAAAAAAGCGTGATCAAAGTCAAAATTCCAAAGAAAAACTGGGAAATCATAAGAAAACTACATTTTTATATTTATATTTTCAAATTATATATGTATAAATAAATGAATGTGCTTGAGTTAATATCTCTAAAACACAAAGAGCTCTGGTGGACCAATAAAAGGATACCCCATTAAAAAATGTATAAAGAGTATGAACAAGCAATTCATAGAAGAAATGCAAATAGCCAATATAATTAAGAAAAATGTTAAATGTAACTTCAGTTAAAAAAATACAAATAAGACATCAGGGAGATATCATTTTTTACCAATCAGATTAGGTATGATTTTTAAATAATTACAAGATCATTGAGATATTATCAGCAAATCCTTCAAATCACTTCTTGCTCCCTTTATGGGTACCAACTAGTCCTACAACTCTTCCCTACCCACCAAAATAAACCAAACTCACTGCTGTGGAGTCCATTCCAACTCAAAGTTACCCCATAGGTATCCAAGGCTATGGCCGCTGGTGATTTTAGTTAGCAGTCAATCGCTTTAACCACTGCACTACCAGGGCAATAGGCTTCTAAGTAGCAGCTTTCACCTTTGCCCTGCTATTGTTTCTTCCTTCTTAATTTCCTTTCTTTTTTCCATCACTCCCTCTCTGCCGCTGCCTCCCTCCCTCCCTCCCTCCCTCCCTCCCTCCCTCCCTCTCTCCTTCCTTCCCTCCTCCCTCCCTCCCTCCCTCCCTCCCTCCCTCCCTCCCTCCCTCCCTCCCTCCCTCCTTCCTTCCTTCCTTCCTTCCTTCCTTCCTTCCTTCCTTCCTTCCTTCCTTCCTTCCTTCCTTCCTTCCTTCCTTCCTTCCTTCCTTCCTTCCTTCCTTCCTTCCTTCCTTCCTTTCCTTCCTTCCTCTCTCCCTTCTTTCCTTTCTTCCTTCCTTCTTTCCTTCCTTCCTTCATGCATTCCTGACTTGAGGTAACTAGACTGTGCTACTTGTGCCTGGTCCTATGGCAGGTTAGCATAGACATGTTCTCGTGACACTCAAAGAGCAGCAAGAGCAGAAGCAGAAACCTGTAGGTATGTTTCAAGTCTCTGCTTTGCAATTTGTCAAAGCTGCTAAAACAAGTCATATGGCCAAACTCAGAAGCAAGGAGTACGGAGATATTACCTACTTCTTGCAAAGTCACACTATAAAGAGTGTAGATAGGAGAAGGAAGAAGAATTGGGGCTGTCACCCCAGTCAGTTATCAAAAGGATGGAGCATTGGTCTAGTTGAAAGAAGGCTAGGATTTTGTCTTGAAGCCGCGTTTGCACAGCAAATGTACTGTCTTTTCTTAGAAGAGTTATTTATTCTGGATTTGACGGTAGTTAATAGGGATTATGTAAAGTAAAACACCCCCAGCTACCACGGTTTGACATTCATGTTGCTATAAAAATAAAATGAGATAAAATTTAAAGTGCTTTGAAAAATGTAAATCTATGTACAAATGATTATTCTATGCTGATTTCTAATTGCCAGCTAATGTCTTCTGGGCCCCCTTCACCTCCCTCTGCGTGTTCAAGGAATGCAAAAATCATTTCTCTAATAGGTTAAGCCAAACATGATGGCGGAGACAAAGCTGCTCCTGCAAAAGATCACACAGTGTCTTCCAAAGTCAGACATAAATTACTTTTGGAAAATTTACAAATTTACTGTGGATAACTGAAATTTAGCTAGATTGTTATCATTATTCCTTCTAATACTTGCATCTGATGCCTAACAAAGGGCTTGGTGATATTTCAAAATCAGATAAATTCCATCAAACTATTGCTCTCATTAACATGAGTCTATTTGCCTGCAGGGATTCTATAATGAGTCATTCTTCCTTGAAATGCATCCAGTTGCTGCAGCAGCTGTAAACTGTAGGAGATGATGTCCCTTAACATTGAGGTGAAAGAGTCACCGAGGCCCACCCTTTGGAAACTACTTTGGCTACCACACTCCAATATAAAGTTCAAGGCCTTTTTGATGAAGCTAAAAGCCTTTAATTAATCTATTTGCCTCTGCAGCTCCTGTGGTCCCTGAATATTCCACACCACATAGCAACAACCCCTTATATTTACTCAGCTCTTCTCGGAGCAACAGTGCACATTTTAGATGTCTTCTCCAGAGTCCAGCTGTGGAAAAATAAAACCTGGCAAAAATTTCACCAGGAAGATTTGTACCCCTGAATAGGAAACCTAGCAATTTCTTATAAAAGCCTCCTGAAATATAAAGATTTTCTCCTTTTTCCTCAACTAACTACCTAGACCTCAACTCCTTGTCCTTTAAAATCATTTATTTTTCATTCATTCATTCAGCAAAATTTTTATGGAGCATTTTCTCTGTGCCAGATGTGGCGAGAGGCACAGACAATACAGTCCATTTTTTATTTAAGTTAAAATCTAGGAAGATTTCTCAAGTTAATTCCATCTCTTACCTCTCAACAAAACCAGTTACATTTCCTTCCTCTTCACTTCACTTCCGCTTCAACTTTTGTGGAATATAAGGTAAAGTGGTCCACTCTTCCATTCTTGTGTGGGTACCCGTTGTAAGGAAGCTCTGGCAGGCAATGACATGAGTATGATCTCTCTCACCACCTGTCTCTGGGAATCTTCTTGTTTGTTATGGCTCCCTTTTTTTTTTTTTTTTTTTTTAAAAAAAGGATACGTGAATCAGTTGTAGGCATTAAAGAAAGGGGTGAGATAAATGGAGCAGGCTGGACTTCTCTGGTTTGAGATTACTTTGAACTAACTACAAGAAAATCTTTTTAAAAGCCTTTTCATGTGGTCTAATCTTCTGATTAGAAAGCTGCCTTGGGATTGAGGACCAAGCTCCACTTAATAACAAAGTGTTGCTTGATCTCCTTACTTGTCATGGTTCTTGGTACAGATTTTACCTAGAGACAGCTTGTCTGAGATCTAGGGCAAGATTTGTGTGTTCTGGAACAATTCCAACTATGGGCTCTAATCTCACTGTCATCTCTAACACCATGAACATAGCCCAACCCCACTCCCCCTTCACATATCACCACCACCTATGTAGAAGAATGTCTCTATTTTACTGTCACTGTTGAACGAAAATTTAGCATGATGTACAATTGTAAAGTAACAGGTCTTTTTTTTTTTTTTCCCCCTCCATTTCTGGAAGATGTGATCCCACTTTCTTCGGACTTCCACTGATGTTTGTGAAAAGTAAGCTGTCACTCTAGTTGTCCTACCTCTGTAGACAATATCCTTTCTATGCAGCTGACTCTAAGATCTTTCCTGAAGTTTCACCATGATGTATTTAGGTGTGACTTACTATTTCATATCTTACTTGGAAGATTCATGTCTTTTATTAACTCTGGAATATTGTTAGCCTACCTATTTAAATATTAATTCTCCTATGTGATGTTAAACTTTGTCATCTCACCATCTAGGTCTCTCACTCTCTTCATGTGTGTGTATAAAGATATACATATCAATAAAAAAAATCTCTCTATATATTTATAATACATATATACACACATATTTGCTGTTGTTGTTATTGTTGTTGTTAGGTGCTGTCGAGTCAGTCCCAACTCATAAAGAACCCCTATGTACAACAGAACAAAACACTGTCCTGTCCTGTGCCATACCCACAATCGTTGCTATGTTTGAGCCCATTGTTGCAGCCACTGTGCCAGTCCACCTTGTCAAAGGTCTTCCACTTTTTTGTTAACCCTCTACCAAGCATGCTGTCCTTCTCCAGGGGCTGGTCACTCCTGATAACATATCCAAAGTATTTCTCTCCATCCTCACTTCTAAGGAGCATTCTGGCTATATTTCTCCCAAGACAGATTTGTTAATTCTCCTATAAGTCCATGGTATATTCAATATTCTTTGCCAACACCATAATTCAAAGGCATTTTTCTTCAGTCTTCCTTATTCATTGTCCAGCTTTCACATGCATATGAGGTGATTTGAAAATACCATGGTTTGGGTTAGGGGCACCTTAGTTCTCAAAGTGACATCTTTGTTTTTAACACTTTAAAGAGATCTTTTGCAGGACATTTGCCCAATGCAATACATAATTTGATTTCCTTTCCTTTCTTTTTTTAAAATTTATTTTAATTTTATTGCTCTTTAGATGAAGCACAATAAAACTCAACACAAAAATAACTCAAGTTAGTTTCACATTCAAAATTTATACACATATTGGGAGCGAAGCCAAGATGGCGGACTAGGCAGACGCTACCTCGGAGCCCTCTTACAACAAAGACACGGAAAAACAAGTGAATCGATCACATACATAACAATCTACGAACCCTGAACAACAAACACAGATTTAGAGACGGAGAACGAACTAATACGGGGAAGCAGCGATTGTTTTCAGAGCCTAGAGCCAGCATACCAGTCAGGTACGGCACAAGCACAGAGAGCTGCTCCACCCCCCTGAACTAACCCCAGGAGGGGGACCAGCCGGTTCCGCGGGCGGCGAGGGACACAGCCGGTAGGAGAAGTCCCCAGGAGGCAGTGACTGGTCTTGGAACGGGGAGAGCAGCGTCCAAGCCAGGGAACCATCCCGCCGGGATTTGGACTGGACGCAGGTATGGCATAAACACGGAGAGCTGCTCCACCCCCCTGAACTAACCCCGGGAGGGGGCCCAGTTGGGTCGCGTGGGTGGCGTGGGACACAGCCGGTAGGAGAAGTCCCTGGGAGGCAGCGACTGGTATTGGAGTGGGGAGAACAGCGTCCCAGCCGGGACACTCGGTCACGGCACAAGCACGGGGAGCTGCTCCACCCAACTGAACTAACCCCGGGAGGCGGCCCAACTGGTTCTCGGAGGCGGCACGGCAACGCGGCTGGAGGGATGAGAAGTCCCCGGGAAGCAGCGACTGATTTTGGAGTCGAGAGTGCACCGTCCCAGTAGGGGAGCCTTGATGCTGGGCGTGGGGCTGGAAGCAGAGGATCTAACCTTGACTCCAGCGGGCCAGACCCCCTGGGGGCAATCTCCACACAGCCAGCACACATAGGCAATGCGCCCCGCGGGAATCTCAGATATAATAGTCATTCCAAGCAAGACAAGCAACTCTGGCTATATTCTGAGGTGCTACTCTCCTATCTCTCTGTTCCCTCCCCCACCCTCCCCAGGCGGCTTCATTAACATCCGAATAGCCTGAGCCAGAGGGAGAACTCTGATAGGGATCTGACTGCATTTTTTTTTTAGCGGATTTTCTGGAAAAACTAGTTTCCCAGTGATGGCTCAGAGACAACAATCCATATCAAACCACTTAAAGAAGCAGACCATGACAGCTTCTCCAAGCCCCCAAACAAAGGAATCAAAATCTTTCCCAAATGAAGATACAATCCTGGAATTATCAGATACAGAATATAAAAAACTAATTTACCGAATGCTTTAAGACATCACAAATGAAATAAGACAAACTGCAGAAAAAGCCAAGGAACACACTGATAAAACTGTTGAAGAACTCAAAAAGATTATTCAAGAACATAGTGGAAAAATTAATAAGTTGCAAGAATCCATAGAGAGACAGCATGTAGAAATCCAAAAGATTAACAATAAAATTACAGAATTTGACGATGCAATAGGAAGTCAGAGGAGCAGACTCGAGCAATTAGAATGCAGACTGGGACATCTGGAGGACCAGGGAATCAACACCAACATAGCTGAAAAAAAATCTGATAAAAGAATTAAAAAAAAATGAAGAAACCCTAAGAATCATGTGGGACTCTATCAGGAAGGATAACCTGCGGGTGATTGGAGTCCCAGAACAGGGAGGGGGGACAGAAAACACAGAGAAAATAGTTGAAGAACTCCTGACAGAAAACTTCCCTGACATCATGAAAGACGAAAGGATATCTATCCAAGATGCTCATCGAACCCCATTTAAGATTGATCCAAAAAGAAAAACACCAAGACATATTATCATCAAACTTGCCAAAACCAAAGATAAACAGAAAATTTTAAAAGCAGCCAGGGAGAAAAGAAAGGTTTCCTTCAAGGGAGAATCAATAAGAATAAGTTCAGACTACTCAGCAGAAACCATGCAGGCAAGAAGGGAATGGGACGACATATACAGAACACTGAAGGAGAAAAACTGCCAGCCAAGGATCATATATCCAGCAAAACTCTCTCTGAAATATGAAGGCGAAATTAAGATATTTACAGATAAACACAAGTTTAGAGAATTTGCAAAAACCAAACCAAAGCTACAGGAAATACTAAAGGATATTGTTTGGTCAGAGAACCAATAATATCAGATATCAGCACAACACAAGGTCACAAAACAGAACGTCCTGATATCAACTCAAATAGGGAAATCACAAAAACAAACAAATTAAGATTAATTAAAAAAAAAATACACATAACAGGGAATCATGGAAGTCAATAGGTAAAAGATCAAAATAATCAAAAAAGGGACTAAATACAGGAGGCATTGAACTGCCACATGGAGAGTGATACAAGGCGATATAGAACAACACAAGTTAGGTTTTTACTTAGAAAAATAGGGGTAAATAATAAGGTAACCACAAAAAGGTATAACAACTCTATAACTCAAGATAAAAGCCAAGAAAAATGTAACTACTCAACTAACATAAAGTCAAACACTATGAAAATGAGGATCTCACAATTTACCAAGAAAAACGCCTCAGCACAAAAAAGTATGTGGAAAAATGAAATTGTCAACAACACACATAAAAAGGCATCAAAATGACAGCACTAAAAACTTATTTATCTATAATTACCCTGAATGTAAATGGACTAAATGCACCAATAAAGAGACAGAGAGTCACAGACTGGATAAAGAAACACGATCCATCTATATGCTGCCTACAAGAGACACACCTTAGACTTAGAGACACAAACAAACTAAAACTCAAAGGATGGAAAAAAATATATCAAGCAAACAATAAGCAAAAAAGAAGAGGAGTAGCAATATTAATTTCTGACAAAATAGACTTTAGACTTAAATCCACCACAAAGGATAAAGAAGGACACTATATAATGATAAAAGGGACAATTGATCAGGAAGACATAACCATATTAAATATTTATGCACCCAATGACAGGGCTGCAAGATACATAAATCAAATTTTAACAGAATTGAAAAGCGAGATAGATACCTCCACAATTATAGTAGGAGACTTCAACACACCACTTTCGGAGAAGGACAGGACATCCAGTAAGAAGCTCAATAGAGACACGGAAGATCTAATTACAACGATCAACCAACTTGACCTCATTGACTTATACAGAACTCTCCACCCAACTGCTGCAAAATATACTTTTTTTTCTAGTGCACATGGAACATTCTCTAGAATAGACCACATATTAGGTCATAAAACAAACCTTTGCAGAGTCCAAAACATCGAAATATTACAAAGCATCTTCTCAGACCACAAGGCAATAAAACTAGAGATCAATAACAGAAAAACTAGGGAAAAGAAATCAAATACTTGGAAAATGAACAATACCCTCCTGAAAAAAGACTGGGTTATAGAAGACATCAAGGAGGGAATAAGGAAATTCTTAGAAAGCAACGAGAATGAAAATACTTCCTATCAAAACCTCTGGGACACAGCAAAAGCAGTGCTCAGAGGCCAATTTCTATCGATAAATGCACACATACAAAAAGAAGAAAGAGCCAAAATCAGAGAACTGTCCCTACAACTTGAACAAATAGAAAGTGAGCAACAAAAGAATCCATCCGGCACCAGAAGAAAACAAATAATAAAAATTAGAGCTGAACTAAATGAATTAGAGAACAGAAAAACAATTGAAAGAATTAACAAAGCCAAAAGCTGGTTCTTTGAAAAAATTAACAAAATTGATAAACCATTGGCTAGACTGACTAAAGAAATACAGGAAAGGAAACAAATAACCCGAATAAGAAATGAGAAGGACCACATCACAACAGAACCAAATGAAATTAAAAGAATCATTTCAAATTATTATGAAAAATTGTACTCTAACAAATTTGAAAACCTGGAAGAAATGGATGAATTCCTGGAAAAACACTACCTACCTACACTAACACATTCAGAAGTAGAACAACTAAATAGACCCATAACAAAAAAAGAGATTGAAACAGTAATCAAAAAACTCCCAACAAAAAAAAGCCCTGGCCCGGACGGCTTCACTGCAGAGTTCTACAAAACTTTCAGAGAAGAGTTAACACCACTACTTCTGAAGGTATTCCAAAGCATAGAAAATGACGGAATACTACCCAACTCATTCTATGAGGCCACCATCTCCCTGATACCAAAACCAGGTAAAGACATTACAAAAAAAGAAAATTATAGACCTATATCCCTCATGAACATAGATGCAAAAATCCTCAACAAAATTCTAGCCAATAGAATCCAACAACACGTCAAAAAAATAATTCACCATGATCAAGTGGGATTTATACCAGGTATACAAGGCTGGTTTAATATCAGAAAAACCATTAATGTAATCCATCACATAAATAAAACAAAAGACAAAAACCACATGATCTTATCAATTGATGCAGAAAAGGCATTTGACAAAGTCCAACACCCATTCATGATAAAAACTCTTACCAAAATAGGAATTGAAGGAAAATTCCTCAACATAATAAAGGGCATCTATGCAAAGCCAACAGCCAATATCACTCTAAATGGAGAGAATCTGAAAGCATTTCCCTTGAGAACGGGAACCAGACAAGGATGCCCTTCATCCCCGCTCTTATTCAACATCGTGCTGGAAGTCCTAGCCAGGGCAATTAGGCTAGACAAAGAAATAAAAGGTATCCGGATTGGCAAGGAAGAAGTAAAGTTATCACTATTTGCAGATGACATGATTATATACACAGAAAACCCTAAGGAATCCTCCAGAAAACTACTGAAACTAATAGAAGAGTTTGGCAGAGTCTCAGGTTATAAAATAAACATACAAAAATCACTTGGATTCCTCTACATCAACAAAAAGAACACCGAAGAGGAAATCACCAAATCAATACCGTTCACAGTAGCCCCCAAGAAGATAAGATACTTAGGAATAAATCTTACCAAGGATGTAAAAGGCCTATACAAAGAAAACTACAAAGCTCTACTACAAGAAATTCAAAAGGACATACTTAAGTGGAAAAACATACCTTGCTCATGGATAGGAAGACTTAACATAGTAAAAATGTCTATTCTACCAAAAGCCATCTATACATTTAATGCACTTCCGATCCAAATTCCAATGTCATATTTTAAGGGGATAGAGAAACAAATCACCAATTTCATATGGAAGGGAAAGAAGCCCCGGATAAGCAAAGCACTACTGAAAAAGAAGAAGAAAGTGGGAGGCCTCACTTTACCTGACTTCAGAACCTATTATACAGCCACAGTAGTCAAAACAGCCTGGTACTGGTACAACAACAGGCACATAGACCAATGGAACAGAATTGAGAACCCAGACATAGATCCATCCACGTATGTGCAGCTGATATTTGACAAAGGACCAGTGTCAATTAATTGGGGAAAAGAAAGCCTTTTTAACAAATGGTGCTGGCATAACTGGATATTCATTTGCAAAAAAATGAAACAGGACCCATACCTCACACCATGCACAAAAACTAACTCCAAGTGGATCAAAGACCTAAACATAAAGACTAAAACGATAAAGATCATGGAAGAAAAAATTGGGACAACCCTAGGAGCCCTAATACAAGGCATAAACAGAATACAAAACATTACCAAAAATGATGAAGAGAAACCCGATAACTGGGAGCTCCTAAAAATCAAACACCTATGCTCATCTAAAGACTTCACCAAAAGAGTAAAAAGACCACCTACAGACTGGGAAAGAATTTTCAGCTATGACATCTCCGACCAGCGCCTGATCTCTAAAATCTACATGATTCTGTCAAAACTCAACCACAAAAAGACAAACAACCCAATCAAAAAGTGGGCAAAGGATATGAACACACATTTCACTAAGGAAGATATTCAGGCAGCCAACAGATACATGAGAAAATGCTCCCGATCATTAGCCATTAGAGAAATGCAAATTAAAACTACGATGAGATTCCATCTCACACCAACTAGACTGGCATTAATCCAAAAAACACAAAATAATAAATATTGGAGAGGCTGCGGAGAGATTGGAACTCTTATACACTGCTGGTGGGAATGTAAAATGGTACAACCACTTTGGAAATCTATCTGGCGTTATCTTAAACAGTTAGAAATAGAACTACCATACAACCCAGAAATCCCACTCCTGGGAATATACCCTAGAGATACAAGAGCCTTCATACAAACAGATATATGCACACCCATGTTTACTGCAGCTCTGTTTACAATAGCAAAAAGTTGGAAGCAACCAAGGTGTCCATCAACGGATGAACGGGTAAATAAATTGTGGTATATTCACACAATGGAATACTACGCATTGATAAAGAACAGTGATGAATCTGTGAAACATTTCATAACATGGAGGAACCTGGAAGGCATTATGCTGAGCGAAATGAGTCAGAGGCAAAAGGACAAATATTGTATAAGACCACTATTATAAGATCTTGAGAAATAGTAAACCTGAGAAGAACACATACTTTTGTGGTTACGAGGGGGGGAGGGAGGGAGGGTGGGAGAGGGTTTTTTATTGATTAATCAGTAGACAAGAAATGCTTTAGGTGAAGGGAAAGACAACACTCAATACATGGAAGGTTAGCTCAATTGGACTGGACCAAAAGCAAAGAAGTTGCCGGGATAAAATGAATGCTTCAAAGGTCAGCGGAGCAAGGGCGGGGGTCTGGGGAACATGGTTTGCGGGGACTTCTAAGTCAATTGGCAAAATAATTCTATTATGAAATCATTCTGCATCCCACTTTGAAATGTGGCGTCTGGGGTCTTAAATGCTAACAAGCGGCCATCTAAGATGCATCAATTGGTCTCAACCCACCTGGAGCAAAGGAAAATGAAGAACACCAAGGGCACACGACAACTAAGAGCCCAAGAGACATAAAGGGCCACATGAACCAGAGACCTACATCATCCTGAGACCAGAAGAACTAGCTGGTGCCCGGCCACAATCGATTACTGCCCTGACAGGGAGCACAGCAGAGGACCCCTGAGGGAGCAGGAGATCAGTGGGATACAGACCCCAAATTCTCATAAAAAGACCAAACTTAATGGTCTGACTGAGACTAGAGGAATCCCGGCAGCCATGGTCCAGAGACCTTCTGTTGGCACAGGACAGGAACCATCCCCGAAGACAACTCATCAGACATGAAAGGGACTGGTCAGCGGGTGGGAGAGAGACGCTGATGAAGAGTGAGCTAATTATATCAGGTGGACACTTGAGATTGTGTTGGCAACTCTTGTCTGGAGGGGGGATGGGAGGATAGAGAGAGAGAGAGAAGCCAGCAAAATTGTCACGAAAGGAAAGACTGAAAGGGCTGACTCAAGAAGGGGAGAGCAAGTGGGAGTAGGGAGTGAGATGTATGTAAACTTATATGTGACAGACTGATTGGATTTGTAAACGTTCACTTGAAGCTGAATAAAAGTTAATAAAAAAGCAAAAAGCAAAAAACAAAAAAAAAATGAAAAGTAAAAAAAAAAAAAAAATTTATACACATATTGTTTTGTGATATTGTATGCAACCCCCCACAATGTGACAGCACTCTTTCCACCCTGGACTCTCTGTGTCTATTAGCCCAGTTCCTGTCCCTTCCTGCCTTCTCATCTTGTTTAGGGGAGGAGTTGCCCATTTGGCCTCATGCATTTGATTGAACTAAGAAACACATTCGTCATGTGAGTTATTGCTTGTTTTATAGGCCTGTCTAATCTTTGTCTGAAAAGTGGGTTTTGGGAGTGGTTTCTGCTCTGAGTTAGCAGAGGGTCCAGGGCCATAGCCTCAGGTGTTCCTCCAGTCTCTGGCAGACCAGTAAGTCTGGTCTTTTTTTGTGTGAATTTGAATTTTGTTCTACATTTTTTTCCTTCTCTGTCCAGGACTCTCTATTGTGATCTTTCTGTCAGAATGGTCAGTGGTGGTAGCTGGATACCACCTAGCTCTTCTGGGTTCAGGCTAGTAGAGACTCTGGTTCATGTGGTCCTTTAGTCTTTGGGCTAATATTTTCCTTGTGTCTTTGATTTTTCTCATTCTCCTTTGCTCCAGTCAGGATAGAACCAACAGATGTATCTTAGATGGCTGCTCACAAGCTTTTAAGACCTCAGACCACCATTTGATTTTTTGACTGCTGTTTCCATGGGCATTGATTGTGGATCTAAGTAAAATGAAATCCTTGACAACTTCAATATTTTCTCTGTCAGTCATGATGGTGTTTATTGGTCCAGTTGTGAGGGTTTTTGTTTTCTTTATGTTGAGCTGTAATCCATACTTACTATTGATCTTCATCAGTAAGTACTTCAAGTCCTCTTTGCTTCTCAGCAAGCAAGGTTGTGTTCATTTGAATATCACAGGTTGTTAATGAGTCATCCTCCAATCCTGATGCCGTGTTCTTCATATAATCTGGCTTCTTGGATTATTTGCTCAGCATACAGATTGAAGATCTATCCTGAAGTACAATGCTGTCAGTGATAGGAAAATATCTATATGCCTACAAAGAAGACCAGCTAATATGACTATTATTCAAATTTACCCACCAACAACTACGACTAAAGATGAAGAAATTGAAAATTTTTACCAACTTCTGCAGTCTGATAATTACTGGTGATTGGAATGCAGAAGTTGGAAACAAAGAAGAAGGATTGATATTTAGAAAATATGGTCTTGGTGATAGAAATGACACCACAGATCGCATGATAGAATTTTGCAACTCCAACGATTTCTTCATTGTAAATACCTTTTACAACAACATAAATGGTAACTATACACATGAACTTCCCTATATGGAATACATAGGAATCAATCGATTGCATCTGTGGAAAGAGATGATGGAAAAGTTCAATATCATCAGTCAGAACAAGACCAGGGACGGACTGTGGAACAGATCATCAATTAATCATATGCAAGTTCAAATGCAAGTTGAAGAAAATTAGAACAAGTCCATGAGAGCCAAAGTATGACTTGAGTATATCCCGTCTGAATTTAAGAGATCATCTCAAGAATAGATTCAACATATTGAACACTAATGACTGAAGACCAGATGAGTTGTGGAATGACATCAAGGACATCATACACAAAGAAAGCATGAAGTCATTAAAAAGAAGGAAAAGACCAAAATGGATGTCAGAAGAGACTCTGAAACTTTCTCTTGAACACAGAGTAGCTAAAGCAAAAGGAAGAAATGATCAAATAAAAGAGCTGGCAGAAGATTTCAAAGGGCAGCTTGACAGGTTAAGTAAAGTATTAAAATGAAACGCGCAAAGACCTGGAGATGGAAAACCAAAAGGGAAGAACACACTCAGCATTTCTCAAGCTGAAACTACTGAAGAAAAAATTCAAGCCTCGAGTTGCAATATTGAAGAATTCTATGGGGAAAATATTAAATGACACAGGAAGCATCAAAAGAAGAAGATGGAAGGAATATACAGAGTCACTGTACCAAAAAAAGAACTGGTTCACCTTCAACCATTTCAGGAGGCAGCATATGATCAAAAATGAATGGTACTGAAGGAAGAGGTCCAAGCTGCACTGAAGGCATTGGTGAAAAACAAGGCTCCAAGAATTGACAGAATACCAATTGAGATGTTTTAATAAACCGATACAGCACTGGAAGTACTCACTAACCCACGCCAAGAATTTCAGAAGAGAACTACCTGGACAACTGACTGGAAGAGATCAATATCTGTACCCATTCCAAAAAAAAGGAGATCTAACAGAATGCAGAAATTATCAAATAATATCATTAATATCATACAAAAGCAAAATTTTGCTGAAGATCATTCAAAAACGGTTATAGCAGTACATCAAGCCAGATTCAAAAGAGGACACAGAACAAGGGGTATCAGTGCTGATGTCAGATGGATCCTGGCTGAAACAGAGAATACTAGAAATATGTTTACCTGTGTTTTATTGACTATACAAAGGCATTCAACTGTGTGGATCATAACAAATTATGGATAACTTTGCCAAGAATAGGAATTCCATAACAGTTGTACTCATGAGGTGCCTGTACTTTAACCAAGAGGCAGGTGGTCAAGCAGAACAAGAACATACTGCATGGTTTAAAGTTGGGAAAGGTGTGCATCAGGGTTGTATCATTTCACCATACTTATTCGATTTGTATTCTGAGCAAACAACCTAAGAAGTTGGACTATATGAAGAAGAACTGGGCGTTGGAATTGGAGGAAGACACGTTAAAAACCTGCATTACTCAGATGACACAACCTTGCTTGCTGAGAGTGAAGAGGACTTGAAGCAGTTATTGATGAAGATCAAAAACCACAGCCTTCAGTATGGATTACACTTCAACATAAAACAAAAATGGTCACAACTGAACCAATAAGCAACATCATGTTAAAAAGAGAAAAGATTGAAATTGTCAAGGATTTCATTTTACTTGGATCCACAATCAACCCATGGAAGCAGCAGTCAAGAAATGAAATGATATATTGCATTGGGCAAATCTGCTGCAAAAGACATTTTTAAAGTGTTAAAAAGCAAAGATACCAATTTAAGTACTAAAGTACGCCTGACACAAGCCATGGTGTTTTCAGTTACCTCATATGTATGTGAAAGCCGGACAATGAATAAGGAAGATGGAAGAAGAATTGACGCCTTTGAATTATGGCATTGGCGAAGAATATTGAATATACCAGGGACTGTCAGAAGCATGAACAAATCTGTCTTGGAAGAAGTAGAGGCAGAACGCTCCTCAGAAGCAAGAATGGAGAGACTTTGTCTCACATACTCTGGACATGTTATTAGGAAGAACCAGTACCTGGAGAAGGGCATACTTGGTAAAGAAGAAGGTTCAGCAAAAAAGAGGAAGACTCTCAACAAGATGGACTGATACAGTGGCTGCAACAATGAGCTCAAATATAGCAACTATTGTGAGAATGGTGCAGGACTGGGCAGTGTTTCGTTCTGTTGTACACAGGACCACTATGAGTCAGAACTGACTGGATTGCAACGGGTTTGGTTTTGGGTTTTTTACATATAATTTTTTTTTTTAATTTCAAATTTTTCTCTCAATGTGTTGTTTCCTGGGTAATTTTTTTTTTTTAACATTTTATTTTTAAATATATTAGTGACTCTAAAGTAATGAGGTTAATTCTATACACCATGCATGAGGATTCCTATTAGTACGTTGGCAAGACTCACTCATATGACAAAGATTTAGTAACAGCTCACTGAGCTGTATTCCGTGAGTGCTCAAAAACAAAATAAAACAAAACAAAAAACTGTCTTATATAATGCAAGTGTATTAGTTCTTCTTTGTCCCAATAAGCAAAGACACTAAAGAGACCTTCCCAAGCAAAATACCTGTAGAAGTTAGACCCCACAAGTATCGATATGTGCAAAAGCCATGTACTGCTCAGATCTTCTCAAAACTGTTAAGTGGCAACAAAGAGATAAGGAGATGGAAATCATATTTCCAGTTTTTCATCCTAGAATAATTTCTAAATATATCCTGAAGATTTGTTGCCAAAGATTACCACAAAGCTTTTCCATTTAGGAATAAAGATTAGTCTTCTCTCTGGTAAACAAACTGAAAACACTAGAACAAGTCCATATACTTGAGTGCTTACTGGCTGAGACCAAAATAAATCAACTGATAGTTACACAAATAAAATAACTATTTTGAAAGATTAAAAACACACCCCCTTTGGTTACATTTTCCTTTTTTGTTTTGTCTGTTAACTATTGCCATAATAATGCTTCATAGAGATACTTCCCAAAAACAAGGTGGCTTAAAGCAATAAACATTTATTTAACACACACATCTGCAGGTTGGCATTTTATGCTGACCTGAACTGGATGATTCTTGGGGTCTCAGCGGGGCTTGTTCATCTATCTGGAGGCCAGCTGGCTATTGGCTGATGTAGGGTGACCTCAGCTGGGAAAACTGAGACAATTCCATTTGGCTCAGTTCATTTTCTCATTCTTCAGCAAGTTAGCATAGGTGTGTTCTCATAGTGTGACAGAGGCTTAAAAGAGTAAATAAAAACCAGGGCTTTGAACCAGTTGAAACCAGTTCAGACACAGCAACAAATCGAGACCAGAACAGACCTGAATTTTTAAAATCTGAGTGAACTGGAACGATAAACAGAACAGGAAACATTATGAGTTGACGCCCTGGAATGCGAGACTGAGCAGAGGTGTAATGTAGTGAGCCCTTTCAGGAGTCTGATGCGTGAGACTGGATTATGGACAGGACTGAGGAGAGCGACACACGTTCAAGGTACCGCGGTCAGCCGCCATCTTTAAGCAGGGCACAGCTGTTTCTGACTCTGCGCAAGCAGGAGACTGGTTACTATGCAACGTTTACACAGCCCTTGTTTTCCAAGAGGGAGATTAAGTTCCCAGCAGGGCTTTTTCCCATTCCAGTTGTGATTCCAGTTCACTCGAATTTAAAAAAAATTCAAGTCTGTCCAGTGTCACTTCCTCTGCTATGATTGAACCAGGAAGAAAAACCAGTTCGAAGCCCTGATAAAAACACACAAGGTCTCTTGAAGCACAGGCTTGGAAATGCCACACCAACACCTTTGCTACATTGTAAAAAAAAAAAAAATTTTTTTTTTTTTATTTGCCAAAGCAGGTCCCAGGTCTAGATCAAGGACTAAGTGAGGAAATAGACTCTGCCTCTTTAGTGAAAAAAAAAAAAAAAACTGCAAAGATACATAAAAAAAAAAAAAATTTTTTGTTTGTGAATACAGGGAGGGGTAGAGAACTGAGGCCATCATTAAAATCCATCACACTGGGTGTCTTGCGTCTATAATCGTTTGACTTGGCATCACGTTGCGCACAAGGCATTAGGCTGGTAAAGACTTTTCCAGCGTGAAATAGTGAAAAGGTCATACCCTATATAATAGCAAGTCTGGTTCAAGATTTGCTTCCTTCACCACTTAAGAACTCTGTGACCTTTAGCAAGCTATTTTAACTTGTCTGGAATTCAGTTGCCTCATCTTTAAAATGGTGATAATACCATGTTAGCTGCCTGAAAAAAGGGTGAGTCAGAGGACCTTATGAAATGCTTGACAATTCTAAAACGTGATGATCTTTGAGGTTTTGGGGGCCTAACTCATCAGTAAACATCCGGAATCTGGTCCCTTCTGGTTCCTTAAAGACTCTAAGGCAGCCGAAGTAAAGTTTTGATGATTTTACAAGACCTGCAATTGAGAACTGGCCTGTTCTTTTTTTCTTAATTTATATCTCTTACAAGTAAAACACCAACTTCCTTCGTACAATGACATAAACCTCTATGTAGCAGGAAATAAACAAGAACGGCTGAGAAGACAGAGAAACATGAAAGATCTCTCAGCACCTGGGAAGAAGTCATATTTGTTACTGTCTGTTTTACAGTGCCCATAGAGAGTTTATCTGTAGAACATCTACTGCCCCCAGCCCCCAGTGCTATTTATCTCATGACCATAATGAGGAGTAAATTAATGCCAGGACCCGTTCGTCCTGACTAGCTGTGCTAACACACTAAGCATAAATAGAAAAGACAGGAATAATGCCACATGTAGATTTCATGCTGAGAGTGGGAAAGACAATTTTAAAATTATTTGGATATTCTGCTTATTTGGAAAGTTACAAAAGCAGGAGGGATTTTTACCACTGGGCTGGCTTGAAAGGTAGAAGCTGCAGAGAGTAGGGAATGATGACATTTAAGGATTTTTTTTTTTTTTATACTACCTTTTGTTTATGGAAACCCTGGTGGCGTAGTGGTTAAGAGTTCGGCTGCTAACCAAAAGGTTGGCAGTTTGAATCCACCAGGTGCTTCTTGGAAACCCTACGGGGCAGTTCTACTCTGTCCTATAGGGTTGCTGTGAATTCGGGATTGACTCGACGGCAATGAGATGGGTTGGGTTCTCTTTATAGAGTTCCTGGGTGGTGCAAACATTTAACACACTCAGCTGCTAACCAAAAGGAGGTTCTAATCCACCCAGAGGGGCCTCAGAGGAAAGGCCTGGTAATCTACTTCCAGAAGATCATTCACTGAAAATTCTACGTTCTACTCGACACACATGGGATTGCTATGAGTCAAACTCGACTTGACAGCAACTGGTTTCCATTTTCTCTGTAAGTTTAAAGAAAAAAAAAAATGCAGCATTTCAAATTTTTGAGTAGGTGGCAGGAAAAAAAATCTTTAAAAAACTATATATGTTCCATGTGTCTTCACACAATCTAGGTCTATACCTCAGTCACTGTGCAAGCCACTGTTTCATTACTTCCTTCCCATCCATGTGCTTAAAATTAGGGCCGCCATGTTTCAGGCAATGAGGCAAGTGGAATGACAACCGTGTCTATTTCCCAGGGTTGTGACAACAATCCAGCATTTAGATTGCCACTTGCTCACAGCAGGATGCTAGAGGGCATAAATTTACCACTAAACGGGGATGGCAGGGGAACAGGGATTTTCTGCAGACAGTGCCCTGTAAGAAATTTTGTCCTTCAGGAGAGTATAGAAGGGGTCAAATGAAAAAGGCCAGAGAGTAATAAGGAGACATGCAATTATCTGTAGCTTGTTTAATAATTTTGAGATTCAATTTACCCATCTATTAAGGTAATTTAATAAAACTTTTTTATCTCATCTTCATTTCCAAGGTCAAAATGTATATTAGAGTCAAACAAGCCCAGGCCAAGTCAGTGAACCCAGGGAAATCTCTAATATCTATTTCTCCGTCCATGAAATGGAAACCCTGGTGGTATAATGGTTAAGTGCTATGGCTGCTAACCAAAAGGTCAGCAGTTTGAATCCACCAGGCACTCCTTGAAAACTCTATGGGGCAGTTCTACTCTGTCCTATGGGTTGCTATGATTTGGAATCAACTGAATAGCAATGGGTTTGATTTGGTTTTTTTGGATCCATAAAATGAAAATAATAAAATTACCAATCTCATAGTGTTGCTGTTACAGCATTAACAAGATAAGTGAAGTAAAACAAATAGCAGAGTGTCTAACATTAGCAAGTACTCAAATATTAATTAAAACTATTATGTCAATATCAAACCAAACCCATTACTGTCAGGTCAATTCCTACTCATAGCAACCCTGTGGAACAGAGTAGAACTGCCCCGTAGGGTTTCCAAGGCTGTAATCTTTATGGAAGTAGACTGCCACATCTTTCTCCCATGCAGCAGCTGGTGGATTCAAATGGCTGACCTTTTGGTTAGCACCTGGGTACTTACCCACTGCTCTACAGGGCTCCTTATATCAATAAGTACTAGAATCTGAATACCTACTATTAGCAAAACTTGGTGTTAGATATTCTAGTTGATATAAAGATAAATCAGACATGTATCCTGTCTGCAAGGAACTTAAATACTAACAGAAGAGATGAAATCAGGTCAAGTTGTAAGCTCCATGAGAGCAAAGACCTTGTATGTCTTATTCATCCAATGTCCCTACCACCCAGGACAATTTCTGCTACATAGTAGGTACCCAATAAGCTTTTTTTTTTGTTTGTTATTGCACTTTAGATGAAGGTTTACAGAACAAACTAGCTTCTCATTAAACAATTAGTACACATACTGTTTTGTGACTTTGGTTACCAACCCCACGACATGTCAACACTCTCCCCTTCCCGACCTTGGATTCCCTATGACTAGCTTTCCTGTCCCCTTCTGCCTTCTAGTCCTTGCCCCTGGGCTGGTGTGGCGCTTTAGTCTTGTTTTGTTTTATGGGCCTGTCCAATCTTTGGTTGAAGGGTGAACCTCAGAAGTGACTTTATTACTGAGCTAAAAGGGTGCGTGGGGACCAGGATCTTGGGGTTTCTCCGGTATCTGTCAGGCCCGTTTGTCTGTCCTTTTTATGTGAGTTAGAATTTTGTTCTACATTTTTCTCCAGCTCTGTCTGGGACCCTCTATTATGATTCCCGTTAAAGCAGTTAGTGGTGGTAGCCGGGCACCGTGTAGTTGTGCCGGACTCAGTCTGGTGGCAGGTACCTAACAGACACTCACTGAATGAATGTGTATATAAATAACTCTTTTACCTAGCAACCAGTGGCCGTGAGTTGGTTCCAACTCATGGCAGCCCATGTGTGTCGGGACGGAATTGTGATCCACAGGGTTTTCAGTGGCTGATTTTTGGAAGCAGATCACCAGGCCTTTCTTCGGAGGCACCTCTGGGTGAACTGGAACCTCGAGCCTTTTGGTTAGCAGCCAAGTGTGTTAACCATTTGTACCACCCAGGGACTCCTTACATCCAATTTAAAAAAAAAAATAAAAAACTCATAGTGACCCTATGAAAAACCAAAATGCATTGCCATTGAGTCGATTCCAACT
The DNA here is from genome assembly GCF_024166365.1 of Elephas maximus indicus. Taxonomy (NCBI): domain Eukaryota; kingdom Metazoa; phylum Chordata; class Mammalia; order Proboscidea; family Elephantidae; genus Elephas; species Elephas maximus. Next base: position 10,852,263 of record NC_064842.1, on the reverse strand, counting down.
CTCTGAGTGACCTATAGGACAGAGTAAAACAGCCCCATAGGGTTTCCAAGACTGTAAATCTTTACAGACGCAGACCACCACATCTTTCTCTCAATCCGAGGCTGGTGGGTTCAAAGCCCCAAGCTTTCAGTTATCAGCTGAGCACTGAGCACTTTAGCCGCTGTGCCACCAGGGTTCCTTATACCTGATAATGGTTATTAAAAGGGAATAGGAAAAACACAAGAGAAAACGCAGGTAAGAATCACAGCCTTGAAGGCCAACTGAAGTAACAATTTATCTGTAGTTTCTCATCTGTAATAGAATGATAATAATGGCATTTGCCCTGTCTCCCCCATATAGGTTGCTGCAAAGCTTAAATCAGAGTGTATCTACCTGAAAGAAGCAGATGGAGGAGGCAGGTAACAAAAGGACAGTGACTTAACCAAGAGAGAATAATATTTGCCAAGAGTTACTCAGTGCTTACCAGGGCTATCCACCTTCCTAATCAGCTCCCATGTGTTAACTAATGTTTATCCTTGCAGCAACTCTATGACATCTTCCCAGTGTTGCTCCAAGGTCAAGGTTGCCTTGCCTCCCAAACAGTGCAGAAGCTCAGAACAAGGGCTCCTTCCCTTCTTGGTTACTTTTGTCTATCAGAAAATGCCTGTACTTTCAATCAAGACCATGGCTACTCCATGCTCAGATCTGTCTCTCTTTTTCTAGCAACGACCTTCTCTAACGCTTCCCATCACAAGCTTCATTTCATTCTTTTGACTGCTTCCTGGGAGGAGGAGGAAGGGGAAGAGTGAGCTATAAATATCCCTTCTTAAGTACCCCCCAGAGTAGAACCACCTACCCAGCAGGGCCTGCCTGTGGCGGAGGGAGATGAAGAGACTCCACTGTGGGCCAAGGTTTGCATCTGATCCTTCATCAAGGGGTTTTAAAGGCCTCCTGTGGGGCTGGCTGCTACAAGCCTGAGTAAAGCAAACAGGCCCTAATGAATGGTGTCATTGCAGGGTTTTATCATCTACCTGCTTCACTGTGTCGCCAAGCACTCAAAAGCAAGTGGTGAGCAGATAAAGCACCGGGAGAAAGCTGAGCTGAGAGCTTCCTGGGCCCCTAAACTACACAGCCCTTCGGAGGCCCTGAGGCCCTCAGTTCTTCTGCGGAGCATCCTGTTTGGTCTCGTTATGTCCTTGGGTATGGAAGCACTTTGGAAGCTGGGAAAAGAACAAATGTTCCTATGACCGAGCAACACAGAGAAAAGGCATTCATGGAGTCTGGCTTTCTTTTCAAATAGAGCGAGCCTATTTCCATTTTGCAGGTGTCTGGGTCCAGCTCCTTATACACTGTAAGGGCTGGTTTGCCCAAGGTCGGAGGAGAAACCAGTGACTGGGCTGGGTTCCCCAGCGTTTGCATCAGCAGCTCCGTAAGGCGGCCGGGCAGGGCGGTGCCCTGGCCAGGCTTCCGTGGGTCTGCTGGTCCTGCGCCGACCCTTTCGGAGGTCAACCCTCGGGCAGCACTGAGTTAGCAAAAAGCTGTGCTGGCTTTTGCCAAAGAGCAGACTTTCTCTGGAAACACCCACACAGGCTCGCGGGGGCGCGCGCGCACACACGCACAGACAACCACAAGGAATTTTTATTTTCTCCCATCCCGATCCAGGGTGAGAAACAGCTGCCAAATGAGTCCCTCCGACGGCACCTCCTACAGGACGAGACGCCGGAGCTGCAAACTGTGCTCTGCGGGCGTTTTAATTGTAAATCCAGATGCCCTAACCCTTCGGTTCTCCGCACTGACCTTTCACTCGCAAGTCAATTTGTCAGTCTGCTCCCTGTGTCTGAAGAAATCATCAAAGCCGCCCTGCCGAGGGGTTCCCATAGGCTTCTCTGGATGTGGCTGCAAAGGGGCTGCACCGCGGGAGAGGGGAATGTGGGGGAGGGGCAGCCCCGCTCCCCTGGGGTGCCTGGGTGCGCCCCGCTTCTCGGGGGACCCTTCCTCATGTCACTAAGGGGTGAACACTAAGTGCCTTTGGGGAGGGAAGGAGAAAGCAGCAGAGGCAAGAAAGAGTCCTAAGCCATTGTTTCCATCCCAGGTCCTGGGGTCCGCGCTCTGAGAACCCCCCAGCCCCACCACCGCCCCGGACTTGCAAAGCAGGAACCCAGGGAAAGGAGAGGGAAGCGAGGCCCTCCAGATGCCCCGTAAGCCTGTGCGTGTCTGAATTTGGGAGTCTCAGTTTTCTGCCAACCAGCCAAAGGTCCAAGTCTGGAAATAAACGTTCTTCTGGGTCGAGGCAGGAATACAGACATAGTGAGAGACGCGGTAAGTGTGAGAAAAGGGGCTGGCTGAAGCCAACCCCCTCACCTGAAGTTAGAGGACTCTCAGGGGACCCTAATTGCTACAAAGACCTAACAAGGCCAGTCCTAGCAGCATCCCTCCACTATCCCCAGGTGCTAAGAGCTCCCTCTCTGGTTGGTGTCCACCCAAGCAGCAACCTCAGTTCTAGATCCTTCTTTCCTACACTACGTCCACAACTATACCTCCCCACCACACACACACACACACAGACACACACACACACACACCAGGATTGTTGCCCAGTTCTGGCTCCCTGTGTGAGCTGGGACACTGATTCTTCATCAAAACTTAGTGGAATGCTTTTGTCTTTTTTTGCTTTGCCCAAGTTAGAGAAGCTTTGACCTGAGAACGGTCACTTGAGCAGCTCTCTTTGCCATGCGTATGTAATTTGTCTTACTGTGGTGGCTTGCATGTTGCTATGATGCTGGACACAATGCCACCGGTATTTCAAATACCAGCAAGGTCACCCATGATGAACAGGCTTCAGCAGAGCTTGCAGACTAAGACTAGAAAGAAAGGTCTGGAGATCGACTTCCAAAAATCAGCCAATGAAAAACCTATGGAATGTCATCCAAGACTTCAGCTCGTTGACTTTGGGTGCATCATCTGGGAAGACTGATCACTGAAGAAGGTCATCATGTTCGGTAAAGTGGGCGGCCACCGAAAGCAAAGGCCACGCTCAGTGAGATGGATTGACACAGTGGCCGAAGCAATGGACTCAGACATGTCAGTGATTATGAAGATGGCTCAGGAGTGGGCAGCATTTCATTCCATTATACATGGGGCTACAACAACAACAGCAAGCACCCACTACCCTTCAGTTAGGATTTCATAGTACCTTTTGTTGATTTTGTATTGCTTGTTTGCTATATGGGGAGGGGAGAAGTGAAAAAGGGTTTTTGTCCTGCTTGTTTGCTATGTAGAGGAGAAGAAAAGAAGGTGGACTATTTTGCATAAGAAGCCCAGGGCCTACTGGAAGGTAAGGAACAAGAAACCCATTGCTTAAATATCAGGATTTGCAGCTTGCGAGAAGACCCAGGATGGGCTAGGATGATCCTGATGAAGGTCCAGCTGCAAAGAATTTTAAGACCTAGAAAATAAAATTTCCTGTAGGAAAGAGAGAGGCTACGTTGTCCAGGCTCAGAAGAACAAAGACAATGTCTCCACAGATTAACTGTATTAAAACCGTGGAGGGTGAGTGGAGAAACCTGTTCAAGAAGATTCCTTTGCTTCTAGCAATGACAAAATAATTGGCACCAGACTTAACTTTACACTATAAAACCCGAAACCAAATCCGTTGCAGTGGAGTTGATTCTGACTCATAGCGACTCTATACCAAAAAAAACCCGCTGCCGTCAAGTCGATTCTGACTCATAGCAACCCTATAGAACAGAGTGAAACTGCCCCATAGAGTTTCCAAGGAGCGACTGGTGGATTCAAACAGTCAGCTTTCGGTTAGCAGCCGAGCTCTTAACCACTTTACATTATAAACCTGTTGTTTTTGAGTCAATTAGACTCATAGCGACCCTATAGGGTTTTTGAGGCTGTAAATCTCCGTGGAAGCTGACTGCTACATCTTTCTGCCTCGGAGCTGCTAGTGGTTTCGAACCGCTGACCTTTCAGTTAGCAGTCGATGGCTTTAACCACTGCACCACCTGACTAATACATATATGCGGCAATTGTTATCCACCATTGGACAATGGGCAGTGAAGGACTGTGGTCCCTGAGAAGAAAGGCAGATCACATGGTAAGGCAAACAGTTGCACTAGGGACAAGATCACAATCATAGTGCACTGAGCTGGCATCCAAACAAAGCATAACGGTCCCCACTACATCCAATACGCTCCCTATTTCTCCCTGTTGCAGGCCTGGCACAGGCCTCTTAACAGTTCCTTAACGTGCTAAGCAAGCTCTCAGCTCACTCAAAGCCCTCAACCTGCTGTTTCTGTCCATTGCACTTACCACTACTGGACATGTACTTCTTGTTTGTTTGCTGTCTGCCTCCCCCAAAATAAATGTAAGCTTATGAATTTAAACACTTTTTTTTTTTTCATATCTAAATCCTTATACCTAGGACAATGCCTGGTGCATAATAGGTATTCAACAAATACTTGTTGAATGAAAAATTAAATGAATGAGTGATAGTTTTTTCCACTAAAAATAATTTGTATTTCCTTTATTCTCAATGGGCCCTTTCAGTCTAAGAGGTCTAAGCTGATTTGTATCATTGAGTGGCTCTCTGTAGATCTAACACTATGCATCTATGGCCAAATCCCCCAAATTTCTTGTGTTTTACTGGGGGATTTTAAATGTGCCACAACAAAAAACACCAAGAAGACAAATGTCCAGTGTCTCAATGACGTGTCTGGAAGGGAGAGGGCTGGAATATATTGCGGCTGCCGACTCCAGGAAGTGACCTGACATTATACAAAAAAATAAACCAAATTGTTGTTCTTGTTAGGTGCCATCGAGTCGGTTCTGGCTCATAGTGACCCTATGTACAATGGAACGAAACACTACCCGGTCCTGCACCATCTTCACAACTGTTGTTATGCTTGAGCCCATTATTGTAGCCACTGTGTCAATCCATTTTGTTGAGGGGCTTCCTTTTTTTTGCTGTCTACTTTACCAAGCACAATGTCTCTCTCCTGGGCTGGTCCCTCCTGAAAACGTGTCCAAAATACAAAAGACAAAGTCTTACCATTCTCCCTTCTAAGGAGCATTCTGGCTGTACTTCTTCCGAAACAGATTTGTTTATTCTTCCTGCAGTTCATGGTATAGTCAATATTCTTCGCCGATACCATGGTTCAAAGGCACCAATTCTTCTTCAGTCTTCCTTATTCATTGCCCAACTTTTGCACACATATGAGGCAGTTAAAAACACCCTGGCTTGGGTCAGGTGCACTTTTGTCCTCGAGGTGACATCTTTGCTTTTAAACACTTTAAAGATGTCTTTTGCAGCAGATTTGCCCAATGAAATGCATCATTTGAATTCTTGAGTGCTAGTTCCATGGGCATAGATTGTGGAGCTGAGTAAAATGAAATCCTTGGCAACTTCAATCTTTTCTCTGTTTATCATGATTTTGCTTACTGGTCCAGTTGTGAGGATTTTTATTTTCTTTGTGTTGAAATGTAGTACATACTGAAGGCTGCGGTCTTTGATCTTCATCAGTAAGTACTTCAAGTCCTCTTTGCTTTCAGCAAGCAAAGCTGTGTCATCTGCATATCACAGGTTGTTAGTGAGTCTTCTTCCAATTCTGATGTGGCATTCTTCTTCATATAGTCCAGCTTCTGGGATTATTTGCTCAGCATACATATTGAATAAGTATGGTGGAAGGATAAGCCAAATTAGCATGCCTTTAACTAGGTGGGAAAAGAACTCACCCTAAATCAAGTTAGTCAAAGTTCATCGAATCAATCCCCACATGACAGCTGGGATTCACTTCAAAGGACAATTTTACTTGCTTCACAGTGAGGATTTATTCATGTTGTCCCCTAAACCAGTCATAAGAAATAATGTTTTCAGAAGGAGAAGACAAAAAAAGAGACTGTGGACAGCCACTGCAGTGGAAACCACAGGACTAACAAGGCTTTGGGGAAAAGAGGAATGATGCTGCAAGGCAGTGACCAACCCTAATGCAGCCACATGGTCTACCAACTTCATGAGCCAGGACTGCATCAAGGTTATCCAATGGAGTAAATGGCACCTTGAGCCATTGTACCACTCAAGGTTCTTGGTGACAATAGGAACTGACTCTGGACATCTTACGTCAAAAATAAATGTATTGGAACGATATTGGCTAGCTTCTGAATCAAAAGGAAGGCTGGAAAACTTGACTAAGAAAACCAGTGGGAATCAAGGAAGGTTGGGCAGCCAAGAATATAGCCGACCTCACAGCACTGAAACAACCTGGTCAAAATGTCACCAGTTCTGGATAGACGCTAATGCTTCCATCGTCACCACATCCACGTTGGACACTAGCCGACCCACCTCAGGAATTCCTACTGGGCTGATTCTGCCATCATAAATTGCCCTTTTCTTACCTGCCCTGAGTTTCAAAGTTCTGAGTAGGATCCTGAATTCAACTGGCTAAGTCTAGGTCTCATGGTCACGCTGAGGTCAGGAAGCAGGGGGAGGAAATATCTGCCTCCCTTGATTTCCTCCAGAAAGTGGGATCCTACTCTTCCACCTGCTCTGAGATTCCTTCCAAGTAAGAATGTTCAGATCCTAGAGAGCCAGGTCTATGTTCAATCTATTCCTTTGGCTGACCTGCCTCTTACAAATGTTCCCTCCCAAATTTACACTTCCCAAAATATTCCTATGCAATGTAAGTAACCCACCTCATATAACCAAAAACATACTCCCTCTTTCCTCAAAGAAAGAAAATACAAAGTTTATTTTTTATTTACTCCCTCTGGTCCAGGTTCTCTGGCCATTGTGCATTCTTCGTATGCTACAAACCATCTTGAATTCCTAAAACTGAAGACTAAATAGCAATTATAATCACCAGTGATACACTCTGTACACAATAGACATTTCTACATACATACATAAAACCATAGCTGACATTTGTGGCTTTTTCCCTCACTGCCATTCCATGTTCTCTCTGCCTCAGCTAGCGCACAGTAGGACAACCTAAACTTAAATCTTCACTCTGTAGAAATCAGATCCCTTGTTGGTCCTTTTTGTAAAAGCCTGTTACAGTATTCTATTCATTGTTACTACTGAAAATTGTAGTACAAGGAGGTACCCTTGGGTCCCATTTCTGGCCCTCCCTATTTATGTATTTATTTATTCACCTATTTATTTGTTTCCTTATTTACGTATCAGGATCAGTAAACCCTGCAAACATGGCAACTTTCTTTTTTTCACAGTATTTTGAGAATTTCTTAAATGTCCCAGTGGCAATTTCAGCTCCCAATTTTGTATAATTATTGTAACATCCCTTGGTGGAAGCAATTCTCCATTGGGTACTAAAATCGCCTAACGAACCGAGCTCAGAGACAGAAAGAAAAATTTTGATAATGGGTCACTAGATGTAATTGTGAGCGGGTCCCTTCTTCTTTCTTCCCTGAGGTTCCTAAATTTGAGTGTTCTTGCACTGGGAGCAAAAGTGCCATTTATTCACCATTAATTCAAAGTAAATACTCCTGTAAGACAGTACCCAAGTTTGCAAGGTGCTGTCTACCGGCTAGTAGCCAATTCCCTCTTTCTGTAAGGGTAGTGGCTTCTGAGTAGTGAAATGCATGGTTAGACCAATGGATTCTTTGGCCACCAACCCATCAGTTTATTTTTTTGTGAAGGCATTTCCTTAGTCAGAGGCAAGCTAGAACTTCTCATTTATAATCATAACTTTTACTAGAGATCAGTTTGTTTAAATTATTTTGAAAGTTTATTTGAATGACGTTATCCTTATATTAGCAATAATCTTTAATGTTATCTCCGGGAATTTGGAAAATAAATGTCAAGAAACTCACAATGATTACATAACAAAAGCAATGTAGACTAGGGATTCCATATGATGTTTAAGAATTTAAGTAAGTTTGTCTAATGGAAATGTTAGGAGAAGCACAATTGGGCGGGGCGGGGGGAACTAAATATGGAATAGCTGTCTGTTTCAAGGATGATAATTTCTGTTCCTTTTTTTTTTTTTTTCCATGATAGAAGGGGTCCAGTATAAATGATTTCTACCAAGCTGTTGACTCCATCTGCTGGTATAGTGCCTTCCTGGTGCTCAGGCTTGGTTGCTACTGCTGGCCAGTAGGGGAAAAGGCACTAGCCAGGTCAGCACAGCTGGAGGAAGTCCTTGTCATTAACTTCATACCTAACCTTCCTCCCTGCCACCATGATTGTCGTGTTTATGAGTCCATTGACCAAGCACTAGGGAAAGAATCTGGGACTTCCCAGAGAAAGTCATTTTGTCCTTCTGACCATTTATCCTCCAGTGGGGGCCTTTCATGAGCATGCAGACGGGCCACAAATACTCTCCTACTCTGGGCTCAGTCTAAGATGTTTACCCAACTTCTTCCCTAAACTTCCCCATGGCCAATTCTCCAACATGATTCCTTCCAAGTCTCTGACCACCTGGCCACACTATTAGCCACTGTCTCGGAATTGCCCTTTGCTGTCGAGTTGAGTCCAACTCAGAGCGACCCTACAGGACAGAGTAGAGCTGCCCCATACGTTTCCAAGGATCGGCCGGTGGATTCAAATTGCCAACCTTTTGGTTAGCAGCCTAACACTTAACCACTGAGCCACCTAGATAATTGCCTGGATAATTAGATGTACCCCTTAACATCTAGTCCCAGGAGAATTTTTACTCCCAATTGTGCTTTGGGACCACCCTTGAGTGGAGCTAAGGAACTACAGCAATTTACAACGAAGAAGATTGACTGGCCCACGGCCATATACTAGATGGGAGAATGGGACCAGCCAGAGGGAGAACACTGAACTCATCTAGGACCCCACAGGGAACGGACCTAGGAAGGGGCCTGGATGGGGCATTCCTACAATTATGTTTGAAGGAACCCTGGGCTGAAAGCTGCCGCTGTTGTGACTCACATTTCCCTTGGTTGTGCCCCTAATTCCACGGGAAAACCCCATCAAACTGCACAACACAACAGCCACTCCTCATCTCAACATCTACCCTCCAACAAAAACAGAGGCAGTCAAAATACATCCTGCCTCTGTGGTGGGCAGAAATCTGCAGAAATTCAGGGGGAAAAAAAAAGCCTTTGGAAATGGTTTTATTTCTGAGAAATTTAATTTCCAAAGCTTCCCCCAGTAACCACATTTTCTTGGAGTTCAAGATCAGAGATCAACTACCCTGGTGGCCTTTTAACCCTAATTAACCCACTAGCCCATTTGGTGCCCCCACATCATTTAACTATGTGATAGATCTTATAAAAAGATGTGGCCTCTAGTCTGTCAAATGTTGCAGATTCCACAGTTCTTGCTCAGGCCACTTCCTTCCCTACGGAGCTGCTGCCTGACTTTTCCAAAGCTGATATTAATATCACAGACCATTATAATATAGTTATTTTCATGGAAGGCAGAGAGGAAGTCACGTGGCATTAATTGGTCCCAGGGGGTCCTGAAGGTCTCCATTTAGCATGTTGTTTTTACTCGCATAAGCAGCAATGAAGTGGAAACAGTGAGGAAGTCACTGTGATTGTATTAAATAAGGATTTTTTTTTTCTAAGACTTGTTTAGTTAATGAGTCATTATTCTTTTTTTAATTGTATGAACACATGTAGTAGTTGGGTCAAAGGTACACCTGCGCTTTCTTGAATGCACGCACACAGGCGTGCACACACGCTATCTAGGCCGCTGTTTGCCTTATTTTGACCTCGGCTGTGATGTCAGCTTATTGAGACCCAGAGAAGCTAGGCAACGTATGTATGTGTATACGTGTTGTCATTCGGGGGAAAGGAATTCAAAACTCCTGAGCGTAGAAAGATTTATTTCATCCTCTTTAAGTTACTGAGTCAGGAAGGTTTTGTGTCAAAGTACTGATATCACCACTATTCGCTACTCTGTGTTTGTGTTATAAACTTTACTTTTCAGAAATTCATACGTCATTTGTTTTGACCTCTACAGTGGGCCTGCAAGGTGGGTAGGGCCAGAATTATTATTCTCATTTTTCAAATTAGGAACTGATGTCACAGTGGTTAAAAAATCATGTAGCTAATAAGTGATGCTCTGAAAACCCAAAAGACCCACGAAACTCACTGCGTCGAGTTGATTCCAACTCACAGCAACTCTATAGGACAGAGTAGAACTGCCCCGCAGGGTTTCCATGGCTGTAAATCTTTATAGACGCAGACTGCCCCATCTTTCTCCCACAGAAAAGCTGGTGGGTTCAAAACACTGACTTTTCGGTTAGCAGCCAAGCCCTTTAACCACTGCACCACCAGGGCTTCTGAAAACCCAAAGGGACCCAACGAAGTTTGGGGACTCTAAAGGTATCTTGTCGTGGCTTAGAGGCCTTTATGGGTTGGATGATGAACACGGAAAATTTTTGAGACCGAGCCTGAGTTGTTGCCAAGTTCTGCAAGCCCTCTTCTCCTCCCCAGGTAATTCTACACACTAACTCTATTTCCTTGGGGTTGTCTCCATTAACCGTGGAGTGATGAAATTCCATTTTGGAATCAACCAGTCAGTTGAATGTGAACACAAGAACAAGCAGAGGAAAAGCCCTCTTAAAATATTTTCTGTTTGAAGGTGTTGATGTTAGAATAACTCTTTGGTTCCTCCAGCGTGAGAAAGAATTCTTTTGACAAAGACACGCCAGAAAAGCGTCTATTAAGTATCCCTCAATGTGGCAGAGGTCATGGATTGTGACTTCTACTCTCTTGAAGATTCTAAAATAAGAATCAATTTCTCTCAGTCAACGGAGTTTTAATGTGGTTCACCCTGAAGGCCAAATGTTTATATGGATAAAATTTTATAATTCCTTCTGCAACGCTAATAAAGTTCTATTCTCGTGGTCAACAGGTCAGTCAGTCAGGTAGAAAACAAACATGCATATACTTAATTCAGTCAGATCAAGGTACTAAAAAGCCATTCAGTTCCCACAAAAGCCAGTTAACTTCACATACAAATGAAAACCTGTTGCTGCTGAGTCAATTCTGGCTCGTCGGGACCCCCTGTGTGCCACAGTAGAGTTGTGCTCTATAAGGTTTTCAGTGGCAGACTTTTTGGAAGTAGATTGCCAGGCCTTTCTTCTGAGGTGACTCTAAGTGGACCTGAACCGCTGACCGTTCAGTTAGTAGCCAAGGATGTTAATTGTTTGTGCCACCCAGGGACGCCAATAAAAACAGAGACAATTCACAAATGAATGAAAGCTGCTTCGGGACCAGAGTGACTCCTCCTCCTGGAACTCAGTCACGTAGCCTTTGCACAAATGCCCACATATGTTGCCCCCAGGAGACAGGACAAGAGGCACAGCTCCATTCAAATCATCACCGTCACCATCAGAGTGACTAAGAGGGCTGTTCCTACAGGTGGTTTTAAACCAGGTTCATCTTCACAGAGGAAAGCTTATTATCAGATGGAGCTTTCAGAGCCTGGGTAGAAACCATTCTGCAAAGGAAATCCAGAATCACCACCAGTACCCCCTGGGGTGGATCAGTACCTAAGCTGCTGGGCAATGAAGGAGTGTTGACTAACTGTCCTAGTTTCCTAGTGCTACTGTAACAGAAATATCACGAGGAGGTGGCTTTTAAAAAACAGAAGTTTATTTTCTCACAGTTTAGGAGGCTAGAAGACTGAATTCAGGGCACCAGCTACAGGAGACATCTGTCTTTCTATCAGCTCTGGGAGACAATCCTTGTCTTGGCTTCTGTAGTCCCAGCATTCTTTGGTTCCTTGACGACATTCACACAGCATCTATCTTCTCTCCGTTTTGCTTGCTCCTGTGGCTCATTTGCTCTTTTTCTAACTCAGAGGGGATCAGGTTTAGGGCACGCCCCACACAGATATTACCTCATTTTCATAACAAAAAAGCCCTATTGCCAAACAGGATTACATCCACAGGTATAGGGGTCAGAATTCCAACACATATTTTGGGGGGACACAAGTCAATCTATAACGCTAATGATTCAGGATGAGTAATCCAGCTCGTGACTGGACTAAAGCCATCGAGTCTCCTCCTTCTCTCCCCCCCTTGAACATTTAATTGCCAATTAATCATGTAGCTAATGAGCGATGGTCTAAAAATCCAAAGGGCTCCAATAAGACTTGGAAACTGTAAAGGTATCTTGTCATGGCTTAGAGGCCCTCATGGGTTGGATGGTGAATACAGAAAGTTTCGGAGACTGAACTTGAGCTGATGCCAAATTGATTTAACTGCTCATAAAACATCCATGGAGTCAGTTGGAGCAGTAAGTGACAAATGAGCTCATATAGTCTACTTGGTTCCTTTTGAGTTCCTTTTGGTTCCTTTTGAGCAGCAAGTGACAAATGAGCTCATGTAGTTAAAATGTTTTAAGAGGAGAAGGCTGAATTTATTGACTAGCTTGTGGCTTAGGGGTCATCTGTGTGTTTTGGTTGCCCATACCATCCATGCCCTGATCAGAAGGAGAGTCCCAGAAGCAGAGAATGGAGGAGCTGTAAGAGATAGGGTCGAATTAGTTTTTCATCTTCTCCTATTCAACAGATGGAGAAGCTAATACCCAGAGAGCCAAAAAGGACTTGGCCAATGTCACAGAGCTAGTTATAGGGGCTAGAAAAAGGAAGCACAGAATTCATTTAATATTTCATAACGGCATTGATTCTATTGAACCCATACATATTCAATAAGTTTCATCTCTGGCTTGGTTTATTGATAACAGTCGTTTTCCATCACAATGTTGCAAGGACAATTTTATAAACCATCTGTTAATAATATTTTTAGGAGCACACTATCCATCAGGTAATCATACAGTGTGCTATGAGGTGGCATGCCTTTTGTTTTACGGAAGGGAGCAGAGTGAGATATAGCTGATGACCCAAACATGGAAATGCCTCAGAGCCATTAGCCAACCTGCTACTGTTTCCGCAGAGAGATCTTAAAGGACTGCACAAAGAGAAGGCAGCTGTTCTCCTTGGGAGGTAGGGAGAGGGAGGGAGGAGGTAGGTCAGTGAGAATCATGAATCTCTCCATCCACCCATTTTCTTCTCACTGTGCAAACTCTCCCCTTCTTAAGTCTGGAAGGTGTGATTTTAAGTTTTGCAAAACCTTGAAAAAGGAAACGTTCTCTGTTGACACTGAGAGGTAACAGGGCTTTACCTGGGGCGAGATGAAATTCCAGTTCTACTTGGGACTGCTTTAATTTCAATTCATAATAAAGCCCTGATACAAAGCTGTGCTACAGACAGTCCATAGAGAACTCAAAGGCAGAAAGGCCCCTGAGGAGCGAAGTGGGCAAAGGAAGGGACTCTTGCATAGGAGGGGATAGGAAGAATACAGGGAGGAAAAGAAGAATGGACTCCAGCAAACAAGCCAGGTTCTCTTCAACCCTTGGAAAAAAATCAAGAAAGAAATAGTAATAACACTGCAGATTGAAGAAAAGCCAAGTAAGCAATCCATGATGATAGCTTGCCCTACGGATTCGTAAAAAGTAACCTTGGAGAAGAGTACAGGACCAACAGAATTCCAGAGGAAGCTGACGTGAGAAACATACCTCTCATTTGCTCCTTTGGGTATAAAAAATAGGTTTTGGCAGCCTGGGGTTGCCTCAAATATCCTACTGGCCAGATTCAGTTCTGCCATTTAGAGTTTGATATATGTGACACACTGTTAATTAAACCTCTTAACATAACTTTATGGGAAGAATGCTTTGTCTGGTATTTCAGACATTCCTAGGATTCAAGGGAAGAAGATTCTACTACCCAGCAGATTCCCAAGAAATTAATTGCCAAGACGTTTCCAAAATGCCCTTGGTTAATGAAGCTGCCTCACTATTTCAGAAGTGAGAAACTTCTGAATGGTTTTCTGTTGTTTTTGTTTTCCCTTCCTTCTCCTTACCCCAGTTTGCTTCTTGGTAAATTGCGGAGGGTTGGGAGAAATTCCATAAATGCTGAGGGACATCAAAGAGAGTGTGAAAACATGGAGGAGAGGATCCAGGAGGAAAGGAGGCAAGGCACTCAGTGTGAGGCAATGGAGTCCGGGAGAGGCCAGGGCAGAGCCTCCTGGAAATGGCTGCTCCTCACGCTGGCTTGGTCTAACACAGCCAGGAAAAATGCTCAGAAGAAAGAACAAGTCATGGCTGTAGTTTCCTTCAGTCTTAATATAGAAGGCCGCCAAAGGTTCAAAACAATTTTAGAAAGAGAGCAGCAGGGCGGGGAGGGAAAAGTATTGTGTGCCACTGAGGAAATGAAGGGAAGGGCAAACAATATTGTTTCACTGCGGCTGCTACAATCTTTGTGGGCCCTCGGCTCTGGTCAACTGCATCCTCCTGACCCTAAGACATTTATTGTTAAATTTTCTTTAAAAAGAAAATCTGCCTTGGATGGAACTCTCTGAGTTATTCTATTTCACAACAAACTATTTATGGCTAAACTCCTAGTACTTTGACGTGTTTATGCCATTTAGAGGGATGAATAGACAAAATCACAAGTCTCATTTCCCTTCTCCCTGAGTCCGTATGTAATTAAAGTGATTGAAGAAAGAAAATCCGTCTTCGCTTTGTAGAAATTGAATTTTGCCAATGCTCAGGAAAAACAACTGTGGAAAATCATTAGAAATCAATTTAAAAAAAAACACTACAAATATAGTTTTCTTTCCATTGATTGTTCAGCTGTTTATCCTTTTATTATATGAATTTGAGGATGACCTGTCTCCTATAAAATGGGACATTATCATTACACATGCATATATGTTTATTAACTCTAAAACCAAAAGACCTCAGTTACTGTATCCTTCCTCCTTCTGTTGGCTGGAAGTCTGGCTTATCATGCCTGTCAAAGGATGTGATCGGACTATGTTTGGGAATAGGCAATCAACCATCGTAAAGGTATCAATAAGGAGCCCTGGTGGTGCAGTGGTTAAGCACTCAGCTGCTAACTAAAAAGTGGGTGGTTCAAACCCACCAGCCACTCAGCAGGAGGAAAGACCTGACAGTCTGCTCCCATAAAGATTACAGCCTATGAACCTTGTAGGAAAGTTCTACTCTGTCATACAGGTTCTCTGTGATTTACAATCTACTCAACGGCACACAAGAGAGCAACAAAGGTAGCAATACGTATTAGTTATCTATTGCTGTGTAACAAATTATCCCAATACTTAGTGGTTTAAAATGGCAAACAATTTCTGTAGATCAGGAATCTTGGCGAGGCTCAGGTGGCTCTGGCTCAGGGTCTCTTACAAGGCTGCATTCTTTCACATTCAGGAGTCATCTGGGACTGCAGTCACCTCAAAGCTTGACTAGGGGAGGATCCACTTCCAACTTCACTCATGTGGCTGTTGGCAGGCCTTAAGTTCTCACTGGCTGTTGACCAGATTCATCAGTTATTTGCTACATGGGCCTCTCCTTAGGGCTATATACAATATGGCGGCATGCATCCCCCAGCATGAGGGTTCCAGGAAAGACAGAGAACAAGAGAGTGACCTGTGGTGGAAGCCACAGTCTTTTTATAACCTCATCTAAGAAGTGACATCCTATCACTATTCTATTCATTAAAATTGTGTCGGGGGAGATGAGAGGGCAGAGGGGGTCAGAAGCTGGCAGAGTGGACACGAAAATAAGAGAGTAGAGGGAAGGAGTATGCTGTCTCATTAAGGGGAGAGCGATTAGGAGTATATAGCAAGGTGTATATAAATGTTTGTATGAGAGACTGACTCGATTTGTAAACTTTCACTTAAAGCACAATAAAAATTAAAAACAAAAAAAACAGTGTGTTGGTAAGTTCAGCGCACACTTAAGGGGAGAGACCGACCAGGAGACGAGGAACACTGAGGGGCATCTTAAAGGCTGCCTACCACGCAGGTCATGACCCAGCACCCCTAAGATATCAAGGCTTCATAAAATTAGTATTTAAATCAGTTTACTTCTGTTAACCCAGAAAAATAACAGTCAAATTAAATTTAAAGTGACTTATGTGCAGGTAACTCGTAAAAGCCACAGTCTGAATGATCTGCCAAATATTGGAAGGAAAGTATGACAAATTCCCTGTTATCATCACTAGCAAATTAAGAAACTACGGATAAATAGTGCCTTCATTCTGAGACATTGGTCATGCTACATTGGCTCCGCTTACACGTCAGTCATTTGGCGAATGTAGCAACTTGACACATGAACCTTCCCAAGACTTCATCTCTGAACAATTTATCACTGAACACACACAGTATAAATGTTACTAATCCTACTAGTGTGTGTGTATGTGTGTGTGTGTAATAAAAAGACAAAAAGGTTAACCATGTTCTGTACACGATGCTGAACATCTTTTCAACTTTTTGCAACCATACACTCCATAGCACAATAAAAGCCTGTCAACCACTGTACAGAAATTGTGGACCTTGGTCATGTTCTCCTGGATTAATGGGAATTGTAAAAATCAAACAGAATTTAGAAGCAGCTAAATAATAATTTAGGAGGGACCAGTCCCTGGAGACTCTGGTGGTGCGGGGGTTAAGAGCTCAGGCTAACCAAAAGGTTGGTAGTTTGAATCTACCAGCCTGCTCCTTGAAACCCTATGGGGCAGTTCTACTCCGTCCTATAGGACCACTGTGAGTCGGAATTGACTTGATGGCAATGGGTTTTAGTTCCTGGAGAAGGGCATCATGCTTGGTATAGTAGAGGGTCAGCCAAAAACAGGAAGACCCTCAATGAGATGGATTGATACAGTGGCTGCAACAACGGACTCAAGCATAACAATGATTGTGAAGATGGCGCAGGACCGGGCAATGTGTTGTTCTGTTGAGCATAGGGTTGCTGTGAATTGGAACCAACTCGGGCCTCTAACAATAACAACAAAAATAATTATTTTTAAAAAAGAAAGAAAAATAAACAACTCCAAAGAACTTGATAGCCAATTGGAATTTGACTTCCTGATCTTTTAAGGAAATTTGCTCTCTTTGATTTGATTTTCTACTCAGAAACTTAAAGTTTTATGACTTAGAGTTCATCTGTATTCTGGAGAACTTTTTAGGGCAAGGTAAATACAAGCATAATATTCTTTCCTATAGCTACAATGATATGACACATTTTTAAAGTAAGATGGAATATGTTTCCATCTCGCTGTGTTCCTTTGTGAAACCCAAGTGCAAAAGAGCCCGTAAATGGCAATTTCACTATCTGTCGTCCTAACTACCAACCACTTTCTCTAATCCGTGCATTCACTTTGTCCTTAATCAGGATCGAGCCCTGGTAGCCCAGTGGTTAACAGCTTGGCTGCTAACCTTAAAGGCTGGCCTTTTGAATCTACCAGCTGCTCCTTGGAAACCCTATGAGGCGGTTCTACTCTGTCTTATTGGGTCAGTATAAATTGAAATCGACTCGAAGGCAACGGTTTTTTGTTTGTTTGTTTTTAACCAGGGTGCTTCTAAGGGGGATGCTTCTACCTCTGTAAGTGTGCCATGTGATTACAACTTGGAGAAGGCTTTTGTTCTCTTTATTTGGAATCCTTAAAGCTAATTCATTTAGTTGTTAGAAATGAAGCAAAGTTGCATAGTTATGAAAACTGTTGGGAACGTAAAAGCATTTGGCTCCTTTCCTCTGATCCAGAAGGTACTGTGTGTTCTTTGGATCCCAGACAACTTTTCGGGCAGCTCCAGATAAGGTATCCAATAACTTCACTCTGTGTCCCCGCTTTTGTTGCCCTCAGTCCAGAGAGAGCTGGATAGCTGCCTCCTAAATAATTTTATTGTGAGGAAAGTTATTATGAAAATGTCCTCCACTGGTTTTCACTGACCTCTAAAACACACTCCCTAATTAAGTGCAAATGGGAAACTGACTTGGAGTAGGTTGTCCCTGATTTTGGACTTGGGAGAAGTATTAAAGTTTACGAACTCGATATGCAAGCTCCATCTGCCAAACGAGCAATTTTTATTTCATTTGGTGACTGCACTGAGATTATATAATGCTCCTCAGAAATCTCTGAATGCCGAAGATGCGTAAACCATCTGTCTATGTTGAAGAGTCAAAGAATACACTGCCCCCGCAATGCGTCTCCGGGCACAACTAATTATTTATCCAGACCAATTTCATCACAGGGTTCTTTTTTTTTTTAAAAAAACATTGAGTTTCTACATAACTATAAAAGTTTACTGTACGAAAGAGGCAATGGTCATATTCGTGCTCTCACATCCTTTTATAAGAGGGTTATTCAACTTTAACATTTCAAGAAGTCTGAAGAGCTGGCAGAGGAGGAGAAAGGAAGGGAAATTGAATTTCACCTCCACCATCTTGTCTTTCCCTCCCCAGCCAGCAGGGGGCAGAAGTAACAGAGGACGTGAAACTTGCTTTCTTCTCTGAATGTGAAGATACGCAAAGGAGGAGGGAAGGTGAAGGTCACATGAGGTTTCTCTGCCCTCCCACCAACAAGAGTCAGCCTTAGGTGTAGTTCAGAATTCCAGCTCTACTATCTCCTAGCTTTTTATGAGAAATCTTTATGATGATAATAATAGTAACTAATATGTTTTGAGGCCATGCTCTGAACCGGGCACTGCCTTCAAGACTTCACATGCATTCTTTTACCCTACCTTCTGGCAAAGCAGGATGAAGTCGGCTTTGTTATTATTTGTTTTACAGATAGGGAAACTGAGGCTTGCTCAAGCTTACACAGTTAAAACCAACAACTAACTAGCTGTGAGAACTAGAATACTCATCCACTGGCCCAGGCATCAAGCCCTACTCTTATTAGATTGGTTTTTGTGTTTTTCTTTTTCTTAACTTTTTTAAAATTTTATTTATTTTGTTGTTGTTATTTTCTAAATTCTTGAATGTGACAATGCAAATGCCAGTATTTTTCGTTGTTTTCTTCCTTCCCAAATTATAATACATGAATGCATAATTATGTGTGAATTTAAAAGCATCTGTGTTGTCCATCCAAATAATTCAAGAAAAGAACAATTTTTCCCAAATTTCACAAACTGGCTAGCCATGACAATGTTACTTGGTTATGTTACTCACATAGATATGATATAGCCTCCCTTTCCCTTCATAGTGTCGCTACAAATCCAAGTATGCTATGTGTTGCCCTGACCCTCTGTAGTCATTCGGACAGAGTAGAATAGAGTTCGCAGCCAGGGTTTTAGTGAGACAGACGGGATGGCATCTTAGCTCTGGCCTTCCCTGTCTGAGCCTCGGCGCCCTCCTCTGTGATAGTTGAAGGCTCATTCAGTTGTCGTGGGGGTTAACCAAGCGAATGCTGGTAGACTAGTTAGCCTGGCTCCAGCACACGGGAAGTACTCCATAGCTGTTATTATCGTTCTGACATAACGTCCAACTTGGAAAACAAGTGGAGAATTCAAACAAGCCTCCAGATGTTTTGGTCCTGGATGCCAGAACCCCAGATGTTTGGGAGACCTCAGATAATTAATTGTATGTGTTGGTGTGCACTGTAGGGTTGGCACAATGGGATCACAGGTAGCTTCTGAGGGCGGATGGGGGTTAATGTTCTCCCCATTCGTGCACAGTCGTCCTTTGTTAGGAACTAAAAATACAAAGGTATAAAGGCTTCCCCTTTCCAAGTCTGCTGAAAAGATTACCGATAGTCAAAAAGCAACTTTTTTTGTTAAGGCACTTAAACTCCTTTTAAAATCTTAAATGAAAAAAAGAATATTTCTTTATTTCCTGTACTTTCTTTTCAGCTTTAAAATGCATCGCAGAAATCTAAATATGATGCAATGCTATTGTCTTCACTTTAGTTTAATCCTAAACAAGCCAGCCTTGAAAATAAAGATACAAGGTTTCTCAGGCTGTCTTAGGGTTTTGCTTGCTGTTGTCTTGCAGATACATACTGTTGTAAACAGTTAGCACCTGGCTCAAAAGGAATAACGTTTTATAAACTGTAAATTCCTCTAAGCAACAAGCTTCATGTTAATGATCTGTCCGCATTTAATAAAACCTAACTGATAAAAATCAGAACTTATATAGTAAATACATATTAAAAAAAAAAAAAAAAAACTAGTCACCATCAAGTCATCCCCAACTCATGGAGACCCCATTTGTGTCAGAGTAGGTTTTAGATGGCTGATTTTTTGGAAGCAGTTTGCCAGGCTTTTCTTCTGAGGCACCTCTTGGTGGACTTAAACCACCAATCCTTCAGTTAACAGCTGAGCATGTTATTTATGTGTACCATCCAGGGACTCCAGGAAATACATTACCCTTTGCCATCGAGTCAATTAGTGACGCTATGGAATAGAGTAGAACTGCTCCAATAGGGTTTACAAGGAGCAGTTGGTGGATTCCAACTGCTGACCTTTTGATTAGCAGCCATAGCTCTTAATCACTGTGCCACCAAGGCTCCAAAATACATTAGAAGGTAATTATTTGTATCATAGAATAATTGATCATAGGAAATAATTAAATAATATTTGACCTAATAATTTCTTAAAATAACACAATTTCAAACATTTAAGTTTTCTCAAACATTTCTATTTCACTTGCCTGTTTGTTTTTTACAATCTTCTTCTTCTTCTTTATAACTGTACAGAATATACACTGTTTAGCTTCAGAAGGTCATTGCTTTGTATTTTGTTTTTGTTTTGTTTTTTAATGCTCAAATGAGGCAAAATTATTCTTTTATAATGGTTTGGAGTGTTAAAAAAGTAGCATGTTGAATTTTCCTAAAATATATCTCCAGATCCTGGGTGCTGTAGCTTATCAGTCAAAAGGGGCAGGGTGGACAGCTTAGACGTCAAGATTTTTTTAAACAAGAGTTTTCCACAAAAATTACAAATTACCCAGTTCCAATGGGCTTTGTTTTTCTAAAATAAGAATCCAATACTTTTCCTGCTTTCGAACATCAAAGATGAACTATTAGACAAGTCAGCAGAGAAACCACTGGGCTGGAAACAATGTCAAGTCATGAGCTGAACTACCACCCCAAAATAAAGGGGCAACAGTCTAGATTCCCCAGCTAATCAGCTGTGTGTGGGTTGGTGCAATCTGAGAACCAACGTTGTCCCCTCAAATACCCTTGGAAATCCCTTTATTGATTAGATTGATCAAGACTGGAGAGGAAGCCCCAGTCTATCCCCTCTGGTTATAGGTGTGCCTAAGGGAGAAACCAAAAGGCGAAGGTGGTAAACAACACAGCAGTGACCAGAGAGGTGTACATCTGAGGGAACTTCTTTAATTTTCTTATACCCTGTCATGTACTGAATTGTGTCCCCCCAAAAACATGTGTCTCAATTTGGCTATGCCATGATTCCCAGTATTGTGTGATTATCTACCATTTTGTCATGTGTTGTGGCTTTCCTATGTGTTGTAAATCCTAGCACTATGATGTTAATAAGATAGACTAGTGGCAGTTATGTTGATGAGATCTATAAGACTAGATTGTGTCTTAAGCCAATCTCTTTTGAGATATAAAAGAGAGAAGTGAGCAGAGAGACAGGGGGACCTCATACCATCAAAAAACAAGAGCCAGGAGAAGAGTGCATCCTTTGAACCGGAGGGTCTCTGTGCTGAGAAGCTCCTCCACTAGGGTAAGGTTGATGACAAGCGCCTTCTTCCAGAGCCAACAGAGAGAGAAAGCCTTCCCCTGGGGCTGACAACCTGAATTTGGATTTGTGGCCTACTAGACTGAGAGAATAAATTTCTCTTTGTTAAAGCCATCCACTTATGGTATTTCTGTTATAGCAGCATCTAGATGACTAAGACATACCCATGGCACAGAATACCCTGTGGAAATATTACTGAACTTACTGAACCAATTAGACAACTCAGTGGCTATCACCAACATGGCTCAGTAGTTAAAGTACTCAGTTGCTAACCAAAAGGTTAGTGGTTCAAACACACAAGTCACTCTGCAGGAGAAATATGTGGCAGTCTGCTTCTGTAAAGATTTACAACCTTGGAAACCCTATGGGGCAGTTCTACCCTGTCCTATGGGATCACTATGAGTCGGAATCGACTTGATGGCAGTGCGTTTGGTTTTTAGGTTTTGGTGGCTGGCACCTATCACATAATAGTTGTTCAATGAAAGTCCGATGAATTAAACTGAGTCTAGGCCAGACATTTTTTTCTAAGGAAACTGATGGTCTCAAAGGTGTAAGTGAATTGCCCAGTCAATCAGCTTTCTCAGCAGCATAGCTGTGTCTTCAGGCTTTCAGTCCAAGACTTGCAAATTCTCTCCCATGTCACCTTTGTTTCTCTTCTTTTGGCCAAGAGGACAGTGGGAATGGAGGGGTGAATCTAGGTCACAGGTCACTGTGGAGGTGAGGGCCATGGCAACCACTCTCTGGCTCTGCCTTTAGTGGCTTCATCCCATGGTGATGCAACTTTCCGGCCCTCAAAGGACTCCAATGGCATCCCAGTGGCAGTTCTGAGATGCTGGAATCCAAATGAGCTCATCAGAAACGACCCATATAGGGAAAAGACAAAAAATAATGCTGTATTTAAAGACAATGTACATCAAGATCCAATTATATCTATTTTATAAGGAAGAACGATCACAATCTTTACTACAATTTAATATAATTAGGAAGGCAGTACATTTTCTGAACTCACCCTTCATCATAACTTCATTGTGTTTGGGCCACCCATTATAGTAGGAGGTGACAATGTTGAAAATGTCCCCAATTAGCCAGCAGTTCTATCTAGGGATGTGTTTCAAGTGTAGTCCAGGTAACAAAACAGATATTAACTGGCCCTATTACTAGTAAAATTCTTACCATCATGTCTTTGGTGGCAAATATATGCCAAGAACCATGCAGGGGATTTTATAAGCATTATCACTAATCTTGATCTTAAGTCATTATTGAGTCATTATTCAAACCCTGGTGGTGCAGTGCTTGAAAACACAGGCCGCTAACCAAAAGGTCAGTGGTTTGAATCCACCAGCCACTCATTGGAAACCCTGTAGGTCAGTTCTACTCTGTCCTATAGGATCGCTATGAGTTGGAATTGACTCAATGGCAATGGACAGTTCAAACCAATGAGTTGGGAAGAAACACCGATTGTTGTTAGGTGCTGTCAAGTCAGTTCCCACTCATAGCCCCCCAACGTACAATAGAACGAAACACTGCCCGGTTCTGTGCCATCCTCACAATTGTTGCTACATTTGAGCCCATCATTTCACCCACTGTGTCAATATATCTTGTTGAGGGTCTTCCTCTTTTTCCTGACCCTCTACTTTACCAAATATGATATCCTTCCCCAGGGACTGGTCCCTCCTGATAAGGCATCCAGTGTGCATAAGACTAAGTCTCATTATCCTCCCTTCCGAGGAACTTTTTGTCTGTGCTTCTTCCAAGACAGATTTGTTCATTCTTCTGGCAGTCCAAGGTATATTCAATATTCTTTGCCAACACCATAATTCAAATGCATCAATTCGTCTTTGGTCTCACATGCGTAAGAGGCAATAGAAAACACCATGGCTTGGGTCAGCCACACCTTAGCCCTCAAAGTGACATCTTAGCTTTTTAACACTTTAAAGAGGTACATTTGCAGTACATTTGCCCAATACAATACATCACTTGGTTCCTTGACCACTGCTTCCATAGGCATTGATTGTGGATCCAAGTAAAATGAAATCCTTGACAACTTTAATATTTTCTCCATTTATCATGATGTTGCTTATTGGTCCAGTTGTGCAGGTTTTTGTTTTCTTTATGTTGAGGTATAATCCATACTTTGATCTTCATCAGTAGACACTTTTTCTTTTTTAAAAGCAAAAGTACTGCAAATGCATCTCCAAGTCCAGTAGATTTAAAGATAATGATTTGCTGTTATCATTTATGGAGGATGGCTTCTATGGTTTTGCTTGTCAGGGATGACCAAACTCATTTAGAAGTAGATTCTGGGATAAATCAAGATTTAGCCAAGAGTCTCAGAGATGGGATTCAAAGCCTCTTGCCCCAGAATATACCTTTAGCAAAAAAAAGAAAGAAAGAAAAGAAAAGCCATTCTGAGCCACATATAGAGGAAACAGATGGCTGGTTCATCCTCATAACTCAGGTGTCCTCCAACTGGTATCAGCACCTCTCATACTAGCAGCCAAGTTCAAACAGGATTGGAGTCAGGAAGTCCAGCAATGGGGCCTGGCTCTGTGCCCTTGAGCAGGCCCTTCAACTTTTCTGGGCCTTGGTCTCTTCACATGTGAAAAAAAAAGTTGGATCATGACAGAACTCGCTAGCAGGGTCCCTTCAAACTCATCTTCTCTAACCAAGATATGTGGCTGCTTGATCCACTTAGGATATATAGATGACACAGACAGTTGTCAATTTAAAAAAAAAAAAATCCCTTTCTCCAAGGACAGCTCAGAGGGTAACACAGCAATCTATACTTCTCCAACCAAGGCACGTGTGCACCCTGGGTCCTTGGCAATTTGCCTGCAAATAGTCAAAGCCCCAAGATAAGCTTGAAGTATCTTCCTGGTGCATTAAATGTTCTTGAAGATGTTTGAGGAAAATCCACTCTTTAATGCTAAAGCAAACAATTTATGGTGTAGAGTTTAAAATTTCCACAAATGTTTAAGATAAAACAGGAGGCAGTGAATATATTTGTCACCAAGGATGTGGCTTCCTTCTACACCCTTTAATCCTCTGCGAGAAGGGTTCTTTGTTAGCAAATCTTGGTACAACAGTATGTTAGGTTGTCAGTGGTAATATCTGTGCATGTGGAGGCAGGGGTAAGTACATTAGTGGTTCAGTGACAGAATTTTTGCCTTCCATGTGGGAGACCTGGTTTGATTCCCGGCCAACCCACTCCATCCATAGCCACCATACAGCTATCTGTGGAGGCTTACGCACTCCTATGATGCTGAACAGGTTTCAGAGGAGCTTCCAGACTAAGATGGACTAGAAAGAAAGGCTGGCAATCTACTTATGAAAATCAGCCAATAGAAACCATAAGATCACAATGGTTCAATCTGCAACTGATCATGGCGATGGTGCAGGACCAGGCAGCCTTTTGCCCCGTTGCACGTGGGATCGGCGTGAGCCAGAGGCCAACTCAACTGTAGATAACAAACAAGGAGGTACATTGTTGCTTACCTTCCTTCCTATGTCCATGGTAGTGATAGAGCAGGAGCTTTGATCTAGGATAGCAGTGAAACCTCACATGGGAATATGGATCGGAAATTACCAAAGCCTGGGTAGTGCTTCCACTAGTAAGGTCTTGTAGTCTGTTAGAAGCTGTGTATTTAGGATAATGACAGAAGATAGTACCACGAAAGTGGAATGGCCCGCCCAAACTGGCTATTTTTGTTATTATTTGTTTATTTATTTTTGCTAAAGGTAGATTCTCGGGCAAGAAGCTTTGAACCTCCATTCTCTTAGACTCTTGGCTAAATCTTCATTTATCCCAGAATCTGCTTCTGAATGAGTTTGGTCATCCTTCACACCCTGAATTAATACTTTGCAAAACTATAGAAGCCATCCTCTATAACTGATAATAAAAAAAACAAAAACCCTTGCCATCAAGTCGGTTTTGACTCATAGCGACCCTGTAGGACAGAGTAGAACTGCCCTATAGGGTTTCCAAGGAGCAGCTGGTAGATTCGAACTGCCAACCTCTCAGTTAGCAGTATGAGCTGTTAACCACTTCGCCACCAGGGCTCCATAACTGATAATAGCAAATCATTATCTTTACTGGTGAAACTGCAAACCCCTACGGTGATCCCTTGGCTATTCTCCCCTGGATGTGCAAAGCAAGCACGTCCTGCGTACCCCAACTCCCAGGGCAGGAAATGGCCAAAGCTTCACAGGATCTCAGGCCTGTTTCCCTGTCTGGTGGAAATGAGGAATGTTGAAAATGCTGCTGAATTGTGTGAAGGAAAAAGTGTATGTTCTGCTTGTTCTCCCCAGAAATCCCTCAATGAGAGGACAGAGCTGCGGGCAGGCAAAACTACACAATGCGTGGTCCCAAACAAGCCCATTCCCAGGGCTCCAGTCCTCTAGACAGACTTCCAGGGTTGGCTGGTCAGTATAGGTCCACAGACCCTTATTCCAAGATCATAAGTTTTATTATTATTATTACTCATTTGATGGCAAAACTTGGTCTGACCTGAATTCATTTGGTAGTGAAACCTGACCTCAACTGATGTTAGGTTGTTTATACTCTTCATTTTTACGACTTAGAATATTCATTGGCTTCATCACAGAAATACCCATGCATTTGATTACAGGTTGTAGCCTCAATCCCTCCTGGGTGTTACTACAATATACAACATAGCATTATATTAGCTGGTGTAATGGTTAAGATTGTGTGTCTACTTGGCTGGGCCATGATTCTCAGTGATTTGATAGTCATATGATGGTGTGATAGCTTCCATGATGAGATTGGATATTATGTGATCACCTCCATGATGGGATCTGCTGTGAGTAGCCAATCAGTTGAAAGGGAGTTTCCCTGGGCATGTTGCCTGCGTTGAATATAAGTGGGTATTCTGGCAAGGCTTGTGGGTTTTGCTCATTCTGGATCCTGCAGCTGGCTCCTGTTCATCCGATCTCCAGTTCTTGGGACTTGAGCTAGCAGCTTACCTGCAGTCTTGCTTACCAATCTTTGGGATTCATCTGTCTTCACAGCCTGTGAACTAGAGCCCTGCTACTGACCTCCTGATCTCAGCTTCACCAGCTGCTGTAGCTACATGAATCAGGAGAAGCCTCTATCCTGATCCATGAACGTGGGATGTTTCAGCCTCTAAAACCATGTGAGTCATTTCCTTGATATAAATCTCTCTCTCTCTCTCTCTCTATATATATATTTATATACTTTACTGGTTTTGCTTCTCTAGAGAACCCAGCCTAAGACAGCTTGATAGACAGATACCTAGAAAGATAGATATCCATTGCCGTTGAGTCACATAGAACATAGTAGAACAGCCCCACGGCGTTTCCAATGATGTAATCTTTATGGAAGCATCTTTCTCCTGTGGAGCAGCTGGTGAATTTGAACCTCCAATCTTTCAGTTAGCAGCCGAGCGCTTATCCCACTGCATCACCAGGGCTCCTTAGATAGATAGATAGTTACTATCAAGCTGACTCCAACTCATGGCAACTTTATGTACAACAGAACAAAACGTTGTCCAGTCCTGTGTCATCCTGTAAGATCGCTGGCATGTTCAGATCCATCATTGTGACTATTGTGCCAACTCATCCCCTCAAGGGTCTTCTTCCCCCTCGCCGGCCCTCTTCTTCACCAAACACGACATCCTCCTCTAGCAGTTGATCATTGCTGATGACTTATCCAAAGAAAGTGATTTGGACAATGTTCTGTTGTGACCCACAAAAATTGGCTAATTTTTGGAAGTAGATTGCCAGTTCTTTCTTCCTAATTTGTCTTAGTTTGGAAGCTCTGCTGAAACCTGTCCAACATGAGTGACCCTGCTGGTATTTGAAATACTGGTGATATAACGTCCAGTATCACAGCAACACGCAAGTCACCACAGTAAGATAAACAGGCAGATGGGTGGTAGATTAGCTTCCTAAGATCCCCAAATTCTGAATTCTGAAATTTGCATAAAAGGTTGTAAACATTTACTGCTCCAGCCACCACATGGAACTGTACACTTAGACTAATCTTAACCTCTCACATGTCAAAGTGTCTTGCTGCACGCAATCTCATTTAATGCTGAGCTGCATGAAGGGACAGGAGACAGGCACACCTGGAAGGAGAAGTGAATGCCCAGGCAGGTTTCTACAGTGATGGCATCACTAGAGTTGGTGTCATTCAGTGTGGCAACTCGTGGTGTCACCCCGCCTCCCATGGACCTCCTCCAGTACCAGACCATATGCAGAATCCTTAGTAATTTTGTTCGTACTAACGTTATTTGTAAATCATAAGTCCCATATATCACTCCTTCTTTTCCCTTATTTGCTACTTTGTTTTCAAAAAATTTATTGATATAGGTTCCCAAATACTAAAAACCACAATATTGTAGCTAAAACACCAGAGTATTTGACGAAATCAGTGACTATAAAAACACAGGCAGCAACGAAAACAATAGCGCATGCTTGTAGCGTGCACAGACAAAACCACATGGCTGGAAGCGTCGTTGTAAGTGGGTAATAATGACAGCTCTGACTGGAGCACCTTAGAAGGTTCAAAAAGTAAATTAGACCAGAGTTTTAGCCTTGTAGGCATATCGATACATGAAAAGTATTTCTGTTGTTATAACTAACTATAGGGATATTTTTATTAAAAATAATAATAAATTCCTGCTGAAACACTGCACAAAAATTTTATAGACAGCCATTTGGTGTCACCCCCTCTGACAGTGTCACTGCACCCCCATTGCTCAGAAAGGTGGCAGGACCTGGTGTGGTCATCACATTCGGACTCACAGCTTAGATTCCAGACTCTGCTCGACCTTGTTTATATTCCCAGGGGTTTTAGGCTCTGCGAGGCAAGCACATCCTATATAACGAGATTAGCTGATGCTTCACAAATTCACCCCAGACTTATCCAATCTGACTGAACCATAAGCAGCTTCCACTTTCTAAGTAAAAAAATGGCTGACGACTATTTCATATTGTTCAACTGAGATAAAAACCAGAACGGTATTTATTATTTTTCCATGAGAAATAATAATCCATGAGGCAGAAACTGCTGTTAGCTGCTGCCTCGCTGGCCCCCAACACATGGACTAAAATGCTGCCCGGTCCTGCGCCATCCCCATGATCGCTTACAGACCGAACCAGACTGCTGTGATCCGTAGGGTTTCCACTGGGTGATTTTTGGAAGCAGACCACCAGACCTTTCTTTCTAGCCCATCTTAGTCCGAAAGCTCTGCTGAAACCTGTTCAAAATCATAGCAACACACAAGCCTCCACTGACAGATGGGTGGTGGCCGTGCTCGAGGTGCATTGACTGGGAATCAGGCCTGGTCTCCTGCATGGCAGGTGAGACTTCTACCACTGAACCACCAATACCCTGGAGCAAAAACCGGTGTCCACTAAGTATCTCATTCTTTCCTCGCAGTCAAACCAAGTTTAATTTAGAAAACATCCACTAATCTTCCCGCGACAACTAGAATCCACAACAATCCTGTAAGGCATAATTTTTTTTTTTTAACTTTATCAGTAGACAAAATCAAAGTTCAAAAAACCTCCTTCTGATCGGAGGTTAGGCTTCTTGGTCTCTTGGCTCCACTAATAATAAAATGATAATAATTTTAGCATGTACCACCAGGCACTAAGCGCTGTATGTATATCAATGCATTTAAACCTGGAAACAATCACATGAAGTAGGTTGTACACATTGAGGAAACTGAGGCACAATGAGATTAAGTAACATGCAGAATGTAACCCAGCTAGAATGTGGCAGAGCTAGACTGGAACCCAAGAGGTCTCCTGTGCTTAAGCACTTTGCCATGCTGCCTCATCCTGCTTCCCTCTTTTCTTGGTCAAGCCTGCAAGTTTACTCCAGCCAGTGATGGGCTAGTAAATGCGTAACCGATGTCTCCCTGAAATAAAAATGTATGTATATGCACACGCACACCTATGTATATATGATTGTAAATTCCACTGATATAAAGGATGTGCCGCATAGCATTTAGAAATAATAACAAAATCTGCAAATAAAGTTTTATTGTAGTTTCCATAAAGCCAGTTGTGCCTCAAAGAATGGTTTCATCAATTTTTGCTAAACTTTTGTATCCATCGTTAACCTGTGATTGCAATTGATTTATGAGTGTAATTTCCACGTGACCATTGGTTGATATTTTTCTTCATGTTTTTAGCAAGTTATTAACTTGGAAAGGTAAAGACTTATGGCACAGCTTCACTTGCTGGTCAATATCTTGACTGACTTCTTACTGAACTGGATAATAGTTTTCAAATTCTGGAAGAGTAATTTTGCCAATATTTTGTGCTATTCATAATCTAACAGCTACAGACACAATTTTACAATTAATCTGAATATTAATATTTTCTCCAATACTCTCCTAATCTAGACAACAAACAAAGTCATGATTCAAGCCCTGGTTTGTACCATTTATCAGTTTTCCTGGTGTAAATATTCCCACCGTGGTTGACTTCAAGCTACCACAATAATGCCACTGATTATGAAGTAGGAAAGAAACACGCAGTAGTGCAGCATTATATAGTATTTCCACCATACAGCTACAATAGGTTTACATGACCTCCAGAGCTTAGATAATAGTAAAATAATCAGGAAGCAACGAGATTCAAGTGTTTATTATTTTGTTTTCAATATAATTTTACTCAACTGTAAGTTCATATCATTTAATTTGATGGCTGCGTTTAACAATTCACAGAACTCTTGAAAATCTAACAGTCAGCTCTCACGAATGGTGTGAGCTGACTCCAGTGCATCTCGGTCTCCAGCCACTGGATATTTATGTGTGCCTGCCCAACAGGACACTTCCAGAAGTCATCCCCTTCCAAGCAGACTTTACTAGGATCTACTCCTAGTAAAGAGAGGAAGACTGTCAATGAGATGGATTGATACGGTGGCTGCAATGATGGGCTCAAGCACAGCAATGATTGTGAGGATGGGACAGGACTGGGCAGTGTTTCCTTCTGTTGCACATGGGGTCCCTAGGAGTCAGAACTGACTCAACGGCACCTAACAACAACTCCTCAAGAGACAGTTTTGTCCCTTCTTCTGATGCCAAGAGCCTGCCTGGGGCCGTTTTCTCTTTCCGTATTCATTAGTGAGGCCAGAGACTGTCCTAACTTTTCCCACGTTTGAAAGCTTATTATTGAAAATAAAATCCTCCCATGGTTGCTAGATGTTTCCCAATAATCCTTGTTGCTAGAAAGCCTGCGCTTCAGACAGTCTGACTTCCTCCTCACGTTTACTTTCAATATTTTAAAATACACTAACGGATGGAATAGGGAACTGTTTAATTCAGATTTTCTCATTTCTGGAAGAGCTGCTAAAAGGGATTACTTAGAATATGATCTTGGTAAAGCTTCTTTCTGGCAATAATTTTTTTTAAAGGCTAGAAATTCTTTGTGGAGCCCTTCTACCCCCCACTCTGAGCAGTAAGATTCACTAGAATCCACTTCCTAACTCAGGGCCCTCTGACGTGCTCACGCTTCATCACCTTGTAAATGTGTCACTTCAGCACCACCTTCCTTCTTGAGAAAAGTTTCTGCCCACCCTGAAGACGTGGTAGTAACTTAGAAACACTAAGCCTGAGCCAAGATAAGGAAGATTATTTGCTCCACCTGTGGGACACTGAATTGTGCCCCCCCCAAATATGTGTCAACTCGGTTAGGCCATGATTCCCAGTGTTGTATGGTTGTCCTCCATTTCGTGATTGTAATTTTCCTATATGTTGCAAATCCTAATCTCTGCCTGTGGTTAATGAGGCAAGATTGGATTATGTTAAAGAGGATTAAGTGGGATTGTAACACCCTTACTAAGGTCACATCCCTGATCAAATGTAAAGGGAGTTTCCCTTGGGTGTGGCCTATACGGCCTTTTATGTTACAAGAGATATAACGAAAAGGAAGCTAGCAGAGAGTTGGGAACCCCAGACTACCAAGGAGGCGCTGGGAGCAGAGCGCACCCTTTGGACCCAGGGTTTCTGTGTGGAGAAGCTCCGAGTCCAGGGGAAGATTGATGACAAGGACCTTTCTCCAGAGTCAACAGAGAAAGCATTCCCCTAGAGCTGACACCCGGAATTTGAACGTCTAGCCTACTAGAGTGTGAGATAATAAACTTCTGCCTATTAAAGCCGTCCTTAAAGACATATGATGTTGGACATTCCACCCTTTGGCCCCCCAACAAATCACATCCTTGCAACATGCAAAACATATTCATCTATCATATTATACCGAAAGTCTTAACTCCAAGTCCAAAATCCAAAAATTCCTCTTCATCTGTGAAATCTAGAATACAGGTTACCTGTTTCCAAAGGTACAATGGCAGAACAGGCACAAGCTCTACATTTCCATTACAAATGGGAGAAACTGGAGGGAAAGAAGGGATTACAGGCAACAAGCAAGTATGCAGGACGCATTACATTAGCCCTCAAGGCTTTGAAAATAATCCTCTGATCTCTGAGACCATTTACAGAATAGCCCTACCCTCCAGACTCTAGGTATTGGCCACACTCTACAGATTCTGAGTAAAGGCTCCTCGGCCCTGGGCTTCAGCTACGCCTTCTGGGCCCACTGGGGCAGTAACTCTGTTCCCTCAGCTTTAGATGCACCATTCTCTAAGTCCATCTGAGTGGCAACTCCACCCTCAGAAATACCAGAGGCCATGGCTTCATCCTTTGAAACCCCTGAAGTCATGGCCATACCTCTTGAGACTGAGGCAGCTTGGCTTCTTGTGTTGTCTCTTCAGCTTCTGCTTCCTGATTTCTGATTTCTTGGTCTCTCAGCTCCTCCGGCCTCATGCCCACATCTGCCCTGCTGAAACAAGTGTTCCATAGCTCAGTAGCCCACAGATAAGTGCCTGGAGGCATCCCACTCCACCAGGAAGCCTCCTGCACACAGGTACACAGCTCTCTCTCTCTGTGGGTCAGCTCCAGTGCTGTCTGGTGCTGGTGCCCTGGCTCTCTGCTGCTGGTCCTCTGCTATTGTTTCTTACCACCTGTGCCTTCTCCAGTGTTGCTAGTTTTCCTCACTTCCTTCTGAGTCTTCTATCCATTCACAGTTTCAAAACCACTTCCACATTTTAGGTATCTGTTACGCAGCATCCCACTCCTTGTACCAAATTCTGTCTTGGTTATCTAGTGCTGCTATAATAGAAATACCACAAGTGGATGGCTTTAACAAACAGAAGTTTATTTCCTCACAGTAAAGTAGGTTAAAAATCCAAATTCAAGGCATCAGCTCCAGGGAAAGGCTTTCTTTTTCTGTTGGCTCTGGAGGAAGGTCCTTGTCCTCAATCTTCCCATGGTCAAGGAGCCTCTCAGGCGCAGTGACCCCAGGTCCAAAGGACGTGCTCTGCCCCTGGTGCTGCTTTCTTGGTGGTATGAGGTCCCCAACTCTCTGCTTGCTTTCCCTTCCTTTTACCTCATGAAAGATAAAAGGTGGTACAGGGCACACCCCGGGGAAACTCCCTTTGCCTCGTCAGATCAGGGAGGTGACCTGAGTAAGGGTGGTGTTAAAATCCCACCCTAATCCTCTTAACATAAAATTACAATCACAAAATGAAGGACGACCACACAATACTGGGAATCATGGC
This sequence comes from Elephas maximus indicus, assembly GCF_024166365.1. Lineage (NCBI taxonomy): Eukaryota > Metazoa > Chordata > Mammalia > Proboscidea > Elephantidae > Elephas > Elephas maximus. Next base: position 10,819,167 of record NC_064842.1, on the reverse strand, counting down.
CTAACAAAGCTGATGCACACATTTTGGGGGGGACATTATTCAATTCATGACAGGCATCTTTCCATACTTTTTTTCTATCAGTATGTCTTCTTCGGTGAGTTGTCCAGGTGTTTTGCCCGTTTTATGATTGGGTTGCTTGTTACCTTAATGTTGAGTTTTAAGAGTTCTTTGTATATTTTGGGTACAAGTCCTTTATCAGGTATGTGTTTTGCAAATATTTTTTCCTAACCTTGACTTTGGTTGTGGCATTTTAAAAGAGACTGTATGTACTGCTTGTGTAATTAAAAATTAACTTCAATGAATATATCTGAATTACAAGCCCCTTGAGGACGGGGCAGTTCACCTGTTGGGGTGAGATGGTATCTCTTTGCAGTTTTGATTTGCATTTCTCTAATGGTTAATGATTGTGAGCATTTCCTCATATATCTGTTAACCACCTGAATGTCTTCTATGGTGAAGTGCCTGTTCATATCCTTTGCCCATTTTTTAATTGGATTGTCTTCTTGTTGTTAGGTTTTGCAGCATTTTGTAGATTTTAGTGATTAGACCCTGATCAGATATGTCACAGCCAAAATTTTTTTCCCAGTCTGTAGGTTGTCTTTTTACCCTCTTGGTGAAGTCTTTTGACAAGCATAAGTGTTTGATTTTTAGGAGCTCCCAGTTATTTAGTTTCTCTTCTGGTGTTTGTGCATTGTTAGTTACATTTTCTTTTCTGTTTATGCCATGTATTAGGGATCCCAGCATTGCCCCTACTTTGTTTTCCATGATATTTATCGTTTTAGATTTTATATTTAGGTCTTTGATCTATTTTGAGGTAGTTTTTGTACATGGTGTGAGGTATGGGTCTTGTTTCATTTTTTTGCAGATGAATATCCAGTTATGCTAGCACCATTTGTTAAAAAGACTGTCTTTTCCCCATTTAACTGACTTTGGGTCTTTGTCAAATGTCAGCTGCTCGTAGGTGGCTGAATTTATGTTAGATCATAATATGTTTTGATATCTGATAGAACCTGCTTTCTATCTTTGATCTCTACTGATATTATTTTATTAAAAGTCTTGCACGTGAATTTGAGAATGAGTTTATCAACTTCTATGAAAATTAAGGCAATCACATTAAATTTATTATCTAATTATGGGATAATTGACATCTTTACAATACTGAGTCAAACAAACATATAAACTCACTTGAAACATACTCACTGACACCCGTAGCACTCTAGATCCACCCAGCTAGAACACCAGAACACCCACATACTTCAGCTCTTACCAAATGAGTTGAAAGCTTACAAACCCTTTCAGGTCATCTGCACTGGTTAATGTTATTATGTAATTTAATTAAATATTGCACAAACCAAAGCATGAAAAAAAGAGAGTTGTTACTGCAAAGCTAAATTGAACGCTTTGGAGAGACTTAAGGAAACAAAGTGTTTGAAAAATATCAAATTAGACAAGGTGAGAAAATAGTAATAAATAAATAAATAGGGTAGATTGTGAAATTCTAGGATTCTGCTCTCAGATTGCTTCATCGTTACTTTTAACTACTAGTTCTACTTCAAAGAAAACGAAAATGGGCATCTGAGATGATGCTTCTAGGGATGTGATTTATCAAGAAAGTCGGTGAGGAATGCCAATCAATGGCCTTGCTTAAAGATAAGGTTTCCACTGTACAACAAAACATTGGCAAATAAATGTATATGTATATGTTTAAAGTTGCTATAAAATATTTTAGTTGTCCATGTATCTTTTTCTTTAATTATTCCATGCCTTGAGAAACCTTTTGTAACCAACTGACCAATTATCATTAGGAAAAAGAGATTTTCTACAATATCTCTCTCCATTTATCTAGGTCTTCTTTGATCTCCTTCAGTAAAATTTCATATCATTTCTTCATAAAGATCCTGTGTATTTCTTTTAGTTTAATTTTTAATGCTTTATGGTTTTGCTGCTCTTGTGAAAGAAATGTTTATTACTATCTTCTTTTTTTCTGTGTAGATTATAGGAAAGCTGCTGATTTTTGTACATTGACCTTGAATTAGCCTACTGGTCCTTTCTCTAGATTGTCTTATCAGTCTTAATATTTTGCTGGATTTTTTTAGAGGTGTCTTAGTTATCTAGTGCTGCTATAACAGAAATACAACAAGTGGATGACTTTAACAAAGAGAAATTTATTCTCTCACAGTCCAAGAGGCTAGAAGTCTGAATTCAGAGTGCCAGCTCCAGCAGAAGTCCTTCTCTCTCTGTCTGCTTGGGGGAAGGTCCTTGTCATCAATATTCCCCAGCTGAGGAGCTTCTCAGTGCAGGGGTCCCAAGTCCAAAGGACAAGCTATTCTTTCTGGCTCTTGTTTCTTGGTGGTATAAGGTCCCCATATCTCTCTGACTGCTTCTCTCTCTTATTCATCAAAAGAGATTGGCTTAAGACACAACCTAATCTTGCAGATTGAATCCTGCCTCTTCAACACAACTACTGCTAATCTTATCTCATTAACACCATAGAGACAGGATTTACGACACATAGGAAAATCACATCAGATGACAAAATGATGGACAATCACACAATACTGGGAATCATGGCCTAGCCAAGTTGACAGATATTTTTGGGGGACACAATTCAGTCCATGACAAAGGAGGAGCATTAAGTTAGATCATGAATCCTCAGTATGGGTTTCAGCTCAGAGACTTTAGGAAGAAGACCTAAGATGGAAATTTTGTGCGGGGAATTTACTGGGGAGTTCTTTCTGGATCAGGTCCTGTTGGGGACAGATGACAGCAGGACTGGACAGAGGGAAAATTGGGACTGTGATGCTAAGGTTATTCCTCCAGAGAGCTCTAGGTCTGGGATGACCCTGCAGAGTCTCCCAGCCTATACCAGTCTTTGCATATGAACCACACACAGGAGCTGGCGGGACCATGACTAAGGCAGCTCTCTGACCAAGAGGAGTCTCTAGATGGAGCAATCGGTTAAGCATGTGGCTACTAACTAAAGAGCTGGCAGCTCAAACCCACCCAGAGGCACCTCAAAAGAAAGAGCTGGCAATCTGCTTCCCAAAGGTCACAGCCATGAAAACTCTATGAAGTGCAGCTCTACTCTGAAGTACATAGGGTTGTCATGAGTTGGAATCAAACAGAGAGCAACTGAATTTTTTTTTTCCGTCAACCAAGAGCCACCACCAGGAGGGGACTCAGCTGTGAGCTGTCAGCCATCAACACTCAAAGCAGCTGAGAGAGTGAGTGCTTCAGTCCTGAGAGGGGAGATCTGGGTGACACACCATGGCATCCACTACAGTATGTAATGACACTTTTGTCCTCAAATATTTACATTCCATTTAATTTTTATTGCTTCTTTCTAGCATATGGCTGAGCCCTTTGGTACAGTGTTGAATTAGTAGGTGAGAGCAGGCACCCTTATCTTTTTCCTGAACTTTAATTATACTTACTCTAATGGTCCACTGTTAAGTGATATTTGCTGTAAATTTCTCATTATTATTTGGTGCCATTGAGTCAATTTCCAACTCATATGGACCCCACACGACAGAGCAGAACTGCCCCATAGAGTTTTCTTGGCTGTAGTCTTTGTGGGAGCAGATTGCCAGTTCTTTCCCCCATGCAGGCACTAGATGGGTTTGAACCCCAGCCATCTCACCAACAGGACTCCTTTAAGTTTCTAGTATTGGATTAAGAAAGCTGTCTTTTATTCTAAAATGAAATGATAAAATTTTTATCATTAATAAGTAGTGTAATTTATCAAATGCCTTTGTAACATCCATTGGAATGAACATACTCTCTTGTCCTTTAATCTGTTAAAGTAACAAATTACACTAATACTTTTTAAAAAATATTAAACAACCTCACATTCCAGAATAAACCTTACTTGGTCATAACATGTTATTCTATTAAAACACTGCTAGCGTCTCTTTTCTGATACCCTTATTTAGGATTTTTACATCCACACTTATAACTGAGATTAACCTATGGTTTTGTTTTGTTGTCTTTGAAATATGTTGTTGTTGTTGTGTGCCATTTAGTCAATTGGAACCCATAGCGACCCTATATGGCAGAGGAGAACTGCCCCATAGGGTTTCCTAGGCTAATATCTTTACGGGAGCAGATCACCAGGTCTTTTCTCCTGCAAAGCCACTGATGAGTTTGAATCACAGACCTTTCCCTCAGCCAAGTGCTTAACCAGGACTCTGTGCTAATATCATTAAAATAATTAGATAACTTTTCATCTTTTCTATGCTCTAGAATAATTTGTATGGTAAGAATTAGCTGGTCTTTAGATTTTTAGTAAAAATGTACTATTAGTTTGGCCCAGTGCTCAGTGGTTAAGAGCTTGGCTGCTAACCAAAAGGTCAGCAGTTCGAATCCACCAGTCACTCCGTAGAAACACTAATGGACAGTTCTACTCTGTGCTATAGGGTCGCTATGAATCCGAATCAACTGGAAGGCAGCAAGTTGGTTGGATTTGTAGTGGTGTTTGAAGGTTGGTGGCTACGGGTACATCTCTAACTACTGGTTCTGTTCCTTTTAAGGTCATTATGGTCACAGGATTCCTGTATCTTAGAACAATTTTCGTAATGAGTATTTTCCTTAAAAGTCGCATCTAGGTATTTAAATTTATTGATATAATTTGTGTTTAATAGTAAACTCAAAATTTTATTCTCTGTGGGTGTAGAGCAAATTACCCTTTATTTCCTGGCGTCGTTCATGACTTTTCTCTTTTCCTTTGTCATGTTTGCTACAAGTTTGTCTCTTTTATTTCTTTTCAGAGATCCAGCTTCTGGATTGTTAATTGACCCTATTTTAACTATTTTTTTTTTCTTTAATGTCTGCTTTTATCTTTATCATTTACTTCTTTTTCACCACCTTGTGTTGTTTTCTTGTTTATTTTTAACTTCCAAAGTTAAAAACATAGTTCATTTACTTGAAAGCTTTTTGTTCCCCAGGTAAATGCATTTACAATTATAAAATTCTGCCTAAGAATCAATTTGGCTTCGTTCCCACAGATATTAGAAACTGTGTTTGTTTTCTTTGTCTTTTAAATATTTTACAATTCCATATTAATTTCCTTTTTGCTCATGAGCTTATTAAACAGTGTTAGTATGGGGAAAACAAGCTTGGATATCTTTCTGTGTTTATTTCCGTATTTATTGAATTATGATCAGTGAACATAATCATTATGATATCAATGTAATTTTAGTAAAAGATCCAGATGACTGGAACTTAAAAGATGAGAGAGGGAAGCAGAAGTTAGAATTGGGGATGGAGAGGCAATGAATTCCAGTTCCAAGGGCCTGCTTTTACACAGCCTTATCATTGCCTTATCATTGCTTCTGAGTCCACAAAGTCTTTGCACACTTGCTTTTCTGCCTAGACTGCTCTTCCCTCCTCTCCTCACCTAGTTATTGCCTACTCATCCTATTTCTCAGGTCTGCTGCCACCATGTAGTGAGAGACATCTTCCCTCAACTCCTTGACTATGTTTAACATTTTATGATATATTTTCATAAGCACATGTAAACCCTCATTTAGAGAGCTCATCACAGTTCCAGCTTTACAATTTTTTTTTTCCTGTAGTTGTTTGAAATCTATCCCACCAGACTGTAAGCTCCGGGAGGACAGGCAGAAACAGTACTATGTGGTTTTCTCATTATTGCATCCCCCAGCCTAGCGGAGCACTTGGCACTCGGTGCACAATCAAGCTGTATTGAATGAATGGGTGAATCTATTTTCTGTTCGTTGGTTGGTTGCTTGATTAGTTTAAGATCATTACAGAAGATTAAATGGGGGCAATAGAGAAGTAGAAAATCCGCTTCAATTAAAGCAGATTCTTATCTGTGATCTGGCACTCTCAAGTCTCCTTCTAGTAGGAATGAGACTAAGTCTTCACAGACTAAATTCAGCCTGTACATCCTAGTCCTGGCTTTCCCCTTTATAAAATTGCTGACAACTGGGGAAGCTGTTCTCTGTCTTCTTGACTCTCTGTTCTCTCCTCTCCTCTCCTCTTCCTCCCCCACCCCTCTCCCCTGGCTCTTTCTCCTCTCCTCTGTGAAGACTATGAAGACATGCTATGATCAGTTGGGCTAATCACCCTTCAGGATAAAGAGACTGAGTCACTTCCTAACCAGGAGATGGACCACATTCTGTGAATAATTCTTTCTAGACACATGATTTGATGACCGTGTATCACTTCTTTAACACTCCCACTAAGGGAATTATAAATTACTAAAAAATTGTTATTTCACTCAACCTGCTGTTAAACTGAGATTAATGTTCTATATCTAAAGTATAAATTACCCAATAGTTCCTCCCACCACACAACTCAGGAATTTAGAGACCTTCTATCAGAATTTCCTCTGTAAATGGACGCTGTGAATCTCTGCCTCCTTCGGACACATACCACAATGGCATGTTAGACTCATCTAGTTTAGCTAATTCCATCCCAGGGTTGATAAAACTTCAAATGTATTGCACACCACAGCCCTTTCCTCCTGACTTTTCCTTTATTCTCTCCTTTTTTTTAATTCTTAAGTATATGAAAAGATATTTATGTATTTTTAATTCACCTGCTTTTCCTTTTTAAGAATAATTAAATATTTGCATTTCTTTAAAAGTGCTTGAGTCTATGGTCATGGCCCCCAGACCTTCTGTTGGCCCAGGACAGGAACAATTCCGGAAGTCAACTCTTCAGATATGGATTGGACTGGACAATGGGCTGGAGAGAGATGCTGGTGAGGAGTGAGCTTCTTGGATCAGGTGGACACTTGAGACTATGTTGGCATCTCCTGCCTGGAGGTGAGATGAGAGGGTGGAGGGGGTTAGAAGCTGGTAAAATGGACACGAAAAGAGAGTGGAGGGAGACAGCGGGCTGTCTCATTAGGCAGAGAGTAATTGGGAGTGTGTAGTAAGGTGTATATGGGTTTTTGTGTGAGAGACTGACTTGATTTGTAAACTTTCACTTAAAGCACAATAAAAATTATTTTAAAAAAGTGCTTTAGTCTATGAATTTTAAATAAGTCAAAAACCAAACCAAACCCATTGCCATCAAGTCAATTCCAACTCATAGTGACCCTATAGGACAGAGTAGAGCTGCCAGATAGGGTTTCTAAGGCTATAATCTTTATGGAAGCCGACTGCCACACCTTTCTCCTGTAAAACGGCTGATAGGTTCATACCACTGACCTGTCAGTTAGCAGCCTAGTGCTTAACCAATGCACCACCAGGGCTCCTCTTATAAGCCAGATCCCAATTTTTTCCATTCTTGGTTTTAAGAAATATGAAGGCACTTCCTGGGCTGATTTTCAGATCCTAAACCAAAGTGTCTCCAGGACTTAGGCTCAGCATTCTATTGTCACCAGTGAAAATAAATGAGTGAGATTTCACATAAAATATTAAAGGATGAATCATACTAAAAACGTATTTCTTTGTAGTGACCCGTGTACATTTCCACTAATATCTTCATTTATTCTGTATATACTAAGAAAGTCTTCTTTGAAGGCTGGTAGGGAATCATTTGGTAAAGTGAGAACATTTTTGGAAATCCCAATGCTTATCTTCTAATTTATCATTTAAAATGAGGGAATATTGAAATGCTTTATAAAACAGAGACAGAAAGGGAGCCTATAAAATGTTTAGGCTAGAGTTTAGGAAATCAGGGAGCTGTCTTTCTTCAAGTACCATAGCCAACTGCTCTGTCTATCCCTGTATAACAAACTATCCTAAAACTTCATGGCTTGGAACAAAAATATATTACTGTCTGTCAGTGGTTCTGTGATTTGACTAGGGCTCAACTTCATTGTTCTTCCTTGATATCTTCCAGGGGGTTGGTTGAATCAGATATTAGCTGGGGCTATAATCTGAAGGCTCAGCTGGGCTGGGTATCCAAATGGCTCCCTCGGATGGTTGGCAGCTGATACTGCTTGTCTGCTGGAAGCTCAGCTAAGAGGACTCTCACAACATGGAGACTGGATCCAAGAGAAGATATTCTAGAGAAAGCCAAGCCACCAAGAGACCCAATTAGAAGCTGTAAGATTTCTTATGACCTCTCTTCAGAAGTTCTGGAGCATTTTTTGTGCTGCATCCTGCTGAGTCACTAAGGACAGCCTCAATTCAGGAGAAGAGGAACTGGACTCTACCACCTGATGGGGAAAGCTGTGGTGGTACAGTGGCTAAGAGCTCGACTGCTGGCCGAAAGGTTTCCGGTTTGAATCCACCAGCTGCTCCTTGGAAATCCTATGAGGCAGTTCTACTCTGTCCTATAGGGTTGCTATAAGTCAGAATCCACTCAATGGCAACTGGTTTGGTTTTCTTGATAGGGAGTGGCAATGTCATATTGCAGAACACGTAGGATGCAAGATGCTGTTGGAGCCATCTTTTGAAAATACAATCTACTTCATGAACTTAGCCCACCTTGAACTTAAATGAGATAGAACTCTTTCCTAATAACAGCAATGACTGATCAGAGACTTCAACAATGTTCCAAAGCTGCCTAACCACTAAATTTTACCCATGATGATATGGAAAAAGTAGCAACAGTAGACCAATGAATTTGGCCATTCCCCAGGACATACACACACCCACAGTAATGCTGACCTACTTCCCTGTAGCCATTAATCCCAGGCTACTCAACAAGACCATCCACTCATCTGTCAGTTTGTCAGACTGTGGAGGCTTGCATGTTGCTATGATGCTGGAAGCTATACCACCAGTGTTTCAAATACCAGCAGGGTTACCCAGGATGGACAGGTTTCAGTGGAACTTCCAAACTAAGACAGACTAAGAAGAATCTGGCTATCTATTTCCAAAAAAAAAGGTCAGTGAAAACCTTATGAATAGCAGCAGAACACTGATATACTCTCAGAAGATGAGCCCCTCAGGCTGGAAGGCACTCAAAACACAACTGGAGAAGTGCTGTCTCCTCAAAGCAGAGTCAACCCAAATCAATGAGGATGGAGTAAATCTTTTGGGACCTTCATTTGCTGATGTGGCATGACTCTAAATGAAAAGAAACAGCTGCAAACATCCATTAATAATAGGAACATGGAATGTATGAAGTATGAATCTAGGGGAAGTTGTCAAAAATGAAATGGAACTCTTGAAGATAGATATCCTAGGCATTAGTGAGCTGAAATGCACTGGTATTGACCATTTTGAATCAGAAAGCCATCAGGTCTACTACACCAGGAATGACAAATTGAAGAGCAACAGCATCACATTCATTATCAAAAAGAATATTTCAAGATCAACCCCAAAGTAAAACACCGTAAGTGATAGGATAATACCCATATGCCTATAGGGAAGACCAGTTAGTACAACTATTACTCAAATTTATGCACCAACCATTAATGCCAAAGATGAAGACATTTAAGATTTTTACCAACTTCTGCAGTCTGAAATCCATCAAATATGCAATCAAGATGCATTGGTAATTACTGGCATTTGGAATGTGAAAGTTGGAAACAAAAAAGATCAGTAGTTGGAAAACATGGCCTTGGTGACAGAAACAATGTCAGAGATTGCATAATAGAATTTTGCAAGACCAATGACCTATTCATTGTAAATACCTTTTCCAACAACATAAACAGCTACTATACATGTGGATCTTGCCAGGTGGAATACCGAGGAATCAAATCAACTACATCTGTGGAAAGAGATGATGGCGAATCTCAATATCATCAGTCAGAACAAGGCCAGGGCCCGACTGAGAAACAGTCAATTGCTTAGATGAAAGTTCAAGTTGAAGCTGAAGAAAATCTAAACAATTCTGTGAACACTGAAGTACCACCTTGAGTATATCCCACCTGAATTTAGAAACCATCTCAGGAATAGATTTGATACATTGAACACTAATGACCAAAGAGCAAATGAGTTGTGGAATGATATCAAGGATCTCATACATGAAGAAAGCAAAAGGTCATTAACAAGACAAGAAAAAAGAAAAGATTAAAATGGATGTCAAAAGAGACTCTGAAACTTGCTCTTGAATGCAGAGTAGCTAAGGCGAATGGAGAGAAATGGAAGTAAAAGAGCTGAACAGAAGATTACAAAGCGCGGCTCGAGAAGACAAAGTAGTATAATTACATGGATAACATTGCAAAGACCTGGAGTTAGAAAACCAAAAGGGAAGAATGCATTTAGAATTTCTCAAGCTGAAAGAACTGAAGAAAAAATTCAAGCCTCAAGTTGCAATACTGAAGGATTCTATGGGCAAAATATTGAATGACACAGGAAGCATCAAAGGAAGATGGAAGGAATACAAAGAGTCACTGTACCAAAAAAGAATTGGTCGACATTCAACCATTTCAGGCAGTAGCATATGATCAAAAACTAGTAGTATCAAAGGAAGAAGTCCAAGCTGCACTGAAGGCATTGGTGAAAACACAAAGCTTCAGGTATTGACTGAATATCAATTGAGATGTTTCAACAAATGGACGCAGTGCTGGAGGTTCTCACTCGTCTACTCCAAGAAATTTGGAAGACAGCTACCTGACCAATCGACAGGAAAAGATCCATATTTCTGCCCATTCCAAAGAAAGATGATCCAAAAGAATGGAGAAAATATTGAACAATATCTTTACTATCACTCACAAGTAAAATTTTATGGAAGATCATCCAAAAGCAGTTGCAGCAGGGTATCGACAGGGAAGTGCTAGAAATTCAAGCGAGATTCAGAAGAGGAGGTGGACCCAGGGATATCATTGCTGATGTCAGATGCGTTTTTTTTCTGATAGCAGGAAATACCAGAAAGATGTTTACCTGTGTTTTATGGACTATGCAAAGGCATTCGACTATGTGGACCATAACAAATTATGGATAACATTGCAAAAAACGGAAATTGCAGAACCTGTATGTAGACCAAGAGGCAGCTCTTCAAACAGAACAAGGGGATATTGAGTGGTTTAAAATCAGGAAAAGTGTGTGTCAGGGTTGTATCCTTCCACCATACTTATTCAATCTGTATACTGAGCAAATAATCTGAGAAGCTGAACTTTAAGGAGAAAAACATGGCATCAGGATTGGAGGAAGACTCATTAACAACTTGCATTATGCAGATGACACAACCTTGCTTGCAGAAAGTGAAGAGGACTTGAAGTACTTACTGATGAAGATCGAAGACTACAGCCTTCAGTATGGATTACACCTCAACATAAAGAAAACAAAAATCCTCACAACTGAACCAATAAGCAACATTATGATGAATGGAGAAAAGATTGAAGTTGTCAAGGATTTCATTTTACTTGGATCCATAATCAGCGCCCGTGGAAGCAGCTGTCAAGAAATCAAGCGACATACTGCATTGGGCGAATGTTCTGCAAAAGACCTCTTTAAAGTGTTAAAAACCAAAAATGTCACTTTGAGGACTAAGGTGCACCTGCCCCGAGCCACGGTGTTTTCAATCGCCTCATATGTACGCAAAAGCTGGACAATGAATAAGGAAGACCGAAGAAGAATTCATGCTTTTGAATTATGGTGTTGGTGAAAAATATTTAATATACCATGAACTACCGGAAGAATGAACAAATCTGTCCTCGTAGAAGTGCAGCCAGAATGCTCCTTAAAAGTGAAGATGGTGAGACTTTGTCTCATGTACTTTGGACATGTTATCAGGAGGGATCAGTCCCTGGAAAAGGACACCGTGCTTAGTAAAGTACAGGGTCAGCAAAACAGAGGAAGACTCTCAATGAAATGTATTGATACAGTGGCTGCAACAACGGGCTCAAACATAGCAATGACTGTGAGGATGGAGTAGGATCAGGCTGTGTTTCGTTCTGTTGTGCACAGGGTTGCTCTAAGTTGTAACCGACTCCACCACACCCAACAACAATAACTCAACACGAAATGGAAATATTTAAAGAAATTTTCTTCTGATCTCAATAAAGGATCTAGAAATTTTCAAGCTACACTTGTCCCCAATCCTGATTTGCATGTTTCCTTTCTCTCTCCCCCTCTTCTCTCTCTCCGCACACCTTTTTTTCTTCCTCCCATCTGATTTTAGGAGCAACTCTTTTCCTATTAGGTTTTAAAACTGCTGCCCTTACATAGGGCCTTTGTTTTCCTATTGGAGTTTCACAAGATGACTCTGAGCCATGGTTGGGCAACCTGCAGAGGGTGAATCATAGAACTAAGCCTGGATTTTGAACACTGAGGTTTGGAGAATCATTAAACTCTGGCAAGAAGACTAAAGCCTCCTGAAGAAAGTACATTTAGTACCTGGCAGTTTCCTGAGAGTGAGTCTTTTGGATCCAGCATTAAAATTGAGATTCCTCCCAGATGTTAAGGGGGCAACATTCTCCCAGGACCTGGAATCATTTCAGCTGGAGGTTACTAAAGTTGTCAGCATGCGTATTGACAAGACTCTGCAGGTGTGTTGATTAGTGCCCGAAAGCCATTGTGTAGACACCACCAAAAGGAAAGACTTCAGCAGGATGCTTTCCAAACCCTTCCACCTAAATCATGGGAGAAAGTTTGACTTGACATAGCTGCCCCCAGAGAGAAACCTTACCTCTTGCTCATCCTAACTCCTCTCTCCTCTGTTGAGTTGACTGCAGGCGCGGATTAACCAGTGAGCAAGGTGCGTAAAATCCCTGAAACATGGTGAAATTGTGCACTGCAGATTAGCAAGGAAGTACAAGTACAATTTCAAACAGGTGAAATTGTGCACTACAGATTAGTAAGTAAGCATAAGTAAGCCCATGTGTACCTTGCTTATTAAGTAATCCGTCCCTGGCAGATGTATAGTAGCTGGCTTCTGATCTTCACACAAAGCAACTCTTGTAGGCACACTCTTCTTCAGTAAGCAACGTTATAACTGTGCTGTTGGAAGCTACGTTAAGGTGACATTATACAACCAAGACTACTTGTGAATCTGCTTCTTATAAATATTTACTGAACCCAGTAGAGCCTAAATGAAATATTCCAGGAAAGAGTGGTGATTTCTTAAGTTCAGATGAGGAAAGAGTATTCCCTCCCACACAGAAAGATCATTTTTCTCCAATTAACTAGCTGAGTGACTGTATGATAAATCAGATAATCATGGACTATCAAGGAATCTTACAGATCCTCTTGTCCAACCTCCCCATTTTACAGATGTGGAAGGAAAGGTCCAGCAAATAAAATAGCGCCCAAGATCCCAAAGCCAGTTGATGGCAGAGTCCTGAGGGCCAAGAACTTCCACGCGATATTCCCCAGACACGTAATCTGAGGCCCTCAATGTCCACCTCTAGCACCTCTGCCCTGTCAATGGACCTGTCAGGAGATTTGGACAGTTTTCTTTTACTCTAAGCTGCTACATTCAACTTTTCATGTGCAGGGACAGGATTATCAGCCTCGTTATAAGGATAGCTTATTATCAGTCTCTCACTGTACTTTATTGTTCCAGCTGAGAAACACATCCTATGAGATATATCTCAAAAATTAGTCTTTTAGAGTTCCCTGTAGCAGTGGAGAGGCTGATGTGTTGCTACTGTTGTTTTTCATAAATGGAGAAAACAATACCCTTCACTTGCCAGAGGTGATTTTGCATAGTTTGTGCTTTTCCTATTTTATCTTTTTTGAAAATCCTTGGCATCATTGTCATTCCTGTGCTGAAAGTCCTTCTCTACCCTAAGCACGATACTTCTTTCTCACCAGCTAAGGCGCTCCTCCTTAGTCAACATCAGGTGGACAATTAAGATGATGCTGTTGGTGTAGAACAGTGGTCTTCAGCTTGGCTGTGCATCAGAATCCCGTGGAGCTGGAGGACTTAATCAAACAGACTGCTGGCCACACCGCCAGGAGTTCTGTTTCGCAGGTTCTGGGGTGGTGATTCTTGTTGGGTGCCATCGAGTTGATTCAGACTCACAGCAACAGAAAGGCCCAGGAATTTGAGTTTCTAGCTTGTTTCCAGGCGATGCTGATGCTGTTATGGGAAGTATACTGTGAGAATCACCCGTGTGTTCAACTCCAAAAACAGAGGCCAACTGTCCTTTCACATGCATTCGCCACTTCTCACATGCACGTATACCTGAAAATGGTACACATTACAACAGCCCACTTCTGTGTCCACAGCCCCTTTTACTTCCTTTAAGTTATTCTTTTAAATTCAGAGAAAATGAGAGGGCAAGGGAGGGTAGGAGGTGGGTGGAAGTAGTGGGGAGAGAGGAGAGAAGGGGAGAAGAGAGGAGTTTATGGAACCCTTGAAATCCCCACCTGACCAGGAAGGGTAGACATCAGTTTGCTTTGTGTCTTTCTGTGGGTGAATATTGCTCACTCCCCAAAATAGCATAGTCCGGACTAAAAGTGAAATGTCTATCATGGACAGATTCATTCAAAGCAGCTCGAAACTCTCCATAAATATGTGGGAAAAAAAAAAAAAAGACACTTAATTTCTCCCATACTGACTTGCTTCAAGACTGGCTGAGTCTCTTGAGTATTGGGCAGGGAACACTTGACCTAACTTTCACGTCTGCGAGGGAAAACAATAGTGACCAGGTTTCCTTTGCTCTTGTAATTGTTTGCTGCCATTGAGTCATCCGGCAACTCACGGCGACCCTATGCACAATAGGATTGGACCATTGTGATGATCCATATGGTTTTCACTGGCTGATTTTCGGAAGCAGATCCACAGGCCTTGCTTCCTAGTCCGTCTTAGTCTGGAAGCTCCACTGAAACCTGTTCAGCAGCATAGGAACCTGCAGGCCTCCACTGACAGACTGGTGGTGCCTGTGCTGAGGTACGTTGGCCAGTAACGGGGCCTGGGTCTCCCTCATGGAAGGCGAGAATTCTACCACTGAACCACCAACGTTTTATGCCTCTGTCCTTCGTCCTTATCAATGCTGGAGCTGACCCCCCACCCATCTGGAGCATACACTGGCTACTTCTCGCCATCACCATCCCTGATATTTGTCATTTGGAATCATATTCTTCAGCAGTGAACTGGCCAAAGTCAGATTCTAGGCAGCAGGGTCCAAATGGACCTACAAATGAAATAACAAATATATTTGAAAGGGAACTAATTCCGCTTCTGCTGATAGCCTGATAGCATAATGTGAGCTCCTTGTGGGCTTGGGACACTCACAGCCTCTCTTCCTGGGCCCTCCTGGCTGTAGGGCCCCTTGCACATTAAAATCCAACAGGTGCACTGCCTAGGTTGTTTGTCTTCCTTAGCTCCTGAGGAAATCATAAACCAAATATATTACCAGAGGACGGTTTCTAGGGTGCCCTGTGAGCAAACGGAGAGGAAAAATGGATCAACAACCGACCAGCAGGGACGGTAAATCAACAGACAAAAGGAGGAGTTTGAATAGACTCTCACGGGCCCCCAGGGCTTGGCCAAGAACAAGTCCCCTGTCAGTCAAGGCCCGAGCATTAATGTCAAAGCCAGCTGGAGCCGGGAGCCCGCTGGCCCTGAGGAAATGATTGAGCCGTCTGCCAGTCGCTTGTGAGCCACTAGAGGCCAATGTGATGTCAAGCGAGGGTGGTGGTTCTCCACCCAAGCCGTACTTCCCCCAAACCCTCAGTCTGTGTTCACCTTAAGCCCACTTTGCCTGCAAGTCTCAGAAACCAGCTAGGAAAAGAGATGAATAATCGCTCTTACATCACAGAATGTGACAGCCCCAAGATTGATTTGCTCGGGTCACACGTACCACTTCCAGGCAGATGAAAACCATTTTCTTCGCAGGTTGCAGGGGAGCCCAGCACAGGGGGTTACTGACATTATGGGAAATTGGGAAGACAATGAGAAAGAGGGTTTTCCTGCCAATCAGAGGGGTTTCCAGGAAGCCCTCTACCAAGATCACAGGGTTAGACTGTAGGCGAGCTGTTGGAGTCTTAGACACCTTCACACTTTTTCCATCTGTAGAGATGCCCCCACAGTTGAAATGGAATAAGGAGAATCAGATAAAGTCCAAGTCTATCTTATCAGTTCTTAAAGATGTGATTAGATGTGTCATATTAAAATAAACAGTTCTCGATGCTTTAGTTTCCTATTTATATAGAAGGAAGTGATTACCATCAACCATAGTAATACTTACATTTACTGGGTATTTCCTATGTGCCAGACACTCTACTAGGCAATTTACCTTTGCTAATTTTTTTCGTCCTCACAACTGCAAGGGATAGATATCATTCTTATTCCCATTTAACAGATAAGAAATCTGAGACACCAGGAGTTTAAGTGCCTTGACCAAGATTAACTCGTTGCTCTTGATCACTTTGCTCTATCTTCATTCATTTGTTTAAGAAATATGTATTGAGCTGCCACTCTGTGCCAGAAACTTGCTACTCACCAGCTTTAAAGCATTGTTGAGGAAATACAAACTGCCCTTTAATAAGAGGTACTTTTGTGCCCTTCATATCCTGTGTTAAAGAAGACCCAAACTATCCTTAAAGAACAAATTTACTTAAAATAAACCTAGCTTTATAAAGATAACTCACTATTTCCACAAAGCTTTCTGTTTCACTTACAAGTTTTTTGTTTATTTTGTTTTGCTGTTTTAAGAAAGGATTTTTACAGTGCAAGGATTGCTACCACAGCTCTACTTACCATGTTGACAAAAGTCAATTTAAAAGTGAAGGAAATGACAAAGTATGCAGGATTTGAGCAAAGCAGGAACCCCCAAAGACATTGCTTCCTAATTCAGCCTAAAGGCTGGAGGAATATACATACTGCACCATACACACCACACAGACACACACACACACCACCATACTCCATACCACATCACACACACACACACATACATAGACACACATCATACACATATATACATGCACACACATACACATACACCAACGTATACACACCACACATGTACATACAGACATACACATACACACCACATACCATACCACACTATATTTTACACCTGGCCCTAGGAAGAGCAATGCAAGCTCTTGAGCTGTCTGAGTTATTCTAGTTTCAATAATTTCTGTAATTGGGAGGCCCTGGTGTCGAGGAACAATGTAAACATCACTTTCACAGCCCCAGCCTTTGACTTGTGTCCACATTGAAAAAGTTTTTCAAGAAATTGGAGCATATTTCTCATAAGCCTGAAGTTGCTGAGCCTGACTGTACAGGTCTCCATTCTTTCACTGTGTGTGGGTGTTTGGGGGAACTTGGTTGCAAACGGTTGTCAGCAGTAAGTCTAAAACCAAGAGAAAGAGGAAGTCCTGATTTATGACCCAAAGCGCTGAGTCTTATTTCAGAAATGTAAATATCACAGGCATACACATACCACACACACACACACACACACACACACACACACAGGCACACACACACCATTTGTGTACACATTCACACACACAAAGCCATACCCCACTCACATACACCCACATATACACACAAGATACACACCACACACACCACTTACATACATATATATACATGCACACACATGTACACACATACTCAAAAAACCTATACTGAAATAGATGTTCAAAACAATCTAGAGACAGTTAATATTCAAAAGATAAACTGTTCAATGACAGAAATGCAGAACCTAGCCTTAATCTTCCTTTGTGGTTTCAAGTGAGATTTATAAAGAGACTGTCTTATGCGGAGACCCAGTGCTAAAATAACATCCTCACAGGTGAAAAATAAAACAGTAGTTATCATTTATATAAACCACTTGCTCTGTGCCAGACCACCATTAAACTTAGCTCAGTTTGTACTTGTTTGGAGGTTTGTGAGTATGTGAGAAGGATGGTGGACAATTATTTTCATTTGTTTGCTGAGATGATTATCTTGTATACAAGATAAAATAGATATATCCCGTTACCTGACTCCTTGAGGTTTACAAAGAAACTATGTTTAGAATTTTATTGCTCATCAGAATCGGAGAAGAAGCTCCAGGGGTAAGAAGTGATGTGATTTCTATCCTTTTATAGGTTTCAGTTACAATATGAGACCCTAAAACCCTAAATCTCTTCTCTGACACTTTTTATGGTTTCCCATTTCCTGTAGATAGTTTCAAACTTTTTTATTACTATTTTAAACTTGGTAAATTTAGCTGTTTTTAATCTAGGTCTGATAATTCCAAAATTTAATGTCTATGCTAGCCTATTTCTGCTACTGCCTATTGTTTCTGCTAGTCCTCACGCATATTGCCTTGTTTCCCTGGGTGCATAGTTATTTTTGAGTGCATGCTGATCAGTGTCCTTGAAAAATAATATGCAACAAAGGATGAACGGTGTCCTCCCATAGCGAGAGCTTGTATTTACTTCTGCCAGGCACCTAGGTGCACTTGTGGTCAGGGACCATCTCAAACAAAGGCTTGAGGCTTCAGGGTTCCCTCAGGTTATATATGTGCAGAGTACAAATCTGTAGAGTTTGTTGCCATCATATCTCAAGGATAGTTTTAATTTTTCCCTTCCTTTTCTCCTTCCACTCTACTCAGTACTGTTGCAGTCTTCTCTACACTTCCTAGGGTTGAGGAGGAGACAGTGGATTTAGTTCTGGGTCAATCCTAAGTATATAGCTCTTTGAGTTTCAGCTTCATGAGACTCTCACAAAACCTCCCAGCTTCAGCGTGGCTTGGGCCTTGACTTCTGTCCTCTTTGCAAGACTGAGGCACTGAATCAAAACCCAAGTGTGTTGCATTGGGAAGTGCTTTGATGGCATAGGCAGCTTGGCTGTTCCAATAGTCTACCTTTTTTTTGATACTGGCTTTCATTCATAAATTGGCCTGGCAGTTCCCCCGTTTTTTATTTTCAGCACTTCAAAGCTTTTAAGTTGATTTTTAAATAAAATTTTTATCCGTAGTTTTTATCATTTTAACAAGAAAATAAATCTATATATTCAAAAGATACAACAATGGACTCAAACACACCAAAGATTATGAAGATGGCACAAGACCAGGCAGCATTTCATTCCGTTGTCTATAAAGTCACCATGAGTCTGAGATGACTGAACAGCAACTAACAACAGGTCTGAACAACCCAGACTACAATTTCCAGAAACAATATGAAAAAAGGGCATTTTCAATTTGTAAGTTGCACTGGAAATCTGTTATTTCAATTAACTGTGTATCTCCCATGGAAACCCTAGTGGCATAGTGGTTAAGAGCTACGGCTGCTAACCAAAAGGTCAGCAGTTCAAATCCACCAGGCGCTCCTTGGAAACTCTATGTGTATCTCCCGTAATATTCTGAGTTTTATCAAAGAGCCTTGTGGTGCGCTGTAGATAAGTTCAAGTTGGTATATATCTGAGATCCTGGACTATGCTGACTATAAGTGGTTTATAGATAGATGGACTGGGAAGATGCCAAAAATATCCTCCCCCCACCCCTCCAAAAAAGTTGCCTTTGAGTCGATTCTGACTCATAGTGACTCCATGTGTTACAGAGTAGAAATGATCCATAGGATTGTCTTGGCTATAATCTTTATGGAAGCAGATCACCAGACCCTTCTCCCATGGCACTGCTAGGTGGGTTTAATCTGCCAATCTTGAGGTTAGTGGTTGAATGCAAACCATTTGCGCCACCCAGGAACCTGAACTCCCAAAAAGCTCGCGCATTTTCTACATTATCTACACTGTGTATCTCCGTAATGAAATATCCAGGTCTATTGATTAAAAAAAGCACTACCCCCATATTGTTTTCAATATAGGAGATTTTAATAACAAAATGAGGACATTTTTCAAGACGGTCTCTTTTAGGGCACCGTATCTATTCATGACTTCGCCCAGATTTATCTTAGATAATATATTCTCATATAACCAGATGGTCCACTTTGACTCACTGGACTAGTAATTCATTGGAAAGGCAGACACTGTCATTCTAGCGTCCAGGGAAATAAATACCTGTGAAGCTGGATTTTTTTTTTTTTTAATGAAATAATCTTTGATTATTTGTTTCCCTTTTTTTCCCCCAGGTCTAATATCAAAGACAATAGTCCCTGAATAAGAAAAATTCCCAAGAGTAAAAGCAAGCCAATGAATTTAAATTGTACAAACACTTATTTAAAAATAAGAATGGACTGCAATTTAATAACGGAACCACATTTTAACTCTATCTTGTGCAGGGTCATTGCACATATGCTTTGAGTTCTCTTTAGACCTTCCCCATCTCTTCCTAAAAGACAAAAGAATTTATAGAGGTAAAATAGGGAAGGCTATTAAAAAAAATTTTTTTTTATTGCTTAGAGAAGATGCAGTGCAGTTCATCCACAATGACATTTTGGAGGTTATTTTGTCCTCCCTGGTCTCATATAAGTCATGCTGATACAGTAAAATATTTGTGAAATTCATAGCCTAAGTGTTCAGCTATACAAAAAATTAAGTACTTCCAGCCAAAGTCTAATGAGACCACTTCCAGCTTCCCATTTACCAAGACTAATGAAAATACTCCCGTAGGGAAAGTGTGAGATTTTAATGTTATTAGTCCAGGTTCTGGGAGAATCCTCTCATGAACTGGCCTTCACTTTAAGGGGCCTTTGTGATGATTCTTAGACAAGTCAAGACCGAACATTCGAAAATGCAAGGCTTTTGATAAAGCGCTCAGGTCTTTAATCCACCTCAGTTCTAGTTTTTAACCATGGCGGTCACCAAAAGATAGATTCCCATCAATATGCTGTATTAGAGAATAAGAAATTGGATTTCTTTTGATTTACCTGTTACTACTGAGCATTTCCAGAAAACCATGCTTTTACGGAGCACATTAGGATCATAAATGTGTTAATGCATAAAACATCCCATTATTCTTGCTATCTCCTCCAGAGAAGGAAACGGTGATAGAGAGAGATTAACGGATGGACCCAAAGTCATCCAGGAAATTAGTAGCAGGTCTGGGATTAAACTTCTGAGTTCCTGCCACCCACTGTTAAGTTGAAGTCAATAGTCCTACAGCCTCCCCAGATTCTGTTTAAAGCTGTAGTGGAAATGGGGGAGGGGAGGGCACAGCTCAGTAGCCTTGGCAGCTAGGTATGCAAATCACCAACTAAAACACAATGGTGAAAACAGTCATGTTTCCATTCTGAGTTACTCAGAAGCAGCCTGCTGTCCCAAAGATGTCGTCCCAAAAAAGGAATCTGAACATTGAACATGGAGAAATGTGGAGACTATTTGAACTGCAAACCCCCAAAGTATATTATTTCCATATCATGCAGAATGAGGCTATGAATTCTCACAGAGGAGGGAAACCTGAGAGTCACATTAAAGTCATAAACAGCGTGTATGATGGAATTGCCTCAAAGGCTCCTCTACTGACTGTTTTATAAGATTGCAACTGATAGCTCACAGTGGGCTCCTATCAGTCTTATGGACACACGAACCAAGTGCCTTACAGAGGGGGTCGTTTATGAAATGGTGAAAAGGGAGAAGACCTGACAAGGATTACTAGGTCTGCCACTTTCCAGCAGAATGACCTTGGGCAAGTTATTTTCCTGTGACCTCATTTTTACCATCTGTGTCTAGAACTGCACAGAGTTATTGTGAGGATAAAATGAGATGACAGAAGAGATAGCTTTATGAAACGGAAAACTCTAAGCTCATTGATGTTATTTTTAGCTGCCGTCAAGTTGGTACCCAACTCATGGCGACCCCATGCACAACAGAACAAAATGCTGCCTGGCCCTGTACCATCCCTGTGATTGATTGTGGATCAGACTGTTTTTATCTATAGCATCCCTATGATTGATTGTGGATCAGACTATTTTTATCTGGCTGATTTTCAGAAGCAGATCGCCAGACCTTTCGTCCTAGTCTGTCTCAGTCTAGAAGTTCTGCTGAAACCTGCTCAGCGTTACAGCAACACACAAACCTCCAGACAGGTGGTGGTTTCACATGAGGCGCACTGGTCTCCCTCATGGAAGGCAAGAATTCTACCACTGAACCACCAGTGCCCTTCCCTCAGGCCATGTTGCTGTTGGTAGTGGTTGCCTTTGACTTGATTCCGACTGCGGTGGTGACTCTGTGTGTTACAGAGTAGGACTGCTCGATAGAGCTTTCTTGGCTGTAACCTGAATGGAAGCAGACTGCCTGGCCTATTCTTCCATGGTACCCCTGGATGTGTTCTAACCACCAACCTTTAAGTGAACAGTTGAGTGCAAAACATTTGTACCCTCCAGGGACTTCATACGCCCATAGAGAGATTCTAATAGTTGGGCATAAAGGCATCCAGAATAATTCTTAAAAACCTCAATCTCTTAAGAAGCTGTGTGTTTGTATGTTTGTGACAAATTGGATATTTTGTTTGTATCCTATTTGTTTGCTTGCTTTTAGCACAGCAATATGTTTGTTGGCAGGAACTTGGGCTTTGGAACCGGAGAGACCTGACTTCAAATCTTGGTTCTGCTACTTAATAGCTGTGTGCCCTTTGATTAGTGATTTATTCCTTCTGAGACTCAATGTCTTCACTTAAATAATGGGAATGCTAATACTCACCCTTTAAAGTGTTAAAAAGCAAAGATGTCACCTTGAAAACTAAGGTGGGCCTGACCCAAGTCATGGTGTTTTCAATTCCCTCATGTGCATGCAAAAGCTGGGCGATGAATAAGGAAGATCAAAGAAGAAATGATGCCTTTGAATTGTGTGGCAAAGAATATTAAATATACCATGGACTACCAAAAGAAAGAATAAATCTATCTTGGAAGAAGTACAACCAGAATGCTCCTTAGAAGCAAGGATGGTGAGACTACATATCACATACTTTGGACATGTTATCAGGACGGATCAGTCCCTAGAGGACATCATGCTTGACAAAGTAGAGGGTCAGTGAAAAAGAGGGAGGCCTTCAATGAGATGTATTGACATAGTGACTGCAACAATGGGCTCAAGAGTAACAATGATTATGAGGATGGCGCAGGACCAGGCAGTGTTTCATTCTGTGGTACACAGTGTTGCTATGAGTCAGAAATGACTTGATAGCACCTAACCAAAATACCCACCCTGAAGAGCGCTATAAGAAAATGCGATAGTACAACTGCTTTGGAAATCAATTTGGCACTTCCTTAAAAAGCTAGAAATAGAACTACCATATGATCCAGCAATCTCACTCCTTGGAACATATCCTAGAGAAATAAGAGCCCTCACACGAACAGATATAGGCACACCCATGTTCATTGCAGCACTGTTCACAATAGGAAAAAGACGGAAGCAACCAAGATGCCCATGAATGAATGAATGAATGAATGATCGTATATTCAAATAATGGAATACTATGCAAAGATTAAGAACAACGACGAATCCACAGAACACCTCATAACATGGAGGAATCCGGAAGGCATTATGCTGAGTGAAATTAGTTAGTTGCAAAAGGACAAATCTTGTATGAGACCACTATTATAAGAACTCAAGAAAAAGTTTAAACACAGAAGATCACAAGGATGGGAAGGAGGGAGAGGGGTATTCACTAATTAGATAGTAGGCAAGAACTATTTTAGGTGAAGGGAAAGACAACACACAATACAGGTGAGGTCAGCACAACTGGACTGAACGAAAAGCTAAGAAGTTTCCTGAATACAACCAAACACTTCGAAGGCCAGAGTAGCAGGGACAGGGGTCGGGGGACCATGGTTTCCAGGGACATCTAGGTCAATTGGCATAACAAAATGTATTAAGAAAATGTTCTGCATCGCACTTTGGTGAGCGGTGTCTGGAGTCTTAAAAGCTAGCAAGTGGCCATCTAAGATGCATCAACTGATCTCAACCCACCTGGACCAAAGGAGAATGAATAACACCAAAGACACAAAGTAAATATGAGCCCAGGAGACAGAAAGTGCCACATAAACCAGAGACTACATCAGCCTGAGGCCAGAAGAGCTGGATGGTGCCCAGCTACCACTGACGACTGCCCTGACAGGGAACACAACAGAGAATTCCTGAACGGTGGGATGCAGACCACAAATTCTCTTAGTAAAACCAGACTTAATGGTTGGACTGAGACTAGAAGGGCCCCAGAGGTCATGGTCCCTGGACCCTCTGTTAGCCCAAGATCGGAACCATTCCTGAAGACAATTGTTCAGACAAGGATTGGGCTGGACCATAAGAGAGAAAATGATACTGGTGAGGAGTGAGCTTCTTGGCTCAAGTAGACACACGAGACTATGTGGGCAGCTCCTGTCTGGAGGTGAGATAAGAAGGCAGAGGGAGACAGGAGCTGGTTGAATGGTCACAGGGAACATAGGGTGGAGAGGAGGAGTGTGCTATCTCATTAAGAGGAGAGCAGCTAGGAGTACATAGCAAGGTGTGTATAAGTTTTTGTATGAGACACTCACTTGATTTGTAAATTCTCATTTAAAGCACAATAAAAAAAAAAAGAAAGAAAGAAAATGTGATAATATATGCCCTGGTTTGAACATCAGCACACAGTAGGTACATAAAATACACTGTGATTATTTTCAAAGAGTTATATAAAACCATGCACACGTAACAAAACATCAGTGTCAGAAGCCCCACAGGCCCTCCAGCTCGGGGCTCCCTTACAGTACAGAGGCCAGTTTTGATGGTCGGATTTACTCGCCACTGGCTGACCACACTAGCGGCAGGAGTGTAAATCTCTTGTAGTTGGTGGTGGCAGAATTAGCTTGGGGTACATCTGAGAAGTCAGGATTGTGGGGACCAAGCCTAGAGAAATAGAAAGTGCACATAAGCTGGGACCCTCTGGGAAGTGAGCTTATGCCAACACAATCATTGCAGAACCTCTAATCTGAAGCAGCCTGTTCATTTTCCATCAAGTGTATCTGAAGCACCTTTTATGTATATTTCATTGTGCCAGGTACAGAGGAAGATTTTTTTTAAAGAAATGTCATACATTTTTGAAGCATAAGGCATGACTCCTGCCTTCCAGAGATGATAATCTAGTTAGGGAAACAAGATTAGCACCGATAAAACAGCTGAGTAACAGCCTCCTTCTGACACAGGCCGAGGTGGGACAAGGCAAACCTCCTCTGTAGGTCCGATGCAAAGCTCAGAAAGTCCTAATCGCACCACTGTTCCGGTCCACATCAAGGCCTTTCCTCGTCCACGGGCCTAACCTTGTTCGGATTCAGCAGAATCCACGTATTTTCATTAAACTGGACCCACAGAGCGCAGTTCTAGTCTTACACTCGTGGGGCTGCCATGAGTCAGAATCAACCCGACAGCAATTGGTGGTGCTGGTGGTGGTGGTGGTGGTGGAGGTGGCAGTGGTGGTGGTGGCGGTGGCGGTGGTGGCGGTGGTGCTGGTGGCGGTGGTGGTGGTGGAGGTGGCGGTGGTGGTGGTGGTGATGGCGGTGGTGGAGGTGGCGGCGGTGGTGGTGGCGGTGGCGGTGGTGGTGGTAGAGGTGGCGGTGGCGGTGGTGATGGTGGCGGTGGCGGCGGTGGAGGTGGCGGTGGCGGCGGTGGCGGTGGAGGTGGTGGCGGTGGTGGCGGCGGCGGCGGTGGTGGTGGTAGAGGTGGCGGCGGCGGTGGTGATGGTGGCGGTGGCGGTGGTGGAGGTGGAGGTGGCGGCGGTGGCGGTGGCGGTGGCGGTGGAGGTGGTGGTGGTGGTGATGGTGGTGGTGGTGGCGGTGGAGGTGGTGGAGGTGGCGGTGGAGGCGGTGGAGGTGGTGGAGGTGGCGGTGGAGGTGGTGGTGATGGTGGTGGTGGTGGTGGAGGTGGTGGTGGAGGTGGTGGAGGTGGTGGTGGAGGTGGTGGTGATGGTGGTGGTGATGGTGGTGGTGGCGGTGGAGGCGGTGGAGGCGGTGGAGGCGGCGGTGGAGGCGGCGGTGGTGGCGGTGGAGGTGGCGGTGGCGGTGGCGGTGGTGGTGATGGTGGTGGTGGTGGTGGTGGTGGTGGTGATGGTGGTGATGGTGATGGTAGTGGTGGTGGCGGTGATGGTGATAGTGGTGGTGGTGGAGGTGGCAGTGGCGGTGGTGGTGATGGTGGCAGTGCTGGTGGTGGTAGGGGCATAAAAGTTGTACAGAAGATTTCCGCCTCAGGTCGGTGAGCATCCATATGAAGAGATCCTGCACGGGGCGAGCCTCATGCGAAACCAGGTTAAAACACGCAAACACATACAGGTGCCCCCACGTTTCCAGCTGCTCCCTTTAGTGTAGCTCAGCATACACGGTAAATGCCCGGCCTCCTATCCCTTTAAGCAAGTGCTCACTTCAACTGAGGCATCAAATGTTTGGCCTTTGAAAGCAGCAGCCCCCTCCCCCCACATTTTCATGTTTTAGTTATTTTCTACATCACTAATGAGAACTTCCCTGCAGCTTCGGAGTTAGAGCTATTTTTTCCCATCCGTCAGCTAAAATTCTCTCATTTCTCCTCCCAACTCCTCTTGGCACTGAATTACTCACCTTTATTAAATGCATAAAAAAGAGGCGGGGGTGAAAGGACCCAAGCATTTGGAGAAGTGTAATCTTTGGCTAAGCCTGACATTTTAAAGTGATTAGCCAAGGTTTGAGAAATTTCTCAGAGTGACTACAGGCTAGAACCAAATAAGAAACCACAGAGATATTTGTAGTTTAAATGTTCTTTAAGTAACTGCATTATTACCACAGCACCTCTGAGGCTTCCCCTTTTTGCAGATTGCACATTGTCACCACTTCCTAAATAGCTGGCCTTATTAAAACACTACAGGCTTTTATAAAAATATCTCCTGCTTTGAATAATTTAATAACTGTGTTGGAAGGGGAAGGCCTGGTTTTGTTCCTACAAAACCCTATCTTTGGTTTTGACCACCTGAAAGAAAGTAATCGATTTAAAATATGTGTATGGAGTCCATACTTTGTGCCCGAGACCACGCTTGACATAGAGACAGATGGAAAAGAGCTTACCCGTGAGATGGAGAGATCACTCACACCTTCAAAATGATATAATGAGAGTTTCGGGGATTGGGTGATTCTAAGCTTCACTGTCACTCCATATAGTTATTATTTTACCCTCATCTGTTCTAATCGGAATGAATTCATCACAAGCTATAATGGGATAGTAATTTTGAATCAGCTCAGTTGTGTTCTTGTACTGTCACCTGATATTTATTGGTGTCCCACCATTCCTATTTATGGCAACCCCAAGTCTGCAGAGTAGAACTGTGCTCCGTAGGGTTTTCGAGGCCATGACCTTTCAGAAGCAGATCACCAGGCCTTACTTCCAAGGTGTCTCTGGGTGGGTATGAATCATCAACCTTTCAGTTAGTAGTCCATTGCTTAACTTTTTGCACTACCCAGGGACTCTTTTCATTTCTTAGACACTTGCTATGTTGCATTCCCTCTGGCGAGTACGTGGTCAGAGGCGAAACTTGGGAACCATTAGAGAAGCATTCCAGACTTCATAGGTGAGGCTCAAGCCTTTTGTTATTTCTTCTGGTCCAAATCAGGGAATCCATTGTCCTCATCCGATTAATTAAACATTAATTTTAATTTAATTTTCCAATGAAGCCTAAGTAGGTTCTGAAGAGGTCTTTAAAGAACTTTAAAGAATTACAGATGGTGAGAATGCCCAGCTAAGCCTCTGCCATCGCTCGACCTGGCAGCAATGGTTATTGAAGGGTGGAGGCCCATTGCTATGGAAAGAAATGTCGTTCCTTTCCCTGGGTGCCTATGCCCAGCTTAATGATCCTGCAATGTGGGCCTGTTTCCTGGGAGAAATTGTACCCTTGGAGCAAGAGTTGGGGGAAAACGGCATTTTCTGCCTTCAATCAGGGTGTTGTGCTGAAGGCTTTTTCCCTTTTGCTAGTTCTTGGACTCTGCAGACAAGTAGCAGTGAGTCTCAGGTAAGTCAAAAATGATTACAAGCACTTCTCCCTGAGGCAAATGCTATATAACAGGAAGCCCAAACAGAACTCTGCCTGAGTCCTGGCCTGGGTCTTGGTTCCACAACATGCTAGTTAAGATTCTTATCATCACCCGATGACAATCGGTTCCTGGGAATTCTGGAATGGTTGCAAACCCACCATTTCCTGCAATTCATCAAAACCTGGTCTCCAAGTGGTTTTGACTTTCTTCAGAAATATCATCATATATCACAGTCACGGGAGCTCCCTCTGCTGCTCTTCCCCACTAGGGCTGGGTCACCTTTCAGAGCATTCGTTTTCGCCAGAGGGAAATGTAGGATGGCGTGACCTCTGATGAGACATGTCTAATCTAAGAGGGATGGTTGTCCATGATCTAAATTGCAGATAAATTGACTCAGCTTATCTCCCAGAGAAGCTAGGGCCCAACACAACTCAACAAAACCAAAAAACAAGTGAAAATGTAGGGAGTATTCAAGCCGCCTGTGGTTTAAGAAAGAAATGAGAATGCCTAGACTGGGTGAAAACAGCAAAAAGTTCAAGACCAAGCCAAGTCTTCTCAGGGAGATGTGGTGGAGATGACACTGGGTGGAGAAGGGATCTGGATGTCAGGGTTCTTGTTCCATCTTGCTGAGTAACTTCTCTTTGGTCTCGGGTTCCTCAGCTTCGTGGCCTTCCAGACCTAATAATCTATGATTCAAATAATAAAATCACTGTAAAAACTCCCAGAAGCCTCCATCAATGCAGTGGAATGAAATAAGACAAAATCAGATGCTACACAGAATAAATAAATGGGTTCTTCCATAGACATGGTCATTATTCACATCCTAAAGAAGACAATTTAAAAAAAATAGTTTGTTTTTTTTTTTTAAAGACAATTCTGCCATCTTGTCAGGGATGTGGTGAGGGTAATGAGTGCCCAGGGGCAATCTCTAAGTAGCATGCCCCCCCAACCACCACCAAGTTTCAGGATGAATAGACATTGATAGAAGCCACCAAACCAAGAAGCTGAAGCCCTTGGAATTTCCCACTGTGCCTGCCAGGCAGTGGGTGGGCTCCAGGGCACTCAGGCTGTGGCTGGGCAGCAACCCAAGCAGAGCCACCAGGCAGGTAAATCAGTCCCAAAGACATTGAGAGCCTCCGCGTCAGAGAGCAGTGCCCAAACATGGCTGAAGAGGGCACGGGCTTTCTGGAGCAGCTGAAGTCGCTTGGTCTTGGAAGTATCTCTGCACCATGTGGTGTCACCCCGTCTGACGGTGTTACCTGGTCGGTGAGCATCATGAGCACCCTCCTAGTGACACTACTAGCGCCCCCTTGAACTTGTACCCAGGGGCAAATGCTCCCCTCTGCACCCGCCCCCCACCCCACTACAGCCTCCACGTCTTATACAGGGACCTCCTCAGAACCTACTTAGGCTTTGTTGGAAAAACAAAATCAGTTGAAATCCCTATTCTTCCAAAAAGTCCCAGGAGTTTCCTCCTTCTGGTTCCAAGCTAAGAACAATCTGCAGCTCCTTTTTCCTTTCATCCTTTGATTTTTCATTTCTTGTTCTTGTTAGTTGTCACAGAGTTGATTCAACTCATGGCAAACCCAAGTGTGCAGAGAACTGTGCTCCTTAGGGTTTTCAAGGCTTTGACCTTTCAGAAGCATATCATCAGGTCTTACTTCTGAGGTGTCCCTGGGTGGGTTCGAACTGCCAGTCTTTCCCTTAGTAATCTAATGCTTAACATTTGCCCCACCCAGGGACTTCTTTCATTTCTAAGACACCTGCTACGGTGCATTGCCTCAAGTGAGTATGTGGCCAGGAGTCAAACTCGGGACCTGTTAGAGAAGCATTCCAGACCTCAGAGATGAGGGGTCAGCCCATTTGGCATTCCTTCTGGTCCAAATCAGGGAATCCATTGCCTTCACTCAATTAATCCTCATTTCTGTCCACTGTGTGCAGAGTCTTGCAGGAAGCACTAGAAGGCATGGATGGCACACATGGGCAGCAAAGCAGAGGAAACAATGTCCTCTGTGCAAGCAGAACTTGTACCCAAAGTGCCCTCTGGCTCCTACTGTTGGGAAGAGCAAAAAAGCAATTAGGGAATTATGAATTGTACTTGTGTTTTTATTTATATTCCCAAGACTCTTTAGAGTCATTCAACCAAAAAACAGAACCCACTGCAGTCGAGTCGATTCTGACTCACAGCGACCCTGTAGGACAGAATGGAACTGCCACATAGGGTTTCCAAGGCTATAATCTTTATGGAAGCAGACTGCCACATCTTTCTCCCGCAGGGTGGCTGGTGAGTTCGAACCACCAACCTTCCAGTTAGCAGCTGAGCACTTAACCACCGCACTCCCCCGGCTCCTTTTACAGTCATTAGGCTTATGGAACTGTAAGGGGCCTCAGAGAGTCATCTTTTTTTATTTTAAGGACAAGTTCTTTTTTTAATTATGGGTTCTTATTTACATATAGGGTTGTTATGAGTCAGGATCGACTGACTGACGATGGGTTTGGCTTGTTTATTTTATTTACATATGTTCTCGTGGAAATTTTTGACATTTTTCAAATATCCCTGAATTTAATACTTTTTATAATTCACACCTGGGAGTCAGGTTGGGTGATTACTTAATGCGCTTAACATCTCTGTGAGTCAGAATCGACCCCACGGCAAAGGGTTTGGTTTGATTTTTTTCGACATCTCTGTGACTATAATCAAACAATGTTCAGCTCTCAGAATGGAAGTGAAGTTACAAATGCAATTCATATATATGCTAATTATTGTTTTCTGCTAACATAAACTATAGAGACTATTAGCCTACAGAGAGAAATGACACTCCATCAGTAAGGAAATCTGAGCTCTACGAAATATTAGATTTCTTTAGCTACTTCTGCTGTATTTCCCAATCCTCCACGCTTTTCAACATTGCCCTATTTCCCATTTCTTTAGTCAGCCCTCATTTCTTACATCTACAAATTGGTCTGTCTCCTGATTAATAATTTTGTAGCAGAGTCCAAAATCTCAGTGGCATGCCAAGAGGTTTTTTTAATCTGAATTTATTTTTAGGGAGAATAGCTTTTCTCTGCTTGACCTTTGAAGGTTTCCATGTAATGCTATCTGAAGCTTGAGTCACATATCAAGTCCACTACGTCTAAGCCCTCAGGACCCCCCTCATTCTGTGTGGAAAATCCCTGGCTGCACACAAGACCTTTGCTGTAGTAATTTACTGGCCGATAAATTAGAAAGCCAAAGCTTTGACTTATTTAGTCCTGGGCTCAGAAAGCGGAAGTTGCGCTTGATTAAAACAGGTTCTAAAAAAAGGAATGCTATCTAATGTATATTGCAGTGGGGCCCTGAAGCCAGCTGGGGGACTTGTCCACCACAAGGCGTGTTTCAGGAAATCATATCACATGCCAGAACAACACTCTGGTTGGGATTTGGTGGCTGTTGTTCTCGTATGGCCAGTTGTGAAAGAACGAGAGTTTGTAGCTCAGAATAAAACTGCCTAGGAGTGTGTTCACCCAATTAAGAACTTTAACTGAAGGCCCACAATGTGATGCACTGTCCTGGTTGTTGGGGATACAGAGTTAAAAAAAAAAAACTGTGGGGACCCAGGTAGCTCACAATCTGGCATCCACACCTGGAAGGTAGGCACATACCTGAACTTTTCTAGTCAGAAACCAGCTCTTAATCAAGGCTAGGTCACATTGGTTCTTGGTGGAATTGTAAAGAAAGATTCTGTGAAATAATTGAAGTCAGTTAATAAAGAACAGAGGAGCCCTGATAGCGCAATAGTTAAGTGCTTGGCTACTAAACAAAAGGTCACTGATTCAAACCCACCAGCTGTTCCACCGAGAAAAGACCTGGCAATCTCCTCCTGTGAACATTATAACCTAGGAAACCCTAGGGGGCAGTTCTGCTCTGTTATATAGGGTCACTATGAGTTGGAATAGACTCGACAGCACACAACAAAAACAACAAAGAACAGAAAAGAACACAACTTTATTACCATTCTGTTCTTAGGATGAGCTCAGGTAATAAAGCTTAAAAAAAAAAAGTATTTATTTCTCTACTTGCATAAAATGCATTTCTTTTTCATCTGCGATTGGGTGAACCCTTGTTTGCAAAAGATAAAATATATGCGAGGCCTGAATTTTTTCACTCCTTCTCCATTTTTGCTGAGCCCTGAAGAGAGGTATCCGGTATTTGGACTTGTAGTTGCTTTCAATTTCCTCATTTAGGTCATAAGCATAAAAATGGCTCCTTCCACATATTTACCAAGTGCTTTCTACCAGCTGCTTTTGGGTAATCTGCTGGGCAAAGCCTTGCATTTGAACTGGGAAGCCATTGTACTAGACCCAGCTCTGTTGTGACTGGCTTCGTGAGCTTTTAACCAGCCACTTTGCCTCTTTGGGACTCAGTTACTTTACTCACAGAATAATGAGTTATATTAGACCATCAGCTTTACCCCCTTTCCATTCTATGAGTCTCATATTTGTAAATTTTAGAATAATTATATCTTTTGGGCAAAGTATGAATACTCCACTCTCTATAGTAATATGTCTAGTGTTGGAACATAGGGACGGGGGCTTTAAATCCCCTATTCATATCAGAAATAGACAAGTAATTGGAACTACTACCCTTGTCTAACTTATCAGTACTGTCATACATTTTTTATAAAAAAAAAAAAAAAATACTGTTAATCACCAGAGAGTCCCAATTCACTCCTCTCTATCCTTCTTCACTCCATAAGCCCCTCTACCAACCACTCTCTCTCTTGATGCTTAACCATGGTTCCAGGCTCAGCTCAAAGGCCACTTCGTTCAAGAAATCTTCCTCAGTTTCCTAGCCAGGTAAAACATCTCTCTCCTTTGCATTCTTCACCCATTGTGCTACCATCTCTTAGGCCACTTCACACTTTCTACTGTGTTTTATAATAAGGGTGGATATCTTTAAATACTCTTGGGCTACCTAGCAGGAAAACCTGGAAAAAACATGAAACCCCGCTCCTGGGTCTCTTGCTCGAAGCCCTAGGCAGCACAAAGGGTTAATCGCTTTACTGCTAACTGAAAGGTTGGCAGTTGGAACCCATACAGAGGCACCCGGAAGAAAGTCTGATGATCTGCTCTGAAAGGTCATAGCCATAAACGCCCTACGGAGCACAGCTCTACTCTGCAACACATGGTGGTGGTGGTGTTGATGGTGATGGTGGTGGTAGTGGTGGCGATGGTGGTGGTGGTGATGATGGTGATGGTGGTGATGGTGGTGTGGTGGTGGTGGTAGTGATGGTGGTGGTGGTGATGATGGTGATAGTGGTGGTGGTGGTGGTGGTGGTGGTGGTGATGGTGGTGATGGTGGTGGTGGTGGTGGTGATGGTGGTGATGGGGGTGGCGGTGGTGATGATGGTGATGGCAATGGTGGTGGTGGTGATGGTGGTGGTGGTGATGGTGGTGGTGATGGTGGTGGTGGTGATGATGGTGATGGTGGTGATGGTGGTGTGGTGGTGGTGGTAGTGATGGTGGTGGTGGTGATGGTGGTGGTGATGGTGGTGGTGGTGATGATGGTGATGGTGGTGATGGTGGTGTGGTGGTGGTGGTAGTGATGGTGGTGGTGGTGATGATGGTGATAGTGGTGGTGGTGGTGGTGGTGACGGTGACGGTGGTGGTGATAGTGATGGTGGAGGTGGTGGTGGTAGTGATGGTGCTGGTGACAGGGATGGTGAGGGCGGAGGTGGTGGTGGCTCTTGCAGATGTCCTTCCTAGACACCAAGGAACTGTGTGAGACTTACTCTGATGGGTGACGCCTTCCAAGGCCGTAATATTTCAAAGCCATAAACAAGCTCACGGTCTATATCTTCTTTGATTGTCAGTCACTGGGAGTCCTGTGCCCACAAGTGACCCAGCTCCCAGAGGCAAACCGAATAACCAGCAGAAGACACTCTGCTACGAGATCCAGAAGTCTGACTCAGAATCTGCAGAAATGCTACCTTCTGGCACTGGGTTTTTGGTTTTTTTTTTCTTTATTATTCCTTTACTTCTTCCTTCCTACCTCTCTGCCTTCCTTCTTCACCTCTTTCTTTCCAGCCTTCCTGCCTTCTTTTCTTTTATTCCTAAATAAACACAATCATGGCTTTGCTGGTTCTTTGTGGACTCTGTCCCATGTGAAGAGGAAACCAAATCCTGAAAGGAGTCAAGGGTTGGGCTCCCACTGATTGGACCAAATAGTCTAAAGATTTACTGAGGTCGATAGCTCATCTTCCAAGTCTTCGTCATGGAGCCTGCCACACAAGCAAAAACAACAAACAAGCACAGGGCCAAGCAGCCAGGAACACTTGGGCTTTCTGTGTTTTCAATTATTTAGGCCAAAATGAATCACTTGCTTTCTTTTCTTTTTTCTTTTGGAAACAGTTTTATTTCCCATTTCCTCACTGGACACATAATTTTGATTTATAAACCCAACAACCCTGAGTAAGAAGAAGTTTTAAACAAAGCTGATGCCTCTGCCTTGGGCTATTTTCCTCCTTTCACTGCAATATTTTCAGAAAACAATTTGGCTGTCTTGAAGATGCAAATCCAACTTCTGCCCAACAAACCCCCTGAGTCTGACTCCCCCAGGCCCCTGAGTTCTTCTCATTCAAGGGCCGCTTCTTATAAATTCCACTGGAACTTGCTTTAGCTGCAATGCACCTTCAACTGGGATAAATCTGTCTTCCAATATTACGTCTTATAAATCTCACTTTGTAGGGGTATTTACAACCCAGCTACCGCATGCTGACTTTATTGACGAGGAATGAATAAATCCGTTTTCCATTTCTCTCCATTTTCCATTGCTGATATTATGATTTGGGGGCTGTTCAAAATTCTCTGATCAAAGTACATGATTACAAAAACATCTCTTAATCTGGAAATTATTTAAGAAACAGACAATGGGATTTATATCTCTTTTCGCTAGATTTTTAAAGTGAATCTCTCTGTTGTGGACTGGAACGGTATTAGTTGGAAAGTTACCATAAAAGCTGAAAGACAACACATCCCTGCTCCCCAGATATTGCAATGGATATCGATTACAAATAACATTTAAGAAAACAAAACAGAACAAAAACAGGTGCCGTAGCATTGATCCCAACTCATGGCTACCCCACGGGTGTCAGAGCGGAACTGTGCTCCACAGAGTTTTTACTGACCGATTTTTTTGGAAGTAAATGACCAAGCCTTTCTTCTGAGGTGCCTCTGGGTGGACTTGAACTGCCAAACTTTTGGTTAGTTGCTGAGCACATTAACCGTTTGTACCACCCGAGGACTCCAAATAGCATTTACTGAGTGCTTATTGTATTTGCCTATATTAGCTAATTTAATGCTTACAATAATCCTTTGAGGTAGGTGCCATGATTACCTTAATCTTACAGATGAGGAAACTGAGGCACAGGAAGGTTAAATAACTTGTTAAAGGTCACACAGCCAATAAGTGGCGGAGCCTGAACGTAAACCCAGGCAAACGACTCCGAGTTCTCTGATCCTAGCTACTACGCTAATCTGTCTCTCTAGTTTTAATTAAGTGTAACCTCAGTTCCATGTTTATGAACTTCTACTTCACGATTACATAATGCTTTTCGGTCTACAGACCCCCATCTTACTTTAGCTTCACAAGCTAGAAGGCAATCCTGTCTCCACTTTATAAATGACCAAACTGAGGCTCATAGAAATAGCGGCTTGATCAAAGACTAAATGGTTCAAGAACCCAAGTTTTCTGGCTCACAATAGGGTACACATTCCTGGGCCTCAGTTTCCTCACCTATAGACAAAGTAACTAAGGACCCTGCCAGACCTCGAAGGCCTTGGATCTCTGTACCAAGAATTCTTTCATTTATTTAGTGTATTTTTTTTATATATACCTTTTCCAGACTGTAGTTTCCATGAGAACAGGGGCAGGGCCTATCTTGTTGCCTCCTGTGATCCCTGTATCCAGCCAAGAGTAGGTGTTCAGGAACCATTTCTTGTAGATATACGTGTGCCAGGCACAGTGCTAAGTGCTTAGGGTGCAAAGATGAATGCAGCTTGATCCTTAAATCGCAGGTGGGGGCACCCGAGAGGCCCCTGCAGTCAAGTGGGCCGTGCAAGCCCCACAGTCATTACTTGGGCAATGGCTCCCACTGTGTTGTAGTCCACCAAGAGATAATTGACCGTGACGTGAGTTATGTGTCCCAAGCTGAACTGTGTCAGGGTCTATTACTTTATTTTAGAGGCCACAGCAAAGAGGACCATTTTCAGTGCAGGACTCACATCATTAAAACAACATTTAGGGATTTTATTTTAATCTAAGCGACAGGTTTGCAGGGCTGTGCGGCTATCAAAGTATAATAACCTGTACACTAAACACCCCTCCCCAACTCTCAACACGACTTGAAGAACATCAGGGAACATAGCTGTGATTGATAGAAATGCCGTGTCTGAGCTGCTTAACTGAGTCCCAAGACGAACTTGACCAACATTTCAGCCCCTACCTGACAAACTTAACGCAGGGCTTTATTTTCTTTTAGTTTTCTTTGCCCCAGCCATCTCCAGGAGATGAAAGAGTGATTTTTATGGTGCTTGCATTTGGGTTTGAAGCTCAGCTCATATAAAATACAGGACATCCACTTAAATTGGAATTTCAGCTAAACAACCCATAATTTTTTTAGTCCCATGTATGTCCCATGCAATATCTGAGTTACACACCCTCTCCTCACTTATCAACATAGTTAGGTTCCAAAGACCAGGATGTTATACAAAATCAGTGTTATGTGAAAATGGAGGAGGACCAGACCACATCACAAAATGGAGGATGACTACATCATTACATAGCTCCCAAATTACATCATTATAAAACTCACTGCTGTCGAGTCAATTCCGACTCACAGCAACCCTATAGGACAGAGTAGAACTGTCCCATAGAGTTTCCAAAGAAGCGGGTGGTAGATTCAAACTGCTGGCCTTTTAGTTAGCAGCCAAACTCTTAACCATGGGGCCAACAGGGCTCCTTACATCGTTGTCAAATTACACCATTACATAACTGCCAAACCACTGAGAGTCATGGCCCAACCAAGGTGGCACATAACCTTAACCATCACAACCAGCATTACTCTCTTCTCCTACCTCGGTGTTCATTACTGCCAGAGGAACACCGTTAAGGTGCAAAATAGTCAGAGAGTAGATTTTTCATTTTTTTTATCAGTGCAAAACGTCAGATAAGGAGATAGTCTCTAAGTAAGGAAAAATTGTACTAAAAAAAGATTTATTGATTATCTGTAATTCGAATTTATCTGGGCATCTTACATTTTTAATTGCTAAATCTGGAAAACGTATTGCAAAACTCAAGCTAACAAAAATCTTCTTTGTATAATTGGCCTTGCCTGTATGAAATTGATAAGACATAGAAGCCAAGGAGGAGTGGGAGATTAGGCCTCGGAGCATAGACCCTGGGGAGGTCTACCTTTCTGAGGACACAGAAGTGTTGCCCCACATGCTGTCCTGTCAGCTCTGGCTGCACCATAGTCAAGGGTCATTTCAGGTAGTTAAGCGTGGTGATGAGGAGTTCAGGTGGTGCAATGGTTAAGCGCTCAACTGCTAACCAAAAGGTTGGTAGTTCAAGCCCACCAACTGCTCCATGGGAAAAGATGTGGCAGTCTGCTTCTGTAAAGATTTATAGCCTTGGAAACCCTATGGGGCAGTTCTTCTCTGACACGTAGGATCATTATGAAAAGGAATCAACTCCATGGCAATTTTTTTTTTTTTTTAATTAAGGGTGGTGATTAAGAAGGAGACGCTGGAGCCACACTGCTGGGACTGAAATCCATCCCTTA
Source organism: Elephas maximus indicus (assembly GCF_024166365.1). Taxonomy (NCBI): domain Eukaryota; kingdom Metazoa; phylum Chordata; class Mammalia; order Proboscidea; family Elephantidae; genus Elephas; species Elephas maximus. Next base: position 10,781,672 of record NC_064842.1, on the reverse strand, counting down.
CTAGTTACCAACAGTGTGACCTAGGGAAATTGAGGCAAAAACCGATTTTGCCTCAATTTCCTCTTGTGTAACATGGAGATAAAAACACTGCCTATCTCATAGGACTTTGTAAGCATTAGCTGTGAGTTACCATAATGGCTCAATAAGGGTTTTTCATTAACACCAGTATCACCAATACACTCAATGCATTTCTCTGTAATTAAAAATACCATATGATTTATCCATTCATCGTTGATGGGCATTTAGGCTGTTTCCACCTTCTGGCTATTGTGAATACTGCTGCAAAGAACACTGGCATATAGGTTTCTGTTTGCATCCCGGCTTTCATGTGTACCATTCTGTCATAAAGAGAAATGAAGTCCTGATACCTGCCATAATGTGGATGAAGCTTGAAAACATTAGGCTGAGTGAAATCAGTCAATAACAAGAGAACAAATATTGTATAATCTCACTAATGTTAAATACCTGGAATAGACAAATATATGGAGATCAGAGTTTAATAAGGGTCACCGGGATGGGAGGGAGGAGGAAGGGGAGTCACTGTTGAGGTGGCGTTGAGTTTTCGTTTTATGAGGATGGAAATGTGGCAGCAGATATTGGTGGCAGATGCACAATATGACTGATGTAATTGGTCTTACTAAATTGTACACACACAAAAATGTTGAAATGGAAAATGTGTTATCTGTATTTACACAATAATAAATAAACAAAGAGATAAAGATATGTTAAAAAGGAAAAGGAGGAGAAGGAATGGCCTCTGTACTGATAAAAGTTAGAATCTTCAAGGTAGAACTACTAATGGTCACCTGAAAAGGTTGATATTTAAATACAAGACAATAATTAAAACCTATGGCTCTATTTCCTTCAATGTCTGTGTCATGGAAGTCGGTGGAGAAGGTTATGACAGGAGAGAGACCTTGGACTGGAAGAAACAAGCATGGTAGCTAGAGAATAAAAACGTATGGGAGGGTTAAACAAGTTACTATAATGGCATTAGTAAATAAAAACGCTCAATAAATGTTTATCATCCCCACCACCATCATCATCTTCACTGTTCTCACCTCCACAGACAACTTGGTCTTTAATTACTGGTAAACTATCTTCAACTTTTCCTCAAGACATCTCTAGTTGCCTTATTTAAAGCATTTAATTGGTATAAAATAGCCTAGTCACAGAAGGAAGAGATTATGACTGCGCCTACGTTGTGCTAAAACAACTAGGTGAAAACTGAAAAGTTCAGCTGAAAAAAATGCAGTGGAGATGGCTATTTGGATCACTTTCATCTCCCAAAAGACGTTTTGGAGAAGATTTAGTGTTCAGTGAAATGGGTTTCTCAGGCCAGACACAGCCCACGAGTCACTCAGGCATCTGTTCTTCACGGAGGACAGCTACTATATTCCCAGCTTTTTTGTTCCTGCCTTTAAACTCACACTTCCTGCTCAAATAAGGGGAGGCCAGTAGTAATTCTCACCGGAAGGCTGCAGAAGCATGAGATGAAGATCACTTTAAGGGACTCTCCATTTATGCCATTGGAAGCTACTGCAGCACGCTGTTAATTTTACGCACACGGTGGACTGCTGAAAAGCAAGGAGCACTTGTGGGGAGCCAGAGAAAGATCTCCCGAGAGCAGCACTAGGTGATTGAGTGTCTTTGCCTGGTGCTTTTCAGCAGTCAGGATTATTTGATATGCGAGCTACAAGCTGCACACAACTTTAACCTTTTGAATCCACTTGGTAACTCCCACTTTCCCATAATTCTTTAGTGTACCTCATTAATGCCAGAAGACTTTTAGCGAAAATACCATATTTGCACAGAATGCAATGCTTTTCAGCTGCCTTCTGTCTCTTTTTTTTTTTTAGCCTCTACGTCTTAAACATTTTTATTCAGATTATACAACTCTGATACCACAAGGCGAGGATGAAGGATATTTTGATTAGTTTTCAGAAATGCCTTAAAATCACTTTCTAATAATTATTTTAGGCTTGTGGTCTTGACTAGTAATCCTCTCTCTGTTGTCGTTAGGTGGCATCAAATCGGTTCCAACTCGTAGCGACCCTACGTACAACAGAAGAAAACGCTGCCCGGTCCTGCGCCATCCTCAAAATTGTTGCTTGTGTTTTGAGTCCATTGTTGCAGCCACTGTGTCAATCCATTTGTCAAAGGTGTTCTTCTTTTTCACTAACGTTTCACCTTACCAAGCAAGATGTCCTTCTCCAGGGACTGTTCCCTCCTGATAATATGTCCAAAGTACATGAGACAAAGTCTCACTGTCCTTGCTTCCAAGGAGCACTCTGGCTGTACTTCTACGAACTTGTCAATTCTTCTGGCAGTCCATGGTATGTTCAATATTCTTCGCCAACACCATAATCCAAAGGCGTCAATTCTTCTTTAGTCTTTCTTATTCATTGTCCAGCTTTCCCATGCATGTGGGGTGATTGAAAATGCCATGGCTTAGGTCAGGTGCACTTCAGTCCTTGTCTCAGTCATCTAGCACTACTATAACAGAAACACCGCAGGTGGATGGCTTTAACAAACAGAGTTCATTCTCTCACATTTTAGGAGGCTAGAAGTCCAAGTTCAGGGTGCCGGCCCCAGAGAAGGCTTTCTCTCTCTGTCGGCTCTAGAGGAAAATCCTTGTCATCAATCTTCCCCTGGCCTAGGAGCTTCTCAATGCAGGAACCCCGGGGCCCAAACTTTGCGCTGTGCTCCAGGTGATTCTTTCTTTGTGGCATGAAGTTCCACCCCTCTGCTTGATTCTTTCTTTTACATCTCAAAAGAGATTGACTCAAGATACAGCCTAATCCTGTAGATCGAGTCCTGCCTCATTAACATAACTGCCTGTAATCCTGCCTCATTAATATCATAGAGGTTAGGATTTACAACACATATGAAAATTACGTCAGATCACAAAATGGTGGACAACCACACACTACTGGGAATCATGGCCTAGGCAAGTTGACACACATTTTTTGGGGGGACACGATTCAATCCATAAAAAAAAAAAAATAGCAGTCCTCAAAGTGACATTTTTGCTTTTCAACACTTTAAAGAGATATTTTGCAGCAGATGTGCCCAATGCAATATGTTGTTTGATTACTTGGCTTCCATGGGTGTTGACTGTGGATCCAAGCAAGATGAAATCCTTGACAACATCAATCTTTTCTCCATTTGTCATGATATTACTTATTGGTCCAGTTGTGAGGATTTTTGTTTTCTTTATGTTGAGGTGTAATCCACACTGAAGGCTGTAGTCTTTGACCTTTATCAGTAAGTGCTTTAAGTCCTCTTCACTTTCAGCAAGCAAGGTTGTGTCATCTGCATATCACAGTTTGTTAATGAGTCTTCCTCCAATCCTGATGCCCTTTTCTTCTTCATATAGTCCATATTCTCAGATTATTTGCTCAGCATACAGACTGAATAACTATGGTGAAAGGATACAACCCTGGCACACACCTTTCCTGATTTTAAACCACGCACTATGCCCTTATTCTGTTCAAACAACAGCTTCTTTGTCGCTCTCGAATGTGCTTTTTGACAATGACTGTGACACCATTCCTCTTCAATTTTTCATTCCCAGCACAGTAGACCATATGATGGTCCCATTTAGAATGGCCAATACCTGTCCGTTTCAGCTTACTGATGCCTAGGATATAGATCTCTCTGTGTTCCATTCATTTTTGACAACTGCCGATTTTCCAAGATTCATACTTCGTACATTCCACATTCCAATTATTAATAGGTGTTTGCAGCAGTTTCTTCTCATTTTGAGTCATGCTACATCAGCAAATGAAGATCCCTGAAAGCTTTACTCCATCCACATCATTAAAGTTGACTCTACTTTGAGGAGGCAGCTCTTCCCCAGTCTTATTTTGAGTCCCTTCCAACACGACGGTCTCATCTTCCTGTGCTACATCAGACAATGGTCCACTGCTCTTCATGTGGTTTTCATTGGCTAGTTTTTTCAGAAGTAGACCAGCAGGTCCTTCTTTCTAGTCTGCCTTACTCTGGAAGCTCTGTTGAAACTTGTCCATCGTGGGTAGTCCTGCTGGTATTTGAAACACCGGTGGTATAGCTTCCAGCATCACGGCAACGTACAAGCCATCGCAGTACAGCAAACTGGCACACGGTTGGTGGATTCCTTTCTCTAGGTTACCACTATTTAAAGAATTTAGTGACTAACAAGTTCTCTGTAAGTATTATTCACGGACTAGCAGATACAATACTAAGAAAGGTGTTTTAAATCGGCTTTGCAGATAAGGTTGACTGAGGAATCACTCATCCATTGCATCATTAACTCTGCTAGAAATTAGAAAGTGAGAAGTGGTTTTTAATTTCCGCATCTGACTTTGATATGTTTTGCATAACTCAAAATACATCTTCTACTGCTTTTGTCTAACACAATATTTTTTAAAAGTGCTGGCTAAAACGGCCATAGACTTAATACTGTCTATGCCAGGAAAAGGGAATATTTTTAAACATTAAGAGCCACCGGACAGACCACAATATAGATTTTACTGCTTCCAAATACCTTGAACTAGCTTTGCCATTTGAGGAAATTGCCTGTGAGAAGCTCTCTATCTTGCGATCTTCGGCTGTGGTCAAGTTTTGTTTTTGTTTTTGAGGAAGACCCTGAACTCGTCTTCATAAAGTCAGTATAACGCTGATATCCCCGATTTTTCTCACTCCCACTGTTTAGCAAGATGTCTAATTGCCCGCCTGCAGTTTGCGGACCGGGCTTCCGCCTCGCCTTTCATAGCAAACCTTGGTTGTTTAAGGAAATCTTGGCTACAGCCAATGAAGTCATTTCCATTGCTCAAGGTTTGCCTTTTTCACCAGGTGTCCAGGCTCAATAATGTGGTCTCATCAAGGGAGTGCTGGTAAACCAGCTCGCAAAAGGAAAAAAAAAAAATTCATAATTTGTAACTTTTGCTGGTTTCCATTGTGTAAACACTCTCCACAAAGACAATTTCAAGTTCCCAGTACTTTAACAACCACCTCACCAATTTCTTGGATATTTAATTATCTGCTTTCCCAAAAGCACACAAGCCAGCTCCAGCACATTAGCAGAAACTTTGGCAGTAACGTTTTACAGACACTCTATGAGATTATTATTTCCTTACATGGACCTTAGTTGGTATTTGGTCCCCAGCATTTTTTTTTTTTAATGGGACAGACAACTTTATTTAATTTGCAAGTATTTCAGGACTTACGCTGGACGTCCGTTCTGACCATTCAGTCATAAGATGGTTCTGACTTTAAGTCAAATACCTCATTTTTTTCTGATTTTTCATTATTATTGCTTTTTATTATCAATATCTTTATAAATCTGATCTCTCTTTGTCTTTAGGGGTTGCAAACATTACATATAAACTTAGAGATGTATTTTAATTCATATATAAATCATAAAAATTTACTGTGACGATGAAGAGTTGGACGACATTGGCATTTTGTCAGTTATGGTAATAACTCCACTTGTGGAAGGTTCTAAATCATCTGGATTATCCCTGGGAATGGGCATGGCATTTCTAGTCAGAAAATTAGTGAAAGTTGTGTGTATATAAACACCCATTGCATCAAGTCAATTCTGACTCATAGTGATCCTATAGTACAGAGTAGGACTGCCCCATATGGTTTCCAAGGAGTGCCTGGTGGATTCAAGCTGCCCATCTTTTGGTTAGCAGTCGTAGCTCTTAACCACTATGCCACCAGGATTTCCAGTCGTCCATACAGACTTTTTCTTTTATTCTTCAGATATTTTGCAGTAACATCTCACTGCTTCCTGAATCTGCCTATCAACTTTAGCAAAGAAATCAGCATTTGGGTCCATGTTTTCAAGCAACTGAAGCCCTTATTTAGTTTAGAGAAAACTTCAGCTGATCCTTTCACTCTAAAGTTTCTCTCCTTCCTCTTCCTCATTATTTCTTTCTTCTTCAGCATTTCTTTCCTCTTCAAAATTCTTTGAGTCCTGATCTTTCGATTCCCCTTCTTCATGATCTACAAGCTGTTCTATGTTGGCCACATCAAGTCCTAAATTCAGTGTTCTCACCTTATGGATGATTTTTCCGCCAATCTCTTCCCTCATATTATCCTAATTAAATGCCTGGAGAGTGCTCACATAACTCAGCAATTTTTTCCATATTCCTTATATGCATTTTCCTGTAATTTTCTCCCAACAAGATGTAATGTTCCAGATACGCTGAAGAATATTATAATTCTTCCAGAAATCACATAACGTTATCATACCTCCATCTGTTGCAGCTATTGCCTGAGCAAACGTAGTCTGTACGTAGACAGAATGCCTTGAAGGTGGTGACTGCACCTTGATCTATATGCTGAACCAGAGCTGTCGCATTGGGAGGTAGATACACCACTTTCACGTCTTGATTTAGATCATCTATGTGTTGGAAACTCTGGTGGCGTAGAGGTTAAGTGCTACAGCTGCTAACCAAGAGGTCGGCAGTTCAAATCCACCAGGTGCTCCTTGGAAACTCTATGGGGCAGTTCTACTCTGTCCTATAGGATCGCTATGAGTCAGGATCGCTATGAGTCGGAATCGACTCGACGGCACCCGGTTTGGTTTTTTGGTTTACGTGAGGAGAACATCCTGGGGCATTATCAAGTCACGGCAGAATCCTGAAAGGAAGAAAATTACACTCTAGGACATTGTATGTACTACACATTACTAATGATAAAATGTACAAAAAGAAAAAAAAGGATGTCATAAGTGTGGTTTGTGGTAACTCAAATACATCCTAAGTTGGGAATTACTTGTATTTAGCAGTGAAGAGTACCAGTCCTACCACTTGCTGTGAAGTTGATTCTGACTCATGGTGACCCCGCGTATGTCAGAGTAAAATCATGCTCCACAGAGTTTCGGGAATGTTTTTCTTTTTTTTCAGGGGGGAGTGAGAATATACACAACAGAACATACACTCATTTAACAATTTTTACGTGTACAGTTCCTTGACAATGGTTACATTATTCACATTGTGTCATGATTCTCAATATTTCTGCCCCAATTGTTGCATCACCATCGATTTATATTCCCTGTCCCTTGAAGTTCTCATCTGTGGTTTAGAGTTACTATTGTCATGCCAATTGCATATAGGTAATTCTTCAACAAGGCAAAAACCTCAAGACATTGTTTCTTGAGGTAAATTGTCATTTTCCATAGAGTTTTCAATAGCTAATTTTTCAGAAGTCATTTGCTGGGACTTTCTTCTGAGGTGCCTCTGGGTAAAATAGAACCTCCAACTTTTTGGTTAGCAGCCAAGCAACTTAACCTTTTATACCACTCAGGAACTCCCAGCAGTGAAGAGTGCCTGCTATATACGAGATGCTCTGCTAATTCTGGTAAGATCCAAAGATGCTTCCTGATTGTCAACAACTTGCTGTCCCCCAGAAAGAACAAACGATGCACGGGAAACTACAATACAAATCTGACCGTAAGAAAAGCTATAAAACCAAACCAAATCAAACTCATTGTCGTCAAGTCAATTCCAACTCATAGTGACCCTATAAGGCATAGCAAACCTGCCCCACAGGGTTTCCAAGGAGCACCTGGTGGATTCGAACTGCCAACCTTTTGGTTAGCAGCTGTAGTTCTTAATGACTATGCCACCAAGTTTCCCAAGAAGTGCTATAGAAGCACAGATTTAAACAGAAAAGGAAGAAATATGATATAAAAACAGCAGAGAAAAATATTTCTAACTCTGACAGTTTTAGATCAAGTTCACACTGGTCAGTGAATTAAATGAAATTGAAAGTAAAACATTTGCACTTATTTTTAGTTAAAACAATAAGGAAGAAGGAACCTACCATTGAGCTTAAAATGTCCTGTGACTAGATCAACATAGGAGTAAGTTCAACAGTCCCCAAGTATTGTAAAGTAGTCCCATCTCAGCTGCCCTAAACACCATCCCACAACGAACCAGTAATAGATAGTACTAATGGTCAAGCACTTAATATGTGGTAGGTACTATGAAGTGCTTCATACATGTTACCACATCTAAATGTGTCAGGTCCTACTTTTCCTGTGCCACCTACCCCAAGTACTGTTGTTGTCAGCTGCCATTAAGAAGGCCCCAATTCATGGTGCCCTCGTGCACAACTGAACAAAATGTTGGCCAAGCCCTGTGCCATCCCCATGATTGTGGATTGGACCATTGTGATCCGTAGAGTTTTCATCAGCTTATTTTCAGAAGTAGATCACCAGGCTTTTCTTCCTGGTCTGTCTTAGTCTGGAGGCTCCCCTGAAACTTGTTCAGCATCCTAGCTACCTGCAAGCCTCCACTGAGACAGGTGGTGGCGCTGCAGCAGGTGCATTGGTAGGAATTGAATCCAGGTCTCCGACATGGAAAGCAAGAATTTTACCACTGAACTACCACTGCCCTCATCCTTAAGCACGACTCCCTAAAAAATCCTCTAGGCGCTATTAAGCTATGGTCACTGGAAAAGGGAAAAATGCCTCCTGCAATGGTTGCAAGCCAGAGATGCCTTCCAGGAATGGGACGGGCACTGGGCCTGTAGCTGTCAGTGATGGAGAGTCAAGGGGAGGGAAGTCATCCCAGGAAGAGGAAGCCAAAGTATGTCCTGGAGGTGGTGCTAAGGAAAAATGACATTTAACCCAGAAATGAGGGACATATTTGGAACTAGGCCAGAGAAAAAAGGAGTGAGGAAGGAAAGGAAAATATAAAATAATAGAAAAGCAGGTCACGTCTGGTGCCTGAAGAGTTTTCTTTGTGCAAACCTGGGAAATCCAAGACAGAAGCAACAGATAAGACTTTGGCAAAATCTCCACCAAAACAAAACACCTGATAAGAAGATAAATGAGGTAGGCATGAAAACAAAATAGAATATGTGAACTGTGAAGACGGGGTAGGAGAATATCGAAAAAGTCAGGTGGGAGGCTACTAAAATGATCCATGAAAATTTCAAATAAACAAAAGCAAATTTGCAGACAAATGACGATGGAGAAACCTCAGCAACAGCAGCAGATGTTTTCCCTCAAGGACCAAGGCAGATAGGAGCCCCTGACAGAGACGGCACACAGGAGCATTGAAGAGAATCTGTCTTCCTCTCCCAGCAGACAATGAGGACACAGGGGGAATGCGACAGCCAGCCGCCTCACCTCCACCCCCTTCATCCTCCTCAATCCCACCAGAAAAGCTAAATCCTAGGCTAGTAGAAACAGAGCAAAGTTCTTAACTGCTGCTCTTCCCTTACACAGGAAGAGAGAACTCACATAAACCAAGCATCTTTTATATCTGTGAATTTTTGTGTGTTTTGCTATAATACCGAAATAGATGCTATTGTGCCCACTATCGACGTAAGGAAGCCAAAACTCAGAGAAGTGAATCAACTTGCCCCAAATTATTTCTGGTTAGAGTTTGAACCCAGATCTAGTCAAATCCAAAGCCCATAATTTCCTTGACAACACAGCACTTCCCAATATGGCCCCAAAGCTTTTGTAAGGCAATTTCTTGTCCAGTGGCTTGTATTCCGTCTCCCAAGTCCCTTGTGATATATAGGACAGGCGCCATATTTCCTTTTTGAATGGCTGAGGAAAGGGAGCCTCAGAAAGTTAAATAACCTTTTCTGTGGTCAATCTCAGGTTGATAGCAAGGGAAGGACTGTGCCAGGGTCTTCTCATATCCAGGCCTTGTTCTTTGCAGGGTGATGCGCTTCCCTTGTCACAGTAAATATCAGTCTATGACCATACCCAGAGAACCCACAAAAACACATCTAAACCGTATAATGTTTTTTTACCCAAATTGAAAACACTAAACAATGTTCCTGGTAATGTGCTAGAATACAATCCCGTGCACTCATATCATAAAGAAAGAGCCCTTCATCTGGGGTATCAAATGCTAACAAGCTACCATCTAAGATGCATCAATTGGTCTCAACCCACTTGGAGCAAAAGAAAACGAAGAACACCAAAGACACAAGGTAATTATGAGCCCAAGAGACAGAAAAGGCCACAAAAATCAGAGGCTACATCAGCCTGAGACCAGAAGAACTAGATGGTACCTGGCTACAATTGATGAGTGCCCTGACAGGGAACACAAAGGAGAATCCCTGATGGAGCAGGGTAACAGTGGAACGCAGACCTCAAAGTCTCATAGAAAGACTGGACTTAATGGTCTGCCTGAGACTAGAAGGACCCAGAGGTCATGGTCCCTGGACCTTCTGTTAGCCCAAGACTGGAACCATTCCCAAAGCCAACTCTTCAGACAGGGATTGGACTGGACTATAAGACAGAAAAAGATACTGGTGAGGAGTGAGCTTCTTGGCTTAAGTAGACACCTGAGACTGTGTGGGCAGCTCCCGTATGGAGGCAAGATGAGAAGGCAGAGGGGAACAGGAGCTGGCTGAATGGACATGGGGAACACAGGGTGAAGAGGAGGAGTGTGCTGTCTCATGAGGGGGAAAGTAACTAGGAGTACACAGCAAGATGTATATAAATTTTTGTATGAGAGACTGACTGGATTTTTAAACTTTCACTTAAATCCCATTAAAAAAAAAAAAAGACCCCTGGTGGTTGCTAACTGAAAAGTTAAAGGTTCAAACCCACCCAGCCACTTCTCAGGAGAAAGACCTGGCAATCTCTTCCAATAAAGATTATACTCTAGAAAACCTTATGAAGTAGTTTACTCTGTCAGATGGGGTCCCTACGAGTTGAAATCAACTTGACAGCAACTAATAACAATGATAATATGATAAAGAGACTCCACTGACATCCAGCATCAGAAGAGAAACATACTCTTTTACTTTTATAATAATATTTTATGGTCAAGGGTTATTTTTAGAAATTACCTTCTTTCTGAATAAATAATATACATCTTACCACTATTCAAGAGTCAGATTGCTTTATGATTGAGTATTTTACCAAACACAGAAACCTGTTCTTTCTTTTCTATTCCGACTGCCCCTGCCCTGATTGAGACCACTTGGCTAACCTCCTCAGAGTCTCCATGCTTTTATTCTGCCCTCCTTCATCTATTTTCCAAAGCTCATAGGACGACCTTTTAAAATAAGATTTGGATAAAATCCCTTCCCAGCTCAAGGTTCTCAGGTGAGCCCCTCCCCAGTTTTTAGGAACATTGTATTCCTTAGTCAGGTGTATGAGGCTTTTCGAGATTTCTCTGTCTCGTCTCTTGCCTCTCCATTTACACACTTTTCAGCTCTACAGAACTGCAGTTCACATATAGGTAAGTCAAACAGTTTCTTTCTTCACTGAGTTAACGCATATGGAGTTTTGCATGGGATGCCCTTTCCATCTTCTTCCCCTGGCCAAACCCCATTGACCTTCCAAGATTTAGAGCGGGCATCACTTCCTCCAGAAAGGTTGTGAGGAATCACAAGTCAGATCTTGACCCCCAGCCTCTGTGCTCCTACATCCCCCTGGGCAGACATCTATTGATAGTTCTCATAAGCTTACACACCTGTCACTTAGAACTAAACCATAAGCCACCTGAGGCCCAGGACTGACCTCTTTGTGTTGCTAAAGCAGCTTCTCGGACAAGTTGATTGCGTGTATGTATCAGAGTTTTCCAAAATTCCCAAAAGGGAAGAAATTTTCCCGAAAGTCCACTCCAGATGTCTCTCTCTTAAAGAAAAAAAGAGTGGAACAAATCTTGAGGAAGACATCTTCTAATTTTTTAACAACGATTTGAAGCCTGAGGTTATGTATTTTAGTATGATCCTTTGGTACAAGTAAATGTACTATTATCTCCTCATCTCGAGTTTGGAATTTTTGCTTGTCCAGACCACCGCCATTTCTCTCCTAAAGAGCAAAATAGCTCTGTGAACATTTTAATAATCATTAAGATAAGAAGTCTCATCATGATGATCCTTAGTTAATATCTCATCAGTTATGAATTCCTAGAAACACAGCACCTACCTAAACTAACACAAACAGAAGTAGAACAATTAAATAGACCCATAACAAAAGAAGAGATTGAAAAGGTAATCAAAAACTCCCAACAAAAAAAAAAAGCCCTGGCCCAGACAGCTTCAGAGTATCAGGATACAAGATAAACATGCAAAAATCAGTTGGATTCCTTTACACCAACAAAAAGAACATCGAGGAGGAAATCACCAAATCAATACCATTTACAGTATCCCCCAAGATGATACAATGCTTAGGGATAAATCTTACCAGAGATGTAAAAGACCTATACAAAGACAACTACAAGACGCTACTGCAAAAAAACTGCAAGAAACCAAAAAAGACTTACACAAGTGGAAAAAGATACCTTGCTCATGGATAGGAAGACTTAACATTGTAAAAATGTCTATTCTACCAAAAGCCATCTATAGATACAATGCAATTCCCATCCAAATTCCAACAACATTTTTCAATGAGATGGAGAAACAAATCACCAACTTCATATGGAAGGGAAAGAGGCCCCAGATAAGTAAGGCATTAATGAAAAAGAAAAGCAAAGTTGGAGGCCTCACTCTACCTGATTTTAGAACCTGTTATACCACCACGGTAGTCAAAACAGCCTGGTACTGGTACAACAGATACATAGACCAATGGAGCAGAATTGGGAATCTAGATATAAATCCATCCACATATGAGCAGCTGATATTTGACAAAGGCCCAAAGCCAGTTAAATGGGGGAAAAAACTGTCTCTTTAACAGATGGTGCTGGCATAACTGGATATCCATCTGCAAAAAAATGAAACAAGATCCATACCTCACTCCATGCACAAAAATGAACTCAAAATGGATCAAAGACCTAAATATAAAATCTAAAATGATAAAGATCATGGAAGAAAAAATAGGGACGTTAGGAGCCCTAATACATGGCATAAACAGTATACAAAACATTACTAACAATGCAGAAGAGAAACTAGATAGCTGGGAGCTCCTAAAAATCAAACACCTATGCTCATCCAAAGACCACAGCAAAAGAGTAATAAGATTACCTACAGACTGGGAAAAAGTTTTTAGCTATGACATTTCCGCTCTGCATCTGATTTCTAAAATCCACATGATACTACAAAAACTTAACCACAAAAGGACAAATAACCCAATTAAAAAATGGGGAAAGGATATGAACGGGCACTTCACTAAGGAAGACATTCAGGTAGCCAACAGGCACATGAGGAAATGCTCACAATCATTAGCCATTAGAGAAATGCAAATCAAAACCACCATGAGATTCCATCTCACTCCAACAAAGCTGGCATTATTCCAAAAAACACAAAATAATAAATGTTAGAGAGGTTGTGGAGAGACTGGAACAGTTATACAGTGCTGGTGGGAATGTAAAATGGTACAACCACTTTGGAAATCGATCTGGTGCTTCCCTAAAAAACTAGATATATAACTACCATATGATCCAGCAATCCAACCTCTTGGAATATATCCTAAAGAAATAAGAGCCTTTACACAAACAGATATAGGCACACCCATATTCATTGCAGCACTGTTTACAATAGGAAAAAGATGGAAGCAACCAAGGTGCCCATCAACAGATGAATGGATAAATAAATTATGGTGTAGTCACACAACGGAATACTACACATCTATAACGAATGATGATGAATCCGTGAAACATTTCATAACATGGAGGAATCTGGAAGGCATTGTGCTGAGTGAAATTAGTCAGTTGCAAAGGACAAATATTGTATAAGACCACTATTATAAGAACTTGAGAAATAGTTTAAACAGAGAAGAAAATATTCTTTGATGGTTATGAGAGTGAGGAGGGAGGGAGGAAGGGAGAGGTGTTTTCACTAGAGTAGATAAGAACTACTTTAGGTGAAGGGAAAGACAACACAGAATACCGGAGAGGTCAGCACAACCGGACTAAACTAAAAGTAAAGAAGTTTCCTGAATAAGCTGAACACTTCGAAGGCCAGCATAGCAGGGCGGGAGTTTGGGGACCATGGTTCAGGGCACATCTAAGTCAATTGGCATAATAAAATCTATTAAGAAAATATTCTGCATCCCACTTTGGAGAGTGGTGTCTGGAGTCTTAAATGCTAGCAAGCCGCCATCTAAGATGCGTCAATTGGTCTCAACCCACCTGGATCAGAGAATAATGAAGAACACCAAAGACACAAGGTAATTATGAGCCCAAGAGACAGAAAGGGCCACGTAAACCAGAGACTACATTAGCCTGAGACCAGAAGAACCTAGGTGGTGCCCAGCTACAACCAATGACTGCCCTGACAGGGGACACAAAGAGAGCCCCTGATGGAGCAGGAGAGCAGTGGAATGCAAACCCAAATTCTTGTTAAAAAAAACCAAACTTAATGGTCTGACTGAGACTAGACGGACCCCGGTGGTCATGGTCCCCAGACCTTCTGTTAGCCCAAGACAGGGACCATTCCCAAAGACAACTCTTCAGATAGGGATTGGATTGGACTATGGGAGAGAAAATGATACTGGTGAAGAGTGAGCTTCTTGGCTCATGTAGACACATGAGACTATGTGGACATCTCCTGTCTGGAAGGGAGATGAAAGGGCAGAGGGGGTTTGAAGCTGGCAGAATGGACACAAAAAAAGAGAGTGGAGGGAAGGAGTATGTTGTCTCATTAGGGGGAGAGCAACTAGGAGTACATAGCAAGGTGTATATAAATTTTTGTATGAGAGACTGACTTGATTTGTAAACTTTCACTTAAAGCACAATAAAAATTAAAAAAAAAAGTATTAAGAAAATGTTCCACACCCCACTTTGGTGAGAGGCATCTGGGGTCTTAAACGCTAGCAAGAGGCCATCTAAGATGCATCAATTGTCTCAACCTACCAGGAGCAAAAGAGAATGAAGAATACCAAAGACATATGGTAAAGATGAACCCAAAAGACAGAAAGGGGCACATAAACCAGAGACTCCATTAGCCTGAGACCAGGAGAACTAGATGGTGCCTGGCTACCACCGACAGGGAACAAAACAGAGAATCCCTGATGGAGCAGGAGAACAGTGGGATGCAGGTCTCAAATTCTCATAAAAAGACCAGGCTTCATGGTCTAACTGAGACTGGACGGACCCTGACAGTCATGGTCCCCAGACCCTTTGTTAGCCCAAGATTGGAACCATTCCTGAAGCCAACTCTACAGACAGGATTCGACTGGACTATAAGATAGAAAATGATACTGGTGATGAGTGAGCTTCTTGGCTCAAGGGGACACTTGAGTCCATGTGGGCAACTCCTGTCTGGTGGTGAGATGAGAAAGAAGAGGAGGACAGGAGCTGACTGAATGGACACGGGGAATACAGGGTGGAGAGGAGGAATGTACTGTCTCACTAGGAGAAGAGCCGCTAGGAGTGCATAGCAAAGTGTGTACGGCTTTTTGTATGAGAGACTGACTTGATTTGTAAACTTTCACGTAAAGCACAATAAAAAAAAAATCCCATCAGTTGAACATCAACTCATACTAAAATCCCTAATTCAAAAGAGCAAATATTTATTGTGGTAGACAGAATAATGGCCCTCCAAAAAAGTCCACATCCTAATCCCTGGAACCTGTGAATGTGTTAACTTACATGGTAAAAGGTTAATTGTAAGCGCGATCGAGTTAAGGACGCTGAGATAGCGAGGTTATCCTGGATTACCCAGGTGAGCCCAACGTAAGAGGGAGGCAGGAGGGTCAGAGTCAGAAGGAGGTGTGATAACTGAAGCAGAGGTCAGAGAAAGCGATTGAAGATACTATGCTGCTGGCTTTGAAGATGGAGGAAGGGACTATGAGCCAAGAGATGTAGGCAACCTTGGAAAGCTGGAAAAAATAAGAAAATAAATTCTCCCCTAGAATGTCCAGAAGGAACTAGCCCTGCCAACACCTTATCTTTAGACCCATGAGATTCTTTTTGGATTTCTGACCTCTAAATGCAGCCCAAACCAATTGCTCTCAGGGAGATTCCAACTCTTGGCAACCCTATGGGACAGAATAGAACTCTCCATAGGGTTTCCAAGGAGGGGCTGGTGGATTCCAACTGCCGACCTTTTGGTTAGCAACTGTAGCTCTTAACTGCTGCACCACCAGGGCACCTCTTTCTGATCTCTGTATCTATAAAATAATAAATACATGTTGTCTTAAGCCACGAAGTTTCTGACAATTTGTTACGGTGGCACTAAATCAGTAAAACGTGTTCCCTGCCATTAATATTCTTGGTAGGGATGTTTCATTTGCTGAGTAGTGAGTAGAGAGTCAACCATTACACCTCAGGAAATGCACAACATAGCTTAAAATCAAAAAGCAAAGCAAGTAAAATGCTCCGAAAGAAGAACAATTGTCACTCGAGCGTAGAATTTAAAGTCTTAGACACAAGTCTGGACAGAAGAAGAGTAGAATAAGATTTTCAAAGTATATGACTGCTGTGTTGAGAAATTACAATGAGGCATGAATTCAAAATAAGACGTAGCTAAATGGCCATGCTTTCAAATCAATTCCAATAACACTAAAACCACAGGGATCCCTACGTATTGTGTAGACCTGGCTATCAATTGCTAGAATCTTACACTGGTGAGATTTAAGGCCTTAAAACACTTTGATGACTCCAACTGCACCATCCATACCTGGCTATCCTTTTTCCAATTCACCCTCCACAGTATAGCCAGAGTAAACACGAATTTTATCACGTAACGCCTTTGTTTAGAAACTCTCAATACTTCTACAGCATAATCTCTCTCCCCTACTATTTTCCCATAGCTCTCTGCCTGTACTTGGTTCTGCTACTTACGATACTCGTTTTTGTGTCCCCAGTGGTTAACACACTACTGGGTGCTTGTAGATATAATGACATTATTGCTTATAAGTAACAGAAACTAAAATCAAACCAGGTTAAGCAGAAAGTGGAATTTGACTTCGGTATCTAGGAGAGGTTCAGGCATAGCTTCAGGGACTCGAATCATAAGGACAAGGCCACATCTCCACCATTTGCCTCCTCTTCTGTATATTTGTTTCCTTCTTTAGACAGGCACCGTGTCGCAGAGAAGGTGGCTACACATAACCACAGATTCCTAGCCTCACAGCAGAAAAGGGACTTCTCTTTGCCAATCCAGGGAAGTAACCCACCCCTGCTTGGGTCAGAAGTCTATCCTTGGTGGGTAGCCATGGCTGGCCTTGCCTGGATCATTGCCCACTCCTGTGGCTGGGAGGGGACCGAGGGCTAGCTATAGTTATTTCCCAAAAGTAGCAGAGATACTGAGCAGACAAAAATAGCAAATGTCCACCAAACCCAGAAAATTTTTATCTATGGACAAACAAATCAATGCTTTAAGCAAGTGCACCCACATGTGCAAGACAACCACATATTGCGGCCATCCATGATGAGTACTAAATAACACTGTAACTTTGAACTTGAGGGTGAACCTCAGAAAGGTTTTACTTGGGACAGTACTATAGGAAGAACTTGCCTCAGGGGAATGTCTGTGGAGAACACTCCAGACAACGGGGTCCGTTAGCCAACACAATGAGGGGCTCCTGCTTCCCTCCGTGGCCTGCTGAACCTAACTCTAAGTTGGGGTGTTGTGATTCAAGCCTTTCCCTTTTGTTGATCCTCTGGGCTCAAACAAACACCTTTCCCTGTGTTAAAGAGTCTGTCTGTGTGTGGAGAGATAGATGTCTAAGATTTGACTAAGCAGTTCAAATCTAATCCAAACGCCTCTGAGCATTGAATTCCAGCTGTCAGGGAGGGAAAAGAAGCATTTATAATGGCGAAATGATAGCGTTCAGAGGCTGAGTTTGGCAGCCTGCTCAGCCACCTCTGAATGGGCCTTCCAGATGAGGGTGTTTGGTCACAGAGTTCACAGAGGTGTTAAGTGCAAAGGCATTCCTGAAAAAAAAAAAAAAAAAATTCCCTTAGAATGCAAGTTTGAAACCCATACTTATTTGAAAATTGAGGGAAGTCTGAAAAGAGAGACGCTGGAACCACCTTTAGAACAAATTTCCTGTGGCAGATATGGCAGCCTTGTCTGTCCTCGGAAGGACGAAATTCTAGCAGTGTGCCCAGACTTCTCTGAGGGATGCCCTGTATCCAGCGAATCCAGTTCCCAAGTGGCCTCCTGGGACTGTCAAGAGAAGGAAGGACATTCAATGAAGGGACAAATGACCAGGTTTCCTGACTGTCTGGCCTTGTCCTGTCCAACAGCAATCAAAAGTTTATTTGGTCAGAGAACAAAGAAAGAAGAGAGTACATTTCCATAAAAGATTCCCCAAAGCCAGACATATCCTAAAAATGATTTGCCCAAGATGATAGATTTGGTCATCGTGAAGGAAACTTTCTAGACCGTAGCTTCACAAGCTATCATTAGTGAAGACAGGAGAGGCCAGGAAAAAAAGACTGTCATTGAACAATCACTAGGCCCCTTCATCTTGTCTGTTTGGTTCTTACTAAGCAAAATGTGGATCACTGCCCTCAGCCTGTATCCTCATTAAACACTCTGGTTAACAACTGAGTCTTGGTCACCGGTAGACCGGATTTCAAGTCCCAGCTCTGCCAGGCATTAGCTCTGAGACTAGACAAGTTGCATAAGCTTTAGAAACTTCAGAGCCTTCATTTGCAAGTGAGGGTAATAAGTCTACCTCACAGGATCGTTGTGAATATTAAATTAGATAATACACGGAAGGTGCTTAACACAGTGTGCGGCATAGAGTGAAACAACCAATAAATGTTATTCTTTATTATTGGTTTTACTAAACAATGCTGAGAGTTCCCCCATGAAAAGTATGCATAGAATTTCAGTTTAAATAGTTCAACAGCTTGTTCATTTCATGGAAATTGGCCCTTATGATGGTGATTTTATCCTACATACACATATGATAGTCACATTTTCTGCTGGTAAAACTGTTCCTCAATCGCAGGATGGCAATAAATAGATCAGTTATTTGATGCTGTTCCAGAAAAAGCATGGAGCCCTGCCAAGCTTCCCACAATTTCCAAATGCTCTGCCTTTGGTACAAGTCTGGAAACAAAATGGGCAATCACCTTACTTCTAGAGAAGATGGTGGCCTCAGTGCTAAAAACACAAAGTGAAAATTTCAAAGTGCTTCTAGAACCTCAGACCACAAAGTTTGTCCTAATGAAAGACCACAGCAAGGAGGGGAGGTTAGAACTCTTCCACACCAATGATGACTCTAAGTATTGAATAACCTATTGGCACTGGGTTTTTTTTTGTATTGGTAATCAATACCTGCTAACCAAAAGATTAGAGGTTCAAGTCCACTCAGAGGTGTCCCAGAAGATAGGCCTGGGGATCTACTTCGAAACGGTCATTGAAAACCCTATGGAGCCCAGTTCTCCTCTTACATATATGGGGTCACCATGAGTTGGAGTTGACCTGAAGGCAGATGGTGTTTGTTTTTTATCATTAGCACTAGGAAATGAAAGGTATATGTTTTCCTTCAATAACTTAAGCAGATGCTTTGTTGAATAAGGCAGGCAGGTAGTCAGGAAAGAAAGCAGGAAGGAAGGAAGGAAACTAGAGGAAGTAAGGGGAGAGAAAACAAAGAAGGAAGACGGTAGGCCCTTAGCAGTAGTACACAGACTTACTTTTCGAATACTGGGTATGGGGTTGCAGGACCCCATTCGTACCTTCCCAGATGATTCTTCTTGTCATCAACAACACGGTAATGCCTGTGTCTATGAAAAAACAATTTTTCCCATTTCATGGACCATATTGGACATAAGATTCAAGACTTGGCTCTCCCTGGCATCATGCCGCTATACCTTACATGGTTAAACGTAACAGTAAATATTACCTACATCTATCACAAATGGTGCTCTCTATCACTTTCCCAAGGTGTCTGTAAAGAAGTGGCCCTTTGGTCTTTCCCATACCAAATGCCCCATTCTCACGACTCTTCTTGCTTATTGCAACCTCAGGTGTCCTTTTCCTTCCTTCAAGGCTTATGTCAGCTTCTCAGGAGCCCAGGATGGATCCAGGGCCAATTCCAGTCCTGTCCTTTTCTGACTAGATAATTGGGTTTGAGGGAGATAAAGAAAGAAAGGGTACACTCCAACTACCCCTTCTTTTCCCTCCATTATGACTGTTTCACCCACCATGCCTGTCTCTGGCTGTATCAGTCCTCTCTCAGAACACTATAAAGCCACAGTATTAGGCAAAAAAGTTCTTAGTTATGACACCAAAAGACCAAGTCATAAAATTTTTTTTAAATGGTAAATTCAATGTCAAGTTCTCTCTTCTTGTGACAATTTCAACATTTCATATTTTACTAGTAATTTATCTATTTCATCAAGGATTTCAAATGTTATCTTTTTCAAATCTCTGTTGTATCTGTAGTTGTATCTCTTTTTCATTATGCGCCTTGTTTATTTGCTTCTTCTTTTTTCTTGATCAATCTTATCAGCAGTGAAACTTCGTTAATCTCTTCAAAGAAGCAGCTTTTGGTTTTGTTAATCTTCACTGGTGATCTTTTGTTCTTGGTTTCAATGATTTCTACCTTTAATTTTATGGTTTTCTTCTTCCTTGTTTCTTTGGGCTTGCCGTGCTGCTATTTTTCCAACTTCATGAGTTGAAAATTTAGCCCATTTATTTTTAATCTTTGTTGTTTCATGATATTTTTAAAACTATAAATTTTTCTGCTTCTTTGCATCCATAAATTTTGACATATAATGTTTTCATTTTAAACACATAGATCATTTTGAAATATTTAGCGTCTGAATATATGAGATGTTTCAGCTATCTTTTTTATAATGAATGTTTAATTATATTGTGTTACAGTCAGAGAACTGAGCCTATGAAATTGATTCATGGTCCACTTTTGTAAATGTTTTATGTGTGCTTGGAAATAATGTGTATTCTCTGTTGGATGCTATACACACACCCACACACACATCAGCATGAGCTTACTATTGTACTGTATTTTTCAGGTCTTTGAACCTGAGGCTACTATTTCTGGGTATGTCTGTATGTGTGTACCTGTGTGCTTAATCTCTTTCTTTTGCAGAGGTGCGTATAAAATCTCCAGCCACACCTCAAATTCTATGACTATGAAATTCTGCAGCTATTTTTTGGCGCATAATGGAGTAAAATGGCTATATCTTCTCGTCCTATTGATCCTTTTACTGGATGTAGCAACCTTCTTTGTCCCTTCTTTTTATTTTTTGCTTTAAGCTTTAATTTTTCAGGTATTAAAATGTCTACCCCAGCTTCCTTTCAGTTTATATTTGCCAGATGTCTTTTTTCTTTTATTTTTTACCTTTCTGTTCATTTTATTTTATTTGCATCTTTTGAAATGCATATAGATTCTATTTCAATAAACCTGTTTTACTCATTTGCATTTAGTATACTTATTGTTATTCTTTTCACTTGTCAGTTCTTTCATTTTAATTTTCCGTTTACTCTATATTTTTTGTCTCATTTTTCTCCTTCCTACTTTCTATTTCTAATGTTTCTTCTGAGATCAATTTATTTTTCTGCTGATTTAAAAGCAAGAGATTCTATTTTTGTTCTTACAGTGATTGTTCTTAAGACCCATGACATAATTATTTGCTTTTATTTGTTTATGAAACTTAGCAATATCTAGAGGTGATATTCAAAACACATAGCAATTGGTACGGCCCTGGCATCAACCGATGAGCTCAATCCTTGGCTAGTATGCTGTGGACGTGTGCTGGGAGACTGTCAACCTGTCCAGCTCTTCTCCCACTTATTTAGAAGAGGGCTCTGGCAGGCTCAAATGGCCCCTTTGTGTCCTGCCATCCACACCCCACATTGTGTTGATATTGTCTAGGATCCCAAGACATTTTATTGTTCTTACTTCCCATATCTCTTGCGGAATCTCCTGAAATTATTTCTCTGCTGAACTGAATACTTCTCCAAAAAACGTTTTCAATGCATGCCTTCATAAGGCAAACTTTTTGAGGCCTTACATGGCTGGGAAGATTTTTTATTACCCCTCACATTTGAATAACAACTTTGCTAGGTATATGTCATGGATTGAGTTGTGTCCCGCCAAAAAAATACGTGTCGACTTGGTTAGGCCATGATTCCCAGTATTGTGTGGTTATCCTCCATTTTGTGATTGTAATTTTATGCTGAAGAGGATTAGGGTGGGATTGTAACACCACCCGTACTCAGGCCGCCTCCCTGATCCAATATAAAGGGGGTTTCCCTGGGGTGGAGCCTGTACCACCTTTTATCTCTCAAGAGATAAAAAAGACAAGGGAAGCAAGCACAGAGTTGGGGACCACATACCACCAAGTAAGCAGCATCAGGAGCAGAGCGCCTCCTTTGGACACGGGGTCCCTGCACCTGAGAAGCTCCTATTCCAGGGGAAGATTGAGGACGAGGACCTTCCCCCAGAGCCGACAGAGAGAAAGCCTTCACCTCAAGCCAACGCCCTGAATTTGGACTTCTAACCTACTAGACTGTGAGAGAATAAATTTCTCTTTGTGGTATCTCTGTTACAGCAGCACTAGATGACTAAGAGAATATAAAACTCTACATTCAAAGTTATTTTACTTCAATAATTTAAAAATATTTCTCCATTGTCCTCTTGCATCCACTGTTGCAATTGAAAACTCTTATACGATTATGACTCTTTTTTATTTTAGGGGATCTGCACTTTCCCTTTGGAAGCTTTGGAAGCTTTTCTTTGCACTTGACGCTCTTAGATATTATCAAAATATGTCTTGGTGTAAGTGGTTTTTTTCCCCCATTAGTCTGGTAATCCATTAGCCCTTTCAAACTGAGGCCTATCTGCTTTTTTAATTATGAATAATTTATTTCCATTGTTTCTTTAAATTATTTCCCTCCATATATCCTCACTTTTCTACTGGGTGTCATAAAACTTCCTATTGGCACTTCAACTTCCATCCTCCATACCTGTTAGCTCTTTTTGTTTGTTTCTTTGTTTTCTATTTCTTTATACATTCATGCTGCCTTCTGGGAGAATTACTCAATTACTCTTCCACTTCATTAATTTATTCTTCAGTTTTAGCTATTCTACTTATCCCACATTTTTAACAAATACTTAATACTTTATTTTTATTATTATTTTGTTATTAAGCGGATACTGTCCCTTATCTTCTTAAGTATTTTAATCATATTTATATTTAATTCTTAGTCCACTTCTTCAAATATTTATCTTTCAGATGATACGTAGGCTCCTCAGATTTCTAGTATTTTGCCCTGGAAGCTCATTTTCCCATGAGAATACCAACTCCTCTGTCCAGTTCAGATAAGTTAAAGAAGAGAGATTGAGCTGCGGTATGAGAAGCCCAGGCCGCGCCAAACCCCTGAATGGTTTGTAGCCAATCCATCAGCCAACTTTATTGGTCAGGACCCTACTGAGCTTCCAAGTCTAGGAGAGATGTTTCAGTTATCTTTCAGGGAAAAGCAGCATTAGAAGGAAGCACTCTCTTCAGGTTATAATTCATGAGCCCTGTGGGAAAGCGGGGTGGGGGAAGAGGTGAGCTTGTCAGTCAGCACCTGTTTTTATTAACTCCTTAACTAACACTGCTTCTTTGCTTCCCTGCTATTACCTGGGGCAGCTCTGCACTGAAGGAGCAGGTGAGGACAGTCTGGAGGCAAAGCCAGAGAAGGCAAGTGCAGAACTGAAGAAGTTTCACTATGCCCTCAGGATACCTTCCTCCTCTGGCTGCAAATGACACAGTGAACCAATTGCCATTGAGCTCACTTTGACTCATGGCGACTCCATGTGTGTCAGAGTAGAACTGTGCTCCACAGGGTTTTTACTGTTTTTTCTGAAGTAGATCAGCAGGCCTTTATTCCAAGGCACCTCAGGGAGGACTTGAACCTCTGACTTTTCAGTTAGCAGCCAAGCACATAAACTTTTGCATCACCCAGGGATTCCACAACTGCCAAACACCTGTGCAAATAGTCTTCTGTCCCCTCAGGGATTTTTCAAAGTTTGTGTGTTGGTTGGTTTTACTCATTCCTGGAATTCATGTTTTTCTTCTGCTTGCTTATATTCCTTCCTCCAGGATTATCTTGTGAGGAGTGCACTGTCTTGGCGGGAACCAGAAGCCTTCCTATACAGGTTAGCGACAGACTTCCCACATTTTACAAAATGAACGTGAAATTGTTTATTAACTATTATTATTTTTTTTTAAAAAACCTATAATAACACTGATAAATTATTATACTTCAATTCTCCCCAACAAATCCCAAAGGTTGTCTTTATTTGTGTGTGTGTGTGTGTGCACACGCGCTCACTGTCTTACCCTTCACCAAAGTTGTTGCTGTTGTTGTTAGGTGCCATTGAGTTGGTTCCAACTCATAGTGACCCTATGCACAACAAAACGAAAGTTACCGCTTATCTATTGTCTATTTGGAGTTTTTCCATCCCCACCCCTCCTCTCCCTCGTAACCATTAAAGATTGTTTCTTTTCGTATGTAAGCTTTTTCATGAGTTTTTACAGTAGTGGTCTCATGCAGTATTTGTTGTTTTGTGATTGATTTCACTCAGCATAATGCCCTCCAGAGTCACCCATGTTGTGAGATGCTTCGCAGATTCATCATTGTTCTTTAACATCGTGTGTATGTACCATGGTTTGTTTATCCATTCATCTGTTGATAGGCATCTACGTTGTTCCCATCTTTTGGCAATTGTGAACAACGCTGCAATGAACATGGGTGTGCATTATGTCTATTCGTGCGACGGCTCTTAATTCTCTAGGATATATTCCTGGGAGTAAGATTGCTGGATCACATAGTATTTCTATTTCTAACTTTCTAAGGAAGCACCATATCATTTTCCAAAATGGTTTTACCGTTTTGCATTCCCACCAACAGTGAGTAAGAGTTCCAATCTCCCCACAGCCTCTCCAACATTTACCTTTTTTTGTTGTTTTGATTTGTGCCAGTAACGCCTGGGTAAGATAGTATCTAACTGTAGTTTTGATTTGCATTTGTCTAATGGCTAGTAATCTCAGACATTTTCTCATGTGTCTGTTAACTGTTTGAATGTCTTCTTTTGTGAAGTGTCTGTTCATTTCCTTTGCCCACTTTTTAATTGAATTATTTGTCTTTTTGTTGTACAGGTGTTGTATTTTCCTATAGATTTTAGCCAAATTTTTAGCCAAAAATTTTTTCCCAGTCTGTAGTTTCTCTTTTTACTTTTTTGGTGAAGTCTTTTGATGAGCATAAGTGTTTAATTTTGAGAAAATCCCTGTTATCTAGCTTATCTTCTGGAATTTGCCTATTGTCAGTTATGGTTTGTATCCTGTTAATGCCATGCATAAGGGCCCCTAGAGTTGATCCTATTTTTTCTTCTATGATCTTTGTAGTTTTTGGTTTTATATTTAGATCTTTGATCCATTTTGAATTAGTTTTTGTATATAGTGTGAGGTATGGGTCCTGTTTCGTCCTTTTGCAAATGGACATCCAATTTTGCTAGTAGCATTTGTTAAAAAGATTATCTTTTCCCCATTTGATAGATTTTAGACCCTTGTCGAAGATTAGGTGACCATAGGTCTGTGGATTTACATCTGCATTCTCAATTCTCTTCCATTGGTCAGTGTATCTGTCGTGGTACAAGTATCAGGCTATTTTGACGACCACAGCTGTATAGTAGGTTCTAAGGTCAGGTAGTGCAAGCCCTCCTACTTTATTCTTCTTTAATAGTGCTTTCCCTTTCCATATAAAGTTAATGATTGGTTTTTCCATCTCTTTAAAAAATGCTGTTGGTATTTGGATTGGGATTGCATTGTACTTATAGATTGCTTTGGATAAATTGTCATTTTCACAATGTTGAGTCTACCTATCCATGAGCAGGGTATGTTTTTCTATCTATGTACATCTCTTTTGGTTTCGCGCGGTAGTGTTTTGCAGTTTTCTTTGTATAGGTCTTTTACAACCCTGGTTAGATTTATTTCCAGGGTATTTTATTTTGGGGGGGGAGGGGCTGTTATAAATGATACTGTTTTCTGGATTTTCTTTTCATCATTCTCTTTGTTGGTGCACAGGAATCCAAATAATTTTTTTATGTTTATCTTGTATTCTCCTAATCTGCTGAATCTTTCTATTAGTTCCAGTAGTTTCCTCATGGACTCTTTTGGGTTTTCTATGTACAGTATCATATTATTCAAAAATAGGGACAGTATTACTTCTTCCTTACCAATTTGGATGCTCTTTATTTCTTTTTCTTGCCTCATTGCTTTAGCTAGGACTTCCAGCACAATGTTAAATAGGAGTGGTGATAAAGGGCATCCTTGTCTTGTTCCTGTTCTCAAGGAAAATGTTTTCAGGCTCTCTCCATTACAAATGACGCTGGCTGTTGGTTTTGTATAGATGCCCTTTATTATGTTGAGGAATCTTCCTTCTATACCTATTTTATTGAGTTTTTATCAAGAATGGGTGTTGGGCTTTGTCGAATGCCTTTTCTGAGTCTATTAAGACGATCATGTGATTCTTTTATTTATGTGATGGGTTAAGTTGATTGATTTTCTAATGTTGAACTATCCTTGCATACCTGGTATGAATCCTACTTGGTTGTGGTGTATTATTTTTTTGGTGGGGGGGGAATGATGCTGAATTCTATTGGCTAGACTTTTGTTGAGAATTTTTGCGCCTATATTCATGAGAGATATTGGTCTGTAATTTCTTTTTTTGTCATGTCTTCGCCTGGTTTTGGTATCAGGGTTATGCTGGCTTCATAGAATGAATTCAGAAGTATCGCTTCCTTTTCTATGTTCTGAAATAGTTTGAGTAATACTGATGTAAGCTCTTCTCTGAATGTTTGGTAGAATTCCCCAGTGAAGCCATCTGGGCCAGGGCTTTGTACCTTTTCAATCTCTTCTCTTGATGTGGGTCTGTTCAGATTTTCAATATCATTTTGTGTTAGTTTGGGTAGATAGTATGTTTCTAGAAATTTGTCCATTTCCTTTAGGTTTTCAAATTTGTTGGAGTATAGTTTTTCATAATACTCTGTTATGATCCTTTTTATTTCATTTGGGTCTGTTGTAATGTCCCCCATTTAATTTCTTATTTGGGCTATTTGCATCCTCTCCTTTTTTTTTTTTTTTTTTTCCCAATTTGGCCAGTGGTTTGTTGATTTTGTTGATCTTTTCAAAGAACCAGCTTTTGGTATTCTTGATTATTTCTGACATTTTTCTATTCTCTATTTACTTCTGCTCTGGTCTTTATTATTGCCTCTCTTCTGGTGGCTGTGGTTTTTGTTTTTGTTTTTTTTGCTGTTCTCTATTTGTTCAAGTTGTGTAGCTGATGTTTTGATTTTGTCCCTTTCTTCTTTTTTGATGTGTGCATCTATTGCTATAAATTGACCTCTGAGGACTGCCTTTGCTGTGTCCCAAAAGTTTTGGTATGATGTGTTTTCATTCTCGTTTGATTCTAGGACTTTTTTTTATTCTGTCTCTGATTTGTTCTATAGCCCAGTGTTTTTAAGCAGGGTGTTATTCAGTTTCCATGTAATTGATTCTTTTTCCTTACTCTTCTTGTTGTTAATTTCTACTTTGATGGCATTGTGGTCAGCAAAGATACTTTGTATTATTTCAATGTTTTGGATTTTGTTGAGGGTTGCTCTGTGGCCTAAGATGTGGTATATTCTGGAAAAGAGTGTGTACTTTGCAGCTGGTGAGTGAAGTTTTCTATGTATGTCTATGAGCATAGAAGTTGACTGATTGTGGCCTTTAGATCTCCTGTATCTTTGTTGAGTTTCCTTCTAGATGTTCTGTCCTTTATTGAGAATCGTGTGTTGAAGTCTTCTACTATTATTGTGGAACCGTAAGTTTCTCTTTTCAGTGCTGTTAGAGTTTGTTTTATGTATTTTGGAGCCCTGTCATTGGGTAGGTAGATATTTATTATGGTTATGGCTTCATGATGGATCATTCCTTTAATCATTATATAATGCCCTTCTTTGTTTTTTATGGTACATTTTGCTTTAAAGTCTCTTTTATCTGAAATTAGTAATGCCACTTCTGCACTTTTTTAGTAGCTGTTTGCTTCATATATTTTTTCCATCCTTTAATTTTTAATAAATTTACATCTTTATTTCTAAAATGTGTCTCTTGTAGACAGCATATTGATGGATCCTTTTTTATTTTTTTTTAATCCATTCTGTCACTCTCTCTCTCTTTTATGGGTACATTTAGGCCATTTATGTTCAGTATAATTATTGATAGGTGTAAGTTTATTGCTGTCATTTTGTAGTGCTTTTTTTTTTTTGTGGTGCTGACATTTTCTTTGTTACTCTTACTTGTGCTGAATTCCTTTTGTAGATTTTTTTCTTCGTTTCTTTTCTTTTTGTAGTTTTTTTTTTTTTTTTTTTTTACTGAGACTTTATGTTTTCCTTCTTTATTTTGATAAGTACGTTTGTTAACTTTCTTTGTGGTTACCTTCAAATTTACCCTTATCTTCCTAGGTTTGAACCAGTCTTTTATTACTTCATATCACCTCGCCTTCCTCTCCATTAGAAAGTTCTATACCTACACCATTTATTCCCTCCTTTATTGTTCTGACGTTGTTGTCATTTAGATTAACCTTTCTGGTTACCTGTTGTGAATCTTTTAATTTTAAATAGTCCTTAAGAGTTCATTTCCTAGGTTGGTATCTGGCTGGTGTGATCTTGCATCCTAGATTCAGGACATTGTCTGATTTTCTTTTTTCTCAAACCAAAGGACTCCTTTTAATAAATCTTGTAAGTTTGGCTTGGTTTTTACATATTCCCTTTATTTCTGTTTATCTGGAAATGTCCTAATTTCACCATCTTATTTGAATGGGAGTTCTGCAGGATATATTATTCTTGGTTGGCAGTTTTTTTCTTTCAAGGTTTTATATATGTCACCCCATTGCCTTCTTGCCTGCATGACTTCTGCTGAATAATCAGAGCTTAGTCTTATTGTTTCCCCTCTGTATGTGACTTTTCGTTTTTCTCGAGCTGCTTTCAGGATTCTTTCTTTGTCTTTGGTTTTAAAAAGTGTGATTATGATATGCCTTGGTGATTTTCTTCTGGGGTCTATCCTATATGGGGTTCACTGAGCTCCTTGGATGGTCAGTTTTTCACTTTCATGATATTAGGGAAGTTTTCTGTCAGCAGTTCTTCAATGATCCTTTCTGTGTTTTCTGTTTTCTCCCACTGCTCTGGAACTCTAATCACTCACAAATTTTTGGTTTTAATTATATTACACATCATTCTCAGGGTTTCTTTATTTTCCTTCATTCTTTTTTCTGATTTTTCCTCAAAGTGGTATCCAAGTATTGGTCTTCAATTTCACTGATCCTGTCTACCATTGTTTCAAACCAGTTCCTCAGACCTTCTATGACACTGTCCATTTCTGATATCTTGTTGTTTATCTTTTAGATTTCTAATTGTTGTTTTTGTGTGATGCCTAGTTCTGAATTTATTTTGAAATTTTGTTCCTGTATTATTTTCCTGAATTCTTCAATTGTTTTGTCTGTATATTCCATGATTTTGTCTGTCTTTTCCATGTATTTGTCTACTTTTTCATCATTTTTGTCTGCTTTTTGCTTCAATTCTTGGACGGTTCTAAATATTAGAGATTTGAATTCCCTATTACGTAGTTCCAGTGCCTTTTTTACTACTGGAAAGTTATCTGGTGTTTTATTTTGGACACCTACTGGAACCATCCTTTCCCTTTTTTTAAGTTTTGATACTGTCTGCTGTCTTCAGGACATTCAGTACTTATTTTCTTTGTTTATTGATTGTAGACTTGTTTTTTTCATCCTGCTTTTTTGTTTTATTGGATATATCTGAGATGGCAGGCTGTGCATTCTTTGTTGTTTGCTCGTGTGCGTGCATAATACTTTTCACATCCTTGTCCAATGGGCAGGGCCAGTCTCTCAGCTATGGTGCAGCAGGGCAGGTCCAGCCGGTGCTCTGTCTCCTGCGGGGAGCTCTGTGAAGATGTTTTCCCTTGCTCCCTGTCCGTTGATTTCCAACAGGAGTCCAACATGGCAAATTCATACTGCATTAGCTGATAAGGGACCTTTGCTCCATATCTCTCCTCCCTCTCTGTTCTCTGTCAGCTTCTTATTCCAGTCAATGCTTAGCTGAGCTCTTTATCTCTTCATTTGATGCTTAGGGTGCCAGGATTGAAGTTTGTCTCTCTTTTACTTAGTTTTTTGGGTCTTTGCTGTGGAGGGACTGCATGGCGCTTCTGTCTATAGTGCCATGTTGGCTCTAACTTCCCCAAAGGTTGCCATTATTAATGTCTCTTTTCTTCAACTAAAAATCAGTCCTTAAAAAGTATATGTCTGCCCTGAAGTTGACTCAAAACTAAGCAAGTTTAATTAGTAAAGAATGTCTGCCTTGAGCATTTTGCTTTTTAAGGAACTATCTATTGTGATCAAATTGACAACAGCAACTCAAAAGATTACATAGAACACTTAGAGGGCAGTGAGTTTATGTGAGTGGGCAAGGAACAACTGAGAAAAGGAGGGTGAGGATGGTTGCAGATCTTGAAGAATGTAATCAATGTCAATGAATTGTACATGTAGAAATTGTTGAATTGGTGTATGTTCTGCTGTGTATATTCTCAACAATGACAACAAAAATAAAATAATTTTCTAAAAGTACAAATCCTTTTTCTAACACTGTCAGCCTGTGTCGCTTATTCACTGCTTGCCTGTCATTCACCACATTCCAACAAGATTTGACAGTTTCTAGGATATCAGGGGAGCCCTGGTGGCACAGTAGTTTAGCACTCAGCTGCTAACCTAGAGGTCAGTGGTTTAAATTCACCAGCCACTCCATGGGAGAAAGATGTGGCAGTCTGCTTCGGTAAAGATTACAGCCTTGGAAAGCCTATGGCACAGTTCTACTCTGTCCTACAGGGTCACTATGACTCAGAATTGACTCAAGGACAGTGGTTTTTTGTTTTTTGGGGTTTTTTTTTTTTTTTTTGGTTCAGGACATCAGATGTGTTTATTTCCTTTGTCTTTTCCCTTTAGCCTGTTAAAGTTTTGCTAACTGAAATGACTTCAAAAAAATCTTTTAGTAATCATTAGCCTCTGGTATAGAGTTGTCCACATTGTTTCTGAAATGCAATACTTTTCCTTCTCAGATCAATTTCTAACGCTCACTTCATCCTGCCCTTAGTCCCAAGCTTCCTAAGTTTTCACCATGCTCACTCAGTACAAAATGGTTCCCTCAGTCCGTACCCCATGGTCTGAATTCCTTCACAGGCTCACTCCCTCTCAACTAGCTTAGGAATGTTGTATAAAGAGACTGACACTCAACTGAGGGGGAAGGTTCTAATCTGTGCTCTTCCAGAAACTAGGTGCATAAAAAAAAAAAAACATGGCAACAGCAAAATCACTTTATCTTCCTCGGTTTTTTCATCTACAAAATGGGGTTAGAGTTGGAAAAGTTTGACATAAATTATTGTAAAGGTTTTAAATGCTAAATTCTACAGTTTAGCTTAAGCTCACATATATTTCTACTTAAGCTCACACATGTTTCTACTAAAACCAAACACTTTGCCCTCAAGTCAATTCCTATAGGACAGAGTAGAACTGCACATAGAGTTTCCTAGGAGTGGCTGGTGGATTCAAACTGCCAACATTTTGGTTAGCAGCCGAGCTCCTAACAACTACATGGCCAGGGATCCATATTTTTACTACTTAATGTAACTCTCTGCAGATCCCTTCAAGCTGTCCCTTTTCTCTTAGTACAATACGTAGCATCTCACACATAAAATAGCAGTGTGCGTGGACTTCTCTATATCTTATTTCTTTTCATCAGCACAAAATCATATGCTTAATAAATTAACCAAAGGTTCGAATCCACCAAAAATACATAAACTTAAATTTGGAGGTTTTATCACCATAACCTAGCAGTCTACTGATCCTAATTTATAAGTAGAAACAGCCTTTAAAGACATCAGTGTGGCTAAGCTCCTGGCACTATCCAGACCAGCAAAAAGAAACTTTCTAGTCAGTTTAAAAATTTTAGGAAATACATTCCTAAAGGTCAAAGTCTTCATTTGGTCCTGACCAATGAATCAGAAATCATAGTAGTGCACTTCCCTGGAAACGTGTTTAGAAATCCATTGCATTGTTTTAATACTTCTTACGGTTTGAGTTTTAGTGTAAATTTGGGCAAAGAATAACATTGGTTCCTGTTTTAGTAAAGGCAGTTGCCTGTTTCAAATATGTCTGAACTAAAGGATTTCACTTTACTTGGATCCACAATCAATGTTCATAGAAGCAGCAGTCAAGAAATCAAATGATGTATTGCATTGGACAAATCTGCTGAAAAAGACTTCCTTAAGTGTTAAAAAGCAAAGATATCACTTTGAGGACTAAAGGTGTGCCTGATCCAAGCCATGGTTTTTTCAGTCGCCTCTCATGCATGTAAAAACTGGACAATGAATAAGGAAGACTAAAGAAGAACTGATGCCTCTGAATTATGGTATTGGCGAAGAATACGGAATGTACCATTGACTGCCAAAATGAGCAAATTTGTCCTGGAGGAAGCACAGTCAGAATGCTCCTTAGAAGCAAGGATGGCGAGACTTTGTCTCACTTACTTAGGACATGTTATCAGGAGAGACCAGTCCCTGAAGAAGGACATCATGCCTAGTAAAATAGAGGCTCAGCAAAAAAGAAGACCCTCAACAAGATGGATTGACACAGTGGCTGCAACAATGGGCTCAAAGACAGCAATGATCGTAAGGATGATGCAGGACCAGGAAGTGTTTGTGTTGTACATAGGATCACTACGAGTCAGAGCCAACTTGACAGCACCTAACTACAAGAACAACAACAACAAAATTATCCCACGAAGTGTACACAGCCAGGCTGTTAGCACAAAGCAACTATTAATCCAAGTATGTATGTTTTAGTAGCATAGGCTTGTAGCTTCTGGGAGCTGCAAGGAGAGTTTCCTAATTGGTCCTGAAGGTGTAGGGTGAGCTAGTGTTAGTACTGGTCCAATACGTTCATCAGAGTAAACATGAACACCTCAGTCAGGCAGTCCCAAGCTATATTTTTTCTCTTTGGAGCCTGTATCCTCAAGTGGTTCATCAGATCAACTACTTGAATTCCAGCATCAACCACATTTTTAAGTCTGTGGTTCAAAGTCATGATTCTTTGATTTCTGGTTACAAGCTTACAAAAATTAATAACTCCCTCGTTACTTTATTAGATAAAATGTGCACACCCTTTATAATATTTGAACTCTTGTTCTGATCGTAGTAATCCATAAACTCCAGAATTTGCTTAGTTTTGCTTAAATATATGCTCCCTAAATATGGCCATATATGGCTATATCACATTACATATACACTTTTTACTGTAGGCCAGGGGTTAGCAAACTTTTTCTATAAAGGGCCAGATATAAATATGTTGACTTTGTGGATAATATAATCTCTATCGCAACTACTCAACTTGGCCATTGTAGCTCAAATGTAGTCCTAGACAATATATTAATGAATGTGCATGGCTGTGCTCCAATAAAACTTTATTTACTAAAACAGGCAGTAAACTACATTCACCTCAGAATTTGACCTTTAGAAATGTGTTTTCTAATATTTTTTAACTGGCTGGAGAGTTCCTTTATGCTGGTCTGGATAATGTTGATGTTTTAATGGCAGGTTCTATTTATAAATTAGAGCCAGTGGATTGCTAAGTTATGATAATAAAACCTGTAAGTTTGAATTTATTGTATATATGATTTACTAACCCCTTGCCAAGGCAATGCTTCCATAAAACCACCAGGTCAGGTAATTTTGTACCTAATCTTAAAATGAGTTTTTTTTTTTTTTAAGCCATGTATTAAACTCCCTCTAAAGTATTTTTTTAAGTATATTTTTCCTCCTTTTTGTATTTTTGTTTTGACAAAAATAAGCAGCCAGACATACTGCTTGTACTTACACTTTCCCCTAATGATTGAAAATTTAGACACTGTTTTGATAAAATGTTGTAATAATTATGATTTATATAAAGCTGTTCAACATAATTTATTTCATCTCAACTTCAAAGCAA
The DNA here is from genome assembly GCF_024166365.1 of Elephas maximus indicus. NCBI lineage: Eukaryota > Metazoa > Chordata > Mammalia > Proboscidea > Elephantidae > Elephas > Elephas maximus. Next base: position 10,747,760 of record NC_064842.1, on the reverse strand, counting down.
CACTATGAAATAAGTACATTTTTTCTCCCTATTTTGTGGTTGAGAAAATTAAGACTTTAATGATTTGCTTAGAAATCCTTGGAATCAGATTTTGAACACAGGTCCAATATCAAAACTATACCAACTTCATTGTTCCCAAAATAAATGATAGCAAAAATAAAGCAATGAAAAATGAGCAATGACATTGTTTGATACACTCTAAATCCACCGAGTCAGAATTCCACTGTCCACATTTCTTCATCTAATAACGCACAAGGTTATCGCGAGAAACTGCAAATCAACGTGCACTATTGTGTCTATACAACATTCACTACACAAAACACTCCCCTGATTTACATCTGATAATGCAATTGAAATTTAAAACGTACAATATTAATTGTAATAATCCATTTCAGTAAACCTTTCCTGGCCCTTAATGATGACAAATTTCTGTATTCTAATTTGTGGTATTGGCCAAGAATATTGAATATTCTGTGAAGAACAAACAAATCAGTCTAAGAAGAAATACAACCCGGATGCTCCTTAGAAGCTAGGATAGCAAGGCTTACTTTGGACATGTCATCAGAAAAGATCAATTGCTAGAAAAGAACATCATGGTTGGTAAGGTAGAGGGTCAGCAAAAATGAGGGAAACCCCCAATGAGATGGATTGACAGGATAGCCACAACATACCAACGATCGTGAAGATGGCATAGGATCCGGCAGGATTTTATTCTTGTTCCGTGAGCCGGAGTAAACTCAAAGGCAACTAACAACAACAACAATAATCCACTTTAGAGATTTTATGGAAAATAAATTTCATATGTATTTGTCTATAGTTTCCTTAATACAGATTTATGGTCAGACTTCTGGCATTTCTCCAAGTAGTCACAGTAAGTTGATAATGACTGAAATGATTCTTACTGTGTCTTCTACTTTTTCCAGTCCACAGAGTTGAACGGCATCTAGGCCTGAGCCTGGAATGCCTCATGAGCTGCGAAATGACCTCTTCGTAGCTTCCTACCAGACTTGAGTCTCAGTTTAATCTAAAGCAAGTAAGTGTGGAATTTTATAATTTGGAGATTATTCTCTTTGAGGAAAAAATGAAAGAAAAACGCAAATGCTCCCCCCTTCTCTGCTTCTCTTAGCGTTATGCCATCTTCCCCAAGCAGCAATGCCATTCTTCTATAGTTTTTCCTACTATAAAGATAATTGTTATAAAATTCATTTTATGGCCTCAGAGATTTTCCAGAAGTTCACTTCCCCTCCACCCTTGCCTCCTATATCTCATTTTTATTGGCTGTGTTGCTTTGAGCTATTCCCCCTAAACTTGAACTTGTGCCTCTGTCTTTTCAAAATAAATATACTTTATAGATCTAAAGGCAAAGAAGAAAAAAAAAGTTTTTTCTCAATAATCACTGTTTTTCATCAAAGAACCAAATAAAAATTCTATAACACAATGGCAGCGTCTTTCAGCAGCATAGGCTTGTGATCCCCTCTGCGCCTCAAATGTTGTGGCCTCAATGAACCCCTTAACCTCTCAAAGTCTCAGTGTCTTATTTGGGTTCTCCCCAAATCAGACCCGGAGCCAAGGATTTGAGGGGCACAATGGTTAAATGTTCAGCTGCTATCCAGAAGGTAGGCATTTGGAACCCCCAGTGGCTCTGCGGGAGAAAGGCCTGCTGATCTGTTCCTGTAAAGATTATAGCCTAGAAAACCCTACGGGGCAGTTCTACTCTGTCACATAGGGTCGCTGTGAGTCAGATTTCAGGACAGCACACAACAACAACAACAGCTGATTTGCAGGGGCTGAGGTGGGAGCAGCAATTCCAGGAAGCACTATGAGCTAGCCGAGAAGTACTATAGAGAAGAAGTGTTAATGAGTGGTTCACTGCTCTGGGCAACTGCAGCTCAACCCCCACCCCAGACTCTCTGAGAGACTGGAGAAACCAGAAATACCACAAGCGGGTAGCTTTAACAAAGAGAAATTTATTCTCTCACAGTCTAGTAGGCTACTAGTCCAAATTCAGGGCGTCAACTCCAGGGGAAGCCTTTCTCTCCCTGTCAGATCTGGAGGAAGGTCCTTGTCATCAATCTTCCCCTGGACTAGGAGCTTCTCTGCACAGGAACTCTGGGTCCAAAGGACATGCTCTGCTCTCAGTGCTGCTTTCTTGGTGGCATGAGGGCCCCTTGTCTCTCTGCTCCTTTACTCTTTTATATCTCAAAAGAGATTGGCTCAGGATACAATCTAATCTTGTAGATCTCCTCAACATAACTGCCACTAATCTATCTCATTAACATGATAGTGATAGGATTTGCAATACATAGGAAAATCATATCCAATGACAAAATGGTGGCCAATTACACAATACTGGGAATCATGGCCTAGTCAAATTGATATACATATTTTTGGGGAACACAATTCAATTCATGACACCCATCTACTTATGCCCCTCATTATTTGAGGGTTGCTCCAGAGGGGCCAGCTCTCCAGCGCTCCTGGCCTGCCCAAGGTCAGAGGACACCCTCACACAGAGAGACCCAGGTACATAGGAGAACTGTCCACAGGTAACTTCTTGGGAAGAGAACAGCATATGAACAGGGCACGAACAATGTTTGCTGTGCTCATTTTTTAATGGGAATAAAATATCGGCCACAATTACCTCATGAGATGGTTGAAAGATTAATAACAACTGATATTTAAATGCTACTTTATAGTTCACAAAGTATATTCCTACCCATTTTGTAATACATTCCTCACACATTCCTGCAAGGGTGGTAGATGGCATTTATGCGATGGTTCCATTAACGCATTAAAATCTGAGGCTCAGACAAATGACATGATTTGCCTAACATTCTAAGAAGGAGCAAACACAGGATTTGAACCAAGTATATTGTCAATTCCAGGCTTTTCTACCACTGTATGTAGGAATGTCAGGCACAAAGTACTCTAAGTATGTAAGGCACAGCTGCTCCTCAAGAAGGACCACACCAACAAAGCAAATAAACCCATAAGTAAAAAAAAATCTTCCTATTTATCAACTGCATATATAGAAAGTACGAGTTTTCATAAAGTTGACTAGCAAAATGTGTGAGGAGCACAGATATCATGAATGCTTTCTATTCCTCTGCGGTAAGTGTCTCTGTGAAGGTGCATCCATGTGACCAGCTGTTCTAGAAGCCACGTAGTCCCATTGAGGAAGGAACAGGACAGAAGCTGAGCCTGTCAGGGCACACCCACAGACAAAGTCAACAACCAGATTAAAGAAGGGTATACCAGCAGATTGAGAGCTTCCCCATTCTTGTACACGCAAGGCACTCCGTGCTTCTCTCACTGGAGCTCAAAAGGGAAAATTAAACTAACGCGCAGCCTCAGTATAGCTGTGCTCACCTGAGAATAGAATGGAGCAAAACACTGACCTGCCTGGGCGTCTAGTCAAGGCATTTCATTCACCAAAAGATGGTCACAAGACTCCTCTGATGAGGCAGAAACCCAGGGAGTAAGGTAGAAAGCAGAGACCCAGTGCATTTATTAAGCTTTTTTTTTTTTTTTTCTCATTACCCTTCTTTACATTACTGACTTGTTCTAAAATTATTCCTGTTCTTGCAAACAGGCAAGCACTTTGGGGTTTTTCTCTGAATAGGATTGGCCCATTTACTTTTCAGCGTGTACATTTGTTTTCCTTCGTTTATTAGATCTCTTCAGACATGCCCACTACCCACAGGCTTCCGGGCACAGGTTCAAAACTAAATGCTACAATGATATGAAATGTCATGGACAAGGAATACAATTTCACATAAGAGAAGGGTGAGTGGGTGGGGAAAGGAAGGACTTTATCAGAGGAGCTAGTGCCAAACCAGAAAGGTACACCTTGTACCACACCCTGCAGGCAGTAGGCACTGGGAGTTATTTGCTGGCCTCAGTAAATTAGCAAAACCCTTTGAAAGTCTGAGGTTGGACTTCAATTTAGATGCCAGCACTTTAAAGTGGGATATAAATCTGGACAAAAAAGAAACTACCCCTGTCCTCTAGCCTGTGGCTATAGATCTATGCTCAAACCAAAAACCCAACCAAACCTGTTGTTGCTGTTGAGTCAATTCTGACTCATAACTACCTTGTAGACAGAGAAGAACTGCCCCATAGTGTTTCCAAGGAGCAGCTGGTGCATTCAAGCTGCCGACCTTTTGGTTAGCATCCAAGCTCCTTACAACTGTGCCATCAGGACTCCAGATCTATGTTCAGGAAAGCTAACAATGAGTCCTGGAGAGAAAGCAATTGGACCCTTCACATGTAGGCAAGGCTGAGGTGTGCAAAATGGGGAAGAAGGATGGCTTGTGATAACAGCTAACGTTTATTGTGTGCTTACTATATGCTAAAACTACTCTCAGCTTTATACAAATGAATTTATATATAAATCCATGCCAAACTCCTTTGAGGCATTTTACCAGTGAGGAAACTCAGGGACAGAGAGTTCAAGGAACTTGATCAAAGTCACACAGAAGATAGTTGGGGGAGCCACGGTTGAACTCAGTCCAACACCAGAGATGGCTGTACTGTATTGACCGTTGGGACCAAGAATGATATATAAGCAAAGGACTAGTTCATTCAGATGACACTTTCTTTTCCCAGGGGGAGAGGAGGGGCAAGAAAATTCAAAGACATCATCAAAATGGATTCAAGCGTTCCTGGCCTACAAGGGATTCTGTACTATCTAGGGCTGGGAGTAGAGAGCTAGTTCTCCAAGCTACTGTTTCTCTCCTATTCGTAGGTAGAAAAAAAAATGTTCCTTTCCTTATTCTTTCTTTTTCTTTATTCTTTGGTTCTCATTGTCTCTTCCTAAAGGCCAGTGAAGTGGTCAAGGAAGTAGGAGAAAACATAGGATAGGTATGGGAGAAGGAAAAATATTACTGCAATTCTTTTCCTACCTGATACCCTAACGCTGGCCTTGACTCCTCGGGTCTGGATATCAGTATAGGTTATAGACACCTCTGTTTTAGAGAAGGTGTGTTTAATTGAGTTCAATTTAAGTTGACACCATAGTGTTGTCAGTGACATGGTACCACACCAGGAATCTCTGTCTCCAGAATAGGAGTTAATTGACCATGAGCAAGTCTCTTATGTCTCTGAACCAGGTTTTCTACGGAAAGTAATGAAGTATGGTAAGGAAATATAACTTCATTTTGTAATCTAGAGTTATGGAATATTATTCAGCTAAAGGTTTAAGATGATTAGTGTTTCTAAAAGCAAAATCACATGGAGATTTCCAGTCTCCATTCCAATATGTAAGAAGCTTAGAAGTCAGTCACTTCATCCTTACCAAAATAGAAAAACTGAACAAACTGAAAACCAGTGACTTTCCTTGCACCCATCAGAAAACTGGTGGCAAGCCACCACTTGAACTCTGGAGAAACAGAACAACCCAGAGAGTCACAGTTGAGACCTGCTTACCTGGAGCAAAAACTGCTGGAGCCACAAACTGGTCAGAACACCTAAGTGATAATTTTGATCAACTGGTGGGGGCTGTGTGTTGACAGAATGAGAATGAGTACCTTCTGGGGGCCGCAGTCAAAAGGAGTCCCCTGTACTTTCCTGGAGTCTCACCAGTTTCTACAGGTGAAGAACTAGGAAATATTCCCTTTATGATGCTGGCAGGGGAAGGGTGAAAAGAATCCTTTGGAAAAGTACCTAGAGCATTTTCTATAACAAAGGCCTACCCTGCAAGGGAAAAGATGTACTAGAATTCTACTCCTAATCTTTGTGCCTTCTGTCTCGCCTGGGTTATGAGGAGAGAGCTAAGAAACACCTGTGAGGATAACTGCCTTGGGATACAGGCCCACTAGAAGACTGAGGATTAATCATAAATTGTAGAACACATCAGCTTCCCCACACCTTACGGCCATATCAACAGGCTCCAGCTTAATAACAGTGGATTACAGCTGACGGAGCTGCAAGGCACAGATTCTATTTAAGTTGGAGCTCTTAGGGGATCTCAAAGACAAGGGAGGAGACAAAGAGCTCTAAAAATAAGAAATAAGAACTCGACCTAATTTAAAAATGGCCAAAGGATCTAAATAGGCACCTCCTCAAAGAAGATATACAGATGGCAAAAAAGTATACAAAAAAAGATGCTCGATGTCATTTTGTCATGTTTAAAACAATGAACTACCACTACACACTATTAAAATGGCTAAAATTTTTTTAAAAACAATATTAATTGCTGACAATGATGTGGAACAAAAGCGACTCTCATTCATGTCTAGTGGGATACAGCCACTTTGGAAGACAGTCTGGCAATTTCTTACAAAGCAAAATATAGTCTTAATATACAGTCCAGCAATTGTATTCCTAGGTATTTACTCAACTAAATTGAAAACTTACAATCACACAAAAACCTGCATGTGATGAGCAATAGACAATCTGAAAAGCAATTTAAGAAAAGAATTCCATATATGATAGCATCTAAAAGATTAAAATGCCCAGGAATTAATTTACCAAGGAAGTAAAAGATTTGCATAGTGCAAACTGTAAAACATTGCTGAAAGAAATTAAAGGAGACCTAAATAAATGGAAAGGCATCCTGTGTTCATGGATTGAAAGATTAAGTACGGTTAAGATATCAAAACTATCCAAAGTGATAAATGATTCAACTCAATCCCTCTCAATTTTCCAACAACTCTTTTGCAGAAACAGAAAAATCAATCCTTAAATTCATATGGAATTGCAAGGAACCAAAAATACCCAAAACAATCTTGAAAATGAACAAAGTAGGAGGACTCAGACTTCTCACTTTCAACACTTATTGCAAAGCTACAGTTATCAAAATAGTCTGGTACTGATATGAGGAGAGACATATAGATTGATGGGATAGAATTGAGAGTACAAAAATGAATCCAGACATCTATGGCCAACTGATTTTTGACAAGTATCCCAAGTACATCCACTGGGGAAGAAATAGTCTTTTCAACAAATATTGCAAAGAGTTTCCGCATGAAGAAGAATGAAGTTGTATCCCACCTCACACCATATATAAAAATTAACTCAAAAAGCATCAACAACCTAAATATAGAAGCTAAAACCATAAAACTCTTAGAAGAAAACATAAGGGGAAAGCTTCTTGACTTTGTATTTGGCAATGGATTCTTAGGTATGACACCAAAAATACAGGTGACACAGAAAAAATAAACAGATTTCATCAAAATTAAAAAGTTGTGCAACAAAAGGCAGTAACAGGAAACTGAAAAGACAATCTACAAAATGGGGTAGAATATTTGGAAATTATATATCTGATAACAACTTAATATGCAAAATATATAAAGAATTTCTACAACTCAACAACACAAAGACAAAAAACTCCAAAACAAATGGACAAAGGGCCTGAGTAGATGTTTCTCCAAAGCAGACACGCAAATGGCCAATAAGCAAATGAAAAGATGCTTCAAAGCTTTAATCGTTAGAAAAATCAAAATCACCATGGGATATGGCTTCATGCCCACTAACTGGCTATTTTTTTTTTTAATGGAAAATAACCAATTTTGGCAAGAATGTGAAGAAATTGGAACCCTTGCCCATTGCTGCTGGAGAATGTAAAATGGTATAGTCTCTGCAGAAAACTGTTTAGGGGTTCCTCAAAATGTTAAACATAGAATTACCACAAACCAAAACCTGTTGCCGTCGCACTGATTGCAACTCATAGCGACCCTGTAGGACACAGTAGAACTGCCCCACAGAGTGTCCAAGGAGCGCCTGGTGGATTTGAACCGCCGACCTTTGGGTTAGCAGCCAAAGCACTTCACTACCCCACCAGGGTTTCCAGAATTACCACGTGACCCAGCAATTCTACTCCTTGGTATACACCCAAAAGAATTGAACACAGGGACTCAAACAGACAAGTGCACCCAGATTTTCTGTGCAGCACTATTTACAAGGGCTGAAAGGTGGAAACAACCCAAATGTCCATCAACAGGTTAGTGGATAAACACAATGTGATATATATGTTCCATGTAGTCTTACTCAGTCATATGGAGAAATGAAGTCCTGATGCACGCTGCCTCATGGATGAACCTTAAAAACACTATGCTGAGTGAAATAAGTCAGCCACAAAAGGACAAATGCTGTATGATCCCACTTACGTGAACTATCTAGAACAGGAAAATGACTACAGTCAGAAAGTAGATGAGGGGTTATAGGGGTGGGGCTAGGGGGAGGCAGAAACACATGCTAAATGTTTAATGGGTACAGAGTTTCTGTCTGGGATGAAAGAGTTTCAGAAACAAATAGTGGTTTCTTAGTTGCCTAGTGCTGCTGTAACAAAAAGTAACACAAAAAGTGGATGACTTTAAAGAACAGAAATTTATTTTCTCACAGTCCTGGAGGCTAAAAGTCCACATTAGGTTTAGGCCATGTCTACTCCTTCTGCGGACCTCTTCTCTAGTCTCTGGTGTCTGCCAGCAATCCTTGACATTTCTGGGCATCTGTCTTCCCCTGCGTGTCTCTGTGTCTATTCTGCTCTTTTAGGAGACACCATCAGAATGGGTTAGGTTTAAGACCCACCCTACCCTTCTCTCTGTTTCCAGACAGAATCACAGTCGCAAGTACAAGGGTTAGGACTTGAACAATTTTTTTTTAGGGGGAAGGGGACTCAGTTCATTCCATAACAAATTGTCATGGTTACACAGCAGTGTGATTATAACTAACACTCCTGAATTTTACACTTAGGTAATTAAAATGGCAAATATTGTTATATATATTTTATCACAATGAAGCATAAAACTTTAAAAATCCACACGTGAATGTTGCAGCAGCTTTACTCCTCATCGCCCCAAACTAGAAGCAACGAAGAAGCCCTCCAACAGGAGAATGGATAAACCGTGGCACGTCCACACAAGGGAACGTCGTTCAGCAATAAAAGGCATCAAGCTACAGAAAGCATGGCGCATCCTTAAATGCATATTGCAAAGTGAAAGGAGCCAATCCGAAAGGCTAGATGCCATGGACCCAAAACTCGTTGCCATCCAGTTGATTTCGACCCATAGTGACCCTACAGGACAGAGTAGAACTGCCCCATAAGGTTTCCAAGGAATGGCTGGTGGATTCCAACTGCTGACCTTTTGGTTAACAGCGAAACATTTAACCACTGTGCCACCAGGGCTCAGGATTCCAATTATATGGCATTCTGGAAATGGCAAAACTATAGAGACAGTAAAAGATCAGTGATTACCAGGGGCTCAGGGAAAGAGGGGAAGGGTTGAAGAGGTGAAGCAAAGGAGATTTTTAGGGCAGTGAAATTATTCTTTATGGTACTGTACTGATGGTTATATGACATGCATTTCTTAAAACCATGGAGCTTTACAGACCAAAGAGTAAACTTTAATGTAGACAAATTTAAACAAAAATGACTTAGGATGTCAGGGGGATCCAAAGAGAGAGAAGGAATGATAAGAGAATCTAACAGTATTACAAAAGTATGAAACAACCTCACTAAAGGGGATAAGGGGAAATAGTGCCAACCTAAGTAACTTTTTTTTTTTAAGTAACTTTGAGTGAGTCCTGGTGGCACAATGATTAAGTACTTGGCTGCTAACCAGAAGGTTGGCAGTTCAAACCAACCCAGCAACTCTGTGGCAGAAAGGCTCGGTGACCTGCTCCAGTAAAGACTATAGCCTAGAAAACCCTATAGGACAGTTTTGTCTCACACTGGGTCACTATGAATCAAAAATTGACTCTACGGCACCTAACAAACAAGTAACTTTGGAAACAAGTTTATATGACTAAAGGCAAAGACAACTGCACAGAGTCATTGCACTCCAGTCAATAAAGTGGTTTCCCACGGGGGTATGTGTTAATAACTCCGGTACTCCTATACATCTATACTGGAATTGAACACTTGAGAAAATAGATGACATATGGTGGAGGCCCAGTTTCTCACTGTTGGAGTGGGAGTTTATAGATCAGCAAGGGGAGCAAGCTAGGATGAGCCATGGGCCAATAATGCATTAGAGTTGGCGATATCAGGATAAGCTTACAGTTAGCTTAATACAGATACAGATGGTTATATATAGAAATATTTATAGATATGTGTATATTCATGGGTTAGTGTAAATGTATACATTTCCTTGCTTCGCTAGCAGAGAAGATCTAGAAGTAAAGACACTTTAGTAGCAATGACCACAGATCTAGTGCCCGGATCTTGGTTTCTAAAACCATTCTTCAGTAAATGGAACCAGGGGTCCTTAAAAAAATGGCTATTTCTAAGACTCAGGCTATATACAAGATTAGCCTGACGCATTTCATAGTCCCAGAAAGTAAGGAAGTGCTTAAAAACACACACACACACACACAAAGAAAAAACACATTGATGGGACTATGTCAAAGAAGCACAAGAGCCACCTGAAAGAGCTCTCAACAGCACAGTTAGAACAATCTGAGCAACCAAATAGAGTAATAATGGATTATAGCCCAAAGTATTAAAAACCTCATGCATCATACTGATATCAATAAATGATTGGATAAACAGATGGGGGAGAAGAGACAAATTAGGTAGACACACTGCCCTCAAGGATAGAGGACATAACTCTCCAGACCTCAAGTGTGGGCTGGGCATAGTGATTTCCTTCAACAAATGGGGTTGGGGGGAAGCAACTTTACAGCGTAAAACAGTGACAAACACTATCTCAGCCAGGTGATCAGGGTCAACATCAACAGTGATAAATAATACTAGTAGCATGTGCCCTTTATATGGAGCCCTGGTGGTGCAGTGGTTAAGAGCTTGGTTGTTAATCAAAAGGTCAGCAGTTCGAATCCACCAGCTGCTCCTTAGAAACCCTATGGGAAAGTTTTACTGTGTCCTAAAGGGTCACTATGAGTCAGAATAGACCCAACAGAAATGGGTTTGTTTTGTTTATCCTTTATATGATGTGACTAAAATGACACTTTTGTGGTCTTCTTCCCAGAGACCTGTAACCTCTCTCTAATCATGGAAAAAAAAAAAAATTTCAGACAAATTCCAATAGAAGGGGATTCTACAAATAATTGACCAAATACTCCTTAATATTTACTCTATAAATATTTGACAAAATACTCCTTAAAACCCTCCAGACCACCAAAAAACAAGGGAGGCTGAGAAACCACCACAGCTAAGAGAAGCCTAAGAAGACATGACAGCTTAACATACTATGGTATCCTGAATGAGGTCCTTTAACAGAAAAAAGGCATTAGGTAAAAAAAGAAAAATAAAAGAGGAAGAAAAAGAAAATCTGAATAAACTTTGCACGTTAGTTAATAATAACATATCAGTATTGGTGTGTGAATTGTAACAAATGTACCACGGTGATGCAAGATGTTAATAACAGGGGAAACTGGGTGAGGAGTATATGGGAATTCTCTGCAGTGTTTTCTCAACTTTTTATAAATCTAACACTGTCCTAAAAAAATAAAATTTATTTTAAAAAATAAAGTAACATATAACATAAAGAACAAATAATATAAAGAATGGGTTTTGTTTTTGGATGTATTGAAAGCACTAGCTTACAGGAACCAGATACAGGTAACATATTATTTGACTCTTCAGTCGACTTAAGACCTTTAGACTTAGCCTAAAGACTGTACTTAGATAGAAAAAAATAATAATAATAAGTTAAATGGAATTATTATCAAAGTTATTCATGAGAACGATCAGCTAGTGAGGAAGAAAGTCTGAACTGCCTTATCCTGATTATCCACAACTGTTGAATTCACCACAAAATAGCTTGGTTTCCTTGGCCTTCAATCCTCTTCTGGGTATGAGATGGTGTGGTGAGACATTCCCATTGAGTTAGCCTTCCAGTAGACCAATTCACACTCTCACCCAGTGACAGGGACACATACTCACTAGATGACTGCCTTAGAGCCCTGATGGGAATGTTTCCCTGAATGAAAGAAGATAGATTTAGCAGGACTCTAGCCAATGCCACTGATTTCATTAGGCACAGGCTCTAATGAGCTCAGTAAGCCAGACTCCAAGTTACAACCACTTTATAGGGCTGTAGATGACAACTCAGGATTTATACTGTCAAAAGTCAGGTTAACACTTCTTTTCCTGCCACATACACCTTGACGGCAGCTAACAACAACTACCACCTTGCAAGCTGTGATCCATACCCCGATGCTCCTCCCCAATGAGGGGCACAGTACAGTTCCCAAATCATACTAGAACATGGAGAAAACAATGACATAGATTGACTACCACAGGCAGTCTCTAAGACACCATTGTTTGGTATATGGGTGTGGGTGCCCAAAAGCAGAGCTATCTGAGATTCCCCAGGCTGACCATGGTGGACTAATGTTTTCCAGTCACTTTCTACTAGGGCCAAAAATGTTACCAGGATTCCCTCAGGGTCTCTAATTGCCCTAGTGGCTTTCAAAATTGCTCTGGGCTCTTTTCCCTAAAGAATGAACAACAGTGTGTCCTTTTAGATTTCCCACATCCTCTTACTGCAAAGTCTACGTGTGGAAGGAGACAATACCCTGATAATTTGCATAACAGTGGGTTCTTTTCCACATGGAGTCAAATGTTTTTGTTGTTTGTTTTAATAATCTAATTTTCCTCCCGCTTTTTTTTTTTATATATCCTCCCCACCACCCGTCTGTCAGTTGGCTGTACTGTGGTGGTTCGGGTGCTGCTGTGATGCTGGAAGCTATGCCACCACGAGTATCAGCAGAGTCACCCATCGTGACAGGCGTCAGTGGAGCTTCCATGCTAAGACAGGCTAGGAACAAAAGACTGGCAAATCTACCTCCCAAAATCAGCCAATGAAAATCTTATGGATCACAAGAGAACACTGTCTGACTTAGTTGCTATGGGTTCATCATCGGGAGGGTTCAATAGCTAGAGGAGGACATAGTGCTTGGGTTCTCCCTCCCAGCAAGGGTCAGGGAGACCCTTGGTGAGAGGGATTGGCACAATAGCCGCTACAAGTCTGGAACATGCCAGGGAATGTAAGAATGGCTCAGGAGTGGGCAGCGCTTTGTTCTCTTATACATAAGGTTGCCATGAATTGGAGTTGACTCAAAGATGGCTACGTGTGTATCCATGTATCTATGGCTCTATCTATATCTATCTATCTGTCTGTCTGTCTATTCGCTCAAGAAAGCAGAGAATTCACATTAGTTTAGAGTCACAGAATATAAAGAACCCAATTGAAACATCTCAGGCAACTGATACTATAGGTAAGTTGTTTAAAAAGAAAAACCAAACCCATTGCCGACTCATAGTGACCCTATAGGACACAGTAGAAATGCCTCATAGGGCTTCCAAGGACTGCCTGGTAATTTGAACTGGCTGACCTTCTGGTTAGCAGCTGAATGTCTAACAACATATAAATATGCTGAGTTATATCTTGTAAAATTTAGTAAGGAGGAAAATTTCACCTTCCTTTGCATGAAATATACAGTGAAACCTGGGAGAGCCAGAACTCAACAGGACTGCCTTGTTTTTCTAGGTCTTGCAAGTTTTCCACCTTTGCCTTACAGCTTTGCTATTGCTCGTTTCAGCGGAAAATATTTGAGTTTTCCTTCTCTGAAAGATTTCCGCTTTACACATGTTCCGGAGTTTGCAGGTTTTACTGTAATAACATTGATACTGAGGTGTGAGGAAACTGCACAGAACCTGGAAAGGGTAATTGTCGTGTAGTTCCAGCGTTTTGCATCTCATTTAGAATGGAAAGCGGTGGGGTCCACAAAAATGAATAACGGGGGTAAAGATAGCAGGAAAATTTATTTCCAGTTCAGTTTATGCCTATTTTTTTATTCAAACTGGTTTGCCCATCCCTTGAAATTACATATGATGACATAATCAAAGTCCAACTTGGCAAAATAGGGAAAGTGCAGCTTTGGTCTGGTTTCTCTTCAATTTTCATCTCCCCTGGGTCTCATTCGTATTTCTTACAGACACTTTCCCTTGTGACCCAGTCCAATTTGACTCCCTACCAGATCTCCTCTACCAAGAGCATCGGCAACTATTTTGCAGAGATCCTATAAATAATGCTGTGACGATGTTGAAAAGATAATATTCAGGAGAAAGCTTTGAGTCTACAGGAAAGGGGTGCGGAATATAAAGGCTTTTTTTCAGAACAGTGTCCAAGATCATGAGTCGCCAACCAACTGAAAGTTCTATTTTAACCACTGGCTTCACAGGGTTGACCAGTTAACTTTTGCTTTGCTCAGAAACAGCCAGAATTAGGTAAAAGGAGAAGGAACAACTGACCAGTTGGGAAGTTAGGGAGATCAAAGTGGCCTCCTGACTGAGAAGGCTGATGATTGATTACAAAGCAAAGTGGAAAAACTAAGAAGAGTCATCCAGAGATGGTCGTCCACTGCCATCCTGCAGGGTTAGACAAAGAGCTGGTATTCTTCTTCGTAGAGAGGTCTGGCCTTAGGGAAACAACCATTCTCTAGCATTTGGTAAATAATGTTTAAACTCCTTTCATTGTCCCCTCTGTCCCCTCCTGGCCCTGTGGATCTCTTCCCACTGGACACCTGCCTATGAAGCTTTCACTTCAGCACTTAACTGATAACACCCTAAGGTCCTTTACCCCAGAAACCTGTTTACCGTTTACCTGTTCAGCTGCTAACCAAAAGGTGGGCAGTTTGAAACCACCAGCTGCTCCTCAGAAGCCCTATAGGGCAGTTCCACTCTGTCGTATAGGGTCTCTATGAGTCTGAATAGGCTTGATAGCAATGGGTTTGGGTTTTTTAGTTTACTTGCTTTTTATATTCTCAATATTAAACCAATGCCATCGTTGTCATAACTGTACAAGGCGGATGCAAATACTAGTGGGTCGAATACACATATTGACTGTCAGAAGCATTCCAATTTCAGAAATGTGAAAATGAAGGAGAAAAAATACATATACCTTAGAAGAAATATGGTAATGGAGGATGGTTTGAAAACTAAAAAAAGAAAAAAATCCCAAAAGATTCCAAGAGCTGGATTCCTAATTGTTGAAATGAAATTAAAATCATTATGGTCCATGGCAGAGGGACGGGAAGAAGCTGCCCGATTGCCGATGCATTTAGATCAGTTAGCTGCAAGTTCGAAACACTCCTAACATCACTGAGGAGATTTGCAGTGTGGGTTTGGGCAGAGTGGGGCAGGACAGGAGGGGAGCAGCTCATATGCTCACAGAGTTCTTTCATTGAAAAAGGGTATGGTGTGCACTGACCACTCTCTTAGCCACAAGCTTTTTCTTACAAGACCCTTTGTTTTGAACCCCTACAGTGTTCTAATCCCTTTTCCAGCGATTACAGAAATACCGGATTGGCAGCCAGCAACTGTGGACTGACTGACTTGGTTGCCATCGTTTCAGGGATGTTAACACCAAGCCAGCATTGAAGCCAAAGCCCTTCAGTCTTTCCTTCTGAGGGTGAGGCTGTGTGCGTGTGTTTCGTTTAATCCTGTCAGGCGCTTTCTTCTCATTAAAAGGAAAAGCGCCCTGTTAAGGACAGCCACCTCCCGGGGACAGATACGAAACCAAAATTCACAGTCTCTTTCAAATACTTTCGGCTTCACCACTTTACTCCTCACCCCAAGTAAATAACTTTGTATGTCCCGATAGAAGCTAAACTCTGAAAACTTCTCTTGACCAAGTTCTCCAAGAGTTGGGGACAGCCCCTCGCTTTGCACTGGCTGAGGTTGCTTACCTCCCAAGCCCGACCGCGAACTCCACTCCACAACTTATTTCCCTCAGAAAACATGCTTAATGACTTCAAAATCCAGTTGTTTCAAATCGACTCCAAATCATGGTGACCCCACATGGGTCGGAGTAGAACTGTGCCCCACAGGGTTTTCAATGGCCGGTTTTTCAGAAGCAAATCACTAGGACTCTCTTCCAAAGTGCCTCTGGGTGGACTTGAACCTCCAACCTTTCAGTCAGCAGCCCATCAAATTAACTGTTTGCACTACCCAGGATGTTAATGTGCTCAGCTGCTAACCAAAAGGCTGGAGATCCAAGTTCACCTAGAGGTACCTCGGAAGACAGGCCTGGACATCTACTTCCAAAAAATCAGCCATTGAAAACAGTATGCAGCACAGTTCTACTTTGGCACACATGGGGTGGCCATGAGTCAGCATCGACTGGAAGACAACTGGTAGTGACTTGAAGAGTAAGTTAAATATTGAAATCTATATTTTCTTTCCCTCTCACAGCATGTCCTTGTTTCTGCAGTTTCTGTCTAATAGGACCCTTAATGGAAATCACTCTAAAAGGATGTCACTTTTATTTTGATATCTCTTTTTTTTTTTTAACTATCTACTCCATGCCAGGACTGACCCATAACAGTGAACTGATCAAAAGTCCCTGGCTAATTATATCATCTGGGCTGCATAGAAGGAAGCAAAGGCCTTCTGCTTCAGCTACTACGTTGCCACTCTTCAAAGTTGCTAATTCTTTTCTGGGTGTTGACCAAAACACACACACATACACAAGATGGAGAAGGAGCATAGGCAAGACAAACAGGCTGCTATTCCCAGATACATAAAAATATACCTTTGGAAGTGGTTGAGGGAGGAAAAAATATTTTTTAACTCTCACCACCACATTTGTCAGTCTAATTTCTTCCTGAATAAACAGTGCTCTGTTGGAGCTAAAGGACACAAGAAGCTTTTCAGCTCAATGGCTTTTTTGTTTGTTATCAAGGTTATCTATCCCTGTGGGTTGTTGTCTCTGGTCACTGTTCCACTGGGTTTAAGGCAAAGGCATAAATTGTGCCCGTATAACCCCTTCGCTTTTAAGAGAAGGGACACAAGGACAAGTCATGAGACATTTAAATGCTGGGAAACTTCTTAGCTTGAGTATTCTTTCTCAGGAGTCAGCTTACTCCACCAGTGCCTTTATTCATGTGGGATACAATGTTATTTCATTTTCCTCTGGTCATCTTACATCCCTGGAGAGAGCTTGACTCATGATATAATTATATGCTTGGCCAGTTCCCACTGAGACTCATCCAGTCTGCCACTGCCCTGCCCCCCACTGATCTCCCACCCCAATGCCAAGGAGCAGGGAAGTCTGCCAGAAACACAGCGACACATTTTGCAAAACTGTTAATGATTAGGTTCTTGCAGAGCAGTTTGCCATGGCTGCTCCATTTCCTCAGAGGGAATGCTGAGCCCTCGGGGTTAGTGGCTCACTACAGAGCCAGTCTGATTTGTGGTCTGCGGGACTGGTCAGCCCAGCCTGCTTAGTTCTTTGGTGGTTGGTAAAATGTTTCCTGGAGGACAGATTCTTAAATGTTTGGGGGAATTAAGGCTTATTTCACAGAAGACGTGATTACCGTCATTAGAAAACCAGTAAACCAGTTACCATGGAGTTGATTCCAACTTATGATGACCCCATTTGTGTCACAGTAGAACTGTGCTCCATGGGGTTTTAACTGGCTGATTTTTCATAAGTAGGCACCCTTCTTCCCAGGAGCATATGGATGGACTCGAACCTCCAACCTTTCTGTTAGCAGCCTGGTGTGTTAACCATTCACACCAACCAAAGACTCCACTCCATTACAGTTATAACATATTATTG
Organism: Elephas maximus indicus; assembly: GCF_024166365.1. Lineage (NCBI taxonomy): Eukaryota > Metazoa > Chordata > Mammalia > Proboscidea > Elephantidae > Elephas > Elephas maximus. The sequence continues at coordinate 10,730,232 of NC_064842.1, read as the reverse complement.
TGTAAAGACAGCTTGGAGATGATCATGGTAGCCCCTAATAATCAATGGCTGTTGCCTGTCCTCTCATTCCATTTGCCCTGAATTAAAGATCAACAAGGGCTGTGGAATTCCAGCTCTAGAAGGGATCAGGAAATCATTTGTTATAGCTGCTGGACTGCAGATTAGTAAATAGCTTTCTCACTTTTCTCAGAAGCTTACAGGGCTGGAAGCTCCCTCCCAGACCATCGAGGGCCATACCGGAACTTTATCTCCTAGCTCTCAATGTCTTGTGTTCTTTCTTTGTCCCACCAGAAATCTAGAATATTTCAATTGGATCTACTTTTTCTAATCTCCAAGGAGTTGGGCTCATGTCAAATATCATTTCCTCAGGAAGACCTTTCCCAAACCCCTAATTCAATTTAGGTGTTCGCCATTGTTTTTTATTATCATAATACATAGTCCTTCCTTCATGGTTGTTGTTAGTTCCATCAAGTCAATTCTGACTCATAGCAACCGTATGTATAACGGAATGAAACACTGGCAGGTCATGTGCTATTTTCAAAATTGTTGCTATGTTTGAACCCATGGTTGCAGCCGCTGTGTTAATCCACCTTATTAAGGGTCCTTACTGACATGATGTCCTTCTCCATGGACTGGTCCTTCCTGATAGTGTCCAAAGTACTTGAGAAGAAGTTTCATCATTCTTGCTTCTAAGGAGCATTCTGGCTGTACTTCTTCCAAGACAGTTTTGTTTGTTCTTCTGGCAGTCCATGGTATGTATATTCAATACTCTTCACCAACACCATAATTCAAAGGCATCAATTCTTTGATCTTCCTTATTTGCTGTTCAGCTTTCATATGCATATAAGGCAATTGAAAATACCATGTCTTGGGTCAGTATTTAGTCCTCAAGGTGACATTTTGTTTTCAACACTGTAAAGACATCTGTTGTAGCAGATGTGCCCAATACAACACATCCTTTGATTTCTTGACTGCTGTTTCCATGAGCATCCATTGTGGATCCAAGTAAAATGAAATCCCTGATGACTTCAATCTTTTCTCTGTTTATCATGACATCCCTTGTTGGTCCAGTTGTGAGGATTTTTGTTTTCTTTATGTGGAAGTGTAATCCATACTGAAGGCTGTAGTCTCTGATCTTCATCAGTAAGTGCTTGAAGTCCTTTTCACTTTCAGCAAGCAAGGTTGTGTCATCTGCATAACGCACATTGTTAGTGAGTCTTCCTCCAGTCCTGATGCCTCGTTCTTCTTCATGTAGTCCAGCTTCTCGTATTATTTGCTAAGCATACAGATTGAATAAATATGGTGAAAGGATACAACCCTGATGCACACCTTCCCCAATCCCAAATCACACAGTATCCCCTTGTTCTGTTCAAATGGCTGTCTCTTTATCTATGTACAGGTTCTTAATGAGCACAATTAAGTGTTCTGGAATTTCCATTCTTCACAATGTTATCCATAATCTGTTATGATCCACACAGTTGAATGTCTTTGCATAGTCAGTGAAACACAGGTGAACATCTTTCTGGTATTCTCTGTTTTCAGCCAAAATCCATCTGACACCATCAGTGATATCTCTAGTTCCACGCCCTCTTTTGAATCTAGCTTGAATTTCTGCCAAGTCCCTGTCAATGTATTCCTGCAACCATTTTTGAATTATCTTCAGCAAAATTTTACTTTTGTGTGATATCGTTCTATAATTTCCACATTCTGTTGGATCTGTGTCTTTAAAATGGGCATGAGTATGGATCTCCTCCTGCAGCTGACCAGGTAGCTGTCTTCCAAATTTCTTAGCATGGACAAGTGAGCACTTCCAGTGTTGCATCTCTTTGCTGAAACATCTCAATTGGTATTCCATCAATTTCTGGAGCCTGTTTTTTCCCAATGCCTTCAGTGCAGCTTGGACTTCTTCCTTCAGTACCATCAGTTCTTGATCACATACTACCTACTGAAATGGCTGGATGTTGGCCCGTTCTTTTTGGTATAGTGACTCTGTGTATCCTTCTATCTTCTTTTGATGCTTCCTGTGTCATTCAATGATTTGCCCATAGAATCTTTCAGTATTGCAACTCAAACCTTGAATTTTTTCTTCAATTCTTTCAGCTTGAGAAATGCCGAGGGTGTTCTTCCCTTTTGGTTTTATAACTCTGGGTCTTTGCACATGTAATTATAATACTTTACTTTGTCTTCTCAAGCTGACTTTTGAAATCTTCAGTTCAGCTCTTTTACTTCATCATTTCTTCCATTTGCTTTAGCTACTCGACATTCAAGAGCAAGTTTCAGAGTCTCTTCTGACATCCCTTTTGGTCTCTTCTTTCTTTCCTGTCCTTTTAATGACCTTTTACTTTCTTCATGTATTATGTCATCCCACAACTCCTCTGGTCTTCTGTCAGTAGAGTTCAATGCATCAAATCTATTTTTGAGATGGGTTCTAAATTTAGGTAAGATACATTCAACTTCATACTTTGGCTCTGGTGGACTTTTTAAAATTTTCTTCAGCTTTTTTTTTCAGCTTCAGCTTGAACTTGCCTATGAGTAATTGACTGTTCCACAGTTAGCCTTTGGCCTTCTTTTAACTGATGATGTTGAGCTTTTTCATTGCCTTTTTCCACAGATGTCATCAATTTGATTCCTGCATATTCCATCCAGTGAGGTTCACGTGTATAGTCTCAGTTTATGTTATTGATAAAAAGTATTTGCAATGAATAGGTCATTGGTCTTGCAAAATTCTATCATGTAATCTTCAGCATGGTTTCTATCACCAAGGCCATATTTTCCAACTATTCATGCTTCTTTTTTTTCCCCAGTCACCAGTAATTACCAGTGCATCCTGATTGCAAGTTTGATCAACTTCAGACTGCAGAAGTTGGTAAAAACTTCAATTTCTTCATCTTTGGCATTAGTGATTAGTGTGTAAATGTGAATAACAGTCATGTTAACTGGCCTTCCTTGTAGATGTATGGATATTATCCTGTCACTGACAGTGTTTTACTTCAGGATAGATTTTGAAATGTTCTTTTTGACAATGAATGTGATGCCATTCCTCTTAAATTTGTCATTCCCAGCATAGTAGACCATATAATTGTCTGATTCAAAATGGCCAATACTAGTCCCCTTCAGCTTACTAATGCCTAGGATATCGACCTTTAAGCATTCATTTCATTTTTGACAACTTCCAGTTTTTCTAGATTCATACTTTATACATTCCACATTCCAATTATTAATGGATGTTTGCAGCTTTTCTTCTCATTTTGCATCATGCCACATCAGCAAATGAAGGTCCTGAAACCTTGATTCCATCCATGTCATTAAGGTTGACTCCACTTCGAGGAGGCAGCTGTTCCTCAGTCTTGTGTTCTGATGCTATTTGTAAGGTTTGTGCTGGTCAGTATTTTCAGAAGTAGATTCTTCCCAGTCTGTCTTAGTCTGGAGCCTCCCCTGAAACCTACCCACCATTGGTGACCCTGTTGGTATTTGAAACACCAGTGGCATAGCTTCCAGCATCACAGCAACATGCAAACCACCATGGTACAACAAACTGACAGATGAACAGTGGCCTTCCTTCATAGCTCTTATCATAATTTGTAATTTTATATTTATTTGTATATTCATTTGCTTAAAGCCTATCATCTCTCATTAGATTATAAATTCCATAACCAAAGACCATATTTGTGTTGTTGCTTTCTTTAAAATCACCACCAGCAAACCCATGGCTTTACAATGCATGGCACAAAGTTAGCTCTTAATATATGTTAGTTAGAAACCCTCAATAGCCCCAATGCTGGGCTGAAACATACCAATGATCGTGAAGATGACTCAGGATTGGGCCATATTTTGTTCCTTTATACATAAAGTTGCCATGAGTTGGAGCTGACTTGACGACTAACAACAACTTCATTAATATTATTTTCATCAGCACCAATTTAATTCATGCACTTCTCAGTACCCACTCAACCAAATTCTTCATGGTTTTGAAAACTATGACTGCTGCCCCTTCCCCCTTTTACTCATTTTTCTCTTAGGAAAAATCCCACATGTGCCATAAAGGATCCTGGATTCTTTCTAAAGGGAAGACCATAAGGAAAAATAGTCCATATATTTTTCTGGTATTTTAGTATTGAGTCTCCTTCATAGCCATGGAACTGATCCAAATTGCTTTCTTCCCAGAAGGTGTCAGGAGCTTCATATTCATACTGTACTTACATCAAGAGCACCCAAAATACTGCGTCAAATATAGCCACTTGTTTCCATCCAGTTAGCCTCTTTGCCCCAAACCACCTCCCTGAATTGTCAGGAAAGTATTCCACTGGATGGCCCTGTGGTGCTGCTGCCTGAGACATGGCCATGTTGTTGTTGTTATTAGTTCTCTTCCAATCATTTTTACTCCTGGCAGCCCTGTGTGCCAAGTAGAACTATGCCCCAGGATTTTCAAGGCTTTGACCTTTTAGAAGTAGATTGCCAGGCCTGACTTCTGAGCTGTCTCTGGATGGGTTCAAACTGCCAACCCTTCGACTAGCAGTCAAGTAGTAGTCAAGTCCTTAACTGTTTGCACCAACCAGGGACTCCTTAGACATGGCAATGGGCCTCAGTAAGAAACCACATAGTCAGAAATAAGGGTAATGTCAGCCCAGCTCTACTCTTGGGGAAGGCAGGCTGTGAGCTGCTGTGGAGGGCCTCCTGCCTAACGGCTTACATCCTCCACCCCTCAGCTGTCCTGTGCTAACTCAGAGTTTCTCTAACACACTTCCCTCCAAGTCTCCAGGATAAAGGGGGCCATAACACTTTCATTCTCACTGACCTCCCTGGGCACATCTCTTTTAAGATAACCTGACAGTCATCTTATCTGCCTATTTCTGAACAGCTATTGAAATTGCTCTGTTCTTGGAGTCAAGGTATCTGGGCTTTCATCTCAGCTTTGCCACTTATGAAATTGTGTGTGTTTTAACAAAGACTTCACTTCTCTGAGTTTCAAATACTGTAACTATAAAATGAGGATGATACTAAACTGCTTCATAGGGTTATTGTGATCATTTAAATAATAATAACAGTTAGAACACCAACAATAATAATGGTGTGAAAGCACAGCATCAAATACTTCATAGGATCCACATAGGTATTTGCTGGAGGTACCCAGGATAACCAATATGCTGATTGAAATGTGATTTTTTTTTAAAGTTTTATCAATATCATCAAACATTTTTTGAATTACTAGTGGCAAAGCACTGAGAATACAATTAAGAAAAGGGGTCTCCCTCTAGGTGCCTCCCACTTAGTTGAGAAGACAAAACAGGTAGATTACGTGGTACATGATGATAGAAAGGAAGGTGCATTGAGCCTTAAATGAATGGCCTAAAAAACAAACACCTCAAATATCCCAGATGAGAACGATTTCTGAGGGTGGAGCTATCATAGAAATTTTCTGGAAAGAGATAACATCATTTTTGTTTCAGTTAGCATTGCTGTGTATCAAACCATTAAACCTAAGTGGCTTAAGAAAAATGATTCATTATTTTTTGTGATTCTGTAGGTTGGCTGGGATATTCCTCTGCTAACCTCCTCTGGGCTCATTCCTGAAGCTGCATCTATCTGGAGGGTCTGCTGGGTTAAAGGGTACTGATGGATATTGATTGGGGGTCTTTGTCCTCCTCTAGAAAATCTCTTATCCTCTATTAGGCTAGCATGGAAGTCTCAGAGCAGCATTCCAAGAGGGTGCAAGTGGAAGATGTAAGACTTCTTTGAGACCCAGGCACCAAAACTCACATAATGTCATTTTCACATCAAAAGGCTAGTCCAGATTTAAGGGTGCAAAGAAGAGTAGCAGAGGTATATTGCAAAGGGACACATATACTGGGATCAAAAGAACTGATGACCATTAAAAAACGACCACAGCTTAGTTCTGTAATCATCTCTGTGTAAATCTGCCTTGTCACTATACTGTCAATCTCTTGAGGGTAGATAAAATATATTATTAACTATTTGCCCAGTGACTAATATGGACACTATAACAGTAAGATTTATAAATAAATAAATAAAACAAATGATGAGCAGGTATATAATTACATGTATAAAAAAAAAAAGTTTTTTTTTTTTTTTTTAATAGATACTAAAAAAGAAAAAAGTTGCCATAAAGTCAACTCCGGCTTATAGCAACCTCATGTGTGTTCAAGTAGAACTGTGCTCCATAGGGTTTTCAGTGGCTAATTTTTCAGAAGTATATTGCCAGGTCTTTCTTCAAGGTGCCTCTAGGTGGACTTGAACCTCCAAACTTGCAGCCAAGCATGTCAACCATTTGCACCACCCAGGGACTCTGACAGTGTAATAATCAGAATAATGGTGCTCACTGCCCCTTCTGGAATGAGAAAGTAACAGAAAGTAGACTGAACCTCCCAAATTAAACAATGAAATAACTAGAAAAGCATAATAAACAATACTTTTCAGAAGTCAGACAAGCAGTACAGGACAGCAATCCCTAGAAGGGAAATAAGCAAGGTGAGCTCTACGATTGCTCCAGATTACTGACTATAAAGAGTTTCCAGGGTGTAATGCGGGGAAAGCCAAACGGAGCCTGGCGAGCTCCCTGAGTTGAGGAGACAGAGTTCAGAGTTTGAGGAGTCCAAAGTGGCTAGATGTATAAAGAAGAATACCAGGAGAGAGAGATGAATTCTCAGGAAGACAAAGAGCTCTGGAGATCTAGAGAGATTTCTCTTGAATCTTTAGCTGAGAGGGCAGATCAACAAAAATGTGTGAAGAAACTACCAAGGTCAGGGAAAGAGCAGTAGGAAAAGCAGGCAGAACAATCCTCAGAGCTCACAGAAGTCAGGAATAGCCAGGGCTTCCACCAGCTAGAGACCGAGTAACACAAGAGGAAATAGCAATCCTAAATGTTTATTCAGCTAATAATAGAGATTCAAAGTATATAATGCAAAACCTCAGAGAAGTGAAAGGTGAAATAGATAAAAGTACAAATATAGTCTAATATTTAAATACCTCTCTCTCAATAAAGGATAGAACAAGTGGACTGAAAATCAATAAGGGAAATCGGTAAGGATGTATGTCTTAGACTGTGTTCTCTAGAGAAGCAAAACCAGTAAAGCATATGTATATATATATATATAGAGAGAGAGAGAGAGAGAGATTTATATTAAGGAAATGGCTCACACAGTTGCAGAGGCTGGAACGTCCCAAATCCATGAGTCAGGATAGAGGCTTCTCCGGATGCACATATGTAGCCACGGGGGCTGGTGAACCCAAGATCAGCAAGTCGGAGAGCAGGGATCTTGTTCACAGGCTGCGAAGATTGATGAATCCCAAAGATTGGCAGGCAAGACCACAGGTAAGCTGCTAGCTCAAGTCCCAAGAACCAGAGATCAGATGAACAGGAGCCAGCTGCAGGATCCAGAATGAGCAAAAACCCACAAGCCTTGCCAGAATATCCAATGCAGGGCCCAAGGAAACTCCCTTTCAACTGATTGGCTGCTAACAGCAAATCCCATCATGGAAGTGATCACATAATATCAAATCTCATCATGGAACAGATCACACCATCCTATGACTGTCAAATCACTGAGAATCATGGCTCAGCCAAGTTGACACACAACCTTAACCATCATAAGACTTGAACAACACTATTAAACAACTTTACTTAGTTGACACGTATAGAACACTCTACACAACAGCAGAAAAGGAGCACACTTGCTTCCCAAGATCACATAGGACATTTATCAAGATAGACAGTAGTCTAAGCCATAAAATACGACTCATTAAATTTAAAAAGATTCAAATCATACAAACTATGTTCTTGGACCATAAGAGAATTAAATTAGAAATCAATGACATAAAAATCTCTGAAAAAATCCCCCAATATTTGGAAACTAAATGACATAATCCATGGGTCAAATAATCCATGGGTCAAAGGAGTAATTGGCAGGAAATTAGAAGGTATTTTGAACACAATGAAAGTGAAAACATGACATCAAAATTCATGCGATGCAGTTAAAGCGGTACTTAAAAGGAAATTTACAACTTTAAATGCTTATGTTAGAAAAAGAAAAAACATCTCATTAATTTCCCTACCTTCTGCCATAAGGAACAAGAAAAAGAATAGCAAGTAGAAAATAATAAGAAAGGAAATAATAAAGATAAAAGCAGAAATGAATGAAATACAACACAGAAAAATAATAAAGTGAAAGAGATCAAAAGTGATTCTTTGAGACCAATAAATTTATAAATAAACCAAAAAAAAAAAAAAACCCAGTGCCGTCGAGTTGATTCCAACTCATAGCGACCTTATAGCGGCCCTATAGGACAGAGTAGAACTGCCCCATAGAGTTTCCGAGGAGCGGCTGGCAGATTCAAACTGCCGACACTTTGGTTAGCAGCCGTAGCACCAGGGCTTCCAAATTTATAAATATCTAGGGGAAAAAGTGAGAAAATATAAACTACAAATATCAGTAATAAGAAAAGGGTCATCACTACAGAGCCTACGGGCATTAAAAGAAAAAATAAGGGAATGCACACTGGTAAATTCTTGTAAACATGGTAATATTTTTAAGATGCTAATTCTCCCTAAATTGATGGCTAGATACAACACAACTGCAATCAAAACACCAGCAAATTATTTTTTAAAAATTGGGAAGCTGATTCTAAAATTTATATGAAAATTCAAAGAAACTAGAATAACAAAAATATTTTGAGTCAAAAAGAACAAAGTTGGGGGATTTACACCATCTTATTTCACTTACTATAAATCTAAATCTATGATAACCAAGACAGTATGGTACTGACACCAAGAAAAATAGATCAAATGGAGAGCCCAGAAATAGATCCACGTATACATGGTCAATTGTTTTTTGATGAAGAAACCAAAGCAATTCAATGGGAGAATGGATAATCTTTACAACAAATGTCACTCGTACAGTTAAATAGCCATTTTCAAAAAAAATTAAAAATGAGCCTTGAATCTTACCTCATTCTGTGTATAAATATTCACTCCAAATGGGTCATAGATCTAGAAGTAAGAGTTCAAACTATAAAACTGCTAGAAGAAAAGCTTAGTGGCCTTGGGTTTGGAAAAAATTTTTTTAAAGGACTGGTATTTAGATTATATAAAGAACCATACAACTCAATCATAAAAATGCAAATAATCTTTTAAATGGGCAAAAGATTTGAACAGATATATCTCCAAAGAAGATATATGGATGGCAAATAAAACACAGGAAAATGCAAATTACAATACCACTACACACCCACTAAAATTACTGTGCTGTAAAAGCTCACCCTTCCAACTGTTAGCCAGTATGCAGATAAACTGGAACTCTCATATATTGCTGATGAGAATGTAGGGAATGTAAAACTGTACAATCACTTCAAAAAACATTTTGACATTTCTTTAAACAGTTAAATATCCACTTATTATAAAAATATATATATACCATCAAGCAATTCTGCTCTTAGGCATTTATGCAAAAGAAATAAAAACGTGTACACACAAAGACTTGTACAGTAATTTTCAGGGCAGCTGATGTGTAATAGTCAACAACTAGAGGCAACTGAAATGTCTATCATCAGGTGAATGGACTTATTGTGATATATTCACTCAATGAAATACTACTTAGCAATATTACGGAACAAACTGTTGACACACACAGTAACATGGATGAATCTTCCAGCGATCCATCGACAGTTAGCTGAATGTGTCTCTATAGGTCAGGACAAGTTCACATACTGGTAGAGATGGGTTCCTGGATCTCAGTGAGAGACGAATCAGATAGGGCGCTACCTTCAGAGCACTCCCCAGGTTGAAGGGGCCCAAGACTTTGAATCAAAAGGAGAGGAATGTTACTCAAGGCTGCATGAGGTGGGTTCTGGGATGGAGGGTCAGAATTTTTGAGGAGCTGAAGTTATAATGAAATAAACAATTAAAAACAAACAAACAAACAAAAAACCAAACTGCTGCCGTTGAGTCCATTCTGACTCATAGCGACCCTAGAGGACAGAGTAAAATCGCCTCATAGGGTTTCCAGGGACAGCCCAGTGAATTTGAACTGCCAACATTTTTGGTTAGCAGCAGTACCTCTTAACCACTACACTACCAGGGTTTCTGAAATAAACAATAGAACAAGTCAAATCTAAAAGTCAGGGAATGAATACAAAGAAACTAGAACTTGGTAAGTTCTTTGATGAAGGAAGGTGTCACTTCTTAAAGGAGCCACTCTAGGTTAAGGTGGGAGTGCCCCAAAGGCAAACTCAATTGACTGCTCCATTTTCTGTAGTTCGAAATGATATACATGAGGACTGTCATTGCTGTTGCTGTTTTGTGTTGTTTGACTAGAAGAACGGAAGGAAATTTGTTCCCCTGGGACATGGAAGAAGAAAGTAAAGATGGGCTTTCTGACTTTTTGTGTGTTTCTGCCTTGTCCTTGGGCTAATTTTTTTTGTTGTTGTTGTTGTTGCCATATTTAGAGATTTGATCCAAAAGGTACATGTCCTTTTACCTGAGAGGCCTGATGCAACGTGGACAATAGGGGGCAGAACTGGTTCTAAGACAGGGAGCAAAAGCCCTGAGATCAGAGGGTGCCTGTTTGAAAAATAGCGAAGGGACTAGTGTGGTTAGAGGAGAAGCCAAGTAAAAGAAATAGACTATATTATAAGAGAGGTAATAGGGGGTTGAGTATGGAACCTAGAGACTTAGCAAGACAAGGAACAGAGGGGCCCCCAAATCTGCAAACAAAGTAACAAGAAATGGGCCAGGGCGCAGAAACAAAGCCATTCCCCAGAACTATGGGGCAGGGTATCTAAAAACAGCCTACAAACTTCTTTAAAGTTGCCTTTCAGAAGCAGCTGGATAAAACCAGCCCAGAGACATGCGCAGAACATCCACCTGTGACCACTGTGTGACCTTCCACCAGGGGCAGTGAGGGGCTACATCCCCAGCCAGGGAATCCAACCCAGGGAGCAAGAGACTGCACAGGCGCGACACCCCATAATAAGTCCTGCTACGAATCCCAGAGGCCTCCAGGACAGGAGCCATCTTGGAAAGGTGCTGCTCACGCACCTTAGTTAACATATCCCCGCCTGTGCCTATGAATAGACATGAATCTTTTCCCGCCCAAGAACTTTTAAAAATTCTGGCCTGTCTTTTTTTCTGTGAGATGAGGGTAAGCGTTGCTCTAGGCCCTCCTCCTCTCTGCTTGCAAGCCTCTTCAATAAAGCTTTGCTCGTGTGGAAAACTACGTGCCTTACCTGCTCATTCTTGACCAGTGAGAGGCAAGAACCTTATTCCGGTAACAGTTCTGAGACCCAGGTGACAAATTCAACTCAGGAGTAATGAAAAAGAAACTCCCTACCCCCACCACACCTCCACACAGAGACCACAGTATGGCGCTGGCTGAGTGAACACGTGCTTTTGCACAACCTGGTTCTCTGACCAGAACCCTCTTCTTTCCCCTCTTCATCTAGTTAATCCCTACCATATTCCAGATGCAACTCCATCGTACACCCCAGACCTCCCTGACCAGGCTAAACACACACTTGTGAGCTGTGCCACTTGTCTCGCCTTCACGGAATGTGCCTCATTTACAACTTACGTTTACTGGGATGACTTGATTAATGTCTGTCTCCCTCATAGACTCCAAGTTCCATTGTACTCCTAGTGCCTAGGAGAGTGCCTGGAATACAAAATACCTGCAAAAAAAAGGATTTACAATGAATGAGTGAAGGTGGTGAGAACCACTATGCTCAACTCAGGCAGTGTGGGAAAGCAGTTCCCTCAGGGAGGCACCAGGAGCTGTGATGGTGGCAAATCACCACCTTCGAGTGGCTGGCAGGCAACAGACGACAAGGCTCTCCAAGTGAAAGGAGCCAATCAAACATTGAAAAGAAACCAAATCCGTTGCCATCGAGTCGATTCTGACTCAGAGCAACCCTGCAGGACAGAGTAGAACTGCTCCATGTGGTTTCCAAGGAGCACCTGGTGGATTTGAACTGCTGACCTTTTGGTTAGCAGCCGTAGCTCGTAACCAGTACACCACCAGGGTTTCCATCAGAGGCATCTAAACTTCATAGGGAAATTACCAAGTCATAGAAAGTGCGTCCATATAGCAACCCAGTCCCCAGCCCCACCCCCACCCTTCATTAACACTCTTCACTGCCCAAGATCTCACCTGGCAAACCCTCCTTTCCCGTACGCCAAACGAATCATGCCCATTGCAGGAAATGTAAAGTCAGACTTATCATTTCTATCTTTTCATCATCCCCTCTCTTCCTTTTTCACCCAGTGTGGCCATACTTTTTCCATTCTTAGACAAAACCCTCAGTTCTGGGGCATCTCATTTCTGTCAAACCAAGGAAAGGGATTTCTCCAGGTCGTTGCACTGTGTGGGTAGCAGGATCCAAAGACAAGCCCCAGAATTTTCACAGGGGAACCAGATCTAGGAGTTCTAACCAATTAAATGCTCCTTATCTGGCTTGTGCCGCTGGAGCCAAGCCCCTCACACGCTTGTGTGGGATTCCGTAGGGACCTATTTTGAAATTTATCTTTTTGGATGTTGGTCCTTGAAATAAATCTCACAGAACTGGCCCATAAAAGGAGGGAAAGAAAAAGGAGAAGGAAAAGAATGAGAAAATACTTAAATCAGCTAAATTATTTTTTACTTTTGTTAATCTCTAAATTAATGAAAACAAAACGAGGATTTAGAAAAATCCTCACAATGGGACCGATAAGCTACATCTTGGCATTGTTGTTGTTAGGTGCTGTGCAGTCAGTTGCCACTCATAGTGACCCTATGTGAAACAGAACAAAACACTGCCAGGTCCTGCACCATCCTCACAATCATTATTATGTTTAAGCCCATTGTTGCAGCCACTGTGTCAATCCATCTCATTGAGGGTCTTCCTCTATCTCCCTGACCCTCTACTTTACCAAGCATGATGTCCTTCTCCAGGGACTTGTCTCTCCTGATAACATGTCTAAAGTACATGAGACAAAGTCTTGCCATCCTCACTTCCAAGGAGCACTCTGGCTATATTCCTTCCAAGACAGGCTTGTTCCTTCTAACATCATGATAAATGGAGAAAAGATTGAAGTTGTCGAGGATTTCATTTTACTTGAATCCACAATCAATGTCCATGGAAGCAGCAGTCAAAAAATCAAAGGACATATTGCATTGGGCAAGTATGCTGCAAAAGTGTTGAAAAGCAAAGATGTCACTTGGAGGACTAAGGTGCACCTGACCCAAGCCATGGTATTTTCAATCACCTCATATACATGTGAAAGCTGGACAATGAATAAGGAGGCCTGAAGGACTGATGCCTTTGAATTATGGTACTGGTGAAGAATATTGACTACCCCATGGACTCCCAGAAGGGAGAACAGGTCTGTCTTGGAAGAAGTACAGCCTGAAGGCTCATTAGAAGCAAGGATGGCGAAATTTGTCTCACATACTTTAGACATGTTATCAGGAGGGATAGTGCAGCACAAGGCAGCGTTTCGTTCTGTTGTGCATAGGGTCGCTATGAGTTGGAACTGACTCGAAGGCACCTAACAACTACGAGAAGTTAATCACTAAGGGCAGGAAATCACAATTGTGATGATCATGATGATGGTAATGAGGATGAAGAAGAAAAGGATGAGAGCAAGAGATAGCGGATAGTGATAAATAAAAAATAAAAAAGTTGCCGTAGAGTTGATTCGGACTCATAGGGACCCTATAGTACGGAATAGAACTACCCTACAGGGTTCCCAAGACTGTAAATCTTCACAGAAGTGGACTGCCACATCTTTCTCCTGAGGAGGGGCTAGTGGATTCAAACCACTGACCTTGCTTTCCATTAGCAGCTGAGAGCTTAATCCCTGTGCCACCAGGGCTCCTTAGGATAATGATAACAGGTATCAATCTACAAACTACACCTCATCCCAGTCTGTCCCTGAACCGCTTACCAGGTTCTGGAGGTGAAGCCTTAGCCAAACACTTAGTGATGTCATTATCATGAAAGACTTGAAACTGTCCTGCATGAAAAAACCGCTACAGAGACTGCTTTACAAAAAGTCATAACGCTGTGACTTCTACTAAGTGAAAAGGCTCCTTGCACTACAAAACCCCGGAAACTATGGCCCCTGGGCACCCGGCTAACTCAGAAATGACCCCACTCCTGAAGGCCATCTTTCAGCCAAAAATTGTTGCTAGGTGCCATCAAGTTGATTCTGACTCATAGCGACCGTATGCACGACAGAACGAAACACTGCCCAGTCCTGTGCCATCCTCACAGTTGTTTCTATGCTTGTGCCCATTGTTGCAGCCACTGTGTCAATTCACGTCATTGAGGATCTTCCTCTTTTTCGCTGACCCAAAGATTAGACAGGCTTATAAAACAAACAATAACACCCATGAAGTACCTGCTTCTTAGTTCAGGTATATGAGATCAAATGGGCAACACCCGCCCAAAAGCAAAGACGAGAAGGCAGGAAGGGGCAAGAAAACTGGATGAATAGACACCGGGAACCCAAGATGGAAAAGGAAAGAGGAAGAGTGCTGACACATTGTGGGGATTGCACCCAATGTCACAAAACGAGTTGTGTATAAATTTTTGAATAAAAACCTAATTTGTGCTATAAACGTTCACCTAAAGTGAATAAAATTAAAAATAAATAAATAAATATAGTCCCCAGTCATAATTAAAAAAAAGAGAGAGATTGCTTACAAAGAGAAAACTTCTATTTTTAACGTATTTTTGAGTTACTCGTTGTTGTTGTTTGTTTGTTTATGTGTTGCAGCTTCCTTCCTGGGATGGATCCACAAATTTCTGACTTCAGAGGTGTCTATGCTAAGCTGTGGCCTAAAGAGAAACCCATATTTTTCTCTGCCTAATTTTTAAGGATGGCCTCTTTTTCACTACCTTGGGGAACTGGAACTGGAAGCTAAATTTTACAGAACCACCTTTAAGTTACAATTTCTTTAGCCCTTTGGAGACCTGTGGTATACAAGGTATCCCGCCCATTTTTATGCCACTGGAGAGCTTTGAAAAGGGGGTAGCCCAATTGTAATGTGTTTAGCCTCAAGGTGGGAGCCTTTTGAAATGCGTGAAATGCAAAAATCCTGAGTGGGAGCCTCATTTTTGTGTAGACTGAGCATAGTCTTAAGTGATGCCTATCTATGGATGTGTGAATTTTCTAAACTTTTGACAGGTTTGCCTTTATTTCTGTGAGGTAAGCCTCCTCACTATGTTTCCTAGCAGTACTATGTTTTTGTGAGAACGAACTTACCTCTGCCCATCTTCATTCAGCCATAGTGGCCATTTTCTCCTTTATGCCATTCATTGTTTCCAGGTGTTACTGGCTCCCTTCTTTTCTAGCTTCTGAACAGTAAATAAGGCCTTTCTGATAAGGAAAAATGCATCGCAGTGGTGCTTTTCAAGAGAGTGGAACTCCTGTAAGTTATTCTTATCCTGCGTTCAGTTTTAGGGTCCAATCATTGCTTCCACATGAAGCAGGTGGACTGTACCACTGTGAGCAGTTTTGCAGTATTCCAGGGCAGCAGTTTCTGCCCCCTAGCTGTTAGTACTGCATTTGTTATGACGAAGAATACATAGTAGTGGTAATTTTCCTGAGATTCAAATTCCTTTGGTTTCATTTCTTTTCCTCTAAGTACTCTTTTGCAGTAAAGAAGAAAGCATTGTAGTGGTAATTTTCTTGATATAAAAAATCCCTTGGCTTTATTTATTTGGGCTGTAAGTACTTCTTTTGTAGTTAGGAAGAAGGTATTGTGTCATGTTTTGAAAAGTTTCATGAAAAATAATAAAAAGGCTAAGAAGAAGGAGGCTAGAATAAAATGTACACAAATTCATTACCAGGTACTTCGTGTTTTACCTCATGTTTTGCAAATTTTCAAGAAATAAAATTTTAAAAAGACGATTTCGTCATTGATTCATATTGACAGGATTTATGTCATCCAGAGGCTGCTGGGACATACAGGATCCCAGATAATGGGTATCAAAATACATAACGCATAACAAAAATTCTGAATTGTTCCTTTAATCAGCATGCCTTCATGAGCGAAAACACATAGCAACAACAAAAAACTCAGAGGAAAAAATAACTGAGTCTTGGAAGTATTAGGCAATCACATGAGTTTCTTCTACTCAAAAATAGGTTAAAATTAAAGCCAAAGGTGTTGATAGCTGTTTTTTGTTTGTTTGTTTGTTTGTTTGTTTGTTTAACCCTACTATAAGCTCAAATTCAAGCTAGAATTAATGAGCCTGGTCTTTGGATACCTTTTAGCCCTTCCACTAAAAACAAAAGTTTCAACCTTGTTAAGGAAGTCTAACCAGCTTAACTAATATTTTCTTCTTGCCTAATCTCTGGTGTTTGAAATCCCATGGACAAATGACAGACATTGGATGAAAGCTGAGAAAAGCCCACAGACGTAGTAGAATCCATGTCATAACTCAAGTCAGTCCTAGGCTCCAACCTCACTCCCTTGGACAGGCAGAATGAAGGAATCCACTTTTCAGAACACAGAAGATTGGTGATTTACCCTTTAAGTTTATTTTGCTTTTATTGACTTGTAAATGGAAGCCACAAAAAAAAAAAAAAAAAAAAAAAATTCAACCACCAAAACATTTAACTCTGTGGACTCATGCTACACCAATTTTAGGTACTTTGTCTAATGTGCCAATATCAAAGGATAAAAAGGCAGTATGGAGAAAAACAAAAACACATTAAAAAAGAAAAGAAAACATCTCTTTGCAAGTTAATCTCTTAGTAAAAGCCACAACTTTATGACTTTCTCAGCAGAGACAGAAGGGTAATTTTTTTTTTTTTTTTTTAATTCTCTCGTTCTTTTGCAGCATTAAAGCCACACTGCGAAGCAGTGGTCTGTCAATCAGTCGTAAAAAACCTAACAGATGACATAAATGACAAGAATATGATCTATAGCCACATTTTTAAACCGTAGACTAATTCTTAACTCTCCAAACTCCTCATAACACAAAGAGCTTTCTGAAAACCAGGGGAAGCGTTAAGAGAAAGATGAGGGAATACTTTCTGTGGGTTCCCAACCCCCAATCTCGTCCAAGCTGAATGTTGCATACAAATCTGTATTTGTGAGACACTCTCGTCTACCAGTTAATCAAAGCCCTGGAAATTCAAGGAAGCCTGTGTTTATGGAAATCTGGCATTTCTGTGAAGTTTTGAATGAGGGCTAAATAGAGCAGTTCATCTCATTTTGAAACTAATGATTCCTGCCAAGTGGTTTTCCAATGCTGGGTCTTCTGGCTCAGTCAGCATTTAGGAATTCATTTATGAGTTAGGTTAGTCGGAGACTCTGGAATTCAAATTTATGTCTGCAACTCACTCGTTTGCTCCTGATGGTCTCTGAAAGGAGCTTGTAATCAATTTACCAAACCCAGACTTCAGGAAATTTTCATATCCCAAAAAGAAGTTTTGGTTTGGAGCTTTGTCCACTTTCTAAATCAGCCCCCACCCTCTTCCCTCCGTGCTAAGAGCTGAGTCCTGTGTGGGGGTTGTTTAATGCTCCACAGCACTTTCCCCATAGCTCATCCCTCCCTTCAAAACAGGCTCACTGGTGCCTGGAATTCACCTCCCTTAACAGACTTGCCAGCGGTTTATAAAATGGCAGAATGTATGTGCGGTTTGTCACATCAGGCAGTTTCTGCTCTATCTGGCCATGTCTTGATGGAAGTAGCAAAAGCTCTGATAATTACTCATCCAATTTGTTTTAAAGATTTATCTGCCTGGTAACGTTCCAGGAAATTAGACTATGGGTTTGGAGCTTGTGTGTGTGTATGTGTGTGTATGTGTGTGTTTCCCTGAGTCTTGCAAAGGCACACTTTTCCTTTTTTCACTAGGCAAGGAGCAAGCATTGAGCAGCCTTTCAATGTAACTATAAATTCACTACTTAAAAAAAAAATCTCCTTTGAAGAAGTCATCAAATAAATTAGCAAAGCTGGAAATTTGCCTCTAGTTTGTGTTGGCTTTGGGTTTTAGGGAGTTACTTAATAAACAAAAGTCAGTGGATTCAAACAGTAACAAAGTAATTTCAATGATTAATCAAGTGTTAAAACTAGTTTAACCTCTCCTGTTTTACAAACTCTCTATCACCCTGACTAAACTAATACAGGAATAAGACACCCGTCTGGAAATCTCATCTGAAATATTAGATTGGAAATCTAAAATTCAGCCAAATAGTGCGGCTTGTAGGGATATCCGTTGGATAATAAATTGCATTAATCTTACTTAAATTTTCCATCTAAATCATGTCCTAAGGCCATATTACTCTGAGGAAACTATGCCTTGCTTTAAATGCATTGTGCTACTGAAAACGATATTAAAAGGGGAGGGGAGGTAGGACTTATTTTTTTTTTCTGGACTGGTTTTTCCAACATGAAAAAGTCCATGTGAACATTGACTCTTTGGAAGAACAATTGCAAGAG
Organism: Elephas maximus indicus; assembly: GCF_024166365.1. Lineage (NCBI taxonomy): Eukaryota > Metazoa > Chordata > Mammalia > Proboscidea > Elephantidae > Elephas > Elephas maximus. The sequence goes on along the minus strand of NC_064842.1, from coordinate 10,711,788 downwards.
CCAGCGAGCACTTGCAGTTTTCAGTTGCAGATAGGAAACAATGTTGGCCACAGCGCACTTTCAGGAACTTTTCTGTCATTTATCTATTCCTTTCCCGTCTATGAACTCTGAGTCACGGTGACTTAGGCAACCTTTGTGCCTGCTGTCTTTGTGGGGGAGGACAGAAAGCATCCTTTTCTTAGCTTCTTTTTGACTTCCTCTTATATGGAACTGCAACCAGTGTCTTTCTCGAAGCTTCTACAATGTCCTTGTAATTCCATTCATTTTTTTTTTTTTTTGAAACACAAAACATTAAAATCTGCCCCAATGTTTCAACTATTTTAAAAAGATGGCCAGGAGGGGGAAAAAATAACCCTGTGGCTTTCCCAGAGCTGCGCGGAGGGGTTGCGCTGGCGCTGAAGGCCCTCCCGGCTCTGGGCCGCTGTCTGCCACCTACTGTACGCTATAAATATTAAGTGCACTAAAAGGTGTTAGAATAATGTTGACTCAAAGTTAAACCCACAAACCCTCGGAAATGCTGACTCGTCTCTGCTGGTTCAGAGCGTCTGCTCTGTTAGCATTCGGGGTGAGATTCTCGGGGCTGCGCCCCACCATTTCCCCGAGCTCTTGCTAACAGCCGCAGGGAGAAAACGGACGACCAGCAGTCTCGGGAGGGATGTGGTCCACTAGGACCACAGTGCTCCCTGGTCTTTCACATCTATCTCCGCATTGGTCCTCACAGCACTCAGTGGGGTAGGCATGTTTATCATCACTAGCAGAGGAGGAAGCAGAAGTTGAGAGAGGTGCACCCACCTGCCGGCGGTCACATGGCTACCGGTAAGGGAAGAGGCCAGGACCAGAAGTGAGGCCTGCAGTCTTGACAAATCAAGCCACTAGTGAGAGGAGTGAAGTAGATTCAGTTTTCTGTGGAATAGCTGCCGGAGACCAGGCAAAGCCAGCCTGCCAAATCCCAGGTGCACGGGAGGCAGTACCATCAGCTCAGCCTTCCAAGCCGGAAACATGGTTATCTCAGACTCCTTCCTCTGTCTGTTCCTCCACATCCTAGCTACCCTAACAATCCCCACATCCTCAGAAATTTTTTCTGAAAATACTTCCAATGCCCATGGTTCCTCCGTTCTTACCGCTGATGGCTTTTTCAAGTTCTCATAGCCCCTCACTTTAGGAAACCCTGGTGACATAGTGGTTAAGAGCTACCAAAAGGTTGGCAGTTTGAATTCACCAGGGCACTCCTTAGAAACACTATGAGGCAGTTCTGTGTCCTATAGGGTCCCCGTGAGTCGGAATCCACTCTATGGCAATGGGTTATCTGTTAACGGGATTGCTGGGTGGTTCAAATGAGCCTGTAATCCAAAGCTTGGCAGTTCGAGCCCACCCAGAGGTGCCTTGGAAGAAAGACCTGGAGGTCTACTTCTGAAAAATCAGCCACTGAAAACCCTCTGGAAAACAGTTCTACTCTGACTCACACGGGGTCACCAATGAATCAGAACTGACTCATCAGCAACTGTTCTGTTAACAACCACAGCCCTGAGCCCTTCCCTTCCTCACACCACTACCAGAGCGATCATTCTAAAATCTGATCGTGTTAATCTCCTTCTTAACTGGCTTTCCATCGCCCCCAGGATACGCGCCCAGGGTAAAAACATGACCTCTTTTCTGTGGTCTTAGTTCATCTCCCACCACCCATCCACCCCAATTCACACTTGATAATCCAGCAGTTCTTTATCACTTAGTGGCCCCAGCAAATATCATATACTTTCATGTCTCAGGGTTTCCCTTCAAACTACCCCTTCTACTTTTAAGAACCTTCCCACTCCCGCTCCATCCCCCTACCACGCACAGACACACAGACACACACACAGACACACACACAAGCACTCCTTTGTTTGAATGGGTCTTATGCCCCATTTATGATTCACCTGTACCAGCTTCCACAGCTCCCCCACTGCCCCGCTCAAAGCTACTCCTCTGTGCTCCTCCAAGTCCTTTGGCCGAGCACTTACCGCAGCCTATTGACATTATCCATTTACAGCTTGTCTCTGACTAGACTGAAACGCTTGAGGGCAGGATCATTTCTTACTCACCTTAGTCCTCCAACACCTAACCCCCCTTACTTGCAGATAGCAAACGCTCAATAAATGCCTGTTGAACTGAGCACAGACCCTATTTCTATTTTAATGACTTACATAAACTTACATAGAGTTCTTTGATGATTAAGACAGATTATAAAGATCTCCTCCACCCCCGAGAAGATTAGTTGGGCTGTTTATGTAATGGTTTCATTTTCCTTCCATTTCCCACAATTCATGGCTCCTTCCTCCTTCCTCCTTCCCACCCCAGGCAACCTCGAGCACTCTATTGACTCCTTTTCTGTTGAGCCATAAATTCTAGTCCTTCCACCCACTAGTCCAGGGTGTATCTCCCTCAAGGCTTCCCATGCTAGCCCTGCCTAGGTCCACCCTACCCTAATACTCCTCAACCATTCTGGCCATTCTTAAGTTGTCAAGCCCTTGAGTTCAGCTCTATTTGGTAAGGTGCTTGTTTCTGGATTCCTGTTACTCAAAGGATTGAACATTTTCAGTAGCTTGGTCAGCTACGTTAGACTGTATGCTCTGTGGGGACTGGGACCACAGCCCAGTCTCTTCAAGAAGTCCATTCTTGAGGCATAAACTGAATCTTCCAGGGAAGACTCTAGAAAGCACTCTGCAGTTTTTAGCCACTGCAAACTCCTAGGCCTGGTGTGGTAAAGCTGTGTTAGATGGGAATTGTTTAAAGTAGAAATATTACAGACCACCAACATAGAAGAAGCCATTCTGCTCAGCTATCAGACAGCCCTGCCAGCAATGGATTACTCACAGCCTACTGTCCATTGCTCTGTTTCAACAAGCTACTCTCATAACATTCTTTGAGGTTAGATACCCCCACTGAAATGAATAATGACATAGTTTATGGTGAAGGGTGAACTGAAAAACAGCGGTGTCATTATTGCTGTAAGTGCCCACAAAAGCTGTTTATTATCACACATGGACACAGCCACAAACACACAACTCATCACTAATAAACTCATTTATTTCCACATAAAGTTGCTCAATGTTGTGCAATCCAGCAGAGGGCTAAGAAATGTTGGCAATTCAGACCAAGAGTATTTGTCAACAAAACCAATCCATTTCACCAGCTTCTGCAAACCACTGTTGCAAGAATTTGCTCCCTGCACCCCACTCATAGGAGAAAATGGTCACATGCACCTTAAAGAGAAAAAATTCCACACACACAAAAAAACAAGGTTGACTAAGATAATATTCATGAGAAATTTGGAAATTTAGACGTAAAGTGGAGAAAGAATGCCATTTTATTGCCTGAGCTGTCAGCAAAACATCACTTTGTTATTTTTAAACATCAGAGGAAAAAAATATATATTTTTCACTTACTGCAAAACAGGTGCTGTCTTAGTCATCTAGCGCTGCTGTAACAGAAATACCACAAGTGGATGGTTTTCACAAAGAGAAGTGTATTCTCTCACAGTCCAGTAGGCTAGAAGTCCGAATTCAGCGCTGGCTCCAGGGGAAGGCTTTCTCTCCATGTCTCCTCTGGAGGAAGGTCCTTGTCATCAGTCTTGCCTTGGTCTAAGAGCATCTCAGAGCAGGAACCTCAGGTCCAAAGGACGTGCTCTGCTCCCAGGACTGCTTTCTTGGTGGTATGAGGTCCCCATGTCTCTCTGCTCTCTTCTCTCTGTATCTCAAAAGAGATTGGCTTAAGACCCTACCTAATCTTGTAGACCTCATCAATATAACTGCCAGTAATCCATTTTATTACGTCATAGTGATGGGATTTGGGATTTACAACGCATAGGGAAATCACATCAGAAGATAAAATGGTAGACAATCACACAATCGCACAAAGAAATCATGATCTAGCCAAGTTGATAGATATTTTTGGAGGACACAACTCAATCCATGACAGATGCTTAAAGCAACCTCAGATTTCTTTCATGTCTCACACACAGTGTGGGCTTTCTGTGTACCAGACACTGTCAGGCACTGCTGTTGTTAGGTGCCATCAAGTTGATTCTGACTCACAGTGACTCCACGTGACAGAGTAGAACTGCCCCATAGGGTTTTCTCGGCTGTAATCTTTACCGAGGCAGATCGCCAGGTCTTTCTTCCGCAGAGCTGCTGGGCAGATTTGAGCTGCCAGCCTTTTGATTAGTACCCAAGCATTTAACTGTTGCGTCACCAGGGTTTCTTTATGTTGGGCATTGTGGTTGTGTGCCACTGAGCCAATTCCAACTCATAGCCACCCTATAGGACAGAATAGAACTGCCCCATAGGGTTTCCTAAGCTGTAATCTTTACAGCAGCAGATTGCCAGGTCTTTTTTTCTTGAGGAGCCACTACAGGGGTTCAAACTGCTGACCTTTTGGTTAGCAGCTGAGTACTTAATCATTGCACCACCAGGGTTAGGTACTAAAAAAAAAAAAAAGTACTAGGCCCATAAAATTAGATAATGCCAAGCTCACAGACAAATGAGAGATCCTGGTGATACAAAATGAGAGGCCATTGGGAATTATAGGCTTAAAGAAGAGACATTTCAGTTTTGCCTCTAGCAGATTTTTTAGTCAAGTCCCAGCCTGCCTGACAAATTTATAACTCCTACAATAGCCCTTGCAGTCCTTGAAAGAAAATATGTGAACCCATTTGAGGGGGGAAATATATGAAAAGCAAATAATTGTTGCCATGACTCAAAGAGAAACAAGGTCATTCAGAGGAATCCAAAAACCCAAACCCACTGTCATCCGGTCAATTCCTACTCATAGTGACCCTATAGGACAGAGCAGAACTGCCCCCATAAGGTTTCCAAGGCTGTAAAATCTTTACAGAAACAGACTACCACATCTTTCTCCCAAAAAGTAGCTGCTGGGTTCAAAACACTGACCTTTCAGTTAGCAGCCATGCTTTTTAACCATTGCGCTACCAGGGCTTCTCATCCAGTGGAAAGAAACCATAAAATAAAACCAGAGAAATTGGGGAAATGAGAACACTCTAGGGGCTGTCATTTGGCTTGTGGTAATGAGAATTCAAGCATCAATATAGAGAGAGCTGCGTCAGATTTGACTGGAACAAGGGCTGTAACAAGACATAGTAGCAGCTTTCCAACTTGATTCTCTCTTCCCCACATTCAAGTACATTTTTTTTTCTTTTTCAATTTATTTGTGCCCTTAGTGGTCTTGGGGCTACTTCCGAGGAAAAGCTTCCATGCTCTACAGCTTTCCAGGGCTTACGACTTAGCTGGGGAGACACGGACAGATGGGGTAAGAACCAATGTGACCAGAGGGGCCTGGAAGTTGAGACCAAGGAAAGACCACTGCAGATTAAAGCGGCTGTGAGAAGAAGGAAGTAGCTATTCCTTGTCACAGCGTGAACATAAAGACATGGAGGTCAAAATTACTGAAGTTTTAGAAGACTTTAAAAGTTGGAATTAAGTCCATTCTTTTCTCGCCCCTAATTTTAATAATAATCGGTCTGCAGAGCTGATCGAACTGGCTGAGGAGATGATCAAATCTGGGCATTTGTATTTTCAAAAACTAGGTCATGATCAAATCCAGTGCTTTCCATTATAAGTCTAAGTAAAAAATATTTCTTCCTATTAAGTATTTTCCTATAAACAAGAAAGAAGATATCCAAGTCCCAAGAACAGACTCTTCAAGATACAAACATGATTTTCCAAGTTTTTCTACTTCTTCCAGCTATTGAAAAGACTGGGTTCGATGACTTCATGAGCCAGAAACTTTTAGGATAGTCCCAGCCACTGTCTCTGACTTTTTTCTTCCTGGATCTTCCAGCACACTCTTTAATGTTTTGCCTTGGTAGAGTCGCTGTGAGTTGGAATCGACTTGATGGCAATGGGTTTTTTTTTTGGGGGGGGGGTCCTATTTAGAATGGTGCAGTAACAGAGCTGCAGGGAGAGAACCTAGGAAGCTCGTCTCTCACTGGCCACATTACCTGGAAAAGCCACCATCTCTCTGAATCCAGCTCCTCATTTGCAAAATAAAGAAGTGGAGCTAGTGATGGCTCGGTCTCCCGAAGATGTAAAGCGTGAGCATCAATGATGCCAGAGGAGACTGAACTAAATCTTCCTGGCCCCAGATTATATGACAAAAGCTACATTTTAATAAATCCTGCTATCAACATGTTTACTTGTCATGTGTCTCTTGCTCATAAAGTTAGAGCGCAGACTGGCCCTCCCCAGATTGGCTCTTCTAGGCTTCCCAGATGTTTAGATTCCAAATAAACAGTAGTAGGTAGTTTGAAAATGACAGCAGAACGTCATTGCTCCAACAGAAGTGGCTGAGCTTCCTAAACCACAGGCTGGGGAGAGTGAGCCCTCTTCAAACGCCTTGGGCTAGGCAACCCCAGCCCAGACAGCGCAATGCCGTCTACCAGAGCCAGGGGCATATCAGCGGGTGATCGGGGCTGGGCGCAGTCTAAAGAATGCAGAGAAGCTCAAGATATATGATCTGCTCGCCTGCCAAGAGCAATTTGCTTGACAGGCCTCCTGCTTATAAAATACTAAGACATTCTTTTCCGTATTAAAAAGTTTTGGTCTTTGTAAATGAGCTATAGTTGCAGTGGAAAAGGAAAAAGAATTGAACAATTTGATTTTTTAAAGGACTAGGTGGATAGCGAGTGTAGTTTATAAATTTGCTAGTTGAGGGAAATGACCAAAACCAAGAAACCAAACCCATCACTGTCACGTCGATTCCAACTCATAGCGACCTTATTATAGGTCAAAGCAAAACTGCCCCATAGGGTTTCCGAGAAGCGGCTGGTGGACCCAAACTGCCATTAGAGGTAATTTTCAGGTGGTTGGCACCATTGTGTCCATATGAGGAGAATTTTCATCCATTCACAGATCACAATAATCTAACTTTAAAAATATACATGTTTTAATGTTCTAAAAGGCATTTCTTTTTTAAATCAATGTTAAGTCCTTTATTCTATATTTTTTTTTATTGTGGTAAATTTATACGGGATGATATAAATTTCTCTTATTATTGAAAACATTATGCTAAGTGAAATACGTCAGTTGTACAAGGACAAAATATTGTATGATCCCACTTACGTGAAATATCTAGAAAAGCAAATGTATAGAGACCTAAGTTTCCTGGTGGTTACCAGGGACTCCTTGCTCAGAGATTATTGAGCTTCTGTTAAAGACGATGGAAAAATTTGGAAACGGATAGTGATGATGCTGGAAAGACATGAAGAATGTAATTAATGTCACCGAGCTGGAACGCGAACCATGTTGAAATGGCAAGTGTTTTGTTACGTATGTATTTGCCACACTAACGACATTCATTTCTAATCCTGCTGTCTTAGTTATCTGGTGCTGCTATAACACACATATCACAAGTGGGTAGCTTGATCAAACAGAAATGTATTTTCTCACAGTTTTGGAGGCTGGAAGTTCAAATTCAGGGTGCCAGCTCCAGGGGAAGACTTTCTCTCTGTCCGCTCTAAAGGAAGGTCCTTGTCTCTTTGAGCTTCTGCTCCTGCGTGATCTTCATGTGACTTGGCATTTGTCTTTCTCCTTCTCTTCTTCCTAGCTTGCTTATTTAATCTCTTTTATATTTCAAAAGAGATTGACTCAAGATACACCCTACACCCACCCTGCCTCACTAACATAACAAAGACAACCCATTTCCAAATGGGATTATAACCACAGGCATAGAGGTAGGATTTACAACACATAGTTTTTGAGGGCACAATTCAATCTGCAACACATGCTTTCCCTTGATCCTCACAACAACCCTATGAGGAAAGAAGGGAAAGCATTATTACCATTTTACAAGTGAGGGAATAAGTTCCCAAAGCTTAGGATACTAGGTCAAGACCATACACCAAGTAAATATAAACATGTGAGCCTTGACCCGAGTTCAGTTTGTTGATGCTTTCTCTACAGTGCCCTGCTCCAGTGTCCCTTGGCTTCTTCTACACACCAGCTTTTGGTTGTCATTGTGTATTGACTTGTCAGGTACATAATTTTGCTGTCATTTTTATGAAAGTGATGTTCCTATGCTAATTCTTTCCAATTAATATATAAGCTTAATACAGTGAAAATGAAAATGTCATCAGACATTTTTTCTAATTTATTTTTTAATTAACTTTAGAATCATTAGGGAAAAAAATGAACAAGCTAGACCACCTAATTTTAAAAAAGGGGTAATGATGGGGGATCCAGCATTAGAAGTTATTAAAATACTACAAGTTCTACAATAATTAAATAAGGATGGTACTGACACAAGATTAGACAGAAAGAAAGAAATGTTTCAGAAACAGACATTTGTATAAATAAAAGCGATATATGTGAAGACAGGAGTGTCATAAATTAAAGGAAAATTAAAGCATTGTTCTACAATCAGTGCCAGGAAAATTTGTTAGATATTAACTGTCGACCTTTTGGTTAGCAGCCATAGCTCTTAACCACTATGGCACCAGGGTTTTCAAAAACCCTTTGCCATCAAGTCGATTCCAACTCATAGCGACCCTATACAACAGAGTAGAACTGCCCCACAGAGTTTCCAAGGAGCGCCTGGTGGATTCGAACGGCCAACTTTTTGGATAACAGCTGTAGCACTTAACCACTATGCCATAATAGTAAAAAAACAGTTTATATTCTTTAATTATATCATACCCTGAAATAAAGATCAAACAGGATAAAACTTCAAATGTTAAAAAGTGAAAATCAAAAGAAAATATAAGTAAAGATCTGAACTGATTCGAGAAGGACTTGCTAAATCTTAAATCTAATGAAAGAAAAGACAATGGGCAAATATAAATAAATGCAACTTTAATAAACATTTTCAATTCCATATGTTAAAAAATAGATAAATAGGCGAAGGACCTGAGCAGGGGGTAGTTCATAGAAAAGAAGTGTAAATGACTAATAAACCTATGAAAAATGTTCAGCCTCACAATCTGAGGTAAATTAAAATGATAAGGCCACTTTTTGCCTATCAAATGAGTGTTGTTCGGTGCCTGGAGTAGAGTCAGTTCCAACTCAAAGCAACCCGGTGTACAACAGAACAAAACACTGCCTGGTCCTTCTCCATCCAATCAAATGAGTGAGGTAACACTGTAAGATCCCACACTGCTGAAGAGTATGCTGGGACCATCTCACTGCAAAGCAATTTGACGTTGTGTTTCCAACATCCTTCAATTGTTCACATCCTTGCCTTCAGGAGCCTCCTGAGGAAATAACCAGAGACCTGACCAAAGATTTGTAGACAAAGACATCTCCTGCGGCATTCTTCATAGTAAAAGAAAAATATGAAAAAGCACCCAAATGTCTAAGATTGCAGAATGCTTAGGAAAATGATGTTTCTCACAGAAGATGGACTATTGAAAGTGTAACAAAGAATTTGTGTTACATGAGGAAATGCCTTTAATACAACATTCATTGAAAAGAACCAAGAAACAAAATCTGTATACAATATAAGTTCAGCAACCTGTTTCAATGACTAAAACTATACAGAACAGAACAATGCCAAAAATGTAGAAACTCCTTCTGCCTGGTGGAAAAAAATTTCATAATTTTTTTTCTGCTTCTTTAAAAGTTTGAATTAATTTTTTTTCCCTGTTTCTTTAAACTTTTGAATTCAAACCATATTTTCTAAAATGAACATTTATTATCATTTTTGGAAGTAAAGACAAAAATATACAAACAAATATATGTATACATATATATATGGTAGTCTTGTTGCCCTGTCATTCATAGGCCTTATCCTTGAATTTTTTTCTAGGAGTGAGGATGGATTACACAAACCCACTCATTCATCACTGCCCGTTTGCCTGTGACATTACAATATGGCGGCCTGACTGTAACTGCTGTCTGTAGCCTTACAAAAGAACGTAGGATACTGAATCCTCAACCTTTAACTTGGGCAGACTGCTCTCATCAGTCGATGTGAAGAATGTACCTATGTTACTAGAGTAATGTCGCCGCCATAATGGTTCTAAGTAAACCAGCACCACAGGTAGACACTGCTCAATGGTTTCTGTCAAAGGAATAAATATTTATAGTCTCATTTCCAAATATCCAATTACGTGATTGAAAATGCTGAACTAATTACGGTTCTACTCATTAAGTTTCAATCACAGAGTAATCTATGTTGATCCCTGAAATGGGGACTGTGTAAATGTTGTGTAACTAACTTAAACATCCAGGAGTTTTTTGCTTTTTTTTTTTTTTTTTTACTACTCTAGTTGATCAGCTAGCCAGCATATTATCTGAATTAAAAAAAAAAAAAACTGAAAGCTCAGCTTTTTCTAGTGATTTAACTGAATTTTTACATTTTCGTCTGGTACTGGCATCATGTGTATAGATAGGTCCAGGGTATGTGGCATAGGGTCAGAGGTAGTCTGGAGCTGACTCACACCAGCCCAGCACATCAGATTCTGCTTGCCTCTTTCCCATTCTGAGTTCAGTGACATTACATTAAGCTGGGAGCTTGATACTGTCACAGGGGGGCTGGGGAGGGTAGAGACCAGGGGAAATTTATACCCAGAAATCAGCAAATGCTACAAATAAAGGTTTTTTTTTAAAAAAAAAAAATTCCTGACTAGGCTTTCTAGCACATCTCTGCAAGGCAAAACTATCTGAATCTAATTTCTGAATGTTTTGTTCTAAATGAGTGAACAAAACCACTCTCCTTTTGAAATTAGATATCCAGAAAGGCAAACCTAGAAATGTTTATGGACCTGAGCCAATGGCTTATATGATGGGGAAAATACACTAACTCTCTCCATATATGTCTGTGATTGTATGAGGCTTTCTCTCCATGGGGAGCAAGACAAGAACCAAAGATATTTATCACCTTTTCTAGGTTCTTAAGAGTCCTATAACTTGATCTCAGAGAAAGTTAGAGTAATATAAATGTTTTTACGCAAAAAAACAAACAATCCCTGCCAGAGGATGGTTACTCCATTCCCAGGTAATTTGACAGCTAGTCCCAGGGCAATAGCTAACTAGTTTCAGACCTGCAATGTGATGAAGTCTTGGCAGTCATTAAGGCAGAGCAGGCTGTGGCTTAATACAAGTAAGTATAAACCAGGAATTATCAATCATTATTCAATAATCTGATACCAATATTTTGTGTGTTGCCTCTGAAATAATAGGAAAATTCAAAGTGATCCTATCAAGTGTGTTTGTGATATTTCTGGCCAGGAAAATTAAAATTCAATGTGGTGACCAAGCTCTGCTAAAGTTTTGGCATCATGGTGAGACACTATACATAAACTAAGTCAACCATGCCATGGTCCAGGTGGTTGATGAGGTTGGCTGGGACCAGCTCCATCACTCTTTGGTTGGTGCCCCCAGCAGCACATGACTCAGGCTGTGTGCACTTTGAACAGAGCTGCTGATATGGAGCTCAGAGCTCTAGCCCACCCTCAGGGACTGATCATAGGCATGTCCCTTAAGCTCTCTGGGCCTCAGTTTCCATAAACTAGGGATCATTGGCCTCGCTCAAATTTATGTCACTAACAACCACAGTGACAATAATCATTGTTTCTGATAAATTTAGTATCTGCAACATGCCAGGCATAATATGATAAGCAGTTAACCTAAATTAAATTATATACTGATCATACATGGCAAATATTATTATCCCACTTTATATATGAAAAAAAAATGGAAGTTCAGGAAGATTAAAGAATATGTGCAAAGTCCCATAGCCAAAACCTATTGAAACCGTGATTCCTCCATAGTATTGCTTGCCTCTAAAGCCTAGGTTATTTTCACGAGACAATACAACCAGTACCTTACAGGGTAACTGAATGAGACTAGAGTTGGGAAGGCACTCTAAGAATTACGAATTGCTGGATAATTGTTGCCAACCATAGAGCAACCCATGCTAAAGACTAAGAAAGAAGCTGGGTATTTGTTATGTAACTAACGTAGACATCCAGTAAGTTGATCTTAGTCAATGGCCTCCAGCCACTAGTTAATTTATTACTTGAATAAAAAATAAATCCCAGCTTTTTAGCTTTTTCTCATCTCATCTCAAATACCATCAAATGATCAGTCTTATTGCCAACGTCAGTGCCAACTCAAAACCCGCTGCCGTCGAGTTGGTTCTGACTCATAGCGACCCTATAGGACAGAGTAAGGCTGCAATTTTTACAGAAGCAGACTGCTACATCTTTCTCCCATGGAACAGCTGGTCAGTTCAGATCGCTAACCTTTCAGTTAGCAGCCAAGCACTTACCCATTTTGCCGCCAGGGCTCCTTCAATGCCAAGTCCCAACCCAGCCCAGCGCCCTGTAGGATCTGTTATATTGTTTAATAAGTGTTTATGGAGTGGTCACTGAATCCCAAGGAGTGATTTCTGAATTTGTCAGTAGATGAGTACATTCAGATTTTTTTTTTAATTGTAACGTTTTAGTAGTGCTCCCTTTCCTGAAAGTGCAATATGAGATTGTGCTTTGATAAATCTTGAAAAAGCAGGAAAAAAATAAATAAATAATTGACTACCTTCTATGTACCATTCACTATGTTAAGAATTTAACACATATTTTGACTAATCCTTAAAACAACCCTGGATAACTGATGTGATTAATTGATAAGCATTTGATAGGCATTGAAAACTGAATCATTCTAGTATGTAAAAAAAAAAAAAAAATCCCAGCATCGGGAACCACAGGTATGGTAACACTGTGGCTAACCGGCTGAAACTAAAGAAAAAGCTGAAAAGTGCTGCGACTCTCTTGCCCACAGGACACATTTCGCTAAGGCACCGTCCCGTGTTGCACAGCCATGCCTCAGTTCCCAGCAGATTACCAACAGGTGTCTCTTACCTCCCCACCACCCAGCGGGTGCTTGATTGTGCTGCATGATGTCTGGATGCTTTTCACATACACCAGAAAACAAAACAAAAATAACCTTCCATAAGGCATATATTTATTTTAAAAAGTGGGGAGTCTGTAAATAAACATTGTTCTGAGGAAGTTATAATACCCCTTGAGATAACTGGAAACCCTTTTATTCCAAAACCAAGGCTCTAAAACCCAGCCTGAAGACTAAAGTCAAATTATTTTTAAGAGGAAGCATATTTCTCAAACAGTTCCTGAAATTGTCTCCTGAGTTTGGGTTCCCGCTGCCTCAATGGCTTCTGGAATTGCTTATTTACGAAAACAACCAAATGCGAGTGCATCTCTCCTGGCTGGCATGTCCATCTGCTTTGAAAAGGAGAAAAAGCAGGAGCTAGATCCCCTGGCACCTCAGGCAATACTAATATTTCCAGCCCTGCCTTGACTGTGGGATCTTTATTGCTTTTGATGGCAAAAGAAACAGAGAGGAAGACTGCAGCTGGGCTTGTAGTCCCAAGTGGAGTTTAATGTGGCTGCAACGGAAAAAAGTCACGTTTTAATGTACAAAATGAGAAAGTGTGATATGGCAATCATTAGGGGAGATGATAAACACAGGCTGTGCGTAAGCATCACATTTGTGTGCGAAACTGCAACTCAGTCAGACCAACAGAGGGTAACGACTGTTTACTTTCACTCCTCTAACCACAACAGCTTAATAGCTTCAATCGCTGTTGATGGAGTTGCAGGCCTAATAAATGTCACATTCCAAAGTTTGGAGGCCTGAGAGCTACGCTGGGCCCCTGTAGTTAAAATAACAACAAATATCCACAACTCAATCACCCACAAGTCATCTTATCAACCAATCTAATTCTGCTCCCTCGAGCCAATGATATCACTAGTTAGACTTGTCTAACAAATCACTGGGCCAAATTCAGTCTCTACTTACACAATATTATTTAGCAGCTCATACATTCTGGTCCCTCTCTAGGGCAATTCATTAATTAGGCATTGTCACATGTGCAAAATCAGGATTATACTTGCCATCCTCCTTTCGTACAGACGGAAACAAAAGAGCAGAGGCTTCTTTGCAGAAAACAATTCGCATCCTGTGGATTATGTACTGTGCCTGGCTCTGTTATTTGTGCTAAAGACCGCTGATTCCCAAGCAGATTCCCTGATCTTTTTCCAATAGTTTTCATGCCAAAAAAGGAATCACAAAAACCAGTGGGACAGAGGGGGCTTCGAGAAGGGAATGGTGAATAGCATAAATACGGCAAAGCAGTCAATGCTTGAAAACTGAAAAGTCCCTGTTAGATATGGCAGCCGATGGGAGCAATAATGCACATGCCAGTGGATTGAGCAGTGACTGGAAATGACAGAGAAGACAGTGAATGTAGGTTACTGTTTCTACAAGTGTGGTTGAAAAGAAAGAAGGGAGGATTTCTGTTCATGGCACCTTGACTGTACTAAAATCCAAAGAAAAAATCAAACTCGTTGCCACACAGTTGATCCTGAACCATGGCAACCCTGTGTGTTACACAGTAGAACTGCTCCATAGGGTTGTCTTGGCTGTAATCTTCATGGCCTTTATTCGAAGCACAACAGGGTGAGTTTAAAACACCAGTCTTTAGGTTAGTGGCTAACCCAGGCTCAAAACCTAGTCATCTTTGATACTTTGCTTCCATCACTCCCTACATTGCAATCATCAATTCGATGAAATTCATCCAAATCAGTATATCTCTAAAATAAAATAAATCAACTACTTTCACTTCCACTTCTACGTATTAATTCAGACCCTTATTATTTCACACCTGGGTACAGCTGGAGCCAGCTAACTCTTTAGCCCAGTTTTTCAGACCCTCTGCAATCTGCAACCTAGCTACCTTGTCAGTCAGATTTATTTACCCCAACAGCCCTATTTGAGTCTTCTGCTCCTGCCAAGCTCTCGAACTAAATCACCCTGAGTTTTCCCACGTTCTTGCCTTTGTTTGTACCCCTGTCACCACCTGTCAAACACTTCCCCATCCATCAAGATCCATTTCAAGGATCATCTTCCCCATAAAGCTGCCCTGCCCTCTCTAGCTGGTCTAACTTCCTTAGACGAACATGACATTCGTCATCAATTGCTGCATCAAGACTTCGTAAGTTCCTTCATAACAGGGACCATGTCCTGGTGTAGGGCACAGTACTTAACTTCTGTAAACACCTGAACTTGAACAGTGTGTTTCAATTTATACAAAAAGACACCCACCACAAGGTTTTTGGAGCACTGTTTCTTATTTGTACTACGTGACCAAAAAAAAAAAAAAACCACTGCCATCGAACCAATTCTGACTCACAGTGACCCTATGTAACAGAGTAGAACCACCTCGTATGGCTTCCTAGGCTGTAAATCTTTCTTTACGGAAGCAAACTGCCACATCTTTCTCTTTGGAGTGGCTGGCGAGTTTGAACCGCTGACATTTTGGTTAACAGTCAAGCGCTTTAACAACTGCTCCACCAGGACTCCTTGCCTACGTGACAGAGATAGCTAAAAAGCCGGCTTCCACTTTTTTCCTCAATTTTCCATTTTGTGCAGAGTCCCTGATTGCAACATTACAATAGATCAGAGAAGAAACAGGACAGCACCCCAGGAAGAGTGGTTTCCTGGAAACTGTTTATCACTTTCATGAACAGAAATAACAAATCTGGCTGAAAAAGAAACAAAAACAAAAAAAAACGTTTATAGGTAATGGTTGTTGTTAGTTGCCGTTGAATAAGCCCTGACTCATAGCAACCCCACATACAATGGAACAAAACCCTGACTTGTCCTACGCCATCCCTGCAATTGGAGCCCTGGTGGCTAGTGGTTAAGAGCTCAGCTGCTAACCAAAAGGTCAGCAGTTCAAATCCACCCACCGCTCCTGGGAAACCCTTTGGGGCAGTTCTACTGTGTCCTGTAAGCTCTTCATGAGTCAGAACCAACTCAACGGCACCTAACACCCCTCACAAACATATCCCCATAGTCAGTTGCAGATTGAACGATGTTCCATTGTGATCCATAGGCTTTTCACTGGCTGATTTTTGGAAGTAGATCCCAGGCCTTTCTTTCTAGTCTATCTTAATGGCAAAAGGCAGTTATCATTTGAAGATAATACTGTGTAGGGAACTATGTGTGGAGTTCTTAACAGTCAGAGGTAATGTGTTGAAACCGTTTAGATGAGTTCTCTCCAATTTTCTCAATTTGGCGAACAGAGGTTGCACACCAGTACCCAGCACTCTACTAAGCGTCACTTTTTCTTCCACTTTTTTTAAGCTTTCAGGGAATATTGATGTGACCTCAAAATATGGGGAGCAAAACCCAGTGCCAAGAGCCTTAGCCTTGAATTTAGGGCTCCCTGACCTGGGCGCTGCCTGCCTCTAACTCACAGCCACATCAGCCCTCTCTCTGTGGTTTCCTTTCCTCAACCATGAACTAGGAGCTGGAGAGAAAAAGCCAATGTACTTCAGTTAGTTAAATATGAATCAAATCTCCACCATGCATAAGAATAAATGTAAATATACTGTATTAGGAAACAACTTAAGTTGAATATATTGTGGTTACCTTAAGCACCTCTCAAATAAGCCAACAAGAACAAGAACATTTTGAAGTGGAATGTTGTAGGAAAAAGTAATGAAATGAATATAAAATAAGGGAAAGAGGTAATTCCAGGAACACTCTAGTTCCTGTTAACTCTCATAAAGCAGTGAGGAGCTCTAAAACCTAGCTAATAATTAGGATAACTCAGTCAGTTTTTTTGAAAGTATAGATTTTCATTAGAAGTCAGGATAGAGGCTATCTTTCTTACTGGGAGCCTTCTATTTCTTGATCTAGATGCTAGCTACATAGGAATATTCATGACGATTTGTGTACATTTCTATATGTACTTTATACTTCAGTAAATGTGTTTAAAATGTGGATTTCTGAGCCCCACCAACAGAAGCAAGCCAGGAATCTGTATTTCTTAAAATCTGGCCAGGTGATTCTAATGATCAGACACACCTGGGGACACCTTCCTCCTCAAAGGCCTGGACAAATGCTACATGGACAACAACTTTTTTTTTGAGTGAATAAGTGAGTGAGTTCTTTAGCAGAGGTGAAGGAGCGTGGTGACATGATGAGAGCCATGTCTCGGAGTCCTATCCTGTCAACCAAAGATGTGGGATGGGTTGGAATTAGGGAAGACTAGAGCCAGTTCACTCAAACGCAATAAGTTTTTTTCTTTTTTTTTTTCCCAGAGCCAGAGCAAAAAAGAACTAAACTGTTTTTATAATTCAGGTGTGAGATGACAAGGGCTGTATTAAGCTAGTAACTGTGGAAATAGGGAAGAACGGCCGGTCGGAGAGACATTGTGGGCACGTAATAAATTCCAGAGAATATATTGGCAGATGCTAAAAGACAAGGCTTCCCAGAATTAAATCCCAATGCTCATAAACTCTGGTATGTTTCTTTATCCCACAGCATGTATGTGTGTGTTCCCATGTGCCTGGGACTTCACTACATGGGATCACAACCTAATCACCACATACAAACATATATACATAGAAACACAAAATTGCCTGTTAAGGAAGTGTTGACAATGTTGCCTCTGAGAAGTGTTGACAATGGTCTTCTAACTTAGCAATCTCGTAGTTCTCAGGTAGAGTCCAAATTCCAAGGCACCTAACCCTGAAATTTTTATTCTAAGATGAGACAAGGTTCATCAGAAATTCATAAAATCAAAGAAAGTAGGACCTCATATGTTATCAGAAAAATTGATGTAGATAGGCAGTCTGAAATCTTCCACCCACACCTCATTCCTAACCTACAGCAGACATCCCAAACCATTCTGGGGACCTCTCCCAAGAAGCTAGGATGCTGTGCCAAGCCATGCAGAGGTCTGATGAGGTGAATAGATGTCTGAGAAGAGGATGAGACCACTAGATATATTTCCACTAGTAAGCCGAGCCAAGCTTTCCAATGAGACCTCTAGAGGCAGGCGGCTGGCTGCGTACAACCTACTCTGCCACCTACAATAGCTCTCCTAGGGTTTCTTCCCATAAATGAGTGTGGTCATTGGCTTAAACTCATGTTTGTTGGAGGTAAATGGTACTGTTTAAGTAACAGAGATTATTCTTTAGTAAATTCAATGAACGAAAAGATGTAACAGTAGATCAGAATTTAACTTAAGAGAAATTGCTTTCAGAAAACAAATTGAATTATGGAATCCTTGATAAACAATGAGAAGAAGGGGAGCCCAGTTGTACAATTTTCTGAACTGTAATATGAAATAACTTACCGTTACCACTGTGAAAATTAAAATGCAGAAATTGCTACTCTCACTCCTCCTTTGCAAACCACATAATGGCCCAAATCCACCCCCAAAAAACATGTATAGTCCTTAAATCTAAAAGCTTATAGGTATAAATACTTTGTGATTGGGCTTACTACCAATTCGGTTGTGTACGTGTATATGTATGTAACCAACATGAGACACATACACACATGTAATCGTTTGTTCAGCAGACTATCTCCCTAGCAGCAGATACTCCCTCCCTGCCTGCCTGACACCATGTCACTTGCTTTGGCCGACGGAATGTGAGCAGATGTGACGCAAACAGATGTCTTAAACGGGCTTGTGGGGTTTGGTCTTTCGTGTTCCAATTATCTGCCACGAGAAGAATAAGCTTGGGTGACCATTGCTCCTTTAGCCTAAGCTCAGGTCAAACACATGTGGAGAAGATCTGAACTCAACCTGCAGCCTGGAGTCCATCCCAGACAACCTGTTTTCTAAAGTCGAGTCACTCAGGTAAGCTCTTCTTAGGTCAGCCTAACCGCAGTCAACCTGCAGATCTTTGAGTGTGAGAGTAATGCTTATTATAGTCAGGGTGTTTGGGGTTATATATTTTAAATATCATTATGGCAATAATTAACTGATAGAATACAAAGCCACTCAAGTACTCAGATTGAATTAACTAGTCAACCCGGTTATTTCAATGAAAACATGTCGGTTAACTACTTCTGGAAATGACCGGTCAATGCATTTGAACCAGTTTCACACTATAGCAAAGACTACTATGTTTTCACCGGAGCCTGTTCCCCCTTCTTGGTTATATAGACAGACTATTCTCCAGCCTCTCCTGTAGTTAAATAAGGTCAACGCAACATGAGTGGAAATGATGTATATCATTTAAAGATCTAAGTCATGGGGAGATTCTCTCTCATCCCACCTCCAGCTAGAAATTAAGGACTCCAAGGTGTTGGTGAAGAATATTGAATATACCACATACTGCCAGAAAAATGAACAAATCAGTCTTGGAGGGAGTACTGCCAGAATGCTTCTTAGAAGTGAGGATGGCAAGACTTTGGCTTGCTTACTTTGGACATGATATTAGGAAAGACAAATCACTCAAAAAGGGCATCATGTTTGATAAAGTAGAGTCAATGAAAAAGAGAGAAGCCTTCTATGAGATGGATTGACAGAGTGGCTGCAACAATGGGCTCAAACATACCAATGATTGTGAGGATGGCACATAAGGTTACTCTATGAGTCGGCGCTGACTTGACAGTAACTAGCAACAACAACAAGGTTCTAAAAGATGGTGCTTAACAAAATGGAAGTCTCTAAGAACTTTCTATGATCCTTTTCAGTTATCTGCTTTAGCTATCTCTTTAATCCAACTGGTACAGCAGCATAGAAGGCATTGGTTGGAGCTCTAAAGGACACCTTCAGTAATGATGGAAATAATCCTTGGCAGGTCCCAAAAGCTGATAGCACTTTCAAAACTCAAATATGATTCCAGAGGCCACGATACACAGTCATTTGTAAAATTACACAAACATCTCCAGGAAGAATCTGAACCTGAAATCTCTTAACTTACTGTCCATTTTCATCTGGAGCTTCCTCCTCCAATTGCAATATTCCTAGTAAGAATATTCCTTACAATAAATAATTTAACTGATGAAGTTACAGAAGACAGATACAAAGCCATTCCACTTGGCCTGGTAAAGTACCTCTGGCCTAAAGTAAAGAAAAAATGCTAATGGAAGCAGATATAAAAGTCACTTGTATTAAAATTCCAATTACATTTCAATTCCCTTCCTTCTTGTAACAATTTTCTTTGAATAGGATATCTGTCAGCTGCTTGGAATTATCAAGTTATGAACCACTTCATCCTACCCAGGGCTCAAGAAGCCACTAACAAAATGTTAATAGTCATTCTTTCAACAGAGATTTATTGGCGTTTACTATGTACTGAGCACTGTGCTGGGTGCTTGCAAGACACACATACATACTAGGTTTGGAGGACATAAGAAGCAAAGCCAGAGAAATAAAAGAATGCAAAAAAGTTATACCAGGTTCTAAGATAAAATTATGTATGAAGTACAATGTAAGCACAAAAAGGAGAATGAAAACTATCTTCTGAGTACAATATAGTTGTTTCCTAAGACGTAAAGATAGGTAGTACTGACTATTTTCCAATCTTATAAGCAATAAATGTTTTTGTAAAACTGTTCCCTACAAGGATTGTTTTCATCTTAAACAGATTTCGTTGCAGGCTTAGTGCGGCAGACAGACTTTTGCTTAACAATGATGAAGTAACTAAGTTTAATCAACTCTTCCTCCAAAAACCTACCAAAATGATAGTCAAGGGGGAACAAACTGCTACCCCAAAAGGTCAAATAGAACTTGAGAGAAGACATTAGCATATGAGAGATTTCAACAACATTTTGGAAGAAGAAAGCATGGAGCAAAGCAATAGCTGACTTGGCAGAAAACACAAAGGTACAACTTAATTGAAGAAGGGGGTCCTGAGAAGGACCGAACCCAATACCCTTGAAAGGCTCAACTCTTAGAGGCACCAGGCTCAAGTAGGTATGGAAGGCATGGTCCTAAAAACAGGGGATGATTTAAAAGTGTGTATACAGACTTTTAGCTCCACCATGTCTGCTTCTCCATCCCCACACAACTAGGTGGCTAGCCCTCACCTCCACCACAACTCCTCTCGCCCTAGAAGAGTTATGTTTTAGTCACTGGCTAAATTTTTTTTTTAAATCAAATCAGAGAGGTTCCAGATCTGGGGACACCAGGTCTAGATGAGGATGTGGGAGAAACTTAGGACACAAAACAGAAGGAATGAAGTGGAAGTGCACATGCAGACCCAAAGGACCCTCGGCCATTGCCTTTTCCCTTCTTACAGAATGCCAGCGGCTCAGTGTACACCTTACCACCCACGCCTCCCTGGCAAGAGATTAGAGATTCTTCTCTGAGTAAATCAAAAGGATTCAGACAATAGACCTCTAGATACTAAGAGAAGATTGTGTGGAGGGTGAAATACTGACTCACCTGATCATCCAACAGTGACAAAATCTACAGTGACACCAACTGGTTGACAAGACTCATTTATAGAGGTTCCATTAAGATTTATATGGGCTCAAACTTAAATACGATTGGGCAGCTGAAGGTTACTACACATTCGAGGAAACCTCTACCAAGAAAAATGCAAACAAAAGGAAAACAGACATGTGGAAGGAATATGAAGAAAGCTGGTGTCTGCCAGTCTGTCTATCTGTACACGCAGACAGGCTGTGCCTCAAACTTCCAGGCAGTCATAAGACTGCTAAGAATGAGGCATGTACACCCACTGGCATCTGTCATTCTATGCGGGCTACATTCATCTGTGATCCAGCCGGACACACAAGACACTTACACAGTGTTGGCAAAGTGAGAGTCAATATCGTTATTTGTAGAAGGCAAACAGTAAACAATAATAACAAATTCTTAAAAGGGAACTGCTTACTCTTCCCCAAATTACCCATGCTTGTTCTTCAAAAAGGAATACACAGAGGCACCGTGCCAAAAATAATTGGTCGACATTCAGTAGTTTCAGGAGGTAGCACGTAATTAAGAAATGATGATATTGAAGGAAGGAGTCCAAGCTCCCCTGAAGGCATTGGTAAAAAAAAGAGACTCCGGAAACTGAAGGAATACCAAATGAGATGTTTCAACAAATGGATGCAGTGCTGGAAGTGCTCCCTCACTCATCTACGCCAAGAAATTGAGACAACAGCTACCTGGCCAACAGACTGGAAGAGATCCATATTCATGCCAGAAATTCAAGACAGATTCAGAAGAGGATGTGGAACAAGGTATATCATTGCTGATGTGAGATGAATCTTGGCTGAAAGCAGAGAATGCCAGAAAGATGTTTACCTATGTTTTAATGACTATGCAAAGGCATTCAGCTGTGTGGATCCTAACAAATTACGGACAACATTTCAAAGAATGGGAATTCCAAAACACTCAATTGTGCTCATGCGGAACCTGTACGTAGACCAAGAGACAGTTGTTGAAACAGAAGTGGTGGGGGGCGGATACCGAGTGGTTTAAAGTCAGGAAAGGCGTGTGTCAGGATTATATCCTTTCACCATACTTATTCAATCTGTATGCTGACCAAATAATCTGAGAAGCTGGACTGTATGAAGGAGAATGGGACATTAGGATTGGAGAAAGATTCACTAGCAACCTGAGACAAGCAGGTGACACAACTTTGCTGGCTGAAAGTGAAGAGGGCTTGAAGCGCTTACTGATGAAGATCAAAGACCAGGGCTTTCAGTGTGGGTTACACTTCAACATAAAGAAAACAAAAATTCTCACAACTGGACCAGTAAGCAACGTCATGATAAACAGAGAAAAGATTGAAGTTGTCAAGGATTTTATTTTACTTGGATCCACAATCAATGTCCACGGAAGCAGCAGTCCGGAAATCAGACTATGTATTGCATTGGGCAAATCTGCTGCAAAATACCTCTTTAAAGTGTTCAAAAGCAAAGGTGTCACTTTGAGGACTAAGGTGCTCCTGACTCAAGCCATGGTATTTTCAATCACCTCATATGCATGTGAAAGCTGAACAAAGAATAAGGAAGGCCTAAGAAGAATCAGTGCCTTTGGATTTTTGTGTTGGTGAAGAATATCGAATACCCCATGGGCTGCCAGAAGAATGAGCAAATCTGTCTTAGAAGAAGTACAGCCAGAATGCTCCTTAGATGCTAGGATGGTGAGGCTTCATCTCACGAACTTTGGACATGTTCTCAGGAAGAACCAGTCCCTGGAGAAGGACATCGTGTTTGGTAAAGTAGAGGGTCAGGGAAAGAGAGGAAGACCCTCAAGGAGATGGATTGACACAATGGCTGTAACAATGGGCTTAAACATAGCAATGATTATGAGGATGGCACAGGACAAGGCAGTATTTCATTCTGTTGAACAGAGTCACTATGAGTCAGAACCAACATGACAGCACCTAACAACAATAACAACACCAGACCATGCCTAGAAACACCATATAAAAATGATTCATTGCACCACAGCAATTAGCACAAAAAAAGCTTCAAAAACCTATTGTTAATAACTCAGAGTAATTGGAAAAGATATTACACTCATAAAATAGAAACAGGATACTATGCAAAAAGGAATATTCAGAACAGAAGAAAGAACCTTTGGGAAATAAGCAATATTGCTGCAAAAGTACACAAATATTCAACAGGAGTTAAAGAATAAAGAAACCCTTCCAGAAGTAAAACCAAGAGACAGAAAACCAATAGGGAATAAAGGATAAGACAAACAGATGATTGATTCGGAGGTTCAACATCCAACTATTTGAAGTTCCCACAAGAACGCAAGAAACAGGGTGGACTAAATTGTCAATAATAATAATAATAACATGGGAAAATATCGCAGAACTGCAGTACTGAGTATCCAGATTGAAGAGCTTGATAAATGAATGAAAAGCTAACCACTCAAAAAAGTCACCATAAAAGTTTAGAATATCAGGGTACAAGAGAAGATCCTAAAAATAACCAGAGAGCAGACAACAGCCCTGGTAGTGCACGGTTAAAAGTTTGGCTGCTAACCAAAAGGTTAACTGTTCGAATCCACCAGCTGCTCCTTGGAAACTCTATGGGGCAGTTCTACCGTGCCCTATAGGGCCGTTATGAGTTGGAAATGACTTGATGGCAATGGGTCTGGTTTTTTGTTTTGTTTTGTTTCATTTTTTAGACAACAATTACCATACAACAGATTGGAAGCTATACAACAAATTGGAAATTAGAATGCTATCAGCTTTTTTTTAAATAATTTTTATTGAGCTTTAAGTGAACGTTTACAAATCAAGTCAGTCTGTCACATATAAGCTTATATACACCTTACTCCATACTCCCACTTACTCTCCCCCTAATGAGTCCGCCCACTCCCTCCTTCCAGTCTCTCCTTTCGTGACAATTTTGCCAGTTTCTAACCCTCTCTACCCTCCTATCTCCCCTCCAGACAGGAGATGCCAACACAGTCTCAAGTGTCCACCTGATACAAGTAGCTCACTCTTCGTCAGTATCTCTCTCCAACCCATTGTCCAGTCCCTTCCATGTCTCATGAGTTGTCTTCGGGAATGGTTCCTGTCCTGGGCCAACAGAAGGTCTGGGGACCATGACCGCCAGGATTCCTCTAGTCTCAGTCAGACCATTAAGTCTGGTCTTTTTATGAGAATTTGGGGTCTGCATCTCACTGATCTCCTGCTCCCTCAGGGGTTCTCTGTTGTGTTTCCTGTCAGGGCAGTCATCGGTTATGGCCGAGCAGCATCTAGTTCTTCTGGTCTCAGGATGATGTAAGTCTCTGGTTCATGTGGCCCTTCTGTCTCTTGGGCTCATAGTTATCGTGTGACCTTGGTGTTCTTCATTCTCCTTTGATCCAGATGGGTTGAGACCAATTGATGCATCTTAGATGGCCGCTTGTTAGCATTTAAGACCCCAGGCACCACATTTCAAAGTGGGGCTATCAACTTTTTAATACCAGTAAAAGTAGTTGGCATTAAGTTGATCCCAACTCATGGTGACCCTACGTGTGTCAGAGTAGAACTACTCCACAGGTTTTCAATGACGGATTTTTCCCAGAAATAGATTGCCAGTCCTTTCTTCCAAGGTGCCTCTAAGTAGACTCAAATCTCCAACCTTTCAGTTAGCAGTTGAGAATGTTAACTGTTTGTACCACCCAGGATTCTGACTTTTTTTTTTTTTTCCAGTAGCATCTTTGAATGCCGGAAAGCAAGACAGAGAGCAATGCCTTCAGAATTTGGAGCAAATGTCAAGCTGTTATTGAATCCAATGCCTTCATTTCATTATGGGCTTTTTCCTGTGATCTGTGGTACGTGGACAGACATGGCCCAACACAAGCTCTCCTGATGACGGGTTACCTAACATCTCTATCAGACTTAAGGAGAGGAGAGAAGAGGAGAGAGAGAGAGAGGACCCAAGGCTCAATCACACTGTCAAGGAGGAGGCTACGGGTATGAAGTGGGGAAACATCCACCACTTTCACTCTCCCAGCCCTACCATCTGAAGACCAAAGATTAGAAAAGAGGAGGTTTGCATTCTAAAAACCTATGCAAAAGCACAGCCCTTCTAGAAAGTGGAGACTGGCCTGTCCTTGCCTGTCCGTGGACTAACAGCAAGACCTGCTGCCATTGGCAAAGTCCTATGTACCCAGTCCTGGGGGGAAAAATCACTACACAAACTCCAAAGGCCCAGATGGTTACCCTCCAGACTCAAGAGCACCAAAGTCAGAAAGGGGCAGAGAAGCAGAGGCCATGGTAAACCTGAAGAGTATTTCTCCCATTATCCCTCAGAGGTCAATTTTGCCACCTGAGCAGGTCGAGTTTCACAAGATTTACCTCGGTATGGCCAAGAATTAATTTCAAAAATCTCTCCTGCCAGGAAAATTAGCTTTTTATATACTTTTTTACCCACAAGAATGTGCTCTTGTTTATTTTCCAACCTCAAGATTTTCTTTCTCCCCTTTCATGCCCTCAGAAAAAAGACATTTGTTTTGAGAATAACAGTAAAAAGAAAAAAAATAATAAAAAATCGGTCACTACTGCTGATGGTCTTTTGAGAACAGCGCTTAAATTCTAATCCTGCCTTTGCCTGTCAGTTATTTCTCCTCAAACCCTTTTCTTACCACTAATGGTTCTCATCTGCCCTTCCTTCAAGGACTTGGTCCAGAGCCATCACAGGAGACTTCCCCAGCTTCATCAGCCCATGGTATCCTGTTCCTTCTCGAACCTTTCTGAAAGAACTATTTTGGCACTAGGAGGTGTATTGCTTATATTATTACTATTAACCAAGCCAAAAAAAACAAACCCCGTGCCGTCGAGTCAATTCCTACTCATAGCGACCCTATAGGACAGAGTAGAACTGCCCCATAGAGTTTCCAAGATGCACCTGGTGGATTCAAACTGCCAACCCTTTGGTTCTCAGCCATAGCACTTAACCACTATGCCACCAGGGTTTCCTTATCACTATTACCTGTATTTAAATTGGGTTGATGTGCTGAGGACTCAATTTTTTAATAATTTTCCAAGGGAAAATACATAAAAACACAAAGAAGGAAGTAAAGCATCCAAAAATTCTGTCACTTTAATGAGCTTTTACCAAGTATTAATTAAAAGGTTTCCTCAGGAGACATTTTTGCAAGTCATTTTGAGTATATTTTAATTTTCTATACTTCTTATAATGTTATATAAATGTTTTATCACAAACCTTAGCTCCCCAACTAGACTGTAAGCATTTTGAGTGTAGAGACAGTGTCTTAGTTGCCACTGTGCCCCCACATCAGCCTACAGCAAGCTAAATATACAGTAGGTGCTCAAGCAAAACAACAAAACAAAACACCCCCTTGCTGCATGAAATCCATTAATGTACTCCTTTTATAAGTTCATAAACTTCTCCTTCGTTTCGTGTCTGCTCTTTCAATATATGAGCTGAAGTTCACAAACAGATTATTGCAGACAGGCTAGCTGTGTTGCTGTTCAAACAATTCTTTCTCATAAACAACAGGCTTCCGTTACTGCCCAACCATAGCCATCAACTATGTGTCTAATTTAGAAGAGAACCTCTCGGCGCTACGAAGATCACTACTGGCCTATTCTTCCTGGAAAGCTCATGTAAAATAAAGTCAAAATGTATGGCAAAATAAAGTCTAAGTTCTCTTTCTTCTCCACATCTGGGCAGTCTTCTTCTGCAGCTTTGAAGCTACTGGGGCCGCCTTTCTCATGAAAGAGTGGCAGTGGCAGTGATCCATCCAGCCAGGTGAACTTCTCAGCAAGCCCAGGATGGGTAGGATAACTCCAGAAATCACAATGAGAAGCTAGAGGGCCCAGAGCAAATGTCAAGGCAACGGTGATTCAAAATATGTTAACTGAGACTGACGGAAGGCTTTCCCAAAACTTTAACTTGACCAAATCATGAAACAATTACCAGATGGTTATAATGACTACTCAGCTCTATTCTCCTCCTACCCCCTCATTAAAGGAAGGTATCTTAGTTATCTGCTGCTACTATAACAGAAATACCACAAGTGGGTGACTTTAACAAGC
Source organism: Elephas maximus indicus (assembly GCF_024166365.1). NCBI lineage: Eukaryota > Metazoa > Chordata > Mammalia > Proboscidea > Elephantidae > Elephas > Elephas maximus. The sequence goes on along the minus strand of NC_064842.1, from coordinate 10,684,505 downwards.
AGAAATTTATTCTTTCACAGTTTAGGGGGTGAGAAGCCTGAATTCAGGGTGCCAGCTCTAGGGGAAGGCTTTCTCTTTTTGTTGGTTCTTGGGGAAGATTCTTGCCTTTTCAGCTTCTCTTCCTTGGCTCCTTGGTGATCTTTATGTGGCATGATGTCTCTCTTCCCCATCTCTGCTTCTCTCATTTGCTTGTTCAATCTCTTTTATATCTCAAAAGAGATTGATTTAAGATATACCCTATAAGAATCCTGTCTCATTAACATAACAAAGAAAACACGTTCCCAAATGGGATTATAACCACAGTCATAGAGGTTAGGATTTACAAAACATATTTTGGGGGGACAGGATTCAATCCATAACTGAAGAGAAGGGACAGTTATCAACCTACAATACCTACTGTAAGTTTATGCAAGGAAAGTTGGGAGCTGCCTGGCCCAGTACCTTGTATCAAGATCCTAAACAGAAGGTTGTCCAACATGATTTTCTTCCACACCCTTATCAAAGCCCAGCTGATTTAAATAAAAATAGAGAACCTCTTCCCATACTGGGTATTTTGGGGAACACTAAGCAGAAACCTTGCCCCTAAGCCAAAAGGTTGGTGGTTCAAGTCTACCCAGAGGCTCCTTGGAAGAAAGGCCTGGTGATCTCCTTCTGTAAAGATTATAGCCAAGAAAACTCCTTGGAGCAGTTCTACTTTGTAACACATGGGGTCACCATGAGTTGGAATCGACTCGACAGCAGCAGGGTTTTTGTTTATTTTTCGTACTGTGGGCCCCATACTTCCTCACGACTCCTTACCCAGTGTAGGTGGGAAAGCCAGGGATACTTCCAGAAGGCGCTACGGTGACTCTGTTACTGGCAGACAGAGGAGGCTCTGTGGGCATTCCACCCAAGACATTACGTGGCAGCTAAAGACATGAGCAGAAGTGTGGCTCTGGATTTTCCAGCCACTTATTCCATGGCTGAAGTCACTGTTGGTAGCAAAGAACAGGCACCTTTTACATCACCAGCACCCTCTGGCAACACCGACTCCACCACAGAACTGTTGGTGCGAACAGGAGATTTCTGAAGGATGTGGCGACTCCCACCACCATGGGGGCTAGCGACGGAGTCTTACATTGATGTAGACTCAAGAACCCTGGGTAGGTGGTAGCAGGCCACGTTCATTTTGCAAAGTTATTGGGCACCAACTTCATATTGGACATCAGGCATCTAAAGGCCAGCAGAGGCAGCCCTGCCCTCAAAGAGCCTATAATCTAGTGGGAGGAGGGAGATAGATAGTACTCAGATACAGGGCCACCAAGTAATGTGGCTGAGGAGGATGGGGTAGGTAAAGGAAAGGATCATCTGGCTGGGGCTTCTCAAAGTCACTGGGGAAGACTAGGTTTGAGATGGGCTTTGAAGGAATAAAAAACCCTGAATTTTGGTAAAGGCCTACTTCTATAGCATTTACAATCATATTGCAATTAACAACACTCATTCTTTAGTCAACACACACTGATTGGGGCAGGCATTGTGGGAAACGCGAATAAGAAATAAGACACCGTCTCCAGCCTCAAGTAACAGCAGTGTAGTAGGCCTTTGCTGTAATTCTTCAGATAATGCCTCCAAAGGTAAGTAGGTGTCCCAGGAACACCTCAGGTCAGGGTCATTAATTGACTAAGTTGTCAAGATGTCTTTGTCTCTCTCTCCAGCTTCCCCTTCTATCCGTGTCACCCATTCCCCACCTCCATCTCAATCTTTTTTTTTTTCTCCCTTGATGTCTTCACAACTTACTACTTCCGGTTCCAGGCTGCAGAGGCCTGGCTTTCAAGAGTGTGAGGAATGCTATGAAAAAGAGGTACACAGCATGATGGGAGCGTTATAGCAAGGGGACTCTTAGGAACTCAGGGAATGATTTTCTAATAGAAGAATGTCTGCTAACAGGTTGAAGAAGATATTTAGGGATAAGATTCCTGCTTCAAAAAAACTAACAACAAACAAACAAAAACCTCATAGGGTCATGAACAGACACTTCACCAAAGAAGACATTCAAGTGGCCAACAGACACTGGAGAAAATGCTTGTGATCACTAGCCATTAGAGAAATGCAAATCAAAACCACGATGAGATACCACCTCACCCTAGCATTACTGGCACGAATCAAAAAAACAGGAAATAAATGTTGGAGAGACTGCGGGGAGATCGGAATTCTTATGCACTGTTGGTGGGAATGCAAAATGATACAACCATTTTGGAAAATGATATGGCACTTTCTTAGAAAGCTAGAAATGGAAATACCATATGATCCAGCAATCCCATGCCTAGGAATATATCCTAGAGAAATAAGAGTCTTCACATGAAATTATAAAAAAAAAAAGTCATCACACAAATAGACATATGCACACCCATGTTCACCATGTTCATAGCAGCATTATTCACAATAGCAAAAAGATGGAAACAACCTAGATGCCCACCAACAGATGAGTGGATAAACAAACTGTTACATACACACAAAATTACATAACAATAAAGAACAAGGATGAATCCGTGAAGCATCTGCTAACATGGAAGAATCTGGAGGGCATTATGCGGAGTGAAATAAGTCAATCACGAAAGGACAAATATTGTATGAGACCACTACTGTATTGAAAAGATTTATACACAAAAAGAAACAATCTTTGATGGTTATGAGGGAGGGGAAGAGTGGGGAGGGAAAAACACTAAATAGATAAGTGGTAACTTTGGTGAAGGGTAAGACAGCACACAACACTGGGGAAGCCAGCCTAACTTGTTTAAGGCAAGGTCATAGAAGCTCCATAGACACATCCAAACTCCCTGAGGGACCAAATTGCTTGGCTGAGGGCTGTGGGAACCATGGTCTTGGGGAACATCTAGCTCAATTGGCATAACATAGTTCATAAAGAAAATGTTCTACATTCTGCTTTGGTGAGTAGCATCTGGGATCTTAAAAGCCTGTGAGCAGCTCCACTGGTCTCACCCATTCAAGAGCAAGGAATAATGAAGGAAACCAAAGACACAAGGGAAAGATTAGTCCAAAGGACTAAAGGACCACATCTACCACAGCCACCACCAGACTGAGTCCGGTACAACTAGATGGTACCTGGCTACCACCACTGACAGTTCTGACAGGGATCACAATGGAGGGTCCCAGACAGAGCTGGAGAAAAATGTAGAACAAAATTCTAACTCATAAAGAAAGACCAGACTTGCTGGTCTAACAGAGACTGGAGAAACCCAGAGAGTTCGGCCCCTAGACACACTTTCAGCTCAGTAATGAGGCCACTCCTGAGGTTCACCCTTCAGCCAAAGATTGGACAGGTCCATAAATCAAGACTAAAGGGGCACACCATCCCAGGGGCAAGGACTAGAAGGCAACAGGGAATAAGAAAGCTGGTAATAGGGAACCCAAGATTGAGTAGGAAGAGTGTTCACATGTGGTGGGGCTGTTAACCAATGTCATGAAACAATATGTGTGCTAACTGTTTAATGAGAAGCTAGTTTGTTCCGCACACCTTCAAAAAGAGCAAAAGAATTTGGTTTTTGACGTGTTAGTTTTGAGATGTCTATTTGATGTACAAGATTCTGGTTTGTTCCTAGGATTTATAGCCTTGATGGACAGTTTCCTGAATCACTAAAATTTAATTACTTTATAGTCACATGCCCATTAGAAAATTTTATGCTGAATGTACCAAATGGACTCTTTGGAGCTTTAACACAGATGACTTTTATGGAAAATTAATTTTTGAAATAGGATGGAAGTAACATTCCTTTACTACATTTATCGTTCTCCCTTGACTTTTCGGAAACATCCCAAACATTCTCTATTACTTTACCACCTAACACGGCATTCCAAGTCAACCATCTTGTAAGCTTGAACACATTCCATTTCACTTGAATTTAGTTCTACCTAACACAGGCTTTCTAGGTTTACCACGCAGATTGGATCTTTGAGGGTGGTAGATATCTGAGGATTTACTGTATCTGAAAAATCTAAGTTTATTATTTAAGGAAATGTTTACTGAAAGATGTCAGCATTGATCCCAGGGATCCAAGCATTAACTGTTCTTTACTCAGAGAAATATCCATTGAGTCTCTCCTTTGTCTTTAATTAAAAAAAAAAAAATTATGGAATTTAAAAAAAAAAAAACCTCACAGGGTTGCTATGGGTCAGGATCGACTTGACAGTGCCCAACAACTGTCTGTAGGATAGAGTCTAGCCAACTTGTATTCACATCCCGCACTGCCACCTACGGTGTAGCCTTGGGGAGTCATTTAGCGCATTAGTTTCCTCTGCTGAAGACAATAGGAATAGCAGCAAGCAACTTGCACAGTGCTTGCTGTATTCCAGTGTTCTAAATGCTTCATGTTCACAGCCCTGTTTCACCTCCATCTTAAAGATGAGGCTAATGGGGCACGAGGAGGTTGTCTTAGTCTCTTGGTGCTGCCACAAGCGAGTGGCTTTAAGAAACAGAAATTTATGTTCTCACAGTTCAGGAGGCTCGAGGTACAAATGTGGAGGGTAGCTCTAGGGGGAGGCCCTTCTTTGCCTATTTCTACTTCAACTCCTAGTAGCTGGCAGTGCTTGGTTCTTTGATAATCTGCACCTGACATCTATCTTGCCCCATTTGTGCTTGCTTATCTCTGTGCCTAATCTGCTCTTTTTATGTCTCAAATTGGTTTTATTGAATTGTACACAAAAAAGTTGAATTGGCAAATGTCATGTTCTCTATATTTTTAGAAGCGATTAGATTTAAAACACACCCTCCACTGCTATGACCTTACTAACATAACAAATGAAACACTATTCTCAAAAGAGATAGCATCCAAGGGTATAAAAAATCCATTGCTGTCAAGTCCATTCCAACTCATAGTGACCCTATAGAACAGAGTAGAACTGCCCCATAGGGTTTCCAATGAGCAGCTGGTGGATTCGAACTGCCGACCTTTTGGTTAGCAGCCATAGTTCTTAACCACTGCACCCCCAGGGCTCCGTCCACAGGTATAGGGGCTAGGAGTCCAATACATATTTTAGGTAGGGTGGGGGCAGGACACGATTCAATTAGTAAAAAAAGTTAAGTAACTTGCTCAAGGTCACAAGGCCACCGGGTGTGAATCCAGATTTTGTAGTGCTAGAGTCCATGCCCTTGACTGCTGCACTGTACTGCCTCTTCCATGTGAGAGAAAAACAATAACTACCTCTCCTAGGGGCTGTGAAAATTTTAACTAATTTGATTAAAAGCCCCTAACCCAAAGGCTGGCATAATAGATACTCAATAAACAGCACCTGTAACTATTCTAGTATTAATATAATAAATTAGCTGCCCTGCTCCTGCCTTTGTGGGCTGTAGATGCCTCTACGGCCCATCCCAGGCGGAGCAAACAACCTTCATTCAGAGACTTGCACCTTCTCCTGCTCTCCCAGGTTGCCCCATCCCCTTCCCTAACTGTAGAAGGAGAATGGAAGTTATACACAGAAGAAACATAGCCCGAAGACTGGAGAGGCTCGATGTCTCTAGCATGCAGAAATGAATTTTTTTTTTTTTTTTTTCACTGAGAATTTTTATCTTCAGCAAAAGCCTGGTGCTGAGGGTAGAGGTGCAGGCTTACTCACAGCTGATGCGCTGGCAAATTCAGCTTTCCTACAGGAAACACGAGACTTGTGACAAAGTTCTTGTGAAATCCAGGCTGTGTTTCTCCTTCATGACTGCTGTTGGCTTCTAACCAAGGGCCGATACACCAGCTCAAGGATCTTCAGAGCTGGTATGTAAACAGAAGGACAATATGCAAATTTGCTAATGGTTCCTCTAAACCATGACTTGAGCCTAGATTCTTTTTTTCTTCTGTAAATTGTGCTTTAGGTAAAAGTTTACAGTGTAAATTAGTTTCTCATCTAAGAATTTGTACTCACATTGGGAGCGTGCTTCTAAGTAGACACAGGAGACTATGTGGGGAGCTCCTGTCTGGAGGTGAGATGAGAAGACAGAGGGGGACAGAAGCTGGTTGAATCAGTACGGGAAATACCGGGTGGAGAGGAGCAGTGTGCTGTCACGTAGTAGGGATGGCAACTAGGGACACATAACAAAGTGTGTATAAGTTTTTGTATGAGAAATTGAATTGTAAACTTTCACTTAAAGCACAATAAAAAAAAAAATATGCTCAAATTGTTTTGTGACATTGGCTGCAGTCCCTGCACTGTGTCAGCACTCTCCGCCTTTCCACCCCGGGTTCCCCATGCCCATTCGTCCAGTTTTCTTGTCCCTTCCTGCCTTCTCGTCTTGCCTTTAGGTGGGAATTGCCCGTTTGGCCTCATACCCTTGACTGAACTAAGTAGCACGTTCCCCCTGTGTGTTGTGATTTGTTTTAGAGGCTTGTGAAATCTGTTGCTAAGAGTTTTTGTCAGGAATCGGTGTTGGAGTTCGCCAAACGCTTTTCTGTGTCTGTTGAGATGATCGTGTGATTCTTTTGTTTTGTTTATATCATGGGTAATGTTGATTGATTTTCTAATGATGAACCACCCTTGCATACCTGGTATGAATTCTACTTGGTCACGTTGTATTTTTTTTTTGATATGCTATTGAATTCCATCGGATAGAATTTTGTTGAGAATTTTTGCATCTATATTCATGAGGGGTATCGGTCTGTAGATTTTTTTGTTTGCTTTGTTTTTGTTTTTTGTGATGTCTTTTCCTGGCTTTGGTATCACGGTTATGCTGGCTTCATAGAATGAATTCAGGAGTATTCCTTCCTTTTCTATGCTCCAAAATAGTTTGAGTAGTATTGGTATTAGCTCTGCTCTGAATGTTTGGTAGAGTTCTCCAGTGAAGCCAACCAGGCCAGGGCTTTTGTTGTTGTTGTTGCAATTTTTTTTTTTAACTGCCTCTTCAATCTCTTCTTTTGTTATGGGTCTGTTTAGTTTGTCTACCGCAGTTTGTGTTCATTTAGGTGGGTAGTGTGTTTCTAGAAACTTGTCCATTTCCTCTAGGTTTTCAAATTTGTTGGAGTACAATTTTTCATATTATTCTGTTATGATCCTTTTTATTTCACTTAATTCTGTTGTGATATCACCTATGCCATTTCTTTTTTGGGTTATTTGCTTCCTCTCCTGCTTTTCTTTTGTCAATTTGGCCAATGGTTTGCTGATTTTGTTGACCCTTTCGAAGAACAAACTTTTGATCTTGTTTATTCTTTCTGTTGTTTTTCTGTTCTCTCTTTTGTTTTTTTCTGCTCTAATCTTTATTATTTCCTTTCTTTTGGTGACAGGGCTTCTTTTGCGGCTGTCTTTCTGTTTGTTCCAGTTGAGGGGTTAATATTTTGATTTTGGACCTCTCTTCTTTTTTTGATGTGTGCATTTATTGCTATAAATTCGCCTGTAAGCACTGCTTTTGCTGTGTCCCAAAGGTTTTTGTAAGATGTGTTTTCATACTCATTTGATTCTATTAATTTTTTTATTCCATCAAAAACCCAATGGTTTTTAAGCAAGGTATATATGAGTTTTTCCTCTTACTATTCCTGTTTTTGATTTCTACTTTTACGGCATTGTGATCAGAGAAAATGCTTTGTATTATTTTGATGTTTTGAATTTTGTTGAGGCTTATTTTGTGGCCTAAAATGTGTCTGTTCTGGGAAATATTCCATGTGCATTGGAAAAGAACATATACTTCGCTGCTGTTGGGTGGAGTGTTCTGTGTACGTCTGCTTTGTAGAGTTGGTTGATTGTGGTATTTAGATCTTCTGTATCTTTATTGAGTTTCTTTCTAGATGTTCTGTTCTTCGCCTAAAGTGGTGTTTTGAAGTTTCCTACTATCATTGTGAAACTGTTTATTTCTTTTTTCAATGTCGTTAGAGTTTGTTTTATGTATTTTGGAGCCCTGTCATTGGATGTGTATATATTTTTTATGGTGTACCCAGTGCCATCGAGTATTCACCCTCTAATCATTACATAGGGTCCTTCCTTATCCTTTATGGTGGATTTTACTTTAAAGTCTCTTTTATCAGAGATTAGTAGTGCCACTCCTGAACTTTTTTGGGTATTGTTTGCTTGATATACTTTTTTCCATCCTTTGAATTTTAGTTTATGTGTTTGTGTTTAAGGCGTGTCTCTTGTAGACACCATATAGATAGATAGTGGGTTTTTTGGGTTTTTTTTTAAATCCATTCTGCCACTCTCTGTCTCTTTACTGGTGCACTTAAGCCATTTACCTTCAGTGCAAATATTGAGAGGTATGACTTTACTGCTGTCATTTTGTTGTACTTTTTTTGTGGTGTTGACCGTTTCTCTGTTCTATTCAATTTTCTGTGCTGAGCTCTTCTTGTTTGGGGATTTTCACTTCTCCTGTTATTGTTGATCTTGCATTTACTGTATCTTTACGTTTTTCTTTTTTTATTTTGGTGGTTAGGTTTGTTACCTTCTTTTGTGGTTACCTTGAAATTTATGTTTATTTTCCTAAGTTTAAACCAGTCTTTGATTTCTTGATATCGCCTTAACTTCCTCTCCATATGGAAGTTTTATAACTGCATCCTTTATTCTCTCTTTTTTGTTTTGATCTTTTCATTATTTATATATTGACATCTCTGATTTCTCATTTTCAGTCTCTTAGCTTTGTTTTAGTTTTTGAGAATTCCTTATCTGGGTTGGTATCTGGTTGATCTGTCCTGGGTCCTAATCTTGAGTTGTTGTCTGATGTTGTTGGTTCTCTAACCAGAGGACCACCTTTAATATTTCTTGTAAGTTTGGTCTGGTTTTTATAAACTCCTTAATTTCTGTTTACCTGGAAATGTACTAATATCATCATTGTACTTCAGAGACAATTTTGCTGGATATATAATTCCTGGATGGCAATTTTTTTTTTCTTCAAGGCTTTATATATGTTACCCCATTGCCTTCTTGCCTGCAGGGTTTCTGCTGAGTAATCGGAGTTTGATCTTACTGGTTCTCCTTTGTAGGTGACTTTTCATTTTTCCCTAGCTACTCTCAGGATTCTTTCTTTGTCCTTGGTTTTGGCAAGTTTGATTAAAATATGTCTTGGTTACCTCTTTTGGGGTCTATCTTGTGTGGGGTTCACTGATCTTGGATGGATAGCTTCTCATCTTTCATTTTAGGTAAGTTTTCTGCTGGCACGTTTTCAACAATTCTCTCTGTGTTTCCATTGCCTGCACCTGTTCTGGAACTCCAGTCACACATAAGTTTTCCTCTTGATCATGTCCCACATAATTCTTAGAATTTCTTCATTTTTTCTTCATTCTTTTTTCTAATTTTTCCTCAAACAAATTAGTGTCAAGAGACTCACCTTCAATTCCACTAATTCTGTCTTCTATTATCTCAATTCTACACTTATGTCCTTTTATTGAGTTGCCTAATTCTGAAATTTTATTGTTAACTTTTTGGATTTCTACTTGCTGTTTTTGTATGGTTTCTGTCGTTTTGTTCTTGTATTGTTTTCCTGAACTTTACTATTGTTTTGTCTGTGTTTTCCTTGGTTTTACTGTGTTTTCTCTGATCTCTTTCTTGATCTCTTGGACAGTCTGTATATTAGCCTTTTGAATTCTTTATCAGGTAGTTCCTTATCTTCCTCCAGAATGTTTTCTGATTCTTTATTTTGGTCTCTTGCTGGAGCCATCTTGTCCTGCTTCTTTATGTGATTTGATATCATCTGTTGTGTCTGAGGCATCAAGAAGTTACCATATTTATTTATTGTATGTTTGTTTTCTGTGCCCTGAATTTTTGTTTCGTTTTGTTTTGTTATATCCAAGTAGGCTGGGCATGTGTGCTACTCTGTTTGCTAATCCAGTTGCACTGAAACCCTCACCTCCTGGGTGGGTACAGCAGTGACTGGGTTTATGAGTGTGGGTCTCTGTTCGTTGGTTTTGTGGGGCCACTAAGGACGTAGGTGGCATTTTTGGTGAGGTGATGTATCTGTCTTGCTGGTCACCTGGTCATGGGTGCAGGGGGTTTTCTCCCTGGTCATTGGGTTTGGTATTGTGTGTGCACTCTGCTGCTTGCGGGTTGGTTGGGGCGAAGGTGACTGGGTCATGAGGCACTGGGTGGGTGGTGCAGAGACTCACCAACAGTCCTGGCTGGGCAGAGCTGCACACGGATGTCTGGAGTAGGTACAAACTTCTGGTTGTTGGGGGGAGGGGCACTGTTGGGGCAAAGCAGGGGAAACATCACCTGCCAAAAGGTGTTCAGATAGAGGGCATGCCCCCTTTCCACTAGAGCACATCATGAGAGAGGTTGTGCAGCCAGTCCTTAGGCACCCAGTGCTGTTGGCTGGAGAGACTGGGTGGCACCACTGGTCCTCAGGCCCCCCATGCTGGTGGCTGGATGGAATGGGCAGCTCCGCCGGCCTTCAGGCCCCCAGCATGGGTGGTTGAGCTCTTGTCTTAGGGACATAGCATTGGTGCAGTCATGAGTGGGGGGATGGATGAGGCAGGTGGGAGCACCCCTCAAACCACAGACCTCTGGCATGGGATGCTGGTGTTTGCACAGCACGTAGGGTGCCCGTACTTAACTTTCACAGGGCTGGAAGTCCTCTGTCTTGCTCCTGACTTGCATGCAGAGCTATTCCCACTTAGGTGCAGTTGGTAAAGTGGGCTTCAGCTGACAATGCTGCCTGCCTTGGCCTGAAAGAGCTGTGCTGTGATCAAAGGGGGTGGAAGGTGCTGTAAATCTGTGGACCCCTGGCACTAGTGGCTGAGCAAAGGGGCAGGTGCCTCCAGACTGGGCTGTAGCTCCTGGCTTAGGGGGCCTGAAAGTGTTAAACACCTCATGACTGAGTATCAAGAAGGGAGAAGAGATGGATGAGAAGGGTGGAAGTGCCCCTCAGGCCCATGGAGCTCTGGCACAGAGGACTGGGGAGAGTGTGGTGGGTTGGGTGCACACACTTAACTTTTGCAGGGCTGGAAGCACCCCGAGTTTTCTCTGGTAATACATGCAGAGTTGCTTCTGCTTAGCTGCACCAGGTAGAGTGCACTTTGGCTAAGAATTCTGCTTGCTTGTCTCAATATGCCCGTGCTGTGCAAGTTCAGCTAGCAGGATACCAGCACTCTGTAATTCTCCATTTCTTCTGTTTTTGAATTGTCTATCTGCCTGCCTCTCAGTTCAATTCTTCAGCCTTGTCTTTGAGCTTAAGACCAAAAAAATAAAAACCCATTGCCAGTGATTCCAACACATAGTGACCCTATAGGGCCTTTTATGCTTAGGGTTCCTAAATTGTCATATATATCCTATTCATTTGTATTTTTCAGGTCTTTGTCGTAAGAGGGATGACTTGAAGTATATGACCACTCTGCCATCTTGGACTGCCTCCTAACCCTAGATTCAAGAAAACAAAAACAATAGCAAAACCTTACCTAAGGCTCAAAAGTACCAAATGTCTAGTTGTCCTGTTACCTTATATAAGATAAATTCTTACTGGAGTCTCAAATGTTCCATGTACAGGTACTATTTAAAATCAGTTGTGATATTTACCTATAGAGTCAATATGTGAACTCTAAGGGTCTGAAATAGTATGGAAAATTCTCTATGTACCTGTATAAGCAGTTTTCCTGGGAAAACGGTTCATAACTTTGATTACTTTCTTGAATGAGATCTGCGACTTAAAAATTGAGAATTACTGATAAACAATAAACTTGACACCAAAAAAATGTTCACAATCCATTGTTAAATAACAACAACAAAAACTTACAGAGTATTTCGTGTGGCATATTCGCTATGAGTTGGAATTGACTCGACGGCAGGGTTTTTTTTTTATTACTTTTGTTCAAAATTGCATACATTTATAGAAAAATATTAGAAATACACACTGAAAATATTAACTGCAGTTACCCCTATGTCAGACTTATGGGTAGTTTTTGTTTTGTTTTAGTCTTTGAGTTTTTATAGGTTTTACATGATTTTTAACAATGTGTTAATTTTGTAACATGTGCTAGTCTTAGAATCAGGAAAGACCTAATAAATATTATTTTCAAAATAATTTCAAAAAGCACTCGTAAGCCTTAGTCCATATCCTTCTCTACGATAAGTGCTCTTAAACCATTATTTCCCAAGTTGTTCACGCATCTCTTTCTCTTTCAATATTGCATGATCTGGGTAATAAAGAACCTACGCTTGAGTCTAGGAATACCACCGACACCAGGAACTGGTCAAATGACCAGTTCTGAGTCGCAAAATCTGCATGTACAAATGTGAGGCCCAGTTCAGATATGAAAAGAAAAGGCTTACTTTTGAAAGAAAAGAGGACTAGCAACTTTGAAGAGAAGAGGAAGAAAATAGAAGAAAAGTGGTGTAACCCAGAAAGAGCTCAAGATTCTTGTTAAGTCTGCAAGGGAGCATTACATTTCAGAAAGGTGGTTGTTGCGTGTATGATGTTTTAAATTCTTCAGCTTTATAGCCAATGCAGTTAAGAAAATAAGTGTTCTGTCTTCTGTTAATGTAAGGGTTATATTAATTTTTTTTTTTTTTTTTTTTTGGTGGCGGAACTAAGGAACCCATCCAAATGCTAGAATCCAAGGGGAATCTTCTGGCAAGCTGTCCAGAGCTTGGCATATTGTTGGTGGTCTCACCAACATGCAGGATTTGGACTGTGAAACACTTTGGGGATTTGGGATGCAGGAAGCATCTATAAAAAGGTTGCCAGATTTAGCAAATAAAAACACAGATGCGTAGTTAAATTTGAATTTCAGATAAACAATAAATATTTTTAGTATAAGTATTTCCCATGCAATATTTGGGACATGTTGTTGTTAGGTGCTGTTGAATCAGTTCCAACTAATAGTGACCCTACCTACAACAGAATGAAATACTGCAAGGTCCCGTGCCATCCTCATAATCGTTGCTATGTTTGAGCCCATTGTTGCAGCCACTGTGTCAAGCCATCTCTTTGAGGGTCTTCCTCTTTTTCACTGACGCTCCCAAGCATGATGTCCTACTCCAGTCCCTCCTGATAACATGTCCAAAGTATGTGAGACAAAGTCTGCCATCTTTGCTTCTAAGGAATATTCTAGCTGTACTTCTTCCAAGACAGATTTGTTTGTTCTTCTGGCAGTCCATGGTATACTCAATATTCTTCAGCAACACCATAATTCAAAGGCATCAATTCTTCTTCAGTCTTTTATACTAAGAAAAATTAGCTGTTGTTTATTGGAAATTCAAATTTAATAGGGTGTCCTGTATTTTATCTTGCAAGCGTCATCCACAGAGAACAAGGGAGGGCCGATCTACAAGGGGCACATTTTCTCACTCAAGACAGACAATGCGCATACGAAAAGGGGGTGAGTATAGGGGATTGCAGGGACCCCAGAGAAGGTCCTGCTCCCATGTAAAAAAAAATTGGGTCTTTCTAATGTTGTTCTTCTCGTGGTTAAACCAATATTACCCCAAAAGCAGAAGACTGAGAAACCCAGGAAAGTCCCAGGGTAAATAGTGTGCAAGCAGACAGCAAAAGGAACGTGCTAAATGGCAAAAGGTAAACCTCAGAAACATTGCAGTTGGGATTGAAGTAAGTGGTGGTTGGTTATGCTTAGCTTTTCTTACAGCCAAGATTTGAGCACTTCATCTAAATAGCTTGCACCTTGCAAAATTGGTTTCCAGAAAAAGTGCACTGAAAAAATAAAACCGTATTTTTTTTAATGTATGGAAAAACAGATACATGTCGATGTGTGGATCTACAGGACACCAAATGAAAGAAAAGTGGAGAAATACTATCCTCCAGATGTTATATTAGGTAATAGAAGAAAATTATTTTGCTTTCCACACAGAAATTTGATAACATGTAAACGCAGCCTATGACTAAGATATTTAAAAACATGGATTCAGAAATCAGAAAAGTATCATTTTTATATTGTCCACAGATGGCCACTGAAATATTTTCATCAACCTATTTTGTCAGGTCATTAAAGCCCATCTTAAACCTATAATTAACCAGGAAGTTATCTCATTCTGCAGTCTGTTAGGCGACAGAAACCATCAAATGCTCAGCTATCAGGCGAACGGTTGGCAGTTTGTAATCCACTCATAGCCACCTCAGAAGAAAGGCCTTGTGATCTACAGCCATTGAAAAAGCCTTGCGATCACAGCCATTGAAAGGGCCTTGCGGTCACAGCCATTGAAAGGGCCTTGCGGTCACAGCCATTGAAAGGGCCTTGCGGTCACAGCCATTGAAAGGGCCTTGCGGTCACAGCCATTGAAAGGGCCTTGCGATCGCAGCCATTGAAAAGGCTTTGCGATCACAGCCATTGAAAAGTCTGTGGAGCACAGTTCTACACTGTGAAACACCTGGGGGCGCCGTGAGTAAGAACTGACTCAATGCCAACTGGATTGGGGTTTTGTTCGTTGCTATTGTTGTTTTGACAATCTGTTGAATTAAATGAAAACATTGAAAGATCTTAACTCCCTATTTGGTATCAAATATATCCCCTACCTTTGTCCTCTGAGCATTTGATTATGGAAAGCCTCCATTTACCTAGAGCCAGAGAGTTCAAATCCCATTGGAACCAGCTAGTTTTCTCACTCCCACACTCTTCTAGCAAATGCCATGTAGTGGAGAGTTGGGGTTTGACAGGCTGTTTAACAGCTAAGGACTGATGGGTCAAGCAGAGCCACTCTGAGTGATGGGGAATAAGGGGTTTAGATCGTACACACATGTGGGAGCTGGTAGAGAAATGTATGGAGGTTGCTGCCTTTGTCTCTGGTAGTGGATCTGCAGTCCCTATATGTCAGCAGGGCCAGCAATCAGGCTAACAAGCTGGACACAAAGTAATGGAGACCAAAGACAAACCGGATCCCACATTTGGCTCTCACAGCCTCCAACCTCTACAATGCAGCTGACACTCAGAAGAAGCTGGCACCCTTTGCCACCAAGCCAAACAAGGCTCCTGGCCTAGACTTAAGAGCCTAAAGGAGGGGATCTACTGGGAACTGGAGAAGCTGTGCGTCCAGCTGCTTCATCACCAAACGAGGGGAGGCCCGCAGATCAGCAGCTGCATTACAGTTTTCACAGCAGCCCTCTGAGCATGTGACTGCTGCTTCATGCACGCCTTCCAAGCCTCACACAAAGTTCTTATGTGTCCAACCCTAACCTGTGGGGCTCAGAAGGAAGGGGAATCTGGGCACACAGCCTCTACTTACCTAGCCGGCCATAGCATGAAACCTCCACAGGGCAGTAGGCTGATTCCCTCCTCTGCCACGATCTAGCTGGATGAACTTGGTAGAATATTCGATCTTCATCCAGAAGGGTAATGTTTATTAAATCACTGTAAAGGTAAATGTGCCAAGTGCTCAGTATATGTAATTGAACTCAATAATCCAAGTTCCTGCTCTCACGGAGCTTACATTCTCGCTGATAACAATATATTCTTTGACTTTTTGTTTTTTGAATTAAATGAGATGGTGAAAAGAACCTAGCACATAGAAGAGGCTCAATGTATGTCACTTACCACGTGTGCATGCTCATGACAAGTTCATTTTTGGAGTAACATGACTTTTAATGCATCTAATAAGTGGGCTTTCCTTCAGAATTTCCTGGAGTGGAACTTGGAGAAACTACCAGCAGGGGCCACCAACTCAAGAGTGGGTTCCCAGTGCCAACTGCAGTCTTCATCAGCTCTTTTAAGGAGTTCCAAACAATGCTTCATTACTATGGACAACCTAGAAAACCTTTAGATTCATACTCAGAGAAGAAACTGCTTGGGAAAAGGAAAGGAGGATGAGACCTGACAATCAGAAACCTTTAGATAGGGAAGGTTCTCACTCTCAAACTGGCCACTTTGGTGTGGTTGGTGACACTGCCATGGCCACCATAATATTAGATAGTTAGCTCAGAGAGAAAAACGGTCTCAAGCCAGGTCTGGCAGAACTCAGAACGGAACTTCAAGGAGAGCATAGCAAATGCCCCACACCCCAACCACTTACCTCATTGGAAGTCTTGGTAGTACCATAATTTCCAGCTGGGTATCAACCACGTCTGCCTCCCTTCCGCTTTCTCTGACATTGCTGGTGGCAGACTGGTGGTTGGATGTTGTAGCTGGCATCTATGCAGTGGTTTTCAACATTTTGTAGCCCCAAAGCTTAGCTGTCCTCTCTGCGTGGAACAGACATGATTTATAACCTGTAGTCAAAGTACTTTCTCAGCTAGGGAGTATTCTGAACATGGAAGGTCTCTCTCAATAACATGTCTGATCTGATCCTATGTTCTTGCATGAGTGTACCCCAACATCCATATCCACTTCTGGACTACAAGAGTTGCTAAGAAATGCCTTGTTATTAAGAAATGACCTTGGGTCGCCTACCTGTTGAAACAATACCTTTCTGGTATCAATTACCTGGCCACAAAGGCAAGCTCTTGTCCTGCTCTTAAGAGGCTCTGATCCTGTCATTTGAGCAATCACGTCTGCAGATAGTCATTCTCACTTTCTCTCTCTATCTCTATTGCTCTCATGTTGTCATGTTGAAACTCCTCATGTGGCTATTAGTTTTTTTTTTATGTATAGTCATATTTATAAATTCAGATCATTATGGGAGCTAATTATACTCTGGAAATGATACAATATTTAGATGCCAGGAAGAAATCATTATTCTTCAAAATAGATGCCTGCTAGCTTTCTCAAGAACTCATTTTACGGACTCCAGTTAAAACAAATGAATAGATGTTCCGCTTTTTGCTTCCTCTTTTGAGCAATTTTATGATTTAAAAAAAAAGACACTTTACCACAATGGAAAATACCTCATTTTTCCATTAAAATGTACTTTTTTTTATTTTTTAACAACTATCACATCTACTTCCTTGTCCGTTAGGTTAAAAGGAGCCATTCCTAGGAGACCAAGCCAAGGCCTCAATAAAACCCACTAACCCATTGTTGTCCAGTCAGTTCCAACTCATAGCAACCCTATAGAGTATCCAAGGCTGTAAATCTCTACAGCAGCAGACTGCCACATCTTTCTCCCATGGAGTGACGGGTGGTTTTGAACCACTGACCTTTCAGTTAGCAGTCAATTGCTTTAATCAGTGTGCCACAAGGGCTCTTCAATAAGAAAATGAAAACTGAGGTGGTTGCCAGGTAAGTCTGTTAACTATGCTACGATGACCATGCCAGTGCTAATAACAGCACCAAAACAGCCAAGTGAGAAGAAACCATGCTACTGACTGATAGGTTGGTCTACTCTGTACCAAGTGAGAGGCCAGGCTGATTTTCCCTGCAACCATAGGCACTGGCGCACTCTGCCCTTTTCACAGCCAGTGGACTCAGACTTGGAATGTTCTTGGTGCATATATCACTTCGTGTCATCAAAAAAGAGTCCACATGGCCTCAACACCCAGTTGAAACTTGGTTGAAAAACTGAAAACAGAATTACTGGTAAAATTGAGACTAGTGTTCAATTGGTTGAATTCTAAACCTTTGTATAAACTCAGTGCCTTCTGTCTTATCTAGTTAAATGCAGACTTCTCCCCAAGTAGATAGTGCAAAAACAAATGAACAACTCAACCAAATATAAAAAAGAAAAAACCAAACCCATTGCCATCAAGTCAATTCTGACTCATAGCAACCCTGTTGAAGAGAGTAGCATTGGCCCACAGGGTTTCCAAGGGGTGCCTGGTAGATTCTAACCGCCAACCTTTTGGTTAGCAGCCAAGCTCTTAACCACTGCACCACCGGGGTTTCCTCAACCAAATATACTGATGTTTAAAATAATGTAAATGACAGTTTGAAGGCTGGACCAAATAATTTTTGCTCTTCAACACAATTTCTTTTTTTGCACAGGCATAGTTAGGAAGTCACAACATAGTCAAAAAGAAAATGAGGATGCTATGGATTATTCAGGATTTGGCTTCTCACATTAATTTCACCCTGAGAAATTAAGAGATTTTCTTCTCAAAAATAAAATTCCTGCTCCATAGACACATCCAAACTCCCTGAGGGACCAAATTGCTGGGTTGAAGGCTCTGGGGACCGTGGTCTCAGGGAACATCCAGCTCAATTGTCATAACATAGCTCATAAAGAAAATGTTCTACGTTCTACTTTGGTAAATAGCGTCTGGGGTCTTAAAAGCCTGTGAGCAGTCATCTAGAATACTCCATTGGTCCCACCCCTTTGGAAGCAAGGAATAATGAAGAAAACCAAAGATATAACGGAAAGATTAGCCCAAAGGACTAATGGGCCACATCTACCATGGCCTCCACCAGGCTGAGTTCAGTACAACTAGGTGGAGCCCAGTTACCACCATGGACTGCCCTGACAGGGATCACAATAGAGGGTCCCAGACAGCTGGAGAAAAATGTAGAACAAAATTCTAACTCAAAAAGAAAGACCAGACTTGCTGGCCTGACAGAGACTGGAGAAACCCTGAGAATATGGTCCCTGGACACATTTTCATCTCAGTAGTGAAGTCACTCCTGAGTTTCACCCTTCATCCAAAGATCAGACAGGCCCATAAAACAAAATGAGACTAAAGGGGCACACCAGCCCAGGGGCAAGACTAGAAGACAGGAGGAAACAGGAAAGCTGGTAATAGGGAACCCAAGGTTGAGAAGAGAGAGTGTTGACATGTCGTGGGGTTGTTAACCAATGTCATAAAACAATATGTATACTAACTGTTTAATGAGAAACTACTTTGTTCTGTAAGCCTTCATCTAAAGTACAATTAAAAAAAAAGAGAGAAAATAATAAGATTCATCCCATTTTTCTATCTCTCTAGAAGATTTTTTTTTTTTAATTCAGAGATTTCAGAAAAAGAAGTCCAAAAGCTCCCAACTATTACTACACACAGGCACACGCATCATAAAAACATTCAGGCAGCGTTTCTCACAAGGTGAAAAGAAATTCATTAAATCTTACTGTCTCCTCTTCGGGACTGTGCTACTCGGTGGAAGCATCTACCTTGGACAAGAAACACTAAAGATGAGGAGAAGAAGCAAGAGGTCAGGATAATCTTTGTGCCGAATGATAACTTAAATCCTGAGCAACCTGGATTTGGCTGACATTCATTCTTGTTTTACATTCCTTTCTTGCCCCTCCCACGTGAATGTCATTGCATGAGATTGTGGTGCTAAAACAGAAATAGAATAAAATCCTGCTATTGCAAAAAAAAAAAAAAAAAAATTGGCAAAACCAGTGGTGAAATCACCTTCCCTGAAACATAACAACTACACACAGTAAAAGCGCAATACCTCTCGGTGTGCACATAAGGGAGCGCCAGCCCTGTCCCTCAGAGGCAGCACTGTAAAGGGACTCTGCTGTATTTAGTGAACCAGCAGTCCGCCCGGCGATTCTTATCTTGCCAGCAGTGTAGTGTGCTAACATCCATGGCCCAGTAAACTGCTGTGTGGTGTCGTAAAAGTATTACAGGCACATGAGGGAAAGTTGTTATAAGCGCCTGCATTTCCCTCTGTTGTCGGATCACTACAGTATCATTTTTCACATCCCTATAATTGCTATTGTTTAATTCCTCCATGGTGTTTGCCTTTGACTTGGGGAAAATCAGCCCATCACAGGGGAGAAGGGGCAGCAAAAAAAAAAACAGAGTTGTGATTTTTAGCCCCACGCATCGTAAGCACTGGAGCCAAGCCTCGTCAATGCCACCCGGTTGCTGGCATACTGCCTCATCGATAGCAATGCTTATGACCTAATTACAAGTCTCCAACTACAAATGAACTACTTCCCACGTGGAACATGAGGTTAACAGGCAGTGCTGCTGAGCCAGCCTTCAGTGAGGCTCACGTGGTTGGAGTTTCCAAGTCCAAAAGGGCGTTCACTGCTTACCTCCAGTTATAAGGTTCCACAGCCCCAAACCGTCTGCTGGCAAAGCCAGGTTTCTTCCAGTGAGCACCATATCGTTTCTCCTGAGTCAGGCACTAAGGAGTATCTGAGACAGTGTGAGGCACCCGCAGATTTCCAAGCCAACCTTTAAAGCATTTGTGAAGGTGAAAAGGCATGGGTATAGCGTACATTTTCCATCTCAGTGATGTGTGTCTTCTGAGGTGATAGCCAGGTTGCTCCAGGAGGAGAGGCCACTGGGGTTCAGGCACTGATCTCTTCTTGCTCTGGATGCTCAGCCCTGAGACTTATGAAATAACTACATGTCCCCATTCTTTGTGTGTGGC
The DNA here is from genome assembly GCF_024166365.1 of Elephas maximus indicus. Lineage (NCBI taxonomy): Eukaryota > Metazoa > Chordata > Mammalia > Proboscidea > Elephantidae > Elephas > Elephas maximus. The sequence continues at coordinate 10,664,409 of NC_064842.1, read as the reverse complement.
CCCCTGAGGAGCTGGCTTCAAAGAATTGCTACAATTAGAAGTGAAATGGCACCACGATTCAGGATGAGGAATAGAGAGAAGACAAGCCATTTTCACTTGTTTTTTAAAGAAAATTTCAGTTAAATGCTTCCAATATCGGACCCAAAAACCAAACCCACTGCCGTCAAGTCGATTCCAGCTCATAGCGACCCTGTTGGACAGCAAACAGAAATGAGGCCCTTTTGGAGACAGGTAAGAGTCAAATGATCAAGGACCTTCCTTGGGGGAAAGCTCTGTCTTTCATGGGCCCTATACAAGCCCATGAGGGACAAACAATTCAGTTAAAATGAAACTCATTTGCTGACATCATTACTATGAAGAGACAAACAAAAGGTATGGCTCTTAGAATATTTTGTGTTTTAATTGCTTAGGATGATGCCGTTGGGCACACACTGGCATCCAAAACATCTTAAGAGAAAAGGGAATGGTGCCTGAGGCAAGTTTATTAAGTCCAGAAAACAGGACCTGGAGGATATCTGGGGACGAGGACATATAGACCCCACAGAGCACATGCTGACACTTTTCGTAGGATCCAACTACAAAGCCTCATTTTCCATCCTGTGAATAGCTTTTTTCAAGTTTTATTTCCCCCAAATTAAATTCTATTTCCTTCCAAAACTGCTTCTCTTCTCAGTTCGGCAAATCTTGTCTTAGCCCCATTTAAGGACACAAAAACAATTTCTCCAGGAGAAATGGATTTATGTAAAAGATACTTCTTCCATATTTGGCATAGATGGTTCCACTTCATTCATTCATTCATTCAGCAAGGAAGCACTATGTGCCAAGCAGTGTGTTCAGTACAAGACTGAGGCACCTTCAATGGCCTCCTTTTCTGGTATTTGGGAGCTTTATATTAAATCAGCACGTCTGTGTGCTTTACTTGAGTACTTTGCTTTTCAAAAACTTTATTATTTTTATTTGTATTTACAAAAGGAGTACATGCTGTGTAAGAAGTCAAAAATACAGAAGTATGTGAAGAAAAAGCCAATTCTACCTCGTTAAATAACTCAGGAAACCCTGGTGGCATAGTGGTTAAGAGTTATGGCTGCTAACCAAAAGGTCAGCGGTTTGAATCCACCAGGTGCTCCTTGGAAACTCAATGGGGCAGTTCTGTTCTGTCCTGTAGGGTGGCTATGAGTCAGAATCGACTCGACAGCAACAGGTTTTTTTTTTTTTTTTTTAAGATAACTCATGTCAACAATTTAATGTGTATCCCTTTATTCTTCTCTCTGTGCTCATTCAAACATGTTCGTAGAGATAAATTGCCTTTATGTTAGTGAGCTCATTCTACAAACATTACTGTGTAACTTGCTTGTCTTTTTTTTTTTTTCTCCACAACAACGTATTATGAACGCACTGAATATGCTGGCTTCCCAAATCTGGAAAAGCCAGTTGAATTCTAGACAGCTTTAGATTATCCATGTTTGCTTACGGACAGATGGAAACCTACTGTATAAGGTAAGGAAGCACCAAGTGTCTCCTTTGTATAAAATGCTTCTGCTGGAGCTCCTGGGGCTCTCTATAAACTGTCCACATTTCTGAAGGTTATTTTAAAAAAGGCTAGTGTCCCCAGGAAAATGGGATCATAGCCACAATGATCATCCGTGAGCATCAGGCTAAACCAACTAACTGGCTACCAGTCCGTAGCTGCGCCCAGGGGGAACGTGGGACTGATTCCTGAGTGCTGACAGGAAGACCATTGGCCTATGGGGATGGGAGATGGTGTGAGCCCTTTCTGAGAAGGAAGAGGGTCTCTGAAAGAAAGAGGTAAAGAAAGGAGGAATTTAAAGGTTCTAGAGGTGCTTCCTTCTGGTTATGCTACTCTGTGAAAAAAAAAAAAAAAAGACAGTTGCCTTAGTCATCTAGTGCTGCTATAACAGAAATAAAACAAGTGGATGGCTTTAACAAACAGAAATGTATTCTCTCACAGTCTAGGAGGCTAGAAGTCCAAATTCAGGGTGCCAGCTCTGAGGAAAAGCTTTCTTTCTCTGTCAGCTCTGGGGGAATATCCTTCATCAATCTTCCTCTGTTCTAGGGGCTTCTTGGGACACGTTCTCCTTCTGGTTCTTCATTCTTGGTGGCATGAGGTCCTTCTGTCTCTCAGCTCAATTCTCTCTTTTATATCTCAAAAGTGATGGACTCAAGACACAACCCAATCTTGTAGATTGAGTCCTATCTCATTAATATAACTGCCTCTAATCCTGCCTCATTAACATCATAGAGGTAGGATTTACAACACATAGGAAAATCACATCAGATGACAAAATGGTGGACAACCACACAATTCTGGGAATCATGGCCTAGCCAAGTTGACACACATTTTGGGGGGACACAATTCAATCCATGACAGCCATTATTGTATTTTTTGAAAAAAAAAAATAAGTTTGAATCCAGGCTTTGCTTCAGATAACAGTATTGCATCAATAAAACCTGGGTGGCACAAAAGATTTGCTCTCTGCTACTAAACTAAAGGTTGGTGGCTCAAACCAACCCACTGACAACCTGCTTCTATAAAAATTACAGACTAGAAAATTCTATGGAGCAGTTCTACTCTGTAACACATGGGGTAGGCACGAGTCAGAACTGACTCAATAGCATTTTTTTTTTTTTTTTGGTTTATTGAATAAATGTTAATTTTCCCAAATCAGATAACTATATCAAGGTTATTTAAGATAATATCCTTGTTCCTAGCAAATATACACAAAATTACTTAGGAAAAGAGTAATGATTTCAACTTACTCTCAAGTGGCTTAGAAAGGAAGGAAGGAAGGAAAGCAGCAAAGAAGGAGAAAGGAAAAGAAGTGTTTCTTAAAGTAAGCAAATTTTTATTTGCTTCAGTGCTTGATCCAAATTCAGTTCTTTCATTGTCACCATCAGAGAGAAAGGAGGAAGAGAGAGCTTACCTCAAGAACAATAAAACATTACTCCTTAAAAATCTTCAAAATTTTTGCAGAAAATAAAACCACTTTCTTCATTCAAGATGTTATTTTATGTACGGTAAAGTGTTCTAAAAGGTTTTAGGAGTTTTGTAGATTGTTTTAAACAAGTACTGCCACCCTGTACATATACTGGTCTCTCCCAGAAATTTGACTAACAGGATTCTAGCGTGTCGTCAGCTCAACTGAACAGAACGTAGAGACAATCTAATCCAATTCTTTGCTTGCTGAAAGTGAAGACTACTTGAAGCACTTACTGATGAAGATCAAAGGCTAAAACCTTCAGTATGAATTATACCTCAACGTAAAAAAACATAAAACCTCACAACTGGACCAATATAAACAGGGAAAAGACTGAAGTTGTAAAGGATTTCATTTTACTTGGATCTACAATCAATGCCCATGGAAGCAGCAGCCAAGAAATCAAACCATGTATTGCACTGGGCAAGTGTGCTGCAAAAGACCTCTTTAAAGTGTTAAAAAGCAAAGATGTCACTTTCAGGGCTAATGTGAGCCTGACTCAAGCCATGGTATTTTCAATCACCTCATATGTATGTGAAAGGTGAGCAATGACTAAGGAAGACCAAAGGAGAATTTATGCCTTGGAATGATGGTGTTGGTGAAGAATATTTAATATACCATGGACTGCCAGAAGAATGAACAAACCTGTCTTGGGAGAAATACAGCCAGAATGCTCCTTAACAGCAAGGATGGCAAGACTTCATCTCACAAACTTTGTACATGTTATTGCAGGGACCAGTCCCTGGAGAAGGATATCATGCTTGGTAAAGTAGAGCAAAAAAGAAGAAGACCTTCAACAAAATGGGTTGACACAGTGGTTGCAACAATGGGGTCAAACTTAGGAACGATTGTGAGGATGGCACAGGACCAGTCAGCACTTCATTCTATTGTTCATAGTGTTGCTGTGTGTCGGAACCAACTCAACAGCACCTAACAACAACAATCCAATTCCATCATCGTTCATTATTAAATGAGAAGACACAGAAGGAAGAAACTTCTAACAAAATTTCAGAATAGTTTCCGGCTATTTCTATTTAGGTTTGATTTCCTTTCAAATAGCTCTTTTGTGGGCCAAATTCCCATTTTGAGCAACGTACGAAGCATGCTTTTATTAACTGTGTATTTTTAATGGGGGAAATAAAATCCTGGTATACGTGATTGAACTATGAAGCACGTCCCTCATGTGCATTACTCTTGGCCATATAGACCTGTCTAATCTTTGGCTGAAGGATGAACCTCAGGAGTGACTTCAGTACTGAGTTAAAAGGGTGTTCGGGGGCCATACTCTCTCAGGGTTTCTCCAGTCTCTGTCAGACCAGCAAGCCTGGTCTTTGTGTGTTTGTGTGTGTGTGCGTGTGAATTTGAATTTTGTTGTGTATTTTTCTCTAGCTCTGTCCAAGGCCCTCTATTGTGATCCCTGCCAGAGCAGTCAATGGTGGTAACCGGGCACCACCTAGTTGTCCTGGGCTCAGTCTGGTAGAGGTTATGGTAGTTGTAGTCCATTAGTCCTGTGGACTAATCTTTCCCTTGCATCTTTGGTCTTCATTATTCTCCATTGCTCCAGCTTATTTTATGTAGAGGAATGTCCAGAGTTCTTAGTTGTACTTAGTAGGAGGAGTAGGGGAAAGAATGTCTACTCCCTCATCCCCAAAGCAGAAATCTAGATTAGGGTTTTTTGTTTGTTTTTTTAAGTAATGAATATTGGATCAACAGAATTTATCCATTGTGGTAAAGTCACTTAACATCTGGGTCTTTTAAGCTGTGTCAAAATGGTACCAAAACATGCAGCTAGTTACATTTTAAAACATAGGTAAACTTTAACAATATATTCTTGTGTGAAAAAGTCACAAAAATAGAAATTATATCATGATTCCAATTGTGTAAAAATTCTAGATAGATCAATAGAAGAAATAAACCCAAAATTGTTGACCGAATGAGTGGTGGTGGACAGTTATAATTTTTTTAAGTTATGCCTTTCTATATTTTCAAAGCAATCTAAATTATTAAGTATTACTTTTGTAATTAGAAAAAGACATATATTTTAAATCTATGATTCAACTATTTATCCACAAGGTACCAAATGACTAGCTTAATTATATTTGTACTGTATTGAATGAGTAAATCAGATCATTAGTAATTGCTAATAAAATAGTTTTTCCATTTATAAAGAAACACTTGTTTACAATATTTTTAGAACTCATCTGTTGGCATTTTTCTTAAATTTAAAATAGCAAAGACAACCATATATACAAGATTCAAATACAAAAACCAATGACTTTCTTATTTAACTGCATCCAATTAAAAGAATTAATGGAAAAATATAATACGCAGTATCAACAAAAGCTAAAAAAAAAATTAAAACCAAGAAACTATTGTTATCGAGTTGATCGTGACTCATAACAACCCTACAGAACAGAGTAGAACTGGCCCATAGGATTTCCAAGGCTGTAAATCTTTATAGAAGCAGACTGCCACATCTTCCTTCCTCAAAGCAGCTGGTAGGCTCGAACCCCCGACCTTTCAGTTAGCAGCCTAGTGCTTAATCACTACACCACCAAGGTTCCTACTTAAGACAAAACAAAAGAAGAAACATGTGTAATATATAAAGATATATATGTAATATATAAAGAAAACCGTAAAACTTCACTGAAGTAAATATAAAAAGATATAAATAAATGAAGATATATACCTCAGTATGTTAAAGATGGCAATTGTCTCCATATTAATCTATAAATTCTTAGTGTTTCAATAAAAACCTTGAGCATTTTTGTGAGGGTAAAGCTATCAAGTTACTTCCAAGCTTCTTCTGGAAAAAAAAACTATGAATATAGGCAGCACAGTTTTTACAAAAAATAATGAGGGAGTACTTAGTCTACCGTAAACCAAAAGGTACACTAAAGGTACTATAAAATTAATTTATAAGGCCATGTTAGAATAAAAAATAATTCAGTGAGCCAAATACTCTATAAAACAAAAATATAAAAATTTAATATTTTATAAAAGCAACTTTTCAAGTCAGGGGAAAATATAGGTTATTCAACAGCTTATTCTGCTTGGATCAATGATCAGTGCCATGGAAGCAGCGGTGAAGAGATCAAAGGACATACTGCATTGGAAAACTTGCAGCTAATGACCACTTTAAAGGGTTAGAAAGCAAAGACGTCGCTTTGATGACTAAAGTGCGCCTGACCCCAGCCGTGGTCTTTTCAGTTACCTCACATGCATGTGAAAGCTGGACGATGGAAAAGGAAGACCGGAAAGAATTGATGCATTTGAATTACGGTGTTGGTGAAGAATATCGACTGTACCATGGGCTGCCGGAAGCACTAACAACAAAGCAGACTTGGAGCAAGCACCACAATCCTCAGAAGCAAGGACAGAGAGGCTTTGTCTTGCTTGCTTTGGACACACCATCAGGAAAGACCAATTGATAGAAAACGTGACCGTATTCGGTAAAGGAGAGGATAAGTGAAAACGAGGGAAACCCTCCATACGATGAAATGACACAATGGTTGCAACAATGGACTGAAACATACCAACCACCGTGAGACTGGTGCAGGGCTGGGCAACGTTTCCTTTTTTATACAAAAAGTTACCACAAGTCAGAGCAGACTAGACAGCGAGGAACAACATCAAAAATAATATTGGAATAATTGGCTAATCATTTGAGAAAAATACAATATTACAACCTGCCTCAAGCCAGATTCATAAGTCAGTTCCAGGTGTATTTAAGGTCTAAGTGTTTTAAAAACAATACTTTTACAAGGAAAAGTGGGAGATATTTTTATATTCTTGGAGTAAGGATGGCTTTTAAAGCATGACCCGAAACTGAGTAGTTATAAAGGCAATTATTGATATAATTGATTTCATAAATATTTAAAGGTTCTATATGTTACTGGGTTTATATGTTGAAAGGAAACCCTGGTGGTGTAGTGGCTAAGGGCTACAGCTGCTAACCAAGAGGTCAGCAGTACAAATCCGCCAGCCGCTTCTTGGAAACTCTTTGGGGCAGTTCTACTCTGTCCTAGGGTCGCTATGAGTTGTAATCGACTCGATGGCAGTGGGTTTGGTTTTTTATATGTTGAAAAACTCCATAAAAGTTAAAGAAAAAAAAAAAAAAAGAAAGAAACCAGAAGGAAATATTTTTAACACAAATAATAAACTAAGTTTAATATTTATCATATATGAAAAGCCCCTGCCATTAGAGGCCCTTGACGCTTCAGTCAATTCACAGAAGCCTGACAGATGCTGTGTGCTCCAGAAAAGGGATCTGACAACTCCAACAGGGTGGGGAAGGTCACAGAAGTCCTGAAATTCTTGGCGAGGCCAACTGATCTAATAGCTTCTTTATAGAGGATGCTTTTATTTTCGATCCTATATCCCAGAAATTTGATTTTCTTGGAAAAGAAAATATGAATGTGGATGAACCTACCCTTTTCATGCTCTCTCTCTTTCCTGCCCCTAACCCCTTGTTTCACACTCTCCCTATTTTTTTTCTCCAGGCATTTTTTTCTCTGGGTGGGCCTTTCTCTTCCTCCATTCCCCTCACCTCACATTCTTTCTCTCTGGCGCTCTCTTCACTCCCATAAGTGATTTTCTCTATTCAAGTCCCCGTAGTTGACTGAATCACTCACTGCATGGCAACTCTAATCCAGGCATCAAGATGGCCAAAATAAACGGGCAACGTGACAGTTAGCCTAATTTTTCAAGCTTCTTAAGGATCAAGGAAGGACAACTGTAAAAATCCATCTGTTATTTTTAAATGACTGCTTTCCAATAATCCCCAAAGAGGATAACAAATCCACAGTGTTTCTGACAACTAAGTTTATTGTCTGCTTGGATATAGTTTTGCCCCTTACAACACTTTGAATCTATTCCTCTCTCTCCTTTCCCACTTGGCCAATATACTGGAAAATGAAGATTTTTTTCAAAGACTTTGTTCTGGTCATCTCAAACTAGAAACAGAGTACAAGGGGTTAAGAAGTGAATTTCATCCTTAATCACAATCATCTCCACCAAACATTCCCTCTGATTACTCTCAGTTTGAATATAAAGCGAAATGTAGGGTCTGCCGAGGGAGGAACTGTGGAACCACACAAACTATGAAATCTTAGGTAGATCACCTGGCCTCTTTGTTTCAGTTAGTTCCGGTTCTGGGTAGTTATCATGGCCATTTGCAGATATTCCTCTTCTTCTCTCTTCCCTTTCACATGCCAGGGTTTCCCTTCCCTGCTGCTCCCTTCCAAGGATGCATAGGTATGTGACTTGCTTTAGCCAATAAAATGTGAGCAGAAATGCCATGCACCACTTCCAGGTAAAAATTTTAAAAATTAGTATTCCAGATTCCCTTTTTTTTGCCAGTGATCATGAAAACGTATTTTAAGATGGAGCCTCTGTCAGCCTGGGTCCCTGTGTGACTTCAAAGAGCACAGCCCCTCCTGCCACCCCATGTTTGACATACTAGCATACATATTAAGTCACTGAGACTTGAGGGTTGTTTGTTACTACATCATAACCTAACTCATCCTGACTGATATATTTCTTACCTACAAAATGGGGATGATGATAATTAAACCTAGCTCACTGCGTTGCTCTGAAGAGAAAAATGAAATAATTCATGCAGTGCACTTGCAACAATGTCTGGCCCATAAACTGTTGGTTGTCACTGCTTCTCTGAGACACCTCAGGTAAATTGAACAGATTGCTAGATTACTAATCGTGGCAAAAGACTGCTTTAAAATCTTAAAAAGCAACTACGTCATTTTGGTGACATAAGCCATGATTTCTTCAATCATCTCATATGCATGCAAAAGGCGGACAAGGAAAAAGAAAGACCAAAAAAGAATTGACATGTTCAAATTGTGATGTTGGTGAAGAATACTGAATATACGATGAAATGCCAGAACAAACAAATCAGTAGTGAAGGAAATACAGTCAGAATACTCCTTACTTTGGACATGTCATCAGGAGGGACAAATCACTGCAGAAGGACATCATACTTGACAAAGTAGAGGGTCAGCAAAAAAGAGGGAGACTCTCAATAAGATGGACTGACACAGTGGCTGCAAGAATGGGCTTAAACATAGCAACAATTGTGAAGTTGAAGCAGGACCCAGCAGTGTTTTGTTCTGTTGTACGTAGGGTTGCTATGAGTAAGAACCAACTCAATGCCACCTAACAACAACAGCAACAATGGCCTCGTCTTACACCTAACTTTGAACTGAAGCAACAAAGGTCTAAGGAAAGTGTGCCTACCTTCCCCACCTTCGTCTCCTCCTCATTGGAAAACAATTCCTACTTGATGTTCTTGCCTCTGACCTGCCTACGTAGCCCACCTCCGTAATTGAAATGCCTTTCCTCCACCTTTTCACCTGTACTATGAGGTCAGAATTGTTATTATTCCTCTGAAAGGTTAAATAAGTTGTCAAAAATCAAGCAGCTAGTAGGTGGCTGACCTCTTCATGTATGAAGCAAGCTGGCCTTCCAAGAACAAATCTGCCCTGACTCACTGGCAGACGTGCTGTGGACTGTCTGCCTATGAAATAAATATACCAGCCCTCTTGTGGTCTTAGGAATATCTGTAGACACCCAACTTGTATCCTTGGAAGTTTCTACTTTGGCAATGGACTTTGATGTCCTGAGACTCATTAAGGGTTGGCGTAGATGGTCAAATACAGTTGAGACATGACCATAGCTCCATTCATTTCTAATGAAAGTGTTTCTTGAAATCATTAGCAAACGTCCCTGTGATGAAATTCCCAAGGATGCTTTTGCAGGCTTTTCATTTCCTTGAACACAGCACTTGCTTCCCTGAGAATAAAGGAGTGGGATGATTGAGTTCCCTTAGGGAATCTCACAAGATGACTTTCTCTGTACGTTGTTTCACGGTACTCTGCAGATGAGTCTCCTGGGCATGCCTATACTTCCTTTTAAAGCAGGAAATGCTCATTTCTTGGGTAATAAATCTGCATATGATATTAAAATTAGTTCCTTTGGGACTGACTAGGGGGTGCTGACTTGGGAGCACCTTTCAGCTAAGTACTTGGCTTGCTGTAAGCAGTCCCTGGGCTGAGGTAGCTGCAATAGAGTCAAAAGATTCCTTGCTGATGGAGAAATGGAGTCCCAGAAGAGCTCATTGAGTTGTGAGTCATTGTTTGGGTCTAGGCCAGGGAAAATTTTGTCACCCCTGATCCTGATACGTCTCCTAATCCTTGGCTTCAAGGGTCTGCTGGACCAAGGCATAGCCAGAGTACTGGGAACTGCCCTCAGAACCCACAGATCCTGACTGGGTGTCAAGTAGAGAGCTCAGGTACCATGTACCTTCTGTAACTTTTTGAAGAAAAATAAACTTATTTTTTTCTAAACAATGACTGATTGGGGAAAGTTTGAAATGCCAGTGAGGGAAAAAAAAAAAATGGAGATAAATACACATTAAATGGACAGCAACAACAACAAAACCAAAAACTGCTATCACTAGGATTGAATCATTTATTGAATAATTTATTTTATAAAGATCACAAAGCTGGTACCTATGAGGCTGAGGTTAAGATGCCCCAAGTGTCCAACTTTTCCAAACTGCTGTCCCACTCCATCATCTCTAACATCAGCTACTCCTCCTCCCCTCAGTGCTCTCCTTCCCATTTTTAGGTTCTGTAATTCACTGCAGTGTCTCACAGAACTCACAAACCATATCTCAAGGAAATGGCTCACATGGTTGAGGATGCTGGCAAGAAGGCTAGAGGCTTCTCCTGATCCACATAGATGTAGGGGCTGACGAATCCAAACCAGCAGGTCAAATGCCAGACTGCTGGCTCACAAGGCTGTGGAAGCTGGCAAATCAGGTCAGACAATAGGCTGCTAGCTCAAAGGGCTGCAGAAGTTGGTGAATCCCAGAATCAGTGGGTCAGATGGTAGGCTGCTGACTCAACTTTCAAGAACCAGAGGTCAGATGATCACTAACTGGATGCAGGATCCAGAGTAAGAGAGAGAGATCTTCTCCAGAGGATCCACATCCATTATATGCAGACCATACCCTCAAGGAAAGTCCCCCTACTTGAGAAAGCAGTGACTTGAGTCACACCCTTTAGTAAGGATAGTGACTGGGGTAAGGTTGGTGACTTGAGTCACATCCTCTAGTAAGGTGGTGACTCAAGATACATCCTTAATCCTATCTCATTAACACAATCACAGGCAAAGAGGCTAGGATTTGCAGCACATCACAAAATGGATGATAATTATATAACATCACAAAATGTAGACCAACCATACAATACTGGGAATGATGGCGTAGCCAAGTTTATACAAAACCCCAACCATCACAGGTTCCGTATACCTTATTTGCATAGTCCCACTCAATTATTGTGTATGAGTCACAAAAGTATGGCTGGAAGGGCTACATTAAGTAATTCATTGTATCACACATTATTAAAACTTACAGTACCATTTACTCAGTACTTACCAGTTGGTAGAACCTACAGGATTTTGTAACAGATACTGTACATGCATTTTTTTTCTTTACACCCTCAAGCTTAACTATGAAGTGGTGTAGTCTCAGTTTAAAGATAAGAAAACTAGAGCTCCTAAATTATTTGTCCAAGTTTACACAGTTGATGTCTGAACCAAGATTGAAATTTGGGTGTCTGGCTCGAAGGCCTAGGCTCCATTTGCCTCTCATAAAATGTCAGTCTTCCTCCCACTATCCCCTACTTATTTTCCATTTTATCTAAGTGCAAAAGAACAATCTTATTGAAAATAGATCATCTCTGTCTGGGATTTCCTCACAGCATGGGGCTCTTCAAAGCTCTTGTTCTAAGAAAGCACCAGCATCTGGAGGGGTCAAGGCTGGCCTATGAGATGTTCAGAATAGGAGGGTGACTCTGTGGTTTCACACAAGGGTGGCAGAAGGTCCCAACTAGCCTGACACAATTATCCTTGAGTTTAACAAATGTACCCTCAAGTAAGGTAACACATTAAGTAATTATCAGGCAGTTACTCTTGTGTAGGGAATAGTTTACCAGCTACTTTCTAATTTTTATGGCCAGGAGAAAGTGAGGAAGAGTCCTGACAATGAACAAAGTTCAGATCTCCCGATGCCAACTTACCTGACAATCCAGGTAAGTTCAGATCAGGATAAATGGGAGGAGATGGACCCAGGGCTCTGAAAAGTGGAGGTATGGCAGAGTGAAGACTTTATAAAAGAAATCAGGCCATGGAACTCCCTTCACTAAAACTTCCCAAGGACTCTCTACTGCACTGAGAATAAATTCCAGACCTCCTACCCTGGTCTACCACACCCTACAAGACTTACGCTCTTTCTGGTTCCTCTAGCACCACCTGTTGCTCACCCACTGACCCTCTTTTGGTCAAAGCTCATTTTCTTCTTAGGGACTCGTACAGTCTTTTCAGTGGCTTCATATGCTTTCCTTTGAATCTCACTCAACTGCCTCCTTCTTCCAGTTCTTATCTCAGCTTAAATTCAGTTCCTTCCCTGACCTCCTCACTTCAATGTAAAAAAAGCCACCCAGTCTCTGACCGCTTATTTTACTTCACCACGTGGGAGTGTCATCATCTGATATTTTTCTTGTTGGTCTGAAGGCTGATCATTCATTTTCTGCCTCTGCCCATAGGAATGTAGTTCCTGGGGGTTAGGGTCTGTTGTATGGATCGTGGCTTGGGTCAGGCGCACCTTAGTCTTCTAGGTGACATCTTTGCTTTTCAACACTTTCAAGAGGTCCTTTGCAGCAGATTTACCCAATGCAATGCATCATTTGATTTCTTGACTGCTGCTTCCATGGGCATTGATTGTGGATCCAAGTAAAATGAAATCCTTAACAACTCCAATCTTTTCTCCATTTATCATGATGTTGCTCATTGGTCCAGTTGTGAGGATTTTTGTTTTCTTTATGTTGAGGTATAATCCATACTGAAGGCTGTGGTCTTTGATCTTCATCAGTAAGTACTTTAAGTCCTCCTCACAATCAGCAAGCAAGGTTGTGTCATCTGCATTATGAATGTTGTTAACAAGTCTTCCTCCAATCCTGCTGCCACATTCTTCTTCATATAGTCCAGCTTCTCAGATTATTTGTTCAGCATACAGATTGAATAAGTATGGTGAAAGGATGCAATCCTGACACACACCTTTTCTGATTTTAAACTGGTCAATATCCCCCTTATTCTCTACCTCCATAAAATTATAGTGAAGATTAGGTATATCATATGAAAGGTGCTTAGGACAGGGTCCAGGGTAGTTAAATACTATGTGGCCATTAGCTATTACATTTCCAGTGTTACCTTTCTGAATTGCTGGTTTCTTGATTTATAAAACAGTGCTAATAACACCTGTCTTACAGGGTTATTGCAGACAGTATATGAGGCAACAAGTGTAAAGCTTGTTAAAAAGTGACTTGTACATGATAAGCACTGTTACATGTTAGATCCACAGGCATTTGTCCTGGTTCTTGTTTCACTTTGCCTTCCCTCTTCTTGCTATTTTAAAATCGGTGTAAAATGTGGTAAGACATACTTGGTGCTTAGAGATGGAGGATGCCTACAGTCCTGCCCTAGACTCAAGACTAGATAGACATTATTTATTATTTGCAGAGAGAGAGTGCAAAGAAGAGCCACTTGTCTTAGCTCAGTTTTTAAGGAAATCAATCACTTCTCTTCACTGTAAGTGGCCCATGAGCCTAGCTGGGGAGTCAAGCAACGAGACCTGAGTCTTCCACCACGATATCGGACAATGCATTCAACCTCTCTGTGGCCTGATGCTGCATACCTCATAGGATTGTCAATAAAACGAAGTCACAGATGTGTGTGTATTCAACACTGAGTTAAAAGGGCTTCTAAATACAAGGTAGAGGTATCAGAGTATTCATTAAGGTAGGGATATATAAGCAGTGTGTCCATGAATCCCCTTCTATTAGGAATGTCATAGGTTTTTCTCTTATGGCACCCACATACATAGACATACACATGTGCATATATACTTCTTGTTTTCTCGTTTTCCCAAATTGTTGTTGTTACAGATGTCTATTTGCAAGTCAGAGAAGAAGTCTATATTTGATTGAAGAAGACACTCATTTATCTCCGATTCCCTCACAGCCCAGCACTGATTATATCCAGTTACTCTCCTGTCCACTCACTGTGGTTGGGGCAAGGACGGAGGCCTTCCCTCGTGTGTGTGACATGGAACACTGTGAGACAATGGGCAGGTGGCCATCCTCTGTGCACAAATGCTGTTTCATCATGTTGGCATAAAACACTCTTAAAAATAAATTCTGGGTGCATGGAGATGCTTTATTTTTACTTGTTTTGCTGAATTTTGAATGAAGGGAAGGCTTATAATTTTGGTCTGTTCTTTATGCTCTCTCTTAAGACTTCTGAAACAAATGGAATTTCTTTGGAAACTCCACAGAACAGAACTGGTAACCCTTCAAGAAGCTGATCCCATCACAAACAAGACCTGAAAAACAATCTTGAGAAGGTTATTTAGATTTCGCTAGAGTTAGATATGGGAAGAAAGATGATAGATTTAAGAAAGGGGAAATGGAGGGTGTTGAGTGGGGACCTCCATTCTGTGCCATAAAGCCAGAGGGAAGAGTATGCTCTTGGCTTGGATGCTGTGATGATTAATTTAATGTGTCAGTGTGGCTAGGCTGCAGTGCCCAGTTGTTTGGTAAAACACTAGTCTAGATGCTGTTATAAAGTAGTTACATGTGATTAAATCAGTTGGCCCCAAATAAAGCAGGTTGTCTTCCATTATGTGGATGGGCCTCATCCAATCAGTTGAAGGCCTTAAGAGCAAAAAGGGAGTTTCTTTAGGGTGTGTTCTGCCTCTATACTATAAGTAGACATTTTGCCAGAACACACTTATTTTCACTCTTCCTGTCTCCTGACCCACAAATTTTGGTACACAAGCCTGCAGGAGTCTCCAGCCTGCCACCTGACCTACGGATTTTGGACTTGGCAGCCCTCCACAATCACATGAGCCAATTCATAGAAGCAAATGAATATATATATATATATATATATATATATATATATATATATATATATATATATATCCCTTTTATATAGGAATATATAACTACTATATAACACATAACTATAATAACAGGAACAAGACTAATAATGCTTTACCAAACAACTAGGCATATATACATATATATATATATATATAACTGGCTCTATTTTTCTAGAGAACTCTAAGTCAGATGCCCACCATGTATCATCAGTGAAGCATGGAACCCTCCAAACCCCTAGAAAACCAGAAATAGTACGATGTTACAGGACCAACACCGGGTACATGGGTGCAGGCGTTTGGGCAACTTCTCAGCCTGCTCTTTGTTTTATACCCTGTGATTGTGTTCATTGGCCTGAGACCAGCTCTACCACTTAACCTTTCCTTGCCCCGCAGCCATGGTAGTTTTGTCATGGGAACGTGCACCCTCTGCTTCTCTGCAGAGTCTTGTATACTTTCGGGGAAAGTCGTGTGGAGGGCTAGTAGCAAAGTGAGAGGGAAATATGTACACACAGGCCCCTGCTGAAAATGACTTTAGCACAGAGTTTATTTAATACATCCTCCAAATTGTATTTTGAAGTCTCTGTTAACAAGAAAGCACTCTCTTTTTGAGCAGCGGGAGTGTTTTATAAATGGAATTTGCAGACCAGCAATGCTCCCCATTAATTTTCCCTGTCTGCAATTACTATCATTACATTTTTAAGGCACTTTTAAAATAAACTACACCATGATGTAATGTGCACACTCTGCGCTCCAGCATGGGGACAAGAGGGCAGCAGCATCTGGATGGTGGACTGCTATCTTCTAGGGAACATCTTGATGGCTATAATTACTGTCATGTTATGAGAACTTAAAAAAAAAAAAGGCGCCAGAGTTCCAAATAAAACATAAAATGGCTTTGATATAATAAATGTTACTATCATTGTTTAAAAATGTTGTGACCCGTCTGCTACAGTTTCTGAGAAAGATATTTTCCAGCACTTGATATTTTCCCCTTCTCCCTCTTTCATATTCTATTACTGCAGATAAGGATGAAGAAAATCCTTAGGACGGACTTGTTTTAAATCAATGTAACACAATGCCAGCATTGTCTCTCTTCAAGATGAACTTTTAAATTAAATTTGGCATGAGCTTTACCAGAGTTCCAAACAACTTCACTCCAGAGATACTTTATCCACCCCATTAGGGAGCATTAATAATTCAGATGTTATGGTTGCAGTTAATTGTATTCATTAGGATAAGGCTGGAGCTGAAGCACTTTCCTAGAGGACACACCCTCATCCAGGACAGATTGGATTCACTCCAGAGGAATTGTGACTCCACAAAATGCACATATGGTATAAATGTTGTCATCCGATGGGAACCATTTTTGGAAGGACCAGTTAAGCAAAATGTCAGCAGTTCGAATCCACCAGGCATTCCTTGGAAACCCTATGGGGCAGTTCTACTCTGTCCTGCAGGGTTGCTATGAGTCAGAATTGACTCGACGGCAAAGAGTTTGCTTTGTTTGTTTGTTTGTTTAAAATGAATTTGGACCCAGGTAGTGGATCAATCTCGGTATAAAGTTATGAAGAATCACATATATGAAGGAAGCCATTCATTGTGCGTACTGATCCATGGTGACATTCATTCAGCTGCCCAAGAAAGTTTTATTATACGAAATTCATTCAACCTTGTGAAATCTATGTTATTATTTCATAAGGGGTATTAGCAACATTAAGGGAAGAAATGAATTTACTTAGGCAATTGGTTAGCCTTGACAATAGAGTGTATACAAAACCCAAATGGAGTGATTTGTTCTGTTGATGATTTTTCTCTGCTGGCTCACTGATAGCATCTTTCACTTTGAGGATGGACCTTCTGATGTAAGAGTTGGGACTTAACCAGGAAAAGATTATTTGACCTGATCTGGATTTTGTCATATCCAGTAAGTTTGTGGAGTAATCTTTTTACATGTGTCACATCAACTGACCAGCTGCCTGTCCATGTTCTTTTGGGTAGCAACTTCTTCTTTATTTCATTTGGTATCATGTTTCCTTGTCTCTCAAAGTTTTGTTCTCTCTGTGGCTGGTTAAGAGTAAGTTAGACTGCAGTGTTGGTGATAACAATGATTCCATCCCATGTAAGTTTCTTCAACTTCACTCCAGGCAGTCAACACTGGCCAGCTCCCTAGACAATGGCTATGCCATCACCCCAAGTCAAACCAGATAAAGAATGTGGTTGACCTGGTAATTCATCCCACTTCTGGAAAAGCCTATCCAAGCAGAGGTTCTACTGATAACGGATGCATAGGACCGTCTTTGAGTATGAACTAGACTACCTTGTTAATATCCGTGTTTCCCCGTCTGCTGTCCAGCAGATCTTCTGTTCACAAGACACCTTCCAAGGTCTGTTCTTTCTCAGAGTTGGACTTAGTTATTGCACAATAATGTTAGGCTGGAGAAAACATGTAGCCTTGTTTGCAAGGGATGTTAGGTCAACATGTAGACTTGTTTGCAAGGGATATTAAGTCAATTGGTGGAGGGCAATTTGCACACCTGTCTAAAGTCCAAGTGAAGTTTTAATTTTGACTTGGTGATATAGCTTTGAAACGCTCGATGTTTTACTTTGCCTAAAACTTACGCATCTGCCCATTGAAAAACAGCCCTGTCTTTTCACTGCTCACCCCACCCCTTTATTGTTTTCTGAATGGCTCCGAAGTACTGGATATTCAATAAGGACTAGCTGATGGTTGTAGTATTCCAAAGAACATTTGATTAAATGGTCTTTAAAAAAATTTTTTTAACCTTCCCACTGAAACAATATGATACCATTTCAGCATTAAGTAGTACTTAGTAAAAAGACTTTAACAACACAGACTGAACATTCAGCCTGCTTTCTGTTTGTTGAAGCGTTTATGGCTCCTACTCAAGACAAGAGAAATAACAAGGAAAGAAATGACTCTGAATATAGAACACTTTATTACACAAATAAAAAAATGAGAGCATATCTGTTAGCTCTTGCCAACTTTTGAAATATGGAATCCATTTGTCTTTATTACAGTCTATTCCCATTGTGCCTTTTCTCTATTTATTAATTTTTGTATGTTACTGTTAAACAGAAATATGTGCCTACTGGAAATAGTCAAAGATCTTTCAAGAAACATTAAAAATGAGAAAAAGTATATCAATTCATCTTTTTACTATTCTGTCAGTAATTTGAGGAGGCAAGCTGCTATTGTAGCTTATAATCTTTTTAAAAAAAAAGTCATATGCATTATCAAAATAGAATGTCCCATCAAATCTATAATAATCATGATGACTCATAGATACGTGATTCCCCTTATTAAGAAAAAAAGGGCAGGAAATCCAATATAAATGAGCTGTTTTCCTCAGTAGTGTAATAAAACTTGGATACCAGTATATGAGTTTTTGATTATATCATCCACTGATAATCTCTGGGTTCATTTCCTCCCAGGGAAGAATCAGTCTCTTTTCTCCCCGCACAACCCCCCTCTGGCCACTAATATTTTAGCAATTCTACTCCCTCAGCTGGGGAGGAGGCCTCCCAGTTACAACCACCACAGTGTAGTATATTTCAAGGACTGTAAATTTTCACCGTCAGATTTGAGCCAGGGGTGTTAAGCTCCAGAAGATACACATCTGCTTCCTACTCAAATGGTCTTTTGTTGTACTTCTTGGTGCAGGGAGAGTTGTAATGCCAGAAGAATAAATCCCGATGGAGGGGGGGGAGTAAATTAATTATGGTATTTCAAAAAGAAATATTCACGTCTACAAATAAGACCAGTCTTAATTCCGTTCTTAAATTCTGTGTTTCTTTTCAGAGTTAGGTGATAAGTTTTTATTGCCCTTTAATGAACAGAGCAAGTCACTATTAAATTTCTAAAGTGGAAAATTATTTTGTAAGCTGAGTCATAAATCCTAAACAGGATCACATGAATGCAGGGCCAGAAAACAAAAGAAATGTCTAAACAACTACTTGGGAAGGCTGCTACAGTCCATGCCAATATATTCAGCCCATGAGTGATTCTTAAACACCCATAAGGTTTATCAAAGAGGTCCTTCTTCCTACTCTGTCTTAGTCTGGAAGCTCAGCTGAAAATGGTCCACCATGAGTGACCCTGCTGGTATTTGAAATGCCAGTGACATAGTTTCCAGCATCACAGCAACACACAAGCCACAAATGTGTGGGGAAAGAGTACTTAGTGTTAGTTATATATTTATGTTCTCTATATTTTTTTTTAAAAATTCTAGTACCTCACTCACCAAGAGAAGAAAGACGATAGATCAGTTTCATAACTAACAGAAATGGGAAGATGTCAATACAGCCCACCCTCAATTTACAGACAGGTTTTATTCCAAACTCTGTTTGGAAGTCTTTCTTTACGAACTGTCCACACATTTTCCCATAGAAACAAAATTATAAATGGTAGTTAGGTTTCCCAGCCAGCCCACATATTACACTTAACCCATATGCATCTTAATGCTATTCTTAAAGGACTTGGTCACCAAGTTCTGTGAAAATATGCCTTTATTTACTGATTCAAAACGTATTGAGGGCTCACTTGGTACGAATACAGACACCATGGTTGAGTCAGACAGTAGCTGCCCATTCCTTAGCTTAAGTGCCATGGTGGAAGCTTACATGTGTGTTGTGTGAACACATAGGAGAGTGAGCTGAGGGTGGAGGGGGTCAGGGCAGGACTCGCAGTGGTGATGTCTGAGCTGGTTGCTTTTGCTACAATAATGGGATCAGGGAGGGGTTGAAGGAGAGAAGTTGCTTTGATTATGGGGAAAGGAAGCAGCATGAAGACTTAGGCTACTCAGGAGAAATGGAGAGGTTGGCTATCATGTAAGCAATGGCTAGACCAATAGGGCTTGACAAATACGGATTTGTACCTCCCATTAGGAGATGGGATTCCAAGTAGGGGACTGACATAGCATATCTTCACTTTACAAGTTCTCTTGGTCACTGTGTTAATAATTCTGGATGGGAGAAGCCAGCAGCCCAAGAGAGGGTGAGGGACTAGGAGGTAGTTAAAGTAACCTCGGGGAAAATTGAAGCAGCACTAGGGCAGGCTAGATGGGGAAGGAGAAGAGGAGATAGATTAGGGATATTAAGTAGGAAAATTTGACAGGACCTGAAGAAAGATTGGATGTCACCATTGAAGGAGCATCCAGAGATGAGTAGAAAGAGATGGCAATGAATGATGTTCACAGAAACAAACAAAAAAAGTAAGGATGTGATGAGGTGACACAGACCTGGAGAAGAAGAGGAGGAAAGAACTGGAAAGGAGCGAAGCTCAGTTACAGTTGTGTTCTTGGCCCATTTCCCTGCTCTGAGGATTGGAAATGAGAGTGGAGCACTCAGCAGCAGCCTCGGCAGGAGGTGCAGCAGGTAAGGAGCAAGAGGATAAGAGCGAATGAGGAGGGTCTATAGGGTAGCCAGAGATGTCAGACCCAGAAGACAGCAGTGCCCAAAAGCCAGAAGAGACAAAAATTTCAGAGAAGAAAATAGAGTGGAGCAGAGATCAAGACTGAAAAATAAAAATTAGATTTAGAGAGTGGGAGGATACTGATGCCCCAAGTTCTGGTTTGGGAGGCCAGGAAGACACCTCTGTTTGCCCTGTGCTAATCTCTCTGCAATGGAGCACAGAAGCTGTATTGAGGTGACGTTGGGGGGGGGGGGGCGGGGAGCCACGGTCAGGAGGGTGGAGGCCACTAGGTTGCAACAGTAATGTGGAGGACTGGAGCCCTAAGTGGAGGGCTATGTTTGGGGCAGGAGGGAGGTGAAGAGCATCCTTCCAGTGAGGGAGAAACCTACGGTGGGAGTGTCATTACGGCGAACTGTTGTGTGGGATGGGCTGTGGCTACAGGCGTGTGTTACTGTGTTATGATTACCAAAAGGGCCACATTTTCAGAAAGCATAAGGATAGTATCCAAACCCCTCAGCAGGGCACAAAAAGCTTACCACAAGTTGGTTCTCACTAACCTCATCTCTTGCCACTTTACCACCATGTTCCCACATACGGGAAAACTGTCCCTAAGCCGGTCCACATACTCCCTCCCCCATACTCTCTCACTCCTCCACACCTTTCCACATGTGATCCCACCTATCTCAAATGTTCTCTGCCCCCTTTCCCAGCAATATTTCTAAACCACCCAGTCCAAATGTCACCTCCTCAGTGAAGCCTTTGCTACTACCCTCAGAACAAAGTAGGTTCTCCCATCCTTGCATCTTCAGTGCTTTGCTCATTCCTTTATTAAATACACCAATACAGTTTTAAAGTAATATCTCTCTCCCCTCCTGTCTGTGAGTTCTCAAGGGCACGAAGTGCTTGTTCATTTGGACGTCCCCAGTACCTAGCACAGAGGTTGGCCCATGGTGAGTGTTCATGGCTTATTTAAGGGCAAACCCTTCCCTAACTCAAAGATTAGTTGTAAAAACTCTTGATAAGGGAAGACGGTGCTGTGCCTTACTGACCCAAAGCTGTGTGAGAATGGTAAGGAACAGCAGGCCAGCCTCTCCGGCAGGTAAGTTAAGGGAGGGTGCTCTATTAAAGCGTTTACGTTAAGAGGTTACACAGATTCCTGGAGCTATTTCCTCATAATACAGGGCAAACAGAATAACTCAGTGACCCTCAATTTAAGCATCTGGAAGAGTCAAACCCTATGTCACCTTTGGTGGAAAAAAAGTACACATAAGGTCTTGGCAGAAGGGCACTCTCTTAGTTATCTAGCACTGCTGTAGCAGAAATACCACAGGTGAATGACTTCAACAAACAGCAGTTTGTTCTCTCACAGCCTAGTAAGCTAGAAGTCCGCGTTTAGGATGTCAGCTCCAGGAGAAGGCTTTCTCTCTCTGTCAGCTCTGAAGGAAGGCCCTTGTCATCACTCTTTCCCTGGTCTAGGAGCTTCTCTGGCACAGGGACCCTGGGTCAAAAGGACATGCTCTGCTCCTGGTGCTGCCTTCTTGGTGGTAGGAAGTTCCCATGTCTCTCTGCTGGCTTCTGTCTTTTATGTCTCACAAGAGATTGGCTTAAGACACAATCTAATCTTGTAGATTGAGTCCTGCCTCATTAACATAACTGCTACTAATCCCATCTCATTAACGTCATAGAGATAGGATTTACAATACATAAGAAAATCACATCAGGTGACAAAATGGTGGACAATCACACCATGCTGGGAATCGTGGCCTAGCCAAATTGATACACATATTTTTGGGGGACACAATTCAGCCCATGACAGGTGCATTTTGTTAACCTGTAAAATAAATCAAGTTCTTTCAAAACGTTAATTCTTCTATAACTTCTCTTGATGAATTTGTAAAGTATTTATTTATTATGAGACAGACCCAATTGCAAAGTAAGGCTCAGAGAATTTCCTTTCATGAGCTCCTGAGAGTCCAGCTATGGTCAGCATACTCATCTGGGATGATGGCTCAGTGACAGGAGATGACCTTGGAGGTGTCTTGGTCCCACACAACACTTGAGAGGGAAGAGATCAGAGAACTGAAATCTTGTGTGGTGTTCTCAGGGTCATTACCAAGATGATTGCCCTTCCTTCTGACCCCCGTCCAGAAACTGTCCTTGAAATAAAAAATCTGTGTAAGTGCCATTGGGTTTGCAGCAGAGCACCAGAGATGTTTGCTTCATTTGGGGTCGTGCTAAATTCAATTCAACTTCGTTAATGGTGTTATTTTTTTTAAAAATTGCTTTTAAATAGTGAATTAGGGAATCATAGCAGAAAGAACACTGTACATCATATTAAAAGACTAGATTCCAGTTTCCGATTTTCTAGTTACATCTGTATGGTTTTGAGAGTTATTTAACTTCTTAACGTTTCAGTGACCTCATCAGTAAAATGCAGACAGTCAGTTGCTACTGAGCCCATTCTGATTCATGGTGACCCCGTATGTGCCAAAGTGGAACTGTACTCCGTAGGGCTACTGAGCCCATTCTGATTCATGGTGACCCCCTATGTGCCAAAGTAGAACTGTACTCCGTAGGGCTACTGAGCCCATTCTGATTCATGGTGACCCCCTATGTGCCAAAGTGGAGCTGTACTCCATAGGGCTACTGAGCCCGTTCTGATTCATGGTGACCCCGTATGTGCCAAAGTGGAGCCGTACTCCGTAGGGCTACTGAGCCCGTTCTGATTCATGGTGACCCCGTATGTGCCAAAGTGGAGCTGTACTCCGTAGGGCTACTGAGCCCGTTCTGATTCATGGTGACCCCGTATGTGCCAAAGTGGAGCTGTACTCCGTAGGGCTACTGAGCCCGTTCTGATTCATGGTGACCCCGTATGTGCCAAAGCAGAACTGTACTCCGTAGGGTTTTCAATGGCTGATTTTTCAGCTGGAGATCACCAGGCCTTTCTTCCGAGGCACTTCCGGGGAGACTCAAACCTTCGAACTTTCAGTTAGTGGCCAAGGGGCCCTAATAATCCCTGATGATAATACCACGTCCCCACCTTGACTAAGTGCTTGCTGTGTGCTGGCATTACCTTACGTGTGTTAGTTGTCCTCATCCCTTTGATGTAGGTGTGACTGGTATCCACTGTACAGAGGAAGAAGCTGAGGTTTAGAGGGATTACATGACACGCCCAGGGGGAGGAAATGGCGGAGCCACGACTAGGATCCAAGTCTCACTGAGTCTATTACTGAGCTCTTAACCACTGCTTTAAATGTTTTGCTTCAAAAAATAAAACACTGCTACAGAATGAACTGTATTATCTAGTGGTAAGTTGTTCTTCTCTGAATGATAACCCTGGATGTCACCCCTCTCCAGCCTCCCTCTTTCTCCCACGAATCTAGGACATCTCTTCCACCAAAACTGGGTGAAAATTCCTTAGGATACTGCTTTTTTCCTACTTTTCCAAGTAGTGAAGCCCTGCCGAGTCTGACCAGGACGTGACACATGACACCCCTGAGGGAACTATGAGGAAGGAGGCCCAAGGAAAATCTCCCTACAGCATCACATGACACAAAAAACAAAAGTACCATTACAAAAATAGTTTAGAAAAAAAATGTATATTATAAAAAGTAACACATATTTACTTTAAAAAAATTTAGAAATGGAAAATTCAGATAATTCAGATCTTCCACATTACTAAACCTGGAAATACCCAGTCAGCATTTTGCTGAGTATCTACATTTCTTAAACAGAGTGGGATCACGTGTATTGTTTGAGCTGACGGATTTATTCACACTTAGGTGTTATGCGAGAACAGAGGAGGGAAACACCACCACAGCACAGTGCTTGTGGTAATGGTTTGGTTCCAAGTCTATTCTATGTAACATGTATTTCATACTAAAGTTCAATTTGTTTTATTTTCTCTTCTATCTACCGTCTTTCTCACCTCACATCCATTTTTCTCTTTTCATAATTTGAATTATTTTACTTTTTTTAATCAGAAGAGTACAGTTTATTAAGAGATAACAACAAATCCACAAGCTTCCCTCCCTAAAGCCCAGTGGACAAAGGAAAGTAGCCATTAGGGGATTAGACAATTCTTGTGGTCCAAGTGGCAACCAGTTGACTCAGCTAGTTAAATTGAAGAATCCAGCTCTTCTCTTTCGTGACTTTATCCCTAGCTTTCCAGTCCTGGAATTGGACAAGTGTAGTTGGCCACAGGGAGATTCAGTGAGAGAGTGGGAATGACTTAAAGCAATGCACCACCGCTACTACAGAATAACTCTGGGCATGCGCTCTCGTTATTGGACTGGGAGGATGACCGTGTTATGAAAGATGACGAAGTGCATCTCCACTGGCTTCCAGCCAATGTAGGTCTTACACACCTCTTTGGCATCTGAATGAGCTAGTTAAATTCTTCATAGAGATTAAATAAGCCCAATAATTGCCAATTTACCACTTCTTGTCAATGTTCCCCACTACTGGGAATAATTTTCTACGTAACACCAGATCTAAATAAATGCTCGCCACTGTGGCTGAGAAGAAATGGTCTATGAATTAGATGGCTTTCTTGTCATCAGGCAATTTAAGCAAAGCAACCTTCTTGTCCCCCTGATGATATGTTGCTTAGAAAGAAATAGTTTGTCATTATCAGGTGCAGTGTCCATAGCACTTAGTGAACTTGGGCTTGATTTTTCTGCTACTCGAAAAAAACACCAAACCAAACCCGTTGCCTTCGAGCAACCCAATAGGACACAGTAGAACGGCCCCATAGGTTTTCCAAGGAGCAGCTAGTGGATTTGAACTGCCGTCCTTTGGGTTAGCAGCCAAGCTCTTAACCACTATGCAACCAGGGCTCCTTTCCATTACTAGTTGTGTGAAAATGTCTAAGTTTCTAGGAACAGGGGAGAGTGGAACTGTTGCTAATGCTTATGTGGAACTAAAGCATTTGTAAATGAAGAACATTGATATGAATGAAATTATGCCTTGAGAACAAGAATGAGATGATAACAGTTTGCTTCAGCGTAGGGCTGCCAGATTTAGCAAATAAAAATATAGGCAACATGCAATATTTAGGACTTACTTGTACAATCATTTGTCATTTATCCAAGTTTTAAATTTAACTGAGTGTCCTGTATTTTATCTGATAACTCTACTCTTAGATGATGAATCAGATCAGCAAACCAGTAGGGACATGAAATCCTTTGCAATTCTCTGAAGTACTCAAATAAATTTAAGCAAAATTGCTCCCTTGTTTCCTCAGCTGTTCTTCATAAATCATCATTTCTGCTCAAATGCGTACTTGATCTTTTTTTCTGGATTTCTCTGAATCAGGGTTGGAGGAGTGGAAGACATTTTTGGAGAAGTTCTGTTCTGAGAAAAGAAAGAACCAAATATTCAAATTTCCTGACTGGAGTGATTTTGGAGAGGTGGGGTGAGAGGAGAAGGGGGTGAGAGGGAAGAGGTTGGGCTGACCAGATGCAGCTCTGGATGGAGGTCCTGGCTCAACCCAAATCTTTCCCTAATCCTATGCAAGGAACAGGCAAACAAAAGGCCCTTCATTTTTGAATATTCAAGCCCATTCTTCAGGCACTGGAAAACTGATTCTTCTCTTCCTGAAAGTTTCTCTGTTGCTCAGAAATTCATATCAACGAGCCATGACAAGGCGTTGCTAAGATAAAATCTTTGCTGCCCAAAGTTGGTGTTTGGCTGGACACCACACTTCAATCCTACAAGCAACACAAGGCCTGGACCCCTTGTTTTCAGTGGTGGAGAGTTCTCCCTCAACCTTTAATTGCCACTCCCCATTCCTTATTTGAACTCTACTTCATTGTCTAATGTGCATGATGTGGTAATATTTAGAAGAAATGAGTTGCAGAACTTTGTATCTCAATACTTGGAATAATGCCTTCCACATAGTAGCTGCCCAATGAGTGTTTATTAAAAACCATTCAGCAAACAGAGGCTGAAATCAAATAATAAATTACTAACATGCTGAAGAAAAAAATTAGATTGAAAATTTTGTTGTTTTGCCTTGCCAGAACTTTGGCATCAAGGAAACCCAGACGTAGATGTGGACAAGTTCTTGTACAACAGCTACCCTTTCTTTTGGTGTGTCTTTCAGGAGGCGGAAGTGGAGGGAGAAGTGGTGTGAGCAGCCATTTGGTTTGGAATGATCTCTTAAGAGTGTGTTTAGATTTTTGAGACTACCTCAGAGTGAAACATCTGTGGACTTGGAATTCATCTACAGTAGCTATAAGATTCCCCAAAGAGGTTTCCACAAGTTTGGAGTCTAATGGAGGGTATTTACTCAACCTGGGCAAGAAAACAGGCTCACCCCAGAAGGAAAGTAATTATGTTTCCTCTGCACACTTAAAGTCAGGAAAGGTTTGTGTCAAGGCTGTATCCTTTCACCATACCTATTCAATCTGTATGCTGAGCAAATAATCTCAGAAGCTGGACTATATGAAGAAAAACGGGGCATCAGGATTGGGGGAAGATTCATTAACAACTCTCGATATGTATATGACACAACCTTGCTTGCTGAAAGTGAAGAGGACTTAAAGTACTTAATGACGAAGCTCAAAGACCAGAACCTTCAGACTGGATTACCCTTCAGCGTAAAGAAAACAAAAATCCTCACAAGTGGACCAATAAGCAACATCACGATAAACAGAAAAGATTGAAGTTGTCAAGGATTTCATTTTACTTGGATCCACAATCAACACCCATGGAAGCAGCAGTCAAGAAATCAAAAGATGCATTGCATTGGGCAAATCTGCTGCAAAAGACCTCTTTGAAGTGTTGAAAGGCAAAAATGTCACCTTGAAGACTAAGGTGCCCCTGACCCAAGCCATGATGTTTTCAATCGCTTCATATGCACGGGAAAGCCGGACGATGAATAAGGAAGACCAAAGAGCTGATGCCTTTGAATTGTGGTGTTGGGGAAGAATATTGAATATACCACGGACTGCCAAAAGAATGGACAAACCTGTCTTGGAAGAAGTACAACCAGAATGCTCCTTAGAAGCAAGGATGGCGGTACTACGTCTAACATGCTTTGGACATGTTGTCAGGAGGGATCAGTCCCTGGAGAAGAGCATCATGCTTGGTAAAGTAGAGGGTCAGCGAAAAAAAAGGAAGACCCTGGACAAGATGGATTGACACATTGGCTGCAACAATGGGCTTAAACATAACGGCAGTTGTGAGGATGGTGCGGGACCAGGCAGTGTTTCATTTTACTGTACATAGGGTGGCTATGAGTCAGAATCAACTCCACGACCCCTAACGACAGCAACTGCACACTGGGCAGCAGATGTGGGCCTTGCTGCTGCCTCCAGGAGAAAGCAGAGTATTGGATGAATCTGAGGATGAAACTCTTCCCCTCCAGTGTGACAGCAGGAGTCCTGCACCTCCCAGCTACTCGGGGTGGATGAGACTTGCTAAATCTTCTCCAAGACAAATCTTTCTTCCTAAGGAACAAGCATGTCTTAGGCTGGGTTCTCTAGGGAAGCAAAACCAGTGAAGTGTATATATACAGAGAGACTTATATCAAGGAAATGGTTCAGGTGTCCCAAATCCATGGGTCAGGTGTCAGGCTGGATGCCTCTCCTGACGCATGTGGCTGTAGGGGAGAACAAACCCAAAATTAGCAGGTCAGATGGCAGGCTGCTGGCTCACAAGGCTGTGGAAGCTGGCAATCCCAAAATCGGCAGGTCCGGCAGCAGACTGCTAGCTCAATTCCCAAGAACCAGAGTTCAGATGATGACGAATCCAATGCAGGATCTAGAGCAAAGGAGAGCTTTGCCAGAGCATCAATAAATATTGGATGCAGGTCACACCCGCAAGGAAACTCCCCTCTCATCAAATAATTGAGCAAAGGTGTGACTTAAGTAAGAATGTGACTTGAATGACATCCTCTTGTAAAGGTGTGACTCATGGTACACCCTATACTAATCCTGCCTCATTAACATAAAGAGGTTAGGATTTACAACACATAAAATGGAGGATAATTGCATTATATCACAAAATGTAGGATAATTACAAGCAAGGCCGACTCAAGTTAACGCCTAACATTAGCTGTCACAAAGCATTTCCATAACAGGGCTGGCTTTTCCTGATAAAGGGAAAAATGTAAGGCATAAGTTTAAGGGTTTTGCAGTAAATGGGAAAGCTCATTTGTTTTCTTTGTAATTAGTTTAGTATTTTTTTCTTTACTCATTTTTTTAAAGCTCAAAATGAATATTACCCATTAAAAAAAAAAAAAACCCATTACCATAGGTTAAATCACTCAAAGAAGAAAGAAAATTAATACTTATTTCCCCTACTTTCCACCAGGGCTCGTTCTTCTGGGGTCCCAATGTTAACAGCTTATTATACATCTTTCCCATTTTTCCCATTTAGTGTGCTCATACTAACATAAAAATATGTCTAAATATGTGTGTGTACGCACATACATATGTATATATATATGTATATACCATATTTTTATGCAACTAACACAAACCTTTTGTGTTTGTTTGCCAGCTGTGCCCTCCCCCTGCAAGGCACCCTCACCAGCACCACCACGCCTCTTGCATGTGTTGCTGTTTATGAAAATACCTAAGGGGGAAGGATGTGACTGGCAAACAAAAGCAGAAGGCACACATCATTTGTGTAAAAATAGGTATAAAATTTTATAGATAGGATTTTGGAGGAGGTTGTATATACTTTTCAAAAAGTAGAACTATTAACTATGTATTACTCTGCGTGTAACTTCTCTCATAACAACATAAAGAGCCCTCTGGTCAAAAAAGATCGAACTCATTCTATTCTATTTAATATATGCTTTATATGCCATGTTTCTTCTATGAATGGGATTTTCCTTTTTCTATCGTCTCTCCCACCTTACAAACTGGGCTAGTATGTACTTTTTTTTTTTTTTTTAAGCATATATAACCTCATGTATATGTAACTTTTAATTCTGTAGGAAAGAATTTTTAAAATTATAATGCTGAGTCAATGGACTTGTCTATTTTAAATTTTACTACGTATTGCGCAATAACTTTCCAAAAATGTTGTTGCACTTCTTAGCCCAATTCTCCAGAAGTAACCATTGTTAATAGTTTATTCTTTACTAATTGAAAATTTCTATGAGTATGTAAGCATATATCTGTATCTATGTTTATATCTAGATCTAAGTCTTACATATATTGTTGTTATTGTTATCATATCAGCCACAACTCATAACAACACTATGTACAACAGAACAAAATATTGCCCAGTCCTGCACCATCCTCACAATCGTTAGTATGTTTGAGACCATCATGGCAGCCACCATGTCAATCCATCTCGTTGAGGGTCTTCTTTTTTTTGCTGATTGTCTACTTTACCAAGCATAATGTCCTTCTCCAGGGACTGGTCCCTTCTGTCCAAAGTGCGTAAGACGAAGTCTCACCATCATCACTTTCAAGGAGAATTCTGGTTGTACTTCTTCCAAGACAGTTTTGTTTGCTCTTCTGACAATCCATGGTATATTCAATATTCTTCATCAACATCATAATTCAAAGGCATCAATTCTTCTTCAGTCTTCCTTTTTCATTGTCCAGCTTTTTCATACATTGAAAATACCATGAGTTGGGTCAGGCATACGTTAGTCCTCAAGGTGACATCTTTGGTTTGCTTATTGGCCAAGTTGTGAGAATTTATGTTTTCTTTATGTTGAGGTGTAATCCATACTGAAGGCTGTAGATTTCAATCTTCATCCAAACCAAAAAAACCAACCCCAGTGCCATCGAGTCAATTCCGACTCATAGCGACTGTACAGGACAGAGTAGAACTGCCCTATAGAGTTTCCAAGGAGCACCTGGCAGATCCAAACTGCTGACCCTTTGGTTAGCAGCCATAGCACTTAACCACTACGCTGCCAGGGTTTCCCAGTCTTATCAGTAAGTGCTTAAAGTACTCTTCTCTTTCATCAAGCAAGGTGTGTCTTCTGCATACTGCAGGTTGTTAATGAGTTTTTCTCCTGTCCTAATGCCGTGCTCTTCTTCATGCAGCCTGGTTTCTTGGATTATTTGCTCAGCATACAGATTGAATAAGTATGATGAAAGGATACAATCCTGACACATACCTTTCCTGACTTTAAACCACACAGTATAACCTTGTTCTGTTGAAACTGTCTCTTGGTCTATGTACAGGTCCAGCATGAGCACTATTAAGGGTTATGGAATTCCCATTCTTTGCAGTGTTATCCATAATTTGTTATGATCCACACAGTCAAATGCCTTTGCATAGTCAATAAAACACAGGTCAGTATCTTCTGGTACTCTCTGCTTTCAGCCATGATCCATCTGATATCAGCAATGATATCCCTCATTCCACACCCTTTTCTGAATTTGGCTTTAATTTCTGGCAGTTCCCTGTCAATGTCTTGTGGCAACCATTTTTTAATTACCTTCTGCAAAATTTTACTTGTATTTAATATTAATGATATTGTTCAATAATTTTCACTTTCTATTGTATCATCTTTCTTTGGAATGGGTACATTATGGATCTCTTCTAGTCGATTGACCAGATAGCAGTCTTCCAAATTTCTTGGCATAAATAAGTGAGCTGCCAGCATTGCACCCGTTTGTTGAAGCACCTGAATTGGTATTCAGTCATTTTCTAGAGCCTTGTATTTCACCAACAATGCTGTCAGTGATAGGATAATGTATATACACCTATAGGGAAGACCAGTTAATACAACTATTACTCAAATTTGCACACTAACCACTGATGGAAAATATGAAGAAAATGAAGATTTTTTTTTTTACCAACTTCTGCAGTCTGAAATTGATCAAACTAGCAATCAAGATGCATTGATAATTACTGGTTATTTGAATGTGAAAGCTGGAAACAAAAAAGAAGAATTAGTAGTTGGAAAATATGGCCTTGGTGATAGAAACGACTCTGGAGATCACATGAAAGAATTTTGCAAGACCAACAACTTCTTCATTGCAAGTACCTTTTTTTCAACAACATAAACGGTGACTATACTTATGGCACCCACTGGATGGAATACACAAAAAAAAAAAAAAAAAGTTTTTTTGTTTTTTTTTTTTTAATACACAGGAAACAAATTACATCTGTGGAAAGAGACAATGGAAAAGCTCAGTATCATCATTCAGAATAAGGCCAGTGGCCTACTGTGGAATAGACCATCATTTGTTCATATGAAAGTTCAAGCTGAAGATGAAGAAAATTAAAACAAGTCCATGAGAGCCAAAGTACGACCTTGAGTATATCCCACCTGAATTTAGAGACTATCTCAAAAATAGATTTAACACATTGAACACTAATGATCAAAGACCAGTCGAGTTGTGGGTTGACCTTAGGGACATCATACATGAAGTAAGCAAAAGGTAATTAAAAACACAGAGGAAAAAAAAAGACCAAAATAGATGTCAGAAGAGACCCTAAAACTTACTCTTGAATGTAGAGTAGCTAAAGCAAATGGAAGAAATAATGAAGTAAAAGAGCTGAACAGAAAATTTCAAAGGGTGTTTCAAGAAGACAAAGTGAAGTATTATAATGAAATGTGCAAAGACCTGGAATTAGAAAACCAAAAGGGAAGAACCTGCTCAGCATTCCTTAAGCTAAAAAAACTGAATGAAAAATTCCTTCCTGGAGTTTGTAATACTGAAGGATTCTATGGCAAAAAAACTCAACAATACAGGAAACATCAAAAGAAGATGGAAGGAATACACAGAGTCACTGTACCAGAAAGAACTGGTTAATGTTCGACCATTTCAGGTGGTAGCGTATAATCAAAAACCAGTGGAACTGAAGGAAGAAGTCCAAGCTGCACTGAAGACGTTGGCAAAAACAAAGCCCCGGGAATTGATGGAATATCTGATAGATGGATAGAGAGAGAGATACAGATATGTATGTGTGTGTATATATATATACACACACACATATATATATATATAATTGCATTATTTAATTGCAGTAAATTGCTAACATTTACTGAGCACCTACTGCATGTTAGGCACTGTTTTAGGCACTACAGATAGAGCCATGAGCTTGACAAAGTTCCTGTCTTATGGAGCTTACATTCCAGTGGTGGAAGCAAGTAATAAACTAATAAACCAATAGGAAGAAAAAAATTAGATAATGAAGAATTTAAAAAAATAATAAATTAAGGGCCAGAAAGACAAAGTATTGAGGAGGGTGACATTATTTTAGATCGGGTGGCTGGTAAAAAAGTCCAATATAAGAGGTGAAATTTGATCAGAGACATGAAAGGTGTGAATATTGTATACTGTTGGACTTATTTTATATTGCTGTATATCATTTTCACTTAACAATAAAATGAGAAATATTTACATATCAGTGCATATAGATATACCTGTATGGGAAGTTTTAAGTTTCTGTTAACATAAGATAGTCAATCTTTGATTTTGCATGGAGCAAAACCAAACCCATTGCTGTCGAGTCGATTCTGACTCAGCGGTCCTACAGGACAGAGTAGAACTACCCCCATAGTGTTTCGCCATAGTGGCTGGTGGACCCGAACTGCCAAACTTTTGGTTAGCAGTTGTAGCTCTTAACCACTGTGCCACAGATAATGTGAAAACATGTCTATCTTCCCATCTGTGTCTCTTGCAATCAGAATACACAGACAGAGTCAATTCACTTGGAGGGAGATTACACACATTATTGATTACTTCAACAAACCTAATGGGAAGTGAGGAATTTGTCTAGAGAAGGAGCCTCACCAAGAAGCAAGGAGTCACCTGTCAGTCGCTTTAATTGTGGGGCTTATGTTGAAAATGCTGGCTAATGTGAAGTTGGTATGCCTATGGGTCTCATTTTTCCAGTGTATTACTAGCCCCCATGAGCACGGGTGTCTAAGAGGTAACTCTTTAAAGTGGCTTGTTTTCTCTCCAGCATAGGCTACCATTTTGAAAATTAAGAAGGTCCTGTGGTGATGGGGTTCAGTTTGCTAAACGAGCATCTTTTTGTTGTGGCTTAGAGAGCTAAGCTTAACTTCTGGGAAGCCAGGCAATGTGGAAGTGAAAGTTTCTGTGCCCCACATGCTTAGCCACCACTGAGCTGTCAAACACAAACAAAGCTCATTGCCTATTTAAAGGAGAAAGGAGAAGTGTCAGATGGAAATCAGGTTTGGCAGTTATCTGTAGATTCGCGTTGTCCATTCCACTCCTGATCCACACTCCAGTGGATATGGAGAGCTGGTTTGCTGACATAAGAAAACAAATGATTTAGGGAAAGTTTCTGAGTCATGCCTTGTCCCATAGCTGCCTTTTCCCTACTCTGAGGAGGCTCAGATTCCTCTTTTTGGCAGGAAGGAGCCACAGAGGCTTATCCGCACAACAGATCCCTGGGGGAAGACGTGGTCATGCTATGAAAATGAGTTATTATAAGATTCTTCTGCTCCTCCGGTGAGTCCGGGTGGACACATGGATGCTCTAGAGCGTCTGAAGTTTTAAAACAAATTCTTTAAAGTACATAAGTGAGTGAGGACAGTGTGGTTCAGTGGTAGAATTCTCGCCTTCCATGCAGGAGACCCAAGTTTGTTTCCCGGCCAGTGCTCCTCATGCATCATCACCACCCATCTGTCAGTGGAGGCTTGTGTGTTATTATGAGGCTCAATAGGCTTCAGCAGAGCTCCCAGGCTAAGACAGACTAGGAAGAAAGGTGTGGAGATCTACTTCCAAAATTTGGCCGATGAAAAGCCTATGGATCACAATGGCCCAAGCCACAACCAATCATGGGGATGCTGCAGGATCGGGCAGCATTTCATTCTATTGTGCATGAGATCACCATGAGTTGGGAGCTGACTCAGCAGCAGCTAACGACGACAACAAAGTAAGTGAGCAGAATTACTAACTGTTTGTGGCTCTTGGGACAATGATTCACAAAACCATACAACTACCCCTTTGTAAAGGAGCCTTGGTGGTACAGTAGTTTAGCACTTGGCTGCTAACCAAAAGGCCAGTGGTTCAAACCCACTAGGTGCCCTGCAGGTGAAAGACGAAGCAGTCTGCTCCCATAAAGACTGCAGCCTTAGAACTTTGTGGGGCAGTTCTACTCTGTCCTATTTGGTTGCTATGGCTCAGAATCAACTCAACAGCAATGGGTTTGGTTTTATGGGATCCTTTGTATAAGACAAAAAGGTTAAATTCCAATAAATCCTAATTTTGGCGAACAGGGACTTGCAATCATCTTGATGTTCAATCCCTGGGATACCATCATTGGCTTCACCTTTTTCTGTTGGTCTTGCACAGGTTCAACAAGTTGAGAAAGAACATTAACAGAGAATCTATTGAATGCAGGTCTCTGAAGTAGGTTTTGAGGTTTGGTTAAGGATACATGTGGGAGAGATTGGGCGGGGGTTGGGGGAAAGTTGGGGAAATGCGGAAACAGCAAGGCATCAGACAAAGGAAGGAATTGGTTCCTGTCCTTTAAGTGAAATTGGAAAATTATGAAATGAACTAAGGAAATGTTTGATGAAGCCTAGGTGGGAATGCCTACGGTGCATACTATGAGCATATGCATTTGAAAGAGTGGTTTATTGTGTCACATGGAATAATCTGCATGAGCTGGAATGGCCAGGGAAGGTATCCCAAGAGGTAGGATTAACGGAGTAACATATGTGATCATACTTTGTAAAATACTATGCTAATGTGTTATTTGCCACTCATTCATTCAATTAATATTTATTGAAAACCTTCTCAATATCAGAT
Source organism: Elephas maximus indicus (assembly GCF_024166365.1). NCBI lineage: Eukaryota > Metazoa > Chordata > Mammalia > Proboscidea > Elephantidae > Elephas > Elephas maximus. Next base: position 10,629,246 of record NC_064842.1, on the reverse strand, counting down.
AATGAACCACATGCTTGGAATACGTCAGCAAACAAAACATTAAAAAAAAAACAAAGAAACACTGACCTTATAGAGCTTATATTCTAGGGTGGAGACATGTAATTATAATAAACACAATAAGTAAGTAAATTATGTGGTATGTGCTGGGTGCTATAGGAAGAAACAGTGGAGTAAGAAAGATTGGGAATGTTATGGGTGAGTTACAATGTAATTGGGTGGTCAGGCAGGCCTCATCAAAAAGGTGATATTTGAGCAAAGACTTGAGAAAAGTGAGGATGTTAGGTGGCCAGCTTAGAGAGTAGGTCCCCAAGCACAGAGAACAAGCCCAAGGCAAAACCCAAAGAGGGAGCATGTCAACAACAGAAGACAAATTAGATAACTGAGACCTCCTAAAAAGTAAATAACCCCCACCAAAAAAAAAAAAAAAAAAAAGTAAATACGCTCATCAAAAGACTTTATCAAAAGAGTAAAAAGAGATCCTGCAGACTGTGAAAAATCTTTGGGAACAACATATCCGATAGGGATCTAATAGAAAATTTCAACAACTCAACAACAAAAAGACAATCCAATCAAAACATGGGCAAAGGACATGAACAGACAGACACTTCACCAAAGAAGACATTCAGGCAGCCAACAACACATGAAAAGATGCCCATAATCATTAGTCATTCGAAACCACCCAAAACCCATTGCCATCAAGTAGATTCCAACTCACAGTGACCCTATAGGACAGAGTAGAACTGCCCCATAGGGTTTCTGAGACTGCAAATCTTTACCAAAGCAGACTGGTGGGTTTGAACCATCACCTTTTCAGACAGCAGCTGAGTGCTTAATCACTGCACCACCAGGGCTCCTTCATTAGGAGAGATGCAAATCAAAACTACAATGAGGTACCATCTCATCCCTGCAAAAATGGTATTGATCAAAAGAACAGAAAACAACAAATGCTGGTGAGGTTGTGGGGAGATTGGAACTCTTATTTACTGCTGGTCGGATTGCAAAGTGGTACCTCCACTATGGAAAATGGTATGGCACTGCCTCAAAAAGCTGGAAACAGACATACCTTATGATCCAGCCATCCCCTTCCTAGGTATAAAAAAATATATATATATATATACCCTAAAAATCTAACAGCAGTGACATACCTATGCGCACCTATGTTCATTACAGCATCATTCACAATAGCAAAAAAAAAAAAATGGAAACAACCTAAGTGACCATCAGCAGATGAATGGATAAGCAATTAGTGGTACAGACATACAATGGATGCAGCTACAAAGAATAATGATGAATTCTTGAAACATCGTCTAACATGGATGAATCTGGAGGGCATTATGCTAAGAGAAATAAGTCAATCACAAAAGGACAAATACTGTATGATCTCACTTTTATAAAAAGAGGAAAACAGGTATACATACAGAAAGCAACATTCATTAGTGGTTACCAGGCATGGAAGGAGGAGGGAGGGCGAGTCGCTTTCTAGATAGTAGACAGTTGTTATTTCTGGTAACGGGAAAGGCAATACCAAATGTGGGTAAAGTCTACAAAACTTAACCAAAGTAAATGAGGACACTAAGAAGTACACAAGAATAAGGGACTTTTTTAGTAAATGCTATAACATACAATTGTGCAGTGACATCAGTAACAACCAAAAAATATGTGTGCACTTCCGTGGTTCCATAGGTAAACATGTGTGCATATATGTATATAGGAAGGTAAATGTGAGTATATGCATGTGCGTGTATATTTTTTTAATTGGTATAGATGTATTTGTAGGCATATGTACATACATCTTTGTGTCTGCTGCATATATATTCATATATATAATAAAGCACATAGAGGGCACAGTTACAGAGACTTCCTAGACATAACCAAACACCTCGTGGGACTGGTTTACTGGGTTTGAAGGCCTAGGACCATAGACTAGTGGGACAACTTGGTCTACTGGTACAACACAGTTTATAAAGATTTTGTTCTACATTCTAGTTTGGTGAGTAGTGTCTGGGGTCTTAAAAGGTTGCAAGCGGCCATCTAAGACATGACTATTGGTCTCTTCTCATCTGGAACAAAAGAGAAAATGGGAAATCAAGACCCAAAGAAGAAACTACTCTACAAGACTAATATCCCGCATGAACCACATCCTCACCTATCTGAGACCAGAACAACTAGATGATGCCCAGCTACCACTGCTGACCATTCTGATTAGGGACACAACAGATGGTCCTAGTTAGAATGGGAGGAAAATGTAGAACAAAACTCAAATTCTTTTAAAAAGGCCAGGCTTATTGGATTGGTAGAGACTAGAGGAACTCCCAAAACTGTCACTCCGAGATAGCCATTAAATTTGAAACTGAAACCACTCCCAGAGGTTACCTGTCAGCTAAATAACACATTGGATCATGTAGTAAATATCACTAGTGAGTACTGAGCTCTTCAAAAAAAAAAAACAAAATTATCTGTATGAGACCAAATGATCAACATTTACCCTAAAGCAAAAATGTGAAGGTAAGGGGGCTAGGGAAGCAAGATTAATGGAAACGGAACAACCAGAATGAAAATAAAGAGAATATTGACACATTGTGAAAAACATAACAAATGTCACTGAAAACTATGTTTATGTAGGTTTTGTTGACTATGCAAAGGCATTCAACTGTGTAGATCATAAGAAGTTATGGATAACACTGCAGAGAATGGGAATCCTGAATCACTTCTGTGCTCATGAGGAATCAGTACATGAATCAAGAGGCAGTCGTTCGAATAGAACAAGGGGATGCTGCATGGTTTAAAATCAGGAAAGGTGTGTGTCAGGATTGTATCCTTTCACCATATTTATTCAATCTGTATACTGAACAAATAATCCGAGAAGTTGGACTATATGAAGAACGCGGTGTCAGGATTGGACAAAGACTCGTTAATAACCTGCAGATGACACAACCTTGCTTGCCAAAAGTGAAGAGGACTTGAAGCACTTACTGATGAAGATCAAAGACCACAGGCTTCAGTATGGATTACGTCTCAACTTAAAGAAAACAAAAATCCTCAGGACTGGACCAATAAGCAACATCATGATAAATGCGAAAAACATTGAAGTCGTCAAGGGTTTCATTTTACTTGAATACACAGTCAATCCCCACAGAAGCAGCAGTCAAGAAATCAAAAGATGCATTGCATTGGGCAAATCTGCTGCAAAAGACCTCTTTAAAGCATTGAAAAGCAAAGATCTCACCTAGAAGACTAATGTGTGCCTGACCCAAGCCATGGTGCTTTCAATCGACTCTTGCATGTGAAAGCTGGACAATGAATAAGAAAGACCGAAGAAGAATTTACACCTTTGAATTGTGGTATTGGTGAAGAATATCGAATATACTATGGACTGCTAAAAGAATGAACAAATCTGTCTTAGAAGAAGTACAACCAGAACGCTCCTTAGAAGCAAGGATGACGAGACTATATCTCACATAACTTTGGACATGTTATCAGGAGGGATCAGTCCCTAGACAAGCACATCATGCTTGGTAAAGTAGAAGGTCAGCAAAAAAGAGGAAAACCCTCAACGAGATGGACTGACACAGTGGCTGCAACAATGGCTCAAGCATAACAACAATTGTGAGAATGGTGTAGGACTGGACAGTGTTTTCTTCTGTTGTACATAGGGTCGCTATGAATCAGAACCGACTCCACGGCACCTAACAACAATGACAATATGTCTGACATACTGAGGCTAGAGCAGAGCGAGCAAGGGGTCCAAGAGTGGTAGGAGAGACCACAGAAGTAACGAGGGAGGGAGTGTAGGACATGTGAGCCCCCCACAATTGTAAAGACTTTGGTTTTATTCTAAGGTGGGGAAACTTTGGAGACTTTTGAGCAGAGCATTGACATGAACACTTTCTATTTTCTAAAGGATCAATCTGTCTGCTATTTTGAGAAGGAACTATGAGGGAGCAAAGGCGGAAATAGAAAGACCAGTTAGGAAGCTATCGGAATAATCAAGACAAGGGATGTTGGTACTTGGTCCAAAAGAGTAGCACTCTGGGTGATAGAAAATGGTTGCATGCTGCATATATTTTGAAGGGAAAGCCTTCAGGATTTCCTGATTTGATATGGGGCATGAGTGACAGGTGTAGATTTGAAGCCAATGTTTTTAGCCTGAGCAACTGAAAAGATGGAAGTGCCATTAAACAAAATGCGGAAGACTGTGTGAGGGCTTCTGGGGGAAAAAAATCAGAAGTTCAACTTTGAACATTGTCTTAGTTACCTAGTGCTGCTATAACAGAAATACCACAAGTGGATGGCTTTAACAAAGAGAAATTTATTTTCTCACAGTCTAGTAGGCTGGAAGTCCAAATTCAGGGTGTCAGCTCCAGGGGAAGGCTTTCACTCTCTGTCAGCTCTGGAGGAAGGTCCTTCTTGTCAATCCTTTGATGGACTAGGAGCTTCTCCACAGAGGAACCCCGCATCCAAAGGACATGCTCTGCTCGGTGCTTCCTTCTTGGTGGTATGAGGTCCCCAACTGTCTGGTTGCTTCCCTTTCCTTTTATCTCTTGTAAGATAAAAGGTGGTACAGTCCACACTCCAGGGAAACTCCCTTTACAATGGATCAGAGAAGTGACCTGAGCAAGGATTTTACTTCCCACCCTAATCCTCTTTAACCACATAAGCAGAGATTATGATTTATAACACATAGTAAAATCACAACATGGAGGACAACCATATAATACTGGGAATCATGGCCTAACCAAGTCGACACAAATTTTTTGGAGACACAATTCAATCCATGACAGACATGGCAAGTTTAAAACCTACAACTGACATTCAAGTGAAGATGTCCAGTAGGCAGTTTGGATGTAGGAACCTGGAGTTTAAGGAGGACTGAGCTGGACATAGAAATCTGAGAGTCATAAGCACAGGTGGTACTTAGTCATGACACTGCAGAGGTAGACAGAGAAGAGAAGGGGTCCGACAACTGAGCCCTGGGGCGCTCTGGTGTTTAGAGGTCAAAGAGAAGAGAAGCATGCAAAAGAGACTAAGAATGAGTAGTCAGTGAGTTTGGAACAAAACCAGAGAGAGTGGTATCCAGAGAGAAGAAAGTGTTTCCAGTGTCAAATATTGCTTAACAGGTCATTGGATTTAGCAAAATGGAAGTCATCAGTGACATTGACAAAGCAGTTTTGGTGGAGTGGAAGGGCAAAAGCCTGAGTGGAATAGATTTAAGAGAGCATAAGGGAAACAAATTGGAAGTAGCAAAGAGACACAAGTCTTTCTGGGAGATTTTCTGCTAGGGATAGAAAAGGACTGGAGTGGTAGTTGGGGGAGAGGAGTAGGGTCAAAAGGAGGATTTTTTTTAATAAGAGCAATAATAACCAGTTGTTGTCGAGTTCACCCTGACTCGGGGCGACCCCACGTGTGTCAGAGTAGAACTGTGCTTCACAGGGTGTTTTCAATGGCTGGTTTTTCAGAAGTAGATTGCTACATCTTTCTTCTAAGATGCCTCTGGGTGGACTCGAAATGCCAACCTTTTGGTTAGCCGTTGAGTGCTTAACATTTCTTGCCACCCAGGGACTCCTAAACCAATAATAGCAGGTTAATGAACTGGTGAAAATGATCCAGGGGAGGAAAAAAATGGCGAAGCAGTAGCAGAGGGATACTTGTTGGAACAATATCTCGTTTGTGCACAAGGGGACAGATCCAGGGAATAGAGGATAGGTCATTTACAGTGCGAAGGTGGAAGGCAGAATATGTGGGTACAGAGGGAAGATGCTGTGTGGGAATCTGTGAACATTCCTTCTGATTATTTCTCTTCCTCACCTCCTTTGGTACTTGGCATTCCCTGTTAATATTCACTTGTTTGAATTATGACTTTAAAACTATCTTTTTTTTATTGTAGTAAAAATATACATAACAAAGCATTTGCCCTGTCAGCCTTCTTACATGGACAATTCAGTGGTGTTAATTACATTCATCATCTGGTACCACCATCACCACCATCCATTTCCAAATTTTCCATCACCCCTTGAGCCATATTTCCCCTTCCCCCTTCCCCCGCCCCTGGTAACCACTAAGAAACTTTAGTCTCTCTGCATTTGCCTATTCTAGACACTTCATGTAAGTGGGTCATACAATATCTGATCGTTTGTGTCTGACTAATTTCACTCAGCATGATGTCTTCAAGGTTCATCCATGTTGTGGCATGGATCAGGCCTTCATCTCTTTTTACGGCTGAATAACGTTCCATTGCATGCATACACAACAGTTCTTTTATCCGTTCATCTGTTGATGGACACTTGGGTTGTTTCCATCTTTTGGCTGTTGTGAATAGTGCTGATAGAAAATCCATTATAGGATTTCTTACCACTGCAGGCCTGTTTTGATAAAAGGGAGGTAAAAAGTTAAGATAAATACAAAGAACATGAAAAGCTCAGGAAAGCCACCCCACAGCACAACTTTCCTGGCTCTCTAGAGGCAAGCCTGCCAGAGGGAAAGGAGGAACCTCAGAGAGGCTGGAGAGAAACAAGTTCCGTCAATGCACCATGCTCCCAGGACCACAATGCATGTAAATGATTCTTGAATATCTATAACAACTGCCCCTACCATAGCCTTCATTTCTCAAATTACATGTATTTCTGTCAGTTTTCCCGACTGCAATAGCAGCTGAAGGTGTTAACTAAGTCATTGATTGTCTTAGGAAACCCCAAAATATATATTTGAATGCATAAAAAAGACATAATATTCCTTCTCAGCAGCATAGGCATCCTAGAGTAAAATGGAAGCAATATTATTCTTCGCTTTCTTCTAGACCATAAATTGTCACTAAAGCCTAGCAAAAAGTGCACCACAAGATCTGAATTCTCAGAGTGCGTGGGTGGGTGGGGGTTACTTATAGCCAGACTACAATCTCCAGGTGGTAGCAAAGTATGTGTTACATCCTAGGAATGGTGTGTGGGGAGTTTGCCGAGGGATTTATACCTTGCCCTGGTGCCAAACGTCCCACCAGAAGGTCTGCACTGTAATATTGCCAACCAACCTAGTTAAAGAAGAATGCACCACACGTGGGAAACAACCACCATCCATAATTCATCAGCTCTAAGAGCTGGAAGTAACACGGTAACCACCCAAAGAAGGAAGAAAAGAATCGGGAAGGAAGGAGCAGAGAGGACTGCAAAGTTTGAGATTGCCCAGAACTTGCTCTGCCTCCAGCCCTCTCTGCCTGCTCTACGTGCCATCCACATATCTGTGCCCTCCATTCTGGCCAAGACATAGGCTGCCCACTCCTTTTCAGCTCACCCTTTTCCCTGGTCCTGAGGATACCTCCATGACCATCAGAACCTTGCTACCCAACAAGATTTTTCATAGGTAGAAAACTGGTCTGGCAGAAGCTGTATCTCTAATGCCTTCTCTTCTACCCTGGAAAGGGATTGGTGACTGCCGTTGGGCTGCTGCTAGCAGCTGGTTCTCCAAGTGTGATCCTGAAGCTACTTGTTCCCACGTGTTCTTCAATGTTCTTTATCCTTTCCAGTGCTTACAAAAGAACAGTGCCTAATTTTTGTTTCTGGCATAAGTAATAGGGAAACCCTCCATAAGATGGATTGACATGGTAGCTACCACGATGGGGTCAAACGCAGCAAAGATTACAATGATGGCGTGGGACTGGGCAACGTTTTATTTTGTTATACGTAAGGCTGCCATGAGCCAGAGCTGACTTGATAGCAACTAACAACAACAATCACACCGACGAACTTTCAGTAGTAACTCATCAACAGATACTCCCATCATCTTATTTGCTCTTCACCGTATTTGCTTTTCATCGCAGTACGGAGAAGGATCCTTGGTGTAGATAGTCCAAATCATCGGACTATGTAGTCCTTCACAATCTGGCACCTGGTCCCTTTCTTCCATCCTCACTGGCCCCCTCCCTCCCAAGTTTACATTCTCTAATGCTGTCTTTGCGCTTATGGCCCTCTCTGTCTAGAACACCCTTCTCCCCCATATTTTTGCCTTCATTCACCTGGCTAAGGCCTACATGTCACTCAATACTCAGCTCAGGGTCCTCCTCCTTCATTCACACAAACCTCCATGCTTCTCTCCCCAACCCTCACCCTCACCCTTTGTTTAGTTTGTTGCTTTTTTTTTTTTTTTTTTCTTTTCTGTTCTCAAAGAATCCTATGCTTTCTCCATCTTAGCACCTGTAGCATGGTCTATCATTGTCCTCTAACTGCATGCTCTCCTTCACAATGCAGAGAACACCAGAAGGACACAGATTATCTTCATAGACTTTGCATCCCCAACACTCAGCTCAGTACTTGACGCATAGCAGGTATGCAATCGTCGCTGATTGAATGGACTGAGAAAGACCTAGGCTTTCAGTTTGTTTTAATTTTTTTAATGTCATTTAAAGGATGTAACACCAAAAATAAAAAAAATACTTTTTTTGTGCATTACAACTAATGTTACTACATTTTACTGCAGCATGAAAAGATAATGGTCATACCACATAGCCAAAGAGGTGTGGACAAGTTGTGCACAGAGACTATCTCATTCTCTCTTCTTGCACTGGTAGAACAACTTTTGACTCACTTAGGGCCACAATCCCTTATCTGCAATTCCAAAATGCAGACAGCCCTGAACACTGAAAGTCTTCTGTAATGATTTGGCCACCAAAGCTGACCTGACTTCAACTCATATGACCGTAAAACCTGCCCTGAGCTGATGTGACACTACTTACAATTTGTATTGATTTCTCATAAAGTATTTGTGCATCTTGCTGAAGAAATATTCATGTATTTGTTAAAAAGGAACGTCCCTCCACCACTCCGAGGGTGTTACACAGTGTAAGTTATATGTTGCTGTTAGTTGCCGCCGAGTCACGGCGACCCTACGTACAACAGAACGAAACATTGTCCGGTGTTGCACAATCATCATGGTCGATGGTGCATGCGCGGTGTTATCTTGGTAATAGCTGAAAAAGTTTAAACTCCAAAGCACATTTGGCCCCAAAGACTTAGGATTAGGGCTTGCGGATGTAAATGAAATATTACCCAAAGGTGCTGGCACTCTCAAGTGATGGGACCAACAAGACAAGGGCATTTGTTAAGCAACCATCGCCCACAAAAAAAAAAAAAATGGATCTGTATTTCACTGACCGCTACATCTTTCTTTCTTCACTGCAGGGGTTTTGGGCTTGTTTGCTTACTTTTGGTTTATTCTTTCTTTATTTCACTCCTTACATCACACAAACTATTCTGCTGGTACACGTGATTCTCTAATCAACATGGAGAAATAGGACTTAGTTCAATGTCCTAATTCAGGCCACTTTTATTGCTATTTCCTTGTGGCCTTAACATCTCTACCCACCCAGTGCAAAGCTTATGTACAAGGATAATTTTATTGAACTCTAAGTGTGTTATTGTACTCCCTCTATTTTTGTTTTTGCCATGACTACCACCCGTCTCAAGCAGTTTTTCACCACCCATCTCAAGCAGGTAGATACACGCTTCGGGCTTCCTTGACTCAGTGATTTTAGCAGAATTGGCAGTAGCACTAAGAGTAGAAGCATCCTGAAGGCTGAGATAATGCTAAGTGTCCAAGAAGAGTTCAAGGGACGGGAAGACTTCTGAGTCCCAGAGTCAACGGGCAGGGCCTGGGAAGGGAAGAGGTCTGCAGGGCCTGTGAGCAGTGGAACGCTTTCACACTCTGGAAGGGCGCTTGAAGAGGTGGCAAGGCCTTGCCAAGGCATGGCTGAGCGGAACATCTAAGGAAGGCAGCCCTGGACACTCAGGATCCCAGGCTCAGCTGCAAGGTCTGCAGCTCAAACCCAGCAGGGAGGCAGAAGCGACTGGCTATCAAGAATCTTCGGAGGCTCGACCACAAATATGTCAAGGTGAAAATGGGAGCCTGGGGATGAGAGGCTTTTCACCTATTTTCTTGGCCTCATATAGCCTCCCAGATTCTAATATGTCCCTGAGGGATCTGGCTTAACATCCTAGGATTGCCATAACAACATTCCACAAGCGGGTGGCTGTAAAGAGCAGAGATTTATTTTCCCACAGTCTGCAAGCTACAAGTCCAAACCAGAGTCTCCACCATTTGATTCCTTCTGTGGGCCTCTCTCCTAGTTTCTGGTGGTCCACCAGCAATCCTTGGTGTTCCTTTGCTTGTCAACAAGCCACACGTGTTGTCTGTCTTCCTTGTGTGTGTCTCTGTGTCTTTCTGCTCTGTTTTTAAGACACCACTCAGAAGTGATTAGGTTTAGGACCCACTCTCCTCTGCTGTGATCTCATTAACATAACAAAAGAAGACCCTTATTTCCAAACAAGATCTTATTTATAGGTACAGGGGTTAGGATTTCCCTATTTTCTTTTGGGTACACAATTCAATCCATAAAAAAACAAAACTAAGAGGGTCCATAAAGTGACAGAGATGGAGTTTCCCACCAGCAAGATAAATTGGGAGACAGAATTTAAGGAAATAAAAAAGTATATCCGCTCATCACTTATCAGCATGGTTAGCTTTTAAAGACCAGGTCATTACACAAAAATTGGCATTATGCGAAAATGGATGACAACATCATTACATAACTGTCAAATTACATCATTACATAACTGCCAAACCACTGATACCCATGGCCCAGCCAAGTTGACACATAACCTTAACCATTCACAGCCAGCATTGCTCTTGCTTCACATCTCAGCATTCCATTAGTGCCAGGCACACTTCGTTAATGCCCAAAATAGTTTGATTGTAGATTTTTTACTATTGTCGTAAATGCATAATGTAGGATGATGAGGTAGCTGATAAGTGAGGAGTAGGTGTAAATATTCTTGCCCATCTGAGCCGATAGATTGAGATTCATGCTCACTGCGTGTAATTTGATGGGTGAGTTTTGGTCTACTGACTTCCTCTAGTTGCCTACTTCTGCCCCCTGTTACATACACTAAGTAGGGGATTCTAAGTAGGTCCCAGTTTCCTGGCTTTTGATTAGATCCCTGGAAATGCCCTTGAATGAAATGATTTTTTTTTTTTAAGTACCAACAGAGCATAAAACATATAAGTACAATATAACCTGTGAGTGTGAAGTAGAATTTACACTTAAACAATGTATATTTATGATGTTCCTCTCCTTCCTCCATTGGGGAACAGGACCACTTCTGTATACTTAATCAGAACACATTTTAAATCACACCATGCAGCAGGCCTTGTGGCAATCTATGATGGCCAGAGTATATAAAATATGATGAAGTTAAGAAGTTGCAGCTGAACCAACAATATATCCTCCTGGAATGGAGACATTAAATAAATCTTCACTGTTTTTTGATAGCCTATTAAAGTTTCTTAAGCGCTCCAGTACGTTTGACTATATTTTTTAGCCTTAATGCCTTAAACTAGCTTTTGTAATCATAAATATAACACTAAAAAAAGGCAAAAACAAAGAATTAGCAATTAAATGTGTCTCTTGTTCAGACTAGCCAACGAACAGGACCTTCCTCCAAAGGGAAGTAAAGGATTATGTAAAAAGCTGGGTTATGTAGGAATCATTTTTTTTGTTTCTTTATCCATTTGTGGGGATTTAAGGCCTAGTTTTTATTCTGGCTTTGGGGCCGGGGTGGTAGAGAGCAACAACTTCTGATAAAGACAGGATCGTTTTTCTTGATCAGGTAATACCTCCAACAGAAACACGGAAGAAATTTCATCTCACCCTGAAGGTAAATTTAGTTCCATTAAGTAAATGGTTTGACTAAAATAATTCATAATTCTATCCATGTAACAGCTTTTTTTTTTAATCTAAGCTTTTTAATGCCAAGAAGGTAGAATCTCAGTAACTACTAAAGAAAGAAAAGGTCATCGGACAAATACAAGTGAATAAAAATGCACTCAACATTATATATATATATATCTCCTCATAATATGTCACCAAAACTAGCCATCAACTAAGTAAATAACTGAAAGAAAGTGAAATGCTGAAAAACTATTGTCCAGGCAGATGTTTGGCATCTCCGTCAGCACCTTGTGATATTTCTGAGGGGTAGACATCAGGTAGAATAAGTGATCCAAGCTTCTTTTGGGCGTTACCAACATTTTTATCATCAAATTTCTCTTCTCAATTTTACTAAAAGCCACAGACAGGTGTTTATTACAGTTAGATATCACATAAGTTAGTCATGTATTTTGACAACCAGAAGAGTTCAAATACTGAAGTAGATTCTTATCGAATTGTGGTGGAAGTTTGGAGTAATGTCAGAAGTGGGCCCAAATCATAACAAGTTTAAAATCTACTAAAAAAAAAAAAAATTGAGCTTGGAGTAAACGTAAATATATCTGACCTAAAAACCCAAAGAAATCACACAGTAGTGAGTTCAGTATGGCTTGATGGATGGTGCTGAGTGGCAAGACAGGACGAGGAGTTGAAGGAGCACCAAGGACCCTTGCCTGAGACAGGGCAGCAGCAGAGGCTGAGAAGGAGGCCTCTCCTAGGCCAGGCCAAGGGTGGAGGAGTGGAGGCGCTACCCAGAGCATAAGTAAATGAGGAACTTGAGCGCGTTGGAGGAAAAAGAACACGGTAGCTCTTACTAGTCCACACCACCAGCTGCCATTGAGTCAATTCCCACTCATAGTGACTCCAGCTGTGTCAGAGCAGTACTGTGCTCCACAGGGTTTTCAATTGGCTGATTTTTTTGAGATCACCAGGCCTTTCTTCTGAGGCACCTCTGGATGGACTTGAACCTCTAACCTTTCAGACTGCAGCAAGCATGTTAGCTGATTGTACTACCCAAGGACTCGGTGTCCAAAAGGGTCTAACTGGCCACAGAAAGCATAACAGGCTACTAGTAGTCTAGCCATAGAGGAAGGGGAAAGCAACTGAAAAAGGAAATGATTAGAAAAGAATATGCTGTGGTGGAAAGAGCATGAACCTGGCTGTCAGGAAACTTGGGTTCTAGACCCAGAGGCTATTTGCTGTCTTAGAACCCTTCAGCAAGTCACCGAACTCTTCAAGATCTGAGTTTCCTAGTCTACACAACAGAAGCGTGAGGTCATTGCACTGCTTTCCAACATTTATTTCATGAAACACTTACCCATTGCCGTCGAGTCAATTCCAACTTATAGCAACCCTACAGGACAGAATGGAACTCCCCCACAGGGTTTGGCACCTGGTGGATTTGAACCACCAACCTTTTGGCTAGCAGCCATAGCTCTTAACTACTACACCATCAGGGTTTCCACATGAAACACTAGACCTGCAAAAAATGCATCAAGAAACTTTTTTTTTTTTAATATATATGAATATTGTATGGTTACAACTAGTTGGAAAATTCTGCATGTTTTGGTCCAGTCTTAAAGATTCCCAACACGTAACGGGCTCAATGGGCCCAAGCATAACAATGATTGTGAGCATGGTGCCGAAATGGGCAGTGTTTTGTTCTGCGATACATTGGGTCACTATGAGTCGGGACTGGCTTGACGGCACCTAACAACAAAAATAGCAACAATGCACATTAGCATATAAAGACCTTGAGAAGTCTCACACTAAAGAAATCCACTTAAGACAGTGTAATCCGGTGTTTCCTAAGCCCACTTGACCACAGAAGGCATTTTTCCTTAAAACATCTATTCACATAAACTGCTGCTTTTGGAAAACACCAGACTAGATAGTTCCAAGTTGAAGAGTCCATGAATCTCCAAACGGAGAAGCACAGGATAGGTTCAAAGCCCAAACTCTTAATTCCTATATTAACTCCTGGACTATAAGATTAGCGTAAACCAAAAACCAAACCAGTTGCTATTGAGAAATTCCAACCCATGGAGACCCGTAAGTGTGAAAGTAGAACTGTGCTCCAGAGGGTTTTCAATGGCTGGTTTTCTTGAAAGCAGATCACGTAGAATGATCCTAATTAGAACTCCCACAAGAAGTTCTAATTGATCAGTGGTAATTCCTAGCTAATGATTATGGAGGCTGAATAGAAACCAATGAACAGAAACCCAGCTTTTGCAGACCTATTTTCAACCAATCACTTCACGCATGTTAAGAAATGTCTCTTTTGACTAGAAGGACCCCAGAGGTCATGGTCCCCAGACCTTCTGTTAGCCCAAGACAGGAACCATTCCCAAAGGCAACTCTTCAGACAGGGATTGGACTGGACTATGGGATGGAAAATGATATTGGTGAAGAATGAGCTTCTTGGATCAATTAGACACATGAGACTATGTTGGCATCTCCTGTCCGGAGGGGAGATGAGAGGGCAGAGGGGGTCAGAAGCTGGCTGAATAGACATGGAGAGAAGGAGTGTGCTGTTTCGTTAGGGGGAGAGCAATTCAGAGTGTATAAAAATAGCAAGGTGTATATAAATTTTTGTATGAGAGACTGACTTGATTTGTAAACTCTCACTTAAAAGCACAATAAAAAAATTTTTTTTTTAAAAAGTCTCTTTAGTACCCATAATGTGCCAAGTCCTGACATGTAAGACTTAATTATTTCTTATCCTAAGTAGCAATACTAATTTATAATCTCAAAATTACAATTATAACCTCCAGGAGGATGAGGGATTCCCTGCAGTGCCCCCATGATCTATCCAAGTTCCTGACTTAAAGCAGATTTATTCATTTATGAATGGATATTCCAACTGACAAATATTTATTGAAATGCCCTAAGTATTATACCAACTTCCAAGAAATTTAAGGCCGGTTTAGAGCCCCCTCGAAATTACTTTGTTGTTAAAGTCAATAACAATTGATACTTAATGATCATGAATGCATAAAATGATACATATGCATAAATAATACAATGCATTGAGAGTACCATCAGGACACACTGCTAGGGACCAGAGCTGTAGACAAAAAGACAATATACTAATAACCAGAATGATAAACACTTACTCTAGCAATATAATGGGAAATTCAGGACAGACTGATACGCTATGGATACAACTCTGGCTACATAAGCAAAATGTTCATGAGATTCTTTGAGAAAATTTTTCCTATAAAAGAACAGGGAGTTGCTCTTCAAAAAAAAAAAGTTAATTTTAAAAGAGGATTAGTTAAAAAAAAAAAAAAAAAGGTATTCCACAATAGTTTTTGCTATTGTCTTTTCAAAGGAAGAAAAAAACAGGTTTTGGTCTGATTTGCGAATAGAAAACTCAAAGAGGTTCCTAGCTGTTCTGCAGGGACATTGGAAAGAGCCTGAGTAAGGAATCCATCCCCTGACCCTAACCCAGTTGACTAGTCACCCAGGCAGGGACTCACAGCCCCAGCCCTTTTGCACCGACCTACTCCACAAAGGCCGTCCCTGTTACTCTTCAGAATAAAAACAATTGCCGTTGAGTCAATTCCAAGTCACAGTGACCCTGTGTGTGTCAGAGTAGACCCACGAGTGCGTCTTTATCGTTTACATTAAAGGTTGGTTACTCAAAATAATTTTTTTTTTTTAATTTCTTAACCTCCTGGACTTTCTCTTCTGCATAGATACGTGTAGAAACCTCACTTCTTCCCTGTCTTCCCAACCTGCTCTTGAGCACCACACCTCCTTGAGCAGCGCCGATACACGCCATTGTCACATTTGCAGCTTTATCTCAAAGGCAGTTTCGTTTACTCTCTGCCCCTGTTAAGCGCTCCGCTCCAGTTCCACCACCAATTTCAATAGGAAAAGCAGAGCAGATATCCCTACAGAACACTGCCATCACCTCATAAGGCCCACACCCTGGAACATAAACTACTTCCAGTTTCTCAGTTTTCTCTCAGCCTGAGCAGATTACAACTAGGGCACTTAAAATCAAAAGCCGAGAGGGACCAAATCACGACTTTGAATGAGAAGTGGAAGCAGAAGCCATGAACCACTTCCAAAAATTGGGAGTTATAGAGTCAAGAGTCTAAATGCCCTGGAGAAAATGTGGGTCTGATAATCAGGGTAGTCCCATACACAGAAAGCAAGAAGTAGGCCTATGTTTGAAACATGACTTCGATGCGTATGGATTTTGATTTAGCATGCATTGAGATAAAGAACAAGACAGAAAACTTGGAAAGACTATTCACTGCCATCTTATTGGCTGCCTAGAGAGGTTCAGAGTGTTTCCTCCCTCCACCCCTTCCAACACACTGACAGCCAGGGAGAGTTCACACAGCAGGCGATGCAGTTTCCCACCTCAGAGTGCTGGAATCTCAGATCCAGAAGGAGGCTTACAAAGCCAGCCCCCTCAGCACTGCCCTATTGGTACACATTAGGTGCCCAAATGCATCATTACTTCAACGGAAGAAAATCTAAGAGTAAGTTTCAAAATTTTGAAGAGGGTTGGTTGATTTGCCCTCCTACTCACCATGCTCAAAGTCATGACCTATCACTGTACCTGATCATCACTTGCACATAGAAAAAGGTACAACTGTCTCTACCACTGTTCAACCAACAGAGCAAACTCTTTACCAACCGTTTCCCTTGCTTCTTAATCAATACAAAGGACAAGATCAATGCCCCCTGAATTTTATAAAGCACTCTAATTCACAAAGCAGTTTAACCTCCTTAATCTTATCTGCTTGGATAATTGGCTAATTTTATCCGTTTTCTCTCTTTTTATGATTGGCTCTTTTGCTTGGGACAGATGGAATTCACTTACACCAAGCTCCAGATAAGGCCAGACCACTGCTTGTCCTGTAGCATTGCTTGCTTCTCAATGGCAGGCCCCTAGTATTACATTTAGAGTCTATTCCTGCTTTTAGCAATCTGCTTAAATTCCTACTAGAGAATTGCAGAGTCTTAAGACTAAGTCCCTACACTTCCTCTGAGTGTGGGGAAAAAGAAAAAGAATTGACAATGTGAGATTTCCATCCACTCCACCTCTGGTGAACAGCCAAAAGGCCTCCCAAATTGGTTAAGGTCATAAATCTTCCTTGACTTTCTTCCTGCCTATGAACAGAATAATTGGGGAGTTGGCGGGGGGAGGGCAAAAAACCAGGAAATACACTCTTCCTATGTGGACATTGTAGGGTCGATATGAGTCAGAATCAACTCAACGGCACTGGGTTTGGTTTTCTGTTTTGCTTTGTTTTTTAGGTAGACTTTGTGTCTTCTATGAGATGAGACCTCACAAACCCAATGCCTACAAAGGCCAAGCAGGTGAGTAAACAAGTGAGCAGAGCAGGTATAAAAGACCAACTGTGGTGAGAGTTCAGGCAGCCTGGTGAGTACATGCATGGCTCCCACGTCTTCCCATCTGTTCAGCTCCAGCCAATTGTTGGATTGAAATGCAGACTCTGGGTAGCCAGGTCTTCAGTTTTTCATGGGACTCCCCTAGTCTGAATTTCTTAATGTGAAATTTCCCAATTTGTAAATGTTGACAACTAATTAAAAACATTTCAAAGCAGTATGAGGGCCAAGGAAAACAAGTCTGTGGGCCAGACATGGCCTATGTACCATGGTTAGCAAGCTCTGGATAGGCTGGTGAGCTATTTAAATTCACTAAAACAGTTGGGGTGCATAAAGGAAGAAAGAAATGGCATATCCTTCTGGCTTCAGCTGGAGGTTTAACAACCTGTGTGGAGGAAAGGTAGACCCTGGGAAAACACTATCGGGCAGACAGCCAGCCCTGCTTGGCCCAAGCCTATTGGGTTGACAATTATTTGACTTTGTCCAAGAAACAATCTCCTCAGAATAAGTTAGGAGATGAAACTGGAAGTCTAATTTAAAGAACACACCAGTAGAAACAGTTAAATAATAAGTACATGTGTTTCTGTTTTAGAGTTTAAAAAAAAAACAGTTGCCATCGAGTCGACTTTGACTCATGGAGACCCCGTGTGTGTCAGAAGAGAGCTATGCTCCGTAGGGCTTTCAGTGACTGACTTTTGAGAAGTAGATCTTTCTTCGGAGGCACTCCTGACTGAATTCAACCCTCCAACATTTTGGTGAGCAGCCAAGCAATTTAACCATTTGTACCACCCAGGTACTTTGTTCTAGAGTAGGAAGGCAGAAAAGCAAACGGCATTGAGATTCAGGTCCCGGTTTCTCCAGGAAAAAGAGGAGAATGATGGGAAATGGATGAGTGATGAGCAGTTATTTGGACAATAATGAGGTGGGTAAGAGAACAAGCTCCCTGACCAGCATAGATCTAAGGCGGAGACAGATCAACTCCAGGGAAGACACTGTCACTGACCACCTCCCCCTGCACCCTTCTGTATTCACTAACCAACATCAACTAGCCCGACCTGTTTAAATCAACAAAAATAATCAGGAGGGCCTCTGTCTCTCTCTGTGTCTTTCTCCATTGAGCCAGAGCCCACATCAGTACCCTGGGGGATACTCACACCTTTGGGGAACGTTGTGATGAATTCCTAGTGTACCAAAGGGTACTGAGAACTGAGAAATAATATTGGCTAATTTACAACTATCAGTTAACAAACAGGCCGTGTCACCAAGCCAAGCGCTCCAGTATATGTTGAACATTTTCCCCAAGGTAGGTTCCCGCTTGTCCAGGAAGGGAGTTGCAGAGAACGGATGGCAAGTGTGCAGTGCTACAGCAAGCAGACTGGGGAATGTACGACCTCTTCAGGCTTCAGATTTGCACAAACCATCCTGCCGTCCCCCTCGCAGAGACAATGGCCTGCATTCAGTGCGATCTCAGGAACTCCAATACTGTGCTGAGGAGCAGGGAGCAAAACTAGACTTGAATTGAGGATAAATTGGTGTTCACCAGACACAACTTCTGAATTTACTGCAGCCAATGTCTTTTGAATCCATTAGGCAGCTGGGATGAGGTCTCCATATGCAGGCCTCTGGTCCTTTCCTTAGGCTGTGAAGGAGGCTGCCAAAATGGCCGTCTGCTGGAAAAAGTGGACCCTGCGTTTGACAATGGGGAAAAAGTCTAAACTCCAATGGTCAAGTCCATGGAAATAAACCTGGTTTAGGAGGTTTTGCAAAGGAAGAGATCTATAAATGTTGGATTTCTGGCCACACTGAATGAGGGAATATGTCTGTGGAAACGCTGATCAAAATATAGTGGCAGTCTATTCATTGTACTGTTACCCTTTGCTTCGTAAGACAGGTACACTACAGATCTAATTATGTCAACCCCACACTGCAAAGTCCCAATCAGACAGTCTATATACAAGGGCCTCCTATAATGTTAACCAAAAAGGTCCACCATTTGATTCCGCCAGCCACTCCTTGGAAACTCTATGGGGCAATTCTATTCCGTCTTATAGGTTCGCTATGAATCGGAATCGACTCAAGGCAACGGGTTTGGTTTTGGTAGTGTTGTCAGCTGGACTGACCAGAAGCAGAAATTCTGGCATCTCTGAAGACTGCTGAACGTTTGTTTCCAAGTCTTTTCACCTGAGTCCTAAAAATTTGCACTTGCAACATATACACGGGAGAGAGGAAGTATGGGTTCCTCATGCTAAAAAGAATTTTAAGAAATAATTTAGCACTGACCATCGACTCCCAGGAGTACTGGGCGTAGATCAATCAGTCACTGGGAAGAGGGAATTTATGGAAAAGGGGTCACACAAGTCACTATCATCAGCTTCCTTGTCTTTAAAATAAAGGAGTGGAGTCAGACTGAATGTGGCAAGCATTAATTTCGAGCCTCCCATGCACTGGGCCCTGGGATCGGGACTGGGACAAGCATCCTTCCTTGTCCCTCAGCCGCTGACACTTCAGCAGGGGCATATGTAGAAGTATACCTTTAACACAGCATCAAAACTGTTACATTAATGTGCTGTGTCAACTCAGACGAGAGAGTGATTGAACTTGGCAGGAGGGGTGGGACAGATAAACAGAGACAGAACATTACAGAGGCAAGGAGACATTTGAACTGGGTTTAGAAGGCTAAGAAGTTCAGCAGGGAGAGAACAAAATGAGAGAGCATCCCAGATAGAGGGACCTGCCTGGATCAAAGCTGGGGGTGTAAAAGCACAAGGAGGAATGAGTAGGCAGGTAGAAAGACCTCTAATTATTTTTTTAGGAAACAGACCATTACCCTTCAGGGAAAGTGTGTGCCCGTTCTAGGATTCTAAATGAGGAATCAGAAAATATAGTCATGGATCACCAAAGTCCCTTCCAGAAATAGCATTCCACGATTTTTATAATTCTAAGTGACAGGGGAAAGTTGAACAACCCAAAAAAGGCCTTGTACTTAATAGTCTCAATTCTGTGCTGTGTTGGTGACTGAAAGTGAAACAGGTGGTGATTGGTGGGATTTCCACCCAGGGCCCCAGGTAAGCTGCTTATCACAGTTAACTTCACAGAAACTTCCTGTCAGGGGAGACCAGGGCCAGCCCATGAGGAGAAGGACATGGGGCCCTTCAAAGGGCATCGAGCACAGGCCACCTGGTCCAAGAATGCATGGATGCTGTGGACACCAGTTTCTGTTTCTGTAATTGCTCTCAACTCTTACACACCCCAGGAATTGCCATCATCCTCTATTCCTCCATCTTCTCTGCTCTTCTGTGTTTCATGGAAGAGTCTTTTATAAATCAAACACCAGAAACATGAAAAAATATCTTCATGTGAGCATCTACCTGAGTTCACTTTACCTTCACTACAACTGTGGGAAAGACAAGCAAGACGAGGCAAGCATTAAGTCCCAGAAATGTGAAGTGACTGCTCTAGCAAGTCGAGGCAGGCCCACAAACTTGTTGCCATCGAGTTGACCCCAATTAATGGAGACCCAATAACAGTAGAACTGTACTCCAGAGCATTTTTAATGGCTGGTTTTTCAGAAGTGGATCTCCAGGCCTTTCTTCTGAGGCACCTCTGGGTGGACTTAAACCTCTAACCTTTCAGTTAGCAGCCATGCACATTAACTGTTTAAGCCATCCAGAGACTCCAAAGTAGGCCAGTCTAATTCTCCTTCTGCCCCCAAACACGCTCAAGCTTGCCACCTTTTAAAGTGACAGATGGATTCATGGACAAACTTCCTGAAGAGACTCTAATGAGTAGTACCATATTAAATAAACTCTGCTACACCCAGACCAGGGAATACTACTCAGCAATTAAAAGGAACAAACAAGTGAGTCACACAACAGATGAATAAATCTTAAATGCATTTTTCTAATGAAAGAAGCCAGACCCAAAAAGCTACATATCACATGATTCCATTTATGAAATTTTAGGAATGGCAAAACTATAAGGATGAAAGACAGATCCGTGATGACAGGACAGGGTTGGGGGTTGATTACAAGGAAGACATACAAGGGAATTTTAGGATAGTAGAACTCTTCTGTATGATTTTGTGGTGGTGGATACATGGCTCTATGAATTTGTCAAAAACCCATGGAATTGTATACTTCAGAGTGAAGTTTACTATATGCAATTAAAAAAAAAAAACAGGATGTCAGGAGAAACCAGGATATAATGCAGACTGTGATGGCAGGGGGTTTCAGTGGGTGGGTAGTAAATGAATGTAACTGTATTATAATCATATGCCATAACCTGACTAAAAGGGGCAGAGGAAAGGAGAGCTTACCTGAGAAACTGGAAAACAGTGTTTTGATTGTATACTGTAAGGCTGAAGCAAAAAAAAATTGCACATAAACACTATAGCTGGAAAATGTGTTCCTCACAGATGTACAAGTAATCAATTTTGAAACTGCATGTATTCTAAAACCAAAAAAAAAAAAACCTGTCGTAGGAGTCACCAAGTTGACTCCTACGAATAGCTACCCTATAGTACAGAATAGACCTGCTTCACGGGGTCTTCCAAGGCTGTAATCTTTATGGAAGCAGACTGTTACATCTTTCTCCCAAGGGGCAGAAGGTGGGTTCCAACTGCCGACCTTTTGGTTAGCAGCCAAGCATGTAACCATTGCACCACCAGGGCTCTTTATGTGTATACCAGTGTTGAAAATCTTTACATAAAGTAGGTAATGAGAGACAGGTTTCTTACCAACAGAGAAAGAAGTTACAAATAAGTAACAGATGGGAAAACTAGAATGAACCCTGTGGTGCTGGATTAGAATCAGCAATATCAGTATGAACTCATGTTTAATATACTTAAAGTCAGATACAGAAATAAATATATGTATGTTTTTATGTGTGTCTACATAGGTTGATATAAATCCATAGATTGTCTAGCTGTGTTCATTAAGAAGTGTTAGAAGCAGTAACACACCAGTAGCAATGAGCACACCTAGCACCCAAATCTTGGTTTCTAAATACCATTCTCCAATAAAAGAACCAGAAATCCTTGGAGAAATGGTTGATTCTAGGGTTGGGGCAAGATGAGCCTGGAATATCTTGTAACACCAAAAATTAAGCAAATTCTAAGAAATAAAGGATGGGGCATATCAAAAAGACGTAGATGTCAAACTAAAAGAGCCCCCCAAAAACAAAGCCAGAACAACTTAAGCAACAAAACAATTGTTTTATATTATAACTGAAAAGATAAAATAGCCACAAATCCAAACTGATTACTGTACTTTTATACAAATAACACTTGCCTTCTATGTTTGTTTGCCAACCTCGCCCTCCCCCTGCCAAGTATTTTCCTAAGTATGCTATGCTAATTTTTCCACAGCAATATGTAAAAAAAAATGGTGCAACAGCACTTATGAAAATAGCTCAGGATGAGAGGGCATGATTGGCAAACAAACATAGAGACACACTTTATTTGCATAAAAACACAGTAAATAGATTATTTGTAAATAAATAAGAGGAAGAAGAAAGGACAAATCTTCCTGAGGGATTTGTTCCAATTCATAAAAGTAGAAGCAATAACAGAAACGGAAAATCACCACAAGAACACTACAGTAATAATTCCTGCAGGTAAGAACTCTTACTGAATGTTCAAATTAGTGGGAAAATTTTAAGGAAGAACAGGATAGTGCAGAACCTCAAAGTATCTCAAGTAACTATTAATCAATGTGGTGGTTTCAACATATGTTCACAAACGCTTTCATTCTCCTCCTCCCCCTAGAATGTGGGCTGGACTTGTTGTTGTTGTCATTGTTGTTAGGTGACCTCAAGTCAGCTCCAACTCATAGCAACCCAACGTACAACAAAATGAAACACTGTCCAGTCCTGCACCATCCTCACAATCGTTGCTATGCTTGAGCCCGTTGTTGCAGCCACTGTGTCAATCCTTCTCATTGGGGGCCTTCCTCTTTTTCTCTGACTCTCTACATTACCAAGATTGATAACCTTCTCTAGGGACTGGTCCCTCCTGATAACATGTCTAAAGCGTGTGAGACGAAGTCTCGCCATTCTTGCTTCCAAAGAGTATTCTGGCTATAATTATTCCAAGACAGATGTGTCCGTTCTCCTGGCAGTACGTGGTATGTTCAATATTCTTAACCAACACCATAACGCAAAGGCATCAACTCTTCTTCAGTCTTCCTTGTTCATTGTTCAGCTTTCGCATGCATATAAGGTGATTGAAAATACTTAAGGTTTGGGTCAGGCGCACCTTAGTCCTTAAAGTGACATCTTTGCTTTTGAAAACTTTAAAGAGGTCTTTTGCAGCAGATTTCCCCAGTGCAATGAGTCATTTGATTTCTTGGCTGCTGCTTCCATGTGTGTTGTTTGTGGATCCAAGTAAAATGAACAACTTCAATGTTTTCTCTGTTTATCCTGATGTTGCTTGTTGGTCCTGTTGTGAGGATTTTTCTTTTCTTTGTGTTAAGGTGTAGTCCATATGGAAGACTATCGTCTTTGATCTTCATCTGTAAATGCTTCAAGTCCTCTTCACTTTCAGAAAACAAGGTTGTGTCATCTGCATTAACACAGGCTGTTAATGAATCTTCCTCCAATCCTGATGCCCGTTCTTCTTTGCGTAGTCCAGCTTTTTGGATTATATACTCAGCATATAGACTGAATACAAAAAAAGAAAACCAAACCCAGTGCCATCAAGTAGATTCCAACTCATAGTTACCCTATAGGACAGAGTAGAACTGCCCCATAAAGTTTCCAAAGAACGTCTGGTGGATTCAAACTGCCAACCCTTTGGTTAGCAACCGTAGCACTTAACCACTACGCCACCAGGGTTTCCATAGACTGAATAAGCATGGTGAAAGGATACAACCCTGACACATATTTTTCCTGATTTTAAACAATGCAGCATTCCCTTGTTCTGTTCAAACAACTACCCCTTTTTCTATGTAAAGGCTCTTCATGAGCACAATTGAGTGTTCTGGAATTCCCATTCTTCTCAGTGTTATCCATAATTTCTTATGATCCACACAGTTGAATGCTTTTGCATAATCAATAAAACACAGGTAAATATTTTTCTGGTATTGTTAGCTTTCAGCCAATATCCATCTGACATCAGCAATGATATACTTTGTTCCTCACCCTATTCTGAATCTGGTTTGAATTACTGGCAGTTTCTTGTTGAATGCTACAATCTCTTTTGAATGATCTTCGGCAAAATTTTACTTCTGTGTTATATTAATGATGTTGTTCAATAATTTCTGCAGTCTGTTGGGTCACCTTTCTTTGGAATGGGTACAAATATGAATCTCTTCCAGTCAATTGGCCGGGTAGCTGTCTTCCACATTTCTTGGCATGGACAAGCAAATACCTACAGCATAGCATCGTTTTGTTGAAACATCTCGATTGATATTCTCTCATCTCCTGAAGGCTTGTTTTTTGCCAATGTCTTCAGTGCAGCTTGGGCTTCTCCCTTCAGTACCATCTGCTCTTGATCATATGCTACCTCCTGAAATGGTTGAATGTTGACCAATTCTTTTCCCTGCAGTGACTCTATGTATTCCTTCCACCTTCTTTTGATGCTTTCTGAGTCATTTAATATTTTCCATGAAGAATCCTTCAATATTGCAACTCGAGGCTTGAATATTTCTTCAGTTCTTTCAGCTTGAAAAATGCTGAGTGTGTTCTTACCTTTTGGTTTTCTAACTCCGGGCCTTTGCACATTTCATTATACTTTATTTTGTCTTCTCAAGACACCCTTTAAAATCTTCTGTTCAGCTCTTTTCATCATTTCTTCCATTTGCTTTAGCTACTCAGCAGTCAAAAGCAAGGATCAGAGTCTCTTCTGACCTTCATTTTGGTCTTCTCTTTCTTTCCTGTCTTTTTAGTGACCTTTTGCTTTCTTCATGTATGATGTTCTTGACGTCATTCCACAACTCATCTGGTCTTCCGTATTCAACATGTCAAATATGTTCTCGAGATACTCTCTAAATTCAGGTGGGATATACTCAAGGTTGTCCTTTAGTTCATGTAGACTGGTTCTAATTTTCTTCAACTTCAACTTCAACTTGCATATGAGCAATAGATAGGTTGTACCACAGTGACCCCTGGCCTTGTTCTGACCGATGATGTTGAGCTTTTCCATTGTCTCCATAGATGTTGTCGATTTGATTTCTGTGTATTCTGTCTGGCAAGGTCCATGTGTATAGTCGCCGTTTATGTTGGTGAAAAAAGGTGTTTGCAGTGAAGAAGTTGTTGGTCTTGCAAAATTCTATCATGCAATCTCCAGTGTCTTTTCTATCACCAAGGCCATATTTTCCAACAGCCAATCCTTATTCTTTGTTTCCAACTTTTGCATTCCAAACACCACTAATTATCAATGCATCATGTTTGATCAATTTCAGACTGCAGAAATTGGTAAAAATCTTCAATTTCTTCATCTTTGGCCTTAGAAGTTGGTGGATAAATTTGAAAATAGTCATATTAACTGGTCTTCCTTCTAGGCATATGGATATTGTCCTATCACTGACACCATTGTACTTAGGGATAAATCTCGAAATGTTCAACGCCATTCCTCTTCAAGTTGTCATTCCCAGCAGAGTAGACCATATGATTGTCTGATACAAAATGCCAATACCAGTCCATTTCAGCTCAATAATGCCTAGGATATTGATGTTTATGTGTTCCGTTTCATTTTCAACAACTTCCAATTTTCCTAGATTCACACTTCATACATTCCACATTCCGATTATTAATGGATGTTTGCAACTGTTTCTTCTCATTTTGAGTCATGCCACATCAGCAAATGAAGGTTCCAAAAGATTGACTCCATTCACATCATTAAGATCAATTGACTCTACTTTGAGAAGGCAGCTCTTCCCCAGTCATTTTTTGAGTGCCATCCAACCTGAGGGACTCATTGTCCAACACTATATCATAGCTATTCATAAGGTTTTCACTAGCTAATTTTTTTCAGAAGTAGACTACCAGGTCCTTCTTCCTAGTCTTTCTTAGTTTGGAAGCTCAACTGAAACCTGTCCACCAGGGGTGACCTTGCTGGTATTTGAAATACCAGATGGCAGTGAGTTGAATGAGTGAACTTCCAGCTTCACAGCAACATGCAAGCCACCACAGTATGGCAAGCTGACAGATACATTTTCACCTTAGAAGGCTATAAGTCCAAAATCAGGGCACTAGTTCTAGGCAAAGTTTTCTCACTCTGTCAGCCCTGGGGAAAGGTCTTTTGTCACTTCAGCTTCTATTCTTTGGCGATCTTAATGTACATTGGCATCTATCTTCCACCATATCTGCCTCATACTGACCCTGTGTACAACAGAACAAGACACTGCCCAGTCCTATACCATCCTCATAAATTTTTGTTATGCTGGAGCCCATGTTGCAGCCACTGTGTTGAACCATCTCATTGAGGATCTTCCTCTTTTTCAATGACCCTCTATTTTGCCAAGCATGACATTCTTCACCAAGGTCTGGTCCCTCCTGAAAATATGTCCAAAGTACCTGAGATGAAGTTTTGCCATCTTTGCTCTTAAGGAGCATTCTGGCTGTATTTCTACTTCTTCCAAGACAAATTTGTTCATTCTTCTGGCAGTCCATGATATATTCAGTATTCTTTGCCAACACCATAATTCAAAGGCATCAATTCTTCTTCTGCCTTCCTTATTCATTGTCCAGCTTTCACATGCATATGAGATAACTGAAAACACCATGGTTTGGGTCAGGCAAAGTCAGGGAAGCTGGCCTGCTACTTGAGTGAGTAAAATTCTCCTCTCTGGACAGTCTAATCAGGTAGTTTGTGTGCATGTGTGTGTGTGTGTGTGTGTGTGTGTGTGTTCCTCATGCTAGGTACTGCAGAGGAACTCCAGCCAATCATGGGGGTTCAGAAATGGTACCACCAGGTATGGGGTGGTTTCTTATACAGCAATGTTGTTGTTGTTAGGTGCCTTCAAGTCAGTCCTGACTCATACTGACGCTATGTACAACAGAAAGAAACATCGTCCATTCTGTGCCATCCTCACAATCATTATTATGCTTGAGCCCATTGTTGCAGCCACTGTGCCAATCCATCTCGTTGAGGGTCTATCTCTGACCTTCTACTTTACCAAGCGTAATGTCCTTCTCCAGGGACTGGTCCCTCTTGATAACATACCCAAGGTACCTGAGATGAAGTGTTGCCATCCTTGTTCCTAGGGAGAATTCTGGCTGTACTTCTAAAAGAGATTTGTTGATTCTTCTGGCAGTCCATGGTATATTCAAGATCCTTTGCCAACACCATAATTCAAAGGCATTATTTCTTCCTCTGTCTTCTTTATTCATTGTCCAGCTTTTGTATGCATATGTGGCGATTGAAAATACCATGGCTTAGGTAAGGTGCACCCTAGTCCTCAAAGCGGTATCTTTGCTTTTTAACACTTTAAAGTCTTTTGCAGCACATTTGCCCAATGCCATACATCCTTTGGTCTCTTGACTGCATCTGTGGGCATTGAATATGGATCCAAATAAAATGAAATCCTTCACAACTTCAGTATTTTCTCCATTTATCTTGATGTCACTTATTGGTCTAGTTGTGGGGATTTTTTTTTTTTTTTTTAAATCTAGAGGTGTAGTCCACACTGAAGGTTGTAGTCCTTGATCTTCATCTGAAGTGCCTAAAGTCTTCTAGCTTTCAGCAAGTCAGGCTGTGTCATTTGCATATCGCAGGTTGTTAAGGAACCTTCCTCCATACCTGATGCCGTGTTCTTCTTCATATAGTACAACTTCTCAGATAATTTGCTCAGCATACAAATTGAATAAGTATGGTGAAAGGATACAACCCTGACGCACATCTTTCCTGACTTTAAACCACGCAGTATCACCTTGTTCTGTTTGAACGACTGCCTCTTGGTCTATGTACAGGTTCCTCATGAGCACATTAGGTGTCCTGGAATTCCCATTCTTCACAGTGATATCTATAATTTGTTATGATCCTCACATTTGAATGCCTTTTCATAGTCAATAAAACACAGGTAAACCTCTTTCTGATGTTCTCTGCTTTCAGCCAAGATCCATCTGACATCAGCAATGATATACCTTTTTCCAAGTTCTCTTCTGAATCTGGCTTGAATTTCTGACAACTCCCTGATGATGTACTGCTACAACCATTTTTTTATTATTTCCAGCATAATTTTACTTACTTGGATATTAATGATATTGTTAGATAATTTTCTCATTCTGTTGCATCACCTTTCTTTGGAATGGGCACATTTCAGTCAGTTGACCAGGTAGTTGTCTTTCAAATTCCTTAGCATAGGTGAGTGAGTGCTTCCAGAGTTACATTTGTTTATTGAAATAAATTAATTGATATTCAATCAATTATTGGAGCCTTGTTTTTTGACAATGCCTTCACTGAACCTTGGACTTCTTCCTTCAGTACCATCAGTTCTTGATCATATGCTACCTCCTGAAATGGTTGAATGTCGACCAATTCTTTTTGGTATAGTGATACTGTGTACTCTTTCCATCTTCTTTTGATGCTTCTTGCATCATACCATTTTTTGCCCATAGAATCCTTCAATATTGCAACTCGAGTCTTGAATTTTTTCTTCAATTCTTTCAGCTTGAGAAATGCCAAGCGTGTTCTTCTGTTTTGGTTTTCTACCTCCAGGTCTTTGCACAGTTCATTATAATATTTTGCTTTGTCTTTTTGAGCCATCCCTTGAAATCTTCTGTTCTGCTCTTTGACTTCATCATTTCTTCCTTTCTCTTCAGCTACTCTACGTCAAGAGCAGGTTTCAGAGGCTCCTCTGAAATCCATTTTTTTTCTCTCTCTCTCTTTCCTGTCTTTTTAATGACCTTTCTCTTTCTTCATGCATGATGTCCTTGATGTCTTCCCAGAACTCACCTGGTCTTTGGTCATTAGTGTTCAATGAGTCAAATCTATTCTTGAGATGGCCTCTAAATTCAGTGGGATATACTCAAGGTCATTTCATTTTTGATGACTTCCAATCTGCTGTGATTCATACTTCATACATTCCACATTCTGATTACTAATGGATCTTTGCAGCTATTCCTTCTCATTTTGAGTGGTGCCACATCAACAAAAAAAGTTCTTAAAAGCTTTACTTCATCCATGTTGTTAAGGTCAGATCTACTTTGAGGAAGCAGCAATTGCCACCTAATAAAGCTGGTAGTGTCGGATTGTTCCAGATTAAGCATGAGGCATCCACTTTGTCAAGGCAATGATGCGTGGTAATGAAGAGGGATGCCGTTGGAGTCAGATAACCTTGAATTTAAGCTATAGCCTTACCACTCACTAGCTATGTGGCCTGGGGGTTATTTAAACTCACAAAGCTTTATCTCCTTCATCTTTAAAATCATGTTAATAATAATCTCCACCTTGAAGGTCGATATACGTATTATAAAACCAATTGCCACTGAGTCAACTCTGACTCATGGTGATCACATGTGTGTCAGAGTAGAACTGTGCTCCATAGGGTTTTCAATGTCTGATTTTTTGAAAGTAGATTACTAGGTCTTTAAGGCACTTCTGGTGGATTCAAACTGCCAACTTGAATGCAGCTGAACACATGAATCATTTACACTACCCAGGGACTGGTAGATGAATTAAATGATGTTAAATTAGCTGGAGCACTGATATATATGCCAGAGTCTCAGACAATGTAAGAAAATCATCTAACAGCACCTAGCAAATAGGAGGACCTGAATGAATGCTAGCTATTGCTGTCATCTCCATCTATTGACCTGCACCACCCTGCTCCTGTGGCCTGGCAAGACTCTCTGTTACCCAGTGTTAGGCTTTCCCTTTCCCATGACTAGTGCCTGCCACTTTTCCTCTTGTCCTAACCATTGAACCCGATTTCTTCAAACCATCTCCTTCCCAGCCCAGTGGTCAAAGGTCAGTCCATGACCTAGCCTGTCCTGGTTGGCCCCATTCTGCTGGAGTTAACCAGGTCAGACCTGGAAGCATCTTAATGAGACATTTGGTTCCTCAACATGATTCTGTCATTAAATGGAAAAAAAATCACACCAACAATTGGGAAAAAAAGAGGAAATGCATAAGAGGACATGGCATGGTGACAAGCACATTCAAGGCTTTAACTATGGCAATTGCTTTTCTCATCAGTTTTCTTATTTTGAAACTTCCCTGGAAGGGACCAGGTATTATTAGCCATTATTATGAGGCAGAAGCCTTCCAGTCACATGGTGATCACATAGGACTGATGACCAGTGAGGAAGATTATGTCATTCTAAGGGACAGAAAGAAGAAGTGATTCCGAGTGAGGACAGAAGGCGGGAGGGAGGGTTGTTGCAAATACCTATCAGTGAATCATTTTGCTTTTAACTGTCCAAACTTACACTTAATTAAGGCCTACTGATAACAAACTGTTACCTAAGCTGTACAATAACATTTAAATCCTACCTGCCTCATCCCTAACCAGCTAGATGGCTGCACAACCAGATTTCATAATGATAAAGACAAAATACACATACACATAAACAATGTCAGAAGAGATTACTGTCCTTGCCAGGCATTCCTGGCATGATTTGTAAACCTCTTATTCATTTGCTAGGCCACAGGTTACTGAGATTTTGATAGAGCCCCTGGAAAATGCAGGTGCATTGTTCTGTGTATTGAGCACCCCCACACGGGGCCACTCCCAGCCCAGCCTCTGCACCAGGACTTACACTGACTCACCACACCCCTGAACGAACCATCGTGGCTGCAGCCACACCCGCCTGAGCTGACTTGTGATATGGCACCCCCATCTGAGGATGGTCACTCCTGAAAACCACCTGTGAACTTCACCCATGATTTTTGTCTCCTCTCTATTTATTCCTTCTCCCTTTCTGGCACCCCTGGAGGTGCGGCCCACCCCAGGAACACTCTGAGGGCCCTGGTGTTAGCACTGGAGCCATTCGCAGTTTCTCTGGAGGAGCTGGTCTCTCCCTGCACCCACCAGACTTTCCTGCACCCACCAGACTTTCCTGCACCCACCAGACTTTCCTGCACAAGCCCTAGGTCGCCATCCTTGCCAGATCCTGACTGGGTCTGTAGACTTGGCTTCACTCACTTTGGTTCTCTGTCTTTCTCTACATTCACATCACATTTTGACTGAAAAGCATTTTCTGCCTTCTCCCTGCCTCCAGAATGGAGTCCAAACTACTTAGCCCACATCCTACCTCTATAGGTTGCTCTTTGTTTGCTGGCCCCCGGCCTGAATCCATGTTTTGTGCCCATGTTACTTCCACTGTCCCCCTAGGAGCACCCTCCAAGTCAACGCATCATCTCCCTTCCCAGCCAGAACCAAAGTGGTACAGTTTCTCTTCCCACTGCTAGGACCCTTCCAGTGGTTCTGCATCCCATCTCAAAACATATTTCTTCCCTGGTTGCTTACCATGGATGACTTCACACATTTGTTCATTCATTTATTTACTCATTCGGTGGGTATTAATTGAACACCCTCTAGAGCTTGAACCAGGCTGTGCTAGGAGCAGGTGACTCCCACATGCTTACAGTCAGGAAAGTGAATTTTGTTTTCTAAACGATAATAGAGCAACTATATCTTAATATGGTACAATGGCCATTGTCTCTGTCCTGTAGGAAGGACAGGGACACAGCAACAGAGGGGTTTCTCTGACACTTCCCAGTCCCCATAGATGAGATAGCTGATGTGGGTTGTATGAATGCCACCACTTAGCCAGAACAGGATATTCACTCTCACAATATGTGGCTTCTTTCTCTTCATCCTATGCAAGAATGCCTTCTTGCCCACCAGTCTCACAGCCAAAATGCTAACTTATATCAAAGGACAAGCCTGGAGACTCCATTCCTTGGAGTTACCGGTTTCTTTGTTGAGACCGCGTCAGTCAGGGCTGGTGAGGTTATTGTCGATGTGGGACAAGATTACTTGCCTGCATCGAGTGCTTGGGTAGTTTGAAAACACAGCTGTCTTCTCAAACAGAGGGCTCACAGCAGCCTAAACAAGAGAAATCTTGTGGGACAGCACTCCTTTCAGCAGCCTGTAGTAGGCACATTAAAAATTCCTAACCAGCTGAGGGCTGGGGACCACAATCTAGGGGGACATCTAGCTCAATTGGCAGAACATAGCTTATAAAGAAAATATTCTACTCTCTACTTTGGTGAGTAGCGTCTGGGATCTTAAAAGTTTGTGAGCAGCCACTGGTCCCACCCCGGCTGGAGCAAGGGAGAATGAAGAAAACCAAAGACACAAGGGAAAGATTAGTCCAAAGGACTAATGAATCATGAGTACAGCAGCCTCCACCAGACTGAGTCCAGCACAACTAGATGGTGCCCACCTACCACCACTGACTACTCCGACAGGGATCACCACAGAGGGTCTGGGACAGAGCTGGAGAAAAATGTAGAACGAAATTAAAACTCACAGGCTTAATGGTCTGCCCAAGACTGGAAGAATCCCGAGAATATGGCCCCCGGACTTTCTTTCAACTCAGTACTAAAGTCACTCTTGAAATTCACCCTTTAGCCAAAGGTTAGACAGGCCTATAAAACAAAATGAGACTAAATGGGCACACCAACCCAAGGGCAAGGACGAGAAGGCAGGAGGCAAGAGGAAAGCTGGTAACAGGGGACCGAAGGTGGAGAAGGGCAGTTTTGACATGTCGTGGGGTTGGCAACAAATATCACAAAACAATATGTGTAAAATTTTTTAACGAGAAACTCATTTGCTCTGTAAACCTCCATCTAAAGTACAATTTTTAAAAATCTAAGTACAAAAAAAATAATAATAATAAAATAAAATTTTTTAAAATTCCCAACCATTTCATTGCATTTTATTCTATTTCTGTGTTATGATATCCTACAATGGTTACTGGGAAATCATATAAACCTAATTTTTATTTTAATTGTTGCTGGCCAGGACTTAGATCTGGAAAGTAAAACTTTTTGGCTCTAAATTCTGGAGAAACAAATTACTCATTACACTATATTTAAGGGACTGTGTGCTCATTTTAGGGCAGTGGTACAGGAGGGCAGACAGTGGAAGAGAAGATGGAGAGACTCCAGTGAGGGGATTTGCCAAACTCCAAACACATTTGCAAACAGTGAGGCCATAGTCAACGTGCCCCTACCATCATCACCACCACCTCCATCAAGATGTATCTGCCCTTTCCCATGTCTTCCACACTGTTGTTGGCTTACTTGTGGTTTCAAGGAGGTTCTTGGTATCAATTTTCACTTGATTTCACATATTAAAAAGTTGGGGAAGGGGTGCCTAATAATGACTAAGACTGACAGTTGCTAATGCTTTCGAGTTTGCAAATCTTTTCACGTATATTATCCTATTTGATACTTACTATAGACCTGTGAACTAGGCACTCTCCTCTACCACCACAACGACCCCATTCTCCAGGTGAAATGAGGCCCAAATATCCATTGACTTAGGGTCGTTGCACTAGTAGGTAACAGTTAAGAGAATTTCTTCACCACAAAGAGGTCCTATGCCAGTCCCCACTAAGTAGAGGGATCAAGTGGTGTTATTTCTGAGGTTCCTATTAAACTATGCATACTTACCTATACTTGCTCCTAGCAAGATAATTCCATTCTCACCCCACCATACCCACAGGCCCAACACGTTTCCAGTTGGCCCTTTGCAATGGGGAAGCCCCTAGGATTTAAGTCTATTTGGGAGTTGTTAAATGTTGAGGACCTAGAAAAACAAAAAAGCAAATCTTTACAATCCAATGGAAACCTCTCCTAATTCTTTCCTCTGAAGTTAATTCTAATCCTACTAGTACTTTTTGTTTTATTTTAAATAGAAATAGCCACACTTACCCACACTAAAAAAAAAATGGGAAGCAAACAGTTGAAGAAAAACTTTTGAGGTGTTTCTCAGTTGAACAAAATCAAAAATGGTTGAGAAGTATCAGAGAGGTGATACTTGCCTGACATTTTCAAAGTTTCATTAAAATTATTCATCAGGATTTCCTCTCACCCTCTGACCCAATATTCACCAAATTCCCTAAAGTTCCTCATTTTGATCACTATTTTTATCCACATCTCCCTTCTGCATTTTTTCTTCTTTGGTAATCATTTGCTTGCCCTCAATAGTCTGATTTTTGCTTGTTTGTCTTTTGTTTTAATCTAAAATATGAGTGTGACAAGCTGTCTGATAGTGGATCAAAACACATCAAAGACAAAACCAAAAAAAACCAAACTCGTTGCCTTCGAGTTGATTCCGACTCATAGAGACCCTGTAGGACAGAGTAGAACTGCCCCATAGGGGTTCCAAGGAGCAACTGGTGGATTTGAACTGCTGATCTTTTAGTTAGCAGCATGGCTCTTAACCACTACACCATCAGGACTCCAAAGACAATTAGGCATCTAATTATATTATTAATCTGACTTTTTTTTTTAAACCAGATTTTCCAATCTGGCTTGTGTGACCTTGAGAAAAATTCTCAGCCTCTCTCTGAACTCCAGCTAAGTAAACATACTAATAAATACCTAACAGAGTTATTGAGATGAAAAGATGAAATAGCATATGTAAAAGTGTTCCAAAAATAGTAAAAGCTATAAAATGTATAATATGCATTATTTTATTGATGTCTCTATTTCCTTGTCAGTAAAATGGTAATATGAAATAGTACTTGCCTTAGAGTATCATTGTGATGGTCAAATGAAATAATGCGCAGAAGGTGCTTGCTCTATCCTTAACAATAAGTGCTCAAAACTGTTAATCATCATTAGCAGTAGCAGCATTCTCAAACCCTGTGATAAGGCAGGTATGATCATTCCCCATTTTATAGCTGAGGAAATAAGCTCGGAGAGGAGAAGGAGACTCAGGCTAAACTTGCAGTTTTAACCTCTTATGACTTATTGGAACATGTTCAAATCCATATGGTTATCCAGGACCAGAAACCCAGTGGTTGGCGGGGTACCTTTAGTAGGTATCTTTTTCTATTTTGAAAGCCTAAGGGGAGAGCAACAGGCTCCTGGTTCCTCTGAACACATGGCTAAGGATTCAACTGACCTGTTGTCTCATCAACAACTGCAGCTCAACTAGATATTCAAGAGAAATGCAAATCTTTAAATGAGAAAAATAAAGAGCACGAATAGTCGTTCCTGTTATTTTCAGTCCTTGTTTAGAAACAGTTACATAAACAAACCATCACCCAACTTCCAGTTTGTCGCACTGTGGTGGCTTGTTTCTATGATGCTTGAAGCTATCCGTCAGGATTTCAAATGCCAGCAAGGTCACCTATGGTTGGCAGGTTTCAGCGGAGCTTCCAGACTAAGACAGACCCAGAAGAAAGGCCTGATGAGCTACTTCCAAAACTTAGTAAATTAAAAACCTATGGATCACAACAGAATGTTGTCCAACTCATTTGCTTTGAACACCTTATCAGGAAGGATCAGTCGCTTGAAGAGGACATTATGTTGGGTGAAGTAGAGGGCCAACAAGGGTGAGGGAGACCCTCAGTGAGATGGATTGTCACAAAAGCCACCATGGTAAGTTCCAACATGTTGGTGATTATGAGGGTGACGGAAGACTGGGCAGCATTTTGTTCTGTAGTACGTAGGCCGCCATGATCTGGCGTCAACTGGATGGCAATTAACAAAGAAACAAAGGCAGAAAAAAAAACAGTGATGAAGCTTCTCACTAGTGACAGGCACTAAAACCCCAGACCCTTTGTGCAGAAATACCAGAAAATTCTCTTCCAAAAGCTTTTTAAATCTTCCAATTATTTCATAGTTGAGGTCTGCACAGGAGCAGGTCCCAGTGCTTGGGTGATGGAGAGAGAGAGGCAAAAAACTTCTGAAGACTCCAGCCAGTTCTGTGAGCATGATCTTATGGGAGGTTTGAAAGCTTCTTCTGGTAGGAAGAACAAAAGGCTACCCGAGAAAGCCTTTTTCCATCCAGCTTCAGTTCGTACAAAAAGAAGGAGGAAAAAATAACTCAAGTCTTAAGCCAAGCACACCAGGAGGGGAATTAAAGAGCTGGGCACACAATAATTTTAAGTAATGTCAGAGGAGATTTAAATAGCAGACATCAGCAGAAAAGAATGGGGAAACCTCCAGTACACTGACTTCATTGATACCCCATTTATCAGCAATTACTGACTCCATTAAAGGCTGAGTTTACAGCAGAAAGAGAAGCAGAGCCTAAAATATGTCCCAGCAGATGGACAGAGAGTGTCGGTGATGCCGTATTTCAAAGGCATCTGCAACGTTGTTATCATTGAGCGTGGAGTCAGAGAGGTAAGAAAAAAACAGCGGCCCAAGAGCCAGCAAATGATTTACTTGACCCTGGATGGGTAGAACTGACAGCGAAAACCTCATTAATTCCTCGGGTCACTCTGGAAGACATTAATTTGGTTTGGACTCATGACGAGGGGAGATTTTCCAGACATACACCAGGAATTATGAAATCTCCATGGCCGAGGAAAGTATGTCCAAATCACTTTTTGCATAAATCAAGCTGACTTTCTGAAGAAGGATAATATGCTTAATCAAGGGAGTTATGGAACTTCTTGTGCTTATTAGACAGAAAATATAACAGCATTTGATTTGGTTATCAGTTTGGGGAGAGAGATTTTTTCCCCCCGTTTTTTAAGAGCTGGAAGAAACTAGACGTGTAAATAATTTGTTCACACAGGATAGCTTTAATTCTCTTTCCCTTTTTATTTCCAAATGGGCACGTACCTCCTCGTGGACATCTCTTCTGAGTCCCAGCCAAGGTGTCAGCTCTCTGCCCGTCGCCTGCCTCCCCCCGCCCCCCGCCATTTATCTGGAACTTCCTTAATATTCAAAGAAGCCCTATAAATAACAATCACCAGTGACTGGTGGTTTTATTCTGTGTATTTTGGTGGCCTGGGCCAAAATTAAGACTGGGATCAAGGCAACTTGGGTTGAATTACTAAGTGCATAATCTTAACCAGAGAAGTCTCTCTGTTCTCTCTCCAAGGCTGAGAGCATCTGCACGCAAACACACATACGGAGAACTGGAGTCCTCTGCTCTCAGAAAGGAATCCCTTCTAATCCTGTGTAATTTAGAGACTTCTAAGCGCGACAGCTTTCCCAGAAACTCAGTTTCTTCATCTCATCGTTAACTAGGGAAGAAAAAGGTGTGGTGAACTTTTGGAGGGGGAAAAAAGTTGATTAAGTCCAGAGCAAAGCAGTCAGCTGGGTTATTTATATCAGTGAATCGCTTCGTTTTGGGGATACTGACAGATCAAGTTATTCAAAATGGTCAGGAGAGAGAGACAGAGAAAGATTGAAATGCTGCTGCGCAACGAGCTTATACCTGAGTGTCTGACGCATAAGCCGCGCGCCCCCTTTCCTGATGATATCTTCCCTCGTAAAAGTTGCATTCATCATGTTTAAAGCAAGGTTATCTCTGGCTGAAGAGAACATGCATTAGTACATTTTACTCATTCAACACGGAACACTCCCTATCAACAACAGTCTGCTTAAAGGGGACTAGGAGAACAAGAATTAATCACAGGAAGAGACAACTTAAGGGAGTTGGGCTATAAAATGGAATTCATTAGTAAGCCATAAAGTATCACTGCTTTAACTAGCTTTCCCTTAGGCTCCGCTTCCTCTGCCCTGGAACCCATTGGCTTGCTCGCTTGCCTGCTGGACAATGCAAGTCACTCCCCATTCCCTTTGCCACCACCCCTTTTCTCTTCTCATGGGGACAAAGAGAGCAGAGACTTTGCCAGTGGAACAATGTACAGGGTCACAGGGCCTCTGGCCACACAAACTCCTGGATAATCTCTAGTTGGGGCTTAGAAGGGTCCAATGTAGACCAATAACCAGTTGCCATCAAGTCAATTGTGACTCATGGTGACCCCAAGTGTGTCAGACTAGAACTGTACTCCACAGGGTTTTCAATGGCTGATTTTTCAGACGTAGATCCCCAGGCCTTTCTTCCAAGGTGCCTCTGGGGGGACTCCAACCTCCAACCTTTCAGTTAGCAGCCTAGCACATTAACCGTTTCAACCACCCAGGGACTCCCCAGTGTGGATGGTAATCCTTAAATGGCAAGGTCCTCCTCTCATCCCACCAGCTTGCTTGGAACTGCATAAGCTCTCTCACTGTGGGCTGTCACCTCTGGGACAGAAACATGTCATGGTTGTAAACACAGGTTCTGGATTTCTCAGTCCTAGGCTCACCAACTCTAACACTTGTCAGCTGAGTGACTTTGAACAAGTCACTTAACTTGGCTAAGCCTGAGGTTCCTCAACAGTAAAATGGAGGTCATAATAGTACCCAGCAGAGGGGAATATAAGCGTGAAATGAGACAAAGGAACTCAGTGCACTGCTGATTAGATGCTGCCCTGCTTTGATACTCTGCTCTTGCCTGCTTCTTTTCAGTCGTAAAAAATGCTTCCCCTGTCTATGTCCTGTCACTTTAATTTGATGATAGATATATCCGCCCTTTTGCATATTCCCCTGATTCTCACCAGCATATACATTCACCAGAGACCAATACATATTTTTTTTGTCTGATCTATAAACTGAAAGAGCTGCTCATTGAAAGAAAGCCAAAGAAAGAAAAAACCTCAAGATTTTTATCTCTTAATGTTATATTTGAAGAGTCTCAAGTCCTTTCTGAATAAAGCAGATAATATAAGGAGGAAAATGCAGTAGAGAAATTCTCCCCATCTTGATTTCTTCCTTAAATTACCTGGAATTATTCAGCCAATAGTTTTGGGTGGATAAGATGCTATAGGCTAGATTTTATTCTCTTATGATAAAACAGCAGGTAGAGAAAAAAAAATCTATGCATCTCACGACAGCCTTCTCAAAGCTCTTGGAATACATCAAGCCTACATCAATGATCCCCCAGCTGCCACTTTTAAACACAGTACGTATACCCAATCTGAAAAATCAATTAACTTCAAAATGCAGAAGACTTAAAATTAAGAGCTTAAGCAGAGAAAAATTCAGGGGTAGTTCTTCCTTGAGGTCATCATTAAATAGCATGTACATTTTTTGTATGTTGAAAGTCCCTGTCCAGAGCACCTGAGTCCACATCTCCATGAGGTGGTAAAGGAAGGCATAGGCTCAGTCAACATCTAGCTCTTCTGGGTAAAGCTGAGCAGCCTTAGGTCAATTACTTAGTATCTCTGACCTTTAATATCCCCACCTATAAAATAAAATAACCTGTCTTACAGACAGGATTAAGCCAGCCGATATATGCAAAGTCCCTTCAATCAATGGCCATGTGGTGGTGGTACTATGTGGTGTTGTAAGATTTATTGATGCTGCTGGATGAGGTTCCAACTGCTGAAGCTAACTTTGACCAACTGTCAATCCAGCTGTCACTGAAGGTATAGAGACTACACCCATATGACATCACATAACATGCTAAGTATTTTCTTCACATTTAATAAGTTAGCCCATTGATTCACAAAAATCTAAGATACCTGGTTTAACTGCTTCTTTTCATTAAGATAACTGATGTTTTTTTATTTGCTGATTTCAACTAGCTCCCTCGTGCAAATGTGGCAACAGCCTAAATGATCTCTTTTGCTTCCTAAGATGCAAAGAGCAACACCACTGAGTACGATTTTTCTCTCAGGCTAACCTGTTAGATGTAATACCTAATGTTCAGCCAGAAAGACTCGTGGCTCTGGAGTAGGCAAAGTCTTCATGTGAATGGCATCCCGGAAATGCCCAATGCATTAGTCCTTGTAAATAAGGCAGAAAAAATAGCTTTTATATTGCATTAATTGTGATTTTTCTGTTTACAAAAACAGTGCTTAGAGTAAAAAAAAAAATAATAATAATAATCAAGATATAAAAAAGAAAATAAACTATCATTCAAAATTCATCATTCTTATATAAACCTGTTAATATTTTGATGTTGTCATTAAAATCTACTTTTTTTCACTTAGTCACATGTTGTAAGCATTTTCCCACGACATTAAACATTTTCCTACAATCACGTTTTTAAGGTCTACATAGTATTCCATTGCCTCAGTAATCGCTGATTGCTGGACGTTTACATTTCTTCCAGTTTACCACTACTACATATAAGGCATGACAAACTCCATTTTTATATTATTTTTACATTTCATATTGTACTCCTTGCCTTATGTCTTTATTTGCTTTAGTAATTGACTTTTTTTTCCAACGGTGACATTTAAGATTTTTTGTTTCTAAACTTC
This sequence comes from Elephas maximus indicus, assembly GCF_024166365.1. Classification (NCBI taxonomy): domain Eukaryota; kingdom Metazoa; phylum Chordata; class Mammalia; order Proboscidea; family Elephantidae; genus Elephas; species Elephas maximus. The sequence continues at coordinate 10,588,955 of NC_064842.1, read as the reverse complement.
TTTGACTTCAAGAGCATACATGTTGAGATCCCAAGGGAAGGAAGAAAAATTGAAGGAGATGAAACCAATATTTAAAGTAAGTAAAAATCCCACTTTGAAAATAGCAATGATTTCAGGATAAGGTTCAGCAGAACTGGCCTCTTACAAGCTGTCTCCTTTCCAGAAAACGTTTGTAAGGGGACCATGTACAAGCAGATGCAACTGGCCCCTGCCAGCAGAAGCTGTCCTGAATTCAGAATCAAACTTCAGATAATCTGGCCCCAGAGCACACCCTCAAGCCCTTCCCTATAGAATGGAATCATTTATTAAGACCTTGCTTCTCTTGTAAAACACCTGACAACGTTGCTTTGAGATCAGTATTATCACCCCAAGTTATCGATGAGAAAACTGAGGTCCAGAAAGCTTAAATAACCTGCCCAGGGTCACACATCTGATAGTGGCAGAGTTCAGGTTCAAATCCAGGCTGCCTGTGCTTTCTCCACTACATGAGGCTGCCATATTGAACATCATGGTTGACCACAGAACTTGAGGCACAAAGAAACTTTCAATATGTAGGGTATCTCTGTCTCCCGATTTTCTTTGTCTATAAGGAGTCCCTGGGTAGCACAAACGGTAAACATGCTCTACAGCTAGCCAAAAACTTAGAGGCTCAAAGGCACCCAGAGGCACTTGGGAGGAAAGGCTTGATGATCTGCTTCCAAAAAATTAGCCATTGAAAAACCTGTATGGAGCTCAATTCTACTCTGACTCATCTGGAGTTGCCATGAGTTGGAATTGACTGGACGGCAACTGCTTGGTTATAAGGAGACCAGTACTCACCTGAAAAGGCTTCCCTGTAGCCTATTCCACTCCTTTCTCTTGCCTACACTGAACTAAACCTCTCTAAGTATTTCCAAAGGAAGAGAAAGGAGAGTATTTCTCAAGGAAGTTAAGTAATTGCAATCAGGAATTCTTTACTTTAGGAGGAATTGAGGCTGTGAGTCATATTTCCTTATGGCAGTTGCATATGTTTATTAATGCGAAAGACTCATGAGAAGCCACTATGACCGTGGAATGGTTATCTTGCACTTAGTTCCCGGGAATCAGACACAGGCAGGCCTTTTCTAGCAGGCTTGTTCTCTGCGATCGTTTGTGGCCCGCTCTCAAAGAGTTTTGTGCTCATTTCTCCCCCCAGAAAGGCTGTTTCGGTAACGTGAGTCCCGACAGGATGACTCACTGGGGCCATGTTAACTTTTATCTTCATCTGTTTTTAACAGTAATTAGGCCAGAGCCATTCTGGGGGCAGCACAAGAGTCAAATTTGCAATGCCTCCCTGCGCTGGAAACCCTGGTCATTACCAGTGGCGTTTGGCGACCATATTTATTCGCATGAGCTTGCAGCGTTGTTGCTTAAGTTATCTAGTCAGGCAAGGAGGGCCAACATCCATCCCTGGGCTCCGTTTCCTAACACGGCTGTGGCTGAACTGGGCAGATCCTTCTTAAAGCCAGAAAATCCAGCCATTTCCAGCGGCTTTCCTTTTCTATTGCTCAGTGCTAAACAGTTTCTGATACTCATCTGGAGGGTGTGCAAAGTTTGGGGAGATTTTAATTTTTTGAAGGCAGGAAGGATATGCAAACTATTAATTATTTAATCATTATAATTGTGTGCGACATCGCCAGATTCCAAGTCCCCGCCCTGGAGGGCTGCTCCCTTGCCTTTGGCTAAATGTTCACCACATTTTCTGCTGCCTTCATCCCTCAACAAAGAGTGAGGCACTCACAACTTTCTCTCCCCCTCTGCACCTCCCACCGTCCTTCCTTACATGGCTCAAAAGTGCCTTAGCCTGAAAATCCTTCTCTGAGTCCGCTTAGTTCTAGTTCTGAAATATATACCTTTTTAACTCCAACAGATATTCTCTCCCCTGGCGCCCTGTTTTCCTAGGTCTCCAGGTCCTGCTGACCTTAAAACACCAAAAAAAAACAACTGATCAGTTAAATCCCTGGTACCAACTGCAAGCCAGAGTAGTTGTGAGGGAGAAAGGAGGTAGGACCTGGAGCCAGGACTTGGTGCTTCATGTTGCAAAGGAACCAAAACAAAAACCAAACCTATTGCCATCCAGTCGATCCCGACTCACAGTGACCCTGTAGGACAGAGTAGAACTGCCCCACAGAGTTTCCAAGGGCCGCCTGGTGGACTTGAACTGCTGACCTTTTCGTTAGCAGCAGTAGCATTTAACCACTGTGCCACCAGGGTTTCCGTTGCAAAAGAAGCATGTAGTAAATAAAGTCAAATGGAAGAAGACACATTCCGCAGGGGAGGAAATGCTGTTTACAGATTCCACAAAGAGCAGTAAGGGAGGAAGACGAGGGCTGAAGAAAATATAAACAATAAACAAGAATGAAAAGGAACAAACCAGGATGCCCTTATCATGCTGATTTGGAGCTGGTTAATCCTGGGCCTTGTAAGATTCAGTCCCTTAATTGCCTTAGGAAATAGTCCTTCTGCTTTAACCATCATTATTAGGAATACGTAGAAAACTCTGGATCACAAGGGTCCGATCCACAACTGATCGTGGGGATGGCGCGGGACGGCAGCATTCTGTTCTGTTTTGCATGGGGTCACTGTGAGTTGGGGCTACTTGACAGCAGCCAACCATAGCAACGTGTGAAAGCTTAGATGCAAGCAGGAAGGATGAACTCCTGTGGTCCATCAGAATATTCTTTACTTCTGGGAGAAAGAGCTACACAAAACACTCCAAATGTACCTGTCATTATTTATTTACTAAGCTGGCATAATGCACTGCTGTTGCCATCTTAAAATTCTCAATACTTTTTTAAGAAGGGCCCCACGTATTCATTTGGCACTGAGCCCCACAAAGTAAGGAGGCAGTCCCAGACAGCACTTAGATGGTTAAGAGAAGGGCTTTTCTGTTTCAAGTTACACACATGGGTACTAAACCAAGGAACCAGGAAGGTCCTCTTATGACTCTCCCTTTGGAAGTTATAGATCTCATCCTACACTTTTGACTAGGTAGAAACATCTCTAGGACACGTCCTACCTTCTCTCTCTCACCTTGCTAATCTTCCCTTATCTTGTCCTCAAAAACAAAAGACAGCAAGATGCAGAGGAGGAGAAGATTGGTCAGGGTTGGGTGGCAAGTCTCAGGATTGGTGAGAGGAAGTGGTTCCAGGCTTGCCTCCAACTCCTGTCTTCACACAGAACAAGAAGGAAGTGTCTGCCACTTATCTCTAGTACTCCCTCCCCCAAGAAATCATTCATTTCTGAATTATCATTATTTGAATTTAATCCACCAAATAAGGAGGAAAGATCTCTACCCTCCAATTATTGATAAAGCATGTGTTCACTCAGAAAAAATCACTGAGTACCCATTATGTATAGGCACTATGTCAGTCCTGGAGGATGGAAAGTCAGAGTTCCCAGTCTGCAAAATTTTATGGTCTATTAGAAAGACAGAGAAGCAAACAATGACAATGCACAGTGATCACTGCTATCCCAGACCTGTGTGCTGGGGAGGGGGAGCACAGTGTCAGGGAAAGCATCACTAAGGAGTGCAGTGGAAGAAAGCAGTCCAGGCGGCAGAAACAGTACGTGTACAGAAACAATATGTGAGAGTGCATGGAGTCTTTATTTGAGGGATTGTTTCTAGGAGTATATTCATTTGTTCATTCACTCCTTATAAATCATCTGCAAGGTACCAGAATGTTAGGTTAGGGAAGCCTGCGGGACTTCAAGGTGGAATTTATTTCTATCAGGCCAATGAATATGTGAAGTGGAATTCAAGAGAGAATTTCAAGCTAGAGATATAAGCTTCTGCATCCTGGTGCACAAGAAATACCATTATCAAGGGGGATAATGGTAGAAGAATTTGGACAGGTAGGAAGAGGCCAGGTCATGAAGAACTATTTTGTTGGTAAAGCATAATCATTGAAGAATTTAAGCAGGTAAGTGACTCGATAGCACTTTTTGTTGGAAACAAAACTGGCTTTAGAAGATAATTTCAGGGAAGATGAATCAGAGTCACATGACTGGTAAGAAAGGGGCCATTGCAATCACTTTGCTTGTATGTAATTGCGGCAGTGATGATATAGGAGAGATATTTTAGGAGGTAGAATTTACTGGGCTTAGTGATAAATAGAGGCCAAGGAAAATGAGTTATTTAGTAGGACTCATTCCATCATGAGCAATTAGTGAAACATGGCATCATTCTCAAAGTGATGGACCTCAAAAAGGGAAGTAGGTGGGGAAGTAATATAAAGTGTTCAGGTTTGGTTTTGTTGAGTTAGGAAAGCCAGTGGGACTCCAAAGAGGAACTTATTTCTATCAGTCCAATGAATATGTGAGTTGGAACTCAAGAGAGAATTTAGAACTGGAGATACAAGCTTGTGAGTCATTAGTGAACAAGAAATAATTGGAGCCATACCCCCGGATAGTCTGCCCAAGAAGAATGTATATGCAGAGAAGTAACCTGATGATAGGAACGCTGAAGCTAAAAGGTAAAGATAAAGCTGCAACGGAGATGGAAAAGGAATAGCAAAAAATAAAAAATGAGCCAAAAAAGATTGTCATCATAAAACTAGGATTTTAAAAGAAGGGAGTGGTCAACGATAATAAATGCAGGCAAATAAGTCAAGTAAAATGAGGTCTTCAGAGAACCATTGAATTTAACAACTAGAAGATTTTTTAATAACCTCAGTAAAAAACAGTTTGAGTAGTGAGATTATTTCAGATGACTTTCTTGACTTGGCTGGCACTTGTCCTTTTAAAATCTTACCAACATATCCATGTACAACCAGAATGCTCCATAGAATCAAGGGTGGCAAGACTGTAGCTTGTTTACTTTGGACATGTCATCAGGAAAGACCAATCACTAGGAAAGGACATCATGTTTGGCAAAGTAGAGGGTCACTGAAAATGAAGGAAACCCTCACAGAGATGGATTGACACAATACCCACAAAAATGAACTCAAACATACCAATGCTCAGGAAGATGCTCGTGAAGTTGGCAGGACCGGCCGACTCTACGGCACTTAACGATAACAACAGTGTGTTCATAGTCTTGCTTACCCTCCAATTAGTACCTAAAGAAAACCACACCCGCTGCCGTGGAGTCGATTCCGACCCATAGCGACCCTATAGGACAGAGTAGAATTGGCCCAAAGAGTTTCCAAGGAGCGCCTGGCAGATTCGAACTGCTGACCTCTTGGTTAGCAGCCATAGCACTTAACCACTACGCAACCAGGGTTTCCAGCACCTAAAGAAGAAAGACTTAATTCAGCAGTTTGGGTCAATCTAATACCCACAGTTGACATGGGTTCTATCTACCTTCCCTTTAAAAGGGCCACACAGAGCACTTCACACAAGCAAAGGCTGAGACCAAGTACTTTGGATGAGATTGTTGGGGCAAAGAGCAAAAGTTTCAATACCTAACTTCTTGTTTTGAAATCTGTGCACAAACTCCCCTGGCCTGTTATTTAGTTAAATGGATTTTTCCCAGATCATAACTAGATTATTTCAGGTGATTTTAAAAAAAGGAAAACCCCATTAGAATTATATGCATATCGGTGAAATATACTCTACTGCCCAGCTACAAGCAAAGAGCCAGGACTATGAAAACTGCAGTAGTAATTGCTGGGAGGTTAGCGGTATCAAGAGGGAGGGTGCTTATGTTCCATTTCCACAGTATAGTCATTACTTTCATCTCTTAGTTTCATACAAAAACAGAGGCGGCCACCACATCCACAATGGCAGATTCAGGGCATTAATAGCTGCAAACAATATCCTCCCATGAGAATGTTCTCCCTCCAGCAAATCAAGTTCACTCTCAAGCCGTTCTTACGCTTACATGTTGATTAGTTATAGTATGATCAGAGGTGAGCAACTCTTCACATTAAGCCATGTCAGGTTTAGAGGCAAGAGCTAATTATCAGCCTTTCTTTGTTTTATCAGAAAACTCCAGAAATGAACAGTGAAACCCCACTGCTGTCAAGTCGATTCCAACTCATAGCGACCCTATAGGACTGAATAGAACTGCCCCATAGAGTTTCCCAGGAGCGCCTGGTGGATTTGAACTCCCAACCTTTTGGTTAGCAGCTGTAGTACTTAACCACTACACCACCAGGGTTTCCATGAATAGTGAAGACAAACAATAATAATGTCGGAAATAAGGAGAAAGGCCAGAGCCTTAAGGACCAAGAAAGCATGGTATACGTTGTAATAAGATCACACCAGGAGGTCAGATCTTTCATAGCAGGCTGTAGCAGTGGTGGTAGGGGTGTATTTGCAGTAGGTTACTGAAATATTACATGATGTCATTCATAGAATGAATCTTTCTTTCAGGAGTTTGTTATATTTTCTTTTCTAAGTTAACAGCCCTAATGCATAGCTTTATTATTCTCTCCCAGGTACGCAAAACAGGTTGGCCACATGTTCTGAGTAAACAATCATTTAAAAAAAAAAATACAACAATTTGACTGAGTTTTTTTAATCAAATTTGACCAAGTAGCTTTTGAGAATATCACCAAGAAGAGTTTTTTGTAGGGTTGAATCAGAACATGTAAGCTCAAGTTACAGAAAGCACAGTGTTAAAATCAATTTTTGGTATCTTTTTTACTAACTCCAAACTATTCAAAGCAATCAGTCCCAATGCACAATCTCACGTACACAATGAGGAATATCTTAATTCTCAGCAATCGGCAGATCACACAGGAGAAGAACAAGTCTACAAAAATGAGAAGCAAGCCAAAGCCTCCTCAAATGAATTCTAACTAATGTTTTTTGTTTGTTTTTATCATCCCATACTGCTGAGTTATCTGACTCATGGCAACCCCATGTGTGTCCAAGTAGAACTATGCTCCATAGAGTTTTCAAGGGCTAATTTTTCAGAAGTGGACCGACAGGCCTTTCTTACATTGATGTCACCCAGGAACTCCCATATCAGCCTATGGAGCTAATCAATTCAAAAAGTTTAAGGAAGTACTAAACCACCCAGCAGTGATATTGGACTTTAAAAGAAATGGTAGCATCTCTCTTTTACCAAATGCAGCAAACTATGATTTAAATCCAACAAATTGACATTTACTTCCAGCCAAAAGAGAATGCTAGGAACTGGATTTACCCTCCCACATGAAACAACTAATAAGCAGAACAAATGATATGAAACAAAAATTTTCAAAACACTGGATATCAGGCAATAAAAGACTATAATCCCTGAGAGACAAGAAACAAAGAAAGTGGGCTCTATGGTTGTCCAGGTTACTGCCGGAAAGAGTTTCCAGACTGTAGCACAGGGAGGGAACCCCATGTGGAGCATCTTGTGGTTTTCCCTAGTTGAGGAAATGGAGCTGGGAGTCTATGGAAGCCAAAGCAGCTAGATTTTGCATAGCAGGCTACCATAAAGGAGAGAGCTGCCCAGAGAGAGAGGTCCAGAGATCTGCAAAGAGCCCCCCTCAAGTAAGCAGCAGAGTATTGAGCAGCACACACATGTGAGGAAAGTACCCAAGACCGGGGCAAATAGCCTTCCAAAGAAATTAAAGAGAACAATCCCCAGAGCTTACACAGGGCTGGGAATATTCTGTGTTCTCAATAGCCAGAGTAAAAAAAAACTTGCGATGTGAGGAACATCAGGCATCTCAGTAATGGCCCTAGACTAATTGCTGTTCTGGTCCCACCTAGTAAAGCTGAAAAGCAAGATCCAAAATGACTTTGCTGCATTCCAGCACAAACCTCAAGACTACAAGAAAAAAAAAAAATTCACAATATCTGACATCCGATCCAATATTATCAGGCATACAAAGAAGCAGAAAAATATGACACATAATAAGGAGAAAAGTAAATCAATCAAAACTGACTGGAAATGACATAGATGATAGAATTGTTAGACAAAGTACATTAAAACAGTTACTGTAACTATTCCATATGTTCAAGAAGCTAGAGCAGTACCTTTCAACTGGGGCAGTTTTGTCCACCAGGAGACATTTAGCAATGTCTGGAGACGTTTTTTATTGTCACAACTTTGGGTAGGTGGGGAACGCTACTTGCATCTAGTGGATAGGGGTCAGGGATGTTGCTAAACAGCCTACAATATGTAGGAAAACCCCTTACAACAAAGAATTATCTATCCCAAAACGTCTATAGGGCTGAGGTTGAAAAACTTGGAGCTTAAGGAAAGGTTGAGCATGTTAAGTAGGAATATGAACAGTACAAAGACTCAAGTTGAAATTCTTGAGAAGAAAACTATAACATCTAAGATTTAAAAAAATGATAATACACCAGATAAGATTAAGGGTAGATTTGTCTTCACAGAAGTTAGTGATCTTGAAAACATAGCATAGAAACTACTCAAAATGAACCAGAAAAAAAAAAAAAAAAAAACTAAAAAGAAATGAGGGAGCTGCAGAGAATCTTGGGGTAAGATGGTAGCAGAATCTTGGAACAATTTCAAGCAGCCTAAAATATGTGTAATTTAAGTCCCCAAAAGAGAAGAAAAAGGTGAAACATTTAATATTTGAAAAATTAATGGCAAAAATCATCCAAATCTGATGAAAACTATCAACCCACAAGTCCAAAAAGCTCAATAAACCCCAGGTACAAGAAACTCGAAGAAAACTACACCAAGGCACCTCATAATCAAATTGCTTAAAACAAGTGATAAAAATTTTAAGAGCAGTCAGAGGGAAAAAGACAAATTTTGTACAAAAGAACAAAAATAATAATGATGGCAGACTTCTCATTAGAAACAATGCATATCCGAAGACAATGGAGAAATATATTTAAAGTACTAAAAGAAAAATTGTCAGCCTAGAATTCTATATCCAGCAAAACTAAGGTGAAATTTAAAAAAAAAAAAAAAAAAAAGTGCCTGGCACACAAAAACTGAAAGAATTCCTTGCTGAATTATAATGTTTTTTTCTGCATTTCTAGGCAGAAAGAAAATAAAACCAGATAAAAATCTGGAACTACACAAAGGAATGAAGAGAAATGGTAATTACATGGACAAATATAAAAGATATTTTTTTCTTCTTATTCACTATTGTTCATTTTTTTCATCTTATTCACCAAAGTCATCTCTGGAAGGCTTTGAAGAATATTGATATTATCAAATCTACCACCACAAAATGCTAGGAAATCCAGGAGTAACTACCTACTAGAAACCAACCCTAAACTCGTGCAACACTGACCACATCTATACGCTACCAGGTCAGAAAAAAACATGGACATCTTAGCTTTGAGCATTTAAACGACTGACTGAGATGATTAAAGCATGGATAATCTGAGAAAGTGTGCAGGCATCAATCATTATAAAAAATATGATTGAAAACCTATCACTTTTCCAACTTCGTTTTCCACAGCTGTCCTTCATGCACACTTTGTTCCAGCCATATCAAACCACTCCCTGCCCATTCCAGAGAGAATATATAACCTCTCATTTTAGATCATGTCCAGGGCAGGCATACCTCATTTTATTGTGCTTTCACTTTATTGGGCCTCACATTGTGTTTTTTACAAATTGAAGGTTTGTGGCAACTCTGCATTGAGCAAGTCAATTGGTGCCCATTTTTCCAACAGCATGTGCCCACTTCGTGTCTGTGTGTCATACTTTGGTAATTCTTGCAATATTTCAAACATTTGCATTATTATTATGTCTGTTATGGTGATCTGTGATCAGTGATCTTTGATGTTCCTATTGTAATCATTTTGGGGCACCATGAACCATGTTCGTATAAAGTGGTGAACTTAATAAATGTTGTGTGTGTTCTGACTGCTCTACCAACCAGCCGTTCCCCCATCTCCCTCCCCCTCCTCAGGTATACCTATTCCCTGAGACACGACAATATTGAAATTAGGCCAATTAATAAGCCTACAATGGCTTCTAAGTGTGCAAGTGAAAAAAAGAGTCGCATGTCTCTCACTTTGAATCAAGTGCTAGAAATGATTAAGCTTAGTCAGGAAGGCCTGTCAAAAGCTGAGACGGGCTGAAAGCTAGGCCTCTTGTACCAAACAGTTAGCAAAGTTATGAATACAAAGAAAAAGTTCTCGAAGGAAATTAAAAGTGCTACTACAGTGAACACACGAATAACAAGAAAGCGAAACACACTTATTGCTGATATGGAGAAAATTTTAGTGGTCTGGATAGAAGATCAAACCAGCCACAACATTCCCTTAAGCCAAAGCCTAATCTGGAGAAAGGCCCTAACTCTCTTCAATTCTATGAAGGCTGAGAGAGGTGAGGAAGCTGCAGAAGAAATGTTCGAAGCTAGCAGAAGTTAGTTCATGGGTTTAAGGAAAGCAGTCATCTCCATAACATAAGAGTACAAGATGAAACAGCACGTGCTGATGTAGAAGTTGCAGCAGGTTATCCAGGAGCTCTAGCTGAGATAACTGGGGAAGGTGGCTATGCTAAAACAACAAATTTTCATTGTAGACAAAACTGCCTTATACTGGGAGAATATGCCATCCAGGACTTCCATAGCTAGAGAAGGAAGTCAATGCCTGGCTCCAAAGCTTCAAAGGACAGACTGACTCTCTTATTAGGGGCTAATGCAGCTGGTGACTCTAAGTTGAAGGCAATGCTCATTTACTGTTCTGAAAATCCTAGTGTCCTTAAGAATTATGCTAAATCTACTCTGCCTGGGCTTTATAAACGGAACAACAAAGCTTGGGTGGCAGCACATCTATTTACAACATGGTTTACTGAATATTTGGAGCCCACTGTTGAGACTTACTGCTCTGAAAAAGATTCCTTTCAAAATATTACTGCTCATTGATGATGCACCTGGTCACCTAAGAGTGCTGATAGTGTGTACAAAGATATTAACGTTGTTTTCATGCCTGCTAACACAACATACACTCTGCAGTCCATGGATCAAGGAGTCATTTTGACTTTTTGTAAGGCTATAAAAAAAAAAAAAAAATAGCTGCCATAAATAGTGATTCCTCTGTTGGATCTGGGCAAAGTAATTTGAAAACCTTTGGAAAGAGTTCACCATTCTAGATGTCATTAAGAATATTCATGATTCATGAGAGGAGGCCAAAATATCAACATTAACAGAAGCTTGAAAGAAGTTGATTCCAACCCTCATGGATGACTTTGAAGAGTTCAAGACTTCAGCGGAGGAAGTAGTGCGGATGTGGTGGAAATAGCAAGAGAAGTAGAAGAAGTGGAGCCTGAAGATGTGACTGAATTCCTGCAATCTCGTGACAAAACTTTAACGGATGAGGAGTTGCTTCTTATGGAGGAGCAAACACAGTGGTTTCTTGAGATGGAATCTACTCTTGGTGAAGATGCTGTGAACATTGTCAAAATGACAACAGAAGATCTAGAATATTACATAAGCTTAGTTGGTAAAGCAGCAGCAGGGTTTGAGAGGACCGACTCTGGTTTTGACAGAAGTTCTCCTGTGGGTAAAGTGCTATCAAACAGCATCACGTGCTGCAGAGAGAGCTTTCGGGAAAGGAAGAGTCGATCGATGCAGCAAACTTCACTGTTGTCTTGTTTTAAGAAATTGCCTCAGCTACCCCATGCTTCAGCAACTACCACCCTGATCAGTCAGCAGCCGTCGACATCAAGGCAAGACCCTCCATCAGCTAAAATATTACATATTCCTGAAGGCTCAGATGATGATAAGCATTTTTTTAGCAATAAACTATTTTTTAATTAAGGTGTGTACATTAGTGTTTTAGATATAATGCTACAGTACAGTGTAAAGGTAATTTTTATATGCACTGGGAAACAAAACAATTCAGGTGAATTTCTTTATTGCCATGTTTGCTTTATTGCACTGGGTTAGAATCAAACCCACAATATCACCAAGGTAAGTCTGCATAGCACAATCCAGCTTTCTTATCCTGCAAAACTATGAGGTCCTTAGTGGCACAGACTCCGCCCCAACCTTACCCTAACACTGAGCATAATAACTGACCTATATACAGTTTATACACTCAAAGAAAATAGATAAATGATTAGATAGACAGATAGATGATAGATAGATAAATGATAGATAGATAGACAGACAGCCAGACAGATAGATTGGGCAGGCCGGCTGGCAGGCAGGCAGATAAAGACAGATAGACAGGCAAAGACGATAGCTTTATTTTTACTATGTTTTAAAATTCACGCTTTCTCTTAGATTTGAGTTTCTTTGTTAAAGACAAAAAAGATTTTTACTAATAGAAAATGATCACGCATTCATACTTCTAATCACCATTTCTCCTAAACTTTCCTTTTGCAAATTTATTTTCTAAAGGATTTATTTGACATCCATGGAATGCTTTAGATTGTCTTCTAATGTGCCAGGCATTCTGTACCAGGCCAGAACTCACTAACTAGCCAAAACAGAGATTACGTTCCTTTGCCTTGTTTTTGGTTTGTCTTTAATTTTTGTTTTTATCCAAGTATGTGTGTAACTATATGTATAAACCATACTTTTTTTATGTAAAAAAAAATCCCATTTTTCACATGTTAACATCTCTGAAAACAGAATGCATCATATAATCAATAGGTCTTAGATTCAGTGAAATGTAGTAATACTCAAGGCACGTCATGGAAAATGGCAGTTGTCTGCTTGACACCATCCCATCCCTGAAATCTACTCTGCATAGGCAACTATTTTCAACTTTTTAAATGTCTCCTTTGGTAATTGCCTCTATATATAGAAATAAGATACTTGCATAGATATTTTTGTACTTTTGGTATTATCTATTATCATTCTACAGTGAAAGAAGAGTCTTCAGCTCTTTCAACCATCCCCCCCACACCTTAACCCCTTACCTTATCAACACACTCTTCCTTTTCCAACATAGTTATACAGGCAAGATTCTCAGGTGCTCCCCAAGATTGCCTTCCCTGTGGTATAAAACATACCTGTAAAATTCCCAGAACTGTGAAGATAATGGAAACCCTCGTGGCATAGTGGTTAAGAGCCACTGCTGTTAACCAAAAGGTCGGCAGTTCAAATCTACCAGGCACTCCTTGGAAGCTCTACGGGGCAGGTCTACTCTGTCCTATAGGGTAACTATGAGTCGCAATCGACTCAGTGGCAATGGGTTTGGTTTTGGGTTTTTTTTTGTGAAGATAATGGATTTTACTCCCACAATTAGGTTATGTTACATGTTATTGTTGTTGTTAGGTGCCGTCAAGTCGGTTCCAACTCTTAGTGAACCTAAGCACAACAGAACGAAACTCTGCCCGGTCCCGGGCCATCCTTACAATAGTTGTTATGCTTGAGCTCATCGTTGCAGCCGCTGTGTCAATCCACCTCTTTGAGGGTCTTCCTCTTTTCTGCCGACCTTGTACTTTGCCAAGCATGATGTCCTTCTCCAGAGACTGACCCCTCCTGAAAATGTGTCCAAAGTATAGAAGGCCCAGTCTCTCCAACCTTGCTTCTAAGGAGCATTCTGGTTGCACTTTTCCAAGACAGATTTGTTCGTTCTTTTGGCAGTCCGTGTTATCTTCAATATTCTTCGACAACACCACAATTCAAAGGCATCAATTCTTCTTCGGTCTTCCTTATTCACTGTCCAGCTTTCACATGCATATGATGCAATTAAAAATACCATGGCTTGGGTCAGGCACACCTTAGTCTTCAAGGTGACATCTTTGCTTTTCAACACTTTGAAGAGGTCCTTTGCACCAGATTTATTTACCCAATGCAATGGGTCATTTGATTTCTTGGCTGCTGCTTCCATGGCTGTTGATTGTGGATCCAAGTAAAATGAGAGGATTGACAACTTCAGTTGTATCTCCATTTATCATGATGTTGCTCACTGGTCCAGTTGTGAGGGTTTTTGTTTTCTTTATATTTAGGTGCAATCCATACTGAAGGCTATGGTCTTTGATCTTCATTAGTAAGTGCTTCAAGTCCTTTTCACTTTTAGCAAGTAGGTTGTGTCATCTGCATAACAGAGATTGTTAATGAGTCTTCCTCCAGTCCTGATGCGCCGTTCTTCACGTAGTCCAGCTTCTCGTATTATTTGCTCAGCATACAGATTGAATGGGTATGGTGAAAGAATACAACCCTGATGCACATCTTTCCTGACTTTAAACCAATCAGTATTCCTTTGTTCTGTTTGAACAACCGCCTCTTGATCTATGTAAAGGTTCCTCAAGGGCACAATTAAGTGTTCTGGAATTCCCATTCTTCTCAATGTTATCCATGTTTGTTATGATCCACACAGTCGAATGCCTTTGCATAGTCAATAAAACACAGGTAAACATCCTTCTGGTATTCTCTGCTTTCAGCCAGGATCCATCTGACATCAGCAATGATATCCCTGGTTCCACGTTCTCTTCTGAAACGGGCCTGAATTTCTGGAAGTTCCCTGTTGATATACTGCTGCAGCCGTTTTTGAATAATCTTCAGCAAAATTTTGCTTGCGTGTGATATTAATGATATTGTTCTATAATTTCTGCATTTGGTTGGATCACCTTTCTTGGGAATAGGCATAAATATGGATCTCTTCCAGTCAGTTGGTGAAGAAGCCGTCTTCCATATTTCTTGGCATAGACAAGTGGGCACCTCCAGCACTGCATTCATCTGTTGAAACTTCTCAATTGATATCCCATCAATTCCTGGAGTCTTGTTTTTCGCCAATGCCTTCAGAGTAGCTTGGACTTCTCCCTTCGGTACCATCGGTTCCTGATCATATGCTACCTCTTGAAATGGTTGAACATCGACTAATTCCTTTCGGTATAATGGCTCTGTGTATTCCTTCCATCTTCTTTTGATGCTTCCTGCATCGTTTAATATTTTCTCCATAGAATCCTTCACTATTGCAACTAAAGGCTTGAATTTCTTCTTCAGTTCATTCAGCTTGAGAAACGCCAAGTATGTTCTTCCCTTTTGGTTTTCTATCTCCAGTTCTTTGCACATATCATTATAATACTTTGTTTTCTGGAGTTGCCCTTTGAAATCTTCTGTTCGGTTCTTTTACTTCATTGTTTCTTCCTTTTGCTTTAGCTGCTTGATGTTCGTGAGCAAGTTTCAGAGTCTCCTCTGACATCCATCTTGGTCTTTTCTTTCTTTCCTGTCTTTTCAATGACCTCTTGCTTTCTTCGTGTATGATGTCCTTGATGTCATTCCACAACTCTTCTGGTCTTCGGTCACTAGTGTTCAGTGCATCAAATCTTTTCTTGAGATGGTCTCTACATTCAGGTGGGGTATACTCAAGGTCATATTTTGGCTCTCGTGGACTTGCTCTGATTTTCTTTAGTTTCAGCTTGAACTTGCATGTGAGCAATTGATGGTCTGTTTCACAGTCGGCTCTTCATCTTGTTCTGACGGATGATATTGAGTTTTCCATCGCCTCTTTCCACAGATGTAGTCAATTTTATTCCTGTGCATTCCATCTGGCGAGGTTCATGTGTATAGTCACCATTTATGTTGCTGAAAGAAGGTATTTGCAATGAAGAAGTCATTGGTCTTGCAAAATTCTATCATTTGATCTCCGGCGTTGTTTCTATCACCAAGGCCATATTTTCCAACTATCGATCCTTCTTCTTTGCTTCCAACTTTCGCATTCCAATCACCAGTAATTATCAATGCATCCTGATTGCATGTTCGATCAATTGTTACACAGCATACCAAAAAAAAACCCACTGCCATTCAGTCACTTCCAACTCAGCGACCCTATAGGACAGAATAGAACTTCCCCCATAGGGTTTCCAAGGTTGTAAATCTTTGCGGAAACAGGCTGCCACATCTTTCTCTTGTGGATGGGCTGGTGGGTTCAAACCATCCACTTTCAGTTAGCAGCCCAGTGCTTTAACCACTGCAGCACGAGGGCCCCTTACATGGCATTAAAAAAAAAAAGAAAGAAAACTCATTGCCATCGAGTCAATTCCAACTCATAGTGACCCTACAGGACAGAGTAGAACTGCCCCCTGACAGGGTTTCCAAGGAGCAGCTGGTAGGTTTGAACTGCTGACCTTTTGGTTAGCAAAATATGGCATGGTTGACCTTAAAATAGGGAGATTATCCAGGTGAGCCAAAGTAATCACATGGCTGATGTCTTTAGAAGTATAGAGTTTTCTCTGGCTGGGAACAGTAGAAGGAGTCTGAGATGAAGGCTTCAGCTATCAGGAAGAAAGCAAACACCCATGCTGTGGGCTACTCATAGACAGGGACAGCCTCTAAGAGATAGGAACAGTCCCCAACCAACAACGAGCAAGTAAACAAGAACCTCAGACCTAAAACCAGCAATGAACTGAATTCTACCAACAGTATGGATGAATTTGGAAGTGGATTCTTTCCCACACCCTGAGTTGAAGACCCTGAGCAGAGAACTTAGCTACACTGTGCTGAGTTCTGACCTACAGAACTGTGAGCTAATAAGCGGGTTTTGTTTTAAGCTACTAAGTTTATATTTGTCACACAGCAATATAACACTAATACAGTAGTTATGTCACAATTTCTGGTTATATCAATACTCAGTGTCTGCATTATTGTGAGAGTATATGATTCACATATCAAGTGCACCATAATTATATTTCTGTTCTTGAGCAGCTTTGTTTGTCCTGAGTTCATAACTGCCTCATTTTTCCCCCTTAGTGTTCTATGCGCTTTCCACTAATTCTGTTTCAAACCTTCAATCTGTTCAGACACAACTCTATGAGATAATTTAGTTTCACGTATTTTTCTCAAGGCTCTCTCTTCTGCTGCCCCTCTCATCCTGTTGAATCTGGGCTGATTGGCTTCTATCTCTCTGCAGAACTGACTTAATCTTGGATCTCCCATCAGCATTATTCTAGGAATTCCCTTTTCCCCACATTTCCCAGATTCCTTATTTTCTCTTTCTTGGGTTACTCTTTTGTTTAGAAGAACGCAACCTCCATTAACTTTTTGTGAAAAGAATCTTTGGAGGTAAATGTCTTCAGACTTTTCATGGCTTTATTCTACACTCACACTTGGCTGCTTGTTTGGCCATCATAGACTTCCCTATAGCATTCCTTCGCTACAGTTCACTGCTGAGACTCCTGAGGCCAGGGCGACTGCCAGTCCTCTGTGTATGACCTTTTTCTCCTCCACCACTGCTTCCTCCTTCTTCCTCTTCTCCTCTGTGAAAGTTTCTCAGATCATCTCAGAGCTCCCACTGTTCTGAAATTTCCCAATGATGTTCTTAATATGAGCCTTTTTAATGTGTACTCAGTGGGCCCTGTTAATTTGATAACTCATATCTTTCCGTATTATTTCTTTGATAATTTCCTCCTTTCTGTTTTCTCTGTCCTTTCTTTTAGGAACTCCTACTAGTTACATGTGTGAGGTCCTGCGTTCATTCTTCAACATCTCCAAACAGCCCTTGTCTTAAGCCCTGGTGGCAAGTCAGCAGTCTGAATCCACCAGCTGCTCCTTGGAAACCCAATGGGGCAGTTCTACTCTGTCCTTAGGGTCTCTCTGAGTTAGAATTGGCTCTATGGTAATGGGTTTATTGGTTAAATATTGCCCTCATCATCTTATTTTCTTATATTTTCTCTCACATTTTCTAACTACCTCCTGTTGGTTCTGTTGTGTGAGTTTCTTCAACCTTATCCTCCAACTCTTGTATTGACTACTTCATTTTGCTTTTTAATTAACAAAAGCTCTTCCTTGTTCTTTGAATCCTCCTTTTTTAAGTCCTTCAAAATACCTTATCCTATATTTTTAAGGATGTTAATTACTTGAGGAATTTATTTTTAAGCTTGCTTCTGCCCTCTGCATTATCTTTCTTTGCTCTGAGTTACATTTTTCTGGGTTCGTTTTTGTTGTTGTTCTTTCTTTCTTATATTATGGTCTATAGGGTCTCTGTGAGTCAGCAATGGTTTTGGTTTTGGAATTTTTGCCTTAGAGATTTTCCTAAAGGCTTGATGATCCTTGGTTGTCCATTCTTATGTAAGAGTGCAGAGTTATAATAATATTTACAAGGTAATTGCGCGAGACACTTCCTCTCAACTGTTGAGATTCATCATAGATTGAGACCTGGTTATTTCCAAGGGGAACCTCTTTAGGTCTTCTCTTTGGTGAGTTTCCCCAAGAAAGAAGCATCTAAGCTCCTGCTGGGGGAGTTTAACCATGACTATCTACATTCCAAGAGCTGCTTCAGGAAATGGAGCTAGGGATATCGATGGTTGGTATGTAAACCTTTACTTAATCCCCCTCTTTTAGGTATGATACCACCCCCTCTCTGCTGTGCCTGGAGTCTTAAATCCAGAGCTTCTCTCTTTCAACTTCTCCTGAGTGGTATAGAAAGTTGGAGAAGGGCAATATCCTGGCTGCCCAGGTTGGTGAAGAGGATCTGGGGATCTTTATTCAGAAAACTGCCTTCAATTTGGGGGCCTTCCAAGGTTCTCCAACTCCCTCTTAAAGGCCCTTCTGGCCTTCAGGCATTTAGTTTTCAACATTCTCTAAACTGCACAGTCATTTACCAGCATTACTCACTTTCCAGCTTCCAAATTTTGTTTTTGATCTCTTCTAATTTCAGGTCTGGAAACCCTGTTGGTGTAGTGGTTAAGAACTATGGCTGCTAACCAAAAGGTCCATAGTTCAAATCCACCAGGCACTCCTTGAAAACCATATGGGACAGTTCTTCCCTGTCTTACAAGGTTTCTACGTGTTGGAATTGACTCACCAGTTTGGTTTTTGTTTTTTTTTTTAATTTCAGGTTTATGCCTTTTTATTCCTATTTATAATTTGAGGGGGATTTCTGGAGGAAGCAACATGTTAACCAGAGCCTCCTAGATATTTATAGGTTGGCAATTCCCTTCTATTTGTTGTTACATGACTCTCCCAAAGAAGAAGAATTTGAAACCATAGAACATTATTATTACTTTTGTTGATATCTACAGTGGAAACTTGGATTTCCTAAGTTTACTGTGTTTACGTTTATGAAAATTTCAGCAATTCTAGAATTTTCACAATCACTAATGTGAGAGAGCCAAAGTTGGGTGAACCCCTTACTGCCCAAACTCAAACATCTCTTCTTCCACACACACACAACACTTGGTATTCATGCCAACTCACCAATTCTCAAGCTTGGAAATGGCCAGAGGCTGAGTAAGCAAATCCTATAGGGAGTGATTTCACACGGACCAGATGTGTTAGACCTACCCAGCTCAAAACCCCACTCAACTCCTCCTCCTTCACGTACAGCTACTTGGCCTCCTGCCTAAGGCTGGTATCTGATCAAAAGAGATTTAAGATAGCCAAGCTCAGCATCAATCTAGTCACCTTAAAAGGTATCTAACTCTACCGTTGTCCCCCCACCACCGTCACATACACACAAGAAAAAAACAAACCAATTGCCGTCAGATCAATTCCGATTCTTGGCGACCCCATGTGTGTTAGAGTGGAACTTCGCTCCATAGGGTTTGGATGACTGATTTTTCATAAGTAGATCACCAGGCCTTTCTTCTGCAGTGCCTCTCGATGGATTCAAATGGTTTTGGCTAGCAGCCTAGTGCTTAAGCATTTGAGCCGTCCAGGGACTAAACCCACTGCCACTGGGTCAGTTCCAACTCATAGCGACCCCATATGGTTTTCAAGGCTGTAAATCTCTATGGAAGCAGATTGCCATGTCTTTCTCCCTCAGAGCCACTGGTGGTTTTAAGCCACAGACTGTTCGGTTAGCAGTCGATCACTTTTTAACCAGTGCACCACCAAGGCTCCTTCCATTGTCCCCAGACCCCTTCTATAATGCAGTGCTGATAACTGAGTCTGAGTTTCTACCGGAAGCCTGCCTCATATCCCAGTCTACGGAAAACTAGATTAGGCTGGATTTTCTCAGAGGTCAGGGCTTGCCCTCTCCTCGGTGCCTGTCCACTGCATGACTGGTCAGCTTCCAGTTCCCAGTTCCTCCAGGGCTGCTGCTCCTCATTGGTTAGCCTGTCCATGTGTTATGACACTGTCTACCTCAAATTTTCCCTGGTAATGAAATTTCCTCTTCAGAAATATTAGCCATTTAGGCTTTCATTTGAATCAACTCATCTGACCTTTTCCTGAGGGCAGCATTTGACTGGGGAGAGAAAAGACAGTTAAAGGAAAACAGGATTTGAAAGAAGGGAAAAACTACACCCTTTCCTACTTCACAGTTTGCCTTAAGGCCCGTGGTGCCCACCTCCTCCTTCTTCACAAGCTGACCTCCTTTTGAAGTATGAACCCAAACACC
Source organism: Elephas maximus indicus (assembly GCF_024166365.1). NCBI lineage: Eukaryota > Metazoa > Chordata > Mammalia > Proboscidea > Elephantidae > Elephas > Elephas maximus. Next base: position 10,568,822 of record NC_064842.1, on the reverse strand, counting down.
AAGCTTTGCCTACGGTCACCTATTTCTGTGGTTTCCCTACTGTGTTTTAGAATCTCTTAGCCTGGGGTTGACTCCTAATTCTCCACGATATTTCAGTTTTGGAGTTAAATACCCTTGAAGGCAAAGATGTCCATTTTACTTGCTTTTAATAGTTTCTATCCCAGGATGAAAAAACCAGTTGCCGTGCAGTGGACTCGGACTCCTGGCAACCTCATGTGTGTGTCAGAGTAAGAAACGTGCTCGATAGGGTTTAGGTCACCAGGTCTTTCTGGCAAGGTGCTCCTGGGTGGACTCCAAACTCAAACCTTTCAGTTAGCAGACCACGTGCTAAGCATTTGCACCACCCAGGTGTACTTCTGGCAATTGTCGGTCCGATTCTCCCACCCATAATTCAGTGGTCACTCTGTCAAAAATTCTATAAGGAAAGGCCCCTAAGGGTAAGTCAGAAAGAAAAAAAACAAAATTGATACATTACCATCCTTATGCTCTAGAGTGACAAGGAGGTTTCTCTCTCCATTATGTCAGGAAAGGAACGATCGCTTCCTTTGCTTTCACAGCTCTGAGCCCCAGTTTCTTCACCTTTTAAAATGGGCACAATAGTGCCTAATTCACAGGGAACTGTGAGGATTGACAGAGAAAATGTGGGCAAAATGCCCAGCATATGCCTGGCATGTATTTGATGAACAATAAGGCAATGGTTAAGCACTTGACTGCTAATGGAAAGGTTAGCAGTTTGAATCCACTCAGGGGCCCCATGGAAGAAAGGCCTGGCCATCTCCTATTGTATTGTATAGATTACAGCCAAGAAAACCCTCTGGGGCAGTTCTACTGTGTCACATGTGGTCCCCAGGAGTCCAAAACAACATCAAAAATGTTAATTCACTGATTCAATTCCCTGGAGCCAGAGAGCAGAAAGGAGCATCTGGGAAGCCCCTGGAAGCATCTGCCAGAAGGGTTCAGTGGAGCGGGAGGGTAGGCACCCGGCGCTGTGGAGGGTGAGGATTGTTTATGCCAGACAAGATCCACCCGTCCATTTCCATCAGGCCAAATTCCAAAGCCTGTAAAAGCATTAGGGGACCCTCCGCCTGGAGCCACACTGGAGCTTCCTGACCTAAACAAGCAGGCTGGGCTCCTGCAGGAGCGTCCGTGGCCGCCGGCCGTATTTCAGCAGGCCTCCCGACCCCTGCGTAAATAAATGTGCCGAACAGATACACTCAACATTTTCGCCTGTCCTGAAATCAGATCTGCAGATTCCTCAGCCCCTCTGTGCTGGGCCGACTGTAATTACAGGATATGTTAAATTTTCTTTATAGCTGGTCCTGATGGTTGTTAAGTGACCACACCAGCCCGCCCAGCACCTCGCTCTGGTCTGCACCACGAGTAATGAAAACCAGATGTGGGTCTGAAGTTAATAATCAATATGGCGCTCACCCCAAGTCAAGTGGGGCTCGCCATTTGCTTGGAGAAGCCATGTAAAGTAGTGATAAGCCAGGGTGACCTGCAACCTATCCTTGGGACTGTCACTACATGAAGAGATAAGCCATTTGAAACTCCCAGAGGTGATGGGGAGAGAAATAAGTAACTGACAGGGACTGAAAACTTACCCAGCACAGACAGCACGTTTGCCTGTCAAGTCCTTCCTAGAGGCTCCATTCAAGGATTTCTAGAGCTCTGGCAGTTTTATTAGATACGAGAATCTTCACCGAAAATCTAATTACGGGTATTCAGCTTTTAGACGACAATCTCTTGGAATTTCTGAGCACAAGGCACTTCCACTTAGAGGCAGTTTCCTTCCCTGGCTCAGAGACGTTCACACAATGGATAAATGAATGAACGAATTACCACTGAGGTATCCAGCACTGGAGATCACAGAGTTGGAACTGATGAAGGAGCTGTCAATGTTTGCTGTTAAATGGACGTGGCAACCCAGGAATTCTGATTTACAGCAGAGCTCGGAAATCTGCACTTTTGATGTGAGCCCAAGGTGATTCTGAAAGAGACAACATTTTTTAGAAAGGATATTTCAACAACCATCTTTTCGCTATTACCCGTTGTGTTGAATCAATTCCAACTCATAGTGACCCTACAGGACAGAGTATAACCATAGGGTTTCCAAGGAGTGGCTGGTGGATTCGAAATGCCGACCTTTTAGTTAGCAGCTGAGCTCCGAAACACTACGCCACTTTTCACTACCGAGCCAAGCCGATTTGGAGAACCAGATGGAAGAAATTTTGTATTTCTCTCCATCAGTCGTAGAAACATAAGGAGTCTGAGGCGGGCTGTGCTCTCAGGCAGTCTGCACCCTTCAAGCAGACATGCAACCTCCATCTGCTGCCCTAGGAGAGGGAGTAAGGTCGATTTCAACACAATCGTCTTAAGGTCCTTAGTGCAAACAGTTAAGCGCTTGGCTACTAGCGGAAAGGTTGGTGGTTTTAGGAAGAAAGGCCTGGCAATCTACTTCTGAAAAACCAGCCATTGAAAACCCTACAGAGCACAGTTCCACTCTGGCACTTACGGGGTCTCCGTGAGTTGGAATTAACTCAACGGCAACTGGTTTAGTATTTGTGTGTGTGTTTACGTGCTGGAAGAGGAAGCGGAAATTAGACAATGCCATGGTTTTCCAGTTGCTCATAATACAAAAAATAAAGTTGTTCATGAATAATCCAAGGGAGAAAACTACGTAGATATGGATAAATTGGTTTGGAAGCAAAAAGGAGAGATTAGTTACACCTTGGGGTAGCAAATGGGCAGTATCAGGGAAGGCTGCATTGAAGAGGTGCATTTGTTAGACTTTAAGTGATAAGAGCTATATCAACATACGAATATGGAGGAAAAGAGACAGCCGTGAAGAGCTGTGTTAGCTGTGTTAGTGGCCACCAGCCTCTAGTCTCCCTTCTTCTGCACCAGTACCTGGAATCTCCCTTAAGAAATTACCCCTCCCTGATCCTATTCAGCACCAACCTCGATTTATTGCCACCTGCACTCCCTTGAGTCAGGGATTGTAAATGAGTTTGGGGAAGGGACAAGAATTAGGGATTGTGAGGAAAGGGCTGGGTGCCCTAACAGATAAATGTCACCAGGGCTTAATCCAGACATTTTTCTACACAAAGTATAGAAAAATCACTAATTTTCTCTAATTTCCACCTCAAATTTGCAATGGTCATACTCAGTTACATTCAATTACTGGATAAATTTGCTTATTATAGTATTTACTCTTCCATCTTTTTATAGGTGTTCTAATTGTGTTAAACCGATTTGATAGAGTAAACCATTAGGCATCGGTGGGAAGGATATTCAAGACAAAATATTCCTTATTCTCAGATCCTGACAACACAGAAAATTCTCAATAATTTATCTCCTTATAATAATGGTTTATGGGGTGACAATCGACATATCCTAAAAGGTCAATCCAGTCCCTTTCAGAGTTTAAAAAAATCTGGCTTTTTTAATAGAATAGTAATATACCCTTGTAAGAAAATTAACCAATACAAAATGGAATTAAGTAGAAAGTGAAAGTCCACTCCAAATAGAGTGGGAGTCAGATTTAGGGTAAGAATCAGGAGTGTCTGTTATACATATTATTTGACAAGGGAAGCAAAGGTTTTGCATTTTAATCAGGACATTTTCATGCCATGATCAAAACGGTTCTCTCAAAAAGCAGCTCCTTCAGAAAGGTCTAAACTCACCCTCCAAGATTCCATCTCTCATAGCCCTGGACTCCCTATCTCTCTTTCTGCTGTATTTTTCTCCACTGCCCTTAGCACCATATAACATACTGTATATTTTATTTACTTATTATTGTTTGTTTATTCACTGTTGTATTCCCAGCACCTGGAACAAAACCCAAAACCAAGCCCATTGACGTCGAGTCAATTCAGACTCACAGTGACCCTATAGGACAGAGTAGAACTGCCCCATAGGGTCTCCAAGGCTGTCAATCTTTACAGAAGCAGACTGCCATATCTTTCTTCCACAGAGCGGCTGGTAGGCTTGAACCACCAGCCTCTCAGTTAGGTCGGCAAGCTCTTAACCATTGAGCCACCAGGCCTCCTTCGCCTGGAACAGGCCTGATAAACTTCCACAGTAGAAATAGCACCCGAATTGGAGTCATTCATTGAACCTTCAACAAATGTTCATTGTACAACTGTTAATCATCAGGCCTGTTCCAGGGGTTCAGGTGCTATTTCTACTCTGAAAGCTTTGCTCATTTTCATTATTCTTGACCTTAAAAAAAAAAAAACCCTGTTGCCGTCGAGTCAATTCTGACTCATAGAGAGCCTATAGGACAGAGTAGAACTGCCCCATAGAGTTTCCAAGGAGCACCTGGTAGATTTGAACTGCCAACCTTTTAGGTTAGCAGCCTTAGCTCTTAACCACTGCACCACGAGGGTTTCCATTCTTGACCTTAGCTGCCCAGAAAGTAACTCCCTTTGTGTCCCTGTCTCTGCACCGTGTCCAGACTGCCTTAGTTGCGTTTATCACACTATCACCACATGCTGGTCCCTGTCCCTAAGCCGTGAGCTCCCTGAGGGAAGGACAAGGTCAGGTATAACTTTCATCCCCAACGTCCTGCTCCGTGCCTGCCTTACAGCCCTGGTAGTGTGATAGAGAAGAGGCTGAAGAAAGTAGAGTATGAAAAACAACACCAACTCCTGATTCGACTGGAAAGGTACCAGAGTGCAAAAGGGGGCAAAAGAGTACATCTGTTATGGAGTGGATAGAATGGAGTATAACCTTAAACCTAGGTCTCAGGCATAAGGGAAACTAAGCAGGACTTTATTTTAGCCTGACGTGGGAAGTTATTTGGGTCTAATGTGTGATAGTTCCCACAAAGCATGCTGGGGCAAATTTCTAAGATGCTGGGATTTCCTTGGGGTTCGAAGCCCTGGTGGCACCGTGGTGAAGAGCTCGGCTGTTAACCAAAAGGTAGGCAGTTTGAATCCAGCAACTGCTCTTTGGAAGCCCTATGGGGCAGTTCTACTCTGTCCTATAGGGTCGCAATCAGTCGGAATCGACTCGACGGTAATGGGTTTGGGTTTGAGTGGGGATTCCTTGGGGTTGCAAGATCATGCTGCTCTCTTGCCTGGCTCTAAATATCTTCACCAAATGGCCACTAGGCTACAAAAAAAAGATGATACTTCGACCTAGGCATTTAAAGACACATTAGACTTAAGCGCTAAGTTCACCCACACAAAGCTTTCAACACTCTAAGAATGACTGTTCAGGGTGCATGCGTTCCCCATCCTCCATTACCCCTCCTAAGAATGAGTTACAGCATAACTGAGTACAGCGTATTAAACTCCCACCTGATGCCTTATACACTGGGCGATAATTTCACTGAAGTCAAATGCGTCTGTGGGGGGCACTTTTCTTTCTAGGCCTCTTTAGTGAGTTAGTGTTTCTGTTTTTCCAGGATATTTACACAGGCTTCTGTTCAATTATTCATAAGCTAGTTTGCATCAAGCTTACTTCCAAATTCCTGTTAACAAAATAAATCAAGCTAGGTTCAAATACTTCTTAACAGTATCAAAATACCATTTATAGGATTGTTGGCAGTTGCCGTCAAGTCAGCTCCAACTCATGGCAACTTTACATATAACAGAATGAAATATCACCTGGTCCTGTGCCATCTTCATGATCATTGGTATGTTTGAGGCCATTGTCGTGGCTATGTGCAGTGCCTTCCACTCTGGGGGCTCATCTTCTAGAATTACATCAGACAATATTCTGTTGTGGTCCATAAGCTTTTCATGGGCTGATTTCCAGAAGCAGGCCTTTCTTTATTATACCCTTTTGCCCACGTGGACACTGGCTTAAACACCCTTCAGTAATCTCTCCAAGATCATATAACAAGAAAGTGCCTGAGATGTGATTCAAAACCAAAGTTACCTGATTCCTAACTTGTTAGGTTTCTTCAGCATCACTGCAAAGACAATCCCCTACATCTTTAGACATTATTTTCCCTGTAGTCTGGCAAGTTCATTTAAAGCAAAACACTTAGCCATTCCCTTTCAGCACAAGAGGCGCAAGCCACATCATTTAAGGGCTGGTACCTTGTGTGGCCATGACAGAAAATGTGCTCTCTACGTCATGGAGGTGGCAGCTGGCAAGGACTCCATCCCTACTCCCTCTGGAGGGAACTGTGCAACCTTTCCAGGCCACTGGAGTTGATTTTTGTCTTGTTTGTGCCTTCCGTGTTGAGTTTCAAGTGACCCGATTTCCCAGAACATTAAGAACACCTACATTCCAACCAAATCCACACACTAATCAAAACCAACTGTAAAGGCTTTGGGGGTTGTGGGTCATCTTTATCCTCCATACTCTGCTCCTCTCCCTCAGGAGGGGTGATGGGGAGTTGATTACAAGTTCTTTTTGATGATGCTTCTGCTAAAAACTCTTTGAAAAACATCATCCCCTCTCTTCACAAGACATTATATTGGGCAACGTGGAGTCATGATGACACGGCACTAATTTCAGCTAAGTCAGACATCTTCATGAAAGCATTGCTCATGCCTGCCAACTGCTGCTGATTGAGTCAAAGTTCACCCTCTTTTAGAAAAAAGGAGAAGAGTCAACTGCTGTTGCATCAAGAGTGAAACCAAGCCTGAGGTGAACAGGCCCGTTCATTTCTAGATCCCAAAACTCATCCCACTGTGATGGCTTTTCAGCAATACAGGCAAGGTGGAGAGAGGGGCAGCCGTTGTCCTCACCAACCCGGTCAACGAAGAACCTGGTTTCATCAACTCATGGTGCTAATACTTGCTTCCCTCATGGTCTTGGTCTCTCCCAGACAGCAGTGGGTCTTTTTTATTCTGCCTCAATGATCTGCTTTGAATTACTTTATAATCTCGATGAACTTGTTGCCCTATTCCAATAGAGCAGTGCCTGGATCCCGTTTACAATTTCAGTGCTGGTTTGATTGGGGATTTGTTTATTTGCTTGTTTGTTTTATCCATTTGCTATTTACTGAGAAGTTTCAAATAGGGTTCTGACCTACTCTATTTCTCATTCTTTTTGTTCTTACTCTTAGTAGATTTGCCATGAGGTAAAGAGACTCAGGTTATAATGCTTTCCATTCTCTCATTGTTTCCAGTATCCACCCTTCAAGTGATTTATGAACATCAGTGAAGACCCCCATACAACAAGGTATTGAACTGTTCTGGAGGTATTTCTTAGGCCCTGGAGGTATTCAGTTCAGCGAAAGAATGAAACCCAAAGTTTTATCTTTCTCCTCCACTGATGGGAACCACATTTGCACTGCTTCCAGCTTTCCAGGTCTCCTGAAACCTAAAAAGAACACTGGTGGCTGGGGTTTAGCCAGAATTTGTATTAGTAGAGAGATCTTGAGATTAAGACTGGATTCAAGTCTCAGCTTTGCCACCTACTGTGTGTGAGTGACCTTGATCATGTCCTTTAACTTCTCTGAGCTGTTTCCTCATCTTTAAAACAGGGGTAATTACAATAACTACTTCTCAGGGTTTATGTGAGGCTCAGATAAGTAAACAGACATGAAGCTTCTTTGTAGGTACTAAATCAACACTATGGGGGCGGGGGGAAGAAGAGCTTTAAAGCTTGATTCCTACATCTCCTGTCAAGATTCACACAGAATTGGCATTATCAAGGTTATTTTAAAGAGAGAAATTAAGACCAGAAAACCTCATGGAATTTCCTACCTGCTTTTTAGCCAGTCTGTACAGCATCTGGAAACCCTGGTGGCGTGGTGGTGAAGTGCTATGGCTGCTAACCAAAAGGTCGGCAGTTCGAATCTACCAGGGGCTCCTTGGAAGCTCTATAGGGCAGTTCTACTCTGTCCTATAGGCTCTCTATGAGTCAGAATCGACTCGATGGCAATGGGTTTTTTGGGTTTGGTACAGCATCTACTAGAAATGAATCTAGATGTTTAGAAGTCCTTTAGGCCACGAGTAGCATGTGTACGTTCCAAATCAAACCAAACCCCTTGCCATCGGGTCAATTCTGACTCACGGTGACCCCATGAGTTCCAGAGTGGAACTGCTCCATAAGGTTTTTCTTGGCTGTAATCTTTATGGAAGCAGATAGCCAGGCCTTTCCTTTCATGGCACTGCTGGGTGGGTTTGAACCACCAACCTTTAGGTTAGTGTTTAGTGCAAATCATTTGGCCACCCAGGTGTATGGGTATAAAAACTCATTGCCATCAAGTTGATTCTGACTCATAGTATGCCTATAAGACAAAGTAGAACTGCCCCGTGATGTTTTCAAGGAGCAGCTGGTGGATTCGAACTGCCAACGTTATGGTTAGCAACCGAGCTCTTAAGCACTGCACCACCAATTTATGCCCAAATATCGAGTTCAGAGTCTTGTTAAACTCAACCCAATTAACTCAATCAATAAACCACTACTGCATGTTCAGCTCTGCCCAGATACAGAAGGAGAAACATCCCTGCGCTAAAGAGAGCTGATGTCTCAATCATTTAGTGGCTGTCCTATTCGAAAAAATGGAGGAGTGGGGGCGGTGTTGCCATAAGGCTAGTAATAAGAGGAGGCAGGAATCTCACTGGAATCAGGGAACCAAGCAGCACCAAAATTAAACATCTAAGGAGCTCTGGGGATGGGCTTACCGTATGTCTCTCAGCACTGGGGCTTGTGGATCTATAACTAGTTAGGTGCTATCAATGTGACTCAACTGCTCTCTTAGTCCCTGCTTCTCAGATGAATGCTTGAGAAGGAAAACCTGATCGGTCTTTGTAATTATCAAGACCCATGTTTAGGGAGAGTTCGTGTGGCTGGGCCACCTCTAAACTCTCTGACCACCTGTGACCTGGCTACCCTGGGCCAATGTCCACTCAGCTAGAACCAGTGAGTCACTTGGTACAGAGTGCCCCTTTTTAAGGGACAGTCTGGAGCTGCTCCCCTCTACAGGGATTCTAGATGGGCCAGTTTACTTCAGAAGAGGTTGTTAGCCTGCAAATACCATAATAATCTTCTTTAACAAACACTTTCCCTATTGCTCTCCCTCACATACACCTGGAGAACATCAAGGGTAACAAACCAGTCATATGGACTAGAGTAATTGGGAATAAAAAAAAAAAAAGGCTTTCTAAAACAGGGGAGTCCCTGGGTGGTGCAATGGTTAATGCGCTTGGCTGCTAACAGAAAGATCAGAGGTTGGAGTCCACCCAAAGGTGCCTCGGGAGAAAGGCGTGGTGATCTACTTCAAAACAATCAACCACTGAAAACCCTGTGGAGCATAGCTTTACTCTGACACACAGGAGGTCACCATGAGCTGGAGTTTACTCCACGGCAGCTGTCTTTTTTTGTGATTTTGTTGTTGTTGTTCCTAAAAAGGGTGGGAAGAAAATCAAACCTTGAAAATGGGCTGGACATTAGATAAAGAAGATGGAGACATTCCAAGCAGGTGGAATTGAATGAACAAAGGCCGAATTCCCAAACTGAACCTCTGGCAAGAGTTCCCTTAAGTGTAATAGCCAGGAGTCACTGCCTCTCCTTTCAAGTTGGGAATAAAATAGTAAAGGGAAAACTGATCACTTCTTCTGTGAAGGAGTGACTCTCCCTGTTGCTGGATATTGATGTGTGTATTAATATAGCTGAGGGTCCTTTCTAGATTCTTCCATACTCAAAATCATGCTTTCTTCATTAAATTAATGCTATTTCTCCCTGCCCCAGTGCTTGGCCTGCTGATGTTATTCCTAAGAAGAATAATAGCAAATAATAATAGCTAACATCTGTAGACAACCTTAGTGACAGGCATTGTGTTCAACTCTTCAAGTGTATCATCTCATAGAATCTTTAATATAACGTGTGTTGTAAGAAAGAACTTTGCAAAGCTAATCATTAACAAGAAAAGGAAGACTTCCGCAAAGAAGTAATATTTAAGCTGGGTCTTCAAAGAAGGTGCTGGAGTTTTCCTGGTATTCAAGCCTAGGAAAGGCATTACAGGCAGTGGGACTGGCATCAGAGATACAGGAACAATCATGGTGTGTTCCAGAAACAGCAGTGAAGTTAGATGATAGGATACTTGTGGTCAGGGTTTTTTTTTTTTTTTTTTTTTAGAAGGGGCTAAAAGAAGCCATACTGCAAGGAGTTTTATAGCAATTTTATCAATAAGCAACAAGGAGCCATTGAAGTGCTTTAACAGGGGAGAGGCATTATCAGATTTACATCTTAGGGAGATGCTTTTTTTTTTTAGGGCAGCGTGGAGCATGGATTGACGGAACAGGAGCCTGGAGGGAGGGGCTGCCTTTTGACAAAGTCCAACAAAGAAATGCCGTAGAACAAAACTGAGGCAGTGACAGAGGAGACAGAAAGGAAGGGACTCAGTCAGGAGTGAAGATCAAGATACAGTCCCCGCTTTCAGGGCTTAGAACCAGCAAGGAAAGGAAAAGCTGGCACACAAATGCCAGTGACACCAGTTGTGGGGGTGTAAGGCCACGTAGACAGTAGATAGAATGGACAGGGGACAAGTTTAGTTAGAATGAGAGAGGACTTCCAGCCCAAAGGGGCTGGTATTTGCCTTTCAAACCAACAAATGAGCAGGATTTTAATAGGCAGGAATGTGAAGAGCATTCCAGAAGGGAGCAGCAAAGGCAAAGGCTTAAATAAACCCAGAGTAAAGGCTTGTTGGGACAGGTGGCAGAGTGGGGAACAACCTCATCACACTGTGCTCCAGCCCTGCAGAGTCCTGAGCAGGGTCCTGTCTGCTTTCCCACTCACCCTGGTAGACCCTCAGTGATAACCCCTTCCCAGTTGAGGTAGAAGAAATTATACGTGGTCTTTATCACCTAAAACTGCAGGTAACGGTCTGTACATGCTCAAGGGCTTGGAATAACAGTCTCATAACAACCTCTGGAGAGTCCCTGGGTGGTGCAAATGATTAATGCGCTAAAAGGTTGGAGGTTCGAGTCTGCCTAGAGGTGCCTTAGAAGAAAGACCTGGTAATCTACTTCCGAAAATCAGAGATCGTAAACCCTATGGAGCTCAGTTCTACTTTGGCACATATGGGGGTCACCATTAGAGTTGGCTTGGCAGCAACTGTTTGGTTTTTAACAACCCCATGAATGTGGCACTGAGACGCTTCATCAAAAGGAGTTTAAGATACAAATCTGTTGGGCTTCTCTCAGCCTGCTCAACACCCCGTTTCCTGGGGTCTTTGGGCAAATGGCCCTACCAGGCAGTTCAGCGCTTGACTGTCCCGGGTCTTCTCTGATTGTTTTGAGAATGAGTCTTCCATCCTCAAGAAACTGAACGGTAAGTCAGGGACTGAGGCAGTCTACTGTGTCTGTGTAGCTGTGACTCCCAAGTCTTTCTCTTGGAGAAGGCACAGGGCTCCCTGCCTGCCAGCTCTCTGTGTTCCCCCACCTGGAGCAGGAGGACCCGCAAACTGCGAGACCTCGCCCCCTCCTTCCTCCGCCTCTCTTTATTCACAGGCAGCCCAGAAGGCCGGTTAGCAGTAAATGAAGCATTTACCCTTTAATTCTCAGATGTATGTGATCTGAAAAAAAAAAAAAAGAGAGAGAGAGAAGAAAATATCCCAAAGACGTCAGAGGGAGCGAATGTGGAGAACAGATGCTGCTACTTGTTTTTGTCCCTGTTTTGTCTTTTAAAAATACATAAAACATGAGTAATTAAGGAGAAGCAGTTCCAGCTTTTAGGAAAATCAACAAGGAGGTATTTTAAAGTTTGAGCCAAACTTCTTACATGTTGTTTCAATACTTGACCTGCTTTGTGGAATCATAAAATTCTAGAGCAAGAATAGAACTGGAGAGCTACTTATTCCAGTTCCTGGCTTTTAAGTTGGCGAATGAACCATTCAGTATAGAAAATGCCCTTTTCCTTGTTTACACTACGTTTAGAATTTGCCCTTGCTGCCCTGTTGGCCTCGTTTTATCATCCAGACAGTCACAAAGTATTTCCTTAGCTACAAATAGTCACTCACTCATTTTATCCACTTAATAAATATTTACTGAGCGTCTGCTATGTGCTAGATGCTGTGTTAGATCCCAAAGGCTCAAAGTCCTGGTTCCTGAGTTGCATTTACATGATTTGTTTTACAACAGGTACAACATACGGGCTGCTGTGGAGTCAAGATTCCACCTCATGAAAACCCCATGTGCGTCAGAGTAGAACTGCGCTGTGTAGGATTTTCAATGGCTGATTTTTCAAAAGTAGATCGCCAGGTCTTTCTTCTGGGTGGAAACAAACCTGCAGCCTTTCAGGGTGTAGTAGCCAAGTGTGTTAACTGTTTATACCACCTAGGGGCTCCAGTTACAATATCCAAAACCAAAAATCAGAGTTGATTCCAACTCGTGGGACCCCACGCATTACAGAGTGGAACTGAACTCCATAGGGTTTTCTTGGCTGTAATCTTTACAGAAGCAGATCACCAGTCCTTTTTTCTGAGGTGCCAGTGGGTAGGTTCAAACCTTTGGGTTAGTAACTGAGCGCAAACCATTTAAGTTACAACGCAGCTCAGGATAATATGATGGAGGTGGCCGTGAAGAGGGAGGGGCAGTGAGTAGGGATCTAAACCAGGCTGAGGGAGAAACATGCTTCACCATGTACATCAGATCAGCTGCACCAACATAAATACGTAACATAACAGCATCTGTATGTTGTTCTTCAGTTTTAAAAGGACATTCCCAGTGGTCTCGTTGATGTTGGCAGCAACCATGTGAGTAGGTCTTGTTATTATGTCTGATTCACACGTGAGGAAATGGAGGCTCAAGTTTTCAAACATTGCAGGTGCCTGACGGGAAGCACATGTGGGTCTTGGGACTCCAGGTCTCTTGTTCTCCTCTCTCCCTGACACGAGCTGTCTATTACCATTTCAAAACCATGAACTAATATGACAGAGCATGTCTGATGCCAGGCACAATGGTAAGTTTTTCCTTTTTTTTTTTTGGTGGTGGGGGTGGCAAGTGGAAGCACAAAGATGAGTAATATACAATCCCTGACTTCCAGAAGCTTCTAGGCTCAGAGAGAAAGAACCATAGAGTCACATACAAAGAGAAAGCTTTTTGGCAAAACTGTGTGTACAAACGAGTGATCCAGAAAAGGACTGGTACAGGAATTCAGGGAAGAGAGAAATCACCACAGGCCAAGGTGTGGTAGTTACGACAAGGGCAGGATTGATCTGAGCTTGACAAACAGAAGGCCAATAGAGGTTAACAGAGAGAAGGCGGTTTACTACTATAGATTGTATAGGCATTAAATGATTTCATTTATGAAAAAGTTTTATGACAGTGCCCTGAATGTACTAATTTTCAGTAAGTGGTGGAGATGGTGGCGGTGGTGGTGATATCGTTATTTGTTGTTGGTCAGCTTCCTCACCAGCAGCTCCCACCCCTCAGGCACCCCAGGCCCTCAGAGCGCTGTTCCCTGCAACTCCCCCCACGTGCTAATAACCTACAGCCTCTGTGAACACATAGCTCCCCCACCTCCTCTCCTTTCTTCAGCACCAGTGTCTGCTTTTCAGAGAACAATTATTTCCACAAGACTGTCTTTTGCATCAGGCCCTCTTGGTATTCCAGACCTTGGTGGAATTTACACACTCAGGGAAGGACAGGCTTTCTTCCCAAGGGCCCGAGCAGCACCTGCCCTGATGTCCAGGCAGATGCTCCACAGGAAGAGTCACCCACGCCCCAGAGCTTGTCTGCTCTCCACTGGTTCTCACATGGTTGCCATCACTTACCACATAACCTGGGCTGTGTTGTCAGCAGTTAGAGGCTCTGGGGGATGCAGCTGCCATGAAAGAGACACACAAAGAAGAAATGTGTTGCAAAACATGAACTACTGCAGCTGAAATCTGCGAAAGAGGCCGTGTTTCTATTTAGGGTCCTACCCCCTCCCGCACCATGCCTGCGCTCCCTCCATGGACTGTCTCCTCCCCCAACCCAACTCGTCCTACTGCTGCTCTCCAGCAAGTTGTCAACTAACAACCCCCTCCCCCAAGGACAGGCCAGAAGATGCACCAAAAAGGGCCTTGGCTGGGAGTCAGGACCTGGGTCCAAGTCTGAATCTGCCCATGGTGAGCTGTGAGAGCTTTTGCAAAGTAGTGAACTTCCCTGAGTTGTCATTTGAAATGACTACACCCTGTAGCTCTAACCCTAGGTGGTTCTATTGCTATCCTCCTTTCTCAGCACATGTTGATACGCATACACAGACATATACACACACATATGTATAATCACACATCAGTAAATTGCATTTTCTCAACTCTCATAACAGTTATCCAACTCTCAGTTTGATATTAAGAACAAAAGAATTATTGAATTAATACTATGGGCAAAGGTTACTTTCCATAAGACATAAAACCTGATTCAAAATGATAAGAGACCATAAAAAATGTCAAAATGTCTTTCACCTGAAAGAAGGTAGAAATAGTAAGCAAAATTTGGGGAGAAAGAGTCTTTCTTCCTGGGTAAAAATACAAATGCCAATTAAGGTAGCACTGAACTCTACCAGATGTAGACATATTACAAAGTCTTGTCATAAGACATAAAGTCTTAGTAATCAAAACAGAAGCTTCTGCCTCAGGAGCAGGCAAATAGATCAATGAGACAGGAGCAAGAACTCAGAAATTTGTGTGTGTGTATGTTCACATGCATTGTGTGTGTGTGTGTGTGTGTGTGTGTGTGTGTGTGTGTACTCAATACATCTTAAAGCTGGCCAAAACCAAAAACCAAACCTTTTGCCGTCAAGTCAATTCTGACTCATAGCAACCCTCTAGGACAGAGTAGAACTGCCCCACAGTGTTTCCAAGGAGCAGCTGGTGAATTTGAAATGCCAACTTTTTGGTTAGCAGCCAAGCTCTTAACCACTGTGTCTCCAGGGCACAGACCAATGAAGAAGATAGATTGCTTAGTAGATGGTGCTGGAAAAGCCAGCTCCACATATAGATAAAAATTAAGCTAGGTCTCTAGACCATATACCAAGGGATTAGAAACCTAAATCTGGCTGGTAAAACTATGCAGACAATATAAGGTTGTGTAGAAGAATATCTTTGGGCACTAAGGATTGGAAATGTTTTCTTAAATGAGACCCAAAAAGCACAAATCATAAACTAAAAATGGCAATTTGACCTCATTGAAATTAAAGATTTCTAGTTCATGGAGGAAATCATACACAGAAGTAACAGGCTGATGACAGACAGGACAGATGTTACAACTTCTAAACCTTTGACAGATTGAGACTCAGAATGGGCAAAGAACTAAAGTTCAACAAGACAAGAAGGGAAACTCAATAGGAAAGTGGACAGGCATAAGGAGCCAATTCACAGAAGGAGTAGCACAAATGTCTAATAAGTGTATGAAGAAATCCTCAAACTTGCCAATAGTCAGAGAAATCAAAACAAAATTGAGATCCAAAGTGGTGCCTTTACAGTCATCAAAAAGGAAAAACAGCTGGCTAGAGTGTAAACTGGAACTGCCATTCGAGAAAGAATCTGCCACTGTTTAGCAAAACTAAGTATGTTCAGTTTCCTGACCCAGTAAACCCACTCCTGGGTATAAATCCAGAGAATCTCTGACAAGTTCATACAGGGGCATATGCGATAACATTTCCCATCCATCTTGTATAGCTACAGGCACTTGGACACACCTAGGTTTTGATCCCTAAAAGAAGGAATAAGTTAAATGCAGGAAATGCTTGCGATGGCATACTATGCAGCGAGAAACTAAAAAGCAAGGATAAATCTCAAAAACATGTGAAACGCAAGAAACAGACTGATATTATAATACAATTTCATGAATGTGAAAAAAAAGCATCGAACACATACACAAAACCATGGTATATATTTTACAAGAACGTGAATTTAAGGACACGTTAGAATGATTTTCTACCGAAGTATTATCAGTAGGGATCAGTCAGGAATACAGGAACCTCCAAGCAGGAAGGAACTTCATACAGGAATTTATGTGTTTTCGAAATTGTTAGAAGGGCTAGGGGCACGCAGGGCAGTGAAAGCCACTGCTCATTGCCAAACTCACTACTGATTTCATAAAAAACTGGAAGTTGATACTGTCCCCACCAGAACCAAAGGAAATGCCACTGATGGGCACAGCTGCATCAGCACCCAGGCAGGAGATTTATGGGAGAATGCCTGAAGCCGCTGCAAGATCCCACATCTGCCAAAGCCCACACATTTGCCTGCCACTACACAGGAAGAATGATGGTCTCCCAATTCTAGTGAGAGCAGCTCTCCCCAGTGAAATACAAATTGGAGCCCTCTGAAACACCTAACCCCCAGGCTTCTAGCTTAGTAATACAGGGGAGCACCTGAAAAGGAGTAGGAAGAGTGGCAAATATCAACAGATGATCTGCCACAGGGCACCAGTTCGGCTACTCAGAACCCACACATACCTTTCTGTATTTAACTTCCATACAGCAGTAGTATCAGCAGCATGCTTTCTGCCTAACGTGATGCAACTATCCTTCACACAAATAAAAAGGCATTCAACTCTCCACTAAAAAAAAGGTTCCCAAATGTAACGTCGTCACTCTAGCCATCATCTAGTTCAGTCACAATCCCCCTTCAGTATCATGTAATCAATCTAAAGACTACACACTTAATCATCAGCAACATACTTTATATAAAATAGCAGAAAAACGAGAGGAGAAATGGAAATTGCTACATATAAAATATAAACACACACACACACACACACACACATATATATATATATATATATATATATATATATATACATATATGTCTTGGAAGAAGTACAACCAGAATGCTCCTTAGAAGCGAGGATGGTGAGACTATATCTCACATACTTTGGACATGTTGTCAGGAGGGTCACTCCCTGGAGAAGGTCATCAAGCTTGGTAAAGTAGAGGGTCAGTGAAAAAGAGGAAGACCCCCAATGAGACGGATTGACACAGAGGCTGCAACAATGGGCTTAAGCATAACAACAATTGTGAGGATGGCACAGGACCGGGCAATGATTCATTCTGTTGTACATAGGGTTGAACACCTAACAACAGCAAGAACATATAAACAAATACAAACGTATACACATATGTATGTTGTTGTTGTGTGTGGTTGAGTCAGTTCCAATTCATGGTAACTCCATGTATTACAGAGTAGAACTGTTCCACAGGGTTTTCGTGGCTGTAACCTTTATGGAAACAGATCGCAAGGCCTTTCCTTCTACAGTGCAGCTGGGTGGACCTTCAGTTACCAGCCAAACACACAAAGTTTGTCCCACCCACTACAAGAAAATATGAATTGCTACTACCGTCCTCTTCTTCCACTACCTATTGTGTGTTTCCTTTGTCCTCAGGTATCACTTCAGCTATCCATGGTTCTTGACCTAGTGTAGTGACCCAAAACTTTATTCCTGAAGTCTGAACCACTAGCAGTGCTTCCTGTGTTGGACAACTTGAAGCACTTATTGATGAAGGTCAAAGACTACAACTTTCAGTAGGGATTATGCTTGAATATGAAGAAAACAAAAATCCTCACAATTGGATTGATAGACAACATCATGATCAATGCAGAAAAAATTGAAGTTGTCAATGATTTCATTCTTCTTGGATGAACAATCAATGTCAATGGAAGCAGCAGTCAAGAAATCAAATGACATATGGCATTGGGCAAATCTACTTCAAAAGACCTCTTCACCTAGGGATATACCCTAGAGATCTGGTAGCAGTGACTTGAATAGACATATGCACACCTATGTTCATTCCAGCATCATTCACAAAAAATAGAAGCCACCTAAGTGCCCATTAATGGATGAATGGATAAGCAAATTGTGGTACATACATACAACAGAATATGACACAAATATAGAGAATAGTGAGGAGTTCGTGAAACATTTTATAACATGGATGAATCTGGAGGACATTATGCTGAGTGAAATAAGTCAATCACAAAAGGACAAATATTATATGGTCTCACTATTACAAAAAGTCAGGAATAGGTATATACGAAAAAGCAATATGCTTTGATGGTTACCAAGGATGGAAGGGGGAGGAAGGGGAAATCACTTTCTAGGTGATGGGAAAGTCAATACCCAATATGGGTGAAGTCTGCACAACTTGACCAAGGTAAATGGAGACACTAAAAAGTACACAAGAATAAGGGGCAATTTCAGTAAATGCTGTAACATAAACAATTTTGCAACAACAGTAATAACAGCCAAAAAATATGTATGTAGTTACATAGGTAGGTATGTAGGCATATATGTGTATGGGAAGACATATGTGAGTACATGCTTGCACATGTGTAGGTGTATCTGTAGCCATATGTATGTACATGTTTGTATGTGCTGCATATATATTCACATATATAAGAAAGCATGTAAGGGACACAGTTACGGAGACATTCTAGACATACCCAAACACTTCACAGGATTGGTTTACCAGGTTAAAAGACTTAGGACCATAGTCTTGTGGGTCAACTCAGTCAACTGACATAACATAGTTCCTAATGTTCTACACCCTAATTTGGTGAGTAGTGTCTGGGGTCTTAAAAGTGGCCATCTAAGATACAACTCTTGGTGTCTACTTGTCTGGAGAAAAAGAGAAAGAAGGAAACCAAAGACTCAAATAAGAAACTACTCTATAGGATTAAGAGACCACACAAACCATGTTCTCTTCTATCCTGAAACCAAAAGAACTAGATGGTACCTGGCTACCACTACCGACCGTTCTGGTCAGGGACACGTTAGATGGTCCTAGTTAGAATGGGAGAAAAATGTAGAACAAAACTCAAATTCTTAAAAAAGGCCATAGTTATTGGACTGGTAGAGACTAGAGGAACCCCCAAGACTGTTGCCCTGTGATACTATTTAAACTTGGAACTGAAACCACCCCTGGAGGTAACCTTTCAGCTAAATAGCAGATTGGATCATAAAATAAACAATATCACTAGCGAGTACTGAACTTTTTAAAAAAATATATAATCTATATGAGACCAAACGGTCAACACTTACCCTAAAGAAAAGATGACAAGGTAAGGGGGGGGGCAGAGAAGCTAGAATAATGGAAACAGAACAACCAGAATGACAGTAAAGAATATTGACACATTGTGAAAAATGTAACAAATGTTACTGAACAGTATTATAAAAATTGTCAAATGTGAACCTAATTTGCTGTGTAAACTTTCACCAAAAACACAGTAAAATATTATTTAAAAAATAAAATAAATACAACTTATTAGCTATTAGCATATGAACATTTTAGTACTTCAGACAACTATTGTACAATTAAGTGCAATGACTGGCATATGGTAGCCTCTCAATAAATGATGACTTATTTGTGATATTAAAAAAAAAAAAAAAGACCTCTTTAAAGTTTTTAAAAGCACAGATATCACTTTAATGACTAATGTGTTCCTAGCCAAATCCATGGTATTTTCAATCACCTCATATGCATGCAAAAGCTGGACAACGGAAAAAAAGGCAGAAAGAGAAGTGATGCATTTGAACTGTGATGTTGGCAAAGAATATTGAATACACCGTGGACTTCCAGAAGAAGGAACAAATCAGTCTTAGAAGAAATACCACCAGAATGCTCCTTGGACACAAGGTTGGTGAAACTTCAGCTTACTTATTTTGGACACATCATCGGGAAAACCAATCACTGGAAAAGGACATTATATTTGGTAAAGTAGAGGATCTGCAAAAATAAGGGAAACCTTCACTAAGACGGAATGACACAATAACCACAACAATGGACTCAAACATACCAATTATCATGAAAATGACGCAAGACCAGACAACATTTTGGTCTGTTATGCGTAAGGTCACCATGAGTTGGAGCCAATGCATAGCAAGAACAAAAACGACTGTTTTGAACTGCTATATTTTTCAATTTTCTTTTTTACTGGCATGATAGTACTAACAGGCACCCTCCAAAACTCTCTAGATTCTAAATATACGCTTTCTTCACCCTGTCTTAAAGCAGCAAGCCTATTTGAGGATTGGTTACACCAGAAAGTACAGTAAAACCTTTCTTAACCTCTTGGTTCAGTGACTTGAGAAAAACAAAACTGAGAACCTCTCTTTCATTGTAATGTCCCATGAAGAAAATTTTCTCACTTGGAAACTAAGATCTCTAAACCAGCAGAGCCCAAAGATGCAAGCACATGGAGTAAATTTCTTCAGGTCCTCTGTTAGGAATAACAGTTGTAGAATAGAAGTACAAGAAGCCATTTCCCCTCTAGCTCCTAAAAAAAACCAATGTATTCTGCATTATGGATTGGTCATTTGTTCAAAGCATGTAATATATTTTGTAGGATAGCTCTCCACTCACATAATCTTCTCTCTTCCTGCTGGCACGATAATTGAGCCTTCATCAAGCCATGCTACCATATTGTAAAACCAGATGCTTCTATGAGATGGAGTACAAAATAAAGTCAGTGAATCTTGTGGGCATGAAAACATTACCACACTTTTTTGTTGTAAAATTAATTCCTTGGTCACAAGCAATATTGTGTGAAACACTATATGATAACTAAGTTCACAGATGGTGAAGCTGGCAAAAGCATAGTAGGCAGGAAAAGCAAGTCCATATCTGGAGTAAGTGTCTATTCCAGTAAGAACAAAATGCTGTACTCTTCTTGATATAAATGGCCCAATATAATCAACCTGCCACCAGGTGTCCATCTGAAAAATGATGTTATATCAGACTCAGACTTAGCTTCTGCTATCAGCATATTGGAGACCCAGCAGTGGCACAAGACAGATTAGCTTTTAGAAGAGGAAGTCCATGTTGCTGAGCCCATGCATAACTTTTATCGCTTCCACTATGGCCACTTTATTAATCAATCCACTGAGCAAAAGTTGGGCTGACTGAGGAAAGGGGTTGAAGGACATTCACAGAAATGATTATTTTGTCCTCTTGAGTCTTCTCTATAGTAGATGCCCTTTAGTGAGCTCTCACATGGGGCAAGTATCTTCTCACGCTATTCCCATTTTGGAGATCCATCCTTACACCCCTCCTCCATACTTCTGTGTCACCAATCCTTTCAAATTCCTGATCACGAGTGGCATAGATTGATACCTGTAGACATCCTTCCATCCAGCCAAAGTAAGAAACTAGATGCACTACTTCAAGTTATGGCAACTGGGAACATTTTTTTTACTTCCCAGTCAACCCTGATTGGGACTATAACGCTACAATACTCTATTTCTAGATGTTGCTAGCCTATCATGTAAAACCATACTAAGCAAAGCTTAAATTTGCTTTCTCGATCAACTAACTGATCTTGAAGAATTCTCCATGAGTTTGTAGGAATGGATCAGACAGAGATGGAAATGCAACAGGAATAGATATTACGGAAGCTCATACATCTTACTTGATGCCTTGGGAACTACTTGAACCCTCTTAACTACTTCAACTTGAAGATAGAGTCCTGCTACATATGTCCAACTTTATGGCTTAAAACAAACAAACAAAAAATCAAACCCGTTGCCCTCGAGTTGATTCCAACTCATAGTGCACTTATGACTGAGGGGATCAAATAATACTTAGTTCATGGTGAGCAACTCAGGTTGCATGGCCACTTGCTATATCATGGTCAGGTATTAAATCTCTATTGTCACCCAATATCAAGCCAAGACATGTTTATTAAAAGAGAATAATATTTGTTTAAGGACACATGGAATTATTCTGAAATCTAAGAGATCTATACTTGTGCTATCTTATTGGGACTCCACACAGTGTCAGATTTCAACTATCACTGGATCTTCTAAATACAAAACCCATGTGGAAGAGCAACTTGTACTGAAGCTTGGATTAGCTGCAGAGCTTTTTCTTGCTCTGGACACCCTTAAAATTGACACTGTTACAGGTGACTCACTAAATGGCTCAAAGGAGTATACTCAAATGTGGTATGTTTTACCTCTAAACTCCAGAAAAACCCACCAAAGCTTATGCCCTTTTCTTAATGATACGGGATGCAAGGTATGGAGGGTTTGGGTTGTGTTTTTGTCTTTTCCGTTTTGGAGGGAATATCCTGACGTGCTCCAGATCGGTGGGTTCAGACACCAAGTCACAGGCTCCAGAACATTTCATGGGCTTATCTCTCACCTTCTGATACATGAATTGTACCTCACCAGCACCGCATATCCAATTACCATGATGTCATAATATAATGGACAGGCATGATAGCGGGTAGAATGGGGGAGATAATCAAGATCCCCACAGATTAGACAATGACTGAGCAATCTCAATCAGTTGAATACAATGGATATGGGTGGTTTTTACTAACCAAAATAGAGAGACTTGCTTCTGAGAAGATGTAGTAAAGGTACTTTTCCCTATTCTTCCCACTATGTACAATTAAAGACCCTGATTATTATGTATAAAACAAGCATAAGAAGACTCTGAAAAGTGGATAGAAGAAGGCAGACTGGCCAGGGACCTCAGGACCTGAGGAGCAACACAATGGCACATTCCTGGGTTTCTTTTTGCTTCACGTGCCCCAGACTTGTAGCTGAAGAAGTCAGAAACCTGGAAATGGAGGTTGGTGCCAAGCAAAGCAAAACAACAAAAGCTTACTGTCTATTCAAAGGACCAGGATAGGGACAGCCCAGTAAGATGGAAAATCTTTAAACAATAACCACTACTCATGACAAACACCACAAAAAAAAAAAAGTTTGACTCCCATTCCACCATGGCAATAAAGGCTGAATGGGGAGCCCACCAGGCTGTAATGAAGTACCCAAACACCCCTGCCAGGTGGGGTCATAGAATGTCAAATAGGGAGCAAGGACTTTCAGCCCCTCTCCCTGATAATGAGATGCCCCCATGCTCACATTGCCAGTGGAGACTATGTAGGGAGCTGGAACTCCCACCGCCACCCAGTAGTAACAAGGAGGCTCCCTTGTTGGGTGTCAGTGAAGATCAAGTGGGGAATCTGGACTTTTATCTCCACCTGACAGTAACAAGGTGATACCCCTCCTCCACTACTTTTCCTGCTGGGGCTGTTGTCAAAAGAAGCCAGCTAAAACAGAAAGTTTAAACAAGATCTAGAGTCTCATAATCTGTTTCAACTGAAAACTAAAGTGGTTAAGAGCTCAGGCTGCTACCCGAAAGGTCGGCAGTTCAAATCCACCAGCCACTCCTTGGAAACCTTATGGGGCAGTTCTATTCGGTCCTGTAGTCACTATGAGTCAACTCAGCACACAACAACAACATGACAAAAATGCTTCAACAAGCAATTATGAACATGCCTTGTAAAAATAGAAAGCTTTGTCAAATACCTCAGTTAAGGAATGGAGATGTAAGAAAGAACCAAAGGGAAATTTTAGAACTGAAAATACAATAACTGAAATAAAAGCTTATTGAATGGGCTCCACCAAATGGAAGCAAAAAAGGAAAGAAGGAATGAGCTGGAAGATGGAGCAATAGAAATTACCCAATGTGAACAACAAAGAGAAACTAGACTGGGAAAAAAAAAAAAAAAAAGCATTAAGTGAAAATCTAACTAACAGGGCCTCAGAAACCTTTGAGACTATAACAAAAGTTCTAACATTTCTGTTGCTGTAGTCCCAAAAAGGCAGAGGAAGAGGGCAGGGCTGAAAAATATCTTGAAAAAATAATGGTTGAAAATGTCCCAAATTTGATGAAAGACATAAACCTACAAATTCTAGAAGCTGACTGAATCTCAAACAAGATAAACCCAAAGACATCAACATCAAGACACATAATGATCAAATTTCAGAAAGCCAAAGACAAAGAAAAAAAGAATCTTGAAAGTAGCAAGACAGAAATGGCTGGAGAAAAACAATTCAAATGACAACAGATTTCTCATCAAAAACCAAAGGGACCAAAAGAAAGCGGCACAATATCTTCCAAGTGCTGAAAGAAAAAAAGTGTCAACCCAGAATTCTATACCTAGTGAAAATATCCTTCAGGAATGAAGGGGAAATCAGAAATTCTCAAATGAAGGAAAACTAAAAGAATTTGTCACCAGCAGGCCTACCCTCAAGAATGGCTAAAGGAAATTCTCTAAACAGAAAGGAAACAACAAATGAAAAAATTTGGAACATCCAGAAGGAAAAAAGAACATGCTAAGCAAAAATATGGGTAAATACAATAGGTTTTACTTCTCCTTATTGAATGGGCTCAACTGAATGGAGGCAAAAAAGGAAAGAATGAATGAGCTGGAAGATGGAACAATAGAAATTACCCAATGTGGACAACAAAGAGAAACTAGACTGGGGAAAAAAAAAAAGCATTAAGTGAAAATCTAACTAACAGGGCCTCAGAAACCTTTGAGACTATAACAAAAGTTCCAACTTTTCTGTTGCTGTAGTCCCAAAAAGGCAGAGGAAGAGGGTAGGGCATAATTTAGACCATAAATTAGACCATTTAAGTGGTCTAAATTATGTTTGACAGTTGAAATAAAAATATGACACCATCCGATGTGGTTCTAAACGTATGTAGAAGAAATATTTAGGAAAACCGTATTACAGATGGGGGGGCGGGCAAGGGAATGTAAAGGGAAGTGATGTGCTTCACTCACACTGATGAGGTGATGACACCAATAAACTTTAAGTCATGTACATAAAATGTAATACCTAAACAAACACTAAAAAAGTACACAAATAATACACTCAAAAACATTGTCAAAAAAAAACACAAAAAAACAAAACCTGTTGCTGTCAAGTCAAGTCTGACTCATAACGACCCTATTGGACAGAGTAGAACTGCTCCATAGGCTTTCCAAGGAGCGCCTGATGGATTCAAACTGCAGACCTTTTGGTTAGTAGCCGTAGCTCTTAACCACTATGCCATCAGAGTTTCCATCAAAAACACTGTAGATAAAATAAAAATGGAATTCTAAAAATGTTCAAGTAACCCAGAGGAAGATAGGAAAAAGAAAAAACAGAAAGACCAAACAAAGAACAAAAAATAAAATGGCATACTTAAATGGAATCTAATTAGAGTAAATGTAACTGGTCTAAATATACCAATTAAAAGATTAATTGAAATGGAGAAAAAAGACATACCCTATTAATAACTGCATACGAGGTCCTAGGGGTTCTATTGAATTGTTCCAAAAGAGAGGAAGTTTATAGGACAGCAGGTGCAACTGGAGTCAACATAATATTAAGCTGACAATAATCTGCTACTATTTTCCAAGACCTCTCTTCTACATGGCTAACCAGGAGAATTAAAATGGAATGTGATAGGAATCGTCACCTCTGAATAGTTCAACTCTTTGATGGTGGCACTAACATAAAAAACCAAATCAACATAAAAAAACAGATGTAAATTTGTGATTCCAATACAAAAAACCAAACCAAACCCACCGCCATCGAGTCGATTATAGAACTGCCCAACAGGGTTCCCAAGTCTGTAATCTTTATGGTGGGAGCCCTGGTGGCAAAGTGATTAATGTGTTCAACTGCTAACCAAAAGGTCAGAGGCTCCACAGAAGGATGTGGCAGTCTTCTTCCGTAAAGATTTACAGCCTTGGAAACGCTACAATATTGCTATGAGTCGGAATTGACTCGAGAGCAGTGGGTGCAGTTGGTTTTGAAACCTTTATGGAAGCAGACTAGCACCTCTTTCCCCTTCAGTGTGGGCTGGTGGGTTGGAACTGCCGACATTTTAGTTAGCAGCAGAGCACTTAACCACTGCACCACTAGGGCTCCTGATTCCAATATAATAATGCCAATAATCTTACCTTTGGTTTCTTGGTATATTATGGAGAGGCCATTTCAAGGACTTCTGCTTGTTCTTTCTTCCCTAATAGCCCTTACTCCCTGAATCAAAGAGTCAGGGATTCTGCCAAGTATGTCTGTTCTAATTATGCGTTCCAGAACTGAAGAAGTAACCACTGTAGTCATTGTGAGATGAACTTGGGCCAAAACTCCATTTATCATCCAACCTCCACAAGCCCCAACAACGACTTGTAGACCACAGTAATTTGTGGAGTATCTGGTATCAGTTCAGAGTCAGATGTTCAGCAATCTCCAAAAAATCAGGGTATTTCCTTTTCCCCAGTACACAGTCACCTGGTAAATGGTTAAAAGCCTCTTTGGGGAAGGTTAAGAGGAAAATTTACAATACAAACTTTCTCAAAAGGACCTGGCCCACCCTTCATTCAAGGGGTTCCAAGTTCATAAACTTGTTCAAGAAAGGGAATTGAATAAAAGGCCATAACTCCCATTGTGATGACTCAAATCAATACCTAGAATTTTTTTGTTTATAC
The DNA here is from genome assembly GCF_024166365.1 of Elephas maximus indicus. Classification (NCBI taxonomy): domain Eukaryota; kingdom Metazoa; phylum Chordata; class Mammalia; order Proboscidea; family Elephantidae; genus Elephas; species Elephas maximus. The sequence goes on along the minus strand of NC_064842.1, from coordinate 10,542,649 downwards.
AGAGCAAGTAAGACTTTTGTAATTTCCCATCTATTGATTCCTGGAATACCATGATCAATTAAACACCATCAAAGATTTCTGACGGTTGAACCATTTTAATCACCCCTTCATCCCTGGTGCCCATGTTGGTAACCTTACACATTTGGTTTCTGTTAGTTAAACTTTGCTGTGTGGCCTCTGGCATTCAATGTCATTTCAACGGCAGCATCTCCCACCTTCATTCTCAGCCTGCAGAAGAAAGTCACTACAGAGCTCTCCAGGAATGCAACTGCTCCTCTCACTGATGTTTTCTTTTCTTTCTTTCTTTTTTTTTCGTGCCTCACTGAAGGGAGAATAATATGAACCCTTGCAGAAGACCTGGTGACAGATGGGCAAGTGGGTCCTGGCATCTCAACTTCATTTACTATGGAACACAGTTGAGTCCAGGTTTATATGCCAACTTCATTTACTATAGGACAAAACTGAGTGCAGGTTTTAATCAGTATCCATTAACTTCTGCTGCATAACTAAGCTCTCAAAAACTTAGTGGTTTAAACCACAAACATTTACTATTTCTATTTATCCTCTGGGCTTATTGATCAGTTTCTTGGGTTTAAGTTTGAATGATTGATAATAACCTTATTCACATATCCGAAGATTTGCCTGAGACCATTGGGACTTCTCTCCCAGTGATCACCTCCCTCATCCACTAGTAGGCTTGCCTAGGCTGGTTCACATGGTGGCGGAATGGTTCCCAGCAGCAAACACCAAGGTGCCACCATTTTTCAAGCCTCTGCTGTGTCATCTTGCTAATACCCCATTAGCCAAAGCAAAATTTACTAATGCTGCTTGGCCAACCACAAATACAAGCAATGGAGAAATAGCAAAATCCTTTTGATGAGAGCAGTGACACGGTCACATTACAAAAGGGTGGGCATGCAAGAAGGGGAGGTATTCTTAAGCAATTTTTGCAAACAATTTACCACACCATCAACTAGCAGAGAAAATTGGTGGAGCCATTCTCCGTTGCAGAAATTAACACACTGAAGCTAAACTGTAATCTCTTGGAAGGGCACCAGTACCAATAAAATTGGCACATCTCATGTTTGTTTCTACCTCTCTTGTCTACAACACTTAGAATCAATCCCTACATATAGTTTCTACTAATATGTTGTTGTTAGGTGCCATCGACTTGGTTCCAACCCTGTGTACAACAGAACAAAACACTGCCTGGTCCTGCACCGTTCTCACAACCATTGCTATGCTCAAGCCCATTGTTGCAGCCACTGTGTCAATTCAGCTCATTGAGGGTCTTCCTCTTTTTCGCTGACCCTCTCCTTTACCAAGAATGATGTCCTTCTCCAGGGACTGGTCCCTCCTGATAACATGTCCAAAGTACATAAGATGAATTCTCGCCATCCTCTCATCTAAGGAGAATACTGGCTGTACTTCTTCCAAAACAGATTTGTTTTTTCTTCTGGCAATTGATGATATATTCATTATTCTTCACCAAAACCATAATTCAAAGGCTTCATTTTGGGAAGGAAGGAAAGATAGTAACTGGGAAGGGGCTATTAATGTTCTATTCCTTGATTTGGAAGGTGATTACTTAAGTGCGTTCACTTTGTGAAAATTCATCGAGCTGTACACCATGACTTGTGCCCTCCTCTGAATCCATTTTATACTTCAAAGACTCCATTAAGAATAAGATATTGTGTGATGTCAACTATTAAATCATTAAAAGTTACATTTATTTCAGACTCTGGAAAATATTTACAATGTACTAGTGCATAAAAAGTAGAATATAAATTATATGGCTATTAAAACACAATTATTTATAACTAGTATATCAAATCCCTGGGTGGTACAAATGGATAAGTGCTGGGCTACTAACCAAAAGGTTGGCAGTTTGAGTCTACCCAGAGGCACCTTGGAAGAAAGGCCTGGAGGCTCTTGGAAACTCTTTGAAGCCGTTCTGCTCTGAAACACATGGGGTTGCCATGAGTCAGAAGTGATTCAACGGTACCTGGTTATTTTGATTTTTTTTAAGTGGTATATAGAAAAATTGCAAGAAAATTTTTTAAATGGTAGTCATGTTAAAGTGAAGACATAATGGGAAATCTTAACATTTTCTTTAATGTCAATTCAGTTTTTGTATAAGAAATAGGAAACTTTTAGAAAAAGCAATAAAATTTTGTAAATTTCAAAAATTTTTAAATTTTGTCAACAGTAATAAAAGACTTAATGATTCTCTCATAAAATTGTCTGTGAATACAAATAGCAAATGGATACCAGAATCACCAGTTTGTGTCCAAGGGTCCCAAGTCCCAACCCTCCCCTTTGACTATTAACTGACAACAAATTAGTTACCAGTCTAAACTGAGACATTTTCATCATGGATCTTTTGAGAGTCTACTGAAAATTTAGATTTTCAGAAATGCGTGTACAGAAAATGCATTTACATACATATACAACAAAGTTTTATAAAATTTCTATGAATTCGTGAATCCCTTGAAAGCTAAGGACACTCGCCTCCATGGTCACAAGGTAAAGACCCTCCACCTATGGAGAACTGAATTCTTCAAGCATGGGGCAGATTCCACTCACACTGCTCTGATCCTGGTGCTACTAGGCCAACCACTGGGTACGCTGAGCTGCGCAAAGCCCTTAACTCCTTCCTGCTTCCTATCCCACTGCCTATTTTCCTAAGAAGTCTCTCAGGTCCACCAAATCCCAAGCCAAGGAAAAATGTCCTCTAAATGGCCAATCAGGCAAACCCCACCATGTATATTCTCTTTCCAAGTCCATGTGTTTGTCTGTCTTGATTCAGGCAGAAAGCCTGTTTCTCCTCACACTGGCTGCATCTTCATTCACTCCTTGGAGAAGCGCCACAAATGGCATGTCCCACTGACACGATCCTGGGTTCTAGAACCTAACTGTCAATACATAAGGGACCCTTTCATTAGCAGTAAAGTGACTGTGCAATTTATTATCCATACCAAGACACTTTTAAGAATGAAAGAGGGTGATATTAATAATTATTCTGAGGTAACAAGGATAATCCTGGGCTGTCCCAAACAAAGAAAACATGGAATTCCCAATTTAGCATGGACTTGTTGTTGTTGTTAGGTGCCTTCAAGTCAGTTCCGACTCATAGCAACCCTATGTACAACAGAGCTAAACACTGCCCAGTGCTTCGCCACCCTCACAATCGTTGTTACCCTTGAGCCCATTGTTGCAGCCACTATGTCAATCCATCTCCTTGAGGGTCTTCCTCTTTTCTGATGACCCTCCACTTTACCAAGCATGATGTCCTTCTCCAGGGACTGGTACCTCCCGATAACATGTCCAAAGTACGTGAGAAAAAGTCTTACCATCCTCGTTTCTAAGGAGCATTCTGGTTGTACTTCTTCCAAGATAGATTTGTTCGTTCTTTTGGCAGTTCATGGTGTATTCAATATTCTTCATCAACACCACAACTCAAAGACATAAATTCTTCTTGGTCTTCCTTACTCATTGTCCAGTTTTCCCATGCATATAAGGCGATTGAAAACACCATGGCTTGGGTCAGGTGCACTTTAGTCTTCAATGTGACATCTTTGCTTTTTAACCTTTAAAGAGGTCTTTTGAAGCAGATTTTCCCAAAGCAATGCATTGTCTGACTTCTTAACTGCTGCTTCCATGGGTGTTGATTGTGGATCCAAGGAAAATGAAATCCTTGACAACTTCCATCTTTTCTCCGTTTATCATGATGTTGCTTATTGGTCCAGGTTTGAGGATTTTTGTTTTCTTTATGTGAGGTGTAATCCATACAGAAGGCTTTTGTCTTTGATCTTCTTCAGTAAGTGCTTCAAGTCCTCTTCACTTTCAGCAAGCAAGGTTGTGTCATCTGCATAATGCAGGTTGCTAATGAGCCTTCTTTCAAACCTGATGATGCCCTGTTGTTCTTCATATAGTCCAGCTTCTTGGATTATTTGTTCAGCATACAGATTGAATAGGTATGATGAAAGGATACAACCCTGACGTACATCTTTCCTGACTTTAAACCACTCAGTATTCCCTTGTTCTGTTTAAACAACTGTTTCTTGGTCTAGGTACAGGTTCCTCATGAGCACAATTAAGTGTTCTGGAATTCCCATTCTTTGCAATGTTATCCATAATTTGTTATGATCCACACAGTCAAATGCCTATGGATCTAGATCATAGCAAATGTTGCAAAGCCTCTCCACAAAGGCTGTTGTGAGAAACCAGCTCTAAATATAAGCCCTTCTACCTCTATTTTTCATTGATCCCAGGCCAGTGTGGGACCATTAAGCTCATAGCCCCTTGCTCCTTACACCCTTTTCTTAGAAGTCTGTATGCATACCGTAAGCTTCTGCAAGTAAACTCTCTCTTGTCCCTAGAATGTCAGGACACCTGTCCAAGAGCTCCTTATGCCATTTCTTCCTGAAGGACAAACTGAGTCATCAGCTTTATAGCCTTTGGATCAGTAAGACCTCATTGGATGAAGCTATGTCAATGAAAAAATAAGGAAGTAAATAAAAGCCAGATTGACTTTGTGATGTTTTAAAAAGATAAAGGCATAGAGAATCAAAATAACGGTAACTATCTCTGAAGTTCCAAATGAATTGCAGCCTCACCTCAAGAAGGAGAAGCATATAGGCTGGCATTGACCATGATAAGAAAAGGCCTAGGAAACATCGTCTCAGACTTGACAAGACACAATAACTTAGTTACCAACTACACAATGAAGCCAGTTCCTAAGTGAGCCTAGACCAACCAGAGAAGCAGGCACAGAATCCTAAAGAGTGTAGCTACCTTGGCCCTTCTCCTTGGGTTCCTAGACTGGACTGGCCTTGGAAAATTATCTTGTTCAGTTGTTAGTTTTGTTTTGTTTTGTATATATATATATATATATATATATATATATATATACACATATAAGTTTATCTATTCATTTATTTATATTTATATATGTTTACATATTTAAAACAAGTGGAACACAATTGTCCTAGAAATCTGAAATGCAAGCCCAAAACGTAAAGTATATAACAGAAGTTACGAGAGGACTCCTCCTTCGCTTTTACCTATCCCTATGGCATAATTAAAGGACTCTGCTGCTAACCGAAAGGCTGGAAGTTCGAATCCACCCGAAAGTGCCTCAGAAGAAAGGTCTGGTGACCTATCTTTGAAAAATCAGCCATTGAAAACCTATGAGCCACGGTTCTCGTCTGACACACTGGGGTCGCCCTGAGTTGGAGTCGACTCTTCCACAACTGCTAAAACTGGTAAAAGTTTAAGAAAAACTGATCGGATCCACCTCCTCATCTCGGACAGGAGAAATTACAGGGCCTGTAATGCAAGCGACTTGCTCATGATCCCAGAGCTCCTCACCAGCAACGCTGGAGCTAGATCCTCGTGATTTTGACTCACAACCCGATGTCCTCTTCACCATACCTGGGATTCTCCAATTGGGAGACACGGACTCCACGAGGTCCCCGTGGGCGGTGTGGCAGGATAATCACAAACCCCAAGATGAGTAAAGCACATTGTGGTGGTTAATTTTATGTGTCAGCTTGGCTAGGCTATGATGCTCAGTGGTTTGGCCAGATACTGGAACGGTTGCTATCCTGTAATGTAATGTGGTCACCACTCATGGTGGGATCAGATGCAGTCAATCAGTTGAAAAGGGAGTTTCCTTAGGGGCTAGGTTTGCCTCCAGAATACAAATGGATGTTCTGGAAGAGCTCACTCCTCTTGACCCTGCACCTGACCTCCAGGTCTTGGGAAGTAAACCTGCAGAAGTCTCTGGCCTACCACCTGACCTGCAGGTTTGGGATTCACCAGCCCCCACAAACACATCACTGTTTCTGTGGCACAATCGGTTAGCACGTTTGGCTGTTAACAAAAGAGATAGCAATTCAAGCCCACTCAGGGACTCGAAGCTTGACTAATTTTTAAGCACTCAGCTGCTGACCAAAAGGTTGGTGGTTCAAACCCACCCGCTACTCCACAGGCCAAAGATGTGGCAGTTTGCTTCCGTAAAGATTACAGCCTTGGAAGCTCTATGGGGCAGTTCTACTCTGTCCCATAGGGTTGTTGTGAGTCAGAATCGACTTGATGGCAACAGGCTTGGTTTTTCACAATTCTGTAAGCCATTTCCTCCAAGTAAATCTCTCTATATACATTTACATATATACGTCTCACTGGTTTTACTCCCCTGGAGAACCCAACTAAGGCACACTTCATGGAGTATCAGCTTTACTCAGAATTGTTTTGTAGATAGGTGTCTTAGTCGTCTGGTGTTGCTATAATGGAAATACCACAAGTGGATGGCTTTAACAAAAAGAAGTTTATTCTTGCACAGTCCAGTAGACTAGAAGCCCGAATTCAGGGTGCCAGCTCCAGGGGAAGGCTTTCTGTCTGCATCAGCTCTGGAGAAAGGTCCTTGCAATCGGTCTTCTCTTGGTCTGGGAGCATCTCAGCCCAGGAACCTCAGGCCCAAAGGGTTCGTTCTGCTCCCAGCATTGCTTTCTTGGTGGTCTGAGGTCCCCATGTCTCTCTGCTTGCTTCTCTCTTTTACATCTCAAAAGAGACTGGGTTAAGACGCTATCTAATCCTGTAGATCTCATCATTGCAACTGCCACTAATCCATCTCATTACATAATAGTGATAGGATTTACAACACATAGGGAAACCACATCAGATGACAAAATGGTGGACAATCATACAGTACTGGGAATCATGACCTAGCCAAGTTGACAGATACTTCGGGGGGACACAATTCAACCCGTGACAATGGGGAATAAGACAATTCTAGGTATATTACACAGCAGAATGCAAACTTCACACAAGGTTTTAAGAAAAAAATCACACAAAATTTAAAGAAAATGCTGTAGCTTTTAGTGCCATATTCCCCTCTGCTGTTACAAAGACTTCACCTGCAAACTGTGTGAGACACCGCCCCACACCATGCTGCTCTCATTCTCCTGCTTTCAGTAACAGCACAATGATTACTAGCTGTGTGACTCTGGGCAGGTTGCTTAACCTTTCTGTTCCTCAATTTCCTGAAGTGTAAAGTGAAGGTGGAGAGAGTACCCGCATCCAGTTGTTGCTCAGAACAATGCCTGTCACATTACAAACTGCCCAATGTATTTAATTATTGTTTTTACCACGAGTATAATTTATGTGTATAATTACTGTGCTATACAGGCAGTCCCTGAATTACAAACGAGTTCCCTTCCTAAGTCTGTCTGTAAGTCGAATTTGTACATTAGTCAGAACAGTGAGGCACATTTCAGATCTAACGTCAGCTAGTCAAGCGTTTGTCTCAGTATATAGTGTATAGTGTACATTCCTATGCATAAAAACGTTGAAGAAACACTTCCAGATAAATTAAAACAGTAATAATAATTTTTGATGTGTGTGGCAAAGTAGCACCCACTTGTTATTACAAACCACTGTATGTACCTTGAATTTTTCATATAATAGGCTTTACAAAGGGTTGGTTCATAACTACAGGTTGTACATCTAAGTCAGACGTTTGTAACCCGGAGACTGTCCTATGTAATTATCATGTGAAATAAAACATATAAATGTGCTGGATAAGCGTTAAAGCATTTTGAATGTATAGAGCATCATGATTAGGACAGTTAGCTCAAGATCTGTGATACTGTTAAAAAAAAAAAAAAAACCTAAGCAAACCTATAGCAACCCTATAGGACAGAGTAGAACTGCCCGTAGAGTTTCCAGTGGGTGCCCAGTGGATTCAAACTACCAACCTTTTGGTTAGCAGCTGTGGCACTTAACCATTATGCCACCAGGGTTTCCTGTGATACAGTCATAGGTCATCAAATTAGCCTGGACAGGATATCGCCCAGTATGAAATCCTGGCAGTTGTTCTGCTTGGGGAATTGAAGAGAGCTGCCCAAGTAGAATCCCAAGAGAAGAAATCTGCCTCAGATGAAAGATCACCCCCTAAATAAACAACTATAAATAGATCTCAGTATCATCATTAGAGCAACAAATCACCCTTCAACAACGCCAGCTGACAGCTCGGTGATCCAGTACTGATGGGAAAGCAAACCCTGCTGGGGTGAAATAACTGCGGGAAATATGGCTGGATTAGATGCCGTCCGATGAGTTTACATTCTATAATGATTTAAACAGTCATCGGATCGCCCGATGCTGCCTTTTCCAACTACGCAATACTTAACATTTTATGGCTGCTCTTCTGGCTGCCCCTAGGCCCTCCCTCAGGGCCTAGGATTTGTTTCAATGAACTGGAGTTGCTGGGTGTGATCTGAAATCAGTTAGCAGGAGGATGGCCATCTTTCTGCCTACTTCCCACTGGTTTCTTGTACATACTGCTTTATTCTGAGTGCTTAGAAGCGCTTTTTAAAAGAAAGTTGGATGTGCCAAGAGGAAAAAAAAAAAAAAAACTCATTGTTCATTGACCTGCCCAGTCTACCAAGGGGAAGTGATGCAGTTACCAGGTTGCGTGACGGGCCTGGGTTTCCGCGTTAGGTAGCATGAGATATTGAAAGTTTGAGTCAAAGACAAAGAGGCAGCCCTGGGAAGACCCAGAGCCCAAGGCTGTCCCTACGATTCCTTGTGACCCAGAAGGTGGTTCCTCTGACCACCCCCATGAGTTCACACAGTGTCCCATCCCATTTCCATATTTGTAATTTTATGTCTGCTCTCCCCATTCATTTTTTTCCCTTCCCCATTTATTTATGAGACAGTCACATAAGAGGAAAAAATAAGAGATCTTAGAAAGTCATCCCATAAAGTGAGAATTTACTGTCTCAGCTGTATAGTTGTTGTTGCTATTGTTAGGTGCTGTCAAGTTGATTTTCAACTCATAGTGACCCCAGGTGACAGAATAGAACAGCCTCATTTAAGCAAGCAGATCACCAGGTCTTTCTTCCAGGGAGAAGCTGGGTAGGTGCAAAGTGCCAGGCTTTTGCTTAGCAACCAAGAGCTTAACCATCGCATTACCAGGGAGATGTAATTGGCCCAGCTGCAACAGGTTTGGTTTGGGTTTTATATATATATATATATGTGTGTGTGTGTGTGTGTGTGTGTATACACATACATAAAAAAACATACAGATATATATATGTGTATTGAGCATATACATATATATATATCTGTATGTATGTGTATATACACACACATGCATACACACACACGTATATATATGTGTAAAACCAGTTGCCATCAAGTCGACGTCAACTCATGACAACACTGTGTATGTCAGAGTAGAACTATGCTCTATAGGGTTTTCAATGACTGTGATAATTTGGAAGTAGATTGCCAGAAAAAGAGAGAGAAGGCTTGAAGGACTTGTACTAATTGTGAACAATGTTTATTTCTGGTTAAACAGATAGGGTATGGGATTTCCCTCTTTGTGCTTTTCTGTAAGTTTTTACAAGTTGTATATATTGACCGTGCTTTGATTTTAATTGTGTAGTTGGGGAAAATATTACTTAAAATAAGCCAAATAGAGTGATAAGCGTTCCTTTATAAAGGAATGTTTATAAAGAAACCCTCTACAGAGAGCTTCTTTAAACCCAGTTTTCCAGTTCCTATAGCCGCTGGAACTCTCCCCATCTGAATACCCTGCCCCTGGAGCCAAATCCTGCTTCTTGTATCCTCCACCAAAACACATGTTCTCAGTATCTGCCAAATGAGTTCCTGATCACCGATATCCCAGTGTTTCAGTCCAAAACCCTTTGGTGGCAAACAGAGCCATGGCGCTAACGTGCCCTGATGACCCAGCTGACTATTGATTTGAATCACCCCTATGGCACCTATGTTTGGTGCCCTAGTTGCATGCTCAAGTTTGGAATTTCTCTTGCCCTTGCTGGGATCTGTTTCTTCAGCTGGGTCAGGTTCCCCAGCTCAAAGACCCCTCTTAGTTCTGGCTTCCTCTGATGGTCCTTCCAATTCAATGGGTGAGAAACCAGCAGCCCTTGAGTCTGTATACACTGGAGCCACGGCATTCCAAGTCTATTGAGGTTGAGGCTGTTTGGGAAAAACTCCCTGGTAGAGGCACGCATACTCCTACACTCAAACCCTGGTGAGATCTAGTAAGATTTAAAAGATTTGTGGTTAAAGAAACACTTGACTAGGGTGACCGAGATTTTAAATGAGTAAATTCTACTTCATCACAGACACAGACAAAACAGGGGTATCTTCTAGCACATATTGGCATTTTATGGCTCCTGGAGATGTCCCAGGAGCCCTCATGGTGCAGTGGGTAAGCACTCAGCTGCTAACCAAAAGGTCAGTGGTTCAAACCCACCAGCTGCTCAGTGGTAGAAAGATGTCACAGTCTGCTTCTGTAAAGATTACAGCCTTGGAAACCCTATGGGGCAGTTCTACTCTGTCTTATAGGGTCACTATGCCTAGGAATCGACTCAACAACAGTGAGTTTGCCTTTTTTGTTGGAAATGTCCCCATAGAAGATTAAACTTTCATAATTTGGCAGGGATAAAATGAGGGCAATAAATGAGGCTTCCTCTAGTTCCAACTCAGTAATTTCGGGAAGTTATGAAAGAGATTTCAGCCTAATTCTAGGCACTCATCTTTCTTAGGTTGTTTCTGAGGAATCTTCAAAGTAAGCAAGTTCAAGAAGAAAATCAAACCAGAGCTCTTAGGCTAGTTGGTTTTCCTTAAGCCCCAGCCTTCAATTAGAAACAAAAAAAGTTTTCCCTCCAGAGTATAGGCGAGAACTCTGAGCTGGGGTTCACAAGACAGGGACATGGGGAAAGGGCAGTGGATGAAGCGCGTGGCTGAGACACCTGCGTGACAGGAGAGACTGCAGCTTTAGGTTTCCCCATTAAAAGCAGGTCAGTGTACAAAATTTTGGCAGGAAATGAAATGATGCAAACAGATGTAGATGGTAGTAGCTTAATGCCCAAAGCAGTTACTCTTTAAATGTAATGAAATAACATAGGAAAAAAAAAAAAAAAAAACTTTTTTTCTGTGCATCCGTTTTTATCTTAAGAGAAACCGTGAGAAGTGAGGGAGTGAGAACTGATCTTTCAAAGCTGCGTGAATACAAGTCAGGCAGAACCAGGTATGAGGGGAGATTCTGGGGCTCCAGCTCATGGTCAGACCAGGAGGAGGGGCAACAGCGCAGGAGCAAGGCCAGTCGCCTTGGTGGCATGCAGCAGGAGCTGGCGGCAGACCTGTTGGGATCACCCTGTTCCTTGGTGCCGGAATACCTCAGCTCAAGGCAGGCCTGCTCAGGGTCACTGCGGGGGCCCTGGTGATGAGCTGTCACCGAATCCAATTTCCTGGTGGCGTATTTGACAGCACCTTCTACAGCTCCGAGAAGTCAGACAATAGAGGGGGAAAAGGTAATTGGGGCCAAGACTAGAATTGAATTTCCTATGAAAATAGTAACTCTACAGGAATCTCTCTTCCCTGCAGTTCTTCCATGCAAGCTATACCCAAAGCACATCCCCAGAATGTAGAAGTAACTCCAGGACAGGCCATGTGGTCAGTGATTTAGCGACTACACAAATACTCGATTACAGAATGATGCATAGAATATTACATCATTTGTTATTTTTAAATTATGTTCTTTCTATTTTATATGTAAATGTATTGATACAGGTCTGTAAGGTTACACACCAGTGTGATCACAGTGGCTACCTTTAAATAAGTAAACTGTGGAAGAGGTGTCCATTGAGAAAGAGTAACTAACCCAGGCTGAGGAGATCTGAGAAGGCTTCCTGGAAGAGATGATCTTTGGGATTGCTTTGGAGATATAAATTAGAATAACCTAAGCAAAGAAGAAAAAGGTGGTATTCCTGATAAAGGGTCCAGCTTTTGCAAATCTATGGGAGTATAAAAGAACTTAGCATTTTAGGAGAATTACCAGTAATTCAATACAGCCAGGATACAGGGTGCGCGGGTGGGCCAGTGGGAAAAAAGGTTGGAGAAGGAAGCAGGCATTTGATCTTGAAGGATTTTGTGTACAAAGCCAAATAAATAATTTTGGTTTTTCCCTAAAGGCAATGGAGAGCCTTTACTTGGGTACAAGTAATAGAAGGCCCACTCAATAGTGACTGAGATCATAAGGATATGTATTACCTCATGTACTAGTCAGCTTTGATGCAGCAACAAATGTGCCCCAAATCAGCAACTTACAAGAGAAGCTAATTTCTTATTCTCACTACAAGTAAGCCGAAGATCAGTAGAGGCCCTTCACCTGCTCCAGGTATCTTCTTTATTCCAGAAACCCAGGCTGAAGGAGCATTTCTCTGTGTAACCTGCCATTCTTCTGACAGAGAGAAAAGGGATATGGCAGACCCCCGCAATGGCTCTTAAAGCCTCTACTTGAATGTGGTGTCATTGCCGCTCACATCCCAGTGGTCAAGACAAATGAGGTGACTAAGCCTTATATCAGTGGTGCAGGGAAGTACACTTCTTCACACAGCAACACCTCAAGTCATATGGCAGTGGGTGGAGGTGTACTATCCTTTTATAGGGAAAGGAGGAGCAAATTATTGGGGGCATAATTCAATTTTCCACACCTCACGTAACAAGAAGTACACGGGTAGGTGGCTCCAGGGTTGGTTCAGCAGTTCAATGACAACATTGTAGAGTCTCTTCCCGTATTTCTACTCTGCTATTCCATCATGGAGCTCTGGTTGTGCAGTGGTTAAGAACTCAGCTGATAACCAAAAGGTTGGCAGTTTGAATCCACTGGCCACTCCTTGAAACACTATGGGACAGTTCTACCCTGTCCTGTATGGCTGCTATGAGTCAGAATCAACTCGAGGGCAACAGGTTTTGTTTGGTTTTTTTTTATTCTCATCATAGTGGCTTTTATCCCCAGGCTTGTCCCCTCAAGTCACAGCATGGTAGCTGCAACTCTAAATTTTACGTACATCCTCACGTAACCATATGCAGAGGCAGGAAGAAGGGCTTCTAGTGAGTCTCTCTTTTCATCAGACTGTTTTTCAGAAGTCCTCAACTGGGTCCTATCCCACTCCTAAGTCAGTCAGTGGCATACGTTAACAGGATTATCACGGTTGGTTTAAATTGGCTGGAGCTGGGGAAGGGGTTCCTTTCCCTGAGCACAGGAAAACAGTCATGCCTCACTTCTGAACAAAAACAGGGTGCTGTTACCAAAGGAAAATGGAGGTTTGGCTTTTGGGTAGGCCAATATTTTGCCTAAAAAAGAGGTTTTCAACAGGAGAGTGACATGTTTATATTTACATCCTGGCTAAAGAGTGAAGGGTGATTTTAATGAAGATGAGACTGAAGGTGGTGAGGGCACTTAGGAGAAACCCAAATGTAAGACATAAGGACAGTTGAGGCTGCTTGTGAGAAGACTAGAGGCTCATGGAATCCACTAGATATAAAGAAAAATTCTATTTCAGGGCAGCAAGGCCATCACCAGTCTCTGCTTGGTAAAGAAGCCATGATTTCCAGTTCTGAGGATGTAGGTTCAAGGCTTCAGGCCCCAGATATCTACCATCATATTGGCCACGGACCTCCACTTGCCAAAGATACTGCTTCTTTAAGGAAAAATCTCTAACTCTGTAAAAACAGGGATGATTAATGTTAAGTGACAGCTCACCACGGTTGCTCACTAAGTATGAACCAAGAAATAAAGTAATTTGGCTGTCTTTCTAATGTATTTGAACTCAGACACCCAAATAAGTGTTGCTCCTTCAACATGAGTTCTTTACAAAGATAATTCTTTCTCTGATGATGCTGCTTTTGGATTTCCCCTTAAAGTCTTGAGTACACTCTTTGAAAAGTCTTAAGGGAGAGCAAATCTTTTGCTTGCAGGGGCTCATTTGTTTTGGTTTTTATCAATAGCCAAAGCACAGGCTTATTTAGTGAACAAAGGAGGTATCCATTTGAACCACAGAGTGGGGTCAAAAATGAGGCAGAGCAACAAAGCCAGAAAGTGTGTGTACTTTAACTTCAGTACAATAAAAACATAAAAACTCCATATGCACACCCATGTTCATTGCAGCATTATTCACAATAGCGAAAAGATGGAAACAACCTAATTGTCCATCAATGGATGAATGGATAAACAAATGCATACAATGGAATACCATGCAATTATACAAGATAATGATAAGTCTGTGAAATACTGCACAGATAAGTCTGAAGGACCTTATGCTGAGTGAAATCAGTCACAGAAGGAGAAATATTATATGATATCCCTTTTATAAAAAGTCAAGAATACGTTTACACAGAGTAAACATCCTTCTTTGACGGTTACCAAGGATGGGAAGGGGATGGGGGGGAATCACTTACTAGATAGTTGACATGTGTTAATTCTGGTGAAGGGAAAGGCAATACACAATATGAGGGAAGTCAGTACAGTATGACCAAGGTAAATGAAGACACTGAGAGGTACACAAGAATTAAGGACAACTACAGTAAGTGCTATAACATATACAATTCTACAACAACTGTAATAACAACCAAAACTTCATGAGTGGTTACACAGGTGGATATGTATGCTATAAAGGTGTGGGAGGGCGTATGGGAGTACACACACGTGCATATACAGGTATAGCTGTGGGCATTTGTACATACTTACTTGTCTGTGCTGCATATATGTTCATATATATAATAGAGCACATAGGGAGCACAGTTATGGAAACTTCTTAGACAAATGCAAACACCTTGTGGAACTGAGTTACTGGGCTTGGAGGTGAAGGACCATAGTCTCGGGGGACATCTAGGTCATTTGGCATAACATAGTTCATAACGATAATGTTCTACATCCTAGTTTGGTGAGTAGTGTCTGGGGTCCTAAAAGCTTGTGAGCAGCCATCTAAAACACGACTATTGGTCTTTTCCCATCTGCAGCAAAGGAGAGTAAAGGAAACCAAAGACTCAAGGAAGCAATTAGTCCACAGGACTAATGGCCCATAAGAACCACAGCCTCCTCTAGCCTGAAACCAGAAGAGCTAGATGGTGGCCCACTACCACTACCAACCACTCTGACCAGGGGCACAATAGAAGGTCCCAGTTAGAATGGGAGAAAAATGTAGAATAAAACTTAAAGCCATAAAAAAAAAAAAAAAAGACATACTGGACTGATAGAGACTGGAAGAACCCCAGAGACTATTGCCCTAAGACACCCTTATAACCAAGAACAGAAGACACTCCCAGAAATCACCTTTCAGCCAAATAATGGATTGGCCCATAAAATAAACAATAGCACTTGTGAAGAACGTACCCCCTAGAACAATAAACTATATGAGACCAAACGGGCAGCATTTGCCCAAAAGCAAAGATAAGGCAAGAAGGGGCAGGAAAATGGGAGGGATGGAAATGGGGAAGCCAAGGTGGAAATGAGGAGAGTGCTGACACATCGTAGGGACAGCAACCAATGTCACGGAACAATTTGCACAAGTCATTGGATAGGAACCTAATTTGCCATGTAGATTTTCACCTAAAGCAGAATTGAATGTTAAAGTATATACATATAAACTAAACCAAAGCACGGAGGTTGATCTTACTCATGATTTGTCAACCCACTCAGAAGGCAAGCCCGCTTGTGGTTAGACTGTCTGTCTTATCCCCACCCACCCCCGGCTCCCCCTACTTGGAGCCCAGGCAGATGGAACTGTCCAGTTTACAGTTGTAAAGTACTTAGAGTCCAAAAGTCCTTTCATATACATTATTTCATTTAATCCTTAGAAGTATCTGTCAGGTAGATGGCACAGGAATTACTGTTTAACCTCTCTGACCCTCAATTTCCACATCTGTAATATTAATAAAATAATACCTGTAAAAGCCCATTGCTGTCAAGTCAATTCTGACCCATAGTGACCCTATAGGACAGAGTAGAACTGCCCCATAGGGTTTCCAAGGAGTGCCTGCTGGATTTGAACTGCCAACCATTGGGTTAGCAGCTGCAGCACTTAACTACAATGCCACCAGGGTTCGAAATAAAATAATAGCACTCTAAAAAAAAAAAAAACAAAAACCCACTACGCCACCAGGGTTTCCCAATAGTACCCTACTGCATGGTTTCGCTGAGGAGTAAGTGAGTTAGTAAACAAGCCAGCACCGAACACAGATTGAATGCTCAAAAAATATATATAATGATTATGGCTGTTATTACCTCCTTTCTTACAAATGATAGAACCTAGATCAACGAGAGTGACTTTACCAAGTCACCAAATCAGTGTCAGAGTGGGGCTAGCAGCAAACATGACTGATGTCATTGGTGGTCTTGAAGTTGGGCTTTTTACATGTCCTCTAAGGATGACAATGGCCCCAATGCCTCAAAGGCTGAGTGAGCAGATGGGAAAGGCGGTCCAGGAGGACTCAAAGCCTGTCTGGTCATTAAGGTCCCCACTACTGTTCCTTTCTGGACACCCACGTGCTTCAGCCAGCTATCGGGCATTTTCTTCCCAGCCTGCTCATGGGAGGAGCACCGCAGCACACCCTGGGGCCCAGCCACCCTCCGGCGTAAGCAAGCCAGGCTAGGTCCTCAGGAAATGGGGCTAGGAGAAAGGAGAAGAAGGGTCTGCCCGAAGGGGGCAAGTGCAGGAGCGTGTACCCTCAGGCAAGGCGGAAAGGGACGGGGGGCTAACATAAGGTACTAATCCCAGGGGAACAGGGTTGAAAGCAAGAGTGGCTCCAAAGCAAACGCCCTTTGTGCAGGACACACGAAGTGAGCAGTTTCCAGACGGAACCTAAAGAGACTCCGGGGCAGTGGTGAGGTGAGGAAGGAGGAGGAGCCAGGCGGGAAGAGATCCCCACTTCCGGGCACTGACATGCTTGGCCAACCTGATCTGGGGCCAGAGCCAGAATTCTCCCTGTATTGTCAAGAATAATAAATAGCCTGCAAGAACAGGCAAAAGTGGTAAGGAAAAAAAAAAAAATCAGATCAGTGTTGTGGGAGGCAGAGACTGACTGGGAAGGAGCATGAGGGAATTAACTTTCTGGAATGACGGTAGTTAATATTCTATACCTCGATAGGGGTTTGGGTTACACAGGTGCATGAATTTGTCATAACTTATTGAACAGGACACTTAAAGATCTGAGCCTTTGACTGTATACAAAATTCATCCTCCGTCTAAAAATGCAAGCGAACAAAAAGAACCCTGAACTCTAATTAAGGCCTGCATGGTGAAGAGCTTAGGAGTGAGGTGAACTGATGTCTGACACTTACCTTGGAATGTATCAAAATATAAAGTGGGTTCATGGATGAATAGAGAGATAGATAAGTGAATAGGTATGTGATTAATAAATATAGCACAAATTAATTATATAATCTAGGTGATGTTCACTGTAAAATTCTTTTTCCCATGTTTGAAAATATTTTTATAACAAAATATGGAAAGGTGGGAAATAACCTGTAAAAAAAAGATGTTTTTTCAGAGCCTCCTTTTTTAGTACCTACCGTGTTTTTATGCAAATAACGTGTGCCATCTATGTTTGTTTGCCAACCACTCCCTCCCACCCTACCAAGATATTTTCACAAGCACGTTATGCTAATTTTTTACAGCAATAAGTAAAAAAAAAATTGGCATAGCTGCACTTACATAAATACCCATCTCCCAAACTATGACCATAATGTTTCAGATGGATCTTTTTTCATTTTTTAATCATGAATTGTTATACAACAGCCCTTTACCAGTTGCAAGAATTAAAGTCTTAAAACCCCAGTAGTATGAAAATTCATGGCCAAGGAATTTAAAATCTTATCAGAAAAATAGGGTTGGGAGACAGATGTTCCCAAAGAACCTAAAAAATTATCCTGTATATATTCAAATTTAATTAAACACAAAAACAGCAAGATAAATAAACTATTTAAAATATAACATATTTCAAACAAATACTCATTAGCACCACAAAGTTAATATTCATTGACCACACCTTTCTCACTAAACCATGATTTCTCACCCTCAGCACTGTTAGCATCTGGGCTGGATGGTTCTTGATTGTTAAGAGCTGTCCTGGGCATCGTAGAATCTTTAGCAGCACTCCTGGCTTCTACCCACTAGACGCCAGCAGCAACTGACCCCTTACCCAGTCGTGACAACCAAAAATGTCTCCAGACATTCTCGAATGTCCGCTGAGACCAAAATCATCCTGGTGAACCACTGCACTAGGGCCTTCCCTGGTACTCCTGTCTCAGTAGTGTCAATGAGATGATTAAGGTTCATTTTGTTTTGTACCCCGGATAACTCACATATCAGGAGAGACCCATTCTGTACCAGGTTCTTCTCCCAGACGTTCAATGGCTTTCTCATATTATGGTTCCAACTCGTTCTGTCTGCACTTATGCAGTGGAAGAAGCATAGGAACCTGGAGCTTGAAGAGGAAAAAGCTTTGCCCCTGTTAGTTGCCACAGAGTCAGCTCCAACTCATGTTGACCCCATGTAGATGGTTCTGTGCCATCTCCATGATCGTCGGTATGCTCGAGTCCATTGTTGAGGCCACTGTGTAATTTGAATGCCTTCCAACCTGCGGGGCTCATCTTCCAGCACTATGCTGGACAGTTGTAACCCATACGGTTTGCACTGGCTAATTTTCAGAAGTAGATCATCAGGCCGTTCTTCCTATTCTATCTTAGTCTGGAAGCTCTGCTAAAATCCATTCACCATAAATGACCCTGCTGATGGTTGAAATACCGATGGCATAGCTTCCAGCATCATAGCAACATGGAAGCCACCACAGTATGACAAACTGAGAGATGGGTAGTGACATTATTCATTACTAAAAAACCCATTGCCATCGAGTCACTTCTGACTCATAATGACCCTATAGAATAGAGTGGGACTGCTCCGTAGGGTTTTTAAAGCTTTCATCTTTAGAGAAGCAGGCTGCCACATCTTCTTCCTGCAGAGCTACTGGGGGGTTCCAACCACCAATCTCTTGGCTCACAGCAGAGCACTTAACCACTTTACCACCAGGACTCCTGGCATTATTTATTAGATAAACTCAAATCCTTTAGCTAAACTTTATCTAAATAATCTGCTCAGCTCTCTGTTTAGATCTCTTTAGACCCCTTCCTCACCTCACCTCACTCCTGCCCCCACACACACACTACACAGGTTTACAAAGACTTTCCCTCAGCACAGAGTAATTTCGTGCCAAAGGCCCCTCTCCTAAACCTTTGTGAAAACCCTCTCCTGCTCTGCCTGTGGCATTATGGCTCTTTGCTATTCCTAAATCCAAATCTTCTAACTTTTTCTAATTATCTCCAACTTGAGTGGCTCACAGTTATGAGCATTTCATGACTCAGTAAAGATAGGCAAACTCAAACTCAGACAGCTGAGAACTTGGGGGAAGGAATTCACACTAAGGGTAGGAGTGGCCTTATATGCTACGTTAGATCTGAGGTGCCCTGGTTGTCCACGTGGTCCCTGTAGACCCAGGGATTTCCTAGGCTGCTGTTCTCCTTTGGCTGCCCTCTTCAATGAGCGGTCACTCTTGGTGTTGGCAGGAGAACCCTCAGGGCTCCTGGTGTGACCTAGCAGGGTTTCAACTCTTCCAGCAGAACCTGCAGCTCTAGAAGTGATGTCACAGAATAGGGGAACTTGCCTCAATTGGAGGCTTAAGGGCTCTTCTGGATATTTCCCTGGTCAGAAGTACCTTTTTAGTCTCCTCAGGCCCCAAACAGCCACGAGAGCCTCCAACCCCTCTTCAGAGCATCCTCTGTCCAAGCTCCAAGTGAGATGGTGGCACTGAATGTGTTTGCTTGTTTGGGGACGGCATCTCCTCCTAGCCCTGCTGCCTCCTTCTCTTGGAAACACAGTGCCCTACTGGGTCACAGGTTGACCATACTTCATCTCGGGCACATTCTCATAAACTCTGAATAGACATACTCAAGTTACCCAGGCTCCAAGGGACAGGGAAGAGTCACTTCCTGTGTGCCAGGAGAGGCACTTACCCATAGTACCTGTAACAGTGCACTACATGGTCTTGTCACCTCCCCTCACCATCATACGCTCTGAGAGAGCTGGGCGCATGCGTTATCCACCTTGGATTTCCCAGTACTGATCACAGAGCTTGGAACAGAGCGGGGGCTCCATTAGTACTTAAGGAGCAGAAATGAGTAGAAGCATGGTTTCAATAATGTCTGAACAGGAAAACCTGCATGTATTGGCCAAGGGGGACTACAGCCTTATACATAAGTTTTAGTATATGCAAGGGGAATATATTCATGTGATCCTTGTATAATTAAAAATTAAATTTAAAAAAGAAAAACTCTCTTTGCCTCTGCAGAGGAAAGAAGGCTATTAGGTGGAACAGCAGTTCTTGGAATTGGTGCAATGATCTGGGACAGGATGGTGTCTTTGTGCTCCCAACTCTAAAATACAAGCTCTTCACTGCTGAGAATTCTTCTCTGAAAAGAGATGCCGTGTGTTAGATAGGAAGTTGGACCAGATAACTTTAACGTTTCATTCTCAGATACAGCGTGACCGTCCAATCCAACGCAATGCAATACAATATAATAGCAACAACGACAAACTATTGAACATTAGTACATGCCAGGCGCTGTGCTAAGTGGCTCTGAATGCAACTTCTCAGTGAGTTGTCATAACCCTGCAAAAATATGCTGTTATTCTTATTCTAAAAATAAAGAAACCGAGTTCAGAATAAGCAGTGTGCTGAGATACAAACCCAGGACTATCGCATTTCCAAGCCTACTCTCTTAACCACCACGCTATGCGGCATAAGAAACTGCACTCAGCTACTAACCCAAAGGTTGGACTTTCGAACTCACCCAGCGGCTCCGTGGTTGAAAGACTTGGCTATCTGCTCCTGCGAAGATTACCTCCAAGAAAACCCTGTGGGGCGGTTCTACTCCGTCACATAGGATTGCTGTGAGTCACAATTGACTTGATAGCACCCAACGATAACAACAACTCAAACAACAACAAAAGCACTAGAGAAGTGTTGGGTTTTTGTAGTTAACAAAGGCATAGGAAGGCCTTCTTACACTGCTTCTAGGAGTTCTCACTTAGCCCTACTGGTTATTGGGTACCAAGGACTACTCTTTCCATGCTCAACAAAACCAAGCTACCTATGCAGAGCATTTTCCTGGATATGACATTCCTCAAATTCTGTCCCAGGAGCTGTGTGATAATGAAGTTTCATTGTCACTTGAAAGAGGCTGGTGGAAAAAGGAAATGAGTCCCAGGCGAGGCAGACCTGACTGGTGTAGCAGAGGAATGCTATCCCCATGAACACAAGCAGCTGGGTGTCTGGACGCATCATAAAGTTTTATTGTGAAATGCAGATGATGGCCCAGCTGTAAAGTATCAGGAGTGTTTATCTCGATCTCCCAGAGAATTCTGGGTATTCTCCCCTTTGACACTGTTTTTGTGGGCTTAACCTAACTGAGATGAAGACATCAAAATTACTTCAAGGCACAGTCCTACTGGGAGGCACACCATGGGCTTCCCTCTCTGAAGGTCATCATACTATTAGTCATCATAGACTGAAGCAGCTATGTGGGAAAGAAGACTAAACAGTAGGTACTAACATGAGCATGAAAACCCTGGTGGCGTAATGGTTAAGAGCTATAGCTGCTAATCAAAAGGTCGGCAGTTCGAATCCACCACGTGCTCCTTGGAAACTGTATGGGGGCAGTTCTACTCTGTCCTATAGGGTAGCCCTGAGTTGGAATCAACTCCACAGCAATGGGTTTTAACATGAGAATGGACTCAAGCATACCAACAATTGTGGAGACAAAGCATGACTGGGCAATGTCTCGTTCTCTGGTACATGGGTTCCCCACGAGTCAAAGCTAACTTTATGGCAACTAACAAGACAGCAACAACTAGCGTGAGAAGACAGCATGACCGGCAGTTTAGCAGACCTGTGCTGGTCATATCCATTTCTGACAGACTTCAACAGTGACCAAACCCATGGGAAGTTCACCCTCCCAGCCATACTATGCCATTGAACATGATCACCAAACCCTACTGCACCACACAACTATGTGTGTGTTGTGAGAATGAGACAATTCCAGCCTAAAAATAGTTTTATTCTCTCTCGCTCTCTCTCTTTCTCCTCACCTACACCTGGGCCCTTATAAGGAGTTCTATCCTTGGTAAAAAAAAAAAAAAAAAAACTCCTTTCTTCAGATAAAGCTTTGCATTTCCCTTTAAAGATCACAACATTTCTCAGTGGGGGTTCTTCATCTGAACTACAAAGCACAGAAAATTATTTGAGTGACTCTTTTCACCCAAGAATAGTACATAATTAGTACTATTCTATACTAACACACATTTGAGGCATTGGTGGTTCACCGGTAGAATTCTTGCCTTCTAAGCAGGAGATCCAAGTTTGATTCCCAGCCAGTGCACCTCTTGTGCAGCCACCGCTGGTGAGGTTTGTGTGTTGCTATGATGCCAAACAGGCTTCAGTGGAGTTTTCCACTTTAAGATGGACTAGGAAGAAAAGCCTGGTGAGCTACATCTGAAAATCCACCAGCAGACACCCTATTGACCACAATTGACTGATCCTCAGCTGATCATGGGGATGGCACAGGGCCATGGAAGCCTTACAGCACTGGGGCTTAATTGTCTCTTTGAATCCCAGTTGAAAAGAGATTTTTAAGGCTTCAATTCATATGAGTATAGAACTAAGTCTTAGAATCTCGCGATGGAAAAGTCTCTTGCAAGTTGTCAAGTTCAAAATCCCCTTCTTATGCCTAAGTTACCAATACCCTGAAAAGCAGTCAACCCACCTCTACCTGAATAGCTTAGCAGTCAGAACCTGCAAACACCATGTAGGAGAGCCCTCACTGCTAGAAGTTCTTTCTCTGGATGTAATAGGAAGAGATGGATTGTGGGAAGCCCTGAAATCTTGGTCAAGAGATTTGGATTGTACCTTGTAGGTAGTGATAGAGAAAATGTTGATGTTGTCAAGGCTTTCATTTTACTTGGATCCACGATCAATGCCCATGGAAGCAGCAGTCAAGAAATCAAACAACCTATTGCATTGTGCAAATTTGCTGCAAAAGACCTTTTTAAAGTGTCCAAAAGCAAAGCTGTTGCTTTGAAAACTAAGGTACTCCTGATCCAAGCCATGGTATTTTCAATTGAGTCATATGCATGCGAAAGGTGGACAACGAATCAGGAAGACCGAATGATGCCACTGAATTATAGCGTTGCCAAATAATGTTGACTATTTTTTATACCATGGGCTGCCAGAAGAATGAACAAATTTGTCTTGGAAGAAGTACAGCCAGAATACTCCTTAGAAGTGAGAATGGCGAGACTTCATCTCTTGTACTTTGGACATGTCATCAGGAGGGACCAGTCCCTGGAGAAGGACATCATGCTTGATAAAGTAGAGGGTCAGCAAAAAACAGGAAGACCCTCAGCAAGTGGATTGACGGTGGCTCCACAACGCACTCAACATAGCAACATCGTGAGAATGGCTCAGGACCAGGCAGCGTTCCATTCTGTTGTACATAGGGTTGCTATGAATCAGAACCAACGCGACGGCACCTAACAACAACAATAGGTCATGATAACCCATGAGCTACCCAGCCTCTGTAGTGCCAGCACAGTCCCCATCATGTTCTCCTCTGTTTCTGCCTGACCCCATGATATTATTTCAGGGAGCAGCATCCACAGACCTGCTGACAAGTTTAGAAAACTGACGCAGAGCCAGCAGGTTGATGCTCTCGACAGGTAACACCATTCATCTCACTCACAGAGATTTTACTTGGCAGGGTAGTCAGAGCCTCCAGGAATGCTTCTGCTGCCCGTAACCTACCAAGACTTTCTTGTACCTTTCTGGATAACTGGAAAATACCACATAGTGATGTCTTATCTTGTTTTCTTAAATCAAGCCTGGGCTGAGGTTTCAGATGCCAAGTTTCAGGCAGCGGGAGATTTACGGTCCTGTTATCAGCTCCAGGCAGCAGGAGGCTGTGGTCACAAGGGGGGAAACAATAGCCCAGCAGGGACGGCAACCAGCGAGGGCTGCCAGTCAGCACCTGGAGTCACCTGTGCCCACAGGGTCCCCGCGGGTGAACAGGCTGAGTGTTGGGAATACAAACGTAACATGGGTCCTGGAAAAGCAGCTTCACCCACACAGGTACTGTGCGTACAATCACCTTCCAGCTCAGATGCTTGTCGCTCTGGGCCAACTTCACTGTCACGTGTTTCAGAGGTGGTAAATCTTTCTAACAATGAATAAAATGGAGAACCTACCACAGCTGTTTGGGATGAAGGTGATCATGATAAATGGAGAGGGAGCGAGGGGGCCTGTTGGGGGCTTGCTCATGCCCCTGTTCAAGCCATGGAAGAGATTCCTGTTGACTCATCCAACCATTTGACAGCTTGTAATGCCCCCCACCTTCCAAGGACAGAAATGAGATTTTACAACTCCTACCTGTTAGGCATGGTTGGGGGGTGTGGAGGTAATGTGGTAATAAATCTCATTATTACAGCAATCAGGGGCTTTCTCTAGCTCAGTCATTTCTAACAAATCTACTCCAAACTAAATATATACATACACATTTTTTTCCCTTTCCTATTCATACTTTGGAAACCCTGGTGGCATAGCGGTTAAGTGCTACGGCTGCCAACCAAAGGGTCAGCAGTTCAAATCCACCAGGCGCTCGTTGGAAACTCTATGGGGCAGTTCTATTCTGTCCTATAGGGTCGCTATGAGTCAGAATCGACTTGATGACACTGGGTTTGGTTTTGGTTTTTTACTCATACTTTGGACATGTTATCAGGAGGGACCATTCCCTGGAGAAGGACATCCTGCTTGGTAAAGTAAAGGGTCAGGAAAAGAGAGGAAGACCCTCAATGAAGACAGACATGGTGGCTGCAACAATGGGCTCAAGCATAACGAGGATTGTGAGGATGGCGCAGGACTAGGCAGTGTTTCGTTCTGTTGTACGTGGGGTTGCTATGAGTTGGAAATAATTCGACAGCCCCTAACTCATCGAGTCCACCCCTGACTCATGGGGACCCCATGCACAACAGGATTGAACCTCTGTGATCTGTAGGGTTTTCATTGGCTGATTTTTTCTGGAAGTAGATCACCAGGGCTTTGTTCCTAGTCTGTCTTAGTCTGGAAGCTCTGCTGAAATCCGTTCAGCATCATAGCAACACCCAAGGCTCCAGTGACGGATGGGTGGTGGCTGTGCATGAGGAGCTTTAGCCGGGAATCAAACTTGGGTCTCCCACATGAAAGGCAAGAACTCTACCCCTGAACCACCACTGCCCTCTCCTTTCCTAGAGATGTTTTTAAATACAGATCCTCCTTGTGTCATTATCTGCCCTGTGTTATAAACTCCTGAAAGTCAGCACCTATGTATGGCATTTGACAAGCATCATAGTGCCATGAACTAAATAAATGAAGCCTCCGGGCTTCCCCACCCCCTGACTCCACCCTTGTGTTGCTGTACTCTGATCACACAACCCTGGCCACCTTCCCCATTGATGCCGTAGGTGGAGTACACTAGGGGAGAGCCTCGCCTACTTCTCCCCCTTACCCACAGCTCTCCCCAGCCTCCAAGCATGGGCAGAAAAAGTATAAGCAGATTTCCGTCCACTTTAGAGAAACCTCAGCCCTAGAAAACAGAGAGAACCATCCAGTTCTTCCTGCCCTTCACTCAGGCTGCCAGTGGAGAATTTAGACTCGCCAAAGGGATTCTTTTCCATTAGGCTCCAGACTAAAGTCACCACTATTCCCCCTTGGCCTGCCACATAGCTGTCCTTGTCTGCTGAGTCAAGGCCTGGGCTGAACCTGAGCAGGTGGCCCTGAAGGAAACTGTTCCAGGGTGCCCATGAGCAGCTGTCCCCTCAAAGCAGAGCCTCTCCAGAGACGCTTCCCTGGTTGATCCTGAGTACTTGAGCACAGAGGCTGGACTCCACTCAACAAACATTTACTGAGTGCCTATTACAGGGATAGTATGATTGCAAGGAGCCATTTCAGCCCTGTTCAATTCAGCAGACTTTTATTGGGACACTTTTATTAGTGAGTGGTGGAGTATAATGGGCTCAAGAATGGGCTCAGAGCCGTAATGCCTGGTTCACTTCTTGGTTCCACCATCTCCTGGGATAAAGGTTAAATGAGTTAATACATCCAAAACAATTAAAACTGTGCCTGACACAAAGTGAGCACTAATGTATGTTATGCATTATGTTGATTACGGGGTAGGTACTTGGCTAGGTCCTGGGGATGCAAGGATCCTTGTTACCCTCCAGCCCACTAGGAAAATACAGTCTTTGAAAAAGAAGACACTGTGACAGAGCATTTCAGCACAGCAGTGTTTCTCCACCAGTCTGCCCTGGCATCGTGATACACCTCAAGAACTTCACAGTTTTGCTGTGAAGTTGTGAACAATGTATAAAAGTAATATTTGTTACATTAGTAATATTACAAAAGTAATATTAGCTACATTCTCGTCAGCTAAATTGTAAAACTGAATGGAGAGAGAGTATTGTGTAAAGAGCAACGTCATCCTTGCACCCAGTGAAATCACATTTTACTAGAAAATCTTCCCCTAGAGCTGGCACTCCGAATTCAGACTTCTGGCCTCATAAACTGTGAGAAAATAAATTTCTGTTTATTAAAGCCATCCATTTGTGGTTTTTCTGTTATAGTAGCACTAGATGACTAAGGCAGAATTTGGTACTGAGAAGTAGGGGTGCTGCTCTAACAAATACCTACAATGTGGAAATGGTATTGGAATTGGGTCATCCGTGGAGGCCTAGATTGCCTTGAGGAGACTATTGGTAGAATTACGGATGTCAAAGGCAATTCTGGTGAGGGTTCAGAAGGAAGTGAGAGTTATAAAGTCTCTATTGTCTTAGAGAATACATATGGCACCAGCAACAGAAAGTTTCTAGAAGTGTGGATGTCAAACGTGCTTCTAGTGAGGCTTTAAAAGGAAATGATAAACATGTGATTGGATAATGAAGGAAGGGTGACGCGTTTTATGCAGAGGTAAAGAACTTGTTTGATTATGCTCGAATGTTTGGTGGAAGGAAGAACTTCTAAGTGATGAACTTGGATATCTGGCTGATGAGATTTCTAAACAAGATCTTAAAAGGGCCACGTGGTTTCTCCTTGGCCCTTATAGTAAAATGTGAGAGGAAAGAGATGGACTTAAAAATAAACTTAGCAAAATGAAAATAGAGCTTAAATATTTGAGAATTTCTGTTCTACAGACTAAGGACACATGTCCTAGAATGTTCACCAACCACGTGGCTGCACAGTCTTATGTTAAAGAGATTAAGCCTGTGACTGATGGATCCAACCAACTAACACAGCAGAAAACCATCAGTTTAGACTGAATGGGACAGAGAAAGGACAAAAGGAAAGAATGCTCTCTGCCCCTTAGATTTCTACAGGCAGGAAACAGGCCAAAGGAGCTACATCTGTGTCCTCCAAGAAAAGAAAGGACCATCACTAGAGCAGCTCAGAGATCAGTGGAACTGTTGGAAGGAGCTTGGGAAGCGTGAACTTTTCAGTTTCAAAAGGTGGGGTCACAGTCTACTGGATCTCAAAGGATGGAGCCACAGCCTCCTAGGTTTCAAAGAGTCTGATCTTTGCCAGCTCGGTTCCTGAGTGTGGGGCTGCCTTTAGGTGTGCCAGGGACATGGAGCTACTGCCCAAAGTTGAGGGGTCAGGGCTGCCATGCTCAAGGGGCGGAAGAATGGGGACTGCCAGGGTCAAGTGGGTGGCATTGCCACTCATATGGACTAGGAGAATGGGATCACCCAAAGCCAAGTGAGCAGAGTTGATATCCCAGTAGGCCTGGAAGGTGAAGCTGAAGCCCAGATCCTCCACCCATAATCTGGAGAGTGTGACCAACACCCAGATTCTGGAGGGCAGGGGTCATTGCCCAAATGTTCTCAGAGAAGAGAGGGTTGATTTCAAGATTTGAGAGCTAATGTAAATTTTTATGCTGGATTTTGGACTTATTTGGTGCCCGTTATCCCTTCTTTCCCTTCAAATTCTCCCATTTGCAGTCAAAATGTCTACCTTAAGCCTGTTTTGCCATTGTACTTTGGAAACAGATAACTTGTATCCTAGATTTCACAGATGCACAAATGAAGAGGAATTCTTCCCCAGGATGGGATACACCTCATATTTAATTTAGATGATTCAGAAGATGAGGTTTGGGGCTTGGAGTTGGATTTAAAACTTTTGGGATGATGTGATGATGTGAATGTGACAAGGACGTGAATTGGAGGAGGGGCAAAGAGTGGAATGCTATGGATCGAATAATGCCCCCAAAATATGTGTTGTAAATCCTAACCTCTACACATGTGGTTATAACCCCATTTGGCAATGGGTTGTCTTTGTTGTGTTAATGGGACAGAATTAGTATAGGATGTGTCTTGAGTCAATCTCTTTTGAAATATAAAAGAGATAAAACAAGCAAATGAATGCGCAGATGCCAAAGCACGTGAATGAAATGAATAAGACAGATGCCAAGATACATGGAGATCTCCAGGGAATCAAGAAGCAGAGACTGACGAGACAAGGACTTTCCTCCAGAGCTGGCAGAGAGAGAAAGCCTTCCCCTAGAGCCAACACCCTGAATTTGGACTTCCAGCCTCCTAAACTGTGAGAAAATTTAAAGCCACTCACTTGTGGTATTTATATTACAGCAGCTCTAGATAACTAAGACAAGCAGATCAGGCACAAAGAAGCAGGTACAAATGGAGGGGAAGACACATGCCACATGAAGATCACCAACAAACCCAGGAAGAGAAGCAGAAAAGAGATAAGGACCTCCCCCAGAGCCGAGAGAGAGAAAAAGCCTTCCCCTAGAGCCAGTTTCCTGAATTCGAACTTCTAGCCTCTTAAACAGTGCGAAAATAAATTTCTGTTTGTTAAAGCCACCCACTTAGGCTATTTCTTTTACAGCAGCACTAGAAAACTAAGACAATAGCCGACTAAAATGAATAAAAATAATAAGATTTATTATCTTACCTAACAAAAAGTCTGGAGGATGGTGGTTCCAAGGTTGGTTCAACAGCTCAATTACATCATTAGAGTCCCATGCTCATTACGTCTTTTCATTCTTCAAACTTATGCCCTTTGACTTAGTCTTTAAGCATTTATCCTCATGGATGCAAAATAGCTACCGTAGTTCCAGTCATCACAGGTAAACGTGATAGGAAGTCTCGTGGATCTCTTTTATTAGAGTTACATTTCTCTCAAGTCCTCTTTTGCTAATGTTAGACCAATGGCCATGCCCTAGCTACAAACGAATCTGGGAAAGCAAATATCTGACATTTTTAGCCTCTGTCACGGGAGGTAAGTTGTGCCAGAAAAATATGCAACTGAGAATATTTGCAGGGTGATAAAATGAAGGGTCCAGAAACCGTGGGTGCTTGTTGTAATACTCTGAGTTTTTTTTATAGTAGTGACTGAGTATTAATTATCATTAGTTTGTTGAGTATGGCTTTAGACATTTAATCCTTTCAAGTGTGCAGCCAAATATTTTAGTATTTCAAAACGGACCACAGCATGGAAAGGCTGAATGCTATTTAGGACAGTGTAGTGAATGTTACTTAAGCCCATGAAATACTGTGGAGGGGACTGGAGAATCGGCCTAGAGAGCCATATATGTTCACGTGCTCATCTACTTCATAATTATTTTTTGAACATCAACTAGGTATCAGACACCATTTTACAGTTGCTAATAAAGTCCCTGGCCTCAAAAAACTTAAATCTAGTGCATGAGATTACATGGTCTTTAGTTCCCCAGGCCCAATGATTCTATTATTCTAGGTTTGTAGGAGATTTTATTAATCCTATACCCTGTTTCCTTTCTGTCAGTAGCTGTGTCCCTGTGCTCTGCAACTTGGCAATTGTGTTTATTTTTGTAAATATTTTTATGCTTATAAAAGTGTGTCTTGTCTCCATCTGGTCTACAAACAGTTGAAATTAAAAAAAAAAAAAAAACTACATATGACTTCCATTAGTGGCGTGCCCTCTTTAAGGACCTAATGAAGTGCAGATCATTCAGCGATTGGCAGGGTATAAAAGCGCAGCCTGGTGCACTCCATCCAGCTTTACTTATTAGCCGTACAGCCTTGGACAAGTCCCTTTCTCAGTCTCCATTTTCTCATCTGAAAATGCGCATGATAATAATGACTATTTTGAAATCTTGGTAATAAGCTTAGGCAAAATAAGTGTGCAAGGGCTGGCATGTTATAGGCACTCAGTAAATGGAAAGCTAGTAATAGTGTTCGCTGCTATTTGACCTTTCACTCTCATTTGCCACTTGTCAAAGAAAGCGAACCCTCGGCAGCAGGTGGCCGGGGCAGTCAATTAATGCCTGCAGATGGCACGGCGATCTGCTAATTGCTCCAAAGCTTCCAAAACCTAAATCAGTGTGGTAGCTCAGCTGCCAAGGACACCAAGTCTCCGCCTCCCTCTGCCTGCCTACAGCCCTGCTCTTGAGAATTCCGATGAAAACTCTGATTCTCTGGAGACAGGTCAGCAGTTTGTACTGTTAAAAATAAACTGTCTGGATCCTGACCTGACATTTATGTGGAAAAGAAGACACCTAGAGCCATCTTTGATTTCTTAATGCCATGATGAGGCATAAGAAAGTTTTTATTACAAGGAAATATATATATATATATATGTATATAGAGAGAGAGAGGTAAAATCCTATGGCGATTTTGACATTTTGACATTTTGCCCATGATTCAGATCTTCCATTATCACCCACACGAATTCCCTGACCCAACACGTGATGAACAGAGTGCCTGAGAAGGGACAAGGAATCTTAAGAAAATGTCAAATTCAATTATTTATTCAAGCAGCAGAGCATTGTTATGAACTAATAGGGTTTTTTAAACAACTGGGCATTTCTATTTCTATATATATATATATATACGTAAATTAGACCACACTTTTTTTTTCCCAAAGAAATAAGCAACTCAAGAAACCATCTGCTTTTTTGAGCTCTGTCATCACAGATGTCCTTCCTGAGCTTCAAACCACGAGGCCGACCTGAGCTTCCTGCTAGGAAGTATGGGTAGTTTGTCATTGGCTGTGGAAGAGCCTCTGCACATATTTCTTCACTGTTGTTTTAAAAACATGGCATGTCACTCATACATCAAAGCATCAGTGTGTCCCTGGCACATCCTCTCCTATGTGCTTAATAAATGTTGGTTGAAAGTAGTAGAGAAATGGACTGAGGTGGGAAGGGAAGGAGATAGAGAAAAAAAAAACAAAGCTTCCCCCTCTACAGCCCCAAAGGCCGTATGTCCCCAGAGCTGTGTCTCCTTCAAGGAGAAAGTACAAAGGCCGTATGTCCACAGAGCTGTGTCTCCTTCAAGGAGAAAGTACAAAGGCCGTATGTCCACAGAGCTGTGTCTCCTTCAAGGAGAAAGTAGGGATTTGAGAAAGGCCAAGCAAATAAAAGCCCAGTTCTGTCACTGTCATTCAAGACCAGTGTTGACAGGAAGTAGATTCTTGGTAATTGACAACTTCATGGCAGACTTCAGAAGCAAGCTTTGCTGCTAAAGAACTTGCTCTCTCTGAAGGCTGCTTACTGTATCCAAGATGTAGACATTCTTGGAACACATTGCAAGCTCCAAGACACAGAGACTCAGGTGCCTTTAGCTCACTGTTCTTGTTGTCGATTCCCACTCATGGCAACCCCATGTGCTGCAGAGCAGAACTGCTCAATAGGGCTTTCTTGGCTATAATCTTCGCAGAAGGAGATCACCAGGCCTTTGCTCCCATGGTGCCACTGGGTGGGCCCAAACCGCCAACTTCAGGTTACCAGCAGAGCACAAACTATTAGAGCCTCTCAAGGACCTCTGGTTGACTACTGGTCTTCAACTCAGGTTTTCCTCTCCTTTGTGACCACGGACATACTCTGCTTCCAAAACTTCCTTTATCAACATGAAGATTTTTCTTTAAAAGGAATTGTCACTTTATTAAAGGATTCCTGGGCTAAGATATGTTTTATGAATTGTAAAGAGAAGTGGGAGTGGTTGGGTGAGAAGGGGTTGGGGTTACAGAGAAATATAACAAGTTCTTGCCCATTAGAAAATTATTAGCAATGAAGAAAAGAGGGTAGGAGCTGAAATCATAGCACAGGACAATGGAGGATTACGCCCCCAGCCCCACCAATGCTGTGCAGGATAGATTTTCTTTACCAGCTGTGAAAGCTTTGCACTGAACCATCCACACACCACCCAGCTGATAACCAGAGAACCACCCCTACAAGT
The DNA here is from genome assembly GCF_024166365.1 of Elephas maximus indicus. Classification (NCBI taxonomy): domain Eukaryota; kingdom Metazoa; phylum Chordata; class Mammalia; order Proboscidea; family Elephantidae; genus Elephas; species Elephas maximus. The sequence continues at coordinate 10,510,463 of NC_064842.1, read as the reverse complement.
CACTTCTCTGGAATGGAAGAATGAAAAGCTCCTAAGCCGTATAGAAGTCAGTCTGAGGAAACGATGAAGACGATGATGATGTCTCTGAAGAGCCCACTGGATTTCCTACCATTTCCACCTCATCTTCCTCCTTTAGCTCTGCCTGCTCCTTTCCCTCTATTCTCCTTTGCCTCTAACTTGGCTATGCCCTGGAGGGTTCGCGTGCCCCTCTTGGAGATTCATAATGGGCATCATTGAGAGCCCTGCAGTAAAGAAACTTATGTAACACAACTTTTCCCAAATGCATGGCTCTCCCAAGGAGGTGGTTAGCCCGTGGATGGCTTTTAGGGGATGCTAACCAGTTGCTGAGGTTTCGAGCCAGGTCACTAAGCTGCCTTGATTATAAACCTAAGGAAAAAAATGTTTGCCTTCAATTTTCTCTTACTTCACCTTCCTAGGTGCCTGTCCTCACCTTTGGCACCCACCGTGCATTAACCCTCCTCCCACCTACATCTTGCTCCTTTAGGTTCAGGATCTCCCTCATGACCACTGGGCACAGGGTCTACTGGGCCCCAAGCCATCTGGACAAAAGTGGATGCTCTAGGCCAGAGTTTCTAATTGTGAACTCTAAGGAATACTGATCCTCAAAAAATTATTAAAGAGAGAGAGAATGCCCACAGTTGACTACGTTTGCATATTAAATCACCCTCTTAGGGATATGCAAGGCACATAACTCTTTTAAAGGCTCTGAGAAGTCCTGTATTAGAGAAACTTAACTACCCTAGTTTTCCCAAAAGCATCTGACCACTGTTCCCTTTTTTACAACACCTAACAATGGCAAAAAGAGCTACCGTTCTTCAGAATAAGCTAGGCAGGCCAATTTTCTCCTCTGAGCGCCTTCTTTTCTATCAAATCTCCGCTATGCGGTGTCTCATTCTGTGAGGATACAGTTAGCTAATTGATCTAACGATGGCATGCTGACCTATTAATAACACAGCAGACTTTCATTGCTTGTCTTTCTGGTACTAGTTCCAACTCCTCAAAACGCTGTCAAAAAATAAAAATACACATATATATACACATATTTATATAACGTCATCCTCATTTTACAGATAAAGAAACCGGGACTTAAGTAGTTAAGAGCTTTCTCAAGTCTCACCCAACTGGTAAGTGTCAGAATTGGGATCTGAGCCCAGCTCTTCTAATAACACCTTCTATTCAGGTTTTCTAATAACTCCTTTTATGGTAGCCACTCTGAAAATAAAAGCCAAAAAAAAAAAAAAAAAAACCCTTTACCATCAAGCTGACTCTGACTCCTGGCATCCCCATGTGTGTCAGAGCAGAACTGTGCTCCACACAGTTTTCAGTGGCTGATAATTCAGAAGTAATTTGCCAGGCCTTTCTTCCAAGGAGCCTCTGAGTGTATGCAAATCCCCAGCCTTTCAGTTAACAGTCTAACATATTAGCAAAATGTTTACATTTTAAAGTCAAAGAGTCAACAAAATACTTTAATCCCAGAAAAATGAAACCAGTCCCTATTAGCAGAAATCATGACGGACTTGGAACAAGCCAGAAGAGAGAATCTGGGGAGGTTGGTCTCCCTTTTTGTCCTTCAAATCACAGTCCCCATTCCTTGTGGGTGCAAAAATAGCTCTGGCATCTTGGGCAAGGGGCCCTGTCACCCTTCTCCAAGTTAAGGTTATAAAGACATGCAAGTAACCTCACACCTACGTGTAGACATAGCTATGGGGTAAGTCTCTATACAAACAACTCCAGATATTCTGACACCTGTAGCCCACATACTTTACTGATTATCAATGGCTTGGTTTGTGGCTTTAGTCCAAGGGGGCTGAACTGAAACCCATCGTCCATCATACATTAAAATTTCCCATCAAAAGAGGTGTGTCCAAGCAATGCTAGCTGTATAAACATCCAACATGGCGCCTTTCACAACTAGGCAATTTACTAGACATTTTCTGAAGATAATAATCCTGACAAATCACTGTCCGTTTTGCAGAACGTATTTGTTCCCAGATAGATGGGAAATTCACCCAAGTCCCAAAAGCAAAGTTTGGGGTAAGCTTCAGTTGAAGAAGGAGTCCCTGGGTGGCACAAACAATTGTGCGCCCAACTGGTAACCAAAAGGTTGGTCTCTCAAACCCACACAGAGGCCCCTCGGAAAAAAAATCCTGGTGATCTGCTTCTGAAAGAGGTCAGCCTGGAAAACACTACAGAGAACAGTTCTACTCTGCAACACTTGGTGTCACCATGAGTTGGCATCAACTTGAGGGCAACTGGTTTGGTTTGGTTCAGTTGAAGAGGTTATCTGGGGCGGCATCCCTTCTAAAGTATTGCAAATACAAACGCATTGTCTAGGGTGATAATCTTGCCTGCAGTGAAGAAGGGTGGAATTCACCTCAGCCGCCCACTGGCCACCTCATTAGGCCCCCATCCAGCTCTGTTTGCACTGCTCCAGCACCTTTATTTGTTTAAGAGGCAAACAGTCCTGATGCCATGTTTACATTGCAGCTTTCACTGACGCTTATTAAACTCATCGTTACTTCATATAAGCTACAGATATGTGGCTAGGGCCAGTGCGTGTTGACAGTAAGTAACAGACACCCTGTCACAAGGTAACATGTTTATATACCCCATTGGATGCCTGGTGGATTTTGTCCCTGTAAAACTATCACAGATAATGAAGCTACTATCAGATAAGTGACTATAATAAATGACCACAATTAGGTCTCTGGTTGATGAGAACGCTTGGTGGTCTCTTGAGCCTGACTTGGACAAATCCCAGGCTAAGTTCACCCAAAAAAAAAAAAAGAATTGAAAGTCAATTTTAACTGAGATTGATTCAACAGACCCCCTTTTGGTTTCAGAAGCAGGGAGCTCAAAAAAATTGAGTTTTCACCTTCCCTCCTAACCTTTCTTCCCTCACCCTCTTCCCTCCCACCTCAAAAATAAATAAAACTCTAAAATCCAATTCTTACAAAGTTCTAAAGCACTCAGTATGTGTCCTCCCCCAAATATCCCTGTGAATTCTACCAAAAAAATAATAAAAAGCCAAACCTGTTTTTGTCAAGCTGATCCCAACTCACGGTGGCCCTGTGTGTTACAGAGTTGAACTGTGCTCCATGGGGTTTTCTTGGCTGTAATCCTTCTAGAAGCAGAACTCCAGGCCTTTCTTCCACTCCTGCAATGCCACTGAGGGGGTTCGAACCACCAACCTTTAGGTTAGTAGTTGAGCACAAACCGTTTGGCCACCCAGGGGCCTATCCATGAAGCCTAGTATGGTATATAAAAAACAAAACAAAACACCAGGGAACATCTAAGCAGGGGGAAACCTTTCCAGAAGGAAGGGTCTGTCTTGCCTGAGGAAAAACCAGAGGAGACAGTAAAGGCTAAGGAGTCTTGCTGTGGGCTTTAACACGCCTGCATCATCAAACACGCATCCAGCAGCTCATGAGCCATGACTCTTTCAAAGGGTTTTTGTTTACACTGGACCCATGCTCACTACAAGATGGAGAAATAATGGCACATAATTTAAGAACTTGCTGAAAAGGTCTTTAAAAGGCATTTATTTTCTTGCAGGGAACAGTCATTTACAGGATGACTTATAGATTTACAGTGAGATAGATACATAAAATAAAATTTTAAAAAAATCCATTGGCATCCAGTTGATTCCAACCCATAGCAACCCTATAGAACAGAGTAGAACTGCCCTAAAGGGTTTCCAAGAGGCAGCTGGTAGATTCAAACTGCTGACCTTTTGGTTAGCTGCTAAGCTCTGAACCATTTCGCCACCAGGGCTCCTAAAAAAAAAAAAAAACTAGGCTCCTGGATACATATAATTTATGTATATATAAATACATATATATATCCAGTTGCTGTCAAGTCAACTACTCACAGTGACTTCCCGTACATATATGCGTATCACCACCACCACCACCCCGCTGCCGTCAAGTCGATTCCGACTTATAGCGACCCTGTAGAACAGAGTAGAACTGCCCCGTAGAGTTTCCAAGGAGTGCCTGGTGGATTCAAACTGCTGGCCTCTTGGTTAGCAGCCGTAGCACTTAACCACTATGCCACATGCGTATACATATATATATATATATATATATACATAATATATATATAATTTTTTTTTAAAGAATGTGCTGGAAGAAGGTCTGCATGGCCCTTTCAGAGACCTGAGAAAATGACACCAGCAAAGCAGAAAGCGACTGGCAGTAAAACATGCCCTGAGGCGCACTGTGGAATTACTTTTCATCGCTGGCAACAATTTCGTTTACGTCACGTCATGCCAGCCTGCCCCCCACTGTCCCCCCACTCCTTTTCCTAGCAGTTCTCCCCTCCACCTCACTCCTAGCCACCCCCTCACTCCTACCACCCTCTCAGCCTCCTTTTAATCACAGCTACGTTTCTGAAATTTGGCTAGAGGGGAAACTCTTTTCTGTAAAGATATGCTTACTCTGGGGGTTTCCATTTCCATTTGATTTAATATTTCCTAATAATAGTTTCAGGAGAAATTACCCCGAATGGCTGAGTGATCCCCTCTAGGAATAAATGCTCTGTGTTTTGGAGGGGGGGAGGTGATTGATGGGGCTTCTGCTTGTCCCTGTTGCCAAAAGACCTCATAAACTCAGGAAAGTTGCCCAGGCATCAGTCTGTTTACCTTTTCACGACTTTAAAGGTGATTTATTTGACCTTTGAAAACTGGGATCATACTTCTTGCTGAAAACAGTGCATTTCAGCATAAATGGTGACTGTCAAGACGGTGAAGTCTCCTGCTTGAGGTCCTTTATCATGTTTTTTCCCTGTCTAATCTGAGTGGGAGCGTCTGCTGGATTCTTAGTACAAACATATTTGAGGGACATTGCCTAAATATACGGAGATAAGTGTGTGTTTATATACCACGTGTACATATAGTTTCCATAACGAGTTTTTAAACTATTTATAAATGCCCTGGATATCAGGTAAACACAAGGTAACATCGTTAAAGAAAAAACTTGGGACTTGAGATAGGATCTGAGTCCCTCACTTACCAGCCAGGTTACCCTAATTATATAATTTAGCATCTTATTACAAGTGACGACTCGGAAGCCAAACCACCTGCGTGGAGTCCCAGCTCTACCATTGTATTTTTAACACAAATTTAACACATGCCTTCTAAGTTTGCCAACCACACCTCCCCACCTCCCAGGTATTTTTGAAAGTACCGCTTAAAAAAAAATTACTCTGTAAAAATAAATTAGCATAGAGGCACTTATGAAAATACCCTGTGGGGGATGGGGGCACAGTTGGCAAACAAATGTAAAAAGTGTGCATTGTTTGTGTTAAAATACGGTACTTGCTATGTAATTTTGGGCAATTTCTTAACCTCTATGTGCCTTGATGTTTTATCTGTAAAGTGGAATAATACAGGAGCCTATACCTCATAAAAGGAGCCTGGGTGGCACAGTGGGGAAGGGCTTGGCTGCTAACCAAAAGGTCAGTGGTTCGAACCCACCAGCCGCTCTGTGGTAGGAAGATGTGGTGATCTGCTTCGGTAAAGATTACAACCACGGAAACCCTATGGGGCAGTTCTACTCTGTCCTGTAGGGTTGCTATGAGTTGGAATCAACTCCACAGCAGTGGGTGTATATCTCATAAGGTTGATGTGAAGATTAAATGAATTGAAACATGTAGCTTGCTTAGACAAATGCTTAACATATTTTAAAAAAGTAATAAAGATTAGTCCTTATTATTATCCTCTTTGAAGGGGTAAAATAATTAAACCTACAGCAAATTGGTAACATAGGAAGTAATACTAGCTAACGCATACTAGATGACACCTTGCAGAGTGTGACAAGCTATACAAATGGCTCTCATCCCCCTGGGCTGACGACAGCTCTTCAAGATCTCTGCCTATATAACTAGTACTGAACACCGTGACTATAGGGTGGGTTTCCATACTTATTTTAAACGTCAAAACAGTGGTTCGGTGCAAGAGTTCTCGTCTTCCATGCAAGACACCCATGTTTGATTCCACCAATTCACCTCAGGCACAGCCGCCGCCCACCGGCCGGTGAGGACTTATGCGCTGCTACGACGCTGAACAGGCTTCAAAGAGCTTCCAGACTAAAACAACAGGGAAAAAAGTCCTGGCAATCTACTTCTGAAAACCAGCCAATGAAAACCCTATGGATCACAACAGTCAGATCTGCAACTGATTGTGGGAATGGCACAGGACCGGGCAGCATGTGGTTCTGTTGTGCATGGTGTCACCAACTTGATGGCGGCTAACAACAAAAACAACAATGGAATACGGCAGTTCATTTGTATCTTCGTTTTACGTATGAAGAAATTGAAGGTCAAAATATGAGATAAGTCGACTTACTCAAGTTCACACAACCCCTCAGAATACAGAATTCTATGTGTTCTAATTAAAATCTCTTAACATTGTAATGTAACTTATTTGTCGATGAGTCAGCCACAAGATAACAGCTATTGATTCTTCAGGCTTGTGAGGCCTGCTTCCCTGCAGGAACCTTTCCCCTTTAGAAGGATCCAAGCAGCAGAGGAAATGGTTCCCAGAACAGAGCCAGTCTCATTAGCAACATCACCATTTCCCTGGGATTTAACAATCAAGAGAGGAAACGAGGGAAAGCATTCAGCTGCCCAGAGTGGATCAGGAAAATGGCTTTACCAACTGTACATAAGAACGTCAGAAAGGATTTGGTATCAATAGGGTTTCTATTTTACAATTTTTTATGTCTTTTTAGAAATCACTCCATCAAGAGAGGATTGAACAACTGCAAAGGAAATCCACTCTGTTAAAACAGAATTGGGTTTATTTCCACTGATGACTTTGTAAGCTTTCTCAGCAACTGGCCAGCTGGAGAGGTTGGAATACCTGGGTATCACGGGGGACGCTGACTTGGGGACCAGCACACATTTTGCAAGCTCAATAGGAGTTTACAGCGTGGTGATTTTTTGGAAAGCTGGAAGCTCCATAGGTGTTAGGTGGGGCTCAGGATAGAATCAATCGAGTGGCCTAGAAAGCCGTGTTCAGTGAGCAGCAGGGAATCAGAAGGCAAGCCCTCGGAGGCAGCTCAATCTGCGCTTTGCCAGGCGTTGGGGCCGTTGGTTGCAATGAACGGTTGCCCCCTAGAACCATCCGTGCTGGAAAAAAACCCCTCTGCTCTGACACTCCCAAAGCCTCTGCAGCAGAAGTTGCTCATGTGCCATGTACCCCCCAGGATTCTAATATCCCAACCCCTCCTGCACCTCCCAGAAGCATCAGCATTGACAGGTGCTGCGACAAGACCTCCATCCTCCACCCTGCACATACCCAGCTCAAACCCCTGTGAACTGAGAAGCACTCTGGAGTTGCCCACTGTCTTCTGTGCTGACAGCCTATAATTTATTAGTCCCTGCATTTCTTTTCAGGACATGACGATTACATGTGTCTTAAGGGGACAGCTGAAGGCCCATTAATCTTCACCCTGGTAGGGAAGAGACTGATGTTAATTTAATTTAGCTGGATGGATAAGGTAGATATAAAGTACCAGAAGGTAAAAATGACAAGGTTATTAACTGCACCCAGAGCCTTCTGTTTACCAGGCTGCCTCAATAAGTGGAAGCGGGCTGGTTGAACGTGGACCAAGGTTCAAGCCAGGTTTACAGAGGGGAGTTTCTGGCAGATGTGGGTAATGGCAAGACTCCATATTTCCAGGGAGAAGGCAAAGGACTTTTGTGGTTAGAAGAGGAACTTCAGCTGCAACCAGCTTAGCGAACAGGCTAAAGTTTAAAAGGTCAGGGCAAATTTAGAAATATTTCTCTCGCACCCGCAAAAAGGAAACGGTTGAACTTAATCACCGAGATCCCCCTTTGAGTTCTCCCCTGACCCATTCCAACGGACTCTGTGTTTCCTCCTGTCCAGGTGGTTTTTAAAGACCAAGCTGCAGCTCTTTGCCTGAGGGAAGCCATCATCCTCACCAGCCTTTGAGAAGGTGAGAGCACCTGCCTCAGGTGAGCTCTCGGGAGCTTTCTATGCAGCAGCCCACCCCCAGGAGAGAAAGCACCAAGGAGGAAGCTGTGAATTCGTGATTCTTCCTACCCATCACCCAGCAAACAGCCCCAGATTCTCTTTATGGGGCTTTCTCTAGAGGTCTGCCTTTTCATGTGTAAGCCTGAGGGATGCCAGCATTGGAAAGCCTAGTCCTCAAACACAGGCCACAGCGAGAGAGGACAGCCTTCCCTTTATCGACTCCTGGTCTGGCTCAGGATCTGTGCCAGAGAAATGTAATGAAGAACTTCCAGGCCCCTTTCAAAGTCCCAGCTTTGTGTCTAAACTGACCCTCAACCCAGCCCTGCCTGCTGACACCCTGACCCTTGCCCCACCTCCATGCCCAAACCGGCCATGCCAATTAATATTCTCGGTACACTACTAATAAACTCTTTAAAGCAAATTATGTTAATAAAAATTGCAAAACTTGCTATCTACAACCCTTTACACAGACATTCTCTTGTAAGGCCCTATAAGGACCCTGGAAGGGAAAGATAACCAAACCGAGGCTCAGAGCCTCCAGGAGAGGACATGACAACGGCAGGGCTGGCGGGCCTCTGGCTTCTCTGCACACTTTGGCTCCAACATGCAGCCCTGTGCCTGAAACATGTACATCTGAGCAAGTCCCATTGACCAATGGTCCCCAAGCTCTGTGACCCTGTGAGCCAGAGGCCTGAGACCTGTTCCAGGCACTGCATGTACCCCAGCCCCTAGCACTGCAGGTGACCCTGGGGCACCCTCCTGCATTCTCTGTCTCTGCTCCTTAGCTACAAAATAGTGGAAATCTCTCCCGCTCCTCCCCCGTCTTAGAGCAGGTGTCTGAGCTGCATCCGTAGAGAGTCCAGGACAGGTCAATGTTGAGAACAGAAGACAGAGCTCTGCCTTATGGAAGAGCTGGTTACGCAGGAGGTGCAGCTCAGCCAGGAATGCCAGATTAGCCTCCGAACTTTCATCACCAGGAAACCCTTCTCCTAACGTTACGCCAGGGACAGGACCAGGGATCTGAAAGTACAACTATGCCACTCTCAGTCAAGATTACTTCTCTGACCGAAGTCTTGTTATAGCACGACCTTAGGAACTTCTTTCGACAGAAAATCAAACAAGTCCATAACACAGAACGATTTTTGTCCCTTCTGCTCTCATAACGGACACCCTGCACCCCAAGGCCAGACCTAACTCAGGCTTCCCAGAGGCCCTAGACACCCTTCCCTACTTTACCCACACTGTCAGCACTCTCACCCTTCCAAGCCACCTCCCTGAGCCACATTGTCCTGCCTGCCCACCTGCAGCCTAAGCAGATGTCACTGCCCCTCATCCGTACGCCAGGCATATTCACCCCCTCTCAGAGCACTCACTAATCATGTTGTCATCAGCTGTCTCCTCCTGTCCCCTCCACTGGACTCGGAGTCCTTGAGAGCAAAGATGAGACCACATCTAACTCATCTCCCTCCCTCAGAGCCTGGCACAGGGTCTGGTTCATTGTCAACATGACACTTCCATGAAGTGCTTGCTCCCCTTTGGTACTCTCAGGAATCCCAATGAAAGGGTCAGAGAGTGGGAACTCACAACAAATGTCAGGAAAGAAATTGGAATGTAGACACTCCCAATGTGAGACAGAAAATAGAAACTGCTCATTAATTAATTAAATATAAGTGCTCCTAGTCTGGGAAGGTCTCTGGGCGGTGCAAACAGTTAACACGGTTGGCTGCTAACCGAAAGGTTGGAGGTTTGAGGCCACCCAGAGGTGCCTTAGAAGAAAGTCCTGGCAACTTGCTTTTGAAAAACCAGCCATTGAAAATCCTGTGGAGCACAGTTCTGCTTTGGCACACATGGAGTTGTCATGAGTCTGGATCGACTAGATGGCAACGGTTACTCTCCTGTTTTTTGTTTGTTTGTTTGCTTTTAGCCTTGTAAGGGACAAAAACATGAGCAGCGTGCTCAAAAGAGAAGTGACGCTATCTATTCATGAAAACGAGGTGCAAGAGCTGGGGTGGGGCGGGGGGTGGACGTGGAAACAGGATGGACAGGATATCCGGAACACCATCTCCAACTGTGAACCGAAGCCCATTAGAAGAAGCTTGTTCGTCTTCACCACTGAAACATCGCTCAAACCAATGCCAGGCAAAGAAGTGCCTGGTGACGACACTACGTCTCCGTACTGAACAGACTGAAGGAATCTCTGGTGGCCATATACCAGCAAATAACCAGCCTGATTACAGGAGAGGGCTGAAATGGCCTTTATTTCAATTTCTTTACTTCACACTTGGAGAATTGAAGCCCAGAGCGGAAAGGAAGCACGCTCCAAGAAATATTGCCAGTTACCCACAGAGCTGGGTCTAGAACCCAAGTCTCCCAAGTCGCAAGCCATTGGGAGAGGGAATTCCTCCCCCAAAGTGAACGCGATGTGGCAAATTAGGAAAGAAATGTAAGAAATTACAGAGAACTTGGTTGTGAGGAATATCCACTTTCAGATACCAGATGCCTGAAAAGCTATTTTTCTTCTGCTGTTGTTTGTCTAGCACCCACAGTGAGAGAAGAAAAGGAGGAGTTAATTTGACAGGGAGAATGGCACTCAGCCTCCCTCCTGTTCTCAGCCTCCTGCGCTGAGCCATTGAAGGCGGAGCACACCTAAAGCTGGAATGGGCCCCATCTACAGGCAGCTGCAATGGCTTCTCACAATGGCTGTGAACCCAAGGAGGCCCACGTGGAGATTACAGGATCTTGAGAGGCACCCCTCTCGGCTCTGAGAGCAAAGGACTCCCTGTGCTCCCTCCCAGAGGCCCCTTCTTGACGTTGGAGACTAAGTGACTTCTTTCCTCTGCCTTGAATGCTCCTCCTGAGACCCTTGGTTTGCCCCTAAGACCTGGAATCCCTACCTGCCTTCATTTCCCAGATTCCAAGCCTTTAACCTTGAAAGTCCATCTTTGATGCCTTGAATCACAGAACTATAAGCCCTGACTTGCCTTATGAATCTCTCAATCCTCTCCAAGTCTTGGTAGCACATAAAGGTCTTCCCAGAGATTCTGTCGAATCAGTTCAACACCTAAACTGCCAACAATTGAGTAAAAAAAGATTAGGGAGGTGGGCAGCAGCTAAGAAAAACTGTCCAAGGTAGTTTTTTGCCCACCTACCAATACTCTGGGTGGTGGTTGTTGTTGTTGTTGTTGTTGTTGTTGTTGTTGTTGTTAGCTGCCTTCAAGTTTGCCCCTGACTCCTAGTAACCCCATGTACAACAGAACTAGATGCTGCCTGGTCTTGCTCCATCCCCATGATCAGTTGCCTATAGGACTGTTGTAATCGGTTTTCACTGGTCAGTTTTTGGAAGTAGACCTCCAGGCCTTTCTTCCTGGGTTGTCTTAGTCTGGAAGCTCTGCTGAAACCTGTTCAGCATCAGAGCAACGCACAAGCCTCCACTGACAGACGGGTGGTGCCTGCGCTTGAGGTGCATTGGCTGGGAATCAAACCCTGTCTCTCTCATGGAAGGCCCAAGTCCCACTATTGAACCACTAATGTCCTCTCTCTGAATTACTACAATATAAGAATTAATGAGGAAGACACTAAAGTGTGTGAGCCTAAGAAACAGAACCAAACAAACCCCCAAATCCAGTGCCGTCGAGTCGATTCCAACTCCTAGCAACCCTATAGGACAGAGTAGAACTGTCCCGTAGAGTTCCCAAGGAGCGCCTGGCGGATTTGAACTGCCAACCCTTTGGTTAGCCACCATAGCTCTTAACCACTACACCACCAGGGTTTCCAAGAAACAGAAAGGACTACATAAATCAGAGACTACATCAGCCTAAGGCCAGAAGAACTAGATGGTACCCAGCCACAACCAATGACTGCCCTGACAGGGAAAACAACAGAGAATCCCTGAGGGAGCAGGAGAGCAGTGGAATACAGACCCCAAATTCTCGTAAAAAGACCAGACGTAATGGTCAGACTGGGACTAGAGGAACCCCGGAGGCCATAGTCCCCAGACCTTCTATTAGCCCAAGACAGGAGCCATTCCCAAAGCCAACTCTTCAGACAGGGATTGGACTGGAATATGGGATGGAAAATGATACTGGTGAATAAAGAGCTTCTTGGATCAAGTAGACACATGAGGCTATGTTGGCATCTCCTGTCTGGAGGGGAGATGAGAGGGCAGAGGGGGCCAGAAGCTGCCCGAATGGACACGTAGAGAGAGAGTGGAGGGAAGGACTGTGCTATCTCATTGAGGGAGAGCAATTAGGAGTGTATAGCAAGGTGTATGTAAATTTTCGTATGAAAGACTGACCTAAACTTTGGCTTAAAGCACAATAAAAAAAATTTTTTAAAAGATACTAAAATGTACCCTGAGTTGTTTATTTTTTTTAGAACAATTGCTCTGAAATGGAGAGTGAATTAATTACTGCTTTAACAATTACACAGAAAATATATACATGTCTTCACCTTAAACATAGAGTTAGAGAGCACGCATGTAGACACCAACTCCAGCTTCACCAAGAAGGATGGTGTGGGTTTGGGGGAGTTGCTTTACCTCTCCCCCTCAGTATCCTTAACTGGAAAATGAAAATATTATCTACTGCACAGATTTTTTCCGATGCTTAAATTGGCTATGGTACACAGGCCTCACACATAGTAAGCACTCAATTAAAAATTACTTCTTCTCTTCCATTTTTCTCCTCCGCCATCTATTTAGGATACACAATCAGTGCTTGAAGAAACTACCACCACCTGGTGTACGGGTCTCAAACTGCATAAGGAGCTCCAAAGGTGAAAATACAACCTTAACTGAGGGAACTGTGAAACGAAAGTTCATAAATGACTGAAAAGCCTCAAACACAACACACATTCCTTGTAGGTAAGATGGAGACCATGGGAGATTTAAGGGGATGGGTGAGATTCATCAGGGCAAACTTCCTGGGAGAGGTATACGTTATTTTGAAATGCAAGGAAAAAAGAAACAAGGTTGTAGGGAGATTGAAAAGGCAGAACAACAATTTTTTGTGTAAAGTTGAAGGAAAAAACCTTGGAAGCAAAAAAGGAAGGTTTTGGAGGCCCCAGGGTACTGGGTAATAGGAACCAGTGCCTTCAGCCCAGCCCAGCCTTTCAAGCCTAGGTGCAGGCCCTTTGACCACAGAAGAAGGGAGAACGAGGATGGCTGTGTGTAAGCCACGCCCACTACAGAGCACACACCCTCTGACAGCCATCTTAGTATACAAAGCACAGCCTCTCAGACTTGTCTATGTCCCTTTCCTCAGGACTTGCTTTAATGGGAAGAGGGTGTTGGAAGCAGCCGTGAAAGACCATTCTGACCACGAGCCATCCCTCCTCGTCCAGCCTCAACAAAGGCTGAAATGTGCTTCCTCTTAGACATAGGGGTTCTGTCTTGCCCCATCTTGGTGTCCCCAGCCACCTGGGAGAAGCTCCATACATCACTATAAAGTTGATCTTCCCCACGTGGAAGGGATCAGAGGTTCCATTGTGCAGGCCAGGTTCCCAACCCAGCTCTCCACTCTGAGGTTCTAGCCATACACATCGTGGGATGTGCCGTGTCCCCTCTTCCTTCCAGGTCTTTGAAGATGCTGCCCTTTCTGCACGAAATACACTTCATAGGTCTCGGCTGAGACGTTATTGTTGTAGTTGCTGTTGTTGTTGTTGTTGTTGTTGGGTGCCATTCAGTTAACTTTGACTCAGCAACCCCATGTGACAGAGTAGAACTGCCCTATAGGGTTTCCTAGGCTGCGATCTTTACATGAGGAGATCGCCAGGTCTTTTCTTCCATGGCGTGACTGGTTTAAACTGCCAACCTTTAACTGTTTAAAGCCAAGTGCTTAACTGTGGTACCACCAGGGCTCCTTCATTTGAGACACCGTACTTCCAAAAAGCTTCCTCTGACCCCCAAAAAGCACTCAATAATTCCCTTTTATCTTAGCATGTAGTATTACATCATATCATAACGTCTTATTCTCTTGTTTGAATGTTTGACTCTAAGTTCCATGATAGCAGGAGCAATGCTTCTCTTCTTCGTAACAGCTTCCTCAGAACCTGGAATAGTGCCTGGTGCCTAAATGGTCCATAATAAATATGTGCTAAGTTGATAAATGGAGAAGAGATTGAAATTGTCAAGGACTTCATCTTACTTGGATCCACAATCAACAGGCATGGAAGCAATAGTCAAGAAATCAAATGATGCATTGCATTGGGTAAATTTGCTGCAAAGGACCTCTTTAAAGTGTTGAAGAGCAAAGACGTCACCTTGGACACTAAGGTGTGCCTGACCCAAGCCATGGTATTTTCAATCGCATCATATGCATGGGAAAGCTGGACAATGAATAAGGAAGACCGAAGAAGAATTGATGCCTTTGAGTTGTGGTGTTGGCGAGGAATGTTGAATATACAATGGGCTGCCAAAAGAACGAACAAATCTGTCTTGGAAGAAGTGTGGCCAGAATGCTCCTTAGAGGCAAAGATGGCGAGACTGCCTCGTACACACTTTGGAGATGTTGTCAGGAGGGATCAGTCACTGGAGAAGGACATAATGCTTGGCAAAGTACAGGGTCAGTGGGAAAGAGGAAGACCTTCAACGAGGTGGATTGACACAGTGGCTGCAATAATGGGCTCAAGCATAACAAAGATTGTAAGCATGGCGCAGGACCGGGCAGTGTTTTGTTCTGTTGTGCACAGGGTCGCTATGAGTCAGAGCTGACTCAACGGCACCTAACAACAACAACAACAACAAGCTGAAATTAACAGAATGTCCAAAAACTCCCGATCCAAGTGGTTCTGAGTCGCCTGGAAATGAAGGAACTCAGAAGCAGCATCTTCATTACCTAAGGCTGCTGTAACAGAAATACCCCAATTTCATGGGCAGAAATTATTTTCGCATAATCCTGGAGGCTAAACATCCAAATCAGGCTCTAGCCATGCAGATCCCTTCCTTGGATATTCTTGGTTCCTGGGCATTCCTTGCCTTGTAAATGGTCTTCACATGGCCTTTGTCTTCCCCTGTGTGTGTATGTGTCTCTGTGCTTATTTCCATCTTTTTATAACTCAGAAGGGACTAGGTTTAGGATCCGCTCACATTGTAGGCTCTCATTAAATAACATAACAAAAGAAAGCTCTATTTCCAGACAGGATCACATCCACAAGTACAAGGGTCAGGAATTCAACACGTATTTTGGGGGAACCAGTTCGATCCATGACAAGAGGTTAGGCCACCCTGACAGTGCCCGTTTCAGCTGCCCTGGAGGTTGTTGACTTTATTAGAGTTCCAGCACTGTGGTGACAACATGCAACAAGGTAGGGGACTGAACAATTTAAGAAATGCATTGTCTCATTGTTTTGAAGGCTAGCAGTCTGAATTCAAGGTGTCGGTGAGATCATGCTCTCTTTAACTAAAGGCTATAGGGAAAGAAGCCTCCTTGTCTCTTCCCAGGTTTCCTTGGCTTGCAGCTCTGTAGTCACATGGCCACCCTCCCTTAGTCTGTTACTCTGTGTCTCTTCTCTTTTACAAAGACAGCACTCAGATGGGATTAAGACCCACCCTACTTTGATGTCAACTGATAACATTTTCAAAGACCCTATTTCCAAACCAGGTCACATTCACAGTTACTGGGGGTTCAGATTCTAACACGTCTTTTTGGGAGACACAATTCAATCCATAATGCTGAGTGTTGCTTCCTTGCCTCTTGTCCGTCTGGTCTGGCCAGGGCTGTTGATTAGTCTGTATCACCTTCATTGACCTGACTCTGGCCAGTATATCCCCACCTGCCCTATAAGTACTTCACATCTGGACTTTTGGGGATCTATGCCACCCTGCCCCACACCAGACACCTCACCGTGAGCACACTGCCATGTGCGGAACAGCTCCCGAAGGCTGGCCAAGGCCGTGCACAAGTGCCACATTGACTCAATTTTTTGAAACAAGAGGAGAGTTCAGTCTGATTCTCTGACTTGGGTGAAAAGAGGGCAAAACCACGAAGGGCCTAGGTAACAAGGACCGACCCTATCAGGACCCAGAGCCCTAGAGAACCACAATGGGCACTTCCACATGTTCCAAGCAACATCAGGTTAGACGGAGTATCTAGGATAGAACTGGAGGGGAGAGAAGTCACATATGGGCAGCTCTGGAAAGAGAGGAGAGTTTAAAGCAGGGAGGGATGAGTATACGACCCTGGAGGGGCTGGCAACATCAGCCAATTATTTGTACATGACCCCAGGCATTTTAGCCCCTGTTGCCAAAGTAACTTCCTCCTCCCTCATAGCCTGGACCAGTGCCGTCCAATCCATTCTGACCCATAGCAACCACTTAGGACAGAGTGGAACTGCCCCATAGGGTTTCCAAGGCTACATACAATCTTTATGAAGGCAGACTGCCACATCTTTCTCCTGCAGAGGGTTGGAACTACCTACCTACCTTTCAGTTAGCACTACCAGGGCTCCTTCCCCTCACAGCAGCTACCTTTATAACCACCACCCAGTGCCAGCAGCATAAACCCAGCAAGGTCCCCCTGTAGCAGTGCCCTAGAAATATGCCAAAAGCAGGGGTTTTCCTCCTTCCCCTCCTGTCCCCAACCCCTTCTCCCTCCTATCAACATCACGAAGAAAAAAATTCTATCTCCCTAAATATAGACGGGAGTCTCTGAGTGGTGCAGTCCATGCGCTCGGCAGCTAACCAAAAGGTTTGAGGTTCCAGTCTACCCAGAGGCACCTTGAAAGACAGGCCTGGCAATCTACTCCCCCCAAAAAATAGCCATTGATAACCCTATGGGGCACCGTCTACTCTGAGACACATGTGGTCACCATGGCAACTGGTTAAATAAAAAGAGTACATGTCCCGCCTCCCTGAGAGATGAGTCTGTTCTGCAGACGCATGAAAGGGGTCCGTCCCAGGCAACCACATAGCAGGTGAGTCGTCTGGGGACAGTGGCACCTCCCAACAGCAGATTTCAAAGCTAACCCTGTTTCTGTATAAGGGTAGCAATATTTTCTCTCCTACATAAACTCAACTCAGTTACCTAATAGTGTAAGTAATGTGAACTCACTTATCACGCACCTTTTCCAGGGGGCATACCACTCCCTTCTTTTAAGCATGACCTAGGTGGCCAGTTAGAGCCAGGGGGCCTCCGAAACTGTTAGATCACTTATCTTTTGCAGGCGCCAATGATATTATGCAATTCCGGTGCTTCCTACATCTAGACCTTCATGTGTGGTGGCTGGACTATTGCAATAAGTGGGTGCGGCAAGGGCTGGCTGTCAC
Source organism: Elephas maximus indicus (assembly GCF_024166365.1). Lineage (NCBI taxonomy): Eukaryota > Metazoa > Chordata > Mammalia > Proboscidea > Elephantidae > Elephas > Elephas maximus. Next base: position 10,493,181 of record NC_064842.1, on the reverse strand, counting down.
AACAGAGTTCAGTCCTCTTGATTTCTTCACCCTCGTACCCCCATCCTCGATATCACCCCACCCCCCCAATTCCAGATGTTGTCTTCAAACATGCACCATGGCCTTGGCTTGGCTCTGCCCCATAGACCAATTATAACAATTACTACTCCCACCCTGTGACTATGGGTCTAGCCAAGCCTGACCCTCACTCTATCAATTCGCCCTGTCTCATTTTTCAACAGGGTGGCTGGTTCCCCATGTCTGGGTAAGCATAGGGAGGTATTTCATCAAGACACTTGACACCTTTCTTTGAAGGATGAACGACAGAACATATGAATGCCCCTGGTTAACATCTGAAGGCAGCCTGGCCGCCCTGAAATTGCCCCTCCATGGAGCAGCTCTCAGTAAATCCAGCCGGCTCCCACTGTAGGGTCCTCTACCATTTCAACTCATTTATCAGCAATTCCATCTGCTTCAGTTGGGGCATTCCATGTGTCCATGGGTTCTGTCCTGTCAGGGCCTGGGGCTGCTCCCTCAAGAGTTCCTGGCCTCGGTGCAAGGCCTAATCCAGGCCTGTCATCTTTCCCAGTGATAGCTGGAGCAGCTGCTGCTTCTTCCTCAACAGTATGGTAGTTGCCAGAAAGCCGGAGGGGCCCACCATCTAATTTCCATGCTTGAGGCTAAATCTGTGTGTGCATGATCTTTTCTTGAAACTGGAGGAGGGGACTATACCCGCTACCTTTTATACCAAATTGATGGAATGTCTTCTTGAGGAGTGGTGAGCTCATCCCTGGTGCCATCCAACTTCAAAAGGCCAACTGTCTCATTAACCTAATTGCCTTTCATTCTTTAAGTTACTTGCTTAAATTACCAATTAATGGATGGCCATTTCTGTCCAAACAAGACATTTTAGAACATTCTCACTGGAAAAAAAAAAAATTGCTTTAAACCATGACGGGTGAGCGTCTCCCTTTTGAGGATTATTATAATAATTACGGTAGATTTCCTTCTAAGCCCTGAGAAATTTTAAAAAGAAAGGTACAAGTAGCAAATATCTATAGATTACAAACTGCAAAATCCATTCCCAGGGACGGCATTTTGCAAAGTGTGTCGTTCAACCAAGTTACACTAAATTATAAAGCCAATTAAATGTCAGTGCTGTGGCACATTTGTCCTTTGGGGGGCGATACCTCAGGAAAAAGAATACTGAAACTATCAGTAGCCCCTGTTGGCTACATTAAAGCTAATAAAATTACTAATGATAAATTCCTCGTCAATGAGGGTTCCCTGCTGGGCTGCTTCTGCCGGCTTTAGTCACAGTGAACAAGGCAAAGCGATTGAGTCATTTTATTGGTTTGGGCTTCGGGGGGCAGTAGGTTATATCGGAGAGTCTTTTCATGTTTTGCTTTTTTCCCCCTCAAGAAGCAGCTGGTTTTGTCTTTAGTTTCAAATGTCAATAAAAAAAAAGAAGCAGGGCAATCATTAGAAGGCAAGAATGTGGACATGGAGCTTCCCAAAACCCCTGATGTCAATGCCAGCCGGTTTGCCAAGAAGGGCCTCTCCAGTCTTGGTTGGGAGAGAGATGTTGGAGGGGATACGGGCTGAACTGATAGCTGCAGGCATGGCTGATGGGCAGACCATGGCAGAGGAAGGAAGGGGAGTACCTGTTGGGAAACTGGCAAAGGGACAGAGGCCTAGTGTAATGTGTGCCCTGGGGCTGTGATGCAGAAGGCTGGGTCTGCAGCCTTGGAGGCTCAACTAGCCATGCCAGAGGCCAGACCCCGGCCCCTTGCGGATCCAAGCTTGGTTTTAAATTTCTCTATAGAGATGGCAGCTAAGGTATGCAAGGTATCATAATTTCACTGCAAGTCTCCGTAACAGCACAGGGTCCCTGAAGACAAGATGCACGGTGAAATTTCCTGGGACTAGAACCTTCTCCAAGAGGGAAGAAGAGCTCTGGTGATGATTTCAGAGTTTGGTTTCCTGAGTGCCCGGGATCCTACTACTGTTCAGCCTCTTTAACATCAACCAAACAGGCATCTTTCCACCTTCAACTAGGGCACTGGGGATAACAAGGAGAAATCTAAAACCTGGACTGAAACCCAGCCTCAATTTTCTCAGGCTATCTCCTCTTATCTGGAAGAAAAAACAACCAAAACCATTGCCATCAAATTGATTTCTACTTACAGCAACCCTATAGGTCAGCATAGAGCTGCGCTATAGGGTTCCCAAGGAGAGGCTGGTGGGTTTGCACCGCCAACCTTTTGGTTAGCAGCTGTAGCTCTTAACCACTGCGTCACCGTCACCAGGGCTCAGTCTCAAATCTCTCAGACTATCCCATCTTATCTGGAAGAGACCAAGCCCAAATATTCATGAACTCTGGAGCAAGTGTTTGTGTGTTGAGCAGCTAAATCCAGTTCAAGAGCTTCCTCCCAGAAACGCAGGTCAGAGACAAGGACTGCCTTCAGCCCCACAGCTCAGAGGGTCTGGTATTTATACACATCGTCCTGCTGGTTGTCTCCATTTGCCTCCAGACCCATTCTCTGCTCTTCTCTGCCCTGCTCTGTACCCAGAAGGCTGACTTCCATGGGTCTCATCCTCTGCCTTAACCTACGGGATGCACTGGCAGGAGATCACAGGGTGGGAGGAGAGAGTTGGGGTGTCTCTTCCTCCCACTCCTCCCTACTGGGTACCATCATGGCAGTGCTAAACTCATTCCCCACGGCCACGGCTGGGTGCCCCCTCTTCCACAGCTCCAGGCTCCAGTAACATCATTTCTCATGTGGGCTGCTGAAAATGACCCCCCAAAATAGGCAGTTCCTAACCCGTGGGATCTGTGAATGCCCCCTTTATGGCAAAAGGGACTGTACAGCTGTGACTAAGTAAAGGATCTTCAGATGGGAGATTATCCTAGGTGATCTGGTTGGGCCAGATGTGATCACAGATGTCCTTGTAAGACAGAGGTAGAGGGGGATCGGACACAGAAGAGGAGAAGGCAATGGGACCAGGGACACAGAGACTAGAGTGATGTAGCCACAAGTCAAGGAATGCCACAGCCACCAGAAGCTGGAAGAGGCAAGGAACAGATTCCCCCTGGAGCCTCCAGAAGGAACCCACTATGCCAATACCTTGACTATAGCCCAGTGAAACTCATTTCGAACTTCTGGCCTCCAGAGCTGTGAAAAAATAATTCTGTGTTGTTTTAAGCTACTGCATTTGCAATCATTTGTTATAGCAGCAATAAAAAACTAATACATCTCCCCTTTCTCATAGGTCAGGGATGGTAAGGGCTTCCTGCTGTTGCTAGTTCCTCCATATCCCTCCTTGGTCACCTGAACCATGCCTACTCCTCTGTAAGTACTCCCTCCTGAAAAAATCCTTTCAAAAATCCCAGCCCAGTGTGCCTTCTATTTTCTGCCAGAAGCCTATCTGATACATTCTACTTCATTCCAAAAAGAATTTAAGGTAGTGTATCTGAAAAACATATGGTACAACAAGATTCTGTTTAATGAGAAAATTGGGGGAAAAAGAAAACTAGAACAAGAGAAATATGAAGCCAGGATTAAGATTAGTATCAAAATTCGGACCATACAACTCTGAACACTGTCAGAAATTAGCCTGCAGGTATGATTGACTCTGAGTTTCCCGGCAGCCAACACAAAGAGAAAGGTATGATCAGTTTTAGTTTACTATGGATCCCCGTTAAAATCAGGAAAGGTGTTTGGCAGGGCTGTATCCTTTTACCGCACTTATTCAGTCTGTATGCTGAGCAAATAATCCGAGAAGCTGGACTACATAAAGAAGAATGCTGCCTCAGGATTGGAGAAAGACTCATTAACAGCCTGCATTATGCAGATGACACTACCTTGCTTGCTGAAAGTGAAGAGGACTTGAAGCACTTACTAATGAAGATTATAGACCACAGCCTTTAGTATGGATTATACCTCAACATAAAGAAAATAAAAATCCTCCAAACTGGACCAATAAGAACATCATGATAAACGGAGAAGATATTGAAGTTGCCAAGTATTTTATATTTGCATCCACAATCCACACCCATGGAAGCAGCAGTCAAGAAATCGAACAACATATTGCACTGAAGAAATCTACTACAAAAGACTTCTTTAAAGTGTTAAAAAGCAGAGATGTCACTTGGAGCACTAAGGTGGACCTGACCCAAGCCATGATATTTTCAATCACCTCATATGCATATGAAAACTGGACAATGAATAAGGAAGACCAAAGAAGAATTGATTCCTTTGAATTACAGTGTTGGCAAAGAATATGGAATATACCACAGACTGCCAGAAGAAGGGATAGATCTGTCTTGGAAGAAGAAAAGCCAGAATACTCTTTCAAAGCGACCTGACAGCACTAACAAACCAACAACAACATGGAGCCCTGGTGACACAATGGTTAAACACTGAGCTGCTAACCAAAATGTCAGCAGTTTAAACCCACCAGCCACAGTTGCAGGAGAAAGATGTAGTAGTTGCCTTCCATTAAATTACAGCCTAGGAAACTCTAAGAGCAGTTCCACTCTGTCCTATAGGGTCGCTATGAGTTGGAATTGACTCAATAGCAACGAGTTTGGGTCTTTTTTTGGTTATTTCCTAAACTAGCCCAATAATAGAGTCACCTAGAATCCTTGTTAAAAATCCAAATGTCCAGGCATGACCTCATCTAAGATCTACCAAATTGGAATCTAATATGGAGGTACTAGGAATCTGGATTTTAATAAATACCCTGGATGAATCAGACAAGTCACAGCATCTGTAAGATAAGAACATACCAGCCTCAAGGGGAGACATACAGCTATTCATATTAATGAATTCTGAAAAATATTTCTCCCCTGGGTCCTTATAAGAAGGCACTGTATAAAGTAGTGAACAAAAACCCTTCACAGCATCCTTACATTACATACCCAAGAGGAATTCTTAGGGGTGTTCCTGTAATGTTCAAACCCCACTGTTTTCCCTGTGGGAAGACTCCCCACAAGGAACAATTGTTGCAAGGCTGGCAGGAGTCCCTGGGCGGCACAAGTGGTTAAGTGCTGGGCTACCAGGCTATTAACCAAAAGGTTGGAGGTTCGAGTCTACCCAGAAGCACCTTCGAAAAAAAGCCCAGTGATCCGATTTCAAAAGATCAAGGCATGGAAAACCGCGTGGAGCACAGTTCTACTCTGACACACCTAGGATCACGGTGAATTGCAATCAAGTGGAAGGTAACTGGATTGGGTTTTTTCAGGTTTTTTTTTTTTTTTTTAAGTTGGGGGGAATGGGGTTAATTGAGGAAAGCAAGCAACAGATGTCGTGCTGCCACCTCCCTTGACCGTTATCTACCCAGTTTGTTTACTGGAACCAGGATCACCGGTTTAGTTCCTGGGTGGCCTTGATTTTCACCTCTGCCCCTTCCACTCAGCCAGCTCACAACGGATGGGGCAAGGAGACAGTGTTAAAGATGTGAAGAAAAAAAAAAATCATCCCCACCTTCAGTAATACAGAATACAAGCCTCCAATTGTACCCCCTCCCAGCTGTGATCAGGCACTGTCTTCAATGCACACACAGCACATAGCTCTACGGTAAGGTGACAAAAGAAATAATTTCAGTCATGAAAAAATACGATTACGTCTTAACCATGACCTAAGTGAAGATACATACCGTCTTAGTTAACTGCTGTTATTGATGCTAGGTGCCATCGAGTCACTTCTGACTCAGAGACCCTATGTACAACAAAACGAAATACTGCCCAGTCCTGTGCCATCCTCACCATAGTTGTTATGGTTGAGCCATTGTTGCAGCCACTGTGTCAATCCATCTCGTTGAGTGTCTTCCTGTTTTTTGCTGACCCTCTACTTTACCAAGCGTGATGTCCTTCTCCAGGGACTGATCACTCCTGATAACATGTCTAAGGAACATTCTGGCAGTACTTCTTCCAAGAAGTACTTTGTTTGTTCTTCTGGCCATCCATGGGATAGTCAACATTCTTCACTAACAACATAATTCAAAGGCATCAATTCTTCTTTGGTCTTCCTTATTCATTATCTAGCTTTCACATGCATATGAGGCTATTGAAAACACCATGGATTGGGTCACGCACACCTTAGTACTCAAGGTGACTGCTTTTCACACTTTAAAGGTCTTCTGTAACAGATTTGCCCAATGCAATATGTTGTTTGATTTCTTGAATGCTGTTTCCATGAGCATTGATTGTGGACCGAAGTAAAATGAAATTCTCGACAGCATCAATATTTTCTCTGTTTATCATGAAACTGCTTATTCGTCCAGTTGTGAGAATTTCTACTTTTCTTTATGTTAAGGTGTAAGCCATACTGAAGGCTGAGTCTTCAAGTCAGTAAGTGCTTTAAGTCCTCTTCACTGTCAGCAACAAAGGTTATGTCATCTGCATATCACAAGTTGTTAATGAACCTTCTTCTAATACTGATGCCACACTCTTCTTCATAATACAGCTTCTTAGATTACTTGCTCAGCATACAAATTGAATAAATATGGTGAAAGGATACAACCCTGACACACCTTTCCTGATTTTAAACCATGCAATATCCCTTTGTTCTGTTCAAACAACTGCCTCTTGGTCTACGTACAGGTGCCACGTGGCCACAATGAAGGGTTCTCAAATTCCCATTCTTCCCAATATTATCCATAATTTGTTATGATCCACACAGACAAATGCCTTTGCATAGTCAATAAAACACAGGCAAACATTTTTCTGGTATTTTCTGCTTTCAGCCAGGATCCGTCTGACATCAGCAATGACGTCCCTGGTTCCGTTGCTTTTTCGGAATCTGTCTTGAATTTTCGGCAGTTCCCTGTCGAAGTACTGCTGCAGCTGCTTTTGAACGATCTTCAGCCAAATTTTACTTGCTTATGATATTAATTTTATTATTTGATAATTTCTGCATTCCACTGGCTCACCTTTCTTTGAAGTAGGCAGGATATGGATCTATTCCAGTCCTTTGGTCAGGCAGCTGTCTTTCAATTTCTGTGCACAGGTGAGGGAACACCGCCAGCGCTACATCTGTTTGTTGAAACATCTCGACTGGTGTCCGCCAGCTGCTGCAGCCTTGATTCTACCAAGGCCTTCAGTGCAGTGCGGACCTCTTCCTTCAGTACCGTCAGTTCTTGATCATATGCTACCTCCTAAAATGGTTGAACATCAACCAATTCTTTTTGGTACAGTGACTCTGTATATTCCTTCCATCTCCTTTTGATGCCTCCTGTGTCATTTAATATTTTACCTGTAGAATTCTTCAATATTACAACTCGAGGCTTGAATTTTTTCTTCAGTTCTTTCAACTTGAGAAATGCTGAGCACATTCTTCCCTTTTGGTTTTCTATCTCCAGATCTTTGCACATTTCACTATAATACTTTACTTTGCCTTCTCCAGCTGCCCTTTGAAATCTTCTAATCAGTGCCTCGTCATTTCTTCCTTACACTTTAGTTAAGGAAGTTTCGGAACAAGTTTCAGAGTCTTTTCTGATACACGTTTTCGTCTTTTTTTTTTTTTTCTGTCTTTTTAATGACCTTTTGCGTTCTTCATGTACAATGTCCTTGACGTCAACCCACAACTCATCTGATCTTCAGTCATTCGTGTTCAATGTGTCAAATCTATTCTTGAGACGGTATCTAAATCCAGATGGGATATACTCAAGGTCATACCTTGGCTCTTGCAGACTTGTTTTAATTATTTTCAGCTTCAACTTGAACTCGCATATGAGCAATTGATGGTCTGATCTGCAGTCAGCTCCTGGCCCTGTTCTGACTGATGACATTGAGTTTTCCATTGTCTCTTTCCACAGATGTAGTTGATTTGAGTCCTGTAAATCTCATCTGGCCACATCCACATGTATAATCACCCTTCATGTTGTTGAAAAAAGGTATTTCCAATGAATAAGATGTTGGTCTTGCAAAATTCTATTCTTCAATCTCCAGCATCGTTTCTATTACCAAGGCCATATTTTCCAACTACTGTTCCTTCCTCTTTGTTTCCAACTTTTGCATTCCAATCACCAGTAATTATCAGTGCATTTTGATTGCATGTTTCATTAGCTTGAGAGTGCAGAAATTGCTAAAATCTTCAATTTCTTCATCTTTGGCATTAGTGATTGGTCCTTAAATTTGAATAATCACTGTATTAACTGGTCTTCCTTGTAGGCTTTTGGATATTATCCTGTCACTGGCAGCATTGTATTTCAGGATAGGTCTTGAAATGTTCTTTTTGATGATGAATGTGACACTAATCCTCTCCTATTTGTCGTTCCCATCATGGTAGACAGTATGATTGTCTGATCCCAAATGGCCAATATCAGTCCATTTCACCTCACTAATGCTTAGTATATCAATCTTCAATTGTTCCATTTCATTTTTAGCAACTTCCAGTTTTACTTGATTCATACTTCATACATTCCACATTCCAATTATTAATGGATGTTTGTGTCGTTTCATCTCATTCTGAGTTGTGCCACATCAGGAAAGGAAGGTCCTGAAAGTTTTACTCCATCCACATCATTAAGGTCAACTCTACTTTGAGGAGGCAGCTCTCTGAAGTTGCATTTTGAGTGTCTTCCAACCAGAAGGGCTCATCTTCCAGCACTATATCAGACAACGTTCCACTTATCTATCAGTTTGTCATACTGTGGTGGCTTGTGTGTTTCTGTGATGCTGGAAGCTATACCAGCAGCATTTCAAATACCAGCAGGATCATTCATGGTAGACAGGTTTCAGTGGAGCTTCCAGACTAAGGCAGACTGGGAAGAAAGGACCCGGCAAATTGGCCAGTGAAAATCTTATGGACAGCAGTGGAACATTGTCAACCACAGGTATGTTGTTGTCAGGTACCACCAAGTTGACTCTGACTCATGGTGACCCTATTTACAACAGAACGAAACTCTGCCCAGTCCTGTGCCATCCTCACAATCATTGTTATGCTTAAGCCCATTGTTGAAGCCACTGTGTTAATCTCATTGAGGGTCTTCCTCTTCTTCGCTGACCCTTTACTTTACCTAGCATGATATCCTTCTCCAGGGACTAATCCCTCCTGACAAACAATATGTCCAAAGAATGAGAGATGTAGTCTGGTTGTATTTCATCCAAGACAGATTTGTTCATCCTTTTGGCAGTCCATGGTATATTCAATGTCCTTCTCCAACACCACAATTCAAAGGTATTGATTCTTCTTCTGTCTTCTTTATTCATTGCCCAGCTTTCACATGCATAGGAGGTGATTGAAAACACCAGAGCTTGGGTCAAGCACACCTTAGTCTTCAAGGTGCCATCTTTGCTTTTCAACACCTTAAAGAAGTCTTTTGCAGAAGATTTACCCAATGCTATGCATCTTTTGATTTCTTGACTGCTGCCTCCATGGGTGTTGATTGTGAATCCAAGTAAAATGAAGTCCTTGACAACTTCAATCTTTTTTCTGTTTATCACAATGTTGCTTATTGGTTCAGTTGTCTTTATGTTGAGTTATAATCCATACTGAAGGCTGTGGTCTTTGATCTTCATCAGTAAGTGCTTCAAGCCCTCTTTACTTTCAGCAAGTAAGGTTGTGTCATCTGTATAACGCAGGTAGTTAATGAGTTTTCCTCCAATCCTGATACCCTGTTCTTCTTCATACAGGCCAGCTTCTCGGATTATTTGCTCCTCATACACATTGAATAGGTATGGTGAAAGGATACAACTCTGACGCACACCTTTCCTGACTTTAAACCACGAAGTATCCACTTATTCTTTTCAAACAACTGCCTCCTGATCTACGTACAGGTTCCTCATGAGCACAATTAAGTGTTCTGGAATTCCCTCTCTTCAGATGTTATAATTTGTTATGATCCACATATACGTAGTCAATAAAACACAGGCAGACATCTTTCTGGTATTCTCTGCTTTCAGCCAGGATCCATCTAACATCAGCAATGATAACCCTGGCTCTGCATCCTCTTCGGAATCTGGCTTGAATTTCTGGCAGTTCTCTGTTGATATACTGCTGCAGCCACTTTTGAATGATCTTTCAGGAAAATTTTACTTGCGTGTGGTATTAATGATATTGTTCAATAATTTCTGTATTCAGCGGGATCACCATTCTTGGGAATAGGCATAAATATAGATCTCTTCAAGCCTGCTGGCCAGGTAGCTGTCTTCCAAATTTCTTGGCATAGACAAGTGAGTAATTCCAGCGCTGCATCCATTTGTAGAAGCATCTCAGCTGGTATTCTGTCAACTCCTGGAGCCTTGTTTTTCACCAGCGCCTTCAGTGCAGCTTGGATTTCTTCCTTCAGTACCATTGGTCCCTGATCACATACCCAGTGCCTGATCACATGGTACCTCCTAAAATGGCTGAATGTTGACCAATTTTTGTTGGTATAGTGACTCTGTGTATTCCTTCCAATGCTTCCTGGATCTTTTAATATTTTCCCCATAGAATCCTGCAGTGTTGCAGCTCAGGGCTTGAATTTTTTCTTCAATTCTTTCAGCTTGAGAAAAGCAGAGCATGTTCTTCCTTTTTGGTTTTCTATCTCCAGGTCTTTGCACATGTCATTATAATACTTTACTTTTTCTTCTCGAGCCACCCTTTGAAATCTTCTGTTCAACTCTTTTACTTCATCACTTCTTCCTTTCACTTTAGCTACTTGACCTTCTAGAGCAACTTTCAGAGTCTCTTCTGACCTCCATTTTGGTCTTTTCTTTCTCTTCTGTCTTTTTAATGACCTCTTGCTTTCTTCATGTGTGATGTCCTTCCACAACTTGTCTGGCATAGGCTTTAGGGTTTACCACGCATATTCCCAGGGGACACAATTCAATCCATAACACATACCGTAGTGGATTTCTGTGTTGCCTCTTCAGTTTCCATTCCTCCTTCTTCTTTCCAAATAGCCGCCTTCCTCCCACAGTGTTCTTTCAGGGATCCCTGTGGTAAGGAGTAATGTAGCAACCTAGGCTAGCACAATCAGGACATTCCATTCCCCTGACCATAATGACTGAAACAGGGATGAGCATGTGAAATAAGTTAAACCAATCAGGACTCTTTTCTGTTTAGAAACTGGGTTAGAGACAGTTTCTTCCTCCAGACGATGTACATACAATGGGACATTGAGTTGTGCAGATGGTTTAAGTTTGACTACTAATGGAAAAGTTGGCCTTTGGAACCCACCCAGTGGTGCAGCGAAAGACAGTCCTGGTGATTTGCTTCTATAAAGATTACAGCCACAAAAACTCTAGGGACCACAGGTTTACTCTATAACACATGTGGGATTGTCATAAATCAGAATCAACTCAGCGGCAATGGGTTTGGTTTGGTTTGTTGTTGTTGTTGTATGTACAGAGATGTGAGGCCTTGATACCAGAAGGGAGGCTGCGCTGAGAATAAAGTGGAAACAGAAGTGCAGATGTAAGAAAACCACAGAAAACAAAGCCCGAGCTCTGATTAAACCATGCATGAAACTCACTTCGCCATTACACTTTTTCGGTCATGTGAGGCAATAAATGTCCTTTATTGGGTAAGCCATCTCATGTTGAGCTTTCTGTGATGTGCATCTGAAAGCATCCTAGGCAGTCTTATCTATTACATTTATCGAATATTGTCCATTGAAAATTCACCCATAGGAGGAATCACAGAAAACTAAATCCTTGGAGAAAGATAAATTACCAAAAGGAATCATTTGATTCTTTTTAGGGACTACTGATATTTGAGGGGATATTTTTTTCTCTCTGTCCACCACACCAGAAAGATTGCTGAATGAGAAGCCTGGGTGACCTCTGCTGATTCTAGTGTTGTACCTATCACCAAGCCTCACTAGGTCTTTAAATGCAACCAGAGACTAATCTTGAACTTAATTTTTTTCTATCTGCTATTGCGCCACCAACTTCTCAGGCACTTCTGAGAAAACAAAGACTGTGGCCATACCCACCACCAACACTGACTCCCTAAGCCCAGGATCACTTGGAGGACGTCACATCTTCTTTTAATTCCTTGGTGTATTCAGTGCTCAGAAGAGGGGACTGCTAGGACCCAACAGGGTAAAGACAGAGGAGTAGCTGGAAATGACATATTCAGTGAGACCTGATTACATTTTGGAGATTCTGTGGCTGTCCTTTCCCAACCAGTTCAGCTATTTTGAATGACTGACGAACTGATTGCTCAACTGGAATGATTAATACTTAGTCAAAAAATCCTGACCTAACCCGTGGGGTCTAATTCACATCAACATAAAAATATATTACTGAAAGGGGAGGGGAATTTAATTGTGTTATCACCCAAGGCTTACAATTTGTATATGTAATAATAAATAATATATAATACACACGTGTGAGTTACCTAGTGCTGCCATAACAAAAATACCACAAGTGGGTGGCTTTGAAGAACAGGGATTTATTTTCTCACGGTTCTGGAGGTTAGAATTCTCAATTCAGGGCATGGCTCTTGGGGGGGCGGGTGGTCCTTCTTTACCTATTTTGCATCTAGTAGCTGTCGATAGTCATTGGTGTTCCTTAGCATCACCTTTCCCTGTATATGTCCCTGTATCTGTTGTTGCTAGGTGCTGTCGAGTCAATTCTGACTCATAGCAACCCTATATAACAGAGTAGAACTACCCCATAGAGCTTCCTAGGCTGTAATCTTTATGGGAGCAGATCTTTTCTTCCACAGAGCAGCTGGGTGGGTTCAAACAGCCCACCTTTTGAATAGCAGCCAAGCACTTAACCACTGTTCCACCAGGAGTCCTTTGTCTAATCTGCTCTTTATAATTTAGAAGGGATTAGGTTTACGACCCATAGTATTCTGGTATGATCTTATTAACATAACAACAGAAAACCTCTGTTTCCAAACGGGGTCTATTTATAGGTACAGAGGTCAGGATTTCAGCCACACATTTTGGTGGGACATAAGCCAATCCATAATAACCCATAATAGTGGTTTCAATGTGCCAGCTACTGTCTCTTAAGGGCTTTTCATGTGTTAACTAATGTAATCCTCGTAACAACTCCATGAGGGAGGTGTTATTCTTACTCCAATTTACTGATAATGAAATGGAGCCCTGGAGAGGTTTGAAACTAGCCCAAAATCATCTGGGCTGAGCTGAGATAAAGCCCATTCAGTTTGGCTCCAGAGTGTGCGCTCTTAATCACCAGCTATACTGCCTCTCTGTAGTTTATTAACGGGAAATATCATTATCCTCTGGGTATAGTGCCGCTAGGAGTGAGCATCCACTCGATGGAAATGAGTTTGGTTTTTGGTTTGATATCCTTACCCCATTTTACAAAAGCAGGAACTGAAGCTTCCAGAAGAGTTAAGAAAATGGCCCAAGATCATGAAGATAGCAAAGTGTAGATCCCAGATACAAATTTAGCCCCTCTAGCTCCAGTGTCTGGGAGCAATGCCTGGTCTTGCTCCTCTCTCGAGTGAACTGTGCCCTAAAGCAAGAACTTTGGACATTTTTGGTCTCAGAACCCCTTTGTTCCTGTTGTTAGTTGCCATGGAGTCAATGTGGACTCCTGACAACCTCAAGCATGCAGAGTAGAGCTGCTCCACAGGGTGTTCAAGGCTGTGAGCTTTCAGAAGCAGATCATCAGGCCTGTCTTCCAAGGAGCTTCTGGGTGGGTTCCAGTGGCCAACTTTTAGGTTAGTAAGTAGTCCAGCACTTATTCATTTCCCCCACAGGACCCCTTTATCATCTAAAAATTATTGACGATACTAAAGGGCATTTGCTGGTATGATTAAATCTACTGATAATTTATTAAATAGATTAGTGCTGTGGGATGGAGCTTCTGCCATGATGGAGGTTTTCTGTATTTGTGCTGTCCAATACCACACCCACTAAGTCATATGTGCAGCCCCGGTGGTGCAGTGGTTAAGAGCTCGGCTGCTAACCAAAAGGTCGTCAGTTCAAACCCACCAGCCGCTCCTTGGAAACCCTGCGGGGCAGTTCTAGTCTGTCCTATGGGGTCACTATGAGTAGGAATCGAATGGAGGGCAGTGAGTTTTAAGTCACATGTGTCTCTTGAGCAATTGAAATGTGGCTAGCATAACTGAAGAATTAAGTTTTTCATTTAATTTTAATTACTTGAAATGTAAATAGCCACACAGCACAGGTATAGCTATAAAACGGAGACATTTTTTAAAACAGAAGAACACGCATGCGAGAGTCCCCTACGCCCTAAAAGACATGACGTCACCACACCTCCTGTGGCCTCTGGGAAACTCCTTCCTACTCTTAGGGAAAAGGAAATAGCTTCTTATTGTGAAAACAGTTTTCACCTCGGGGATGCCCTGAAAGGGTCTCAGAGACCCTCAAGGGTCCCGGGGGACACACTTTGAGTCCTAAGAGGCGGTCAGCCCCTCGAGGCTCAGAAGGAACGGTTCCTGATCCACCCTACTCTGAGGCTCCTTACTCCCATTTCTTGTGGGGCATATCGCACCCCCAAATCTCTGGCGTGCAGAGGCGTGAGACAGGCGGGGGCTCGCCTGGGGTTAACGCTCCGCCCTGAAGAAGGAGGCCAACGACGGTGGCCCGGGCGTGTGCAGAAGGGTTTTTCCTCTGAAAGCCAGGTCTTCAAGGCAGCGGGGATCAAATCAAAAAGTAGAAAGAAACACGTAAAGTGAAATTCAAGATGCTGGAAAAAAGATGGGCTGGCCTCTTCTCCCTGGGGTCTCCGGCTTCTCCCCTTCTTCCGGCAGGCAGGAAAGAGGAGGCCCTTCAGGGCCCGGAGGATTGGGCTTCAGAGGGTCTTCTGGGGCAACTCAATCAAAGAAATTATTTTCCCACAGACGAAGCCAAGAATATCTTAATGGCTTTTTCCTGATTGAGGAATAAATCTTCTGTTAATTTATGGCCCAGCCCCAAACCAGTTGTGTCAACCCCGCCCACCCTCTAAAAATGTGAGAGATGCTTCAAAATTCCACTTGTTGTTATGATTTCCCTCTTCCCTCTCCTTTTTCTTCTCTTCACTCGTTTCTCTCACACTCCGCCCTGCTGCTTTTACTCCTTCCTCTCCTCTAATTCTCAGATAAATCGCCACCCCCGCTAAGGCCACGTCCCTATCCCAGGAAAACTCTCCCGAAGCCCCCAATTAAAGTGCTCAAGTCCCGGCGGTGCGCCCTCCTCACCCAGGGCAAATTAAATAGAGGGAAAAAAAAATGACTTTGGCGAGAAATTTTAACCGCTTAAGGCCCCGTTGTGCACCCCAGGGGGGCGTTTTATCCAGGCCGGGCTCTCCAGAGCCTCGGAGTCCGGAGACCCCGCTGGAGCTGCAAATCAAAGCACGGCAGATGGCGAGAAACCGGTGTCGGAGAGACTCCCAGTCACTCCTGCCGAGCGGATTAACTTGCCCCGGGGGTAACTGATGAATGGCTGTAGTTTCGGGGCGTGGTGGTCCTGCTCCGCTGACCCTACCGCCCGCGGCTCCCAGCGCGGGGTGAAGCGCCCCTCTGGCCCCTTCCCGCGCAGTTAGACTAAAAACCTCTAAACGCGCCCGGTGTTGTGCTTTGGTGCGTTCAGCTTGCTGTCATCTGGGTGACTTCATTCACGAGAGACGTATAGGCTTCCTTAGGACCCTAGATGTCATACATAATGTGGGTCAGGGAAACAGAGATGTAAACGAGCCCCAATTTCACTTACTAACAACGTGCCCTCGATGTCTTTGCTGCGGTTGGTTGGTGCCCAGCAGTGGATTCCGACTCAGAGCGACGCCACGTGACAGAGCAGAAGTCCCTCGGAGGGTTTTCTAGGCTGTAATCTTTATAGCCGCTCCCCAGGTCTTTCCTCCCGGAGCCTCTGGGTGGGTTTGAAATGCCAGCCTTTGGGTTAGCAGCCGAGCTCTTAACCTTAGGCAATTTAATTCAGCTTTCTTTAGCATAGTTTCCTTATCTGTAAAATGGGGATAATGTAAGTACTCACCTAACCGGAATTTGGGGGAAATTTAACGAGTTAATACATACAAAGTTTTTAGAACACTGCCCGGCACATGTTGCTGTTATTGGTTGCCGTGAAATCTCAACCCCGTTTGCCGAGTAGAACTGCTCCATAGGGTTTTCAAGGTTGTGACCTTTTGGAATACGATCACCAGGCCTTTCTTCCTAGGGGCCTCTGAGTGGGTTAGATGCCAGCCTGTTGGCCAGCGCAGAACTGCTTGGGCCACCCAGGGACTCTGCCTGGTACAATTTACTACGTGTAAGTCGGAAAATAGTACCTGGCGTTAGAAGTTGGACTGCACTTGGCTAAGCCGGCATTACAAGTGCACTATGAGGTTACACTCAGTGACACCTCAGTTCTGGTGAGAACGTGAGTAAAGGGACCAGGGTAACTAAGAACGCCTGGCTTAACTCAGCGCTCCTGTCCTCGTGTGTGGCCCGACCAGGAGCGCCGAAGGACAGCGTGAACACGCTTGGTGCTTGCTGACTCTGGCAGGAATGAAGCGCAGCCAGCGGGACCTCTAAACCAGCCCTGGATTGGGCCACTTGCCCCAGGCCCAGCGTCTGGACTATCTTCGCGCCTCCTCCGGCACCCAGTTCTCACCGGGGTCCTCTTATTTGCCCCGGCTTTTTTTTTTTTTTAAATCCCAAATTGACCCAAGTTAGGAGCCAGAATCAAGTCTCGGCTGTAACGGCCGAGAACAGAGACATGGTTGAACATAACACCGGGAGAAGTGGCGTGGCCAGGACACCCAGGACCCGGAAACCTGTCCACACTTGGGGCCACGCGACCTCTGCTAGGCCTAGAATCCCATCCTGCACGCACTGAGCAGGATTTCAAACGGCCAGTATAAACACAGAGTCCCCAGATGGCTCTGACAGTAAGCGCTGGACTAGCCAAGGGTTAGAAGTTGGAAGCCACCCAGAGGTGCCTCGGAAGAGAGGTCTGGCAATCTGCTTCAGAAAGGTCACAGCCTTGAAAACCCTGTGGAGCAGCTCCACTCCGCACTCATGGGGAATCCTCTAATCACCAACTAACAATGGCCAGTATAGACACGCGCCCCTGCAGGGCGGCGGGCCGCAGGCCTCAGAACCAGTGTGTTAGGCTCGACCCGACCCTCGGGCCGGCGCGGGCGGCCCGCTCCCACCTCTCATCCAGGCCTGCATTTTCCGCCTCGCCCTGCAGGAGAGGTTTCTGTTCACAAAGTGGCAGAAGGAAGAGACCCGGGGGCTCCCTGCGCCGCCGCGGCAACTGCGGCCTCGACCCCCCGGCCTCCCGCTCGCAGGCCCCATCCTTCTGGTGCGCCCGACTCTGGAGCCAGAAAGTGTACACAGATCATAAATTTCCTGCACCGCCCGGCGCGGCGCTCCCAGGCAGGGGCCGCCCGCCTCCAGCTGCCTCCCCCGCCACCTCTCACCCTGGCCCGGTGACCACCGCTGGCGGCAAAGCGTCGCTGTGACTGTCAGCAGCTCCTGGCCAGGTGGCTTCGTCGCCCGCCGCCGCCAGAGGCACCACCATAGCGCTAGGGCTCGGGTCACAGCCGGCTGGGCTCCCCTCCCTCGCTGCCTGGGGGCCGAAGTGGGGGAAGGACAGCAGAGCTGGCAGGGGTGAGGGCCTGGGGGGAGTCAGGTGAGACTGGACGGCGACGGGAGGAGCACGGAGGGGCAGGCTTCGGTGGCTTCCAGGCTCACTCATATCTTTCCATCTTGAGGTTTGCGAGGCACAGCAAGTGCACGTGGCAACCATTCGCTTAAAGACATTTTTGTGCAGAATAGCGGCCCTCCTCCGCGCACGTGGTTGTCCACCTTGGGAGCCTAGCGGTGCAAAGCCGGCCACCAGTGCGCTTTCCCGGAAGCGCAGCGAGCCTATTCCTCACAGCTTGTTCCTGTGCCTGCGTCTGCACTCACAGTGTAAGAGGTGGATATTTGAGATAATCCGAATATTTCATCGAAAAAGAAAACAAAAAAAAATTTTTTTTCGAACTATCGGACGGAAGAGAGAATCACAGAAGCCCATGAAACCTGTGGGTTTCTGGGTCAGAAGCTCGGCCACGCCCCTTGGTCAAATCACCCAAACTCTTCGCTTCCCAAAACGGATTTCTGAGGAGGGAGAATAATTATCTTCCGCTCAGGGGGTTGCTGTGAAGGTTAAAAGAGATAAAAGACTTTCGACTCTTGTTTAAAGAGTGCAAAAGGGTTGTTTCTCTTTCTTCCATTTTTTACTTGCATGCACCCACCGTGGGTGATTGCAAACCGCGAACGTAGACGCGTCCCAGGTCAGAGGAACTAGCGGTGTATTGTGCTAGTAATGGTAATAATATAGCAAAAATTCCCATTTATTTAGAGCCTTGTTTGCCAGGGTTTTTTTTGGTTTTTTTTTTTTTTTTGCCAGGATCGCTGTGACTGTACTCTGTCCTGGGAATGCGCCCCTAATTATCTGGAGGGGACGCTGGACTGCCTCCAAGTTGCAGAGCAGACCCACCGGAAGGGAGGAGAGAGCTGGAGAAGACCCGTAGGTTCTTGGATGAGACTTATTACGAACAATTCTCTGAGATGGGAAAAGCAAGAGAGAAGGGAAGACAGGAAGGAAAGAAGGGCTCCGACTGGTAAAATTTTTTGTTCAGAAGACTCGCCCCAGGGCGCTTTCGGATCACGCCAGCCTAAGTCACCAATGATCCTTAATCCAGATCCGGGCTCAGCACGCAGTACGGACTCAAATGTGTGTGTGCGCGCGCGTGTGCATGTGTGTGTGTGACACCGAAGCTGTGAGTGGCCCGTGTGTGGCCAGCACGTCCACCTTGGCTCCTGAACTATGCCATTGAAGAGGATCGTTCATTTGCAGGCTTTCTTTTTTTATCTTCTTCCCGATTGCTCGAGTTCATTTATTATTTAATAACAAAAATAAATCGCTGTACTTCGTTACATTTTGGTTCACAGACAGGGCTGGCGTCCACTACCTCTGGAGGAGCCTGTCTGTCTGCCAGGTCGCTCCTTCCCTCAGGTCACACGCCGACAACACCACGTCGTACCCCGTGGTCGGCCCGGAACTGAGAGAGAGAAGCTCACCTTCTTTTAAAATCCCGAGTGGAACTGTGAGCAGTCCCTGGAAGAAAGGAAGGCCCAAGAGTAGCGAGCGAAGAGGAAAAAAGTCAAAAATGGAACGGGCGGCCCAAGGAAGGAGCCAAGGAAGAGTGAAGCCCAAGGCCTGCCGTGAAAAATGGGACATTTAAAAAGTGTGTCGCAGAGCAAGCCCTTAGTTTGACTCCTTTCCTTTCTAGCATTTCATCTCATTTGTTCAGCCACTAAACTCTCTCAGCCAAGGAGAGTCGTCATTGCGGAAGGCAGGGACTAAGCGGGAGGCGGGGGAAAGGGGACCAGGCTGTGATCACTGCACGCCGTCCAAGGCGGCCTCACAGAAAGAAACTCCTGGGCGTGGCCCACCGGCCGGGTTCGGCGTCCCGACTCGCAGTGGCTAGGGCGAGGCCGGAGAGCCCCAGCTGACGATGGCCCGGATGCTCGGCCAGAGGGCTGGGAATCAGAGACTGCGCAGGACCCCAGAAGCTGTACTAGACCCAACAAGTGTCGGCTGGAGCTGAGCGGGGCAAAGCCCGGGGGCCTGAGGCTTCCAGCACCGTCTGCTCCCAGGGCGGGTAAAGCCCGGCCTCGCAGAGTACTAGGCACACTCCTTCGGAGGGCGGACGCGGCAGGCGATTCTCTCCACAGAGGGATCTAGAAAAGGGCAGGGTGCGCTGGCGGAAGCACATGGGCACTGAGATAAAAGGAATTCTGTTTGCTCATTAGTTCATTCCTTCATGCATTCATTCTTTCACTCATTTCTGGAGCTCCCACCACGCGCTGGGAACTGCGCCGGGTGCACTCTTCACCCCGATTCCCAGAAATAAAAATAAACAGCTCTGACAAATCAAAGCAAGGCTGCAATTGTCAGACCTAGATATTTTGGCCTCAGGCGGGTGGAGGGCGGGGTGGCTCCGGAGTTCAGCGAAACAAACCGACGCTTGCCGACACACTGAGGCCCAGTCGTCCTCAGACTCTTTGGCACTGCACTGCCCTTCCCTGTGCTGGGAGAGGCTTGCACAGATTCCAGCGCCCCGCGCGGCCGGGAAAACTGTCGGATTCTATCCACGTTCACACGTTGACCGCTAGCGGGATGACCGTGGCCAAGTCATTTAACCTCTCTACGAATGGGTTTCCACGTACAAAATAAGGTTACCGATGCCACCTGCACGCTGCACTGAAGGTGAACATGCGTGAACGAGCGTTTGGGCTGTCTCTTTCATGCGCTGTGGTTAACGTGTTCTCTTGCGCACTGACATGGCCTTAGTGCTGGGGGCCCTTGTTTATCCTCAACCAGATATTGGGGGGTCTCCAAGTCCACTCCTGGGTTCATCACTCGGTAGGTCCGTGACTTGATGCTCGGCTTCCTTCTTTTACAATGCTGACCATGTGACCGTATTGTGTCTCAAGATTCCCTGGCACTATAATTAACCACAAGGGCCAGAATAATCATATTATTCGTTTATTCAATAAACACTTGGGGTGCCTTACTTGTGTCAAGTGCTGTGCTAGGTGCTCGGAATCTCTAACCTCGCAGCAGAGCCCGTCTGGCCCTAAAGGAGCTGAGCCTGCCTTCTCCCTTTAAAACCAAAACCCGTTGCCATCGAGTTGTTCCCGGCTCATAGTGACCCTACAGAACAGAGTAGAACTGCCCTACAGGGTTTCCAAGGAGCAGCTGGTGGATTCGAACTGCTGACCTTTTGGTTAGCAGCTGCGTTCTTTAACCACTGCGCCCCCGGGGCTCTGGTCTCCCTTTAAAGGGATCTTTAATGTCCGTTTTCCCTTTTGAAGACCCTCTCTCATCCCGATTAGTTAAGGACTTACTAAAACCCCTAAATGTCATTTGCCCTGACATAATCTCACCGCGGACACATATTTTTCCCTCCTAGGACACCAGATACTTACTAAAACCAAAACCAAAAAACCATTGAGTCCATTCTGACTCATAGCAACCCTATACTACAGGGTAGAACCACCCCATAGGATTTCCACGGCTGTAATCTTTACAGAAGCAGATTGCCATATCATCCTGCCCTTAGAACCGCCGACCATTTGTTTCGCAGCCCAGTGCTTTAACTACTGCGCCACCAGGGCTAAGCGTCCCTCAAATCTTCAACGTCAGAGAACTCTAGCTTCATCCCCTTCCAACTTCCAAGAGTAATTTCCAGCCACACCAACAAGCGTGTATTGAACGCTTGCTGTGTGCACCAGATGCTGGACCAAGTGCCAGGAACATCAAAAGGAAGAAGTGCCCAAAGGTGCCTCATGGAGTCAGTGGGGACACGAGCAAACCCTGGCTGTCACTGAGCAGGGCAGTGGGTTCAAATGCTCCTGGCTACTCCTTAAACGTTTTCCCGAGGATGCTATCTGTAGACGGCGCGTCATTCACGCGCTTCGATCAAAGGATTTAATATCTTGGAGACTAAAGATCGTCTTGCATTCCCCCCCCCCCCCCCCGCCCCGTGCAGGATCAGTAACAAGGACCTCAACAATTAAACACTACAATGAATTAACAAATGGATGAAGAAATATAACAATAATAATACCGAAGCCTATAGTGCTGGTGGCATGCCAGTCACTATTCCCATTTCACTTTTAAGCAATTGATCCTCACAGCAAGGTTGGGGGTGGGGAGGTAGCTTTGATTATATCCCGTTATACAGATTGGGGAAACTGAAGCAAAAAGGCTAAATAAATTTCCCAATGTCGCAAGGCTAGCAACTAATGAGTAAATGAATGAATGCCCCTAGGGCTAGCTTGGGTCCTCCCTCCTATGCCAGTTAGAGTCAGGCACGCTCCTTCAGACCTCTTCCCATTCCTGCCCAGGAGAGAGTCGCGGCTGGTCACCGGAACCGCCAACCCTGAGGGCGCGTCAGGTGATGCCGGCACTCCCATCTCCATGGGCTCTGTTCCTAGTCTGTCGCGGGCAGTGGACCGCGAGAGGGAAGGAAGCTGGGTGTCTGGGCCGCTCGGGCCCGGTCTGAGAGCAGGGAGAGAGAGAAGAAGCCAGCGGCGCTGCTACTGGCGGAGGAGAGAGGGCCTCCAGCTCCTCATCCTGCGCAGAAGACCAAGTGTCAGCAATGACTAACAAAAGAGAAAACACATGGGTGATGCTTTGTCCTGCGAACAGGTGTGGCCGGGTTCCTAGACATTCCTACTCAGAAAAAACCCAGTGATCCTAGTAAAGTTAAACCTGCTACCGAGGCGGTGCAGGCTGGAGCTGGGTGTGTCAGCCCCAGGAAGGACTGGGCCTGCTATGCCTGGAGGGACAGCCCTCGGGGGCCGACAAGGGAAAAGGGAGGCCGACCTATGGTAGGCCCTAGTCCCTGACTGCGGTTGAACCTCGTTCACTCTTTTAAAAGCACTTGATATCTGATAATCGGAATCGAAATACGGTTGATCGGGTGTGCCCAAGAGACACTGACCCTTTGGCCTAGATCGGCCTGACACTCACTCTACAGGGGATCTTGGCCAAGTGTCTTCACCTCTCTCGGCCTCGGTTGCCTCATCCCTAAAATAAGGGAGTTGGAAACAGTCGCACCTGCAGGGACATCTTTGTTTCTTAAGTGGCAGAGGGCAAGGGCCCTGAAGGGGCCCGAGGGCCAGCCGTTCTCTGAGCTCCCGGGTCCAAGCAGCTGAAGGGCACCGCGGGCTCCCAAGCCAAAAGACCCAGCGTGGTCCTGGCAAGACTGCGCTCGGTGGGAATCTGGTAGGGGGGGATATTTTAGAAAGTGCCCTCGGCCCTGTGTTAGCAACCTGCATTCCTACAGGGCACCCCTATAGCAGCGGGTGGGTGCGCGCCGCTGCTTTTATACCCGAGTGTGTCAGTAGAGGCTGTGGTGAAGGCCATTCTTTATCTCTTTCAAGCCCGACAACCCTAGAACAACCTCGAAAGTGGAGGGTGTGAGAGACGCATGCGCATGAGCACAAATTAAACTGGGATTTATCTCTCCTGGCCCCAACACCTGAGGTTAAAGCCTAAATACCTGCATATTCACAAAGACCACGGAGTACGCAACCCCCACCCTGCGGGCATAAGGTGGTGGGAATGTGAGGGCCTTGCAGGTTGAGGATCCCCTGGGCCACCTATAAAGCAACGTCAGTAGATGGTGTGCGGAAGGCCAAGCTCGCAGTCCCTCTGTCTGCTGTTCGTTTTTAAAGAAGAGCAGAGGTCAGAGGAGGGGAGGGGGACCTCCGGCGCGGACAAAGGGAAGAGGTGCGACGACTCCCAGCTTCTCTTCCCTATTCTTGCTTCGGAGCAGCCCCCGCCTATCCGCGGATAGGGAGTCTGTAAAACGACTGCCTCAGTTTGGGGGCTGCTGGGGTCGCATCCCGGAACAGGCTAAAGCTTAGGTAGGTTAAAGCTCAAGGCTAAAACGCCCCCAGAAAATCCCCGGCTGCAGACCATAGTTCCTGCCGGCTCCTCCCGCCCAGGTCTGCACAACAGCCCTTTCCGGACCCCAAAGCTCCCCGCGGCCGCGGCGGCTGTGCGCCCAGCCGGCGGAGCCCGGAGCCACCTTCTGTGTGCGTCGGCTTCTGGTTCCTCGCCAACTGGGGCCGAGCTGGCTGAGTGCTGGTACCGCGCATGTTCACCGCCGGCTGTACACGTAGCCCAACCCCGACTCCTGCCCACACCCCACTCCAGATCTTGGGTAGGCGGAAAGGCCACACGAAAGATTCCAAAGCGACTGGGCTTCGTTTACGTTTCCCTCTGGGGTGCAAGTGCGATTTGTGTGCACCTGAGTCAGGGCAACTGCTCCCACAAGCACACAGGAACCCTGGCTCTGTGTGTGCGTGTCTGTGTCGTGGGGGTGGGAATGTGGGGTGATCTCCTTGGTTGGCGGGCCGGCAGAGCCTCCTAGCTAGCATCACTTGGAGGCAAGACCTCGCTCGGATGGGCTGTGGGGCCGGCCAGGTGAGGGACAGGGCAGAGACAGAGACAAGCTCCCTGTCCCAACATTGAGGTCCCAGCCCACTCTTGGCTGACACAGACAAACCGAGGGGATGCGGCGCCCATTTTCAGTGGGTTGGTCGGTGGAAGGTAGCACAAGGGAATTTTTCCACTGAGACTCTGCCCCATCCACACAGGCATCATGGGCTCCTCGCTTTGATTTGCAGTTGGGAGGAGAACCTGGAGCTTTGTTTGCGTGGTTCTACCCACAGTGTGGAGCCCTGGAGGGGCAGCGGTTTAAGTCTGGCTGCTAACCAAAAAGTCCGCAGTTGGAATCCACCAGCAGCTCCCTGGAAACCCTGTGGGGTAGTTCTACTCTGCCCTATAGGGTAGCTATGAGCCGGAATGGACTCAACAGCAATGTTTTTGTTTTTGCTTTTTTTTTTCTTTACCAACAAAGTGCTGAACGAGCCAGAAGACGGCTTCTGTGTCTCTTGTGTCTGTGTCTCTGTGTCGTATCTGTCTGGATGTCTCTGTGGGGTTGTGTGTATTGTGGTATATGTTTGTAATTATGATGGTGTGTGTGCGTGCACGCGCGTTCTCTTAGAGGGTATCCGTTTCTCGGTCCTCCACCCCTAGCCCGGTAAGACGCGCTCTGGTCGCCATCCTTCTGCGTGCCGCTCGCTGGCCTTGGTAACCTTGCTCCAAAGACTCCACGACGAGATGACTCCGGGGTCGAGGTAGAGCCCTCCTCTGGGCAGAGTACCAACACCGCTTTTGGAAAAGCACGACCCTGGGTAGCGCGAGGGGTAGGGGCCGCGACTCTGCTCTGCGCGCACCTGGCGCGCACAGGCCTCCTCGAAGCGCCAGTCCTGCGGTCCTCCGTGGACCTGGAGTTCGCTGACCTTCCGCATTGGACCCTCTTCCGTGTCTGAAAAATCTCGGTCATAATTAAGTTCCAAACTTTCTAGCTTCCCCGGCTGTCTAATGTCGAGAACCGCCGGGATGATTCTCGGACCCACCGCCGGGCGAGCAGCCGGGGAAGAGGCGACGGAGCCGGGAATGCAAATTTTCCTCCCAGCCTCCTCTGCCTGCCCAGAGAGGCGTCATCGTCCAGCGGCTGTTCTTCCAAGTTAACCTTAAACTTCTCCGGGGCTTGTGATATTCCGTTTCAAATGGAATTGTGGAAGGACTCCAATGCCCCGCTAGAGTTTCACCAGTGGAAATGGTCAGGAACGGAAGCGAGAGGGAGAAGAGGCATCTCCATCCACGCCTCAAGGAGCATCGGGCCCCCAGATGCCCGCTGCCCTGCTGAGTTCCCCTCCGCCACCTCGCACCCCTCCTCCCCCCAGCGTCCCCTAGCCTGAAGGCGCCTAAGCCAACCGAAGCCGAATTCTACCTGGTCCAAGATCACGTCGTTACAGGCTTGGGCGACGGTTTCCTTCTGTTTCAACCTCCCCCCACCTCCCCCCTGCGCCTGGTCCAAGACGAAGAAGGCGGCGGGGAGGGGGGCGAAGACAGGGGGCTGGGGATAGAGGGCACCTTGGACGCCCTCTGAGGTGCGGGATAACTACGGTTTGCATAAAGCACCCATCCCTCTTGAACTCCCTACCCAGCCTGGGCTCCGCTTCTCAACCAGGTATATGTGCCGTCACCTTATTCTCCTTAATGACAGTCTGGATTTAAGTGCTTCAAAATTTGATGTTCTTGGTAAATTCTGGTTCCCGAATTTCAACGTTTTGGAAGTATGAGGGAATGAATCTAAGTAACGGTGGCAAAATTGGGGGACAGAGAAAATGCCGCAGTTCGGGGAGCAGAGCCTGCAGAGGGCGTAGAGGAGGTACCTCAATCCAGGCCAGAGCCAGTGGCAGGTGGGGAGGCTGTCGTCTCCCTGCAGCACCTTAGAGACAACCTCTGGCTGACATTGCCCTTTAACTGTGGATCCCTCCTGAAACGCACTTCCTATTCTCTTGGGACCTCCCTGGCCTCTCCCTCCCCCACACTGTGCGCTTTCGGTCCCGGTGCTCGGGAGGCTGGCGGCGGCAGGGGCAGTCAGTCCTGCACCTTTGGGCTGCGCTCTGGCACTAGCCCACCGGTTTGGAGATGCCAGGCCAGAAGTCGAATCTCCGGCTTCCGCTCTGCGCCAGGAACCCCGGAAGTCTAGAACAGAGGCTCCGGGAACGCGCTCAGGGAGTGGGCCGAAGTAGGGACCCAGTGAAGAGAGAATCGGGAGCGTCTTCACCTCGGCCAGGGAAGGGTTGTGTCCTGGGCTCTCTGACCTCAGCACCCCTGCAGCTGCACAGCTTCTCCGCAGCGCGTTCTCCCAGAGAACCGGCTCCCGGGCCTGGTCGTGGGCCTGTGAGAGGCCTCGCGCTCTCTCTGACCGTAGAGGCATACTTGCCGAGATGTTTAGGATTCGTCGGGGACGTCGATTTGTTCTAAAATCTCCCAAAAGAGATTTTACCAACTCAGTTTTTACCAAGTCATAGTTTCCAGGGAAGGAAAGCGGGGTAGGGCAGGTCTGAAAGAGAGAAGTGTGACTCTTTCATCTTTGCAGAAAACTTGGAATGGCCAATCCCAGTAGCAGCGGCGAGGTCAAAATATGTTTACTTTTTTCCAGCTGCGATGGGATGGGGAAACTGCCTCTCAGCTCGCTAAGCCTGAGGGAAGAGAGCTCAGCAGGGCCCTGTTGGCGGAAAGAGATTGAAGAGCGCGCCTTAGTAGATGCACCAGCGGCCACACAAGGTGGGGAGGTCTAGCCTCTGGTTTGGGCTCTGCCTGGGTGTCACCTTGAGCAAGTCCCTTCCCCACAATGCACTGCTCTGGCATTTTTAAACCAGGGCCCAGGCTCTCTAAGCCTAGAGCTTCCAGCCCCAGCCGATGCGGCCGTGCCTGTCCTTTCCTCCGTGCCACTCCGGATCTGGCTCGTCCCCCATCCCATCCTGGAGCAAGGGGAGGATTGCGCAAGAAGAGAGCCCCTCGGCTCCAAGCCCGACCCAGATTGGCCACCCACTGAGTATGACTTGGGCTGGATTGACCAAGGCCCGCACCTCCGCCTGCTCCGCTTGAACTCTGCAAACTCATGAGCCACGGAAAAGCATGCCGCATACTCATCGCGTCCAGACTCCTGGTGGGAAAGCCATTTGCGGAACGGGCCTAACGGACTCTATGGCCAGCTGGTCTCCCAGATCACGCCCGGGGCCGTGCAGCGCTCATTCGAGCGTTCGGTGGCGATTGGTCCGAGCTCTACGACCTCTGAACTAGACGGAACCTCCAAACCCCAAAGTCACTGGCTTCAGCAACATGGCCCTGAAGTGACCCCTTACCCACAAGCTCCAGCTGCCCCCCACCCCGGCCCTTCCATTTGAGCTGCCATATTCTCCTGTGCCCAGGGCCTTAACGACCCACCGCATCGCC
The DNA here is from genome assembly GCF_024166365.1 of Elephas maximus indicus. Classification (NCBI taxonomy): domain Eukaryota; kingdom Metazoa; phylum Chordata; class Mammalia; order Proboscidea; family Elephantidae; genus Elephas; species Elephas maximus. The sequence continues at coordinate 10,465,896 of NC_064842.1, read as the reverse complement.
CCAGCAAGCCAAGCGGCCTTTACAAACAAAAGTAAACATTTTATTTACAAGTTTAAGGCGTCCTCAGTGCATGTCTTTGCGCCACGACCCCTGGTGGGGGGAGGAACGATTCAGTCAGACACTTCACAGCGCCAGCTGCTTGTTTCTGGGGAGAAGTGGTGCGGCTGGCATGGGGGGGCTACTGAGACCCTCCTCCGCTCTGCGCAGTGCCGGCTGCGGCCAACCCGGCAGCCGAGCGGCGACGGCTGAACTTCGGCAAGGAGGCTCCGCCGCGCGTCCCAGCCCTGGGCCGGCCCTGGCGTGGAGGAGCCACCAGATCAGCGGCCGCGGGGCTGGCCTCCAGCCCGGGCCCTCTGCGCCCACCCAGCCTATAGGCCGCCGGGGGGCGCTGGGGCAGGCTCGGGGCTTTGGGGAGCGTTGCTGAGGCTGGGCTGGGGCGCCAAGGGCAGCTCCGAGGGGCCGCCGCCGCTGCTGGCCAGGCTGCTGGCGCTGCCCGCGCTGCTGCTGCCGCCGCTGCTGCTGAGGCTGCTGGCGCTGCTCAGACTCAAACCGCTGCGGCCGCTGCTGCCGCCGCTGCCAACGCTGCTGGCGGTGACCAGGGCGCCCGCAGCCGAGGCCTTGGTGACGGCCGTTTGATGCAGAGCCCTGTCAGTGCCCTCAGTCCGCTCTGAGTCGCTGGGGGCCATGTCCAGGGACTCGGAGTCGCTGCTCTCGCTCTCCGCCTCGCCTTCCGAGCGGCTGGGGCTCCGCTCGTCCCGCTCGCCGTCGAAAGCCGGGGTTCCGCCTGGTGGCTTCTCCGCCGCCTCCTTGTCCTTGTCCTTCTGGGCCTGGGCCTCCTTGGAGTGCCGCCACTTCATCCGCCTGTTCTGAAACCACACCTTCACCTGCGTTGCACCGCGGGGGGAGACAAGGAGCGACACCCAGGTGAGACTTAGGCTCGCGCCACTCAGAGAGCCGCTCGCTCCCTAACTCAGGAACGAACCGTTAACTGTCTCCAGCGCCCGCCCAGAGCCAGGCACAAGCCGAGCAGGGCCTGAGAAGTAACTCAGGGGAACACCCAAACCAACAAGAATCCTTCTGGGGCCTTTTCTCAAAATGTGGCTCTCAGACCTCCTGCCTGAAATGGCCTGGTGCTGGCGGAAAGGCAGATTCCTGGGCTCCATCCGCAGCTACGGAGGCCGGTGCCTCTTCACCTGAGTCAGGACGCCACCCGATCTGATGGAACTGTGGACCCCTGCCCCCTCCCCCCCATGCGGATACACAAGACTGTGCACAGTTGCAGGGTTTGGTGAACCGATGTTTAAGGATTCCTGCTCTAAGCTGGCCCACTACTTCATCACCACTACCCAAAGCAAGTCCCTAGACAGCAATTCTTTCTAAGAAAGAAGAACGCGGAAAGCCCCATTGGGGTGGGGGCACCTCCGGACCCCCATTGCAGTGGGGGCACCTCTGGGCCTTCGGCAGAAAAGCGTTTCCTGGGCCTGTTTGTAGGGGGAGGGGCTAAGGACCCCACCCCTGCCGGGATGAACTAATACTGCCCGGGGTATTAAACCCTGGAATTAAACGTGTGCAGAGCGGAGGCAGGGGGTAGCGGCGGGGCGGAGAATCTACATAAATATCTACGATCCCCTGGGGGATGCAATGCCTTCACACAAGTTCCAGCTTCCCTTTTAAAAATAACATCCACAGCTGGTGGAAAACGGCTGGGCTCTTCTTCCCGTGCGTGTGCTGGGGAGGGGTGTTGTGTAATGAAGGACAGAAAGTCAGAGAGGGAAGGCCCAGGCCCAGGGAGCTAAGAAAAAGCCACCGGCCTCGAGCTGCTGCTCTGCTCAGGAATCAGCACCAGGAGCCAGGGCCGCTGCTGTGGGATATGCAACAACCGTGACTCTTCTAAGATTTCAAAGCTTTAAAAAAATTTTTTTTAAGCCCAGTTCTTGAATTTAAGAAAAAAAAATTGAATTCAGGCACAAGAGATTTCCCATTGTCTTTAAAAAAAAAATCAAGTAAGCAGAACCTGCTAAAAGGCTCTTGGACGTTCTAAGAAAATCTTTTTTTCTTTTTCTCCCTCACACCCTTCCCTAACCCACGCCGCTAGAAAATCGGCCTGGCTGTGGCGCTCCAAGCGGGCTGCTCGCCCTTCTGGGGCTAAGTAATTCCGTTTGAAATGATGTTTTCACTTCCTGCTCACAGCTAGGGATTTCACAATCCTGCAGCGGGAGGAGGCGGCAGCGAGGGCAGGAGAGAGAGAGAGAAAAAAAAAAAAATCTCTTGGCTTTGGGTTTTTATCTCTTCCGTAATAAACTGCCTCCTACAGCGAACTGCACTAAATCGAGTACATAATTATCTCCCGCGGCCTATTTGTTTTCTCGGCGGTTCTTTCGCCTATTGGCCAAAATAAACAGGCAGCGGTCGTTGACTGACATCTTTGGTGATGGGCTATTCTTTCAGTCCTTCCTCCCATCCTCCTCTCTCTTTCTGCCCCAAGTTGCGAAGTCCACAAAGCTCTGAAATTCTAGACCTTGTGTTTCCACCACCAGAATGGACTTTGTCGGGGTGGCGAGGTCTTTCGGGTTTAGGTCATGCGCTGCTGCCCGCCCGAGGGCGCTGTGCGCTGGAGCCCGGAGCTGGCTTACCTGCGCGTCAGTGAGGCCGAGCATCGCCGCCAGCTGCTTTCGGTCCGGCTTGGTCACGTACTTCTGGATCTCGAACCTCTTCTCCAGGCCTTTCCTCTGCAGGTTGGAGAAGACGGCGCGCGACCACGAGCGTTTTCTCTTGTAGGTCTGTGGCATGGTGTCCTTCGTGAGTACCGCGTAGGGGCCTGGTGGAGCGGACGACCAGGAGAGAAAGGACACACAAGGGCCTCGTTAGTGCCCAGTACGAGGCTACCAGTTGACTCAGAAAGCCCTTCCCACATATCTGGAATGGCTGCTTTATAGAGGAAATGCGCAGCTCTCAAGATAGTCGCTGGCCTAAAGCGAGAGTGGAGTGGAGAAACCTCGTGGCTCCCAGATTAATTCCAAGGGAAAAACATAGTTCTAATGCGTGGCCATCAGGCATGTGGAGAAAATGTCGCTCGGGCCTGAATGATCTGGAGATGACAGCTTCTATTCTCTATTGTGTGTGTGTGTGCGCGCGCGCGCGCGGCGTGTACTCACGCGTGCCCACGCGTCCAGAGAGAACCTTGCCTCACAGGGCAGAAGTGTTTGAGGTCATCTTAAAATGTGTGTATGTTAATAAGCAACACTTCTTGGTGCTGCATTTTTAAACTTGCAGCCGAGCCACTCCCGCGAAAAGACCAAGGAAAGACTCCCCAGCCCACTCGCCCACGCACGCCGTCTTGGCACCCCCAGCCGCCCCCACCGCTTTCCCGCGGGAGCCGTCGGAACTTGGGCTAGCTAGCCGGGAAATCTTTCGGTTTCTCTATCCTGACCCCGTATCCTCCCGCACCAGCTCCGGGATTGCGACACCGCGATCTCCCGGTGAGGCATTGGGTCTGAGATTTCTGTCAGTAGACCTGCCCGTTGGGCCGTAGCTCGCTGCGGAGGGTTTCCGTACCTGGAAACGTGTCTTGAAACTGATGCTGAACTGAATTTCTCGTGTTTGAGCTTAAGGGACTCAGGATGGCAGAAGCCTCGTTAATGGGATCTAGAGACGCGAAGAACTGGCCGGCGGAGGGCTGCAGGCCCGGGAGGTGCATCCCTGCAGGCCGCCCGCCAGTTAGCAGGGAGGTGAGGTCTGAGCAAGGAAGAAAAGGATCGCTGGTTACACTCCAGGCAAATGCACACCCTCTCGGCTGATTTGGTCCTTCCCTGCCCCTGGCCCTCAGTTCGGTTTTACTAGAGCTAAATCATGAGACTCCTGCCTCCGCGCCGAAACCCCTCTGTCCCGACAATCGCTAAGGGGCGATGTGTAAAATGTTCCTGTGTTCACGTTCGCATCCAGGCAAATAGCAAGGGAGGGATTTACATCAAACAACTACAACGACGTCACTTTCATGTGCCTTCCAAGAACCCCACAGCCCTATACCCGCCGCCCCAAGAAACTCCCACTCTGCGCTCTCCTCGTGGAATTTTAGAGCACCGGCCTTGTTTAACCACATTCTTTGGGTAGACTTTTACTAGACAGAAATCAGATATGTGGAACTTCCACATGGAAGAGAAAATCTTCCCCAGAAGGGTTTTTCCTAACAAAATGTAGTTCTCTCTCTCGAGATATGGCGGGAGAAAGATGTGGCAATCTGCTTCCGTAAAGATTTACAGCCTTGGAAACCCTCTGGGGCAGTTCTACTCTGTTGTACAGGGTCGCTGTGAGCCCCAATCGACTCCACGGCAAGGGGTTTGTTCTCTAGATACGTGACTAAGCAGACAGACAGATGATAGTCATGTTAGCAAATATTTACACCAACCACTTTCACGAATATTGATTAGGAGACAAATGTTTTTAAAGCCTTCCTGGAGTCAACCTTTTTTAAAAAAACGTAGAGCAAGTAGGTGACTTTTAGATATAAATTTTCCTAGTTTTTTTTTTAACAGTTCGTTTCCTTTTACTCATTTTTCTTTAATTATAAAAACCCTCACAGGCACCCCAAACCGACCCGGGGTCCGGGAAATGAGTCAGAGCCATGGTCAGAGGCCTGCAGCCTCCCGTTCCAGACCTACCTCTTAGCGTGTTGCCTTCCTTGACTTTTGGGTCAAATTCTGCAGACAAAATGCGGTCAATCCCAAATTTGAGGTCCTTGCTGGAGGGGGCCGGGGCCGAGCCGCTATGGTGTGGGTTCGGAACCACCCGCGCCCCCGAGGCCTGGGGCTGCAGGGCGCCGGCCCGGGGTGGCGGGGGAGGCTGTTGCTGCGGCTGCTGCTGGGGCTGCTGCTGCTGCTGCTGTGGGTGATGGTGGTGGTAGGCGGCCGACAGCGGGGACAGCCGCTGCGGGAAGCCAGCTGGGACTTCGGAGGGCGCCACCACCGGCGTGGGTCGAAGCGGGGACCTGGCGGCGGCTTGGAAAGAGGCGTGCGGGTGAACCGAGCCCAAGTGCGCGGTGAGGGCGGCGGCCGAGGCCCCAGCCAGGCCGTCTGGGGCCGCCCCCGGCTCCCCAACGCCGGCGTGCAGGATGTCTGCGATGCAGAAGGATGGCTTCTTGACAGCGGCAGGGTCCAGGGGGAAGGAGCAGCCGCCCGGGCCGGCCGACGAGCAGTACGCGGCCGACCAGAGGCTGAAGTTGGAGGCGTAGAAGGGGGCCAGCCCGGCGGCGAACATGCTGGCGGGGCGCGCCGCGCGGCCGCCGCTGCCTGCCCGGGCCGGGGCTGGGTGCGCGCCGAGGGCGAGCGGAGCCGCCGGGGACGATCCGCTTTCGCTTCTTCGCCGGCACCGGAGGGAGGCCGGGGAGCCCGGGCGCGGCGGAGGAAGCCGGCGAGGGCCGGGCCCGCTCGGTCCCGCCTCGGCCCCTGGCCTGGCTGCGGAGGCGGCGCGGCGCCGAGCTCCCGGGCGGCCCGAGGCGAGCGAGGGGCGCGGGGGCCGGGGGCCGAGAGGCGGGGGCCGCGCTCCGCACGCCGGGGACGCCGGAGAGCCGAGGCCGGGCCCCAAAGAAAAGCCCAAACAACTAAGCCCTGAGAGCTAAATTTAAAATCACAACAATAATAATCCGTTAGTTAAAAAAAAAAAAAAAAAAAGTAAAAAAAAAAAAAAAACTCCTCTCGAAAAACTCCCAAAGTTTTGGCAGAAGCTTTCGAGTCAGACCCGGGGTAGGACCTCGATCCGCGCGCTCATTGGCCATCTTCGTGACCAATGGGAGTCCGGAGTGGAGGGGAATTGGGGAAGAGGGGGCGTGGCCCGCCCTCTCGGCCACGCCCCGGCCACGCCAAAGTGTTTGTGGTGGCCGCGTGGGCTGAGCCCCGTCCTGCGCGTCTTTCGCCACCACGCAGGGTCCGGCGGCGGCTCCAGCGGCCCGGGACTCTCTGCTGTCTGCAGCTTCGAGCTGAGACGCGCGGAGGAGAGTTGGCCTCAGAGCTGTCCCGGAGCGCTCCCAGGGGAACGGGCCGACGGGTGCTCCAGCACATTATCACTCGCGCAAAGCGGGTGGAGAGCCTCCGGGTGGAGAGTCCCCGGGTGGAGAGCCCCCGGGTGAAGAGCCCCCGGGTGGAGAGCCTCCGGGTGGAGAGCCTCCGGGTGGAGAGCCTCCGGGTGGAGAACCTCCGGGTGGAGAGCCTCCGGATGGAGAGCCCAGCGCTCTGGCGACCCCCTGGGTTCCCGGCACTTTACTTCCCTTTCTCCCTATTTCCCTTCACCCTTTGATTATCCCGGGGTACGTGTCTTCTGCAAAGCCCCCATCTCTCCCCTGACCCCGCCCCCACGCCGCCCAGCCCGGAGCTCTCCGGGAGTGATGCTGTGACCCCGAGGCCCGGCCCAACTCAGCACGACGTCCGCCTCTCTGCCTCCCGGGAGAACCTCGGGGAATCCAGGAGGAGGAGCGGCCCGCAAATTAGCTTTATTTCGAAGTGTCACACAGTGACAACTCCAACGAGTGACTTTTCAAACAAAATAAGATGAATGGCTCCGAACGTCTCCCTGAGACGCAACCAAACCCTTCCCTGGAGCTGCAGGGACAACCGAAGAGGTCGCCTTCCGAAACCCGGGAGATGGGCGACCACGTCCCCTCCTCTGCTGCACCTTGCAGGAAATGCCACCCTCCCTCCTCCGCCACGTCCCGGGTCACGTGCGGCCCGTTGTTTTGCAAGTGCCCTCAAGAGCAGATTTCCTTGGGGTTAAAAAGTGCTTTCAATTCAGCAACGGTTTCGCTGAGAACCCCTTGGGCCTTGTCGCTGTAGGAGCTGCTGCCGGCGGACAACTTCTTCCATCCGCGCTTTGGGTCTTTAGCGCTCAGGGTGGGTGCAGTGGGGGGGGGGGGGTTCTGCAATATCAACATCTCTATTTTGAGAATTCGTTCTCTTTTAAATTATATTCAGAATGGATTTCCCCACCCTGCTCCCAAACAAACCACAGGCCACCCAGATGAACTGTTCTTGCACATTTTCAGGAAGAAAAGAAAATAATAACAATAATGAAACCACGAAATCTTTTGTTTTCGATTGCCCTAACAAGTGTCTCCTAGCAGAACTTCTGTGACATCTTTTTCCCTTCAGCAACTGAACTTCTATGCCTATCTCGAGTTCAGGGTTTTGGCTAAAAAAATTGATTGCTAGTGGCTTCCAGTCCCATGTTGCAAATGTGGTCTTCAGCACTTAATTTTCTCCTGGAAGCCACCAATCACTAATCAATCACTCCCCATCAGCCACCACTCAGAACCTACTCTTTCTCTCCCTCCCTTCTGCCTACCCCCTTTTTCTTTCCTTCCTCCCTCTTTTACTACGATAAAAGCCTAGTCCTGCTAGGCTCAGCTAGGGCAGAGTTGCTATTTCCATGGAAGTGGAGGGGGGCGGGGAGGGGGCCTTCTGGGGCTAAAGGGTCAGGAAGACCAGCCTGTCTGTGTCTAGCCAGCAGCAACGGTGCGACAAGCAGGGGCCACTGCTGAGGCGCTGGGAATCACCCGTCTGGACCTGTCTCCCTGAAAGGCTCCTGGGGCGGCACCTGCAAAGGCCCAGGGCTCTGGCGAGGCTCCCGAGGGAAGGTCAAACAGGAGAGGTTTCCCTGTAACTTCACTGCCCCCAGGGAAAGTCACCAGCCCCAGGGCTTGTAGAGGCGGCCAAGAACCATCTTTTCTAGTGTCCTTCCAATTCGGTTGCAGTTCCAATTTGACTACAAACGTTCAGCTAGCTGCCTAAGCTCCACGTATCTCAGGGTTCTGAAGGAGGCGCATCTAGGCCACACCCCAGGCAGTGCCCCAAGCTCTCGCCCGTCTGAACCCAAAGAAATAAGACTGCCCCACCTCCCCTCGCCCAGTTCCAAGGTTTGGGAGCCAGGAGGAGAGGGTGAGGGAGGCCGGCCCCGGGGAACATGGTCCCTCTGAGGTCCCTGTGGCGCCTGTGTCCCGCATTTGCCGCGCTAGGGCCAAGCTGGGGCCTATTTCGAGGCCAGGAGTGAGCACGCAGTAGATCTGGGGAAGGCGAGGCCGGGAGGACGGTCATCCACCCGAATTCTCACCTCGCCTGCAGCGTGATTGACTGCAAGTCGCAGCAGCTTGGTCCGCTCACCCCAGCCCAGCCTCGCGTGCCCCTTCGCTCTCCCAGGCCCTCGGCTTCATTGCAACCGCCTCAGTGCCATCCTGGCCTACCCGGAGCTCCCTGAGGGAAACGCGAAAAAGGCAATCAATCCTTGGAGCCCTTGGAAACCCTACACACACGCACACGCAGACACACACACACACACCTGCCCCGGCCCCAGGCCTTGCCTCGGCGGCCCCTGGCCCTATTCTGAGCCCGCAGACTCCTTACCCCGCCCCTCAGAACCAAGAAAGCAGCAGGAAACCCTGGACTCGCCCGAGTTCAGGTCATCTCCTGTTTTTTGATGGGCTCAAACTCCGACTAAATGAGCGGATGTGCCTGCGAGATTGGTCTCAAAATAGAAGCGGCCTTAGTATTTTCGGATACTGCAGAAATCCTTATTTCTTCCGGAGAAAAACTCTATAATGACTCCTAGCACTTCCCCTTTCAATATTTGTGCAACTTTATCTCCACCGACAAGTTGTTCGGGTGACGCAAATCCGCCCCTGTGTATTACAACTACCAAAATAAGTGCGCGGAAATCAACTCCCTTCTAGCAATGAAAATATCAATATACAGCTGCGACTTTCCCCTTTAATCTTTGCTTTCGGAGCGGCTCTGAGCTGTGCAGAAACGAACTGGCTGAGAGCTATTGAGACAGGCGCGGAGGCCCCGTGGGCAGAGGCAAGGGCTCCTGGGCCTGGTAACCGAAAATTTGAAGCTCCAGCAGGAACGAAGAGGGCCTGAGTAAACTAAATTAACTTGAGCTTGGGCTACACAGCCCAGGCCCTCAGTATGGCTGGGCTGTCTTTTGAGGAAGCTCAATAGAAAAGGTGATTTTGCCTGAGGCTGTCTAGCTACACTGGGAAAATTACAACTGGCCACAGAGATAGTTGTTTACAGGGGAGTGTTGAACAGCATTTGTTTTCCGGTGTTGTGGAAGATGCCTCACTGGCTACTGCTAACTCAAAGGCTGGCAGTTCGAATTCACCCAGAGGCTCCACAGAAGAAAGGCCTTGCCACCTGCTTCTAAAAGATCACAGCCAGTGAAAACTCTATAGAGCACAGTTCTACTCTGACACACATGGGGTCACCATGAGTTAGAAGTGACTTGATGACTCGGACAACTGGTTTTTGGTTTTCTGGTCCATTCTGATGGCTGCCTTTAATGCTGTCCACTCTCCTCTTACCTTCTCGTAGGCATGCACAGCCAAGGACCGTCTCACCACACTGGGGATGGACAATGCCAGGAATGTGTTATAACTTGACAGTACGGTTTATGGGAATTTAGGGTTGAAAGAAAGAGCCTTAATCAGGGGTTTATACAGTGAGCAAAGTTATAGTAGGTCTCGTGACCCTCAGGCTTTCCCTATCTTCAAAGGCTCTATACTTAAATTTCCAATGGAACTTCTTGTCCTAAATCCCGGGGGACTGATCCACACTGGTACAAGGCAAAAAAGCTCAATGAGAGTGCATGCTGAGCCTTGCTTATTACAGAAACGTAACTCGATAAGTGCTTAAACTGGTCAGATCTGCTATCTGCTTTTTTTTTTTTTTTCTTGTAGACTTTGGGCAAAATAATATGAAAGGCAGTTGCTCTGTGGATTTCAAATCTCCTCCCTTATTTTTAAAATATCTTCCAAACATGGTACCTACTGGTTTCAAAGGGACTGACGTTATTAAATATTCACAGTCAGAAAGAGAAGGAAACAAAGCTTACCCAGCTATCTGAGGATTTCAGAGGCTCGCAGCAATGTGGAGCCCTGGTGGCGCAGTGGTTAAGAGCTGGCTGCTAACCAAAAGGTTGGCAGTTTGAACGCACCAGCTGCTCCTTGGAAACCCTGTGGGGCAGTTCTGCTCTGTCCTTTAGGGTCCTATACTCTGTCCTACAGGGTTGCTAAGAGTGGCAATCGACTCGACAGCAATGGGTTTGGGTTTTTGGTACAAGCATCTGCACGCACTCTGCCTGTCATTTCGCCAGCTGGAGATGAATGTGCCACTGAACCCACACTTCTGGTGGGCATAGGACTTCTGTTCCTGTGGGTGCTAGATACTAGAGTTTAGTATTCTAGGGACCTACACACACACACACACACACACACACATGCACACACACACCTGGGATTATTCTAATATAGATCACAACTCTCTTTTCTGTATACCTGAGAATTATCCCAAACTTAAATATAGTGTTGGTCGTTTTGAAGAGACTTAGACTTTGATATGGGGGTGGGAAAGACAAATAACATGATAGGATCACAAGAGTGCACAACAGTTTGTTTCATCCCTTTTCTTTTCCCCACTCCCCAGGTATGGCAGGCCTGCAGGTGGCCAGCCCCCTCTGTGGCTGGCCCTGCCCTTGAACTCTCTCAGCTGCAGGTCTGGCTGCAGAGCCTCAGACAGCCCTGTGGGGTCTTATCCCATTTACCCTCCCGTCTCACAGAATTTCTCACATGTTTCCTTTCTCCCATTACCAGAATATGTGCCTTCACACACACGAGCCACTTCTCTCTCTCTCTCTCTCTCTCACACACACACACACACACACAAACACTCACCGGGGATCTTAGAAACGGGGAAAAGGGCAGGGCAGGCAGTTTGGGGTTCGCCTCTGTTGCGAAGAGCTGCTTCTCTGTCTCTCCAAGCCATCTTCTCCACGCTCAGCCAAGAAAGACCTCAGATCTCATAAAAGCTATGACCTGACGCATTTCAGCCTGGCACCTTATAACATCGACCCAAATGTGAAGTGAAATTTGCAGTGAAATCATGTCCCCATAAGAGTAAAATATGAGAGACCCTCTGTAGCATTTAAGAGAATAAGCACCATGTTCAACAGACTTCTCCTTGGTTGCTGTAAATGGTGTGCCCACTCCCAGTATATTAATGATTTGCCTTGTACAAACTGGGTTTGTTGCCTAAATTGAATTTGAATGACTGGCTTTTTGCCACAAGTGCATGAATTGAACGTTAAGGTAAAAGAAGGAAGTATTGATGAAAATCATATATTCAAAACAACCTGGTGCTGAGAGTGAGAGAGGAAAGTCACCCTCACAGAGATATTTCTTTCCTGTGAAACAGGTTTCTCAAAGTTAGAGCACAAGTCTGAAGTCTAAGAGGGACCCAGGGGGAGGGTCCCAGAGGAAGGAACCCTCCGAAGGATCCTGGCGCCAATGGGAAGGGCTTTGTGATAAAGCCAAAGAGTTGTCCCCATCTCAGTGGTTCCAACCTGCCCACCTGTGTGCCACCAGAATTGGGACAGCCCTGGATTTAATGACAGAATCCCATGAGCCCTGTCCCAGCTCACCACCCCCCAGCATCTCTTCCATCCCTTGATGAGCGCGCCGAGGACAGAAAGTTGGTTCTCTGGTGACATCTGCTGGATGATCTCCACATTGATTTCTGGCAATGCCCGTCCTGTGTCAGCAACCTTCACGTGAAGAACGACTCTGCAAAATGATGGATTTCCAAAATCGGCTTCGACCAGCAGCTGCTTCCTCTGCCAACAATATGGAAAGATCTTGCATTACGTGTTTGAAATCACCAGACAGGATGAGGGAAGCGGTCATTCTTCAGTAATCACACCTCACATTTTACAGATCTCAAGGCCGGTTCACATTTGTTATCTCACTTGTTTTTGCTTTTTTAAATGACCAATTGTAAGCACACAGAGGAGGTATGATTCTCCCGATTTAGGTTGAGGAAGTTGATCCTCAGAGAGGTTAAGTGACTTGCCCAAGGTCACACAGTTAGGAAATGGTGTTACAGGGAGCAGATACTAGGTTTTCTGACTCATCAATCCATGCCATACCATTTGGCCAATTCCCTTAAAAAAAATTCCCTTAGGACAGTTTATTCAGGGAAAAAACTCTACTCTCAGTCGAAATAGGCATTGGTTTCCGCAAGAGGTTGGAGAAGAGAGCTGCGTCTAACCTAGAGTGTCATGCCGACATTATTCAACAAGGGAGATTGGCAACCACAGGGCTAATTTGCAAACAGAAGTTTTGGGAAGACAGGGGTTCAGAATATCTCTTTTACCTTCCTCGCAGTGTATCTGAAACTCTGCTCCTGGAGGATTCTTTCTCCAGGGATGAGGCATTCTACTGTGAATTAGTGTATCTGACTCTTTCCATTGTGCAAATACCTGAGTGCAAAAAGCTGTTTGGACAGAGAGGAGACAGGAGGAGGTTCTGAGCATGAGGTACAAACAGGAGACAGGCCTTTGTAGGGAACACAGGAAACAGTACGCAAGCCTTGAACCTGGAATCCCTGCAGGGCACTAAAGAGGGAGATTGGAGCACCATTTTAGGGCTTTCCTAGGGTCGGGTCTGTCTGTGTCCACAAGCAGTCTCAAGGGTGTCAAGGAAGTACAGATGGATGCCAGCAGAACTGCTCCTCAGCCAACAGTATTCCCAAGGTTTCCCAGTGATCATAAACGGCGAGCGTTTAACCTGGGAGAAGCAAAGGCCGTGGTAGTGAGTGCTGGTTACTTTCTTATACTAATATCTTTACCAATCAATGGTTCTCCAGACCCTGGAGACCTGCTACCTATTTTCTTCCCAGCACCAGATAGTTTTGTACAATTTCAAAGCCCTACTGACTTTTATAATAAGAGTAATCTTTCACTTTTAAAGGTGATACACTAGCATATCGGTGACTATTTTACCTGGGCTGTAGGTATCAAATATGCCCACAGATATATGTCACAATACTGGTCGTCTTCATGGGTCTTGAAAGAGAATCAGAGTCACAAAGGAGTAGGCGGGCCTAGGGCCACAATAAGCTTCAGTAGGGCGGCCATCTTCCTGCCAGTCAGGCCTAGCTCCTCAACAGCTGGGCCACGGTACTGAAATTTTGTTCTCAAGACAAGGGATGGCGATGGCCTAAACGAAAGCAGTGGCAGTGGGTCTGGATGGAGGTGAGAGAAAGAGTTTGAGAGGCTTAGGAGGCAGAATTGACTAGGCATTAGGTGACTTTGGGGCCCTGAGGACGCAGCGGTTAAGAGTTCAGGCTGCTAACCAAAAGGCTGGCTGTTCAAATCTACCAGCCACTCCTTGGAAACCCTGTGGGGCAGTTTTACTCTGTCCTAAATTTATAGGACCACTATGAGTCGGAATCGACTTGATGAAAATAGGACTAGGTGACTTCATCTTTAGACAGCCCATATTCAGTCAGTAAATTTGTAGATGGAGCACTGGATGATAATTTAACACTCACATTTATGGTTTTCTTTATTCTTGCAGGGCTACTGCCTTCATTGGGGGACGACACTAAAATGTCAGTGATGTTTCAAGTGATTATATGTGTATGAGTTTATACTTTTGGACTCAGGCCTAATTTTTGCATTTGTCTCTTTTTGACATAATCTAATTCCAAAAACCCAAAAACCAAACCCACTGCTGTCGAGTCGATTCCGACTCATAGCGACCCTATAGGACAGAGTAGAACTGCCCCATGGAGTTCCCAAGGAGTGCCTGGCAGATTTGAACTGCTAACCTCTTCGTTAGCAGCCATAGCACTTAACCACTACACCACCAGGGTTCCCACAGTCTAACTGGCACACATAAATAAGCTGTTAGGTTCGAAACAGAAGTATTCACAAAAGTACAAGTTTGGTGAATTGGGATGGTCACTAGCCTGTTGCCGGACTTCAGCAAGGTCAGGAACGTAACACTACTACAGTGCCCTCAATTTGTAGAAAATAAAATACTTAATAAGGGCACATTTAATCTTCAGGGAGCTAATCAGAAAAGAATTGCAGGATAGACCCCCATTTTAGGGCATTACTTCCTTCCCTTCTATGCCTTAATGGCCTCCCCTCTTGTTTGCTCGTTGTGTTTTTCAGAATTGACGAAAGAAAGAAGTTTTTTTTTTTTTCCCTAAGAAAATGAACATTTAGAATGGTAACTTGTATTATTAAATGATGACTTCTCATCTTTGCTAGGAAACCAGCAAAAATTCCGCTGTCACAGGCGGGTGACTCTTCACCCATGGAAGAGAGTGAATGATTGACAATCGGCCATGAAATTCAGGCCTAAACACTCAGAAACATTTTCTTTGGCATTATGAATTCATGTCAAGGACTGCCAAGCTTCTCCACGTATGTATAGCCACAATATACAACATGTCACCAACTCTCTAACTTCTTCGTCTCATTTGTACCCTGAATTCAACATGTCACCAAGTCTCTACTTGTTCATCTCATCTGTACCTTGAACTCAACATGTCCCAAACTAAACTGATTTATGTTTCTCCTCCAGGGTTCTTGGTAAAGTCGCCACAGCTTCTGTTTTTTCAAGCCCAAACCTCATAAAACCCATTACCGACGAGTCATTTCTAACTCACAGTGACCCTATAGTTATCTTAAACTCTTTTTTCTCTCAATTCCCACATCTAATCAATCTTCCAACTCACAAATGTCTTGCAAATTCCTCCACTTTTCTACCCACTGCCATCACCTCAGGCCAAGCCACCATCTTCTGTCTCCTGAACCATCATGTCAGCCTCGTAGCCGGCCCACCTGCAACCAGTCTTGCTTCCCTCTAGCCTTTTCTATGTTCTACAACCCAAGTGATCTCTCTCTCTTTTTTTTTTTTTTTTTCCTCTCTTTTTAAAAGTATTTTATTGTGTTTAAGGTGAAAGTTTACACAGCAAACCAGGTTCCCATTGAACAATGTCAACACAAATTATTCAGTGGTATTGGTTATACTTTTTTTAAAAAAACAGCGGGGGGACAGTGTCTGACCTCCAGCCCCACAAGTGGGAAGAAGAGCCAAGATCAACAGCACAAAGTTGACTCCCATGAGGTAGAGGACAGGCAAGCCTCCTTTCTCCGCCATCTTTACCAATTCTGACACCAACTGTCCCTCACACAGCACTCTCTACTGGGTTCGGTAAGTCATTGCAATGGCCACACAGAACTCACATTCTGTACTCACAATTATGGAGTTTATTAGGGAAGTAACAGAATTCAGGCTCAGGATGCAGCTCTTCCATTAGGACAGCCTCTTCTCAACTGTGCTCACAGGCACGCCTCTCCCTGACCCTAGGCCTCTTCCCAAAGACACTCAGCTTTCTTTCTCCGTGGGCTGGGAAGCCAAACATGCTGTCTCCTGCTGCTGGGTCTCTGCTGCCAGGTCTCTGCTACCATGTCTCTTCTGCCACCATTTCCTACCCTCCTCAACGTTACAGCTCACTCTCTGTCTCCTGGGTCCAGAAGCTCCTCAGTGCAGGGATCCCAGGTCCAAAGGACATGCTGGCTCCCGGCTGCTTTTCCTTGGTGGTGCTAGGATTCTTCTCTCTGCTCTGGAATTGGCTGTCTTTTAAGGCAAAACTGACCAATCCCCCTGGTGGGCCACAATTACCCTATCATACCTGGGTGGGAGTTACAAGACCATGGCTAGGAAGTCCACACATAAAAGTAATTAATTGCACTGCAATTTCTCACAATGTGTCATCATTCTCATTTATTCCATTCTCTTTGTACCATTTCCAGTACTCTAGTTTCCCTACCCCCTTACCTTCTCATTTTTGCTTTAGAGTAATTTTTGACCATTTGATCTCATATAGATGATTTTTCAAGGAGCCCATTACTCATGAGTGAAAGTCTTTATTTTATGAGCCAATCTGTTATTTAGCTAAAAGGTGACCTCAAGGGATAATTTCAAATTAGAGTTTAAAGAGCATCTCAGGGTGATAGTCTCAGGGACTCCTCTAGTCTCAACCGGTTCAGTACTTCTGGACTTTTTAAGAATTTGACTTCTGTTCCACACTTTTCTCCTGTTTTATCAGGACCAAGGGATCTTTTAAAATACATAATCATATCACTTCACTGTCTGGTCCTACAGTGGCTTCCCACTGTCCTCAGGATAAATTCCTAATCCTCCCACAATATCTTGCACGGTTAGCACCCTGTCCACCTGTCCTGCCCCATCTGGTTCTCTTATCTTCACCCTCTGTACTAGAGTTGAGTTGACCTCCTCTGGATTCCCTGCACACACATGGTGTCTCTGGCTGTAGGACCTTTGCAGACACTGTTTCTGGACCCTGGAACAGCCTTCCCTCTCACTCCCCTTTTGCTTTGCCCACATCCATTTGTCTTTCAGCTGTCAGTTTAAATGACACTTCTTCAAGGAAGCCTTCTTTGGTTCCCTAGCTAAGTTAGGTCCTTCTCTTCTTTGCTCTTTCCTGTAGTACTAAATACCTCTTGAAAGAGTGCTCATAACATTTGTTATCATTTGCTTACTATCTGTCTCTATGTCTCCCCAGTAAACTCTAAACTCTGTGAGGACAGGGGCTGTGCTTATCTTGTGCCCCGCAGTATCCTTCGAATCTAACCAATTGACAGATACTCATTAGGTGCTCAAGAAACATTGTGAACTCATTAATGGTTGAAATAATCAACTGGATCATTGTTTTCTTATCTAGGTTGATTAATTTTAGACTCTTTCACTGGCTGATGCCCATGTAGTCTCTCCTTTATCTGCCCGCCATGAAAAAGGACCAAAACAATAGAGACGGAAGTCCAGATCAGGTGTGGAGCAGGGAGAGGGCAATGCTTTCTCTACTCCTTTTACTTATAACTTGATAATTTCCTTACTTCTTAGCACTGATGGGGGCTGTCATGGATTAAATTATGTCCCCTCAAAATATCTGTCAACTTGGCTAGGCCATGACTCCCAGCACTGTGTGATTGTCCACCATTTTGTCATCTGAAGTGATTTTCCTGTGTTGTAAATCCTACTTCTATGATGTTAAGGAGAAGGGATTAGCTGCAGTTATGTTGATGAGACTCAATCTACAAGATCAGATTGTGTTTTAAGCCAATCTCTTTTGAGATATAAAAGAGAGAAGTGAGCAGAGAGACAGGGGCACCTCATACCACCAAGAAACAAGAGCCAGGAGAATAGTGCGCCCTTTGGACTCAGGGTCCCTGTGCTGAGAAACTCCTCGGCTGGGGAAGATTGATGACAAGGATCTTCCCCCAGAGTTAACAGAGAGAAAGAGCCCTCCCCCGGTGCTGGCACTCTGAATTCAGACTTCTAGCCTCCTAGACTGTGAGGGAATAAATTTCTCTTTGTTGAAGCCATCTACTTGTGGGATTTCTGTTATACCCAGTTATAGCAGCATTAAATGACTAAGACAGCAGCTATGTATTTTAATTGGTGAACCTGTTCTCTCACACATGGGTCTAACTCTTACCCAAAATGTCTGGCTTGATGGAGTAGTATTAATGCAAAGCAGACAATTAGACAAATAGAAGGCAAAATGTAGTCCCTTTGCCTCTTTGAAATTAGTACCACCCATACCATTAAAATATTGTATAAAGAATATTGAATAATATAGGAGATTGCTTTAAATGTTAAACTCTTTTTATTAACAATATAACCTGAATTATAATTACACACATATGCACAGAGAAAATACCGGATGGAAAACTTAGTGTGCATCTATTATCTTTTCTATCTGCCTAGCATCCTTTTCTTTTGGGAAATGTCAAACTTATTCCAAAAGCTGATCCTTTGCTATACAGCCCTGGATGTCAAAGTACCTGCATCCTCCCAACAGCCACTGTTATGCTCTCTGAACTTGGAGGACAACTTCCTCTTCTGCTGTTAGACCTCTGCAATGCTCCTGATTTCCTGTACTGCCACCTATTGCATGCCCACCTAGCTTTCCAGGAAGCTGAGTCTTCAGTCTGCTTATTTCAGTTTCAGCTGTTCCCGTTAACCCTCTCAAGGCTGAGCATGTCACAAAGTGTAAAATCAAAGGGAAGCAGTGACACATCTTACTCCCAACCAAAAAATCTATGACCAATTCCATGATGAGCGGAGAGCAATGTATTCAATTTGTTTTACATTTTTAATGTTTAGTAAATTTGACTGTAGTGTTGTTGTGTTTATAGTTTTCAAGAAATTCCCCCTTTTTGATACTCTCAGCATAAACTCCATTATGAGGGTTATGTATTCATTATTCATTGTGTTTGAAGCAGGAACACTTCAGTACTTTGTTCATTTGGTTATTACGTAAGAACTAGAGAAAAATGCGAATGTGATTTAAGTCTTATGGACACAGGCTGTGATGGGCATTATGTCTCAGAGGGGTTAGAGATTCTGAAAACAAACTCCAGGCATAACAATTGCATATAATCCCAGCGGAAGGAGGAGGGGAGGTATCTAAAGAAAACAACATGCTTGTAAAGGAGACTTTTCTATAGGCTTCAATGCTAAAAAAAAAAAAAAAAAGTCACGTACCAAAGCAGAAAGTTTCCAAGGCCAAGCCCAAAAGAGTGGCAGGAGCCCCTAAGTTAGTTTCAGAATGCCTACCGTTCACAGTGATGTTAGACTATGTGATTGTGATTGCAAGTTACAAGGCTTTTAAATCTATGTTCAAAATAAATAAAAAACAATGAAGAGGCTGGTTTTTAAAATAAGCAATATCACCTGTGAGTACTGTGCTCCTTTAAAAAAAATCATCTATATGAGACCAAACTGCCAACCAAACAGTCAATATTTATCCTAAAGCAAAGATGAAAAGGTTGGTGAGGGGGGCAGGGAAGCTAGATTAATGGAAATGGAACAACAAGAATGGAAATAATGAGAATGTTGGCACACAATGTGGAAAATATAATCAATGTCACTGAATTATATATATGTTGTTTTTACACGCTGCCGAGTTGGTTCTAACTTATAATGACCCTATGTATAATATGTACAGAAATTGCTAAATGGGAACCCAATTTGCTGTATAACTTCTACCAAAAGCACAATAAAATATTTAAAGAAAAAAAAGGGGGGAGGAGGGGGAAATGAAGCAACAGGCTTTAGTAAAAATGGTGTGATGTCAGCTGATGAGAAAGAGAAGTTAGAATTAGTCAACTCTTATTATACTTAGTCTTCTTTTTCAGGGAGAATAGTTTTCAATTTGCAAATAATTTTAAAACAAATAATGTAAGTTTGTAATTCCAATCCAAAACACTCTTTTACTATCTTCCCCTTTTTGAAGGTATTAACAAAAGAGTGGTTTCCTTAAATTAGTGCAGTTCCCTGAACTCAGATTCACCATATCCCAATGTACTAAAAAGCATTCAGATATGATTTTACACTCACTGTTAACAAATCTTAGGGAATTTGTAAAAAACGGGAGCGATGCCAAAATGTAGAGGCAAGCAAATAGGCCAAATTTTAAAGGGGTCTTAAACTTCAGACTAGTAAGTATGAGATTATTTCCTGGAAAAACTCTGAAATGGCTTTCAGAGCTAGTTTTCAAGTACCTAATTTGTCTGCTTTTTGAAAAGTGTAAGGATTCACTTGAAGTAAAATGGATTTCTTAAGAAAAAGTCATGTCAAGCTAATGATACTTCCTTTTTTTTCTGAAATAAAATTAAGTTGATAGGGTAATTTATTAATTTCATTCAATAAATATTTATTGAGTCAGGAACTATGTGCTGGGAACTCTTGTAGAACGACAGGAAACCATGTCTAAAGAACTAAAGGGAAGTCTGAGAACAATGGAACACCAAACAGAGACTATTGATAAAGAGATAGAAATTACAAAAAAGAAGCAAAGAGAAATCCTGGTGTTGAAAAGTACAGTAACTGCAATAAAAATTCATTAGATGGGCTTAAGAGCATGTTTGAGCAGGAAGGATAAAGAATCAGTGAACATGAAGACAGATCAACTAAGATTATCCAGCCTGAAGAACATAAACAAAGAAGAACGATATCAACAGAGAGGCCTTTGGACATTATCAATAGCACCAATGTATGCATAATGACATCCCCAGAAGGAGAGGAGAGAGAAAAAGGGCAGAAAGAATATTTGAAGAAATAATGGCCAAAAGGTCTCAAATTTGATTTCTAAAAAACCCATTTATCTGCACATCCAAGAAGCTCAATGAACTCCAAGCAAGATAAACTCAGAGCGCTATACACATACACACCGTACTCAAACTCTAGATAGACTCTTGAAAGCAGCAAGAGAGACACAACTTGTTACGTACAATGAAATTTCAATTAGATGACCATCTGATTTCTCATCAATTGATTTCTGATTAGCCGATTTCTCACCAGAAATTATGGAGGTGAGAAGGCAGTGGGATGACATATTAAATGTGCAGAAAGAAAAAAGATTGTTAACTAATAACTCTATATCCATCAAAACTACCCTTCAAAAATGAAGGAGAATTTAAGACATTCCTAGATAAAGAGACTGAGAGAACCGTCACTAGAAGATCTGCCTTACAAAAAAATACTAAGAGAGTCCTTCAAGCTGAAATGAAAAGACGCTAGACAGTAATGTAAATCCACATGAATAAATAAATAGTACCAGTAAAAGTAACTACATAAGTAAAGCTTAAAAAAAAAAGTATAAATGTAATTTTGGTTTGTAACTCCTTTTCCCTCCAATCTGATTTAAAAAAGAATTGTATAAAACTATATGGGTAGGCTTAAAATTTGTAAATATATAATGTATATGATAATAAGACCACAAAGGAGGGCTATATTGGTGTTATGGTTGGAATGGTGTCTCCCAAAAATACGTGTTGATACCCTATATCTATAAATACGACTTTGGGAACAGAGGTTTTCTTTTGTTATGTTAATGAGGTCTTATCGAGTAAAGTGGATACTAAACCTAATCACTCTGAGTTATCAAAAGTGCAGAATAGACACAGAGACACAGACAGAGGGAAGACAGATGCCCAAAACACCACAGAATGTCAAGGATCACCAGCAGGCACCAGAAAACAAGAGAGAAACTCACAGAGAAAATAGACATGAGCAAGACCCTGACGTGAATTTTTAGCTTCCAGAACTGTAAGAAAATGTATTTTTGTTCTTTAAAGCCACTCACTCTTGCTATTTCTGTTATGGTGGCACCAGGTAACTAAGAGAGTACGAGCAGAGTTCTCGGTATACCACTGAAAATTAAGTTGATATTAATCCAAGCTAGATTGTTACAAATTTAGGATGTTTACAGCAATCCCCAGGGCAATAACTAAGAAAAAAATGCAAAAAAATATATGAAAGAATCTACGAAAGAATTAAAACGGCACATTAGAAAACACCTATCACAAAAGAAGGAAATACTGGGAGAATAGAGGAACAAAAACTACATAAGACATACAGAAAACAACAAAATGGCAGACTTAAATTCTACATTATTGGTAATCACATTCTGTGTAAATAGATCAAACACCTCGAAACAAAAGGCAGAAATGGGCAGAATAAGTTAAAAAATAAAAAGGATCCAATTGTCCTGTCTCCAAGAGACACACTGTAGATTAAAAAATAAAATAGATTGAAAGTAAAAAATGGAAAAATCACACAAACAGTAACCAAAAGAGAGAGCAGCAAAATAGACAAAATTTGTTATTAACTATAAAGCATAACATGATACTGGTGAGAAGTGAGCTTCTTAGCTCAAGTAGACACATGAGACTATGTGGGCAGCTCCTGTCTGGAGGTGAGATGAGAAGGCAGAGGGGGACAGAAGGGGGTTGAATGGACATGGGAAATACAGGGTGCAGAGAAGGAGATTGTTGTCACATTGTAGGGAGAGCAACTAGGGTCATATAACAATGTGTGTATGAGTTTTTGTATGAAAGACTGACTTGAATTGTAAACTTTCACTTAAAGCACAATAATAATAATAATAAAAAACGTGATTAAGAAAGTTAAGGTCCCTCCATAAACAACTGCCTCCTTTGCCATCAGACCAGAAGAAATAGATGGTGTCCAGATACCATTAATAAACATTTTGATCAAAGATTCCATAGAAAAATCCTGATCAAAAGGGGGCAAATGTAGAACAGAATTTCAAATTCTCATGGACTCTAGGCTTTCTGGAGCCATGGAGGTTGGACGAACCCCTGAAACTATTGCTCTGAGAAAATTTTTGGACTTTGAACCAAGAATATCCCCTGAATTCTTCTTAAAACCAAACAATAGTTTAACTTAACTAATAAAAAAGGTCTGCCTTGAGCATCATGCTCTTTTAAGAACTATCTATATGGGATCAAATTAACAACAACAACTTGAAAGATTGAATGGGAATCTTAGGGTGCAGTGAGTTTATGATAATGAGGGAGGAACAATTTAGAAAAGGACAGTGAGAATGGTTGCACAACTCGAAGAAAGTAATCAACATCATTAAATTGTACATGTAGAAACTGTTAAAAAAAAGTTGTTATTAAAGTCAAAGAACATTTTATGATGATAAGAGTCAGTCTATCAAAAAGACATAATAATTATAAACATGTATACGCTTAACAGTAGAGCCCAAAAATACATGAAACAAAAACTAATAGAATTGAAGGGAGAAGTAAACAATTCAGAAGTAATAGTTGGATACTTCAGTACCTCACTTTTAATAATCGATAGAACAACCAGACAGAAGATCAACCAGAAAATAGTAAACTTGAACAACACTGTAAAACAACTAGACCTAACAGATACCTATAGAACACTCCCCTGAACTACAGCAGGATATACAGTCTTCTAAAGTGCACGTGGTATATTCTTCAGGGTAGAACACATGTTACGCAAAAAAAAAAAAAAGAATCTCAATAAATTTAAAAGGATTATGAGGTCATAAAAGTATGTTTTTTAATCACAATAAACTTAGAAATTAGTAATAGAAAGAAATTTGGGGTATTCTATAATATGTCAAAATTAAACAAAACACTCCTAAGTGACCAATAAGTTAAAGAAGAAATCACAACGGAAGTTAGAAACTACTTTGAGACAAGTTAAAAAGGAAAACACAGCTACCAAAATTTATAGGATGCAGCTATAGTAGTACTTAGAAGGAAACTTATAGCTGTAAATATTTATAGTTAAAAAAGAAAGATCTCAAATCAATAACATAACCTTCCACCTTAAGGCTTTGGAAAAAGTAGAGCAAACTAAATTCAAAACAAACAGAAGGAAGGAAATAAAGGTTAGGTAGGGGGGAAATAAATGAAATACAGAATAGAAAAAAAAAAATAGAGAAAACCAAAGAAACCAAAAGTTGCCTTTTTAAAAAAGACCAACAAAATTGACAAAACTTTAGCTAGGCTAATCAAGAAAAGGGAGAGGAAATTCAAATGAGTAAAACCAGGAATAAAAAAGGAGAGATTATTATCAACTTTACAGAAATAAAAAGGATTATAAGGGAACACAATGAATATCGTATGCCAAAAAATTAGATAACCTAGAATAAATGGGCAAATTCCTAGAAATACACAAACTGAAAAAACTGACTCAAGAAGAAAAAGAAAATATGAATAGACATACAAGGAACAAAGAGGTTGAACTAGTAATTTAAAAAACTTCCCACAAAGAAACTTCTTACAAAGCTCAGGGTCAGGCGGCTTAATTGGTGAATTCTACCAAATGTTTAAAGAACTAATACCAATGCTCCACAAATTCTTCCAAAAACTAAAAGAGGAGGGAACACTTGCCAATTCATTTCTATGAGGCCAGTATTGCCCTGATATCAAAATCAGACAAAAATATCACAAGAAAAGAAAATTGTAGACCAATAAACCTTACGAATACAGATGTAAAAATCCTTACAAAATACTAGAAAAACAAATCCAGCAACATACAAATAGGATTATATACCATGACCAAGTGGAATTTATCAAGGAATGCAAGGTTGGTTCAACATATGAAAATCAAACAATGTACTACTCTGCCTTAATAAAATACAGGGAAAAAAAAAAAAACATGATGATCTCAATAGACACATAAAAACCATTTGGCAAAATCCAACATCCTTTCATGATAAAAAATAATCAACAAACAAGGGATAGAAGATAACTTCCTCAATCTGGTAAAGATTAGCTACCAAAAACTCACTGAACACCACACTTAATGGAGGGAAGACTGAAAGCTTTTCCCCCAAGGTCAGGAACAAGACAAAAACTTCTGCTCTCAATAATTCTTTTCAACATTGAAGTTTTAGCCAGGACAGTTAGGCAAAAATAAATAAAAGTCCTCCTTATCGGAAAGGAAGAAATGAAACTATCCCTATTTGCAGATGACATGATCTAATACACAGAAAATCCTAAAGGCTCCACCAAAAAAATGTTAGAACTAGTAAACAAGTTCAACTGGTTTGTAGGATACACACTAGCAAAGAAAAATTTGAAAATGAAAATAAGAACACAGTTCCATTTACAATAGCATCAAAGATAATAAAATACTTAGAAATAAATTATCAAAAGAAGTGCAAGACTTGTACTCTGAAAACTATGAAAATTGTTGAAAGAAATTAAAGAAGACCTGAATAAATGGAAAGGCAGCACATTTTCATGGATCAGAGGATGTGTTATTGTTAAGATGGCAATGTTCTCCAAGCCATCTGTATGCTCTGTCTGTCTGCATTACCCATGCAGACAGGCTGTCCCTCAAACTTCCAAACAGCCATTAGACTGCTAGGAATGAAGCACATACACCCAAATCTTATTACAAAAATACACTAATCAAGACTGTGTGGTACTGGCAAACGGCTACCTATATAGGTGAATGGAATAGAATTGACAGTACAGAAATACAAAAATAAATCCTTACACTTATGGTCAAAAGATTTTTGGCAAGGGTGCCAAGTCAATTCAATGGGGGAAAGAAGAGTCGTTTCAGCAAATGGTGTTGGGACAACCGGATATTCACATGCAAAAGAATGAAGCTGGACCCCTACCTCACCCCATATACACAAATTAACTCTAAATGGATCATTGACGTAAATGCAAGTGATAAAACTCTTAGGAAAACACACAGGAGTCAATTTTCGTGGCCTTGTACTAGAAAATGACTTCGCTGTGACACCAAAAGCACAACCGACAAAAGAAAAAACAGACAAACTGGACTTAATCAAAACTAAAAACTTTTTTGTTTCAAAAGACAACATCAATAAAGTGAAAGACAACACATGTAATGAAAGAAATTATTTGTAAACCATATAGAAGATAAGAGATTTATATTGAGAATATACAAAGGACTCAGAATAAAATGGTAAAAAGACAAACAACACAATTTTTTTTAATGGCAAAGGATTTGAATGGGCATTTCTCCAAAGAATATGTATGTATGGGTGATAAGCACATGAAAAGATACTCAACATCATTACTCATTAGGGAAATGTAGCTCAAAACAAGGAGATGTCACTTTATACTCACTAAACCAAAAAAAAAAAAAACCCAGTCCCTTTGCCTTTGAGTTGATTTTGATTCATAGCAGCCCTGTAGGACGGTGTAAAACTGCCCCACATGGTTTCCAAGGAGCAGCTGGTGGATTCGAACTGCTTGCCAACGTTTTGGTTAGCAGCCGAACTCTTAACCACTGCGTCACCAGGGCTCCTTACACTCAGTAAGGGGGCTCAAATCAAAAGAAAGACAGCGATAAATGCGGTTGAGGACGTGGAGAAATTGAAACCCTCGTGACTGGTGGCGGGAATGTAAAATGGTGCAGTCACTTTGGAAAACGGTTTGGAATTTCATCAAAATGTTAAGCATAGAGTTACCATATGACCCAGCAATTCCACTCCTAGGTATACACCCAAGAGGATTGAAAACAAATGTTCACACAGGAATGTGTGCCCAAAGGTTCATAGCAGCATTATTCACAACAACTAAAAAATGGACATAACCCAAACGTCCATTAACTGATGAACGGCAAAATGTGGTGTGTCCGTATAATGGAGAATTGTCCAGCAATAAAAAGGAAAGAAGCACTGATACATGCGCTGCCATGAATAAACCTCCTGCTAATCGAAAGAGGCCAGTCACAAAAGGCCAGATATTTTATGATTTCATTTATATGAAATATCCAGAAGAGGCAAATCTCCAGATACGAAAGATTGGTGGTTGTCAGGGGCTGAGGGGACAATTAGGAGAGCCTCCTGATGGGGATGAGATTTCTCTCTGAGACGATAAAAATGTTGCAAAATTGGTTGTGGTAAATGGCTACGCAACTTTGTGAACATATTAAAAACCACTGAACTGTGCACTTTAAAAGGGTGAATTTTACGATACGTAAATTACGTATCAATAAAGCTGTAATTAAAAAAAGCAAGACTTCTATTTCGGTTTAAAAGGCCACGAAGCACTGACCAGGACTATTTGTTTTAGTGGCAGCTCTGTGAGGAGGTTCTGTGAGCCAGTGGCTTGGCACCCCTGAAAGCACGTGTCCCCCTAACTTTGGTGCCTTGGCATATACTGTGTTCTATCTGAAGCATACTCCACCCTGAGCCTGTCCTCTGTGTTCCTGGCGACCAGCTGCCGTGGAGTCATGGCAACCCTGCCTGTGTCAGAATAGAACTGTGCTCCACAGGGTTTTTCAAGGCTGTGACTTTTAGGAAGCAGATCTCTCCAGGCCTTCCTTCCGAGGCACCTCTGGGTGGGCTCAAACCACCAACCTTCCAGTTAGTAGCTGAGGGCTTACCATTTGCATTACCCAGTGTTCTTGGCTAGAAAAACAACAACAAACCCATTGCCATTGAGTCTATCCTGACTCATAGTGACCCTACAGGGTTTCCGAGGCAGTAATCTTTCAGAAGTAGACTGCCACATCTTTCTCACACATAGCACCTGGTGGATTCAAACCACCAACCCTCTGGTTAGCAGCTGAGCACTTAACCACTGTGCCACCAGGGCTCCTGCTTATTCTTCAGACCTCATCCCAGGTGACATCTCTTCTGGAAGCCTTCTTGGACTTAATTCCCATGCTTTTTTTAACCTACCCTGGAAACTTTCCTCTGGAGTCCCAAAGACGTCTGTGTTTACCTTGGTCACAGCCCTCAGCATGCTGTGTTGTAATTGCTCCTACACACACTCCTGGCTGTGAGTCCTTCCCAGGCAGAGACCTGTTCAGTCAGTAGCCTCCGTATCTAACACAGAGGCTGGCGGACCGTGGATGCTCCCTAAGTGCTTTTTCGTTGACTGACTGAGCCGACAGTGCTGCTAGAAGGATAAATGATGGAGTGACACCAAACAAAACAAAACAAAGAATCAAATTGACGGCATTTAAAAATATCAGGTGAAGAAACAGTTTCTCGGACTCCGCACTCACCAAAGCATCTCGGATCCCCGCAGAAAGCGAAGGACAGCAGTGGAGAAGGGAGGGCTGAGGGCAGAGTTTAGAAGGTGGAGGACCTGGATTCCATCTCAGGAAAAGATAAACAACTGGGCATGTTTAGCCCGATAAGAGAAGCGAAAAGTACGCACAGGCATGATGGCCATCTTATTTGGCCATATTTTTGAAAAAGTGTCCTGTGTAAAGGGAGCAGACTGATTCCACTGTCCAGAGTGGAGGAACAGAGACACGGAGTAGAGGCAACCATTGAACAGAGCTAATGAGAGAAGGGTAATCTGAAAGGGGATTTTAGTTCAGTAGATTTATGTTCTTAAATAACTAAGCATTAGTGTGAGCTTCATTGAGATTTCCGTCACACAAAATATTTAATGGTAATAATAAACCAAAAAACCAAACTCGGACTCATAGCGACCCTACAGGACAGAGTAGAACTGCTCTATAGAGTTTCCAAGGAGCGCCTGGTGGATTTGAACTGCCGACTTTGTGGTTAGCAGCTATAGCACTTAACCACTACAGCACCAGGGTTTCCAGCGGTCACAGTAATAGCAGCTAAATTGTACTCATCCTCGAACACAATTGTACCAAGTGCTTTTATTATTTAATCCTAGCAGAACACACCAGAAACCATCTTCACCAAAACTTTCTTAGAGTAAATATTTGGCAATGTACAATGTAACATATTCTGCAGAAAGAAATCCTTAAGAACACAATTGCCCTTTAAAATGGTTACATATATATGCACATTAATATTTTCTACATGCTATTTTCTTCTTTTATCTTTATTAATTTGGTTTGTTATTGCTATTATTCCTGAGTCAAATACTTAGATTATTTTTTAATCATTCACTTTCTAAAAAATACATTGTAAAATCTTAAATTTTGCTCTGGGTATTGCTTTGGCCATATCCTCTTTGTTTTGGTAAGTAATCTGTTTGTAGTTTTATTTATTTTTAAATAGTTTTGATTCACCTTTTAATTAAAAAACTTAGAAAGGCATTTAAAAAAATCCAAGTGAAGAGCTTTATATATGTGTGTATGTATTTGGCTATCACTTCTGATGATTCCAATTTTTTTGCATTCACTCAGGGATGTGACTTGTATCATTTCATGTTTTGGAATTTGTTGGTATTTTCTCTGTGGTTCAACATATGGTCAAATTTTGTGAATTTCTGTATATTCAGAAACAATATGGGTTGTTTCTGTTGGATATCATGTTTTACTTATACCTATTAGATCAGGCTTGTTGATGCTATCATTATGTTATTACTTATTTTGTTCTGTATCTTTGTAAGTTTCTCTCTTTTTTTGCATCAGTTTTGCTTTGTACTTTTTAAAGCTGTTGCTAGATGCAGGGGCTTAACAACTTCTTGTTGGACTGTATTTTTTATCAAATTGAATTGGTTTCCTGTTTCTCTTTGGTGCTTTTGTCCTTGATTTCTACTTATATTAATACTCCAACACTAGCTTTTTGAAATTTAACTTTAAAATTTAGAATAGCGTTATAGTCACACAGTTCAACCTCGGCAAGAAACAAAAGGACGTTCAGAGAAGACTTTCTTCACCCTTGGTTCCTCAGCCACAGACTTTTCTCCCTAGACAGCAGTGTTATTAGTGTGTTGAGTACACAGCTGATTTGGGGGTGGGTGGGTAGGGAAGGCAGGCTCACACACGGAAGCTGCCATCTTGATCTGCTCCCTCCATACTATTTCAGTGGCGTGAATGCAGCTAGAGTACATTCCCTTGCTCCAACGTAGAGATGAGAATTCTCATGTTATGGCCCGAAGAATATCTCTTGTGGTCTCTCCATCTCAGGGCCCGTGGGCTAGAGAAGCCCTTTCATATTCCAGGGCCTAAACCGTTGTGTAGCTTGTTAGTGGGGAGGTGCAGGAGGAAGGGTGGTGGGCGTGGAATCAGAGAAGTGTCCACACAAGGGTTTGAGCCCTAAGTTAACCCATCTTGAAGAAGTCTTCCCATTTTTATTTCTTGAAATGTCCACGCATGACTTTCTGATGGGCTGAATCATTCAGTCAACACTTTTGACTGATGCTGACTGTCTCGACGTGCATGGCCATTATAGACAGAGCTAGCCCCTACCCTTGGGGAGCTTAAACTTTAAATGTAAACATCCTCAGGAAACAATACATTAGGAACATGAGATAACTTAAAACACTAGGTATATGCCTCAGGATGATCCTGTTGGTCTTAGAAAAGTGCTATTGGGATAAAGAACTCTGTGTGTGTGTGTGTGTGTGTGTGCGCGCGCGCGCGCGCGCGCGCGTGAGCGTGTAGATACAGTAAAACCTGGGAATGCTGGAACCTGTGTAAGGTGGAAACCCGTGAGAGAAAGAAAAGTCAAATATTTTGCACTAAAACAAGCAATAGGAAAGTGTACCCTGTCAAAGACAGAAAACTTGAGAGACCCAGAAAACAAGGCAGTCCGGTCAAGTTCCAGCTCTCACAGGTTTCACTGATTATGTAAGTATATATAGTTACCTATATCTGCACACACACACACAACACATACTTCTTCAAGATGAATTAACTCAGGGCTCAAAGCCTTGTGTCACCGCTTCTCTGATTCCACACCCACTACCCTTCCTCCCTCTTTTCCCCACCAATAAGCTACATAACAGTCTAGGTCTTGGAATATGGAAGGGCTTCCCTAGTCCATAGGCCCTGAGATTGATAGGCCACAAGACATATATATACTATTATAAATGTATATATATATATGTAGCTTTATTTGTACAATTCTATATACAGTTTTTGATAGATAGATAAAAAAAAAAGATAGGTAGGTTATAATATATCAGAGTTATGTGAACTATCCCAATAGCACTTTTTAAAGACTAACAGGATCATCCTTGGTGGTTATGTGAACTTTGATCAAATTTCTAAGACAGCACTTCTCATATTCTCAGATAACTATGTTGTAAGAAGTTACACATATATCTTTCTCTCCATTCCACTGTTTTGCTTCTTGAGGGCAGGAGCCATGACTATTTAATTTCTGCAATCCACCCAGAGCCTTGTCCATTGCCTTCCACACAGATGATCATGAGGATACATATATATCTTTTAAAAATTAGAGACATATATATGCTTAAATGGAGCATTATTTCCTTCTGGTTGTTTCTTGCACATAGCATTTGAAAAACAGTCCCCCTGATGTTAATGGGAATTGTACCTGTCTTAGTCTGGGTTCTCTAGAGAAACAAAACCAGCGAAGCATATACGTATAGAGAGAGAGACAGCGTGAGAGAGAGAGAGAGAGATTTATCTCAAGGAAATGGCTCATGCAGTTATGGAGGCTGGCAAGTCCCAGATCTGTGGGTCAGGCATCAGGCCGGCAGCTTCTCCTGACTCACACGGTTGCAGGAGCTGATGAACCCAAAATGGGCAGGTCAGGTGCAAGGGTGCTGGCTCACAGGTTGTGGAAGTGGGTGAATCCCAAGATCTGCAGGTCAGACAGAAGGCTGCTGGCTCACGTTTCAAGAACTGGAGGTCAGAGGATGATGAGTCAGATGCAGGATCCAGAGAGAGCGTGGCGAGGACATCCGTATATATTGGATGCAGACCACACCCCCAAGGAAACTGCTTAGCTTTCAACTTATTGGCTTTCAACCGACTGACTGCTTACATCAGATCACAAAATGGAGGATGATTACATAGTGATTACATAATATACCTTCTCCTTATTGACTATCTCTTTATCTAACATTTCAGATTTACAACAATAATAAAAAATCTGCTCTCCAACTATTTTGTGCATTAACAACATACCCCTGTCAGTAGTGAATGCCAAGGTGTGAGGTGAGAATAACACTGGCTGTGATGGTCAAGGTCATGTGTCAGCTTGGCTGGGCCATGATTCTCAGTGGTTCGGCAGTTATGTGATGATGTAATTCGTTTATGTAATGATATAGTCATCTTCCATTTTGTGACCTGATGTGGTCATCCTCCATTTTTGCATAACGCCAATTTCGCGTAATGACCTATCTTTGGAACCTAATCTTGTTGATAAGTGAGAAGAAGGTGTATCTGTTAAACCATTGAGAATCATGGCCTAACCAAGTTGACACATAACCTTAACCATCACAACACCCAATGCCTGGTTTATAATAACTGACCATGCACAGTTGCTAAGTATTTTGCACCACAGATGAAGAATTAACGCTTTTGTCTTTCCTTTATTACTTTCTTAATCCTTTCCCCATTCTTGCTCTTGTTCTGTCTTTTATTTCTTTCGTGTTTGCTCCCTTTTCCTTTCTTTCTCCACTGTCCTTCTCCTACCACATCTGATGAAGTATTCCCAACAAGCACAATGAGCAAACCTTCCTCTGTGGGCCTCCCGCCTGAGAAATTAGGTGGCTGTGTCAATGTCTCTGATGCCTATTTTTACACTTGTGTTTGTCCGGAGTCTGACGTGGTTTATCACA
Source organism: Elephas maximus indicus (assembly GCF_024166365.1). Classification (NCBI taxonomy): domain Eukaryota; kingdom Metazoa; phylum Chordata; class Mammalia; order Proboscidea; family Elephantidae; genus Elephas; species Elephas maximus. The sequence goes on along the minus strand of NC_064842.1, from coordinate 10,434,225 downwards.
GTCTCTCCAAAGACCCATTGTTCAGCACTTCAAGAAAAATGTTGTTATATTGACTGTTAGTGCGTCAGCCCGGCTCTCTCTGGAGGGGCTCTTGGATGAAACCAGATAAATTCCATTAGGAGACCGTGTGTTATTAGTCCCTTGTGCCAAATTGGAGAATGAGCCAAGATGACTATTTCTGGCCAGGCTCACCTCAGGAAGGAACCTTCTCAGCTTTAATGGGATTTTGCTATTGTTGGTTGCCTTCTGTTTGACACCAGGCCAGTCCAGGGTTGGAAATTGTTTAGAAAGCTGCATGAAATATAATAGAGCCCCAGCTATTTGCTGAGGCACATTCCTGCACAATGTTTATTTTGAAGAAGGGAAAAAAATATATTGTCCTTGGCAGACAATAATAATAATTAAAAAAAAAAAAAAAAAGGCAACAATAACTTGAATCTCTGACCAGATGCTTCTTGTTGCCAGTTGTGTTTAAAAATGCCGTGCTGGTATCAGGGAATCTCACACCGGAGTGATGAATTGCTTGTGATATTTATAAGCATCTTCATTATAGACCCAGGAAGATATTCAAAGTCATCAAGGCCTTCAAAGCTGAGGCTGTTCGGAGTGGGTAGGTAATTAAGAGGGGAGGAGGACCAAAAGAGTATTCCAGAATCACTCTGGTCCTGGTCTCAGCCCCAGATGTCAAGTCCACAAATGCCCTCAGTCCTCCTGTCTAGTCTAAACCTACCTCGTCTGCTCTAGGAGCCGAGTCTTTGTGAGCTGATTGAGTTCGGAGCAGAGTTAATAATGGCAGGAGTGGAGGATGGTAGAACTAAACTCTTCTTCAGTCTTGAGGGCATTCTAAAGACCAGCCTGTGATCAGAACGACGTGTTCTGTTCATTAAAAGATGGCTCACCATCAGAAGTGACTTTAGGAGCAAAAGTTTTCTCTTATTTGGCATTACTATTGCATAAACTGTTTAAGGATATTGAAATGTTGGACATTTTCAGATGGATGTTTTGAAAACCCTAAATTTTCTTTCTTACAGATTTGCTTAGAGTCACAGGCTGGGCCTTCTTTTATCATCCAATTCCTTAGGGTTAAGTGTAAACGAGGCACTACTGAGTCAATCTGACTCATGGTGATCCCAGGTGTGCAGAGCAGAACAGCATTCCACAGGGTTTTCAATGGCTGATTTTTCAGAAGTAGATTGCCAGACCTTTCTTCCAACGCACCTCTGAGTGGGTTTGAACTGCCAACCTTTCTGTTAGTAGTCAGGCACTTAACCATCTGTGCTACCCAGGGACTCTGGGTTAAGTGTATGTGTATGTAAATGGTAAACAAAAAGAAAAGAAAACAAACAAACAAAAATTTAAGATTGGGTCTCAAAGACAATCTTTGAAAAAGTAATCAAACTATGTTCATAAGATTTCCTTGGTTAAATTAAAACGCTGTTCCCCAAGAGTGTTCAAAGATAAAATCTTCAATTCTAGAAGCCAATTCCACCCACCACGATGTCTTCAGATTTGTTGCTTCCTTCAGTTACACCGTCTCAATTATCAGACATTAGCCTTGGCCTTTTCCTTTTTTAGTTCTTTCAATAAATAATACGTACAACCAAGTCCTGACTGCCAACAACAATGGCAGAGAGGGGAAGCAGAGATAATTAAAAGATAATCACCAGGGCTAGCCACCGAATCAACCTTTAGACATAAATGTCACACTTTTCCCATGAAATTTCTCATCAGAAATGCTGACCCATGGCCAAAACCGACTGACAGTGGTGTGTGAGCTCTGCGTAAGTGAAAATGGAGAAGTGGAATTCCAAAGTGCGTGCAGCCCATATACAGTCTCTGCTCTGGCCCTGTGTAGATCATGGGTCCTGTTTAACCTGATGGGGGCCAGGGCATCCACAGCATCAGAAATGAGGCCCATTGTGGTAGGCAGTATTCTAAGAAGGCCCCAAACTATCCCCTCCTGGCATACCTGCCTTGTATAATCCTCTCACCTTGAGTGTGGGCAGGACTTGTGAATATGACAGAAAATTACACCTGGTTTCACTATGTAGCAAAGATGAAGGGATTTCACAGATCTAATTGAGGTCCCAAGTCAGTCGATTCTGAGTTAATCAAAAGGAAGTTTATCTTGGGTGAGCCTGACTTAATCAGGCAAAAAGCCCTTGCAAGGAGGATGGGCCCCTCCTCCGGAGAGAAGTATGCCCCTGTTGGCCTTGAAGAAGGAAACGGCCATGGATGCGAACTATGGAGAAGAGTAGCGTCTAGGAGCTGGGGCCTCAGTCCAACAACTGCAAGGAACTGAGTTCTGCCAACAACCTGAATGATCCTGAGTCCCAGTTGAGAATGCAGCTGACCAACACCTTGATGACAGCCTTTTGAGACCCTCAGCAGAGGACCCAGCTAAGCTATATCCAGAGTTCCGACCCATGGAAACTGTGAGATAGTAAATGTGTGTGTGTTTTAAGCTGTTAAATTTGTGGTAATTTGTTACACAGCAATAGAGAGCAAATACAACCACCCTATGGGAAACTTGACCAGTTCCGAGGGGCGGGAAGCTCTGCCTGGAAGTGCAAGTGTTTGGGGGGCAGCTCATCCATGGGGAGGTATCAACCGTAGGCTGCAGACTGTCAGGGCCCAGTTGCCCTTGCCTGAACCTGGCTGGCTGCCTGAGGATCCTGAAGCCCTGAAGGATCCGAGGAAGTGACGTATTTTGAGACTACACCAACCTGGGTTTGAAATTCCGTTTTGATATTTATTAGCCATTCAACTTATTCAAGTCATTTAATCTCTTTAAAGCTTGAATTTGTATGATGTGGAAGATAATATTTATTTCCAGAGTTTTCTTGAGAATTAAATGAATAATCTATGTTTAAAAACCTGGCCCAGAGACGGGAACAACATTAATCACCACCCGTCTGTCAGTTTGTCACACTGTGGTGGCTTCCATGTTGCTATGATGCTGGAAGCTATGCCCATTTCAAGTACCCATGGTGGACAGGTTTCAGCAGAGAGTCCACACTAAGACAGACTAGGAAGAAAGGCCTGGCAATCTACTTCCAAAAATTAAATGTAATGTAAACCCTATGGATCACAACAGAACATTGGCACAAATAATTCTGGAAATTGAGCCCGACAGGTTAAAAGGCACTCAAAACACATAGTGGCTGCCACAACAGACTCAAGCGTACCACCAATGGTGAAGATGGTACAGGACTCGGCAGCCTTCCTTCTGTTGTACATGGGGTCACCGTGAGTCAGAGCCAACTTGACAGCAAATAACAACAAGAACAAACACATTATTTTCCATCAAGACTTAGCTTCAGCTCTGGAGGCTGCTTGCGAGCTGTGTGACCTGGGGTAAGTTATTTAACTTCTCTCTGTTTCAATATGATCATGAATGAAAATAACATTAATACTTATTGTATTTAGTTGTTGTAAGGATTAAATAAAATAATCCAAAGAAAACACTTCCCTGCTTGGCACACAGTAACATTCGTTTGTGTTATTATTATCCCTCCAGCCCCCAATTCTCAAATTGGAAATCATCACTTTCTCACAGGTGGTCTCATGAACCTTGATTAGATTTTTTAAGGTAGCACTTCTTGTATTCTCAGATACCTGTGTTGTAAGAAGTTATATGCATATCTTTCTCTCCCATTCCACCTTTTGCCTTATGAGAATAAACCAAAAAAACTACACCTGTTGCCATCGAGTTGATTCCAACTCTGATTCCAACAGAGTAGAACTGCCCCATTGGGTTTCCAAGGAGCGCCTGGTGGATTTGAACTGTCAACATTTTAGTTAGCAGCTGTAGCTCATAACCACTACGCCACCAGGGTTTCCTTAGGAGGATAGGGACCACGATGAATTCATTTCTGTAATTCACCCAGAGCCTTGCCCATTGCCTTCCACGTAGTAGATGACCAAAAAATGTTGACCCAGTTACATTTTGAAGTGAAATGAACAGAGCCAGGATCAAAGCATGGTTTCCCGGGAGATGCAAATGGCTAAGCACTTGATTACTAGCCAAGAGGTTGGTGGTTCAAACCCCCCCAGAGGCACCTCGGAAGACAGGCCTGGCAATCTGCTTCTGGAAGGTCACAGCCTTGAAAAACCCTGTGGAGCAGCTCTACTCTGCACACATGGGGTCGCCATGAATCAGAATTGACTCGACAGCAACTAATAACAACAGCAGTATCAGATTGGAACCAACTGTGGAACCCAAGAAATGGCAGTGGCCTTGTAGGATCACTTCCTCTTGGTAGATCAAGTCGACCCAGAGCGGTGTGCCTCTAGCCTTGGCTGAAAGATTCCTATGTAAAGAGTTTTCCAAAACATTCATCAATCAATTGAGCATTTATTTTTTGGGAACACGTATGTCTCATACATGCTGTGGTGGCTAACCGAAAGCAGAAGACAGACTCTTGTCCTCAGAAAGCTTCCCCAAATCACAGGGAACACTCCTTCCCTAAATTGTGGACTCTCTTTTGTTCTTTCCTGAGCTCCTATCACTCCCTTCCTGCTGGGCTCTGCTCTGCTGGCCTCTCCTCTGAATGCAGACGAGACTCCCCAGGAGTCTCAGCTACATCCTCCGTGACATGATTCTCGCCTGTTTAAGACGCATTACTGAGTCACCCCACAGCCCTTGACTCACTTAAGCTCTGCTTCAAAGAGGGGATATTGATGACGACCTACTTTATAGGGTGACTGAAAAGAACTCATTAATGTGGCTGCACGGCGCAATGGAAAGGCCAGAGAGACGGGCCAAGCAGCTTTCTTCAACACTCCATTCATTTTCAAGGGCAAACGAGTCTCCATCAGAACTGTATAAAGAATGCTGAAGGTGGAGTGTGCCCCTCTCCCACTCGGCCTATTTGTTTTCCGTGAGGACCCAGGCCCTTGCCTGCCTCCTCTTCCGCCTTTATCACAGTCCATTTCTCATCTGCTCTTTGATTCATGCGGGGTCATTTTCATTGTCTCCTGCTCAGAAATGTTTGGTAAGAGTCTGGCCAAGTGGCGTTAGGAAAATCCGCTGTTCAACAAAGGAACCTTCCATTGTGTTCTGAGACTTCAAAGCTCTCATAATATCTTATCTTTATTGTTTCTTTTTTTTTTTTCCACAACAGTATGAACAATGTGTTTTGCATCCTAGACTGTCTGTGGGAAAACATATTTCTCATTCATTGAATCCTGAGCTGCTGACAACTGACAAAGAGATACAGTAGTTCACGCTAAGATTGTAAAATGGCTGTAAGTTTTTATAATGCTAAACAGTGTTCAAAAGTTCTGGTGACACCTCTCTGCAGGCATCAATAGGCAGCAAGGGTCAGGATGCCACAACTAGATATTTCCAGACTTAATCTTAGCATATCCTCATTTACTTATTATTTAATATAATTGAGGGCTTAATATATGCAAAATATTGTGATGGGCTGGAGGAACACGGAAGAGCCTCATACAAGGGCCTGCCTACCCGCCAGGCACTATAGTAAAGGGTGGTAGCCAGGGCCAAGTGAATTGCCATTCATTTGTACGAGTGTGAAATTCAAGCCCAACTCAGGCATCGCAATCTTATGAATTGCTCCTAGTGGCTCAATGGTTAAGCACTCAGCTGCTAACCGAAAGGTCAGTGGTTTGAACCCACCAGTCACTCTGAGGGAGAAAGATGTGCCAGTCTGCTTCCATAAAGCTTTACAGCCTTGGAAACCCCACGGGACAGTTCTACTTTGTCCTATAAAGTTGATATGACTTGGACTCCAAGGCAATGGGTTTGGTGTTTTTGGTATTTAAATTACCATGACTAAACAATCTTTTCCCCACTGGTTTTGTTGATAACTTATAATTGTGATACAATTTCAAACTGAAAGTGAAGTTGAAAGAATAGTAAAAGGAACTCCCATAAACCTTTTGTCTAGATTTACCAATTGTTTATATTTTGCCACATTTGCTTTACCATTCTCTATCTGCCTACCTACCTACCTGTCTGTATTTATATGTATGCATTTTAAAAATAATTTAAGAGTAACTTGGAAATATCATCAGACCCCTTTATTTTTAAATATTTCAACGTTTATTTCCTTAAACAAGAATATTCTCTTACATATAATGGGTCTACTATGAAAATCAGCATATTTACCATTGATGCAATACTCTTATCTAATCCCGAGTAGGTATTCAAATTTCATCGCGTGTCCCAATAATGTGCCTCATAGCTCTTCTGCTCTCCCAGTCCAGTGTCCAATCTAGGATCATGCAGAGGGTTGTGTTCTCATGTCTCTCTAGTCTCTTTAAATTCGGAACAGCTCCTCCCCTTTTTTCCCCTCAACATTGACATTTTTGAAGAGTACAGGCCAAGTATTAGGTGGAGTGTTCTTCCACTTGGGCTTATCTAATGTATCTTAATTTAAGGTGATGCCTGCCAGATTTCTCCACTGTAAGGGCAGCGTTTTCCTTCATAACTAATAAGTAATACGTTGGAGATACTTTGAGACTGTATCGATGTTCTGTTCCACCTCAAACTCCCACTCATTGCTTTCCATGATTTATCCAACGTCCTCATTCCTTCTGTTGTAACGAAGGGCTTGGCCTTTACCCACATTAAATTAGTATCGGCATGATTCATGGATTCTTATTTTACTGTCGCAGCTTTAGCCAGTGACAGCCACGTCAGACTAGCTCCAATTTCCTTTGGACACATCCCTGTAATTGGCTGAGCACTTCCTGACTTTCTGGCACAACAAGATGTTCCAGGCTCATCTGATATTTTCCTGCCCCTTCCCTGGAATCAGCCTTTCCTCTAAGAGTTCTCCTTTGCTCTAATGGGAAATGGCACTAAGAAACCTAGAGCTGGGCATTAAAAAAAAGGGCATTAGATGGAATCATTGCTGCTGCTTTGTCACGGCTTCTAGGTCCTCTCAGAGGGCACCAGCTAGGAAATCTATATATAAACCAAAAAACCAAACCCGTTGCTGTGAGTCGGTTCCAACTCATAGTGACCTACTAGGGTTTCCAAAGCTGTAAATCCCACAGGAGCAGACAGCCAGATCTTTCTCCCTCCGTCAAAAGGTCAAACCACTGACCTTTTCATTAGCAGTCAAGCACCTTAACCACTGCGCCAATATGATATATGGTATATAATATATGTATCCGTGAGCTCATGCTGATACCTCCACTCTCAATCCAACAACACAGGATATGTTCTACGCTTTCTTCTTGCTGTATTTCAACTCCGTTCTCCACCGATGAGAAACCTGGCACCCATTAACCTCACTGTATTTATTTGATAATCCATATTACTTCAGTAATCAAATTCATTAAGTCGTTTAGTATTTGTTTAAAGTTCTTTTTTTTAAGTAAAAATTTGAGACGTGAAATGCACAAATCTTAAGCGTACAATTCAATGAGTTGTGGCAAATAAATACACTCATGCAACCCAAGATATCAAGATATAAAACATTTCTATCACCCAGAAAGGTCCCTTGTCAACCATCCTTCCACCAGAGGCAACCATTTTTTAGTTATTTTTCACCAGAGGTTTTTGTCTATGTGCTAGTTGTTGACTAGCAGACATATAAATGGAATCACATGGTATGTTTGGTTTCTTGTGCTCAACACATCTGAGAGATTCATCCATGTTATGGCATGCGTTCATATTTCTTCCCTTTTTATTGTTAAGGAGTATTCCATCGTATAAATACACTAAAATTGATTTATCTGTTCTTCAATTCCTAGACACTGGAGTTGTTTTCATTTGTTGGCTATTATGAATAAAGCTGCTATGGACATTCCCTTAGGCATCTTTTTGTGGACATAGGTTTTTATTTCTCTTGGATAAATAACTAGGAATAAAATTTCTGTTTCATAGGGTAAGTGTATACTTATGTAACTTTATAAAAAAAACTGCCAAAACATTTTCCCAAAATGGTTGTACCATTTTATACTCTGATTAGTGATGTATCAGATTTCCACTTGCTCCAAAATTTGGTATTGTGATATTATCCTTTTTATATATCGCTAGGCTCAGTTTACAAACATTTGGTTCAAGTATGTATTTTTGTGTCTGCATTAATAAGGGATATTGGCCTGTGATTTTCTAGTAATTTCTTTGACTGGTTTTGGCATCAGGCTTATGCTAGCCTCATAAAATGAGCTGGTAATTGTTCCCTCCTCTTCTAATTTCTGGAAGAGTTTGGGCAAGATTGTTAGGGTAAGATCGAGTGGTAGAATTAATCACTGAAGCCATTTTGGCCTGGAGCTTTCTTTAAGGGGATGTTTCTAATAATGAAAATGAATTAAACTTATTTAACAGATATTTATTGTTCAATATTTCCATTCCATCTTGTGTCAGTTTTGGTAAGCCCTTCCCCCCCCCCAAGGAATTAGTCCATTTCATGTAAGTTAGCAAATTTATTAGCTTAACATTCTTTATATTTCCCTATTATCTTTTTAATGTTTATAGGATCTGTAGTGACTTACCCCTTCTATTCTTAATATTGATTATTTTTCCTCTCCTTTTATCTTGATTGATTTTCCTTAGGGTTTGTCAACTTTATTAATCTTTTAAAAATTATTTTTGGTTTGGTTGACTTTCTCTTTTTTATTTTTATGTCATTAGGGTCTTCTCTTTATTATTTCTTTCCTTCTACTTGCTTTGGGTTTAATTTGCTCTTCCTTTTCTAGTTTTATCAAGTGGAAATTCAGGTTTTATATTGTCTTTTCTCAATGTAAACATTAAAACTATGCATATCTAAATATATATTATCATATTACAATATATTTTATTGTTACTGATTTCTAATCTAATTCTATTGTGGTTAGAGAACACACTCTAGATTTCAATCTTTTGAAATTTATCAAGAGATAGTATGTCTTAATGAATGTTCCATATATGCTTGATAAGAATGTGTATTCTATAGATGCTGGTTGTAATGGTCCATAAACGTCATTTAGATCAAGGTGGGTTGATGGTATTGTTCAGATCTTCTGAACCCTTACTGATTTTTGTCTAGTTCTATCAATTTCTGAGAGAGAGGTTAAGTATATCCAATAAATCCAGTTATTGTTATGGAATTATTTCTCCTTTTAGCGGCTCTATTATTAGATGCACATTACATGTTTAGGGTTCTCATGTTTTCCTGATGAATTGTCCCTTTTGTTATAATGAAATGTTTCTCTTACCTCTGGCACCATGTCTTGCCTTGAAGTCTATTTTATCTGATATTAATATACCTATTTCAGCTTTCTTATGTTTACGGTTCGCATTGTATATCATTATCCATTTGTTTACTTTCAAACTGGCTGTGTTCTTATACTTAAGGTACCTCTCTTAGAGATGACATTATCGGGTCCTGGATTTCTATCTACTCTGACAACCTCTGCCTATTAATTGGAGAGTTTGATACCTTTATAATTGTATAATTATTGATATAGTTGGATATAGATCTACCATTTTGTTCTTTGTTTTCTATTTCTCCCATATGATTTTTATTTCTCTATTCTTCTTTTAAGTCGATCGAATATTTTTTAGTATACTCCATTTTACCTCTTCTAGCGGTTAAGAGCAGTGGCTGCTAACCAAAAGATCAGCAGTCTGAGTCCACCAGCCACTCCTTGGAAGCCCTAGGGGACCTTTCCACTCTGTCCTACGCAGTAGCTGTGAGTCGGAATCAACTCGACTCCAGTGGGTGTGGTTTTTGGTGCTGGCTTTTTAGCTTTGCCTTTTTGCATTTTTTTTTAGTTGTTCTAGGGATTACACACGCATCCTTAACTTATTACTTAGACTTAATATTGCACAAAATATTATAAAAATATTTTATATTATTAATATTAATTATTACTATTATAAAAGCAAGAATATAGTTCCATTTACCCTCCCCACCTTTGTGCTATTGTCACGCAATATTACATCTTTATACATTACAAGTCCCAAGTAGAGTGCTATACTTTTTGCTTTAAACAGTCATATTTTTAAAAGAAATTAAGAGAAGAAAAACATATAATCTTTTACTTTATCTGCATATTTACCATTCCTTCCTAGATATCCCAGTTTCTATCTGGAGTCATTTCCCTGAAACCTCAAGAACTTCCTTGAGCGTGTCTTGTAGTGTAAGCCTGCTGTTGTTTTTGTGTGCTGTGGAATCAATTCTGACTCATAATGACCCTATAGGACAGAATAGAAGAGCCCCCATAGGGTTTCCTAGGCTGAAATCCTTGTGGGAACAGACCAACAAGACTTTTCCCCTGCAGAGAGACTGGTAGATTTGAACCACTGACATTTTGGTTGGCAGCTGAGTGCTTAACCATTGCACCACCAGAGCTCCTTAGTGCAGGTCTACTGATAATAAAGTCTTTGTTTTTGCTTATTTGAAAATGCCTTTTCACCTTTATTTTTTTTCTTTTTTAATTGTGCTTTAAGTGGAAGTTTACAGCTCAGGTTAGTTTCTCATACAAAAATTTATACCAACCCACTAAAAACCCACTGCTGTCGAGTCGATTCCAACTCACAGCGACCCTACAGGACAGAGTAGAACTGCCCGATAGAGTTTACGCATTGTTATATGACCCTAGTTGCTCTCCCTACAATGTGACAGCACACTCCTCCTTTCCACCCTGGATTTCCTGTGTCCATTCAAACAGCTCACCTTTATTTTTAAAGAAAAATTTCACCCCAGCAAGTAATTTCACCCTTCAGCTTCTCTTGGCACTCCCAGAACCATCTTCATCATAACTGCTCATGAAAGCCAGCAGCAGCTAAACAGCAATATTTGTTGTTGTTGTTAGGAGCCATCAAGTCACCTCTGACTCACAGCGAAGCCACGTACAACAGAACGAAACACTGCCCAGTCCTGCGCCATCCTCACAATCGTTATGCTTGAGCCCATTGTTGCAGTCACTGTGTCAATCCACCTCATTGAGGGACTTCCTCTTTTTCACTGACTCTCTACTTCATCAAGTATGATGTCTTTCTCCAGGGACTGATCCCTCACGATAACGTGTCCTTGCTTCAAAGGTGCATTCTGGCTGTACTTCTAAGACAGACTTGTTCATTGTTTTGGCCGTACAAGGTATATTCAGTGTTCTTCACCAAATCACAGTTCAAAGCTGTCATTTCTTCAATTTTCCTTATCCATTGTCGCGCTTTCACACGCATATTAGGCAATTGAAAACACCATGGCTTGGGTCAGGCGCACCTTAGTCTTCAAGGTGATGTTTTTGCTTTTCAACACTTTAAAGAGGTCTTTTGCAGCAGATTTGCCCAATGCAATGCGACTTTTGGTTTCTTTTTTTTTCTTCTTCTTTTAATCTCAATTTTTGCTGTCTATTTTTTTTTTTTAATTTTTATTGTGCTTTAAGTGAAAGTTTACCAGTCAAGTCAGGCTGTCATACAAAATCTTATATACTCCTTAAGTGGGTTGGGTTTTTTGGTTGTATATACTCCTAGTTGCTCTAATGAGCAGCACAGTCCTTCTCTCCATTCTGTGTTTCCATGACAATTCAGCCAGCTTCTGTCCTCCTTGGTCTTCACATCTCCCATCCAGACAGGAGCTGCCCAGATAGTCTCATGTGTCTACTTGATCCAAGAAGCCCACTCCTCACCAGTATCATTTTCTGTCTTGTAGTCCAGTCCAATCCCTGTCTGAAGTGTTGGCTTTGAGGATGTTTCCTGTCTTAGGCTAACAGAAAGTCTGGGGACCATGACATCTGGGGTCCCTCTGGTCTCAGTCAGACCATTCAGTTTGGTCTTTTTACAAGAATTTGGGGTCTGCATCCCACTGCTCTCCTGCTCCTTCAGGGATTCTCAGCTGTGCTCCCTGTCATGACAGTCATTGGTTGTAGCTGGGTACCATCTAGTTCTTCTAGTCTCATATTGATGTAGTCTTTGACTTATGTGGCCCGTTCTGACTCTTGGGCTCATACTTACCATTTGTCTTTAGTGTTCATTCTCCTTTGCTCCAGGTGCGTTGAGACCAATTGTTGCATCTTAGATGGCTGCTTGCTAGTGTTTAAGAGTCCAGACGCCACTCTCCAAAATGGGATGCAGAATGCTTTCTTAATACTTTTTATTATGCCAATTGACCTAGATACCCCCTGAAAACATGGTCCCCAACACCCCCCCCCCCACTACTCTGGCCTTCAAAGCATTTGGTTTATTCAGGAAACTTCTCTGTTTTTGGTATAGCCCAGTTGTGCTGACCTCTCCCGTATTTTGTGTTGTCCATCCCTTCACCTAAATTAGTTCTTGTCTACTATCTAATTAGTGAATCCCCCTCTCCGTCCCTCTATCCCTCCCCCATCTCGTAACCATCAAAGAATGTTTTCTTCTCTGTTTAAACTATTTGAATTCTTATAATAGTGGTCTCATACAATATTAGTCCTTTTACAACTGACTAATTTCACTCAGCATAATGCCTTCCAGATTTCTCCATGTTATGAAATGTTTCACAGGTTCCTCACTGTTCTTCATCAATGCGTAGTATTCCATTGTGTGACTATACCATAATTTATTTATCCATTCATTCGTTGATCGGCACCTTGGTTGCTCCCATCTTTTTGCTGTTGTAAACAGTGCTGCAATGAACATGGGTGTGCATGTATCTGTTCGTGTAAAGGCTCTTATTTCTCTAGGATATATTCCAAGGAGTGGGATTGCTGGATCGTATGGTAGTTCTATTTCTAGCTTTTTAAGGAAGCACCAAATTGATTTCCAAAGTGGTTGTACCATTTTACATTCCCACCAGCAGTCTAGTCTCTCCACAACCTCTCCAACATTTATTATTCTGTGTTTTTTGGATTAATGCCAGCCTTGTTGGAGTGAGATGGAATCTCAATGTAGTTCTGATTTGCATTTCTCATTGTGAGCATTTCCTCAAGTATCTGTGAGCTACCTGAATGTCTTCTTTAGTGAAGTGCCGGTTCATATCCTTTGCCCATTTTTTAATTGGGTTATTTGTCTGTTTGTTGTCGAGTTTGTTGTTGAGATTTCAGAGATCAGCTGCTGATCAGAGATGTCATAGCTAAAAACTTTTTTGAAATCCGTAGGTAATCTTTTTACTCTTTTGGTGAAGTCTTTGCATGAGCATAGGTGTTTGGCTTTTAGGAGCTTCCAGTTATCTAATTTCTCATTTGCTGTTTTTGCAGGTCTAGTTTTTTTTTTTTTTTTAGTACTGTTTTGTATACTGTTTATGCCATGTATTAGGGCTCCTAGCGTTGTCCCTATTTTTTCTTCCGTGAACTTTGTCATTTTAGATTTTATATTTAGGTCTTTGATCCACTTTGAGTTGGTTTTTGTGCAAGGTTTGAGGTATGGGTCTTGTTTCATTTTTTTTGCAGATGGATATCCAGTTATGCCAGCACCATTTGTTAAAGAGACTTTCTTTTCCCCATTTAACAGATTTTGGGCCTTGTTAAATATCAGTTGCTCATATGTGGACGGATTTATGTCTGGATTCTCAATTCTGTTCCATTGGTCTATGTATCTGTCGTTGTACAAGTACCGGGTTGTTTTGACTACGATGGCAGTATAATATGTTCTAAAGTCAGGTAGTATGAGGCCTCCTGCTTTGTTCTTCTTTTTCAGTAATGCTTTCCTTATCTGGGGCCTCTTTCCCTTCCATATGAGGTTGGTGATTTGTTTCTCCACCTCATTAAAGAATATCACTGGTATTTGGATCAGAATTGCATTGTATTTATAGATCACTTTGGGCAGAATAGACATTTTTACAATGTTAAGTCTTCCTATCCATGAGCAAGGTATGTTTTTCCACTTATGAAGGTCTCGTTCGGTTTCTTGCAGTAGTGTCTTGTAGTTTTCTTTGTATAGGTCTTTTACGTCTTTGGTTAGATTTATTTCAAAGTACATTGTCTTCTTAGGGGCTATCATAAATGGTATTGATTTGGTGATTTCCTCTTCATCGCTCTCTTTGTTGATGTAGACGAATCCAACTGATTTATGTATGTTTATCTTGTATCCTGAAACTCTGCTGATCTCTTCTATTAGTTTCAGTAGTTTTCTTAAGGATTCTTTAGGTTTTTCTGTGTATCATGTCATCTGCAAACAGAGATACTTTTATTTCTTTGCCAATTTGGATGCCCTTTATTTCTTTATCTAGCCTTATAGCTCTGGCTAGGATCTTCAGCACAATGCTGAATAAGAGTGGTGATAAAGGGCATCCTTCTCAGGTTTCTGTTCTCAGTGGGAATAGTTTCAGCCTGTCTCCATTTAGGATGATGTTGGCTATTGGCTTTGTATAAATGTCATTTATAATGTTTAGGAATTTTCCTTCTATTTCTATTTTGCTGAGAGTTTTTATCATGAAAATGTGTTGAACTTTGTCAAATTCCTTTTCTGCATCCATTGATAAGATCATGTGGTTTTTGTCTTTTGTTTTATTTATGTGATGGATTACATTGATTATTTTTCTAATGTTGAACCATCCCTGCATACCTGGTATGAATCCCACTTGGTCGTGGTGAATTATTTTTTTTGATATGTTGTTGGATTCTATTGGCTAGAATTTTGTTGAGGATTTTTGCGTCTACGTTCATAAGGGATATTGGCCTGTAATTTTCTTTTTTTGTGGAGTCTTTACCCGGTTTTGGTATCAGGGTTATGCTGGCTTCGTAGAATGAGTTGGGGAGTATTCCATCCTTTTCTATGCTCTGAAATACCTTTAGTAGTAGTGGTGTTAACTTTTCTCTGAACATTTGGTAGAATTCTCCAGTGAAGCTGTCAGGGCCAGGGCTTTTCTTCATTGGGAGTTTTTTTTTTTTTTTTTTTTAATTACTTTTTCAATCTCTTCTTTTGTTACAGTTTATTTAGTTGTTCTGTCTCTGTTTGTGTTAGTTTAGGTAGGTAGTGTGTTTCTAGAAATTTGTCCATTTCCTCTAGGTTTTCAAATTTGTTAGAGTACAACTTTTCATAGTACTCTGTTACGATTCTTTTAATTTCAGTTAGGTCTGTTGTGATATCACCCATCTCATTTCTTATATGGTTTATTTGCTTCCTCTCCTGTTTTTCTTTTGTCAGTTTGGCCAGTGATTTATTGATTTTGTTAATCTTTTCGAAGAACAAGGTTTTGGTCTTGTTAACTCTTTCAACTGTTTTTCTGTTTTCTATTTCATTTAATTCTGCTCTAATTTTTATTATTTTCTTTCTTCTGGTGCCTGAAGATTTCTTTTGTTGCTGGCTTTCTATTTGTTCAAGTTGTAGGGATAATTCTTTGATTTTGGCCCTTTTTCTTTTTGTATGTGTGTATTTTTTTATATAAATTGACCTCTGAGCACTGCTTTTGATGTGTCCCAAAGGTTCTGATATGCAGTGTTCTCATTCTCACTGGATTCTATGAATTTCTCTATTCCGTTCTTGATGTCTTCTATAACCCAGTCATTTTTGAGCAGGGTATTGTTCAGTTTCCAAGTGTTTGATTTCTTTTCCCTGCTTTTTCTGCTATTGACTTCTACTTTTATGGCCTTATGGTCAGAGAAGGTGTTTTGTAAAATTTCAATGTTTTGGATTCTGCTAAGGCTTGTTTTATGACCTAATATATGGTCTATTCTAGAGAATGTTCCATGTGCATTGGAAAAGAAAGTTCACTTGGCTGCTGTTGGGTGGAGTGTTCTGTATATGTCTATGAGGTCAAGTTGGTTAATTGTGGCATTTAGCTCTTCCGTGCCCTTATTAAGCTTCTTTCTGGATGTTCTGTCCTTCACTGAATGTGGTGTGTTGAAGTCTCCTACTATTACTGTGGAGCTGTCTATCTCACTTTCCAATACTGTTAGAGTTTGTTTTATGTATCTTGAAGTCCTGTCATTGGATGCATAAATACTTAATACAGTAATATCCTCCTGGTATGTTGTCCCTTTAATTACTATACAGTGTCCTTCCTTATCCTTTGTGGTAGACTTAAGTTTGAAGTCTGTTTTGTCAGAAATTAGTGTTGCCACTCCTGCTCTTTTTTGATTGTTATGTGCTTGATTTTTTTTTTGCCATCCTTTTAATTTTAGTTTGTGTCTTTAAGTCTAAGGTGTGTCTCTTGTAGGCAACATATAGCTGGATCGTGTTTTTTTTTATCCATTCTGCAACTCTCTGTCTCTTTATTGGTGCATTTGGTCCATTTACACTCAGTGTAATTATAGATAGGTATGAGTTTAGTGCTGTCATTTTGATGCCTTTTTGTGTGTGCTGTTGACAGTTTCATTTTTCTACTTCCTTTTTTGTGCTGAGAAGTTTTTCTTTGTAAATTGTGTGTTCCTCTTTTTCATTGTGGCTGAATTTGTTTTTGCTGAGTCTTTATGTTTATCCTGTTTCTTATTTTGAAGTGTAGGATTGTTAGTCTTCTTTGTGGTTACCTTGACATTTACCCCTATTTTTCTAGGTTTAAGCCTAACTCGTATCTCCCTATGTAGCCTTGATTTCCTCTCCATATGGAAGATCTATACCTACATTATTTAGTCCCTCTTTATTGATTACTGTCATCTTTTACATAGTGATGTCACTGATTTCCTGTTTTAAGGGTTTTTTTTTTTTTTAAATCTTGATTTATTTTTATGATTTCCTTAACTGAGTTGATATCTGGTTGTTCTGTTTTGTGTCCTAGTGTTGGGTTGATATCTGATATTATCAATTTTCTATCCAGAGAATTCCCTTTAGTATTTTTTTGTAGTTTTGGTTTGGTTTTTGCAAATTCCCTAAACTTCCATTTATCTGTAAATGTCTTGATTTCACCTTCATATTTGAGACACAGTTTTGGTGGATACATGATTCTTGGCTGGCAATTTTTCTCCTTCAATGCTTTATATATGTCATCCCATTGCCTTCTTGTCTGCATGGTTTCTGCCAAGTAGTCTGACCTTATTCTTATTGATTCTCCTTTGTAGGTGACTTTTCGCTTATCCCTGGCTGCTCTTAAAATTTTCTCTTTATCTTTGGTTTTGGCAAGTTTGATGACAATATGTCTTGGTGACTTTCTTTTGGGATCTACTTTTGTATGGGGTTTGATGAGCATCTTGGATAGATATCTTATCATCTTTCACTATATCAGGGAAGTTTTCTGCCAACAAATCTTCAACAATTCTCTCTGTATTTTCTGTTATCCCTCTCTGTTCTGGTATCCCAATCACTTGCAAGTTATTCTTCTTGATAGAGTCCCACATGATTCTTAGGGTTTCTTCATTTTTTTTTAATTCCTTTTATCTGATTTTTTCTTCAAATATATTGGTGCCAAGTGCTTTATCTTCAATCTCACAAATTCTGCATTCCAGTTCCTCAGTTCTGATTCTCTGACTTTCTATTGAGTTGTCTAATTCTGTAATTTTATTGTTAATCTTCTGAATTTCTGAATGCTGTCTCTCTACGGATCCCTGCAGTTTGTTAAATTTTTCAGTATGTTCTTGAATAATCTCTTTAATTTCTTCAACTTCTTCATCTGTGTGTTCCTTGGCTTTTTCTGTTTGTTGCCTGATCTCGTTCCTGATGTCTTGAAGAGTTCTATATATTAATCTCTTGTATTGTACATCTGGTAATTCCAGGAATACATCTTCATCCGGAAGAGTCCTTGATTCTCTGTTTTGGGAGTTTGCTGAAGCAATCATGTCTACTTCTTTATGTGATTTGGTATCGACTGCTGTCTCCAAGCCATCTATAATTTATTGTATTAATTTATTTTACATTTACTCACTGTGTCCTAGTTTCTTGTTTTGTTTTGATATAGTCATATAGGCTACTAGAGTAAGCTACCTTGGTTATTGGAGTCTTTGAAGCACTAATGTCCTGTTACCAGGTGGCTAGAGCTGCTACTAGGTATATGCGCCCAGGAGTCCATTCACTATTCCTTTATAGATTCAGCTCAGGTGTCCTGATAGTCGATCACCTAGTGTGTGGTATAGGCCTCACCTACTATCTTAGAGGAGCAGTGGTGATGGGTGTATGCACTGGTTTCTTGTAGAAGCAGGGGGTCACACTCTGAGGAAGGCAGGGGATTGGCAGCCTTCCCCCAAGTGTCAGTGAGGAAGGAGCGTCTCTGTTCTTTACAGTGCTCTCATGGGTAGGCTCTGCAGCTGTACCTTAGGCACCCAATGCTCATACCTGTAAGGACTTGTAGGCACCACTACCCTTTCACGGGTGGTTAGGTGGTATGGATGGAGCCTCCAGTCCTCAGACCCCTGCTGTGGGTAGGTGAAGGCCCTGTTTAATAGGCAGAGCAGCATCAGACCTCCAAAACCTGCCTCTCTACTGCACAGCTGAAACAGTTACAGTCAGACCTCAAACAGATTTGCCCTTGCAATATAATAGCCACCTGGATCTATGTAGGGGGACAGACAAAGTCTGTGGATCACTTATGCCTGGATTGGAGCTGCTTCTGCTCTGAGCTTCCAGATTAGGGGCATCTGCAGAGTATATTTCCCCCTGTTTATTAAGTTGTTCCTTCTCCCAGGCCAGGAGAATGGCTCAGGGAGTGCAGCCGGTTCTATCTCAGGCCCAGGGAAATCAACTGTGAATGAAGCCAGCTGGAGCAGAGGGGGGAGGGATCATATAGATAGGAGAGAGTTCTTTCAAAAGAAGGAGCTATTGGATCCAAACATGGTAAATTAGACAAAATCACTTATCTTGTGTCGAGAGCGCTGTTTTATCTCAGGTTCCAGAGGCATGTGCAGCCTGTGTGCACTGGCTGAGTCCCCTCCAAGATTGTCCCAGGGGGTTAGGGCTCTATCCTGTGCTTGCCTTCTTTCGTTGTAGCAGCCACTTTCTAAACTCTGCAGCCAGCCCCATTGTAGACATGCCAAAGGGTCAGAGGTGTGCCACTCTGCTTGCCTTCTTTCACTGAAGCTGCCGTGTCTCAGGGAACTATCATCAGCCCTGTCACAGTCACGTCAAAGAACAGCACCAAGGAATCAGAGCAGAGGTGCTGGGTGGACTTGACAACTCATCACTGCTTCTGCACTGTCTCTCCCTCCCCCGTCACTCAGACTGATTCCTTAATTTTGCCTTTGATGCTCAGGGTTTCTAGCTTGTCATATAGGTAACTGATTCACTTGTTTTTTCAGGTCTTTGTTGTAAGAGGGATTGGCAGAAGCTTCTGGCTAGTTCTCCATCTTGGCCCTTCCTCCTCTTTTGATTTCTTGACTGCTGCTTCCATGGGCTTTGATTGTAGATCCAAGTAAAATGAAATCCTTGACAACTTCAATCTTTTCCCCGTTTATCATGATGTTGCTTATTCATCCAGTTGTCTGGATTTTTTTTGTGTGTGTGTGTGTTGAGGCATAATCCATATTGAAGGCTGTGGCCTTTGATCTTCATTAATAAGTGCTTCAAGTCCTCTTCTCTTTTGGCAAGCAAGGTGTGTCATCTGCATATCTCAGGTTGTTAATGAGTCTTCCTCCAATCCTGATGCCATGTTCTTCTTCATATACTTCACTTCAGGTTATTTGCTCAGCATACAGATTGGATAAGTATCGTGAAACGATACAATCCTGATGCACACCTTTCCTGACTTTAAACCAGTATCCACTTGTTCTGTTTGAACCACTGCCTCTTGATCTATGTATGGAGCACAATTAAGTGTTCTGGAATTCCCATGCTTCACAATGTTATCCATAATTTGTTATGATCCGCACAGTTGAATGCCTTTGCATAGTCAATAAAGCACAGGTAGACATCCTCCTGGTATTCTCTGCTTTCAGCCAAGATCCATCTCACATCAGCAGTGATATCTCTCATTACACGTCCTCTTCTGAATCTGTCTTGAATTTCTGGCAGTTCCCTGTCGATGTATTGCTGCAGCTGCTTTTGAAAGATCTTCAGCAAAATTCTACTTGTGTGTGATATTAATGAAATTGTGTGATAATTTCCAAATTCTGTTGGATCACCTTTCTTGGGAATAGGCATAAATATAGACCTCTTCCAGTTGGTTGGCCAGGTAGCTGTTTTCCAATTTCCTTGGCATAGAAGAGTGAGCACCTCCAGTGCTGCATCTGTTTGTTGGAACATCTCAATTGGTATTCCATCAATTCCTGGAAACTTGTTTTTCACCAATGCCTTCAGTGTAGCTTGGACTTCTTCCTTCAGTATCATTGGTTCTTGATCATATGCTACTTCCTGAAAAGGTTGAATGTTGACAGTGACTCTGTATTCCTTGCATCTTCTTTTGATGTTTCCTACATTGTTTAATATTTTCCCCATAGAAGCCTTCAATATTGAAACTAGAGCCCTTAATTTTTTTTTCAGTCCTTTCAGCTTGAGAAATGCTGAGCGTGTTCTTCCCTTTTGGTTTTCTAACTTCAGCTCTTTGCACATGTCCTTATATTTTACTTTGTCTTCTCCAACTGCCCTTTGAAATTTTTATTCAGCTCTTTTACTTCATCATTTCTTCCATTCACTTCAGCTACCTGACTTTCAGAAGCAAGTTTGAGAGTGTCTTCTGATATCCATTTTGGTCTTTTCTTTCTATCCTTTCTTTTTAATGACCTCTTGCTTTCTTCATGTATGATGTCTTTGATGTTATTCTGCAACTCATCTGATCTTCAGTCATTAGTGTTCAAAGTGTCAAATCTCTTCTTGGGATGGTCTCTAAATTCAGGTGGGGTATACTCAGGGTCATACTTTGGCTCTCGTGGGCTTCTTCCAATTTTCTTCAGTTTCCTCTTGAACTTGCATATGAACAAATGATGATCTGTTCCACAGTCAGCCCCTGGACTTGTTCTGATTGATGATATTGAGCTTTGCCATCCTCTCTTTCCACAGATGTTGTCGATTTGATTCCTGTGTATTCCTTCTGGAGAGGTTTACGTGTATAGTTGCTGTTTATGTTGGTGAAAAAAGGTATGTGCAATAAAGAAGTCGTTGGTCTTGCAAAATTCTATCCTGTGATCTCCAGCATCATTTCTATCATCAAGGCCATATTTTTCTATTACTGATGCTTCTTTGTTTCCAACTTACAAATTCCAATCACGAGTAATTATCAATGCATCCTGATTGGATGTTTGATCAATTTCAGACTACAGAAGTTGGCAAAAATCTTCAGTTTATTCATCTTTGGACTTATTAGTTGGTGTGAAAATGTGAATAATAGTCATATTAACTGGTCTTCCATCTAGCAGTATGGATATTGTTCTATCACTGACAACATCATACTTCACAATAGATCTCGAAATGTTCTTTTTGACTATGAATGCAATGCCATTCCTCTTCAAGTTGTCATTCCTGCATAGTAGACCATATGATTGTCTGATTCAAAATGGCCAATACCAGTCCATTTCAGCTCACTAATGCCTAGGATATTGATGTTTATGCATTCCATTTCATTTTTGATGACTCCCAATTCTCCTAGATTCATACTTCAGACATTCTAGGTTCCGATTATTAATGGATATTTGCAGCTGTTTCTTCTCATTTTGAGTTGTGCCACATCAGTAAATGAAGGTCCCCAAAAGCTTGACTCCATCCATGTCATTAAGGCCCACTCTACTTTGAGGAGGTAGATTTTCCCCAGTTGTATTTTGAGTGCTTTCCAACTTGAGGGGCTCATCTTCCAGCACTGTATCAGCCATTTCGCTGCTATTCATCAGGTTTTCGCTGGCTAACTCTTTTCAGAAGTAGCAATATTTAATGTATCTTAATAACCATGTTTGTGCTTTTTTCTACTTTCCTATCTTCATTGATTAGATAAAAATATGTTTCTTCTGCTGATTTAAATGTTTCATATTCTGTTTTAATTTTTCTGGTTTTTATCTCTAACTTATTAAGCTCCATACCTATATTCATTTCATCTCTGTTTCTAAAGCATATCAATAATGTTGTCTTCCCCCAAATAGGACAAATACTTAACATGCTCTTTCTTCCCCAACTTTAATATTGGCAACATAGAGTTTCAATTCAGTATTTTCTGAGTTGTTCACTGAGTATGTAGCAATAATAAAATTCACCAATTTATTTATTTACTCCCATGCTCATACCTCAACATATTCTACTGAATTCATTTTTCTTCTTGCTGAAGTGCTTCTTCCAATAGTACTTCCAAGGAGGGCCTTTTTGCATTAAATTTTCTGCAGCCTTGTATGTCTCAGAATATTTATTTAATGCTCACATTTAAATAATGATTTAGCAGGCTGTAAAATTCTAGTTTTCGAAGTTCATCTTCAATGTTTTGAAAATATTATTACAGTTTTTTTTTTTTTTTTTTTGCACAGAATGTTGCTGTTGAGATTTCTTATTACTCTGAAGACATTAAGCTTTTAATTTTTTTCTTTAATATTCTTAAACTATAGTATGGTTAGATTTTTTTTTTTTTTTACTTTTTTCCTCCCCACTTAGAATTCTATAGGCCTTTCGACCTAAGGCTATCATTTTTTTTTCTCATTTCTAGAAAATTTTTATTCATTATATTTTAGTATCTTTTCCAATCCATCTATTTTCTCTCTCCTTAAAAAAAAAAAAAAATTTTTTTCTAGGACTACTACAGTGGAAGTGGACATTTTACTTTTACCCTAGACATTTTAAACATTTTTTTTCATTCTTTCTCAGCTCTTTATCTCCTTTTGATGCTTTCTGATGGAACCCCTTAACCTGACCTAGTTCATCTGTTCTTTATTTGTATCTATTCTATTATTCAATCCAATCACTGAGTTCTTTATTGCAATGATTTTATTTTTCATATTCAGTGTTTCCATTTGATCTTTCTTCATAAGTTATTATTCCTACTTCATGTTTCTTAGGACTCTGAGCATGTTACTATGCTTAATTTACATTCCTATTCTGCCCAGTCCATTAATGCTGCTTCCTCTGGTATATGTTGCTTAGTTTGTGGCTTTTTTTTTTTTTTTTTTTTGATGCATATACTCTTTGAATGTCTCATTTTTGTTTTTTCTTTTTGAACTCACATTCACTGGGGACTATCAGCCACCTTTACTGGTACTACATAGCTTGGAAGAGGGTCAGAAGCCTGTATCCTAGATTTTATGGCCTCCAGTTGAGTTGGGAGAGGGGTTGTGCCTCAAGGCACTTCAGGGTGTTGTTCCAATTTGGGAATAGTCACTATCTATTTAACCCTGCCCCTCAAGGAAAATCCCAGAATGTCTACCCTGGTACTGCTTTTTCTGAAGTGCCTTTCTCTGGTAATTGCCTCACCCAAAGCATTGGCAGGGGTATTTTGGTGAGGGGATGCTCAGGGGCTGGCCAGACAGACTCCACTGACCACTCCAGTCAGGATCTAGGGTTACTATGCAGCCTCTGAGATGCACAATTATTTTCCTTCCTTATAGCACCATGGGGTGAGCAGTGATCCACCCAAGAAAATATGAAGGAAGGAAAAGGCCCCAACTGGAAAGCACTTTGCAGGCACAACCCCTCTGACACTGTTCTGTCTTCACTCTGTGTTGCTGCTTCCAACCCCATCGCCATCCTTACAGCTTTTCTCTCAGGGTCTGGGAGCCATCAAATCCCCTCACTTCTCCAAGATTGGGTTTGGGGAGGAAGCTGTGCTAATTTCACCAGCTTTTGTGGAACTGGAAGCTTTCAAGGCATTTATTTTCCACCTTATTTAGGAAACCCCTAATTGTGGGATTGCTCTAAGACATTTCTTTAAAAAGTGGAGAGGCTCATTAGCAACTTTCTTAACACTTCTCTATTCTCAAGGAAGTTTAAGGAGAAAGCATGGTCTTGCTATTCACCAAGTTTTGCTTGGTGAGTTTTGTTTTTAATACATGAGTGCTAATACTGGAAATTCAAGATACTAACCACAAAAGAAAAACGACAGGTCACGGGCCAAAAGAAGCCAACTGTAGTATGATAGTTAATACTACGTGGCAACTTGGCTATGGATTCTTAATGGTTTGGCAAACACTACGTAATCCTCTTTGGTTTTTGGCTCATAGTGATCCTGTGTGATAGAGTAGAACTGCCCCCTAGGGTTTCCTAGGCCGTAATCTTTATGAGGGCAGATTACCAGGTCTTTCTCCCACGGGGCCCCTGGGTGAGTGCAAACCACCAACCTTTCGGTTAGCAGCTAAGTGCTTAATCGTTGCACCACCAGGGCTTCTAAATACCATGTAGAATGTACCAAAAAACCCCACAAAAACTCATTGCTGTCGAGTCGATCCTGACTTATTGCAACCTTGTATGTTATAGAGTAGAACTACTCCACAGGGTTTTCTTGGCTATAATCTGTATGGAAGAAGATTGCCAGGACTTTCTTTCACAGCACCACTGATTCAGTTCAAACCACCAACCTTGGGTTAGTAGTCAAGCATGTGGGGTCACCATGAATTGAAATAGACTCTACGGGCAACAGATTTTGGTTAAGTTGGCTCCTACCAAGATTATCTCTGAGGATAAGGAAGGCCTGCTGCTAGTTTTCCTCCCAAGAAAGGAGGTTTTCAATTGACTCTGGCTTTTAATATTGAACTTGGAGATGCTAAGTGAATAGCATGTTTGTTGAGGTTCTCCCATGAGAATCATGGAACATCAGAGCTGCAAGAAAACCTGAGTCCTGTGATCCAATCCCTCATTTTACATTTCAGGAAACTCAGGCAACAAGAGAGGAAATGCCTTGGCCAAGGTCACACAGCAAGGTCAGCCCAAACCAAAAAAACCCACTGCTGTCAAGTTGATTCAACTCATAGTGACCGTATAGGACAGAGTAGAGCTGCTTTAGAGTTTCCAAGGCTGTAAATCTTTACAAAATCCAACTGCCACATCTTTGTTCTGCGGAGCAGCTGGTGGGTTTGAACAGATGACCTTTTAGTTAGCAGCTGAGAGCTTTAGCCACTGTACCACCAGGATGCCTCACAATGTCAGCAGAGCCAAATAAAACCAACTTCCTCTCTGTGTTGCTTATTATTATACTTAAAAAAAAAAAAAAACCCATTGCCATCGAGTCAATTCCAACTCATAGCAGCCTACAAGACAGAGTAGAACTACCCCACAGGGTTTCCATAG
Organism: Elephas maximus indicus; assembly: GCF_024166365.1. Lineage (NCBI taxonomy): Eukaryota > Metazoa > Chordata > Mammalia > Proboscidea > Elephantidae > Elephas > Elephas maximus. Next base: position 10,409,297 of record NC_064842.1, on the reverse strand, counting down.
GGTTTCCAAGGAGCAGCTGGTGGATTGGAACTGCCAACCTTTTGGTTAGCAGCTGAACTCTTAACCACTGCACCACCAGGGATCCATTATTATACTAGAAAAATAAAAAACGAAAGAGGTAGAAAAGGCAGGTGTGGGGAAAGAATATGGGACATGGGTTCTGCCTTTTAAATAATCAGAACTATGAATTCAGAGGGTTTCTTTTTTTCTTTTTAAGAAAAAGATTTATCTTTATCATCCTACTTCTACGGCAGACCCTGATAAACTTAAGGTTTTGTTCTGTTATACATAAGGTCACCATGTGTTGGAGCTGACTCAACGGCAGCAACAAGAACTTCTGTGGTTGGTTGGAAAATGTCCTTCAAGTCTCCAAGAAAGGTTCAGAAAACCTCCATTAAATTCTAGTCTCAAAAGCTGTCTGAGTCATATGACTGTAATAAACTCAGAGAGTGCCAGTTCTCTTAGGGTTTCTATTTTGGCTGGCCGTATAAGGGGTGGGGGCTGCAAAAAAGGCACAGGCAGGTTTCACAAGTGTAAGAAGATGTACAAATTGGGATGGTTTCATAATTAAGCATAGTCTCTCTGTCTAGTCAAGAAACTATATTTACAGAGCTTCACTGGAAGGAGTAGGTGGGAATGAGGAAGTAGGATTGGGTTAGGGATAGATAGAATATGTACGCCATCATGTTCCCTTTCTTGTGGTGGCCCAGTTGCCATTGAGTCGACTCTGATGCATGGCCATCCCGTGTGTGTCAGAGTCGTACCGTACTCCACAGGGTTTTCAATGGCTGATTTTTTACGGAAGCAGATCACCAGGCCTTTCTTCCGAGGAGGCTGTGGGTGAACTCAAACCTCCAACTTTTCAGTCAGCAGCTGAGTGCGTTAACTGTTTGCATCACGCAGGGACTCTCCTTCCACATAGGGCTGTTCCCTTTGCATGGAATTCATTTCCCTACATCTGACTTGGCTACCACTACATTCCTTCCCTGGGCTGGGACTGTTATCCTTCAGGGCTCAGCTGAAACGTTCCCTTGGCACCCTACACTTCTGCACAGCATTCATAGCACTTGCAATTGATTATTTGTGTGAGTAGTTGCTTAATGCTGGCCTTCCTTACTACATGGTTAGCTCCATTAATTAAGGTGTGCCTGTGTCTGTTTCATAGCACCTGGCTCATAGTAGGTGGTCAATAAGTACTTATAGTGAACAGTTTTAAGATTTAGTTCCTGCCCTCTTATTGCTTACAGTCTACATGAAGACCATTCAGAGGGCAGCTAAGCAGTGAAGAGGCTTTCAGCAAGGCTGTATTTGGCTTCTTCTCCCTCCAATACCACCCGGCAAGTCCCAGCTTCAAACAAAGAGTGCCCTGGCAGAGGCAGGTCTAACAGAAACTCATATCATTGGTCCAGGTTTAAACAAACAATTTAAATATAACTTCTGAATGTGCCAACTGCTGGCTGCGGAAGGAGCAGACTTACCTCTGTCCTCATTGGTGTGGATGGGGTCATGGCTGAGCAGCATAGAAATGTCCCATATGGGGACTTAGAACAAAGTGATTTCAGGTGTGAGCCCTAATGTACCATCACAAGGACAGGTGCTCTGAATTACCTGAGTTGGTTTTCTGTAGAGCTGTTTCTGTCTTGGGCAGTTGTGCAGCCTGAGCTGTTGGTAACTGGTGGTGGTTGTTAGCTATTGTCAAGTCAGCCCCCCAACTCATGGTGACCACACACACAACTGGTTCAGACCGTTGTGACCCATAGGGTTTTCACTGGCTGATTTTCAGAAGTAAATCACCAGGCCTTTCCACCCTCTTAGTCTGGAAGATCCACTAAAACTGTTCAGCATCGTAGCAACATGAAAGTCCCCAATGACAGAGGAGTGGTAGCTGCAGATGAGGTGCAATAGCTGGGAATTGAGCCCAGGTGTCCTTCCTGGAGGGCAAGAATTCTACCACTGAACCATCCATGCCCTCACTGGCAAGTGGTAGGAGTTGATTGATTTAATCATATTAACAATTTGCCCTTTAAAGATTCTATAAAATAAAAGTTGACCATTTGCAAACTTGAGTTCTTAGAGTTATTTACTTTCTGGGTAAACATGCCTACCTCATGGCCATGTGTCATAACTCATTGACTAAAATTTCTGCCAAATCACTACTATTTAATCACTTATAACAAAGTATGGATAACATTGCAAAGAATGGGAATTCCAGAACACTTAATTGTGCTCATGAGGAACCTTAACATAGATCAAGAGGCAGTTGTTCGGACAGAACAAGGGGATACTGATTGGTTTAAAGTCAGGAAAGGTGTGCGTCAGGGTTGTATTCTTTCACCATACCTATTCAATCTGTATGCTGAACAAATAATCCAAGAAGCTGGACTATATGAAGAAGAATGGGGCATCAGGATTGGAGGAAGACTCATTAACAACCTGCATTATGCAGATGACACAACCTTGCTTGCTGAAAGTGAAGAGGACTTGAAGCACTTCCTAATGAAGATCAAAGACCACAGCCTTCAGTATGGATCGCACCTCAACATAAAGAAAACAAAAATCCTCACAACTGGACCAATGAGCAATATCATGATAAACGGAGAAAAGATTGAAATTGTCAAGGATTTCACTTCATTTGGATCCGCAATCAACAGCCATGGAAGCAGCAGTGGAGAAATCAAAAGACATATTGCATTGGGTAAATCTGCTGCAAAGAACCTCTTTAAAGTGTTGAAGAGCAAAGATGTCACCTTGAAGACTAAGGTGCGCCTGACCCAAGCCGTGGTATTTTCAATTGCATCATATGCATGTCAAAGCTGGGCAATGAATAAGGAAGACCAAAGAAGAATTGATGCCTTTGAATTACGGCGTTGGTGAAGAATATTGAATATGCCATGGACTGCCAGAAGAATGAACAAGTCTGTCTTGGAAGAAGTACAAGCAGAATGCTCCTTAGAAGCAAGGATGGCGAGACTGCATCTTACATACTTTGGACATGTTGTCAGGAGGGATCAGTCTCTGGAGAAGGACGTCATGCTTGGCAAAGCACAGGGTCAGCAGAAAAGAGGAAGACCCTCAACAAGGTGGATTGACACAGTGGCTGCAACAATGGGCTCAAGCATAACAACGATTGTGAGGATGGCGCAGGACTGGAGGTGTTTCGTTCTGTTGTGCATAGGGTCACTATGAGTTGGAACCGACTCGGCAGCACCTAACAACAACAACAACAATGAAATGTGCAAAGACCTAGAGTTAGAAAACCAAAGGGGAAGAATATGCTAGGCATTTCTCAAGCTGAACGAACTGAAGAAGAAAATGCAAGCCTTGAGTTGCAATATTGAAGGGTTCTATGGGCAAATATTGAACGGTGCAGGAAGCATCAAAAGAAGATGGAAGGAATACACAGAGTCACTGTACCGAAAAGAACTGATTGACATTCAACCATTTCAGGAGGGAGCATAAGATCAAGAAACAACTGTATTGAAGGAAGAAGTCCAAGCTGCCCTGAAGGTATTGGTGAAAAAACAAGGCTCCAGGCATTGACAGAATGCCAATTGAGTTGTTTCAACAAACAGATGCAATGCTGGAAGCACTCATTCATCTATGTCAAGAAATTTGGAAGACAGCTACATGGCCAGCTGACTGGAAGAGGCCCATATTTGTGCCCATTCCAAAGGTGACCCACCAGAACATGGAAATTATAGAACAATATCATTAATATCACACACAAGCAAAATTTTGCTGAAGATAATTCAAAAATGGTTACAACAGTACATCAGTAGGGAACTGCCAAAAATTCAAGCAGGATTCAGAAGAGGACATGAAACGAGGGATATCATTATTGATGTCAGATGGATCCTGGCTGAAAGCAGAGAATACCAGAAAGATGTTTACCTGTGTTTTATTGACTGTACAAAGGCATTCGACTGTGTGGATCATAACTAATTATGCATAATATTGAGAATGGGAATTCCAGAACACTTAATTGTGCTCATGAGGAATCTGTACATAGACCAAGAGGCAGTTGTTCGAACAGAACATGGAGGTATTGCATGGTTTAAAGTCAAGAAAGGTCTGCGTCAGCGTTGTATCCTTTCACCATACTTATTCAATCTCTACATTGAGCAAATAATCCAAGAAGCTGAACTATATGAAGAAGAACTCAGCATCAGGATTGGAGGAAAGCTCATTAACAACCTTAGATATGCAAATGACACAACCTTGGTTGCCCAAAGAGAAGAGAACCTGAAGCACTTATCAATGAAGATCAAAGTCCACAGACTTCACTATGGATTACACCTCAACATAAAGAAAGCAAAAATCTGAACTGGACCAATAAGCAACACTGTGATAAACAGAGAAAATATTGAAGTTGTCAAGGATTTCATTTTACTTGGATCCACAATCAACGCCCATAGAAGCATCAGTCAGGAAATCAGACGACTATTGCATTGGGCAAATCTGCTGTAAAAGACCTCTTTAAAGTGCTAAAAAGCAAAGATGTCACTTTGAGGACTAAGGTGCACCTGACCCAAGCCACGTGTTATGGATAGAAATGTGTCCACCCAAAAATGTGTGTCAACTTGGCTAGTCCATGATTCCCAGTATTGTGTGATTGTCCACCATTTTGTCTTCAGATGTGATTTTTCTGTGTTGTAAATCCTACCTCTGTCATGTTAATAAGGCAGGATTAGAGGCAGTAACATTAATGAGGCATGACTCAATCTACAAAATTAGGTTGTATTTTGAGTAAATCTCTTTTGAGACATAAAAAAAAGAAGCAAGCAGAGAGACAGGAGAACCTCATGCCACCAAGAAAGCAGATCTGGGATCAGAGCAGGTCCTTTGGATTCAGGGTTCCTGTGCCTGAGAAGCTCCTAGACCAGGAGAAGATTGGCAACAAGGACCTTCTCCCAGAGCCAACACAGAGAAAACCTTTCCCTGGAGCTGGCATCTTGAATTTGGACTCCTAGCCTCCTAAACTGTGAGAGAGTAAATTTCTCTTTGTTAAAGTCATCCATTTGTGGTATTTCGGCTATAGCAGCACTAGATAACTAAGACATCATGGTATTTTCAATTGCCTCATAGGCATGCAAAAGCTGGACATGAATAAGGAAGACATAAGAACTGGGAGACCTCATGGTGCAGTGGTTAGGCATTCAGTCGCTTACCAAAAGGTGGGCAGTTCGAATCCACCAGCTGCTTCTTGGAAACCCTATGGGGCAGTTCTATCTGTTCTATAGGGTTGCTATGAGTCGGAATCCACTCAACAACAGGTTTGGTTTTTCTTTTTTGGTTTCAAAAGAACTGATGCCTTTGAGTTATGGTGTTGAATATTGAATATACCATGGACTGCCAGATGAATGAACAAATCTTTCTTGGGAGAAGTACAGCCAGAATACTCTTTAAAAGCAAGGGTGGCGAGACTTTGTCTCATGTATTTTGGACATGTTATCAGGAGGGACCAGTCCCTGGAGAAGGACACCATGCTTGGTAAAGTAAAGGGTCAGTGAAAGAGAGGAAGACTCTGGACAAGATGGATTGACACAGTGTCTGCGACAATGGGCTCAAGCATAACAATGATTGTGAGGATGGCACAGGACCAGGCAGTGTTTTGTTCTGTTGTACACAGGGTCGCTATAAATTGGAACAAACTCGATGACACTTAACAGGTTCTTTACATATACATTATGCTACTAAGTCCTCACTAACCTTATATGTAGGTATTACCATCATCATACATATTGTATGGTTCACAAGGGTTTAGAGACATGCCAGCAGTCATGCAGCCAGTGGTCCCAGAGCCCAGCACAAACACAGGTTTCACCACACTAGCTCCTCTCCCTACCACCTACCAGTGCCCTCTTGCCCTCTCATGAGATCCAAAGCTTTTCCAATGGAACCACTTTACGTTGACGTGGGAACCCTGAGCTCTGTCAACCAGCAGACAGAGTGCCTGGACATAAGCCCCTCAACCTGGAGCCAGCCTGATAATTTCCAGTTGTGATCTAAGAAAATGAAAACCTCTCTGCATGCCAATAGCACTGTGATTAAGTGATCTTGACCCAACTATCCCACAGTGACTCCAATATTTGGTCTCTTCAGTGTACGTGTATATCGTGGGGGCAACTGGGCATGTCGCCTGGTGCTCTTTGCACTTGTAGGGGTGTAGACAGGCGTGTGAGCTTGTGGAAACCCTGCCTGGGCTGGCTTTGGAAAGTGTTTCCAGTGGGCTATGTTGCAGTTCCTTGCAGTGGGGTGGATGTGCAAGGTGGGGTGTACAGGGTGGGGCAAGAGGGGCCAGGCCTGGTGTTCAAAACCAGCCTCCAGGCTGTTGTCCCCAGACGAGAAGATCTTAACGGCAACCATGGTCCTGGACACGCACACACACACACAAAAGGGCAATAAGGGAGAAAGCAAATGGAGTTGCTTATCTCATTTATTTATTTTTCCTCCCCCATTTCCGCTTGTGCTCCTCCGACCCGTCTCCCCCACATCTCTGGTTTCTCAGCCACTATCTCGCTAATAACCTCCCACAATTGCATTCTTAGCCCCCTCTGCTCCGAGTAATCTCTTCTCCAGCCTTTGCTGAGGACAGTGTTCACCCCCACACAGGATTTCCGCAGGTGATAACTGCAGGGCCTGGTCACTCGGAGCTGGCTCTCCCTCCTTGCCACATCTGTTTACAGAAAGGGGAGAGTTCTCATTTCTCCCAAGTATGTGGTTTTCCTTCAGTGTCTTGCCTACCCCCAACTACTGCGCAGTCATCTGTGTCTTAGTTACCTAGTGCTGCTGTAACAGAAACACCACAGTGGGTGGTTTTAAAGAATAGAAACCTATTTTCTCATCATTCAAGAGGCTAGAAGTCCAAATTCAGGATGCTGGCTCTAGGGGAGGGCTCTCTCTGTTGGCTCTGAGGGAAGATACTTGTCTTTTTCAGCTTCTGTAGTCCCAGCGTTCTTTGGCAATTTTCAAGTTGCATCTGTCTTCCCCAGCTCGTGCTTGCTTGTCTCTTTGTCTATGCTGCTCCTTATAACTCAGCAGTGATTGGATTTAGGAACACCCCACACTGATAGGGCCTTATTAACCAAACAAAGAAAACTCTATTTCTAAATGGGGTTACACCCATAGGTACCAAAAAAAAAAAACTGTTGCCGTCAAGTTGATTCCTACTCATCGCGACCCTATAGGACAGGGTAGAACTCCCCCATAGGGTTTCCAAGGAGCGCCTGGTGGATTTAAACTGCCAACCTTTTGGTTAGCAGCTGTAGCTCTTAACCACTGTGCCACCAGGGTTTCCATCCACAGGTAAAGGGGTTAGTATTCCAACACCTATTTGTGGGGGAGACAATTCAATTCATAACAGTTCTGTTAAGTTCTACCTCACTCCCACATCCTTTCCTCCCTGAACTCTGTAGTTTGAGGATTTAAAATTAAAAAATAATAATAAAATCTGGCTGGTTCTGTCTTGGTTTCTTTGTGTGTGGGTGCCCAAAATGGAAAGACAAGAGACAGGGTGCCAAGGTGAATTTTCTGAGGGGGGTGACTCAAAAATCTCTAGTCAGAGGGTTGTGGGATGGCACCTCCTCCAGCCGTCTTTGCCAGGCCTTGTCTACCCAGATCCTCACAGGAAGGGGACACATTGTCCCTTGGTAGCCATTCTCACTGAATATGTACCTCACCCCATTGCGTCTACTCACTCAGGGGCTGTTAGCTTTCCATTATCAAAAAAAATCCATCACAGGGCGTTGTGTGTGTTTAACTTTTTATTGAAGTATAACACGCATTCAGAAAAGCACAGAAGCTCAATAAATTTCCACAAAGTGAATACACTTGGATAGTCAGCAGCCTGGTCAATAAAAGAATCTATCCCATATCTAAAAGTCCCTTATGTCAGTCACTACCCACCCCCTCCCACACCCACCCTAGGGTAACCACTGTCCTGACTTCTGGGGCCATAGATCCATTTTCCTCATAGGGTTTGCTTTTAAGAAGCTGCATATCCAGAGATGCACAGAAAAGACTTCAGTTTTTCTTAATCAACAATCTCTTTGTGGGGCCTTGTTGAGCCAGATCTGGGTGTTCTATTTTGCTTTCAACTGTCAAGATCCCAACTCCTTAACACCACATGAACTGTGAGGAATTTTAGGGAAAGTGTTATCTCAGCGAGAAGCATAACGGTGGGCAGAGTGCCAAGTGTGGCGGGAAATTGAAATGAGATAAACAAGCCTCCAGCATTGCAAAGGGCCAGGAGCTACCAGAGGCTGAGGTCTCCTGGGACAGGCTGTGAAGATGTCAGGAAACTTAAATACATGGTAGTATGTCTACCAAAGGGAGACTGAAAAGAGTTCCAGCCTCTTTGAGCAATCTTCTGCCCATCTTCATCTCTTTCCACTCCCTCCCCATTTCCAGAGACATTATTTTAATTGAAACCATATCCCCTACAGATTTTTTTTAACAACCATTGAACAGTAGAAATGTAATGTGAGCCACATATGTAATTTTCTTAATATAATGAAATAACAGGTAACAAATTTACTACTAGTGACATTTAGTAATAGTCACAAGGTTGTTCGGCCATCACTGCTGTAGGTCAGAACATTTTCCTCACCACAGAAGGAAACTCCATACTCATTAAACAGTCACTCCCCATTCCCCAAACCATGCTTGGATGCCATGAAGTAGGTGACAACATCTTAATGTCAGCATGTTGTATAGGCCCACAGACCTCTTCCATTGTTGCCAAAGGGAGGGCTGACTATAAATTTTCTAATAGCCAGCTGTCATTGAGTTGATTCTGACTCAGGGCGACCCCACGTGTGTCAGAGTAGAACTGTGCTCCGTAGGGTTTTCATGGCAGATCGCCTTTCTGCCACAGTGCTTCTGGGTGGGTTCAAACTGCCAACTTTTTGGTTAGTAGCTGAGCCCTTAACCCAAGAACACCAAATTTTGTAGTAGCCTCATTTAAAAAGTAAAAAGAAACAGGTGAAATTTATTCTACTAATATTTTATTTACCTCTATGTATTCAAACTATTATCTTTTCAACATATACTCATAAAAAAATGACTAATGTGGTATTTTATACTCTTTTGTTCATACTAAGTCTTCAAAATTTGGTGTGGATTTTACACTTACATTACACCTCAGGCTGCACTGGCCACATTTCAAGTGCTTAACTGTCACATGGGGCTCTTGGTCACTACATTGGACAGGCCAGTTCTGAGCAATTCATAGAATGCTATCAATATCCTAAATCATCCTGCTTAAAGGTGATTATTACATACATAAAGGTTCAAAGCCTATCGTTTCATTTTGAATATAAATTTATTTCCTTAACTATGAAAATAATGTATTTGAAAAGTACAGAAAGAAAAATTACCTGTAAGCCCTGTTATGGATTGAATTGTGTCCCCCCAAAAGTTATATTCAAGTCCTAACCTCTGTACCTGTAAATAGGGCCCTGTTTGGAAATAGGAGTTTAATTATGTCATACTAATTAGATTATACTGGAGTAGGGTGGGCCCTAAAACTAATCTCTTCTGAGTAGTGTCTTTTTTATTTTATTTCATTTACTTTGTTGTTGTTGTTGAGAATATACACAGCAAAGCTTACACCAGTTCAACAGTTTCTACACGTACAATTCAGTGACATTGATTACAGTCTTCAAGTTGTGTAGCCATTCTTGCCCTCCTTTTCTGAGTTGTTCCTACCCCATTAACCGAAACTCATTGCCCCCTAAAGTTCCTTGCTAATCTTTTGAGTTGTTGTCAGTTTGATTCCATATAGATAGTTCTTGAAAGAGCACAAAGCTCAAGGCAGACATTCTTTACTAGTTATGCTGACCTATTGTTTGGCTTTAAGATTTCAGGGGATATTTTTGCTTTAGGGTTTAAAGATTATCTCAGGGCAATAGTTTCAGGGGTTCATTTAGCCTCCATGGCTCCAGAAAGTCTAGAGTACATGAGAATTGAAATTTTGTTCTGCATTTCCTCTCTTTTGATCAGGATTCTTCTATAAAATGTTCAGTAGTGTTATCTGGGCACCATGCTGTTCGTCTGGTCTCATGGCAAAGGAGGCACCTGTTCATGGAGGCAATTAGCCACACGCTCCATATGCTCCTCCTATTCTTGACTCTCCTTCTTCCTCTGCTGCTCCAGGCGAATAGAGGCTAATTGTTGTGCCTTGGATAGCCACTTACAAGCTTTTAAGACCCCAGGCACTACACAACGAACTAGGAGGTAGAACAGAAGTACTACACACATTATTAAGCCAATTAACTGGGTTGCCCCATGAAACCATGACTGTAAACCTCCAAACCAAGGAACCAAATCCCATGAGGTTTTTGGTTGTACATAAGCAGCCTTAGCAGCTACTCTTTTTTTTTTTTTAATCATTGTTAAAAGTATATCAATCACACAACTTTTGCCAATTCCACTTTTTACAGGTATACAACTTCTTGACAGCAATTGCAATAATTTGGCTGTGCAACCCTACCCTTAATCAATTAGATTTTTCCATCACTGTTAACCCCTTCTTCACCCTTTCCTTCCACCCCTGGTAACCACTAGTAGGCTTTGGTCTCTATACATTTGCATTTTCTTGTCTTTTTATATAAGTGAGGTCATACAATGTTTGTCCTCCTGTGACTGACTTATTTCACTCATCATAGTGTCTTCAAGTTCCATCCATATTGTAGCCTGTATGAAAACTTCACGTCTCCTGCTGGCTGAGTAGCATTCCATTGTATGTATGTACTGCATTTTGTTTAGCCATTCATCTGTTGATGGGCATTTAGGTTGTTTCCACCTTTTGGCCATTGTGAATGGTGCTGCAATGAGTATTGGTATGCAAGCCTCTGTTTGAGTCTCTGCTTTCAAGTCTTTTGGGTATATAACTAGGAGTGGAATTGCTGGGTCATAAAACCAAAAAAACAAAGCCGCTGCTGTCGAGTCAATTCCGACTCATAGTGACCTTATAGGACAGAGTAGAACTGCCCAATAGACTTTCCAAGGAGCACCTGGTGGATTCGAACTGCTGACCTCTTGGTAAGCAGCCATAACACTTAACCACTATGCTACCAGGGTTTCCTCCTGGGTCATAGGGTAGTTCTATTTTTAGTTTTCTGAGTGATGTCTTATAAAAAGGGAAAACAGACATGGAGAGACACATACAGGGGAAGACAGACACCATGCAAAGGTACAGCTACAAGCAGCCAAGGAATGCCACAGAAGCTGAAAGAGAAAAGATCTTCCCCTTGAGCCAACAGAGAGAGAGCATAGCTCTGCTGACTCCCAAGATTTGGACTTGTAGCCTCCAGAACTGTAAGACAACAAATTCCCGTTCCTTAGAATTATTTCCTTGTGCTATTTTTTGTTATAACATCACTAGGTAACTAAGACAAGTCCCCATAGGAGACTTACAGAAAAACTGTAAGCACTTTTTAACACACAGTATGTTATTACTTTTTTGTAATTTTTTCCTCATCATTGTATGCATCATATAGCAGTATTACTGCCACTTTGAGGCAGAAAACTGAAGTGCAACATGGCTACTCAGAAGTGAATGTGTAGCTTTCCAGAGGTGTCCTTGTTGTCTGTCAGTACACAAGGCCAGGCAAGTGGTCTGTGAGGACAGTCCAGGTCAGCCATGGAATCTGTTGACCAGCCCACCAGCCCTACCCTCAGCAGTAGCAGTTCTCCAGCCAAGCAGGGGTCCACAGAGGCAAAGCTAGACACTTGGACTCATAGCCTGGCTCCACCGGAAGTTGCCAAGACAGTTTTAGAGGCCGTTTGAAGGTCCTTTTTTTTTGTGGCAAGTGGGATCGGAGCCTTGAGGAAGACAAAGTCAGAATGGTCAGACCTGTGCTCCTCTGGCCCAGCTCCTTTGTTGTCACTCATCAGATGGGGACAGGGCATTTTCCCTAGGGCTACCTAGTGTTTACTTATCACGGGTGTACACAAAAATGCCCTTTCCCTGCAACTCTTTAAGAGGAGGGAAAATGTCATCTTGAGGACTCAGTTAGGAAGAGGAGCAAGGTAAGAGATAAATTACCTTTCAAAATGTCTTCCAGCCTCTAGATCTTCATGGCTTTCTCTCTCACACACATTTAAACCTAAGTTTGAAAACCTTGTTGTTGAGTGCCCTCTAGTCGATTATGACTCATATATGACATAGAAGAACTTCCCCATAGGGTTTCCTAGGCTGTAATCTTTACAGGAGCAGATCGCCAAATCTTTCTTTTCTCAGAGCCTCTGGGTGGGCTCGGTTAACAGCTGAACACTTAACCATTGTGCCATCAGGGCTCCTTAAGTTTAAAAACCTGAGTTTGAGTAATGAGAAGCTTGGTTAACCTGCTTGCCTCTAAGGCCCCTGCCAACCCAAATGTTCCAGGGTGCTTGGATGCTATTTATCCCATCTATGCAGCAGACACACAGACACACACACGCTGCTCAGGTCTCCGTACAACAGCATGCAAAGGAGTAAAAAGAACATCCCTCTGCTCAAGCCAGCTTCTGTCAAGTCAATTCCAACTCACAGCAACCCCATGTGTTTCAGAGTTGAACTATGTTCCATAAGGTTTTCAAAGGCTAATTTTTCAGAAGATTACCAGACTTTTCTTCCAAAATGCCTCTGGATGGACTCAAACCACTAAACTTTTGGTTAGTGCCTGAGCAAGTTAACTGTTTGCACCACCCAAGGACTCCCCTCTCTATTCAGCCTTGCTAAATCACTGAAAAAACGCAGAGAAATAGACAGAAGGACTTTTATTTAATGTTCATGCTCAGAAAGAATAAAACCTAGCAGAAAGGAGACTTGGTATACCCAGGAATGTAAAAACACTTCATTAGATTCCCAGAAGCTTTATGCCACAATGCCCCAAGTTGGAAAAAGATATGCCATTTCATATGTTTATAACAGGCCTTCAAACTGGTTCTTCCCGGTTTAGTCAGGGCCGTGGAAGTGAAACCAAAACAGACCTGAATTTTTAAAATTTGGGTGAACTGGAATGGTAACAGGAACGGGAAAAATTATAGGTCAAAGCCCTGCTAGAAACCTAAGCCCCCTTTTGGAAAGCAAGCGCAGCCTACGCACTGCGGAGCAACTCAATCTCTTGCCCTTAGGATTTTGAGCACAGGCGGAAACAGTGCTGCCCTGCTCAAGATGGCGGCCACCTGGGCCGCTTTGAGCGTCTGTCGTTCTCCCCAGTCCTGGGAATAATCCAACCTCATGCATCAACGTCCTGAAACGACCTAATGGCTCTTCTGAGTCTTCCATTCCAGGGCTTCAACTTGTAATTTTCCTGTTTTGGTTACCATTTCAGAATACCCAAATTGTAAAAATTCGAGTCTGTTCAGTTTCGCTTCGTCGACCATGACTGAACCAGTTCAAACTGGTTCAAAGTCCTGGTTTATACAACATCTGATTGAATATTATACAGTTCTGCTTAGTCACAAATCAGAACAAATAGTTGGAGATTTATTACATCCTTCTACTCAGAGATTTAAGTAGTCAGAATTAATAGTGGAATCATTCCACAGCCCAAGGAAAAGGTATATAATTCCTTGGGACGTACGATTCCAGAGAGACAGGTTATTTTCAAGAAGGATTTTAGGTTTTAAAGCTCTCAATGAATCTTGAAATTTATCTTTTTCAGTACCCGTGAAAAGAGTTTCCTCTGAACTTTGGCTGGGAGGTAGAAAAAAGGGAAAACCAGTTGGCACACAGACTTTCTCTTAGCTCTTCCGAAAGTGGAAAAAGTTCATCAGCATTCCCAATCCTTATCTTGTCTTAAAAAAAAAAAAAACCTGGTATGATTGCCTCCCATTCTGTGTTTTCGGACCCCCTTATCATTTGTTGGGAGGTGGGGATCAGTGGTTTAGTAATAGAACGCTCACCTTCCCTGTGAGAGACCAGTGTTCGGTTCCCGGCCAGTACAGCTCATATTCAGCCACCACCCATCTGTTGGTGGTGGTTTGCATGTCGCTATGATGCTCGACAAGTTTCAGCAGAGCTTCCAAACTAAGACAGGCTAGGAAGAAAGAACTGGCAATCTACTTCTGAAAATCAGCCAACGAAAACCCTATGAATCACAACAGTCTGATCCACAACCAACCATGGGGTTGGCGCACGACTGGACAGTGTTTTGTTCTACTGTGCACATGATTGCCATGAGTCAGGGGCCAACTGGATGGCAGCTAACAGCAACAAATTGATTAAAAAAGAGGCAAATATCCTTACAAAGCACATTTTCTCTTTTATTTCCTCATACATGCATACACACATAAGCAAATTCTAAACCTGGCAGAAGCGTACAGTTGTTACCCCATACATTTCCTCTCCTAGCTAATTAATTCAGCATTAATTAATATCTGTTCTTTGTTAATTCAGTTGCATGGGGGCCCAGGTTGTAGGCTCAGTGCCTTCAGAGCTTTGCTCTCTTTTAAGGTGAAGATGGTCCCCCACTGCAGCCAAAAGTGGGTTCTGCAGTCTCCTAGGGTTAGGGGAGCTGTGTTTGGATCTCTGAAAACTCAACAACCAGAATGGGTACATCCATCCATGCTTCACAGTGATGTATTCTAGTGAGTTACATTTTACTAAGAAAGCCAAGACTTGTGGCTTTAGTATTTCTTTACACACCATTAGAGAAAATGCCAACATTAGAACAGGAGTGAGTGGCTACTTGGTATGTAGAAAATCAGGTGAAGCTTAGAACCATTTTGAGGTCCTTATAAAAATAGAGATTCTTAGATGCCATTTTGGAATCCCTGGGTGGTGGAAATGGTGAAGTGCTGGGCTGCTAATCTAGATGTTGGAGGTTCCAGTCCACCCAGAAGCACTTTGGAAGAAAGTCCTGGTGACCTGCTCCTAAAAAACCTGCCATTGAAAACCCTATGGAGCTCAGCTCTATCCTGCCATATGGGGTGACCGTGAGTCATAATGGACTCAACAGCACCTGATGTGGTTTATTTAGGTCCTACTGCGGACCCAGCAAGTTAGGATATCTGGGAGTCAGATGCAGGAATACCCACTTTTAGCGAGGCCTCGAGGTGATCCAGATATGTACTAAAGCTTCAGACACACTGGTCTATAAAGTACCCTTCAACAAGTCGTAAGCCGGTACTTTGAAAAAGGATTGTAGGGTTAAACTAGTTTCCAAGTGAAGATATTACCACACTTTGAATTAATTTTTTTTTTTCGCTTTTTAAAATTTTGGTGAAAATAAACACAGTAATACACCATTTCAACTATTTCTACGCGTACAATTCAGTGGCGTTGATCAGATTCTTCAAGTTGTGCAAACAGTCTCGCCATCCTTCTCCAAATTGTTCCACTACCATCACCTTACCCTCTCTGCCCCGAAGCTCTCACTGTGCATCTAACCTTTTGAGTTGCTGTTGTCAACTTGATCTCATGAAGATAATTCTTTAAAAGAGCACAATGTTCAAGGCAGACATACTTTATGTATTAAGATAAACTATTTTTTGGTTCAAAGAACACTTCAGGGGATAGTTTTTGTTTTAAAGTTTAAAAATTAACTCAGGGCAATAGTTTTGGGGATTCATTCAGGCTTTTTCTTACCAACTTGTATTTTAGCAGCCCATTATCAGGAGTCAAAAGCTTTGAGTTCTAATTCTAGACCATCCCATACTATATGGTCCAGTTACTTAACCTTTCTTGAACCTCAATGACATTAGTTTTGCATTAGGGATAAGTGTGATTATAATAATGAAACAGCAAACGGCTTTCCCATCCATCCTACCTCTGTGGATTGTCAGGAAGATCAAAGGGCATGTAATGGGTGAAAGTGCTTTGCAGACTCCATGGCATTCCAACGACGCAAGGTGTGATTGAATGGACACGTAGTTTTAGATTAATAATTTAAAAAAATCCTATTGATTTGTTTTTGTTTTTAACTCCATTTTTTTTTAATATGGTGAAAATGCACAAAGCAAAACATTCGCCAATTCAACAATTTCTACCTGTTTAATTCAGTGACATTGGTTACGTTCTTCAAGTTGTGCAACTATTCTCTCTACTCTTTTCCAAATTATTTCACCACCATTAACATAAACTCAGTGCCCCCTAAGCCAAAACTTCCCCTTTCTCATTTCTCCCACCTTTGGTACCCACTAATAATTTTTCGTTTCTTTTTTTTTTATATGTTTGATTATATATTTTTTTATATATGTTTGCTTATTTCATACCCTGTTTGCCCTTTTGCGACTGACTTATTTCTCTCAGCATAATGTTTTCAAGGTTCACCCATGTTGTGGCATGCATCAGAGCTTCAATTCTCTTTATGGCTGAATATGGTGGCTTTTTTTTTTTTTTTTTCTTCTCCCAAGATCAAACTATCTGCTTTAGTATTTCTAAAAGCTAGGCTGGAGGATGTGACATAGGAATACAGAAGCAATGGAATTGTGAATACTGAATCCCAGGGTTAAATTGACCTGACAAACCTTAGGCAACATTAACAACTGTGGGCCTCTTACAAATGGGGCAGGCAGGGTCTTTTCTACCCCATTAAGCTCGTGGACCAACAGGGCCGTGTGCCAGCACTCTGAAAGCAGGTGGAGTCCAAGGAGAAAAGACGAGGAGAAGGAGCAGGGCCCAATTGCTGCTCTAAAATTGGCCAATCAGATGTCCCCTAAAGAGGAGAATGTGAGGAGGCAGAGAGGGGTCAAGACTAATTGATGTCTCTTCATTTGGATGGAAACTCTGGTGGCCTAGTGGTTAAGTGATACAAGTGTTAACCAAAAGGTCCACAGTTCGAATCCATCAGGTGTTCCTTGGAAACTCTATGGGGCAGTTTTACTCTGTCCTGTAGGGTTGCTATGAGTCAGAATGTTCTCGACAGCAACAGGTTTGGTTTGCTCTTGGGTTCATTTGGATACAAGCAGTCAGAGAAAAGGAGGTTACCATCTCCACCAAAAAATTTTCCCAAATTTTTGTATTTTGAACTTATTATGCTTAATCATTATGGCTTTGGTGAACTGGAGGTGGGGACAGCTTCTTCAGAGGAGATCAGAGTTCCATCAGCACAGACCTGATCCCTCCTCCAATATCAACTCCTGCCCCTTTGCAGGTCTTCATGGGATCCCTGACAGGTGGTATGGATTTTTGCTCCATAAGGTTCTGAAATAGGTCAGTATGGGACATTTTGTTCTTTAAGGCCTTTCTGTAGTCAAGATGGAAAATGTATATCCTCTTCTATTTTCCATTTCAATTATTTCCAGCCACACTGACCAACAACATAATCTATTAGAGGTAAGCCAGTAAAATCAAATGACACCATAAAGGCACTGCAACAATAAAATGAAGAAAATAAGAGTTCTGTATTTAAATATGAATCCCCTCCCAATGTCAAATTACAAGGGAATCCAAAGTCCATAGTTAAATCCCCTTACAAGTTAAAGTCCAAAGGAGTTAAAACAAGAAAGTGAAGTCTGAAGTTAAATTATCTCACCTTCATGCGGGGTAATGCTCATTAAATTTCAATTTCTTATTCTCTTTAGTCTTAGCAAGAGGGGTTCTTGATGATCTGGGTAGAACTGGGCTTCTTAATGGTCTTTGTGGAGTTGAGGTCCTTCTGGCCTGGGTGGGGTTGGCGTTCTTGATGACATGGGTGGGATTGGGGTTCTTGATGGCTTGGATAGGGCTGGGGGTCTTGATGGGCTGGATGGGGCTGGGGGTCTTGATGGGCAGGATGGGGCTGGGGGTCTTGATGGCCTAGATAGGGCTGGGGGTCTTGATGGGCTGGTGGGGTTGGGGTTCCTTCAGCAGCTGCGTCCTGGACCGTCTTTCCAGGAAAGGGCCTCCAAGTCTCTGATGTGCCACATTTTAAAATAGCTCAAAAAGTTAAAACAACACAGGAAATTATCGTAACACTGTCCTCACACCATCAGATTTAGAAAATAATCCAATTGCCAGCACCAGAGAAGCCATTCCACGCAAAATCGCCTTCCTAGGGCCCAGAGTACTTGGTGTTGCCAAAGACCTTTGCAGATTTAGAGGGTTCTAAGGGAAGAAGGGCAAGTGGTTTTAACTCAAGTGCTCATCAGTCCTTGCCTGGTGACCATATCGGTGGGGAGGCTAATTATGGCAGGATGTTTATTATATCGGAGGGAGATAAACTCACCCCTGTAAACAGCCTGCTCTCTCGGAGAGTGCCATTTGAGACACATCACTGCCGTAAACACATTTTCATGGTTCAAAATAAAACTACTATTAAAAAGAATTTCCTAAGCAAGGGTTTATTTTCTAACCAAGAAGCTTAAAATGGGGATGCCAAGAATAGGGGCCAACACTTTTCAGAGTGCAGCGTAACAAAGAGAAAACAGAGCCTTCGTCTAGTCTTACAGCTCATGCCCAGAACATGGTCTGCTGACATATGGATTGCCAACTAGAATGATGCAAATATCAGACACTTATCTGCAAAAAAAGTACTTTGTTTCCTCAAGGAAGCAGGATGTTGCGGGGGAAGGGGAATGGGCAATATAATAAAAACTTTAAGACCCAGTATAATTCAAGAAAATGTTGCTTGAGCAACACATTGCTAAAACTTGAAATCTTTGTTTCTTTTCAAAAGCCGTGTGAGCATAATGAGAAGACTACAGCTTTCAGAACTAAGATTTACCCCATCAGGCATTAATGGCGTTCAGAAACTATGCGAAAAATCCTGCTTGACATACCCAAGACGTTTGTATCTGTCCAAATCAAAACCAGAGGGAGAAACATGTTAATGTTCTCAGCCTTCTAAGAGCACATATACAAGATCTCTTAGCCCCACAAAAAGATCCAAATATATTCTCTAGGACTTCAACTGCCTTAAAATATAGACTTGCATTTATCTTGGCCACATTAACGAGATCTGTTTGACCAATACATTTATATTTATGATGACTAAGGGCAGATTATGGTTGTTAAAATTTGTCCTTGGGACATGAAAACACTACTCTGTCATTAATACATTTTGTAATATAAACTATTATGTCAGGTCAACGTAAAGGGTAAAAACGTTCCTAAAGTATGCACACATCATTTTTTAAAGCAATTGAGCCTAATGGAATAACAAAGGTCATCATAACAAACCATTACAGCCTTGGTCTTGGCAACTCTGGCCACAGAAGAACCTCCAAGAAATGGTCATCATTCCTCCAATGTTATGGCATCCAGACGACAGGAATGGCTCGCAAATGAGTCATACAGGCTCAGACCCGCGGTAGCTATGTGAGCACTGGACGATCAGTTATTCATGTGTTTATAGAGAGCTTTCCCGGTTGATGTTAACCAGAGCTGCTTGCAAAGAAGAGCTCTCCAGCTGTCCTTGGCCGTCCTGGGCCTCCGACTAACAGGCCGCTTTAATTCCTGGGTAAGTCATCTGGAAAGTGCCCCTCCCATAGACCAAGTGGACCCAATCTCTCTGAGACTTTATTAGGTGTAAAAATATTAATCAGAAATAATTATGACAACAATATATTACTTACAAATTCCAAAGAGAGAGATTGAAGTTAGACTTTAATGAGATCACACAGAGCTTCACCAAGACTGGGGTCTGGACTTTGACACAGGTCAGGGTCGATAGAGGGCCAGAAGAGAATGCAAGGAAAGAATCAGGGACTGTGGGCTCCATGAGGGAGGCAGGAAGCAGAGCAGTCTAGAATTCTCTGTGAAGGTAAGAGAGCATGGTATGGACCACCAAGGGTGAAAAGATTAACCCGTTGCCATCGAGTCCTACTCATAGTGACCATATAGGACAGAGTAGAACTGCCTCATAGGGTTTCCAAGGAGCAACTGGTGGATTCGAACTGCTGACCTCTTTGGTTAGCAGCTGTAGCTTTTAACCACTGCGCCACCAAGATTTCCTTGGAGAAACGATTAGATCGATCAATAGCCAAATGTGGGTGAACTTGACCCACCCATCGAAAATGGCCTTGGGGGAAGAAGTTGGATGGAAGTCACTTCTCAGCTCCTTTTGTTACTTAGCACAACCTATAGCCTTTCTAGGAAGACAAATAACATGATTAAGGCAATTCCTCTTTCTGAGCTAGCCTGCAGAGCATGGGACCCTGTAGCCCCACCCCACCCCACCCCCATCAGCTGCATTTTGAGGGAGGGCAAGGTCATAGCAAGAGTTGTGGCCTGGGCCCCTTCTTCTGAAGAGAGGGCAGTCAGAGCAGACGGGGTACCTCAGATACATTTTGATTTTCCCTATTCCAAGAACACGTGTGATACTGAGCTGAGCTCTTCCCCTTGCTTAAAATTGGGTGACCTTAGACACTATCATAACTCACTTGTCTGTTTTTAAGAAAGTGGTAGAAACAAACAGTGCCTGTTCTAGCTGACATGAGGTCATAATGTAAAGTGCATACATACACACATATGGTCTGATGGTCTGGGCAATAGAATGCCTGGGTTAATTCTGCTTTATGACGTGGGGGCAACTCTAGCTGAGAAGAGTTACAATGGAGTTACAGAGGTAAGGCTTGCAGACTGAAAGATGGTGCCCTCCCTGGTGTATGAAGTGTTCTGGAGCACTTATGAAAGAGCCATGGTGGTGCAGTGGTTAAAGCACTCAGCTGCTAACCAAAAGGTCAGCAGATCAAACCCATCAGCCACATGGGAGATAGATGTGGCAGTCTGCTTCCGTAAAAGATTACAACCTTAGAAACCCTGGGGGGCAGTTCTACTCTGTCCTATAGGGTCTCTATGAGTGGGAATCAACTCAAGGGCAACAGGTTTGGCTTTTTTATATGGGGGGGGATGGGTGGGGGGTTAGCTTTTATACCATGAAACACTGTTGTAAGGACAGGATTAAAGGCAGTCTGCGTTCTCTCAACTCACCCGACCCACACTATCCACCTGTGTATGCAGGTTTGGAAAATGAGACCCAAGAGAGGAGATGTTTGTCCCTCAAGCTCACAACAACACTCTCTCCACGCCTCCTTCAACCTTTTAAGCCTCAGACCCAGACCTCCGCACCAGTCAGAGCGAAGAGGAGGAAGACAAGAGCGAGCAACCCAAGAGGCCTCCTCCACGTGGACGGAGATGCTTTCAACTTCTCCCAGCTTCCCCTGAATGCATCATTTCCGCTACTCAGGATTGCTCACCCCTGGGGCTGGAGCTCCCCTAGAAATCAGAGCAACATGTCTCAAAAGGTGGTCAAAGAATTTGGCAAAGGGCTGTATTAAACACGGAGTCTCAAGGTAGAGCAAACAATGAGCTCCACTGCGAATCAAAAGGTTGGAGGTTCAATGCACCCCAGGTGCCTCTATGCCCCCAAAATCAGCCATCGGAAACCCTACGAAGCACAATTCTACTCTGACACACATGGGGTCGCCATGAGTCGGAATCGACCCAACAGCAACGGTTTATATAAAACACAGACAAATGGGTTTCTCTGCTGCAAAGCTCTCCACAGCCTTCAAGGTACTTCCGTGTCTTCGCAGAGGAGTGAGGTGCGCAGGACCTCTCAGGCTTAGTCACCCACGGGAGCATCCCTTCAGGCAGACTCAGAATCCCAATAATACTTCGGGGAAACGCAGTGTTAGGAACGGCACCACCACCACCCATTAGACCTACAACCCAGCTCTGGTCTGAGAGCCTTGAAGTGATTCCGATACAGCTGTTCTCCACCATCACGGATTTGGCAAACCCTTGGCGTTCTGAGGGCACCTGCCTGGCACTTGAGCTGTCACGGTTGGTGATACCTCAGGGATGATTTGCAAAGTCACACTTTGCTAGTCAAGTACATCTTGGAGGTCTCCATACAGTCTTTACCCAGTTAGCAGACCTCCCACAGCTCATCTCCTGAGCCCGCGTCTTACGTATATCGCTGAGGGTAGAAGGTGAGGAGGAGTATCTCTCACTGTGGAACGAGGGCTGAATTTTCGTTAGGCTCATTCTGATTTCCTTCCGTTCTTGTGTGCATACCAGTTGCCATTCAGTCAGTTTTGGTTCCTGGCAACCCCATGTGTGTCAGAGTAGAACTGTGCTCCACAGGGTTTTCAGTGGCTGATTTTTCTGAAGTAGAAGCACCCCTGAGTGGACTCGAACCGCCAACCTTTTGGTTAGCACCAACGTGCGTAAACCATTTATGCCACCCAGGGACTCCCTTGTGTATAAGTTGTTGCTTCTATCTCCTGGTTCTGAGTTTCTAACCTTTTCTGTGAACTAGCCATGACAGCAAGACTTTCAGGCAGCCAGCCCAGAGTCTTTCCTACACAGTTCTTTTCAAGATCTTCAGCTCTGGGTGTGTAACTCTCTGCTGGGATTATGGTGTAGAGTTGCCACCCAGAATGAAACACCCATCAAAGGTGGCTTTTTTGGCCTGTCCTAGAATGTCAATCACACGCTGCTGTAAGGAGATCTTTCTAAGGGTCTGTGATGGCCTATATCCCTGACCCTATATTTCAAGTGAAATTGTGTGCAAATGTTCAGTATCCAAAATAAACGGGACATCAGCCTGCCTTTGGCATTAACCAACTCATTAAATATAAAATAAACACAAGTAAATGGCTTTTAAATCTCACTGACAGAAAGCTTGGCAACTACTCTAAGACTCTCAAGGTTGTTGGAAACTTCCTTCAAACAGGAATCTTCCTCACACTCTGAGGGGCAGAGGGAGATGTCTCCCCAATGGAAGGAAGGTGTCCCAGTGCCCCATTACGTTTGAGGGTTGCCCTGCAATGTGAGCTGTCCAGAGGCCCTGGCCACTGAGAATGACAGGGCCTGTGTGAAGTGTGGCCTTTGACACAGACTGGTCACTGGGGAAGTTGATGTCACTCCTTACAAGAGGTTAGAAATTCAGGTCTAAGACATTCAGCTTGCCACTGATTACAAAAAAAATAAAATGACAACTTTTTCATTCTACGTGGATCAACAATCAACGCCCATGGAAGCAGCAGTCAAGAAGTCAAACAGCATATCGCAAAAGAGCTCTTTAAAGTCTTAAAAAGCAAAGATGTCGCTTTGCTGACTAAAGTGTGTCTGACCCAAGCCATGGTCCTTCCAATCACTTCATATGCATGAGAAAATTGCATAATAAAAAAGGAAGACAGAAGAATTGATGCATCCAATCTGTGATGCTGGCAATGAATACTGAATATATTCCTGACTGCCGAAGAATGAACAGTCAGGCCTAGAAGAAATACAACCGGAATGCTCCTCTGAAGTAAGAATGGCGAGACTTTGAATCACTGACTTTGGACACATCAGGAAAGACCCATCACTAGAAAAGAACATAACGTTTGGTAAAGTGGGGGGCCGATGAAAACGAGGGAAGCCCCCAATGAGATGGACTAACACAACAGCTGCAACAAGGCCTCAGACATGCCAAGGACCCTGCAGACGGGGAGGGCCAGAAAACGCAAGGTTGCCATGAATCGGAGCCTACTTGATGGCGACTAACAACAAGAGCCATCGAATATGACCCCGACCTCTTGGCTGATCTCCCAGAGCACATATTCATATTGGCTCCTAAATCTTCCGTGAATTCCTTCTTGGGCTCTCCCAGTCCCGTTAGTAACACTTCTTGAGGAATTCTTATTTTTGTCTCCATCCATCTGTAGTTTCAGGGAGTCCTGGTGGTGCTCAGCTGCTAACCAAGAGGTTGGAGGTTCAAACCCACCCAGCCGTTCTATGGGAGAAAGATGTGGCGATCTAGTCCCATGAAGAGTGCAGCCAAGAAAACCCCAGGGGGCAGTTTTACTCCGTCCCATGGAGTCACTGTGAGCCTGAATCGACTCAAGGGCACCCAACAGTAACACCATCCGTAGTTTCAGCATAAAGTGGGCCCACTAGGGAGGGCGGCCCAGGTTATCTCGATCATCAGTTCTCCACTTCATTCCAAGTGTGCAGAAAGCAAATGGCAATGGTTTACCAACCAGAAAACACATACTCCCGCACTCCTTAACCTGTAACTTTTCCTCAAAGCTGTGCTTTGCCGTTGTTTGCCGTCATCAAGTCGGCCCCCAATTCACGGTCACCCCGTGCACAATGAAATGAAGCTTTGCCTGGTCCTGCTCCATCCCAACGATCAGTTGCAGGTCAGACTCTGGCAACCCTAGGTTCTCATTTTTGGGAGCAGATCGCCTCACCTTTCTTCCTAGTCTTAGTCTGGAAGCTCTGCTGAAACCTGTTCAGCATCAGAGCCATACACAAGCCTCTGTTGACTCCCATTATTACTGAACTCTTTTATAAAGCCAAAGTGAAAAATGCATGACTCCTGGGGGGAAAAAAAGCCTGTTTACTCGACAGCCTTTCAAAGACGGGTGTTCCTCTGGGTCACCCAGGTGCAGAATTATTGGTGGTAACTGTTGATTTTGCCCATTCACCTTCCAAAGTCTGACTTTTTTGCCAAGAAGGTAGTAAGACTTGCAACTAGTCAAGCTAGCTTCCATTTATTTACATTTTTGAAACATCTTTGAAAGATTTGGTCAGCTTCCCCGCACAGTCAAAAGACACAGTGTCAATGAAAGATACACTCATCCTATCCTAGAGTTATAATTCAATCAGCAGACATTTATTTTTCAATGAACCTACACGTTTTCCTTTTTGCCTTTTAAAGATTTTCAGCGATTTATTTCGAACCATGCGATCACATTTCTTCTCAGCCAGAGATTTAAGAACTTTTCACCCTGAATTTGAGGCGTCCAGTCATGAGCTGACGAGACCAGCAAGGAGACAGCACAGTCGCCCTTCTGAGCAGTTGCAGGAATCAGACACCTGCAGGAGAGAAGCAGAGAGCACCTGGAGGTCCCAAGACTTCCTTTAAAAATTTTTTTTCCCAGGGTACAAGTAAACCAGTACCAGCTGCCATCAAGTCAACTCTGATTCATGGTGACCCCATGTGTGTCAGAGTAGAACTGTACTCTACAGGGTTATCAATGGCTGATTTTTTGGAAGCAGGTTGCCAGGTCTTTCTTCTGAAATATCTCTGGGTGAACTCGAGCCTCCTACCTTTAAGTTAGCACCTGAGCACATGAACTGTTTGCATCATCTGGGGACTCCAATTTTCCAGGATTGAAAAATAAAACACACTTAAAGGCACGTTTTCAATTTTTTTTTAATAGCATGAGCTGAACTGCTATTCGATGCCACTAGGTGGCACCTTTTCTTCTCAGGACCATCTCTTTCCGTTCTATTAAGAAGGATGCTATGGGGTCACTATGAGTTGGAATCGACTAGACGGCAGTGGGCATTAGAAAGGCACCATCCAGTCCCTGGACAACATCACACAGCAACACGTCAGGGGCCATTCCCTCTATGGGGCCACTGTTGACTGATGTCTTTAGAAAGGCTGAGGATCACAGTGGAAAACGCTTGATATGGTGCTTCACGGCAGGGGAGTTTCTGTTCGCCTGACTCGCTTTTCAGGTGATCCAGCTCAGAGGCTGGCAGCCACGCTGCCCTTGTGCATGGACTTTCGACCCTGACGTTTCTGGCGTCCTCAGCCTCGGGCACTGTGCGCTATGAAGGGTCCATCAAATCCTGGCGGACACTGTCTGAGATGCAATAGTGCTGGATCCAAGAAGGTCTTTGTAAAATTAACATCCTAAGTGTTCTCTGAACACCAGGTTCTTTAAGTCCTTGTAAAAGCTCACACAGAACCTGACATGAGACAGAGAACAATGAAGTGGCATTCTAGCCCTGCTTGGGGAGCTATTTAACTTCCACTGAATGCTCAATGCGTACCCGTTGCCATCTAGTCGACTCCGACTCATAGCGACCCTACGGGACAGAGTAGAACTGCCCCATTGAGTTTCCAAGGAGCGCCTGGTGGATTCAAACTGCCGACCTTTTGGTTAGCAGCAGCAGCTCTTAACCATTACGCCACCAGGGTTTCCATGCTGAATGCATAGGGATAATAAAACATTCTAGAACATTCTTTTGGTCCTCCCTTGCATTCTTCCTCTTTCTCTTCTCTTCTTTCACCCTAAGGGGTAGTAATGAGATGACAGAGGTCAGCATCCTGGGTAGGTGAACGGAGAGGAAAGAGAAGGAATTATTCCACAGTTATAGTTAAATGAGGGGTTTCCAACATCCTGTCTTGTCATTTAAGTGACTTACTGAAGTCCTACTAAGTTACCAAGACTGTGTTTTTCACTTTGTACAGTGGGGCAGTAGAGGCACCGAGCCACAAGAAGTCCATGAGAAGAAAAATGTTGAAATCACAGATCTAAAGACAATGCTAAGATGTCAGTTCCGAAACACGGAGCTCCAAGTGTTGTCGTTTTAAGAGCACTGCTAAAGGCACCTGAATTTCCAAGAGATACGGTACCTGCTACTGGCCCAGCAGGTACACGGGGTCTCCCACCTTGATTATCCCTGGGTTTTCCAGAACAAAATATTGTCCAAACAGAGGCGCTTTTCCATATACCTTTTTTTCAGAAGGGTCACACAGGCGATAGCTGCAATGAGAGAAAGATCACGGAGAGTCAGTCAAACACAGCAAGAGTTCAAACAGTACGTGGCTTCCTTTTGGCCACTCCACCCCACACAGGGCCGCCATATTGCACAGCTTCAGAGCATCATTTCCATCAAAGCCCAATAGGACAGCGCCCCCTGGAGTTGTGCAAGGAACAGCCTGCCCAGTATGCCAACTACAGAAGCCTAACCAATGGCCATGTTCCCACATCTTTTCTCTATGTCAATGTTCCCTTTTTCGGCATTAAGAGATTTTTACCTGTTGTCATTGTCAAGTCAATTCCGACTCATGGTGACCCCGTGTGTGTCCAAATAGAACTGTGCTCCACGGCCTTTTCAGAGGCTGGTTTTTCAGAAGTAGATCACCAGGCTTTTCTTCCAAGGCACCTCTGGGCAGACTCAAACTGCCAAACTTTCGGTTAGCAGCTGAACACATTAACCATTGGCACCACCCATGAACTCCATTAAGAGATTGTCAAAAAAAAAAAAAAATTCACTGCCGTCGAGTTGGTTCCAACTGCTGGCAACCCCTGTGTCACAGAGTAGAACTGAGCTCCGTAGGGTCTTCTTGGCTGTAGTCTTCATGGAAGCAGACTGCCAGGATTTTCTTCTGTGGCACCACGGGGTGGGTTTGAACTGTCAACCTTTTTAGTTAGTAGCCCCGGCAAACTGCCTGTGCCACATATTAGGTACCCCACATATTTATTCACACCTTATCGCCTCCTTTCCCTAGGTGCCTTTCCCTCCGACTCCTCCTTTCCTGTCACTGCCAGCCTACCAGTCACTCGGGCTTGTAGTTCTGGCGTCCGCCTTTATGCCGCAGCCCTCATTTTTCATGTCTAATTAGGTGCTACATCCCGAAGTTCTTCTTGCACAACATCTTCTGAATTTGCCTGTTTGGTCCCAATCCCACTGTCAAATCTTGTTTCAAGTATGTTCAGGCTATAGTAATAGCTTCCTACCCAGTCTCTTTTCTTCATTCTCTCCCTCTTTCAATTCAGTCTTCACACTCTACTATATTGCTTTCTGGTCTTATTACTCGTAGGCTCAGAAGCTTTCAATGGTGCCTAAAGAATAACATTCCAACTCTTCAGCCTGGCGTGTAAGGCCCTCTACCTGCTCCCAGCCAGCTTTTCAAGCCCGCCACCCTCTGCTCCTTGTATGAATTTACGCGGCACTCCATGGCACGGTCCCTCACCTGGTTTGTATGTGGCTGCCTCTGGGACTTCTCTGTGATGCCTGTGGGATGCTCCTCCCCCAGTTCTCCATGCATTAGAACCTTACCTCTTCCTCAAGGCCCAACTCAAGTGTCACATCTCCCAGGGAGGGAGCTCACCATCCCCCAGCCAGAGCAAGCTCCCCTTCCTCAATTCTCTCAGACCCCTGAACGCTCTCATGTCTTGCCCTGTAGAGTCAGGGTGCACGTCTGTTCTCAAGGCTGGGAGTCTCCAGAGAGCAGGAAGTACATCTAACTCCCTGGTACTGCTCACACCCAGTGCTGGTCCTCAGAGGTCACCGGTGACCCACAAGTGTTTGTTGAATGGACGAATGTGTGAGTGAGCGAAGTTCCTTTTCACAGATGGTATAGATATCATAGATATCTTTGTCAGACAAAAGGTGTGAGAAGATGTGTGGGAATAACACAGTGACACCAACTTACTCCAGGAAGGTTCTCCTTCAGTTTCTCTCTAAGCTAACCCCGAAGTTACATCGTTTTTACACACAGAGACAACTTGCTTTAAAGATACAAAAACATTGCAACAGCTGGATTCTAACTTTGTTCTCTAATTCAGAAATTGCTAATAAGAAAACAAAACAAAAAACCAAACCCATTCCTGTTGAGTCCATTCCGACTCCTAGTGACCCTATAGGACCCAGGAGAACTGCCCCATAGGATTTCCAAGAAGCGGCTGGTAGATTCGAACTGCCAACCTTTTGGTTAGCAGATGAGTGCTTAACCACTGTGCCATCAGGGCTCCAATGAGAAAACAGAGAGTTAAACCTAGATCCTCCTTCTGGAGACTCCTAGCTCCTCTCCCAGACTGTGAGCGCCATGTGGGTGGGCATAGTGTCCGTCCACTGCTGTATTCTCATGGCCTGGCACAGTGCATGGCACATTGTAGCCACTAAGAAAATGTTGGCCAAACAAAGGAATGAATAAGTAAACAAACAAATGAAAAAGATGGGTATTCCCTTGGCCCATAATCAGGTTTCTGGAATGACACTGGGAACCCACACATCTGTCCAGCTGGCTTCTCCTCAGCAGCATCCAATACCAGGGACACTGGGATCTGTGTCTGCTGGAGGGCAGCCTCTGTAGGATCAGGGGAAGATCAGCTACTATTATGGTTTGTGATTTCTTTGTTGCTGCGAAGCTCTGTACACTGGGGTCACCGGCTCTAATTAGCTAGGGAGGGAACCATCAGTTGGAGTTCTGGGCACTATACATTTTCATAGCACTTGGAAGTTTTATCTACTTACATATATGCAGAGAGAGAGACAGGGAGAAACAGTTGTCATGGAGTCGATTCTGACTCATGGAGACCCAGTGTGTGCAAAGTGGAACTGCTACATATGGTTTTCAATGGCTGTGACCTTTCAGAAGCAGATTGCCAGGGCACTCCTCCAAGGTGTACACACACACACACACACACACACGTATGCATATATATATACACACACACATATATGCATATACACACACATATGCATATATATACACACACACTTCTAAAATAAAAACTAAACCAAACCCGTTGCTGTGGGGCCAATTCCAACTCACAGTGACTAT
Source organism: Elephas maximus indicus (assembly GCF_024166365.1). NCBI lineage: Eukaryota > Metazoa > Chordata > Mammalia > Proboscidea > Elephantidae > Elephas > Elephas maximus. The sequence goes on along the minus strand of NC_064842.1, from coordinate 10,380,081 downwards.
ATAGGACAGAGTGGAACTGCCCCACGGAGTTTCCAAGGAGCAGCTAGTGGTTTCGAACTGCCCACCTTTTGGTTAGCAGCCGTAGCTCTTAACCACTACGCCACCAGGGTTTCCCACACACTTCTATACTATGAATTTATAATACGCATTTCACTTATATTATCTCTCTATCCTTACAAAAACCTTATGTGGGAATCTGTGTTGTCATCCATTGTCCTGCTACATCTCAGAGCAGTAACCAACTCCCCCAAGATCATAGGCCTCAAAAGTCATCAGGCTGGGCCAGAACCAGGTCTGTCTGGCTCCACAGTTAAGGCTCTGCCTACCCTGGAATATAATCCCTGGTCATTTGCCTACCTCCTGAGTCCATGAAAATGGCTCAGGGAAAAGCACAGGCCTGAGAAGAATTGAGGGGTTTAATAATTTACTCAAGGAGCCCTGATGGTGCAACAGTTAAGTGTTTGGCTGCTAACCAAAAGGTTGGTGGTTCGAACCTACCCAAGAGCTCCATAGGAGACAGACCTGGCAGTCTGCCCTTGTAAAGGTTATAGTCTAGGAAACCCTATGCAGCAGTTCCACTTTGCCACATGGAGTTGTTATGAGTTGAACTAGGCTTGACAGCACCTAACAAGAACAACTGACTCATCTACACAAAGGCATAGCCACTCATCTCACGGATTTCACCTGCCCCTTCCTATCAACCACTCATACACACACTCACTCACTCCCCAGCCAGGTAACTTAGGAGTAAAGGACCCAGAAGAGCTGCTTCCTCCCAGCCCACTGCATTTAAGCTTGGGCATGGAGAAATGGTGATGAAGAAGGGGAGAAAGAGAGGAGAACAGGAACAGTGAAGCTCTGGTACCTGGTTTGCAGGTGGCAACTCAATTCACTGTCTGGGGGTAGAGATAGAGAGGGCTACAGGAGAAGTGGTTCTTGGCTGGCCCCGCCTCTCAGGGTTTTCCTACAGTGGCAGTAGTATGGCTGCTGCTTGTCCTGCCAGCCCTCGTCCACCTCCTGTACCACCTCCGAACCAAAGTTCACCAGACCAGTTGCTCTCAAGTTGACTCCAAATGGCAATCCCATGTGTCTCAAAATAGAACTGGGCTCCACAGGATTTTCCATGGCTGATTTTTTAGAAGTAAATCTCCAGGCCTTTCTTTCAAGGCTCCTCTGGGTGGACTCGAACCTCCAACATTTTAGTTAGTAGTCGAGCTAGTTAATTTTTTGTGCCACCTCCAGCTCCTGTTACCACCACCTCTCCAGGGTTTTGGAAGACCAAATGAGATCATTCACGCCCTCTTGTGAGAAGAGGAGGTATCGCAAGAGGTCTGTGACTTGATGTTCACCAAGCCTTGCTCAAGACAGAAAACACAGTATTATTTCATACATGGATCTTCTATGACTTTTTCAATTATATCTATTTCTATTGGGATTAAGAAATTACAAACTCACTTAAAAGCTTGCCTAGTGCATTTTCTGTTGAAATGAATATAAAACATACGACTACCCTGATGTGGAGGGGGCCCGAGATATTTCATGTTATTACATATAATAACACATATAATAATTAAATAAAAAGAAGCCTCCAGACTTAAAAAGGGTGTACTCGAAGCGGAAACACCTCACTCACTGTAGAGTTCTGTGCACCAGCAAGGGCTGTTCTTGACTTATTATGCCTGGGTTACTCATCTACAGGTCATGACCAGAAAGCGGGTCTGTTGTCACTGCTCAGTCTCCACTACTGCAGGGTCCTGGGGCTGCCCACTGGTCACCCGGAGGCACAGCCCAGGTCTGACTCCTCACAACCCTCTATGTCCACGGCCAGGTTAAGAATTAAGCAGCATTCAAGAAGCTCCAAGGAGAGGGGCCAATACGGTCACCGTGGAGCGGGCCTGGGCTAGGTTTCACTAACCCAGCCTTGGACAATGGAAGGAAGTGTCTTCAGGCTTCTCCTTCTCTCAGAAGGTGTAAAGTTCATAAACGGAGACCACCAGAGACCATCATGTATGGCATTTTATCATTGATAAAACACTTTCATACGTATTGCCCTGTGTGGCTCAGTGAGAAGAGAAAACCAGAGAGGGATTACCAGTGCAGTGTTTACAAATAGAGAAACAGAATTTCTTGAAAGAAGCAAAGTGACTTGCCAGCATTACACCATTAGCAGGTGATGGAGCAAGCGGGCCGTCTGTCTTCTCCCAGAGTGCTCTCACCCCTATATCCTGCCTTTAGCTCAGCCCAGCACAACCTAACACCAATGGCTATAGCCAAACGTCCTTATTGTCCAAGTATTCATGCATCCAACCAAACCTTTCCTGAGCATCTAACCCAGCTGCCACTGAGTCCGTTCCAGTTCCTGGCGACCCCTTGTGGTCAGGGTAGAACTGTGCTCCATAGGGTTTTCAACGGCTGATTTTTCATAAGTGGAACACCAGACCTTTCTTCCAAGGCACCTCTGGGTGGATTCGAACTGCAAACCTCCTGATTAGCAGCTGAGCGCATTAACTGTTTGTACCACCCAGGGACTCCACTGAGCATCTACAGAGTAACTTTTCCCTGTTCTTTCTATAGGGTCGCTACGAGTCGGAATCGACTCAACAGCAGTGGGTTTGGGTAGCAGTGGTTTCTATTAGGAGCAATATATTGTTGAAGCAACAATGAAAGACTCCTCCACCCTTTAAGCTTCGGGGATCACTCTCCCTTAAGAAAAGAGTAACTGCGTCCTCGCATCCTCCTGCTAGCAGGCTGCCTCCCCTGCTGCCGCTGCCACTGTGAGTTTTTACAAGGGCTCCACCGTGCCATCCCCCATGTCCAACAGACGTTCACGGATGCCGGACGTACTGCTTTTCCTTCCCGTTGCTTTGCTATGCTGGGCTGTGCAGTGGGTGACTGACATCAGCAGGACAGGACAGGCAGCGAGATCTCACCGCCGAGAACTTGAATTCCAGAAGCAACACCAGCCTCGGGCACCATGAGCAGACGGAAAGACAGACAGCAGCGAGGCTCCGAGCACCTCTGAGAGCAGAGAGCGCGCTGCTGACACCACTGTTTGCTGTGTTTCCCATGATTTATGTGATGCGGCCGGACTTTCTCTCCCCGATTTATGACCCCCTGTCCCGGGGAGAACATAAATTACTGCATCTATGGCAATTTAAATCTCAGGAAGAGATAGGAGCAGACACCCCGGCCGGCTGCACTGTCTACCAGGGCATTAGAAGCAATTAGGGTTGGGTTGTGGGGCTGCCTAGAGCCTGCAGAAGATCAGGGGAGGTGTGCTGGTGCCCTGTTAACCGCCCCCCACCCTCACTCTGGGCTTGGGGTCAATTATCCTCCTTCTGTAAACACAGGATCCCAAACGGAGGAGGGTCTGAAAGCTCAGAGGGCCAGCCTGAACACAGGGAGGAGCCCATTTTTGCAAGCACACAAACTCACTAAGACCAGAGCAAAAGATGCCAGACACCAAGCAACATGGGCAGTGGGGGGTGGGGAGAACGATATGTTTCGAAAGGATGACAGTACATCAGTGCTCACTACAGCCCTAGTCAGAGCAGCCAAGGGGGGAACAACCCAAGTGCCCACCAAGAGATGAAAGGACAAACAAATGTGGTACATGCTGGGTTCCTGGGTGGTGCAAATAGTTAATGAATTCAGGCGCTAACTGAAAGGTTGGAGGTTCAAGTCCACCCAGAAGTACCTCAGAAGAAAGGCCTGGTGATCTCCTTCTGAAAAATCAGCCATCGAAAACCCTACAGAGCACAGTTCTACTCTGACACACAGGGGGTCACTGTGAGTTAGAGCTGACTCAGTGGCACCTGGATTGGTTCTGGTGTATACATAAAATGGAATATGATTTGGTTTTGGTGTGTACAGGAGATGGAATACGATTTGATTCTGGTGTGTACAGAAGATGGAATAGGATTTGGTTCAGGTATACACATAAAATAGAATATGATTTGGTTCTGGTGTGTGCATAAAGTGGAATGCAATTTGGGTCTGGTGTGTACATAAAATGGAATACGATTTGGGTCTGGTGTGTGCATAAAATGGAATACGATTTGGTTCTGGTGTGTACATAAAATGGAATACGATTTGGGTCTGGTGTGTACATAAAATGGAATACGATTTGGGTCTGGTGTGTGCATAAAATGGAATACAATTTGGTTCTGGTGTGTGCATAAAATGGAATGCGATTTGGGTCTGGTGTGTACATAAAATGGAATACGATTTGGGTCTGGCGTGTACATAAAATGGAATACGATTTGGTTCTGGCGTGTGCATAAAATGGAATGCGATTTGGGTCTGGCGTGTGCATAAAATGGAATGCGATTTGGTTCTGGTGTGTACATAAAATGGAATACGATTTGGTTCTGGTGTGTACATAAAATGGAATACGATTTGGTTCTGGTGTGTACATAAAATGGAATACGATTTGGGTCTGGTGCGTGCATAAAATGGAATACGATTTGGTTCTGGGGTGTGCATAAAATGGAACAGATTTGGTTCTGGTGTGTACACAAAATGGAATATGATTTGGTTCTGGTGTGTACATAAAATGGAATACGATTTGGTTCTGGTGTGTACATAAAATGGAATACGATTTGGTTCTGGTGCGTACATAAAATGGAATAGATTTGGTTCTGGTGTACACATAAAACGGAATACGATTTGGTTCTGGCGTGTACATAAAATGGAATACGATTTGGTTCTGGTGTACACATAAAATGGAGTATGATTCAGCCACAAAGGGAAGAAGTTCTGATCATGCTATGACATGGATGAATCTTGAACACATTCTGCTGAATGAAATTATTCAGGCACAAAAGAATACCGCGTGACCCCACTTATAGGAAACATCTAGAACAGGCAGATGTATGGAGACCGAAGTCTACCAGCAGCTCCCAGGGACTGGGAGGAGGAGGGAGCGGGTAGTACTGCCTAAGGACATAGAGTTTCTGTTTGGGGTGATGAGAAACTCTGGGAAATGGAAAACGGGACAACAGCCGCCCAACATGGTGAATGTACTCAGCGTCACTGAACTGTATGTTTAAAAATGACCGAAGTGGCCATTTTTTTGTTACATAAATTTTACTATAGTAAAATTAAAACACACATGCACACGCTGAGGAAAAAAAGACTGACAGCTTGTTAAATTACTTAGTTGGTTTCCAGACAGAATCATCTAGTTCTACTCAGCCTCCCCTTCCTGGGCTCTGTCCACTAGCCCCCTTGGCCTCTTTTCTCCTTGCAGCCCATGTGCCTCCCTCCCCCACTGCCTTCCAGTTGATTCTGACCCATAGCGACCATATAGGACAGAGCAGAACTGCCCCATAGGGTTTCCAAGGAGCGCCTGATGGATCTGAGCTGCTGACCTTTTGGTTAGCAGTGGAGTTCTTAACCACTGCACCACCAAGGCTCTTCAGCTCACCTGTGGCCACAGGAAAACAGGAAGAGGGATTCCTGATTTGCTCTGAGGATGTGTGACTGAGCACAGCATCTTAAGGAATCACTGTCATCGCTCACATTTTATCCTTTTTTTTTTTTTCCTAAAATAATTTGAAGCAAATCCCAGGCATCACACTACTCCTGCACATCTGCGAAATAAATGGACATTTCTCAGATATCCACAATGCGAGGCCCTGGTGGCATAGTGGTTAAGAGCTTGGCTGCTAACCAAAAGGTCAGCAGTTCGAATCTCCCAGCCGCTCCTTGGAAACCCTATGCAGGCAGTTCTACTCTGTGCGATAGGGTAACTATAAAGTCGGAATTGAGTCGATGGCAACAGGTTTGGTACTATCACACCTAATAAAATTTCTTGGCATCATCTACACTCAGTCCACAATAAAATGTGTCCATATGTCTTTGTTTTTTAAACTGGTTCATTTGAATCTCGAATTTTAAATAAAAAAAAAAAAATTGTGCAAACCGACATTCTGGAGACGAAAGTGCCCAGGAATTCTTCCCAAATCATTCGTCATTAGGACCCCTTAGCTTCAAGACCCTCGGTGTGTAGTATTTCCACTTCTTCCCCATTAGAATACAATGCCGCTGCTGACCTAGGCACAGAAATGCAAGGACAAGACCCGCCTGCCCGGTCGTACCTCTTCAGGGTTTCCAGTGGCTCCTTCCTGTTCATGACACCGGTGTCCGGGTCCACAGTGGTAAAAATGCACCTGGACGCACACAGAGAGCATCACACAAGGGTTGCAAGGACTGACCTTGGCCCTGCTCCCTCCCCCCACGAGGCCTGAGGAGTCTCACCTGGAGCAAGCCATCACCCTTTTCAGTTCCACATCACCAATGAGAATCTCATTCCAAGAGTCCTAGGGGACAAAGCACAAACTCACATGAGCACTTCAGGGCCCCTGTAGACACATTCGTAACCTGTTACCCCGCTGCCTTTGAGTTAGTTCCGACTCATGGCGACGCCACAGGACAGAGTAGAGCAGCCCCACAGGGCTTCTTCTTCGGAGGGACAAAATCTTCAGAGTGGTCTGGTCAGCGAAGGTTTTATGGAGTAGGTGGATCAGAGGTCTTAAGGGGTAGATTTTGAAAGGTACAAAGAAGGCCAAGGGGATCCCAGGCAGAGGGAGCAGCAATCAACAGGGCGCTGAGGAGACAAAGGGTACCTGATTCTAGTCCTGGCCCTTCCTACCTTTCTGAGAAAAGTCCTGCTGCCTGAGTGCTGAAGGCAAACATCTGTGAATTAAAATAAACCTGTCCTGTCCTTTGTGGATCACAAGCCGAAGACAGAGTTCCGAACTTAGAATTTTAATTGTGAAAATGTGCATTATTTTGGAAATATGTATTGCAGGAAATTTTTTTAAATCATAAAATAGGTCTCTTCGCCGCATGCTTTTAAAGACGGTCCAGAGAGCTGGGCAAAACGGGTTGGAGCAGCCACAACCTGCACAGTGTGCATTTCTCCACTGGGGGGCACTGTGGTCACACACACAAAAAAACACGTCAAAGATGAAAACAGTTGCCTAGTCACGTGAATTCTGGCTCCTGGCGACTCCATGCCTGTCAGAGCAGAACTGTGCGCCACAAGGCTTTCTACGGCTTATTTTTTTGGAGGCAGGTCGCCAGGCCTTTCTTTCCAGGCACCTCTAGGTAGACTCCAACCTTTTGGTTCACAGCCAAGCCCTCAACGTTTTGTACCACACAGAGGCTCCAAAGGTACAAAAGGAGAGAAACGACAGAGTCTGTTGGGGTTAGGGAACCAATTTATCATTAACTGGATGAAAATTTTCAGAGCCCTTTGCACGTTCGATAGAAACTGTTGGAGACTGAGTCACAGTAAAGGAGGCAAAAATTCCATCATGAGAAAGTCATCTAGGGTTGCAACCAATGCCACAAAACAGTATCTGTATACATTTTTAAATGAGAAATTAATCTGAGCTGTAAACTTTCACCTAAAGCACAAATTTTAAAAAGAAAAGAAAGTTATCTATTTGGCAGTAGCGAGAAAAACTATTTTTTTTTTTTTTTTTTATTGAACACACACTGGGCCCAGAACTATTTGAAACTGTGCAGAAGAGCCCATGAATGTCTTTCTGACAGGACACACGACCTTGAGGTGATAAGGAGTGTAAACCAGGACAGGTGTGGGCGTGGGAGAGGCCCAGACAGAACACAGAAAGCTCTTCTGGGTCTGGTGATCAGAGCAGGCTTCACAGAGGAGGTGACTTTTAAAGATGTGAAGCAAGGAGCAAGGTTCTAGGAGAACGCAGAATACCAGGAGTCAGGGGAATATACTATGTCCCAGGTCCAGTTTGCAAAGCTCCCTGGGTGGCGCAAGCAGTTTGTGCTCGTCTACCAACTAAGAGGTTGGTGGTTGAACACACCCAAGAGGGACAGTGGAAAAAAGGGTCTGGCGATCTGCTTCCATAGAGATCACAGCCAAGAAAACCACATGAGCACAGTTCTACGCTGACACACAGGAGCTCGCTCTGAGTCGGAACTGACTTGACATATCACGGAAATAACAAGAGGTCCGGTTTGCAGCTGGGAGTTTTTACTGGAAACAAAGGCTGCATAAACAAGCCGTGTCGACATTATGGATGGACTTGGATGACAGATTGGGAAGCTGGGACTTTGAAAATGAGGATCTATGACGGTTTAAGCAAGGCAGTGACACTGACAATTCGACACAAACTCTTAGAGTGGAAGCAATCACACAGATGCCTCAGTAAACCCACTGCCATTGAGTTAATTCCGACTCATTGTGACCCTATAGTAGGGAAAAGAAAGAACTGAAGGAGTGGTCCTGCAGACATGCCAGGGAACTATGTGCTGGGCAGAGGAACCAGCAAGGGCAAAGGGCCTGCGGTGAGAAGGAAGCTAGTGTGGCTGGGGCAGAGGAACCAGCAAGGACAAAGGGCCTGTGGTGAGAAGGAAGCTAGTGTGGCTGGGGCAGAGGAACCAGCAAGGGCAAAGGGCCTGCGGTGAGAAGGAAGCTAGTGTGGCTGGGGCAGAGGAACCAGCAAGGACAAAGGGCCTGTGGTGAGAAGGAAGCTAGTGTGGCTGGGGCAGAGGAACCAGCAAGGACAAAGGGCCTGTGGTGAGAAGGAAGCTAGTGTGGCTGGGGCAGAGGAACCAGCAAGGGCAAAGGGCCTGTGGTGAGAAGGAAGCTAGTGTGGCTGGGGCAGAGGAACCAGCAAGGACAAAGGGCCTGTGGTGAGAAGGAAGCTAGTGTGGCTGGGGCAGAGTAAGAGGGGGAGTGAGAGGGGGTGAGGTCATGTATGGCCCTGAAAGCCATTGTGTGGACTCTGTGCTTTATTTGAAGGCAGACGGAAATCCACGAGAGGATGCTGAGAAGCAGAGTGAAACGACGTGGCTTATGTTTACAGGATTACCGTGACCTGCGTGTTAAGAACAGCCCAGGTAGGTGGTGGAGTGGGTCAAGGGAGTGAAGACAAGGAGACTAGCTAAGAGGGAAATGGTGGTGACATGGCCCAAGGAGGTAGTGAAGGAGGGTAATAAGAGGCCAAGCTCCAGTAGCTGTAAGGCAGAGCCACCAAGACCTGCCCATTGTTTGAATGTGGGAAGTGAGAGAAGGAGAACAACAAGAGTGGTTCCAAGTTTGGGGTGTGAGCATTTGGAATTCAGAGCTGCCATACTGAGATGGGGACACTAGGGAGAGCAGTTTTGGGGTGGAAATGTGGCCCTCAATTTTGGACACAGTAAAGTTGAGATAGGACACCCAGGTGGTGATATGGAGCGGGCATGGGAGAGTTTTGGTGTAGGGACATGAATTGGGGGTGTTCAGTGTACAGAGAGGTCCCTGGCTGGTGCAAACAGTTAACATGCTTGGCTGCTAATAGAAAGGTTGATGGTTTGAGTCCCCCAGAGGCAACTCAGAAGAAAGGCCTGGGGATCTACTTCTGAAAAATTAGCCATTGAAAACCCTTACAGAGCACAGTTCTACTCTGACAGTCATGGGGTCACCATGAGTTGGAGTTGACTGGTTGGCAACCCTTTTCTTTTTTTTTTTTTCCCTCAGTTTATAGAAGGTTTTGAAAAACATAGACTGGAACGTCAGTGTAGACAGAGATGAGAAAGGGTCCGAGGCCCAGCCCTGGGGTGCTCTGAACTTGAGCTCACAGATCACAACCCTGTCGCTGCTCTGAAAAGCCTATCTGTCAGCCCCTGTGTTAACAACATCCCTTTGTGGTCACCAAACACCCTGCGCTCACCACCTCCCAGGTCTTGTTGATCTGGTCACCTGGGACTGTGAACTACTTAAAAGACCCAACTGTGTTTCTTAAATCTCCGTTTTCCCATCCCACTAGTCTCTTCCCAGAGCATGGAATGCAGGGGCCCTGACCACTACGCGATGAGTAAATTATAACCAAAGAAAGAGGCCGACTCAGCCAGCGTGTCCTATTAACACCCAACCCAGAGGATGAAGTGTTTCCAGTTAGGATTCTAAAGCCCCCGGAGTTAGAGATAAAGGCTTCCAGGACGAGATGCAGTTCAAAGAAATCTCCTAGGTCTGAAGCCCTCCTCCAGGCCTCATCTTCCCACCTCAGAACTTGGATGGGAAATGTCGTCAACATGACTGATGGGGATGTTTCCACAACTGGCACAAAGATCACAGCATGGGGGACGAAAGCTTAAAGTGGGCCACAGCCCGTAAGAAAGCTGTTGTCTGAGCAAAGCACCTTTGCCCTGACTGTAGGAATGAGAGGCTATTCCGTACCTTCCTATGGCACGTCACACTACGCCTTAGAGCTTCCCCACAAATTATCTACCTCGATTCTTACAGCTGTCTTTAGAGGAGGGGGGTCAGTGGAAAAGAGCCACATGTTACAACTGCAAGAAGCATAAGCCTTCAGGACTTTGATGGCTTGCCCAGGGTTCAACAGCCACTAACTGAAGCAGGTGGATTAGAATGAGGATGTCCTGGCCTTATCTGGAATTCTCAGTGTTCCTTCTGTCCTTGTGGAGGGCACTCAGCTCTCCCACTTCCTGCAGTGTCACCTTGGGCAAGCCGTCTCTCCCGCCCCAAGCCTCTCCTTCCTCCCCAGTAAAATGGGAATGATAACTTTTACCTTACTGGGGTGTTGTGAGGAATAAAAGGGATAATATATGTAAAACACAATATCGGCATTAAATAAAACCTTCTCTCCTCATTTCTCATTTCCTGAGAAGGAAAGTCCTCTGGAGAAAATGGCTTGCCACACCTGGTAGGAGATGAGTATCAATGCAATGGTCAAAAGCAACCATGACACTGGGTTTTTCCCCCTTTATCTACATCAGGCTGACCTGTGGTGGACAGGAGCAAGGACAGACACAGCTCCCCTATCGCTGAGGGACAGCCCGTCTCAGACTCTTGGGGGATAATGCCCATGGTTCACTCACTCACACTAGGAGCCACCCTGCCATCTTTGTTGTTGTTGTTGTTAGGTGCCGTCGAGTCAGCTCCGACTCATAGAGACCCCAAGTACAAAGAATGAAACACTGCCTGGTCCTGGGCCATCATCAAAAACTTTGCTATGTTTAAGCCCATTGTTGCAGCCACTTTGACAATCCAACTTGTTGAGGGTCTTCTTCTTTTTCACTGACCCCCTGCTTTACCAAGCATGATGTTCTTCTCCAAGGACTCGTCCCTTCTAACATGTCCAAAGTAGGTGAGACGAAATCTTGCCATCCTCCCTTCTAAGGAGCATTCTGGCTGTACTTCTTCCAAGACAGGTTTGTTCGTTCTTCCAGCAATTCATGGCATCTTCAATATTCTTCACCAACACCATAATTCAAAGGTGTCAACTCTTCTCTGATCTTCCTTATTCACTGTCCAGCTTTCACATGCATATGAGGTGATTGAAAATACCATGGGTTAGGTAAAAAAAAAAAATAATAATTTTTTAGTTTTTTTAGGTAAGGAGCACCTTAGTCCTCAAAGTGACATTTTTGCTTTTTAACACTTTAAAGAGGTCTTTTGCAGCAGATTTGCCCAATGCAATGCCTCGTTTGACTTCTTGACTGCTGCTTCCATAAGCATTGATTATGGATCCAAGTAAAATGAAATCCTTGACAACTTCAATCTTCTCTCTGTTGATCGTGATGCTGTTAACGGGTCAGTTGTGAATCTTTTTTGTTTTCTTTATGTTGCAGTGTAACCAGTATTGAAGTCCGTGATCTTCATCAGTAAGTGCTCCAAGTCCTCTTCACTTTCAGCAAGCAAGGTTGTGTCATGTGCATAATGCAGGTTGTTACTCCAATCCTGATGCCCCGTCCTTCTTCATATAGTTCAGCTTCTTGGATTATTTGCTCAGCATACAGATTGAATAAGTGTGGTGAAAAGATACAACCCTGACACACACCTTTCCTGACTTTAAACCATGCAGTATCCCCTTGCTCTGTCCAAACAACCGCCTCTTGATCTGTGTAAAGGTTCCTCATGAGTACAATTAAGTGTTTTGGAATTCCCATTCTCAATATTATCCATAATTTGTTATGATCTACACAGTTGAATGCCTTTGCACAGTCAATAAAACACAGGTAAACATCCTTCTGGTATTCTCTGCTTTCAGCCAGGATTCATCAGACCTCAGGAATGATATCCCTTATTCCATGTCCTCTTCTGAATCCAGCTTGAATTTCTGGCAGTTCTCTGTCGATGTACTGCTGCAATCATTTTTGAATGATCTTCAGCAAAATTTTACTTGTGTGCAATATTAATGGTATTGTTCTATAATTTCCACATTCTGTTGGAGCCCCTTTCTTTGGAATGGGCACGAATATGGATCTCTTCTATCTTTGGAAGCTATGATATGCTTGAGCATTGGGAATGAGTGCAGAGTATTTAATACAAAACGTCAGAGGTAACTTGGGAGGTACTTTTATTACCCTGCATTGACTTTTATTGCATTTTTAATTGAACCTTCAACAAAGGCTCTAGGTAATCTAGAAGTATAAAGCAGAGGGCAATCTCAGCAGACATTATCACTCCATTTTCTAGGCAAGGTAAATTACACTTAGAGGGACTGCACCAAGTCATACAGAAGTCAGTGACGGAGCTGAAGCCAGACCTCAGACCTGGTTCCCAGCCTGCTTCTCTTTCAGCACGTCTTGCTGCCTCTCACAAGGAGCCTTGGTGGCCAAGTGGTCAAGTGTTCGGCTGCTAACCAAAAGGTCAGTGGTTCAAACTCACCAGCTGCTCTGTGGAGAACAATGTGACAGTCTGGTCCCATTAAGACTGCAGTCTTGGAAACTCTGTAGGGCAGCTCTGTTTTGTTCTATAGGGCTGCTTTGAGTTGCAACCTATCCACAGCCGGCTGCAACTCACCAGACATGCTGGCCACAAAGCCCTGCCTTATGGGGGACTAGGGAGAAAATCATATGAAATATCCAAAGACAATTAGAAAGGTAAATCTACTTCCAGAATCATGTGCAACTATGGAAACCAAGTATCGGGGTCCTTCCAGCCAAGTCACAATACAAATATCTGAGGGCCAACTGAAGGTGGCGCTGGAAGTGTTTTAGGGCAGCGCCATCCTTAGGCAATGATCCTCTCACCCTGAAGCCATGCCATAAATGTCTAACTCCCGCAAGAGACCCATCTACGGAACAGGAACGCCAGCTTTAACAAGACGTGAGCACATGCATTCTTCGTTCCATGGCCCCACAGATCACGTATTCTGCACGAAATAAGTTTGGCTCTAAAAGAAACCTACATACTTGGAATTCTCCTTGGAGGCTCAGGCCCTGAGTTGCCTCCTTGATGGAAGCACCTCTGCCTCATCCATATTTGACTCCCCCATACAGAAGGCTGCACTTGCTAGGTGTCAATAAACCTGAACATTGAGTTCCTGTGTACTACAGGGTCAGTAGGAGCCCCTGGGTGACAAATGGGTGACAAACATGGTTAATCTGCTGCACTAGGGGTTGCTATGAGTCAGAATCGACTCAATGGCAATGGGTTTGGTTTTAATGGTTTTTTGGGTCAACTATCAATATTCATGGAAGGAGCAGTCAGGAAATCAAGCGACATACAGCATTGGGCAAGTCTGCTACAAAAGACCTCTTTAAAGTGTTAAAAAGCAAAGACATCACTTTGATGACTATTGGACTGTCGTGCTCCTGACCCAAGCCATGGTCTTTTCAGTTGCTTCATATGCATGCAAAAGCCAGTCAATGAAAAAGGAAAATAAAAGAATTTATGCAGTTGAACTGTGGAGTTGGCAAAGAATATCAAATATACCACATGCTGCAAGAATAAGCAAATCAGTCTTAGAAGAAATACAACTAGAATGTTCCTTAGCAGTAAGGGTAATGAGATTTTGGCTCTCTTACTTTGGACCTGTCACCAGTAAAGACCGATCACTAGGAAAGGGCATCGTGTTCGGTAGAGGAGAGGGTCAATGAAAACGAGGGAAACCCTCCCTAAGATGGACTGATGCAACAGCCACGGCAGTGGACGCCAACATATCAATGATCGTGAAGATGGCGCAGACCGAGCAAGGCTTCCTTCTAGGACAATACACAAGTCACCATGAGTCACAGCTAACTTGATGGCAACAACAAGAACAACGGGCAAGTAAGGCATAGAATTACCTCTTCATAGACACCACATCCTGTGATTACAATATTGGACCTGAAGTTGGTGGCTTTAACTTTGTTCTCTAGTCTGCAGTTGAGATCTGCCAAGGAGGCCTCAGAAATGATCAAGAACGGGCTGGTGTCAGGGTAAGCAATCTGGTAAGGAAACAGAAATGTTTATGGTAAATGGCAACAAATGAACTCAGAAGTTACACTGTCTAGTACCTGGAAACATTGGTTACATTGTCTAGGACCTGGAAACATCCACCCGCCCCCCATGCCCCCCACCACAGCCACATGACATCTAAGTATTTCTCTGGTTCTTTTTTATAGAAAACCACAGTGATTCAGAAGCCTTCAATAACCTTCCAAATAACAGGAATTGCCTGGTAAAGTGAAGAGAACAGGGTTCCAGAATCACAGAGCTTCCCCTAGGTATATGCCCTGGGGAAATCACGTCATCTTTCTAAGCCTTCGTGTTCTCAGATGCTTCATGATGTGCCTGGGCTTGATGACCTCATTATATTTGATAAAAACCAACAACCAAATCCATTGCTATCGAACTGATTCCAATTCGTAGAGATCCTATAGGATGGAGTAGAACTGCCCCATAGGGTTTCCAAGGCTGTAAATCTTTACAGAGGCAGACTGCCATATCTCTCTCCCATGGAGTAGCTGGTGGGTTTGAATCGCTGACCTTTTGGTTAGCAGTTTAGAGCTTGATCACTTTCACCACCAGGGCTCCTTCCATATTTGATAAAAATTCATTAATTTCATGGACATTTATTTTTTATGCAACCTGTAAATAAACGTTACACACTTACACTGATCATAATTTAAAAAAAAAAAAATTGCCATAGTAAAAGTAGTGTTTTTTGCTACCAACTTTATTTTTATTATGAATTCTTACCACCTTACTCCTTTTGGAGCCCTGGTGGCACAGTGGTTAAAAGCCTGGCTGCTAATCAAAAGGCTGCAGTTCGAATCCACCAGCTGCTCCTTGGAAGCCCTATGGGGCAGTTCTACTCATAGGGTCGCTATGAGTTAGAATCAACACGACGGCAGCTGGTTTGGTTTTGGTTTTTTTTAAATTATTATTATTCCTTTTAGGGCCAGTCTAATTAATTTTAAGTCCATACCCACACTCATTTGCAGAGCTGCAGTCTGACACACGGTTGCAATCTGTGGAGTCCAGAAATGTAAAAATTCTGGACTCTACATGCAACTACAGAATGGAGTGAACAAGACGCTTCTGTAGAAGAGTTTTGAAACCATACTGGCACCAAAATCCTGACATAAATAGGAAGATGAGCGCTCATGGGCAAAAATGCAAGTGAATCTCCAAACCAAGAAACACAGCTAATGGTCCCTGGGGAAAGATGTTATTCTTGCCTACTGCTTGTGATCCCTAGTCATTGTCCAGGTGGCCCCCCTGGGAAAAGGACAGAGCTGTGCTCATCAAAGAGGTGCCATCTGGGGTCTGCTGGGTTGGAAGCAGACTGCTCTCCACCCCGGGAGGACACCCTCCAGCACGGGACACACCAAAGCCTAAAGCCACAGGCCGCGCCTCTGACCTTCTCGGCTGGCCGGAACGCATCCTTTATTTGGTGAGGCTTTCTTGGCTGCATGTGAGGCTCAAAGTGCACCAGGCGGTAGGGCTGTGTCTTCAGGAAGCTGGTTATCCACTCGGCCGCGGCGTCGCCACAGTCCCTGCCCTCAATCTCCAGGCCGTGCACTCTGCAGCCGGGGTGGGAGCAAAGGATGGACAGGGCTTTGAAGATCCAGGGAGGCTAGCATGTCCTGCACCTATCAGAAAACCTGCACCCAGCTTGATGGTGTTGTGATCCCTTCACTACCAGGAGCCAGAGCTGGAGCCCAGGCCTGCCTCTGAGCCACTGTGCAAGCCTAAGTGAAGATACTGCTTGGAGCCTTACTTTCCCCACTGTTGAGTCCCTGCGTGGTACAAATGGCTAAGTGCTTGACTACCGACCTAAAGGTTGGCGGTTTGAATCCACCCAGAGGTGCCTCAGAACAAAGGTCTAGTGAGCTACAATCAAAAGATCACAGCCATTGAAAACCCTGTGGAGCACAGCTCTATTCTTACCACGTGAGGTTGCCCATGAGTCAGGCTCAGCAGCAACCGCTTTGGCGTTTTCCCCCCATTTTAAAACAGCGATGCAAGGCTGTGCTTCCCTGCCTCGAAGGAATTAAAAAAAAAAAAAAATCTTTTGTAGAGTAGATTTCAACTCATAGTGACCCTGTAGGACAGAGTAGAACTGCCTCATAGGGCTTCCAAGGCTATAATCTTTAGGGAAACAAATTGCCACATCTTTCTCTTGCGAAGCAGCTGGTGGGTTCAAACTGCTAACCTTTTGGTTAGCAGCCAAGTGCTTAACCACTGTGCCACCAGGGCTCCTGCAAAGAGCTAATACCAAAGCAAACCTGTTGCTGTCGAGTTGATTCCTACTCAAGGGCCCCTATAAGACAGAGTAGAACTGTCCCACAGAGTTTCCAAGGCTGTAAATCTTTGTGGAATCAGACTGCCATATCATTCTCCCATGGAATGGCTGGTGGGTTAGAACTGCTGACCTTTGGGTTGGCAGCTAAGCACTTTAACCACTGCACCACAGGGCTCCCTGAAGGACTATTAAAAAAAAAAAAACACCATTGCCATTGAGTCTAACTCATAGCAACCCTATGGGACAGAGTAGAACTGCCCTGTAGAGTTTCCAAGGAGCACCTGGTGGATTCAAGCTGCTGGCCTTTGGTTAGCAGCCACAGGTCTTAACCACTACACCACCGGGGTTTCCTGAACGTTCTAATGTATTAGTACAAGGTAAGCTTACAATTACTGCAAAATCTGGTTCACCCAGCTAGATAGCAACCAGAAATCTCTATTAATGGGACTGACTGTACTGTGCAGTGCAGTGATAATACAACTAGATGCAGTTAACACCTACGGGAAAATGTTCCCAAATCTAAAATATTACAGCTAACAGTAATACTCTAAGCGTCACTGATTTGATTACCAGTTTTTTTTTTTTAATACGAAGTCTCCGGGTGGTACAAACAGTTAACTGGCTCAGCTGTTTAACCAAAAGGCTGGTGGCTCGAGTCCACCCAGAGGCTTCTTGGAAGAAAGGCCGGGCGATACCCTTCGGAAAAAAATCAGCCACTGAAAACCTCATGGAGCACAGTTCCACTCGGACACAAATGGGGTCACCACGAGTCAGCATCGACCCAAGAGCAACTGGTTTGTTTTGTGTTAATAACTGTAGGATTTGAACTTCCCCCACCCGACTCACAAGTCGAGGGCTGGACAATTTGAGAGTTCCATGTGCGTCACTGCAGAAATGTTATCGTCCAGGCCATTGTTTCGCAGAGTGCAGGACCAGTGCCGTGGCAGGTAGTGAGGTGACTGCAGGTGGCCCCTGTGCACCACACTGGGTAATGGGAACTTGCAAGGGGAGAAAGTGACCTCCGGATTAGGGAGAACACTCAGCTTGATGATAACAGGTCTTTAACGTCTATCAAGACTGGATAATACCCCCTCGACAAAGGTTACTTTGTTATCTTTCTAACAAAGGACAGACCTCAGGCACCCAGATCTCTGTAGGCAATAGGTTCGGCTAGAACTTGATAACATTTTATCTGAACCATACTTATTGCTTGTTTTGTGGAGGGGCAGGGAGCCGAGTCGACTCCGACTCCTGGCAACCCCAAGTGTGTCAGAGCAGAACTGTGCTCCACAGAGATCTCAGTGGTGTGTTCCTCCTAAGTGGGTGGCCAGGCCTTTCTTCAAGGAGCCTCTGAGAGGACTTGAACTTCCAGCCTTTCCAGTAGCAGCTGAGCAGGGTTAACCCTTTGTGCCACCCAGGAACTCCTTCTACATGTAGGAAATTATGTGGATAGTCACGTAAGTTTTCGTTTTCAAATGAATGTGTTTAAGTTTTTTTTTTTTTTAAAGCTGAATCAATTTTAAAATATTAAATAGATAAGAGTATCATGGTCATGTTATGTGAATGCCTGGCGTTTGGGAAAGAGTGGGGCAGTCGGGTGGACACACTAAGGCGTGTATCCCGTTTCCATGAATGACTAGTTCTGTGAACTTGGGGTATTACTTATCCTGCACTTCACCTTCTTCATCCATAAAATAGGGATAAAAGCATTGCCTTTTTGTGGAGATTAGAGATACCACAACCAAACCTATTGCTGTCAGTTGATACTGATTCATACTGGCCCCAGAGGGTTTCCAAAGCTGTAATCTTTATGGAAGCAGACTGCCACATCTTTCTCCCGTGAAGCTGCTACTGGATTCGAACCGCCTACCTTTTGGTTAGCAGTCAAGCACTTAACCACTGTACCACCAGGGCTCCTTGAGGATTCGGGATAATCTATACAAATTCCCCCAAAATAATTCTTGGGTTTGGGATCTTCTCAGTAGATGGTAGTGGTGCCCTTTTTTTTTTTTTCCAGCTATTTCATGTTATCTTCATATAGGAAACGTCTGCTAGAGTATATAAATATACTATGCATACAGTATCTTAAACTTTATATAATTTTAATTGCTCTTTAAGTTAAATGAGCAAATTGTTACTAAGAGTGCCGGGGCTACTACATTAAACAGTGAATTTAGCTGCGCTTAAAACGTTCACGAATTTTTAACAACTTTTCACTGAGGTCTAATATTCATCTAGAAATTACACTGTCCCTGACGATTCTTTCTGACGATGCCTTTTTTTGGGTTCTGACGATGCCTTTTTACCCACTTCACCCCACACATTCTAAACTGGCTTCCTAAGCTCAGGGGCTGTGAAGTCATGACACCTTTTTATCAACAAACACCAGGAATACCTGCCTTCCTCTTTTCTGGGTCAAGATGAAGAATAAACTAAATGAATAAAATGTATGCCAAAAGCCATGCGTTCGAATAGGTATCACCTGTCACAGTAGCCCCCCTGGGACTCATCATAAGCTTTTGAACCTTAACCCCCACAACTGGGAGGCTCTCCAGAAGTGAGGCTGACCACTGCAGTCTAACCTCCCCTTCTCAACCAAAACAATGGTCCTACACAGCTGGATTGCCTCCTTCTTCACCAGACGTCGCTCCAAATGATATTTTTGCTTTCTCTAAAAATCAAATCCATCGTAAAAGGGTGAAGATTTCCAGAACTGAGTTTGTGTGAGAGCATAAGTGTGCGTGTGTGTGTGTCGTTTAACATCTACTGCGTTAATTTCTGAAGCATCTTGGGTAACAGCAGTATTTGCAAAATCTACTTTTGGAGACAGCTGTGAAGGTCACCCCCTTGCTGGGTGTCTCCCTGTTGGGGCCTGTACTAGCAAATCTCCCCAGGGTCAAACCCTTCCCGACCACCCAGGCCTCGGTCCTGCCATCCAGCCTCCCAGCCAGGGCTTTTCCTAGTTGCTTTTAAAGGAGGATGGGGAGGAAGGCTGCTTAGATTTCTTAGGGCTTCAGTTGGGAATAATTATTTTTACTGAGTTAAAGCACTTGCATCTCTCTTGGATTATTAAAAAAACTGTAAACATCTTCCCTCTGCCTGACACTTCCTTCTACTACAGCCTCTGTGTGTGGGTCCTGGGGTTCACGGACAGCGGGACCTGTGGCCTTTCGATGGGCAGTTTTACTTTCTTCTTACTCCTCTCTGCCCTTGTTGTGCGTTCTGTTTCCTTCCTACACTTGTTCTGAGTTCTGAGCAGCCTGCGCTGTGTCGTTGGGCCCAGAAGTCCACTGGCATGCTGTCCCGAAGAGTCCAAGCAAACAAAACAAAACACAACACATTCCAAATGCTCCTAAAGTTTTTAGACAAGGTAATTTAGGCCGTTCGCCTGAATAATCCATTTAACGACCTTAATTCTCTCTAGCCCGTTAGTGGCTGCCTGGTTAGTAAGAAAATCAAGTCACAACCTCAACTGTGAAAACAGGGGTGCTGGCTGTCATTATGACCTTTTGAAGGTGACCCGAGGCCCCAGCAACTCATCAAAATTCTTTAGGAAACTGCAGGCTGAGGTTACAACTGCTTCACCAGAGAATGGTCTGGGACAGGCGCCAAAGCAACCTGAGTCCCAGGTGGTCTCTGCGACCTTTGCTGTAAGAGTCTGCATCGGCCTGAGGCACGTCTAAGGCTTCTCCTCATTTTGCAATTTCCAAACACACACTTGTTTAGTCTTTGGGGCATGGGCCAAAAAGCCAGTATAAGACCGTGAAAAATGAGAAAAGTTTCCACATAATTCCAAATGAATTAAAAAATAAATGAAAAAAAATTTTTTTTAACTATAAGAAATTATGGGTAAATATCTAACCATGGCAAACAAACACGAGCTGGGCCTTGGACAAGCAAACACGAAATACTGATTGCCATTATGCATGTTAAAAAGTTTACCTCATTCAAGCAAAAAATGAAAATTAAATTAACAAGTTATTACCGTCCTTGCACATAAAAATGACAAAATGCTTTTAAATATCGTGGTTAGAATACATCTAGACAGGTACGCTCATAAGCTAGTACAAAACAATTCAGCAACTTGTATCAAAGTCTATAGAATCTATACCCTTGCTTCAGCAAAACCACTGCTAGAATTTTTTTCCCTAAGGAAATAACCATAAGATACATGAACAAAGATTTAGGCCGAGATGTTCATCACGTTATTCTTCTAGGCCATGGTAGAGAACACCTGAAGAATGAAATATTACGTCAACCTTTAAAATAATAATTTTCCCCCAGGGGGTGGGGGAGATATTTTTTAAAAATCCACTGCGGTTGAGTCGATTGCGACTCATAGCGACATTTTAGGGCAGAGTAGACTGCCTTACAGGGTTTCCAAGGCTGTAATCTTTTTTTTTCAATTGTGCTTACGTTGAAAAACATTTAATTTTTTTAAATGCATATTAATTGTTCAACGGGAAACTAATTTGCTCTGTAAACCTGCATCTTTAGGGCAAATAAGTTTTCCATTAAACAATCAATACAAATATTGTTTTGTGGCATTGTTTGCCAACCCCATGACATGTCAACACTCTCCCTTCTCAACCTTGGGTTCCCCATTATCAGCTTTCCTGTCCCCTCCTGCCTTCTCATCCTCATCCCTGGGCTGGTGTGCCCATTCAGTCTCATTTTGTCTTGTGGGCCTGTCTAATCTTTGGCTGAAGGGTGAACCACAGGAGTGACTTCAGTGCTAAATTAAAAGGGTGTCTGTGGGCTGTACTCTCAGGGTTTCTCTAGTCTCTGCCAGGCCAGTAAGTCTGGCCTTTTTTTGTGAGTTAGAATTTTATTCTACATGAAAATGGTACTATTGAAGATTTTTTAACAATATGAAAAAAAGTCCATCATATCAACTTAAGTAGGTAAACAGTATTCAAGGCTTTTTTTTTTTTTTTTTAATTTTTTTTAGGGAGGGTAGTATTATTTCAATTTGCTTTAAAACTATTAGCCATAGAGGCTGGACTAAAATATGCCGAGGTATGAATTGCCATTATTTCAGGTTTTTTCCCAATATTTTCCATTTTCTCAATAACGAATGTGTATTACTTTTAAAACAAGAAAAACAACCACATTAAAATTAAAACATCATAATGTTTAAACCTCTAAGACATTATATAAATTATACTGGTATTGCATTTTACGAACTTTGGGGCAGTTGACGCATTTTTCAGCTAACTATATTTTTGCCATATTTTCTATGGTAGGCTATGGACTCCGTATACTATTCACATTGCATTTTAATTCAAAATGCAGACACTGTAGCAAGAGTATAATTAGGCCAAACTTTAATTTTCCCACAATGGAATGAAAACTCAAACCTAGACAAGATTTCTTGGAAGCAAAGCAATTTTCTCTGGAATAATGTCTCGCTTGCAGCCCTTAAATGCTGAGGAAGGAGTGAACGTCTGTACAAGGGGCCCTTCTGGCTGACTCTCTGCTCTGTCCATGATACGTACATACAGATGGACCAGCGGCCTAGCGTCTGTAAGTCGCTTCACTCTTCCTGGATGCAGCTGTTCTTTTCTAGTTCTGAACTGCATTTCATTAGAACTGAATGCTACGGGTCACGTGGGCTTTTGTGACCCCTTTCCCACCTCAGAAAGCCCTGGTGGTGTAGTGGTTAAGTGCTACGGGTGCTAACCAAACGGTCAGCAGTTCAAATCCACCAAGTGCTCCTTGGAAACTCTGTGGAGCAGTTCTACTCTGTCCTACAGGGTTGCTATGAGTTGGTATCGACTCGACGGCAATGGGTTTGGTTTTTTTCTGTTTTTTTTCCTAGCTCAGGTTTGGAAGGTAGGCAGTCCCTGCAGACATTGTTGGGCAAGTCCTGTGGGTAACACATGGGTAGGTCTAACCTCACCTCATTCAGGACACTTCCTGCAATCTTTCCCGCCCCACATTTGTCCTTTTTCGTTTTGTGAAATTACGAGTAGAAAAAAATCTCAAATAAATATATCAAATTCACTTTTTCCACATCTCTGTTCCATTCAGACACCAGCTGAATGCAGCACTTCCTCTGACCCTAGCCACCACCGGGAGCTAGGTCCGAGCTCACAAGTCCAAGGGTACAGATTGCCAAATCTTCCCAAGACTTTAGATACTAGCCAGGATCTCGGAAGTCCCAAGGTCCCCTCACTTCAACATGCTGGCTACGAATTCGGGGGTTACCTACTACCCTTCAGGATGCCAGCCACAAGGTCAGTGAGTCCTCAGGCCCCCTCACTTCTGACCTGCTGACTCCCATCACTCTACAGGTCTAATAATTAGCTGGAATGACCACAGAACTCACGGAAAGCACTATACTTACGATTACAGTTTTATTACAGCAAAAAGGAGACAAATGAAGAGACACACAGGGCAAGGTCTGGGGGAGTTCCCAAGGTGGAGCTTCCATGTCCCATGAAGGGGTGCACTACCCTCCCTCTTGCATTGATGTCTTTCACCAACCAGGAAGCTCATGAAACTTCTGTGCCCAGAGCCTTTATTAGCTTCATAGTCATGACTGGGGCATCGTTGCATGGTCATGATTGGCTGAATCACGCCTCCCCTCCCTGAGGACAGTTGATATCAGGTCACGTAGTAGCCCTTCTAGCTAGGCCAGCCCCAGTCCTTAGCACAAACCCTCAAGTGTGATCTGGAGGCCTAGATAACAAAAGGCCCTCAATTACTCAGGAACTTCCAAGGGATTAGAGGTTTCTCTCAAGCATCGAGTGCAAAGACCAAATTACTTTGGGTAACGTTAAATTCTTTAAGCCACAGGTTATTTTTCTCTTGCTGACATGTCAGTATGCTTTTGTCCTCATGGTTTTCTACATATGACCTTTATGTCCCTCATACCCACAAGAACACAGGCTTCTGAAGCTACTTTGTGATTCTTCCTTCTTTAAGATCTTCTTCACGAGCACAGGACTTGACACTGCATATAGTACATTTGCAAAAAAACAGTTCATAATTGGTACTGTTTGCCAGGACTCTCTCCATAGTTCATGCTTTTGGAAATAAATATCCACGCAAGTCGTCAAGGCTCGAGCCTGCCCTTTCCTTACCTGCACTGGCGCACTGCGTTCGTGGTGGGCGTTCTGATGGGCAGCAGCAGGTCCTTCGTGTAGGCTGCACTGAGGGTCAGGGAGTCACCGTCGCAGGTCAGGGAAATCAGGACCAGGCGAGGCTCCTGTCGACCTGTAACCATGTTTCCTTCCTCGTTGATCACGAGCCAAAACCTGTCATTTTCAAGACACAATATTTTTGTGAACCAACATGACAGGCAGCCAATCTTAGTGGAAGCTTCAGTTATAAACGGTCACCTGTGATTCCCTCCCGTTAAGCCTGGTATGTGTGAGTCTGTCTGTCTGTCTGCCTTTCATAAACATCACCTCAGCAGCACAGCAAGCCTGAGCTCTGTCAGTGAATTTCAAAAAGGGTTTAATAATTCTTGAAGCATCTGACCTATAATATTTGCAGAACATTTTGAGCCCCTTGATGGCACAAAAATCAAAGATGTTAATTATGTTTTCATTAAATATGCCCCCAGAAGATGACAATAATCTACGTCTCCAAAAGATGTAAGGGCACAAGGAGGCATAGTGCCTGGCACAGAGTGGGCATGACTCAGGTCAACTGAAATAGCAAGCCTATTCCATGCGTTATTCAGAGTATTAAGTTCAGCTGAGAAGCATGCAAACGCCACTTGTCGTTAGGTGCTGTCCAGTCGATTCCGACTCATAGTGACCCTATACACAACAGAACGAAACACTGTCTAGTCCTGCACCATCCTCACAATCGTTGCCTCTTAAACCTTGCCAAATTTGCCCCTCTTCTTTAAATCAATGTTTCACTAACTTAAACATAAAATGAATATCAATTAAATATTATATTAATATGAGCCCTGGTGGCGTAGTGCTTAAGAGCTCAGCTGCTAACCAAAAGGTCAGCAGTTCAAATCCACCAGCCACTCCTTGGAAGTCCTGTGGGGTAGTTCTGCTCTGTCTTATAGGGTCAATATGAGCCAGAACTGACTCGACAGGACCTAACAACAACAACATTAATATACCCGAGGCTGTGGGTTCTGCAATTTGCTAAAACGTCTATTCTTGACCGGACGATATTTTTCCTGGCTCAGTATTCCTGGTCTACATGTACTTCCCAGAAAGAAAGATACATGGAGAAATGAGTTATAGAATGGTTTCCTGAAAAGTAACATTTCGCGAAAAGAACACAATCATGTGGGTTACCTCTCAGCTACTAGGAAGCTAACCTTATGTCGAGACATTTTGGTAATCTCAATTCACACTGGATCAAATGATCACAATTACACAAGTGAGCATGTGCCTTTGGGATGCACAGACAGAAGGGAAAAAATACAGCAGGGACTTTAGGTGTTTAAATCAATAGGTCTTGCATCACCCCCACCCCCATCCCCACCCTATTCCAGGAGTTCTCATGGCTGAGTTATTCAGCTACTCGAGAAAAACAAATCAGCTCCTTCCCTAGTGTAAGCCCTTTCTCTGACTGCCCTTTTGACAGTCCTTCCTCCTGGACACACAGACAGAGACCTGCCCTGCCCCAAATTCTTCATACCAGCACATGGCTATTCTTTTAGTCGTAATAATGGCAGACTATCTTTCTCAAAGCTAATCTGCTCATGTCACCCCTCATTCGAAATCTCTCAATGGCTCCTTCTGCCTTTAGGATAAAACCCTACCTCTGAAGCAAGGCTGCTTTCTCCACCTTGCTCCCCTCCCCACACCCCGCACTTGCCAGCCTTTCTTACTCTGCCCCGCCACACCTCGTTCTCAAGCCCAGTCTCTTTGTCCAGCTTATTTCCTCTCTCTGGAACTGATAAGCAACCAATAAGCAACATCATGATAAATGGAGAAAAGACTGAAGTTGTCAAGGGTTTCATTTTACTGGGATCCACAATCAACAGCCATGGAAGCAGCAGTCAAGAAATCAAAAGATGCATTGCATTGGGTAAATCTGCTGCAAAGGACCTCTTCAAAGTGTTGAAGAGCAAAGACGTCACCTTGAAGACTAAAGTGCACTGACCTAAGCCATGGTTTTTCCAATTGCATCATATATGCATGTGAAAGCTGGACAACAAATAAGGAAGGCTGAAGAATTGACACCTTTGAATTGTGATGCTGGCGAAGAATATTGAATATACCATGGACTGCCAAAAGAATGAACAAATCTGTCTTGGAAGAAGTACAGCCAGAATGCTCCTTAGAAGCAAGGATGGCGAGACTGCGTCTCACATACTTGGGACATGTTGTCAGGAGGGATCGGTCCCTGGAGAAGGGCATCATGCTTGGTAAAGTACAGGGGCAGCAGAAAAGAGGAAGACCCTCAACGAGATGGATTGACACAGTGGCTGCAACAATGGGCTCAAGCATAACAACAATTGTGAGCACGGCACAGGACCGGGCAGTGTTTTGTGCTGTGGTACACAGGGTTGCTATAAGCTGGGATTGTCTTGATGGCACCTAACAACCACAACAACAGAACTGATATGCCCGGAAGGTTTACAATCATTTTTTGAGTCTCAGCTCAAGCTGTTACCTCCTCTGTGAAGCCCTTCCTGACCACCCCAGGCACCTTTAGGGCTCGCTCCTCTGTGCTCCCTGGCACATGTCCCTCCTTCCACATAGGACTCTAAGGCTTTGTTTGCTTCTCTTGATCATACTTTCTGATAGCGTGATGATAAAAATAAAGAACTTAGCATTGCTGCCTTTGAGTAGGTTCTGGCTCATAACAACCCCATGTGTACAGAGTAGAAATCCTCCACAAGGTTTTCAAATCTGTGACGTTTCAAAAGGAGATTACCAGGCTTTATTTTAGAAGTGCCTCTAGGAGGGTTCGAACCTCCAACTTCTTGGTTAGTAGTGGAGTGCTTAACCCTTTGGGCCACACAGGGACTCGTGTCTGGTATAAATGCCATCTCATATTATTATCAGCCATAATAGGAGCTCAATAAATATGGAACTGATATAATTACAACATCCTTTGCCTCTGGGCCCTGCAAAAACAACTCAATAAATTCTACCATCTTTGAGAGTCCATGGTACAAACTACAGACTATCTAGCTTTCTTGGCTTCCTCCCTGAGGCAAAGGTGCATAGCTCACCTTTCCACAATTTCATGAATTGCCTTCTCTCTGGGAAAAGACTCAGCCCCCTTCAGCCTGTGAATTTTTTTGCTGAAGCTGCGAGGGCTGGTCTGTGAGGAAGGAGTTTGGAATGTAATCTTACAATGAGGCCCAGGGCCGGCTTGAAGCCAGATGCAGAAGAGGACAAAGTCACTCGCTGTGGGGTTTTGCAACCTTCTCTGAAGCCCAGGAATCCACACAGCTCGTCACTGCTCAGATACCTGTTGTTGTCGAGTTGATTTTGACTCACAGTGACCCCATAAGACAGAGAAAAACTGCCCCACAGAGTTTCCAAGGAGCGCCTGGTGGACTCAAACTGCCGACCTTTGGTTAGCAGCTGTAGTACTTAACCACTAGCCACCATAGTACTTAACCACTAACCACCATAGTACTTAACCACTAGCCACCATAGGGCATGAATAAAAATCAGTATTTCCTAAGCACAAGTGTGTTAAAGAAAACAAGAGTCCCAGTTCCACTGTTGAGTGACTCTAACCTCAGTGTCCTTATCCTTAAAAGAGCAATTGGGCAAATTAGGGAAAAAAATATATACATTTTTATTGTTGTCAAAATATATATAATACAGTATTTGGCAATTTAGCATTTATGATGTGAACACTTAGTGACATCAATTACATTAATAGTGTGGTGCAAATAATTTCCCTTGTCAAATTTCGGTCGCCATGAGCAGAACTCAATACAGCCCTACTTTTTCTTTTTTAAGCTGTAAGAAGGTATTTGGAATCCCTGGCGGTGTAGTGGTGAAGTGCTACAGCTGCTAACCAAAAGGTTGGCAGTTTGAATCCACCACCTGCTCCTTGGAAACTCTATGGGACAGTTCTACTCTGTCCTGTGGGGTTGCTATGAGTTGGAATCGACTTGATGGCGACGGGTTTGGTTTTTTTAACAAGGCATTCAACTGCCGCCATTATTACTATGTGCTTGGCCACAGCCGCTCTTTGAGGGTTGGACTCTGCTCTCAGTTTCCTCAAGCTCTCAACCTGAAAAACAAAACAAAACACCAAACCCTTTGCCTTAGAGTCATTCTGACCCAGAGCAACCCTATAGGACACAGGAAAACTGCCCCATAGGGTTTCCAAAGAGTGCCTGGTGGATTCGAACTGGTGACCTTTTGGTTAGCAGCCATAGCTCTTA
The DNA here is from genome assembly GCF_024166365.1 of Elephas maximus indicus. NCBI lineage: Eukaryota > Metazoa > Chordata > Mammalia > Proboscidea > Elephantidae > Elephas > Elephas maximus. Next base: position 10,352,235 of record NC_064842.1, on the reverse strand, counting down.
ACCACTGCGCCCCCAGGGCTGCAAATAAAGCGGCGGGACCAATCCCTTGGAGTTTGCTGCCTACTCTAGACAGAGTTCAACAACTGCCTGCGCACTCTGGCAGACACCTGGAGCCGGATACTCACCTCCTCTGGACCGCAAGGTGCGACAGCGCCCCTGGGAGGTGGAAATACCCCCGACTCCGGAAAGCGGGTGGGATAACAGCTCTGCTCACCGTCCCGGGCCCCCAAGGCCTGCTTTCTGGGGGCTAGCCTGTTAAACCAAACCCGTTGCTGTCGAGGCGAATTCTGACTCATAAACTCATAGCGACCTTATATTTTAGGACAGGGTAGAACTATCCCATAGTTTCCAACGAGTAGCTGGTGGATTCGAACTGCCGATCTTTCGGTTAGCAGCCTTAGCGCCCTGTAGCTCTGAACGACTGCGCCGCCGGGGCTCCGGGACCTAGGACCCCTTTTTCTCTCCTTCCTTGCTCACCCTGCTCCCAGCTTCTAGTAAGGGGAGTAAAGGACTTGTTGTCAGACTTGTTGTCAGACCTTCCACCGGGTCCTCGTCCCGGGCCCAGCCTGCGCTGCCCACCAGCCCGGGCCGGCCGTACCTGTCCCGTAGGTGGCCGCTGCGCAGCCCCATGGACGTGCACTCGGCCGCGCTCACCGACACCCCCTTGCAGGACTTGACCGGGTAGATCCACAGCTGCGCCACGGTGCCCACCTGCTGCAGTCGCCGGCGCCGCCAGGGTCGCGCGCGGCGCCAGGCCACGGCCCCCAGTGCCACGGCGGCCAGTCCCAGCGCGGCGAGCCCGAGCCACCCGGGCCGGGGCTGCGCGGGGAGGCCGAGGCGGGCCAGCGCCGAGGAGCCGGCGGGACCCATGGCCAAGCGCTGCGGGACGCGGGGACGACAGCGCACGAGGCAGCTGCGGAGCCGGAGCAGGCGGTCGCCCGGGGCTGGGGAGGTGCGGCCTGGCTCGGAGCCCACGGGGAGGGCGGCTCCGAACCCCTTCGGGCCGACTCGGGGCTCCTCGCCCTCCCGCTCGGGAGACCCCCGGGCGCTTGGGGGCTCTACCTCAGCCGGCCCTGGCCTTCGCCCCACTGCCCCCTCGTCTTCCGCCAGCGACTCCTTGGCTGCAGGTGACCGCTTTATGGGCTTGTGGGGTTGGGTATCTGACCGAGAACAGGCGGAAATGCAAACTTTGCATTACAAAAGAGCGTGATTTCGAAATTAGACATCGGGCCGCGGGCTGACTCCACTCTTTGGCACGGCCTGGCGGAGGGTCGAGCTGTCCTTGCAGCCGTGCCCCGAGGCGAGGGCGCTGTCCGCGGGCGGGCCTCGGAGGTGGAGCGGGACGACTAGGCCCTGGGGGTGCAGCTCCGAGGCGCGGTGGAGGAGAGCACCCTCTCTACAGGGCCCGCAACAGGCGCGCTTCTCCTGCGCGCACCCCTGCTCCGGGACCCAGCTAGAAAGGCTGGCACTGGCACAAGGTCCCGCCCCGAGGCTTCTTCGGGTAGGAGCGATTGTCGCCGGTCCTGCAAGCACTGACCTCAGGCACTGGTCGCTTCCAGATCAGGCCATGTTTCAAGCCACAAGGTCACATGGAGGGCTGAGTGCCTTCTGCTCCCATTTCCTGTGCCGGGCACAGCTGCTGGTCACGCGGGGCAGGGCTGTAGAGGCAGACGACTTGCATCAGAGGAGGGTCCCCGAAGGGGAGTGAACCCTCTTTCTCCAGCTGGCAGCACGCTGCAGGGCCCTTTAGTGCTCAGGAAAGCTCTGTCCTTGAACACTGCTCCTCACCGTAAATTTTTAGGTCTAAACAAATAGTATTTGTCCTACTATTTTCTCTTCCAACCCCAGGTCTCCTTCACCCTCTCCTCACTCCTGGAAAACCCAGCGATTGTGTTCCAAGCACAGAGGGCAGTGCTCCAGCTGCTGAGATACTTCAACTTTTTCCAGGAGTGAGCTGGAGAAGGGACCTGTTACATCAACGTCCCTGGAAGAGATGTCAGTTAATGGTGATGTGTGTCATTGGGGAAGAAGGAAGACTGGTACACCCCAGGTGCCAGTGCCAGTCTCCCCTAGAAAAAAGGCACTGGAATTTGTCTATTTCTGTTTGCCTCCTTCCCCAATCTCTTTGCAAAAGGAAAATTTTGCTTCTTAATTTTAGTGGTTGACTTTCGAGTAAGCATGATTTTTAAGTTTCATTACTTCCAAAATGTACCCAGAGATATAGCTGACTTACCACTTTTACCTCACAGGGTGGTGGGAGGAAACCCCATTGCCCTCAAATAGATTCTGACTCATAGCAACCCTACAGGACAGAGTAGAACTCCCCCATAGGGTTTCCAAGGAGTGGCTGGTGGATTCCAACTGCCGACCGTTTGGTTAGCAGCCAAACCCTTAACCACTGGGCCACAGATGCTGGGAGTGGAGGTTAATTTCAGCCCCAGCACCCAGATAGGAGAAGATAGGAACTGCGGCTCCTCACTGGCATTGGAAAGTATCCTCACAGTCACTGGCCATCACATCCCAGAGCTGTGTGACCGAAATTCATGACCCTTCCTGCCCGCCCCCACAATAGCCACAGGAGGTAATGTTTACGGAGCCAGATTTCATCTCTGGAGGGAAGTTCTATGCTAGGCAATCAGAAAATACAAAGAAAAGTGACAGTGACTGAGGTTCTAATATAAAATGAGAAAAACACTGGAAGCAGACTCATAAATACCAAAGAAAAAGTAGAATTGAGATTCGCGTTTATTAATAATAAAGCAACCACAAAATCATAAGTAGGTTAATTCATTCGTGTATTATTTCAGTGAGTATTGTTGGTTAGGGAGCCCTGGTGATGCAGTGGTTAAGCCCTCAGCTGCTAACCAGAAAGGCTGGGAGTTTGAACCCACCGGCCGCTCTGCAGGAGAAAGATGTGGCAGTCGACTCCACTTATGGGGAAGTTCTGCTCTGCCCCATAGGGTCACTGTGGGTTAGAATTCAACTCAGCTGCATGGAACAACATTGCTGGTTGGTCATACTGAAGTAGTTCGTTTCTCTTTGTTACCAAAAAAAAAAAAAAAAAAATTTGCACCTATAAAATTAGGTTCATGTTCTATTCCTCCCAGGCCTTACCCTCAACATTCCATTCTCTTTTAAATTCCATTGTCCTCTTTATCCTACTTACAATTCCAGGTGGTGTGTCTGGCAGTTAGACACAATTGACTTTCATATGGCTTGGAAAAGTTGAAACTGAGTATTAAAAGAGTCTATAAAATAATTTGTATAATCAAGAGGAACCCTTATTCCATAATAGTAGGCAAAAAACCCACATGAAAGACCACCAGGACTCTATAGCTTTGTGTACCTGTTGCGATCGTGTCTGCTCCAACTCATGGCAATCCCGTGTGTGTCAGAGTAAAACTGTGCTCACAGGGTTTTCAATGGCTGTAATTTTACAGACTAGAGCAACAGGTCTTTCTTCTGAGGGGCCTATGGGTGGATTTGAACCACCAACCCTTCCATTAGTAGTAGAGCGAAAACTATTTGCACCACCCAGGGAAGGCTCAGTAGCCATGTAAAGGCCAGCTGATGGGAATTTATGAGTGTGTTGACATGTAAAGACAGGATAGAAAACGATGACCTGTTATTTCCCATTTCTTAAAAAACATGGAACGGTCGAAAATAAAGTGTACACTTTTTTGTTTTTTATTTTGCAGTTTTTTAGCTGATTTGTTAACTTTCTTTCCTCGAGAATATTAAAGTCTGGTATTGGAGAAGTGTAATACCCAGAGTAACATTCAAAATCATTTTATGCATTATTTTATTTATTTAAGACTTCTGTGTTTTTTCTTTTTTTCTGTGTTACCTCAAAAATGTATATCTTTATATTTCCAAATCACCTCTAATGCTTGCCTTCCATTAACTTGAAGCATATAAAACACCAAAAAGTTAAAAATAGAGAATCATTTTCAGTTTAAAGATGGTCAAGGGCTGGGTCCTAGAGATTCGCTGAGATGTTGCCATGGCCGTGGGCTATAACCCTGATCCAGGTCTTGTGGATGCTGTAACCTGAATAAATAATAAGAATCTCTGATTATTTGGTTGTTTATCTTCCCTGTCCATAAATAATTAAAAAATCCACAAGACAGTCATTATTGAGGTTAAAATGGAGGAGATACAAACTTTGTCCTGCCCCAAATTATTGTTGTTGTTGTCGTTAGCTGCCACCATGGTGGCAACACCATGCACAATGAGAGCTGACCGTCGTAACCCATAGGGTTTTCATTGGCTGATTTTTTGGAAGTAGAGTGCCAGGACTTTATTCCTAGTCTTAGTCTGGAAGCTCTGTTGAAGCCTATTTAGCATCATAGCGTCCTGCGAGCCTCTAATGACACACAGCTGGTGGTTGTGCACGAGGTTCACTGGCCAGGAACACAACCCCAGTCTCCACATGGAAGGGAGAATTCCATCACGGAACCATCACTGCCCCCACCCCAAATTCCTTAATGCAAAAAAACAGCCTGTTAAGATTGAGTCATCCACCCAGTTCTGGTGAGTGTCCAGAGTAAGAGATCTTTCTTACATGACTGGGGGGGTACAAAGTGGAACAGCCTTTTGAAGGCATTTGGTCAAGATGCTGAAAAATATGCGTGTACCCCATGGGTCAACAGTCCCACTTCTAGGAATCTAACTTATGGAAAAATCCTAAATTTTAAAATGTTTTGCATACAAAGATATACACTACAATATCATTTAAAGTAAAACTGAATATAGTCTAAGTATCAAATACTATAAAAATATTTTTAAGGGTCATACATTAATACAATCAATGTTAAGAGGTCATCAAAAGTTATGTTTGAAAATAGGATGTTATGTAATTTGGATGGTGCACAAACGTGCCTAAATGGAGAGCAATTAGCTTTCACTGGCTTTCCGCCTTTGTGTTGTTTAATAACCTTTTGTATCACTCCAAATTGACACTTCTCCTTTGCCGCTTGCTGCTGCTATTCCTAGCACTGGTTTTGCTGCGTCTGGGAGCCATGATGCACTTCACGGTAATATTTTTGAAAGAAAATTAAACAGAGAAATAATACTACAATACTCAAGAGAAGCACAGTACATGAGACTGGATGCTGCTGCCTACCAGTTGAAGCATATACTGTTATATGGTAAACTTTTTATTTGTAAATAGGGAACGTTCACATTAAAATAGGGACAGAAAGTACAGTCCACACGTAAGCCAGTAACACAGGTGTTTATTATGACTATCAAGACAAATGTCTTATAGGTTACAGTTCCACTCTGTCCCATGCGGTCGCTCTCAGTCGGAATCGACTAAATGGCACCTGACGACAACAACGTTATTCTTCTCACGTTACAGAGAAGGATACTGAGACTTAGCAAGGTTAAGTAACTCAAATTCAGAGACGGAGTTGCCAAGATTATGAACCTGAATCTGTCCAGCACTAGATGTAGACTAGTCTTACCTACCATCCTACATTGTCCTTAATGATCATGGAGATGGCGGGTGTCCAGGCTGGAAGGGCAGGTCACCACAGGTGAGACCATCAGGCCAGAATTAGACAGAAGGATGGTCAAGAACTTTAGAGATATGGTGACTTTAAGAACTGGGTTCTGGATTTTATGAAAACGATTACTTAAAAACTTCAATTAGAGGTCTTTCCATAATTTAGGATTAGGCATTATGCCAGGAGCGAGGGTTTAATCTGGCCCAATGAAATCAGTGTGAAAACATTTTCTACCTCTGGATTTTTTTTTTTTTTTTTACCTAGATGCATTGATTTTTTTTTCTAACTTTAAATTACATTTAGAAATATATAGTTAATAAAACACGTTTGATTTAACATGTCTCCCAAGTTTCTTTTCAAAGATATCCCTTAATGAACTGGGAGCCCGTGTTTCTGCTGGGATTCGGCACCAGCATTTTAAAATCAAATGGGAACGTGAGGTGGGCCAAGGTTGGGGCAGAGTCACCCTGGTTTCTGAGAGAAATAGAAAAAAGGAGCATTCTCCAACTCCAAATATAAGCTGCTTATTCCCCTAAGTGTGAAAGCAGCAAAACATAAAAACGGCTCAACACGAGCAAACGTGCCAGTGCCTGTCACAACACTGGACACCAGAAGCAGAGCTGACCTTTTGCCCTGTCACCTCAGTGGATTCGTCACTGCACCATCCGATACACGGGCTCACCAACTCTCAGGCTTCCACATTTTTCCACCAAATAATAGATCCCAAAAAGTGGGGACGACTTGTATATGTGCCTCTCGGAGGGATCACACAGGCGGTAGCTGAGAGAAGCAAAAATTCATTGTCAGGTGCAAAAAGGAAATTGATTAGTGCTCTCTTAATAGGACTCACGTCTTCCGTGCCCAGGTTCTTCATAAATAAGCAGCAAGGTTCTTCTAAAATGCTGACAGAGAAGTCTATGGGACAGAGAAGTCAAACTGCAAATAACCCTGGCTTTTCTAGAAGGACCCTAAGAGCCTAAACAGTTTTTCCATGGCTTCAGTTTGAAGCCAATCCGAAAAATGTATATGCATTACTTATGATTAATAATTTATGTGTATGTGTTACTTAAAATACATATTTTGTTGACGTGTGTACCTTCAACTTCATAATTCATTGAACTAAATGCTCGTGGAATCTCAACATGGAAATGCCATGACCTCTCCAAACGCTCACTCTAAGGCACTGAAACCCTGTGATGCCAGTTCCCCTCCAAGGATATAAGCCCAGAGCTGGCGTGCTTTGGTGGACAAAAATTCAGACAATGATACAGTTGGCATGTGGATCTGAACTATTGCTGAAGTTATTTTTTTTTTAAACATGCTTGTCTGAAAAAAAAAATTGAGTAACATCACTGCATCTTAAAAACCAAAAATCCAAATAGAATTATAAATCTGAAGGGCTTAAGAAATAACCCTGAAGGACTCTTCTCTAAGCTACACCTGTTGGCAATAAGCAAACAACAAAACAGCAGAAAGAGGAGCAAACAGAATACTGTGGGCAAAGCAGTAACTTAAGCATAAAAATACGTCTGCGCTGGAAACTAAAATCTCAGCGGAAATTCTTTAAATAACAAAACTAAACAAAAACCCTGGCATAAAAGGAGCTTCTGCACAAACAACCTCTAATGACTCACTACATTTGGCTTTTTCCTAATACTTCGTTATACAACTAATAATATTATATCTACAATATATATTGTGTAAACCAAAAAAACCAAACCCGTTGCCGTCGAGTCGGGTCTGACTCATGGCGACCCTGGAGGACAGGGTAGAACGGCCCCATAGACTTTCCAAGGAGCGCCTGGTGGATTTGAACTGTCGACCTTTTGGCTAGTAGCTGTAGCAATTAACCACTATACCACCAGGGTTTCCATATATTGTATATGTTACATATATTATTCAATTACTCTCCTATTACTTGATATTGGTTCTAATAAAGAAATGCGAGCTGGCAATAAAATTAAGTATTTGAGGTCTTAATTTGGAAATGCACACAAAAATGTTATTAAAAATTGATATGGAGATATTAGGATTTTGAAACATGGTATTATATCATTAGACCGTTGTGAAAAGTACCGGAAGGTCCACCCAGGAAGAGGAAGCAACAAGGACCCTTCTATATTAACTGAGAAACACAAACCAACAGGAAGGCAGAGTGGAAGACGTTCCCAGACAGAAAGATCATATCCACTTAAAACCCAGGCTCAGAGACAGCACTAAACCCACAGGTGGTTCCAGGACGGGGATACCACTGAAAACACGCTGGACACTCGGTGTTTTACCTCTTCAGGGTTTCCAGGGGCTCCTTCCGGTCTCTGACTCCAGTGTCTGGGTCCACAGTGGTCAAAATGCACCTGTCAAATAATAACCAAGGCTGAGGCACTGGTTCTTCGCTAAGAGCCAAAGGGCTATGAGTTGGAATCTCACTCAATGGCAGTGGGTTTAACGGGCACCCTGCACCCAGAGGTTGTGCGCCTGGAAAGATTCCTTACCTGGAGCAAGCCATGACCTTTTTCAGTTCCACATTGCCAATTAGGAGTTCATCCCAGGTATCCTAGGAGAAAACAAATTTTCCTCTTGAGTTAAGACTTCATTCATCTTTACAGCTTTTTATTCCTTAACTGATACTAACTATGGAACTAGCAGAAGAAAGTGGCACAAGAAGATGCCAAGAAGTATCCCCCCACAGGACCCAGAGGGAGGCAGCATGCTGGTGAGCCCGGGTCCACTTCTCAGAAGCTCGATTCTGTCAGCACAACATGGATTGATCTTCTCTACAGAGGTAGTTTGCCATGAGGATTGTAAATAAACTCAGTAAATTAACTAATAAATTAACTAGATGGCCACTTTATTGATATACAATGAGGAATGCAGTTTACAGGACAAGCTGCCCCTTCCTTATAGCTAAGCCACAATGGGAGCCAAATTAAAGTCTGAGAGCTCTTTGATGAGCAAGATGTCACTCAAGGGAAGTCAGTTATAACGTTCACACGGTCAGCACGTCTCCCTCCACACAGAGACTGCCGGCCACGGGGGTCCCGGTATTGCATGGGCCACTCTTTCCCACCCTCCAACAAAGAGCACTGCCAATGTTTGCCTCAGTGGTTCAATCAGTCCTCATAAGTTTGACATAGGTACTACCGTGACCCCATCTAAGATGAAGAAATGGAGGCCTAGAGAAAGATTACGAAAAGTTCCTGGGTCACACCAGGAGGATGTAGGGTAACTATTTTTGAAAACCTTTTTGAATCTGAAGCAGGGCTTTTAACCACCCAGCTTTTAACCATATATTGTTATGTATATATGTATATATGGAGCCCTGGTGGCACAGTGGTTAAGAGCTAGGGCTGCTAACCAAACGGTCGGCAGTTTGGCAGTTCACGTCCACCAGCCGCTCCTTGGAAACCCTATGGGGCAGTTCTACCCTGTCCTATACAGAGGTTATGTAGATCATATGTAATGTAGTTACTAAAATTGCTATGACTACTATTATATTACATATAATCTGCATAACCTTCATATGTAGATTCTATGTAATATTACTATGATTATTATAATTACTATCATATCATATGATATAAAATATGAAATGATATAAAAGAGAGGGGTCACGTAGAGCTTTTTAAAGTCACAGGTCTCGCTAATAAGAAAGCCGTTTGTCATTCTTTACCTTGTAGGTGCCTATGCCTGTCTCTGCTGAGATCTGTTGATTTTTAAAGTTGGAATTCCACAGGTGAGGAGGTCTCCGTGGATGCCCTGGGGGCCCAGCCATCACTTGCCAAACCTTTTCTGTACGGGCAATGGTTGAAGACTCGCTGCTAACCCTGATGTCAGAGGTTCAGACCCGCCCAGCGGTGCAGGAAAATGACCTGGCAGTCTACTCTCGTAAAGACTGCAGTCTAGAAAACCCGATACAACAGTTCTATTTTGTCACACGGGTTCCTACGAGTTGAAAATCGACTCCACGGCACCGAACAACAACAACAATAATCTGTGTGGAAATAAAGTTCACGTTCCAAACAACCAGTTGACCAATGAACTTGAACTATGTAACCCTTGTAAAAATTGAGGACGCAGCGTGTAACAAATGGAAATATCATATCCTAGTGAGGATGGTGGCATGGTAGTTAAGTGCTACGGCTGCTAACCAAATGGTTGGCAGTTCGAATCCACCAGGCGCTTCCCAGAAACTCTATGGGGCAGCTCTACTCTGTCCTGTAGAGTCACTATGAGTCAGAATCAACTCGATGGCAATGGTTTTGGTTTTTGGGTTTTTTTGGCCAGGATTTATTACAAGCACTGTCCAAACAATTAACCCTACATGGTAGTTATATTCTTCCCTATAGGCTCACTATGAGTCGGAATCCACTTGACCGCAATGGATTTGGTCTTGGTTTGGTTCGAACACTAAAACCACAGGACAACCATAGCACCAGGCTCACCCCATGGAGGGATGTGACCTTTGATGGGGCATGACCTGGCGATGTAGTGCTGGACGCATTTTCCACACGAGGGCGCTGTGGACACAGAAATGAGAGCCCACCAGGCTGCTGAGGGCGGAAACCTGCGCTCTCAATTCACCTTCTATTCAATTTTATAAGTTTATAAATGGTGATGAATATTTCAAAGCTACATATCTGTGTTAATGCTGCATCATGACTGATATAAAGCAGGGAAGTCTCAAACTTTCAGTTAGGATTCTAGATTAACAAAGCAGATTTAAGGCATCTGCCCTTACACTATTAGACACAGCACCCAGTTGACAATACCAAACTGTCTGGATTCATAAGGACCTCCCTCAGCCTCCCCCCCGCCACCACAAATGCCAGCTCTAATTAACCCACTGCCATAGAGTGGATTCCGACTCAAAGCGACCCTATAGGTCAGAGAAGGACTGCCCCACTGAGTTTCCAAGGCTGTAATCTTTACAGAAGCAGACTGCCACATCTCTCTCCCACCGAGCAGCTGCTGGGTTCAAACCACCAACCTTTTGGTTAGCAGCCCAGCACTTACCCACTGTGCCACCAGGGCTCCTTCCAGCTCTAATTACCTCCTAAAATATTAATCCCTCCGTATTTATCTAAACTAAATCTGCATTTGAAAAGATGAGAAGGGTTCTTAATTAGTTACTATGAAATGGATCGGTATATTTTTGTTGTTGTTTATTATGTGCCGCTGAGTCGATTCCAACTTATAGCGACCCTCTGTACAACAGAATGAAACACTGCCTGGTCCTGCCCCATCCTCACAATCACTGCTATGCTTGACCCCACTCTTGTATATACAAGGAGGACGTGATCATATAGTAACAGACAGCCACGTAAGTTTCGCATTTGCCAAGCAAAAAATTAAGTGTACAGAACTTAAAAATAACTACCTCTCTCTCAGTATCTCTGTCCACACGCACACAGACACACACACACATCCATATGCCAAGACGATCTCTTAAATACCAAACAGCCCATAGAATGATAAGAAAGCATGAGAGTAAGATGAAAAGGCAGACAACAGAAGCGGACATGGCCCCAGAAAAGTTGTGTGGGCTCTAAATGGAATTATCTTGGGGAGCACGGACCAGATGAGAAATTCAAATCCGACTGACCAAAACGGAGCCTCTGGGACCACCAACCTAACCCTTTTACCCCCTAATCTCAGTCACTACACTGGTGCCTCCCCTTCTCCTGATCCTGATTTTTTAATCGCCACTTGTACGTTTATTGTGCTGTGTGGTACATACGATTCTTAAGAGCAATTTTACACTCTTTTTGGATAAGATGAGGTAATGAGAAAGTGAATAAACAAATGAAATTGTTCTGTTGTGAAATCCTTAGTAATTTTTCAGTTTTGGTATCAATGACCCTACATGGTTAGTAAGCTGGGAAAGCCACCTACTAGAGACTGGCTAAATACATTATGGGACGTACATGCAATGAATTACTCTTTGGGCGTTAAAAAGGAAGATGTGAATCTGTATTTATTGACATGAATAATGTTCAAGATGTGTGAAAAAAGCACACCACATATATATAGATAGTGGAAAAAAATAAAATGCCTGTTGCTGTCCAGTTGATTCTGAGATAAATAGGATTATTTCATTTATTAAAAAAATCTGTATATATGCCTGTGTATAACTTTGTAGCAGTATATCTGGAAGGTTCCTCAGCAAGATTTAGGCAGTGTTATTTGTTTCTTTATAATAAATTTTTATTTTCTTTTTGCTTTTTTTTTACGAGAAACACTATAACCCCAATGAAGCATTTAAGAAATCATTGTAGTCTAAGCAGATTTATAGTTAAATTATCTCAAACCAAACTTTTTTTTTTAAGATATACAAGGACATCAATATTCCTTAATGTTCTATGCCAAAATCCAATTGCATGCCCCATGAAAAAGCCCCCGGCATCCTTTCTACAATTGGATCCAGTTGGTATCAAGCCCTCAAAGCGCCGCCCCGCCTGCACACATGCCTCCTGCATTGATGCTCTTCCTCCAGGGCTGTGAGTGCGGCTGCCTTATCCCAGCATGCATCAGCTCTGTAACCCTCCAAGCACTCCTGCCTTTATCCCACTTGGTCCTGAGACTTTTTCAGGCAGACACAGCAGGCTCCCTTGGGTAATCTGCCTCAGACATTAGCACCCAGTAAGCCCTTAACAAATGTTTGTCGCAAGCCTAAATGTTCCAGAATCTTGGGCGATGGCATGCATTTGTAGGAAATAAGTTTCCCAGCTGAAGTAAAACTCCATTAAATGGACACATTTCCTTCAGCAAGTAGGGCAGGATGCCCTAAAACAAAGAATTACCACACTCAAGGAGACACCACCTTTCACTTATCAAATTAGCAATGATTATAGGCATCAGTGCTGGCAAGACTGCAATAAAAAGCACACTCTCACACTCAGCTTGTGTAAATATAAACTAGTACAAGGTTTATAGGAAGCAGTTTGGCTACATACATACATAGAAAGAGAGGCACTGCTAACCAAAAGGTGGGAAGTTCGAATCTATCAGCCGCTCTTTGGAAACCCTATGGGGCAGTTCCACCCTGCCCTACAGGGTCGCTATGAGTCAGAATCGACTTGACAGCAATGGATTTTTTAAGATAAATTTAGAAATGTAGACAAAGATTGTTTTACAACACTTTATTATTTACTCAAGGGAAAATGGAGAACACCCTAAATAGCCAGTAATAAAGGACTGGTTGAATAAATCATTGCACAGTCATCTAATGGACTAATACGGAGCCACTGAAATGAGGCTGCAAAGGAATCCAACGTGAAGGAATTTGTAATGACAGAGATGTGTTTACCATATACAATTAAATGAAAGCACTGAAATTCAAAATTACATATATTACCACATGAGATACCACTTTACCCCTCGGATGGCTATAAAAAAAAAAGAAAGAAATTAAGTATTGGCAAAGATGTGGAGAAATTGGAACCCATGGCCATTGCTGGTGGGAATGTAAAATGGTGCAGCCACCGTGGAAAACATTTTGATGACTCCTCAAAAAGTGAAACATAGAATTACCACAAAAACAAAACAAAGCCAGCTGCTGCTCTAGTCTGTTCTATTCCAACTACTGTCAACCCCATGTGTGTGTCAGTAGAACTGTGCTCCATAAGGGTTTTCTTGTTGTTGTTGTTTTACCAGCATTTTATTGTGTTTTCAGTGAAAGTTTACACGGCAAATTAGGCTCCCGTTTAATAATTTCTATGCAAATTGTTTGGCGACATTAGTTACATTTTTCACATTGTGTCAACATTCTCTTTAATTCTGTTCTGGTTGTTCCATTTCCGGTACCCTACTTTCCCTGCCCCCCTTATCTTCTCTTCTTTGCTTTAGAGAAATTGGTGACCTTTTGGTCTCATATAGATGGTTTTTTAATGGAGCACCATAGTCACAGGTAATATCCTTTATTTTATGCACCAATCTATTATTTTGGCAAAAGGTGACCTCAGGGGATAATTTCAGTTCAAGGTTTAAAAAGTATCTCAGGGCAATAGTCTCTAGTCTCAACTGGTCCAGTAAGTCTGGACTTCTTAATAATTTGAGTTCTGTTCTTCATTTTCTCCCATTCTCCCATCTTTCATGGCCCTGATCAGAATGATCGGTAGTGGCAGCTGGGCACCATCTAGTTCTTCTGGTCTCTGGGTGGATGAAGCCACGGCTCATGTAAGCTATTAGCCCTGTCGACTAGTTTCTTCTCTGAGACTTTGCACCATAGGGCTTTCATGGCTGTGGCTTTTCGGAAGCAGACCGCTGGGCCTTTCTTCCAAGGCACCTCTGGACGGCTTCGAACTATTAACCTTTTGGTTAGTAGCCCAACGCTCAACCATTTGTGCCACCCATGGACTCCTAGAATTACCATATGACCCAGCAATTACACTCCTAGGTATATACCCAAAAAGATTGAAAACAGGGACTCAAACAGATACTTCTACATCGATGCTCACTGAAGCATGATTCACAGTAGCCAAAAGGTGGAAACCCTCCAAGTGCCCATCAACAGAGGAATGGATAAACAAAACGTGCCATGTTCATACAACAGAATATTATTCAGTCATGAAGAGAAATAAAGCTCTGATGCATGGTACAACACGAGCGAACCTTGAAAACATTATGCTGAGTGAAGTAAGGCAGACAAAAAGGACAAATGCTGTATGAGCCCAGTTCTATGAAATATCTAGAATAAGTTAATGCATCCCAGTGCCGTCGAGTCGATCCCGACTCATAGCAGCCCTACAGGACAGAGTAGAACTGCCCCATAGAGTTTCCAAGGAGCGCCTGGTGGATTTGAACTGCCGACCCTTTGGTTAGCAGCCATAGCACTTAACCACTACACCACCAGGGTTTCCTAAGTTAATGCCTAGAGACAAAAAATAGATGAGAAGTTACCAGTGGCTGGGGGGATGGCAGAATGGAGACTTATTGCTTAACAGGTACAGAGTTTCTGTTTCAGATGATGAAAAAATTTTAGAAGTAGTAGTGATGCTTGCACGACACTGTGACGGCCATTAATGCCACCGAATTGTATGATTAAAAATGGTTAAAGAGCAAATTGTCTATATTTATATATAACCTATAAAAATTATAACATTAAATTATATTTATTATAAATATTAAGTACAGTATAATTAAAATATTATAAATACTTATTTTACCACAATATTTTTAAAAATTAAAAATGTACAAAATAATGTATGTTTATACACAATACCAGTAAGCAATATTAGAAATGCAACAAAATATTATCATAAGCTACCTTCTGATAGGATGATGAGTGATTTTTATATTTTTTACTTTTCTGTATTTTTCCAACTGTACGTAGAATATGTGTTATTTTTTTTTAAAACTAGTTAATTTCATACTTAGGAAAATTAAGCTTTATCTGAAGAAGTTGCTTGAATTGAGTCAGTAAGAACTTTCCCCCATCTCTGCAATCTGGTTTCAGACTCCCTGGGGGCTTTCTCATGACCTCAGGTTTGTGCAACACCATTTACAGACGCAATTTACATTATTCTTAAAGTACAAGTATCCTCATGTCACGCACTAGTTCCTCTGTGCTCCTACGGAATCATGGGAGATGCATTACTGCAAACCTAACTGCACCAAAATGTACCAGGAGGGACCTGCTGTTTGAGGCACCTGCAGCTGGAAAATCCTGGCAGGAGGAAAGGTTTCTGCAAAGCTGGCTTCCCTTCCTGTAGGCTGCAGTAAGTTCCCGGTTACAGACCTCTGATTTATGGACACTCCAAGGTGCCCTTTAATGTTATGTTAGTTTGCCCTCACTTGGAAACGACTGAACCAACCCCTAAATAAAAAAACCCCTACTCACAACAATTCTCCATCAGGGTCACCTTCGCTTTTAAATCACTGCAGAGGCTTCCAGCCTCGCCCTATGCCCCCGCTGCGACTTACCTGCCAATTCGACTTAAAGACACATGTAGGAACGGATCTTGCTTGTAACCTGGGGACTGCCTGTACCTATTTTTAGCAACACCAGTATCAGGTGATAAAAAGGAAAAGAAGAGGTCTTGAGGTGTGGCTGTTTCTCTCTGCTGTGTACATGCTGATTTGGACACCCCCACTCAGGGGAGAATCTCAGTGCCTAGCGGACCCCGTACCAGGGCCTCATCAACCCCTCAGGGCTCTGCCTTGAATAAGACCAGGAGGGGTCCCACCCCACCAACGGCAGAGGCCAGGAGAGATGGCTGCGGGCACACTTCCCAAAGGCAGCGGCCTGTGCTGCTCTGGGCTGCTCGTCACATATTGCAAGGCTGCTGAGTGACAAGAAACACAATTCAATGGTGAAATCCTTGCCCTAATTCAGATCTCCAGGGTCTCTACCCACAGGCTTGTCCATTCATGGCCAGTGATTAACCAGAAAAAGGGAGGTGAAGGAACTCTTGAGAAATAGGCCTCATGGGAGAAGGATTAAATGGGTTAACTTACAAAAGAGCCTGGGACATATGGGCAATACATGTTTGCTTAAAAAAGAAAAAAAAAGCAAAAAGTTCATGTCAGAGAATCTGGGAAGCCTCTGTGATTAAGGGTCTTTCTTCACACCAAAGAGAGAAGGAAAAAGCAAAAGGAATTAGACTCTCAACCACTGTGCCACCTAATTTTGATACATGTTATCACAATTTTCCAAAGCCACTCCTTCATGTCCTTGACATTCTTTCCATCAAAATTTCTTGCTTTGCCTCAAAATAGAGAAGCATTTCCTCACTTAACACATTTGACGTGTGCACAAAAAGAAAAGTCTTTTTTTTTTTGAAGATCTGGGCCAGAAGTCTTAATTTCTTTTTGTTGTTGTTGTTTCTTTCTTTTCTTTAAATTGTACTTTAGATGAAGGTTTACAGAGCAAACAAGTTTCTCATTAAACAATTAACACACATTTTGTTTTTGTGACATTGGTTGCCAACCCCATGACATGTCAACACTCTCCCCTTCTCGACCTTGGGTTCCCCATTATCAGCTTTCCTGTCCTCTCCTGCTTCTCGTCCTTGCGCCTGGGTTGGTGTGCCCATTTAATCTCATTTTGTTTTATGGGCCTATCTAATCTTTGGCTGAAGGGTGAGCCTCAGGAATGGCTTCAGTACTGAGTTAAAAGGGTATCCAGGGGCCATATTCTCAGGCTTTCTCCATTCTCTATCTCTCTCTCTTTTTTTTTTTTTTTTGTGAGTTAGAATTTTGTTCTACATTTTTCTCCAGCTCTGACTGGGACCCTCTACTATGATCCCTGTCAGAGCAGTCTGCGGTAGTAGCCGGGCACCAGCTAGTGTGTTGGACTCTGTCTGGTGGATGCTGTGGTATTATTGCCCCTTAGAACTTTGAACTAATCTTTCTCTTGTGTCTTTGGTTTTCTTCTATTTCCCTTGCTCCAGATGGGGTGAGACCAGTAGAGTATCTTAGATGGCCGCTTACAAGCTTTTAAAACCCCAGACACTACTCACCAAATTAGGAAGTCCATTTTCTTTATAAACTATGTTATGCCAAATTGAGCTAGATGTTCCCTGAGACCATGGTCCCCACAGCCCTCGGCCCAGAAATTTGGTCCCTCGGGGAGTTTGGATGTGTCTACGGAGCTTCCACGACCTTGCCTTGGACGAGTTGTGCCGGCTTCCCCAGTGTCGAGTACTGTCTTACCCTCCACCAAAGTTACCACTTACCTATTGTCTATTTAGTGTTTTTCCATCCCTATCCCTCCCCTCCAGCTCTGTAACCATGAAAGGTTGTTTCTTTTTGTGTGTAAACCTTTTCATGAGTTTTTATAGTAGTGATCTCATATAATACTTGTCCTTTTGAGATTGACTTATTTCACTCAGCATAATGCCCTCTAGATTCATCCATGTTGTGAGACACTTCACAGATTCATCACTGTTCTTTATCCTTGTAGTACTCTATTGTGTGTATGTACCATAGTTTTGAGACAGATAAGGTTAACTGTGCTGGAGGAACAAAAGAGCTGTTAAAAGATTACTATCTGGAAGTTGGGTAAACAAGAACCACACTCTGTCACCAAGAGATAAGACTAAAACAACCTGTGAATTACTATATCCTTCTTAGTGTTTTTCTAGTCCCTCCCCCTTTACAGGCTCCCGCATGCACAGAAGAACAAAGTGTGACCGCTCTTTGACCTTCCTTAGCCCTCCGAAGATGATGATGTAGTGCCAAAAATCAGTGTGCTTGCGCTATATCCCATAATGTGATGCCAAGGGCTGCTGAGAGGACTCCATCTTGACTATCAGGGGGTCCCATCTTGGATTCCAGATGCATGGGCAACCTAATTAACATGCACCACCATTCTGAGAAGTATCTGCCCCTTGAAAGAAGCCCACTAAATATTCATTACTCTATTGTCTCCACCGAACCCACGTAAGCCCTAGCCTTGCTCCCCTTTTCAAGTCAGTCTTTTAGAGAGGCTTAGATCCCCGCTGACTCCTTTTGCTTGACTCAAGCAAAATAAACCTTGCTGAAGATAAAGTTTGTCTTTCACGTGTATTCTTAATCCAGAAAAGACAAGGACCCTTTGTGTCAGATTGGCAATTGGCAAGTTTATCCATTCATCTGTTGATAGGCATTGTCTTAGTCCTCTAGTTCTGCTATAACAGAAATATCACAAGTGGATGGCTTTAACAAAGAGAAATTTAATTCCCTACAATTCAAGGCATCAGCTCCAGAGGAAGACTTTCTCTCTCTGTCAGCTCTGGAGGAAGGTCCTTGTCCTCAGTCTTCCCATGTCGAGGAGCTTCTCAGGTGCAGTGACCCTGGGTCCAAAGGACACGCTCTGCTCCTGGGGCTGATTTCTTGGTGGTATGAGGTCCCCAACTCTCTGTTTGCTTCCCTTCCCTTTTATCTCTTGAGAGATAAAAGGTGGTACAGGCCACACCCCAGGGAAGCTCTCTTTACCTGGGATCAGAGAGGTGACCTGAGTGAGGGTGATGTTACAATCGCACCCTAATCCTCTCAACATAAAATTACAATCACAAAATGGAGGACAACCGTACAATACTGGGAATCACAGCCTAACCAAGTTGATATACACATTTTTGGGGGGACATAACTCAATCCATGACAGGCATCTAGGTTGTTTTCATCTTTTTGCTATTGTGAACAATGCTGCAATGAACACAGGTATGCATACGTCTATTCCTGTGATGGCTCTTACTTCTCTAGGATATATTCCTAGGAGTGGGATTGCTGGATCATATGGTATTTCTATTTCTTGCTTTTTAACGAAGCACCATATCATTTTTCAAAATAGTTGTAGCATTTTGCATTCCCACCAGCAGTGCATAATAGTTCCAATCTCCCCGCAGCCTCTCCTACATTTGTTATTTTCTGTTTTTTTTGATTCATGCCAGTAATGCTGGGGTGAGATGGTTTCTCATTGTGGTTTTGATCTGCATTTCTCTAATAGCTAGTGTTCACCAGCATTTCCTCATGTATATGTTAGCTGTTGGAATGTCTTCTTTAATGAAGAGCCTGTTCATATCCTTTGCCCATTTTTTAATTGGATTACTTGTCTTTTTGTTGTAGAGGTATTGGATTTTCCTGTAGATTTTAGAGATTAGGCCTTCGTCAGGATTTTCATAGCCAAATTTTTTTTCCCAGTCCGTAGGTTCTCTTTTTACTCTTTTGGTGAAGTCTTTTGTGGAACATAAATGTTTAATTTTTAGAAGATCCAAGCTATCTAGCTTATCTTCTGGTGTTTGTGTATTGTTAGTTATGGTTTGTATCCTGTTAATGCCATGTATTAGGGCCTCTAGAGTTGATCCTATTTTTTCTTCCGTGACCTTTATAATTTTTGGTTTTATATTTAGGCTTTGGTCCATTTCAAATTAGTTTCTGTGGATGGTGTGAGGTATGAGTCCTCTTTCATTTCAGATGGATAGCCAGGGGGCAAGTCCTTACGCTGCACACTAGCTTTGTGACCCTGGGCAAGTCACACCACCTTCCCTGAGCCTCAGTTTCCTCCTCTGTGAAGAAGGAGCAAAAACATCACCTGCCTCAAGCTTTTTGCACCACGACCCACAGCAAAAAAATCATTTTACATTACTTCATAATACTGTCACACATGCACACGCAGATCGCCTATGATTTAAAGAAAGTTTTGCCAAGTACTACTTAACCTTTGTGTTTGTCGTTAGTCTGATATTTGCTATTCTACTCTATTCCATTTTATTTTTTTAAGTGCTGGTCATGGCCTATGACCCATTGCCATTGAGTCAATTCCTACTCACAGCAACCCTACAAGACAGAGTAGAACTGTCCCATAGGGTTTCCAAGGCTGCAATCTTTATGGAAGCAGACTGCCCCATCCTTCTCCTGTGAAGCGGCTGGTGGGTTCAAGCCACCGACCGTTTGGTTAGCAGCCAAGCACTTAACCACTGCACCACCAGGCTCCTCATGGCCCACTAAACTGATATTACAGCCCAAGAGTGGATTGTGACCAGCAATTCGGAAAGGGGAACTATGAAGATCAAATGAGACAATGCATGTGGTGTGCCTGGCACAGCACCTGCTACCTAGTAGGCAATCAATACATGTGAGCTAAAACTACTGTGTTTCCACTTGTAATTATTATTGCTACTTCAGAGATCCCTGAAGCCAGGGAGGGGTTGACACTTTTACCCAGGGGCACAGGCTTCGTATCTATGCACCCAAATAAAATCCTAACTCACCCCAACTCAGGTCACTGGGAACTGGAAAGACCGCTGATGGTGATTTGCAAAAATTGTGTTTTCCAACAGCTGGGTAGAACAGTACTGCTAAGACAGCCAGTGAGTGGTGGGGCTGGGATTCAAATCACAGCTGCCTGGCTTCAAAATCTCCTGCATCTCTAGAAGCTTCTTTGAGAAGCACTTCCTGAATGACAGGTAATACACTGAGTTTCCCGAAAGCCCCTCCACAGTTCTTTCAGCATTGGGAGTAACAACTGAGACAAAAACAAGACACCGCACACAACAGTCAAGAACAGAAACACTATGGTGACATTAAAAGCATCAACGGTTGTCAGGGGCTCAGGGGAAGGGGGCAGAATGACAGGTAAAGTACGGGGCATTTTTAGGGCAGTGACACTATTCTGTACAGTACTACAATGGTGGACATATGACATTATGCATTTGTGAAAACCCATAGGACCGTACGACACAAAGAGTGAACTCTAGTGGACTTTAGTTAACAATAATTCATCAATATTAGTTCATCAGCAGTACCAAATGGACCACCTGAGGTTAATAAGGGGTGGGGGAGGGGGACTGGGAAGTCAGTACTTTCTCTGCAATTTTCTATAAACCTCTAACTGCTCTGAAAAATAAAGTCTACTTAAATTTTCTTTTCTTTGAACAGAAAGACAGCCAAATCCTGTTCACCAGGAGGACAGCGACCAAAGTTCAGGAAATACTGACCCCACAATAGCCTGCTACAGAGATAAGAAGTGCTGGTTAATTTTCTTTTTTCTAAACCTCATACCTCTGCACTCTTCGCACGCAAACACGGTACCGGCCCAAGCGAAGCAGGCTTCTAAAACCTGCCTAATGTTCTCAGGTACGTGGAAAATGTGCAAAGCACTTTGGGTCACAAAGAGTCAATACAGCACCGTGCATTTCCCGCTGCTGTATAATTTTGCAATAAACAAAAGCCTGAATTTTTGCACCATGCTTAGGTTTGCAGGGTTTTTTTTATTTGTTGGTTTATTAAATATTCACATATATTATCCATTAATATTTAATAGGGCCCCACTAATTGATAGGGCGTACTTGTGTAATGGCGCCAGGTAGACAGGTTAATGCTACTGACCCTTAACTACCAGATTTCCTCATTTAAGGGAGAAGAAATGACAACGTTAGCATCATTTGATAGGCAGATTTTTTTTTTTTTTATTAAATGTCCACAGTTGGGGAACTCTTTCATAGAAATGAGAGCTCTACTTCATTTATTATATCTGTAAACCCATCACAATGGGTACGGAACGCAGGAATAAAACAAAAAATGGACTGTTTATGGGAACACAAAGTCATTTAAAATTTTATTATTCAAAAGAAAAAAAAAGTCTGCCCATTCAAGTTGCCTAAGAGAGCATGAATAGGCTTGCGTTAGCCTTGGGTTTCCATTCGCTCATTACAGAAAAGCAAAATCTTCGGCCAGGCATGAGAAAATCTTTCTTCTTATATCCCTGGCTCAAGATCTTAAACTAAAATTAATACCAAAACAACTCACCCTTCGACGGAGACATGTCAGAAAAACTTACTCCGCAAAAGGAAGCTTCTCAGGAAATAATGGACGATTCTTGTGGAGGGACATTGCTTCATGAACAAATTTCTAATCTAGATCCTAGGAAAATTTTATTCAGGGCTGAAAAAGTATTTTAATGACCTGGGACTTAGGTGCAGCTCAACTGGACAACTCTGGGAACTAGCAAAGGGAGAAACAAGCAGATTCACCGGGAAGAAATGAGGCTTACTGAGTCCATAGGTAGTGCAGATGGCTAACGTGCTCGGCCGCTAATCAAAAAATTGGCAGTTCGAGAGTCTACCCACAGGGCACCTTGGAAGAAAGGCCTGGTAATATACTTGTGAAAAATTAGCCATTCAAAACCGTATGAAGCGCAGTTTCACTCTGACACACATGGAGGTGCCATGAGTCGAAACGGACTCCAGGCAACTGGTAGTGAGGCTTACTTGTCAGGGCCTCTCACTTGCACCGCCCTTTTTCAAGGCCTTGCTCCTCATTTTGTTTTTATTTTCTTTTTCTTAAAGAGGACCTCCCCTTAAAAAAAAAATCATATAAACTTCAGGTCCCAGGAAATCTAGATTTACTTCTGGGGAGAAAAACAGTTCCGGTCCTTTCCCTTGGGATGAAACCAACCCTGCTCCAGATTCTGAAATATTCGTGGGCGCCTCTCACACCTCTGGGCCTTCCGACTGGCTGTTGTCCTTGCCCACAGTGACCCCCACTCGCCCTCGTCTACACGCACACGACACCATTCCCAGCCCTTCTTCAGAGTTCAGGCCACACTGCACGGCCTCTGTGGGGCTTGGTCTGATCCCTCCCGCCCGACACCTCTTCCCTAGGCATATTTAACCCATTCCTGTTTCTAAGCATCCCTGGCACCTTCTGACCATGTGCTTTAAAGCACTTCTCACACTTTTCCCATTGCTTTGTGGCCACGCCTCTCACCATGCTGAAAACTTCTGAAGGGTAGGATCCACATCTTTTCATCTCTGTACCCAGGGGTCCCAGACACACCGCCTGGCACCCAGGGACAGGGGTGCACCTACAGAAAACAGCGCCTACGGCAAGCACCGAAACTGTGCCCCTGCAGGGCTGTGGCCAGGGGGATGAGCGCCCGGGGGCAACCTCTAAGTCGTACCCCCCCATTTTAAAAATGAGTAGACATTGATAGCAGTCACTCGTCAGCAGAAACGCCTCCCCCCTTCTGGTCCAGCTGCCTCAGTCAGGCGCCTTTCATCTTTGTGGCACCTCAGAACGTCCTGCGGTGCATCACCTGGTGCCCCCTCGGACTTGCACAAGGAGGCAAATGCCCACCTCTACCCCCCTTGCTATACCTCTGTGCCCCGTCCAAACATCTGACACCCATCTTTTAGATAACTTTGCCATAATGATAAACCCACTGCTGTCAATCCTGATTCACAGCGACCCTACAGTCTCAGCTCAAAAATACAAGTCAAGCTTGCTAATCTTTTACTTAACACATTACGGCGCTGCTTGAAAATTACGACTATACCTTCCTTGCTTTCACTGATGAAAGTTGGTCTATGATGTGCTCAAAGTCATTTTTTTCAGTTTCTTCTCTTTTAACACTCAGCACAGCAAGATCACACAGTGTGTCTTGACCCATAAACCAAAAATAACCCATCACCGTAGAGTCAATTCCAACTTATAGCAACCCTATAGGACAGGGTAGAACAGCCCCACAGGGTTTCCAAGGAACACCTGGTGGATTCGAACTGCAGACCTTTTGGTTAGCGGCCAAACTCTTAACCACTACGCCAACAGGGTTTCCCCTTGACCCATACCCCGCCCCTAGAAAAAAAACATTGCCATTCAGTTGATTCTGACTCATAGCAACCCTATAGGACAGACTAGAACTGCCCCATGGAGTTTCCAAGGAGCAGCTGGTGGATTTGAACGGCTGACTTTTTGGTTAGCAGTCGAGCTCTTAAGCCACTGTGCCACCAGAGTTCCATGGATGCTCTCAAACACAAAAGTATTAGTGTTAACTTGCCGAATGATCTCTCACAGCTGGCACAGTGGAAACTGCGATGATTAATGGAAACTGCTCAGTGGCACCCCCACTTCGAGTGGTGCCCAGGGCATGCAGCATACCCGCCATACTTAGAGACGCCTCTGCAAACACCCAATAAATGGCATTTGTAGTTGTTACCTTCCATGCTCAGAAAGTTTAGCCCACCCCACCCCACAATGCTTAA
This sequence comes from Elephas maximus indicus, assembly GCF_024166365.1. Lineage (NCBI taxonomy): Eukaryota > Metazoa > Chordata > Mammalia > Proboscidea > Elephantidae > Elephas > Elephas maximus. Next base: position 10,328,264 of record NC_064842.1, on the reverse strand, counting down.
TATGTCTGATGTTTCATATTATAAACCAACACTCAGTTCTATGCATTGATGTACAGATCTCAGGTCACTACTGGGCTCTGGTGTGGTTATCCCTATGAGGCCATAAGGGAGTGTCCTTGAGGAGAGAGGACATTTCTGGTGTCAGTCACATAGGAGAGAATGTATGCCTCCTGGGAAAGAACTGGGGCCACTGCATGGGATGCCAGGGGACACCGTTCACAGCTCAACTCCTTTATCCTTCTGGGCCCCACTTTGGAGTCTAGTGCTTCCAGGAGTCTCAGATCTTTCAGGGCACTCCTATGTGGTACAGATGAGTAAACCACACCTGTGTGTCAGACTACTGAGTTTTCTGTTTTCTTCATATTAATTTTCCTTTAGTTATGCCTGAGCTACCATTATATATTCTAGCATAGTCTTAAAATTGACATTGCCAAGAATTTCATTCTATTTGGATCAACCATCAACATCCATGGAAGTGGCAGTTAAGAAATCAAGCAATGTTTTGTATTGGGCAAATCTTCTGCAAAAGGCCTCTTCAAAAGTATTAAAAAGCAAGATGTCACTTTGGTGACTAAGGCGTCTGACTCAAGACAAACCAAAAAAATCCACACCCGCTGCTGTCAAGTCAATTCTGACTCATAGCGACAGAGAAGAACTGTCCCATAGGGTTTCTAAGAAGCGTCTGGTGGATTCAAACTACTGACCTCTTGGTTAGCAGCTGGAGCTCTTTGAATTGCCTCATACTCGTGTGAAAGTTGGATAGTGAAAAAGGAAGACAGAAGAAGAATTGAAACGTTCAAACTGCGGTGTTGGCAAAAAATATTCAATATACTGTAGATTGCCAAAAGAAAGAACAAATCTGTGTTAGAAGAAATACAGCCAGAATGTTCCTTAGAAGCAGGGATAGCAAGACTTTGGTTCATTTACTTAGGACATCATCAGGAAAGACCAAATGCTAGAAAAAGTCATCATGTTTGGTAAAGTAGGGGGACAACGAAAACGAGGGAAACCCTCAATGAGATGGATTGCCACAATAGCCTCGACAGTGGGCTCAAACATACCCAAGATCATGAAAATGGTGCAGGACCGGGCAACTTTTCATTTTATTATACATAAAGTCACCCTCAGTAGGAGGCAACTGTGTGGCAACTAACATAGCAAAGGAAGTCTCAGACTTGTTTAAATTTAGAGCTGGGATTGTCTCCTCGGGTCCAGAGCACTAAATGGGAATCAGTGCCCCCCTGAGGCCAGTGAAGTGAGGGCATCAGCAATATAGAAAAACTCCACCAGGTTAAGGTGAATCTTGGGGAAGAAGAGGTCTTCTCCACTGCCAACCTTGGAGGAGCTGAGTTAGCACTCCAAAGGAGACAGCAGTTCCCTGAACATCTAGAACAGCACATCCGAGCACGACGCACAAAGGCAGTGGGCTGCTTACCTCATCAAAAGGGCCGCAGCCCGTCACTATGATATTTGGCCGGAAATGCTCCATTTTTGCTTTCTTCTCCAGCCTGGTGTTCAGATCTGCCAGGGAGGCTTCTGAGAGAACCAAAATTGGGCTGCAGTCCGGGTAGGCCACCTGTACCAAGAACACAGCATAATCAGGCCTCACTGTTCCCTGAAATCGCTTAGACCAACTGCAAAGCTAAGCAGAGCCCAGAAGCAAGACTACTTGAGTACAGAAGAGTGGTGTCCAGCAGAGAGAGGTGATACTGTGGGGCTAGGAACAGCCAGGTAAGTGCTGGAGTATGGGTCCTGCCTGCTAAGCCTCCATGGGGCTCTCCATGTCTGCACTCAATTGGAGGCAGCAGGTAGGGCTCAAGCCAAAGATGCCTCCCAGGCCTCATATTTCTTGGTCCTCATGCCAGCTCCCTACACAGTGCCCCTTCCATATCCTTATCAAACAGGGGACGGGCCTGCTGCCAGTCAACTCTGTTATTGTTGTGGTGTGCCATCAAGTCAACTCCAACTCATTGCGACCCCAAGTGACAGAGCAGAATTGCCCCGTAGAGCTTCCTGCGCTGTAATCTTTATCAGAGATCGCCAGGTCTTTCTCCCGTGGACTCACTGGTGGGTTCCAACTGCCGACCTTTTGGTTAGCAGCTAAGCACTTAAACATTGCCCCACCAGTCAGCTCTACTCTAGTAATAATCGCTTTCGACAACAGCCATTCACTCAACAAATATTTATTGAGCACCAACCATGTCCTAGGCACTGTGCCAGGTGGGGAAACATCAGTGAGCAAAGGCAAAAAAACCCTGTCCTTGAACTCAAAGTGGACAAAGATCAAGTTTCCTTCCATCTTTATCTCCTGCCCCTCTTCCTCCCCCAGCACCCACAGCAGAGCTCCCACACCCTGCACACATTCAACCCAATTGACCCAAGGACTCCCACACTTCACTCCAAATGCTTAGCTCCAGGGAGCCTAGATGACTGAGACGGAGAGAACAACGTAACTACTACTTTCAACTATCCAGGACTGAAGAACCCAGTTTAGAAAAATATCCAAGTCTTTTGATTCTCCCCTCGTTTTTGAATTCTATCTAAACGGGATAAAAATAAAGCAATCACTAAAAAAAAAAAAAAAAGCTGCCATCAAGGAGCTTATCATTTAGGGGACCTGGGAAGAAAAAGGTACTTGTAGCTTTTTACATCTTATCTCACTGCAGAATCAGGGCGTTGGTCTTTGGGCCTTAACTGGCAGAGAGCGCAGTACTCTTTAAAACAAGATGCCTTGAGAAATCCTTGCCTTGTAATTTCAGGGTACCTAGATTCAGCCCCAAGCAAAAGTCTCACCTTTGCCTCCCACACTAGTTTCTTTCTGAGTTCACTGTGTACCTGGCAGCGCAAAGCTGGAAACCAGGGAGCCACCCTTGACTTCTCCCTCCACTATCTCCCCTATTCAATCCTGATTCAATCCATACTCAAATCCTTACCTGAATAAGGATTACTGAATAAGGGTTGAATAGTACCCATATTCAAACCTTAGAGACTCCACTTTTGAAATATTTCTTCTCCCTCTCCATTCCCTGTGTCTCTGCCCGGGTTGTGCCCTCATTAACACTCACTCAGGCCATTACAATACAAACTCTCCTAACTGGTTTCTGAAGACAGACTCTTTGTCAGCCAAGAAAGGAGCCAGAAAGAGGAGGGTGCCCGTAGAAGTGAAGAGAAACTCACTGTAAGCTTACCTCATAATTCTGTACAGAAGGAGACAAGATTTTCTCTGATTGTCTCCCCTTCATGTTTGTTTCAAACTGAACCAGCCTGAAAGGTTCTGTTTTCAAGAAGTTGGTAAACCACTGAGCTGCCTCGTCGCCACAGTCCCTGCCCTTAATGTCAAGCCCGAATACCCTGGAAGGGTCACAAGAAAACACCACGGTTACTAACATCAACACATCGAGTGATGGTGTGCAATGGAATAGCCGGACTGTTGCAGCTTGACTACCCCAGAAGGCTTGTAAGCAGTCCTTTGGCAGAAGGTGGGCGGAACAGAAGAGGAGGGGGACTAGGGCAGAATGTGCTCTAGAAAAATGCTTCTCAGACTCTACTGTGCAGGCCAGTCAGCTGGAGATGCAGTTAAAATGCAGATTCTGACAGCAGCCAAAAGTGGAAACAACACAAGTGTCTCTCAGGAGTTGAATGGATAAATAAAATGTGGTATATGAAGTTCTGATACATGCTACCACATGGAGGAACCCTGAAAACATGATGCTGAGTGAAATAAGTCAGTCACAAAAGCACAAATACTGTACGACCCCACTTATGTGAATTATCTAGACTAGGCAGAGGCATAGAGGCCAAAGTTAATTAGTGATTACCAAGGGCTGGGGGAGGACGAAATGGGGAATTACTGCTCAGTGGGTACTGAGTTTCTGTTGGGGGTGATGAGAAACACACAAAGATGAAGAGTGGTGATGGCTATACAACATGGTGAATGAAATTAATGTCACTGAGTTGTACACTTAAGAATGGTTAGCTGAACCCCCGTGCACCTGGTGACCCATAACCCTGGTCTGGCAGAGCCTTCTTACCCTCTTGCCTCCTCACTCATCTACTGTCAAATCCTGATGCCATTGTATTAGCAGTTCTTGGACCTCTTCCTTCTCTCTAAACCCCCTTTTTGGAGCCATTGTTTAGCCTCTGTTTAATTCTTGGCTAGGACTTCACAGACATCTCATGGTCCTTGCCTGAACTTTGGCCTTTCCTCTAAAACTCTCCTGGAACCAACCAGTCTCTTACTTCAACAGACTTGATGCCACTGGTCAGCAGTTCCTTAAGCTCCTGCTCCTGGGTTCAGCACGGCCCGTCAACTTCTTCAGAACAGCACTGCATGTAACGTACGCACTTCTACCCCTCAGCTTGCACCTACGCAGGTAAGCTTGGTGTTACACTTTGAAAAGTAGAGAGCACCCAACAAGGTAAGGGGATACTAATTATAAAACACCCCTTCGCACTCCTGAAAATTATTTCTCTGCTAATCCTCACTGTCCCCATCCCTGAAACAGACCGCATGTATCTATTCCTCCGTCCTTCCACCTTCAATTCTTTCAGAACTTTCTGTAAAATACACTTTCTTCCACATTTTGACACAAAATATTCCATCATCAACATCCCATGAAAAAATTTGACTTTCACTATGTAAGTACATTCTAACTTCATTAGTTAGCAGTTTAGTAATTGACAAGGCAAAAATAACCTACCAAAAATTACTTCTTGGTTAGGTGCCATTGAGTTGGTTCCAACCCATAGTGACCCTACGTACAACAGAACAACACACTGCTTGGTCATTCGCCATCTTCACAGTCCTAGTTATGCTTGAGCTCAGTGTTGCAGTCACTATGCCAATCCATCTCATTGAGGCTCTTCCTCTTTTTCGCTGACGTTCTACTTTACCAAGCATGATGTCCTTCTAGAGAGACTGGTCCCTTCTGATAACATGTCCAAAGTATGTGAGATGTAGTCTCGCCATCCTTGCATCTAGGGAGCATTCTGGCCATACTTCTTCCAAGACAGATTTGCTTATTCCTCTGGCAGTCCATGGTATATTCAATATTCTTCTCCAACACCACAATTCAAAGGCATCTATTCTTCTTCAGTCTTCCTTATTCATCATCCAGCTTTCACATTCATATGAGGCAACTGAAAACACCATGGTGTGGGTCAGGTTCACCTTGGTCTTCCAGGTGACATCGTTGCTTTTCAACACTCTAAAGAGGTCTTTTGCAGAAGACTTGCCCAATGCAATGCATCTTTTTGCTTTCTTGACTGCTGCTTCCATGAGAGCTGATTGTAGATCCAAGTAAAATGAAATCCTTGACAACCTCAAACTTTTCTCTGTTTACCATGATGTTGCTTATTGGTCCAATTGTGAGGATTTTTATTTCCTGACTCGACGGCAGTGGGTTTGGCTTTTTGGGTTTTATATTGAGGTATAATCCACACTGAAGGCTGCAGTCTTTGATTTTCATCAGTAAGTGCTTCAAGTCCCCTTCACTTTCCACAAGCAAGGCTGTGTGTGTCATCTGCATAACACAGGTTGTGAATGAGTCTTCCTCGAATCCTAATGCCCTGTTGTTCTTCATATAGTCCAGCTTCTTGTATTATACAGATTGAATAGGTATGGTGAAAGGATACAACCCTGACACACACCTTTCCTGACTTTAAACCACACAGTATCCCCTTGCTCTGTTCAAACAACTGCCTCTTGATCTATGTATAGGTTCCTTATGAGCATAATTAAGTGTTCTGGAATTCCTGTTCTTTGAAATGTCATCCATAATTTGTTATGATCCACACAGTCGAATGCCTTTGCATAGTCAGTAAAATGTAGGTAAACATCTTTCTGGCATTCTCTGCTTTCAGCCAGGATCCATCTGACATCAGCAAAGATATCCCTGGTTCCATGTCCTCTTGTGAATCCAGCTTGAATTTCTGGCAGTTGCCTGTCGATATACTGCTGCAGCCGCTTTTGAATGATCTTCAGCAAAATTTTGCTTGCGTGTGATATTAATGACATTGTTTGATAATTTCCATATTCTGTTGCATCACCTTTCTTGGGAATAGGCATAAATACCGATCTCTTCCAGCCGGTTGGCCGCGTAGCTGTCTTCCAAATTTCATGGCATAGACGAGTGAGCACCTCCAGCCCTGCATCCATTTGCTGAAACATCTCAATTGGTATTCTGTCAATTCCCGGAGCCTTGTTTTTTGTCAATGCCTTCAGTGCAGCTTGAACTTCTCCCTTCAATACCATTGGTTCCTGATCATATGTTACCTCCTGAAATGGCTGAACATCAATCAATTCTTTTTGGTATAGTGGCTCTGTGTATTCCTTCTATCTTCTTTTGATGCTTCCTGCATCGTTTAATATTTTCCCTGTAGAATCCTTCAAAATTGCAACTCGAGGCTTGGATTTTTTCTTCAGTTCTTTCAGCTTCAGAAATGCTGAGTGTGCTCTTCCCTTTTGGTTTTCTATCTTCAGGTCTTTGCACATGTCATTATAGTATTTTACTTTTGTCTTCTCAAGCCGTCCTTTGAAATCTTCTGTTCAGCTCTTTTACTTCATCATTTCTTCCACTCCCTTTAGCTACTTGGTATTCAACAGCAAATTTCAGAGTCTCTTCTGACATCCATTTTGGTCTTTTCTTTCTTTCCTGTCTTTTTAATGGCCTCTTGCTTTCTTCATGTATGATGTCCTTGATGTAATTCAGTCATTAGTGTTCAATGTGTCAAATTTCTTCTTGAAATGGTCTCTAAATTCAGGTGGGCTATACTCAAGGTCATACTTTGGCTTTTGTGGGCTTCTTCTAATTTTCTTCAGTTTCCACTTGAACTTGCATATGAGCAATTGATGGTCTCTTCTGCAGTTGGCCCCAGCCTTGTTCTGACTGATGATATTGAGCTTTTCCATCATATCTTTCCAGAGATGTAGTCCATTTGACTCCTGTGTATTCCATTTGGTGAGGTCCACACATATAGTCACCATTTATGTTGGTGAAAAAAGGTATTTGCAATGAAGAAGTCTGACTTGGAAAATTCTATTATGCAATCTCCCCCATCATTTCTATCACCAAGACCATATTTTCCAACTACCGATCCTTCTTTGTTTCCAACTTTCACATTCCAATCACCAGTAATTATCAGTGCATCCTGGTTGCATGTTTGATCAATTTCAGACTGCAGAAAACCCAAAAACCAAACCCACTGCCATTAAGTCGATTCCAAGTCATAGCGACCCTATAGGACAGAGTAGAACTGCCCGATAGTTCCCAAAGAGCGCCTGGAGGATTCGAACTGCCCACCTCTTGGTTAGCAGCTGTAGCACTTAACCACTACACCACCAGGATTTCCCAGACTGCAGAAGCCGGTTAAAATCTTCAATTTCTTCGTCTTTGGCCTTACTGGTTGGCATGTAAATTTGAATAATAGTCATATTAACTGGTCTTCCTTGTATGGATATTATCTTATCACCAACAGCTTGGTACTTCAGGACAGATCTTGAAATTTTCTTTTTGATGATGAATGCAACGCTGTTCCTCTTCAAGTTGTCATTCCTGGCATAGTAGACCATATGATTGTCAGATTCGAAATGATCAATACCAGTCCATTTCAGCTCACTAATGCCTATATCTATGTTTATGTGTTCCATTTCATTTTTGACGATTTCCAGTTTTCCTATATTCATACTTTGTACATTCCACATTCAGATTATCAATGAATGTTTGCAGCTGTTTCTTCTCATTTTGAGTCATGCCATATCAGCAGATGAAGGTCCCAAAAGCTTGACTCCATCCACATCATTAAGGTTGACTCTACTTTGAGGAGGCAGCTATTTCTCAGTTGTATTTTGAATACCTTCCAATCTGAGGGGCTCATCTTCCAACACTGTATCAGACAATGTTCCACTGCTATTCATAAGGTTTTCACTGGCTAATTCTTTTCAGAAGTAGACCACCAGTTCCTTCTTCCTAGGCCGTCTCAGTCCTGAAGCTCAGCTGAAACTTGTCTGCCATGAGTGACCCTGCTGATATTTGAATACCGGTAGCATAGCTTCCAGCACCACAACAACATGAAAGCCCCCACAGTACAACAAACTGACAGATACATGGGGGACTCAATAAGTATGGTGAAACAGTATAGCCCTGACACACACCTTTCCTTATTTTCAACAATGCAGTATCTCCTTGTTCTGTGAATGACTGCCTCTTAGTCTATGTACCAGTTCTTCTCTGGAATTCCCATTCTTCACAATGTTATCCATAATTTGTTATGATCCACACAGTCAAATGTCTCCACATAGTCAATAAAACACAGGCAAACATCTTCTTGATATTCCCTGCTTTCAGCCAAGACCCATCTGACATCAACAATGATATCCCTTGTTCCACGTCCTCTTCTGAACCTGGCTTGAATTTCTAGCAGTTCTCTGTTGATGTACTGCTGCAAACGTTTTTTAATTCTCTTCAGCAAAATCTTACCTGTGTTTGATATTAACGATATCATTCCATAATTTCCACACTCTGTTGGATCATCTTTCTTTGGACTGGGCATAAATATGGATCTCTTCTAGCCAGTTGGCCAAGTAGGTGTCTTCCAAATTTCTTGGCGTAGATGAGTAAGCACTTTCAGCTCTATAATATAATCAGCGGTCAATATACTTGTAGCTGAATGAAAGCCAGCTGGAGAAATCACTTCTGTTTTAAAACTGACTTAGTGTTCAGTTACAAAGATATAAAACTTGTGTTAGACTACCCAAGTTTAAAGTTATTTCTTCCTTCCTCCAACTTTAAAACATAAACTTGGCCTTTTTAGACAAAAACCTCTCAAATTCTTGTGATAATCAAGAAAACTTATTGGTCTATACTCACTCAAAAAAATTGCCACCACAAAGCGTGGACAGGGAAGACCGATAATGAGACACTAACAACGAAAGTTAAAAAAGAAAGCCTATCATGGCATTTCAGCCTTGTCCATATGCCTGTGTTAAGGGATTTCCTTTTCTTCTTTCTGACTTGAGCTCATTTTATTTTAGGCTCTGGTGAGCTCACCATGGTAATCACTCTGTTACTTACCATCTACTTTATATCACTTCTTCTGTTTTTACCAGTTCTCATGGCAGGCACCCCATTAAAGAGAGATTATAATACAGGCTGCACTAGCTGCAGTACATCTAAGGAGAGGTGATGATGACATCTCCCCCCTTGGTGTCAATCCAAATGTACAGCTCCCTGCGTCTGGTTTCTCCAAATCACCAGGGCTTTGGGGCCTTCATTCCCACCACATTCAGAAATACAGAATGAATGGATACAAGAAAGAGCTTCATTGGTTGACTCTGTCAGACTCGGATCAGCCCCAACTGGGTCCTCCTCTTTCTCCCCAGGGAGGGTTTGTGTCTCCCTAGAGTTCTGCCTGTTTAGCAAGGGAAACCACCTGGAGGGAAACATTTGCTTAATCTGGGTGACAAAGTGAGTCTGCCAGGCAACATCCACGTCTGTCTCTCGACACATCAAGGAAGCATTTTCCCTGAGCTTCTGGCGTCCTCCAGTCAAGCGGAGATGGCTACAGTTTTCCTCTTCAGTAAATGTATTTGCTCAAAACCCATCAGTCATGGAAAATCTTTTTTCCTTTCTGTGCATAGGAGTGACACAGTGGTTAAACACTTGGCTGCTAACCAAAAGGCGAGCAGTTCAAATCCACCAGCCACTCCTTGGAAACCCTATGAGGCAGTTCTACTCTGTCCTATAGGGTTGCTATGAGTTGGAATTGACTCGATGGCAACGGGTTTGGTTTCTTTACAAGTACATAGGAGTTAAGAGCAAAAGCCTAGGAGGCAGGTGGATTCAAATTCCAGCTCCACCTTTGCAGGATAGTGACCGAAGTCTTGGTTTCCTCACTGCTAAAGTGGAATTAACGATAACCACCTTATAAGTTTGCTAAGTTCCTAGGCGGTGCAAATAGTTATTGCGCTTCACTGCTAACCAAAGGTGCCTCAGATGAAAAGCCTGGCGATCTACTTCCCAAAAATCACGCACTGAAGACCCTGATGAGCACTGTTCTACTCTGACACACATAGGTTTGCCATGAGTCGGAACTGACTAGAAGGGAACTGGATTTTTAGCTTGCTAAGATAATTAACCAAAATATTCTATTCGGCGAGATACTTCTTTGGATGTTTTAAGATTAGGAAGCTTAAGTGTTAGCTCAGACACTTTGCTCACGAAAGAGTAAGATTAGGGCCCAGGGATCAATCTTAGCCTCTCCTCTGAGCCCTAGGATCTTGGGACACCACTTCTTTTTCACATACTTAAACTTTTTTTAAAAGTTCTAATGGTTAAAAACATGCTGAATGAAATAAGTCATCTCAAAAGGGTAAATATGTGTGATCTCACTTATATGAAATATCTAGAACAGGCAAATGTATAGAGACCAGGGGTGGGTGGAAGGGAGGAGGAAAGAGGGAGTCATTGCTTGTGGGCACTAGCTTCCGTTAAGGGTGATGGGAAAGCCTGGAACTGGATCGTGGTGATGGTTGCTCGACATGATGCGCACAGTAATGTCACTGAGTTTTTACATGTAAATAATATTGAATTGGCAATAACTGCCCCATAGGGTTTCTGAGGAGCGGCTGGTGGATTCAAACTGCCCACCTTTTGGTTAGCAGCCAAGCTCTTAACCGCTGTACCACCAGGGCTCCAATTTATATATACATACATTCGTTGTTGTGTTAGGTGCCTTTGAGTCGGCTCCGACTCATAGCAACCCTATGTACTACAGAATGAAACACTGCCTGGTCCTGCGCCATGCTCATAATCATTGCTACGCTTAAGCCCATTGTTGCAGCCACTGTGTCAATCCAGCTGATCGAGGGTCTTCCTCTTTTTCGCTGACCTTCTACTTTACCAAGCATTATGTCCTTCTCCAGGGACTGATCCCTCCTGATAACATATCGAAAGTATGTAAGACGTGTTAGCGCCATCCTTGCTTCTAAGGAGCATCCTGGTTGTACTCCTTCCAAGACTGGTTTGTTCATTCTTCTGGCAGTCCGTGGTATATTCAATATTCTTCGTCAACACCACAATTCAAAGATGTCAACTCTTCTTTGGTCTTCCTTATTCATTGTCCTGCTTTCGCATGCATATGAGGTGATTGAAAATACCATGGCTTAGGTCAGGTGCACCTTAGTGTACAAGGTGACATCCTTGCTTTTCAACACTTTAAAGGGACCTTTTGCAGCAGATTTGCCCAATGTAATGCATCTTTTGATTTCTTGACTGCTGCTTCCATGGCTGTTGATTGTAGATCTAAGTAGAACGAAATCCTCGACAACTTCAATCTTATATATATATATATACACACACACATATACATAGACATATCTACACGCATATACATACACACACACATACACATATATACATAAACCAAAAAAAACCAAACCCAGTGCCGTTGAATCGATTCTGACTCATAGTGACCCTACAGGACAGAGTAGAACTGCCCCATAGAGTTTCCAAGGAGTACCTGGCGGATTCAAACTGCCGACCCTTTGGTTAGCAGCCATAGCACTTAACCACTATGCCACCAAGGTTTCCACATATATACATACACACATACATACATATACATATACATACATACACAGATATACATACATATACACACATACACATACATACATGCACACACATATATATGTACACTCATCATAATTTTTTTTTTTTAAGTCCCATTGGTTAGAAAGGAATACAGAACACCCATGATGAACACCTGAGCCTCTAAGCCTTCCTGATAGCACAGGGCAAGACATGGAACTTGGCAGTCCTGCAGAGAGTCCCATCACTGACAGGAAGCCAGGCCTGAGGCAGGTCCCTAGGTCAGTCGTGGAAATCCTCTTACCCTACTCCTCCCAACAACACCTTAGTCTCAGACCCAGGCCTCAGAGGCATCTTAAAAAGCTCCAGCATCCTTGTCACCAGCCCTGAGATTCAGCTGGTACAGGCCCCACTTACTCCCTTGACTGCCTGGCTGAAGGGTCGGCAATTTTGAATAAATGTCCATCGACTCAAATGAAAGGAGACAGGGCCTAAAGACTAGCACGTTTTGCCCCCTCTACACTCTGAATCGCTGTGGGGTAAAGAATTTAACTTTACCCAAAGAATTTGGTCTTTGCCCCAGGTTCCTGAGAGAGAACTTTAAACCCCTGGAATTTCTTTCTTGAATAATTGAGGTGTCTTTTCTTATCTAAGCTTCCAGACCATACCTGAGGGTTTACGCTAGCAAGGAGACTCAGGTGAGGGATGGCCAGGCCAGAAAGACCACCTCTGGATGGCTGGCCTAGGGGGAGGTGGCATGATTCGGTCAATCATGTCTACTTAATGAGACTCCAATAAAGGCTATGGACAGGGACACACCAAGGGCTCCTGGTTGGCAAAAGACTGTGATGTCCTTGGGAGGGTAGCACACCCTTTGGCACATGGAAGCTCCGCAGTGGAAACCCTCCCAGACCTTGTCCTATGCAGCTCTTCATTGTAGCCTTTTTTCCTGCAAAACAACTATAATTGTAAGTATAGCTCTTTCCCTGAGTTCTGTGAGTCGTTCCAGCAAATTATTGAACCCAAAGGAGTGTTGGAAGCCAAAAGATCAGAAGTGAGGGGAACTGGGAGCCCCTGAGCTTACAGCTTGTATCCTGAAGGGGTAGAAGGAACCCCCGAATCTGTATCCAGCAGGTCAGAAGTGAGGGAGCCAGGGTGGAGGGAGCAAGCTTGTGCCCGGCAGCCTGATGGAGTAGTGGGAAAATGCTGAATTTGTAGCCAGCAGGTAAGAAGTGAGGGTGTCGTGAGGACTCCCAAGCTTATGGCTGGCATTTGACGTCTTGGGCAGAATTGGCAGTCTGTGCCCTTGAACTTGTGAGCTCTGACCTAGCTCCAGGTGGCTCGGGTCAGAGGAAGAAGTGCCGCCTGTACTGCTGGTGTCAGAAACGAAGTGGCGGAGAAGTGAGAAAGTGGGGATTTTGATTTAGGCTGATTTGCTCTTATCCTCTTAACCACGCACTCCTGTCTGACCACTGTCTTGACCCCAAACCCAGACTGGACTTCTCTTAAATATTCCCTTTACCAATGTCATCTTCTGCTCTACAAACTGTAGCAAGATAGAATGCAGGGAAGACCCTAAAGAAAATCCGGGTCTATTGCAGTCCTTGGATGCCCCCACACAGAGCACCTGCAGTCCTGGAGTGCATTTGAAGAGGGCAGCTTGCTAGGCAAAGCCAGCTGATCCATGCCCGGGGCCTCCAGGATCAGACGGTTGTTCTCATAGGTGATAGAGACCAGCACGAGGCGAGGCTCCTGACGGGCAGTGACCATGTGTCCATCTTCCTTAATCACTAGCCAAAACCTACAGAGGAAAAACCAGGGCAGGCTCAGAACACACTCTTCCACCCTCTCAATAGCTTCCTTCTACTTTCTACTTCATTAAAACCCTCAACCAACCTGGGACACAACAATTTTTTTCTAGGCAATTATCCAGGTCTGGCTAAATTCTTTGAGTCCAAAAGTTGATGTCCCCAAAAGGAGCTTGTTTGGTGGAAACAACCCTGGAGGAGAGGGTCTGGCCAATGTTTGGAAATGTCCAGTTACAAAACCCCAGAAAACAAGGCTGGTTTAACGGTCTTTCCTCACGGCTTAAGCAACCATATTATTTAGTTTGGGATTCTACTTTGGTCAGCAGCTCCCCTGGGCCTGTTAAACACCTCTGTGAGGCCCTGGGAGAAGCAAAATATCTTCCAGGTCTTTTTGTTGTGAAACAAGATGAGATTGGCCAACACTACTGGCTCAAGCGGCACGGAACCCTAGACAAGGTCTTGTGATGTTCCTGACCCCAACAAAAGGGTAGCCCGTTGCTGTTGAGTCAACTCCGACTCATTGTGACCCTACAGGACAGAGTAGAACCGCCCCATAAAGTTTCCAAGAAGCGCCTGATGGATTCAAACTGCCAACACTTTGGTTAGCAGCCATCGCTGCTGGTGGTGCAGTGGTTAAGAGCTCTGCTGCTAACCAAAAAGTCAGCAGTTCAAATCTACCAGCTGCTCCTTGGAAACCCTATTGGGCTGTTCTACTCTGTTCCAGAGGGTTGCTACGAGTCGGAATCAATTCGCCGGCAATGCGTTTCCTGACACCAAGAGGATCCAAATTAGTCTCTACTCTGTTTAATTTGCTGTAGTGTGTGGATCCTACATGGAGAACTTTCTGAGCAGGTTTTCTTCTTCACACACACTGTTAGGAGTTGAATTGTGTCCCCCCAGAAGGTTTGTTCAAGTCCTAATCCCAGTACCTATGAATGTGACCTCATTTGGAAACAAGGTCTTTACAGATATAATCATGTTAAGATGAAGTCACACTGGAGTAGCGTGGGCCCTGATCCAGTGTGACTGGAGTCTTTACAAGAAGAGGAGATGAGACACAGACACGCACGGAGAAGACGGCAATGGAGATGGGGGCAGAGATCGCAGTGACGCTGCCACAAGCCGAGGAACACCCGGGGTTACCAGAAGCTAGGAGAGAAAAGAATGGACCTTTCCTAGAGCCCTCAGATGGAACATGGCCCTGCCAACACTTCAATTTTGAACTTCTAGTTTCCAGAACTAGAAGGGAACAAAATTCTGTTGTTTTAAGCCACCCAGTTGTAGTAATTTATTATGGAAACCCTTGTTGTTGTTGTTGTTAGGTGCTGTCGAGTTGGTTCCGACTCATAGTGACCCTATGCACAACAGAATGAAACGCTGCTGGGTCCTGCGCCATCCTTACAATCATTGTCATGCTTGAGCCCATTGCTACAGCCACTGTGTCAATCCACCTCGTTGAGGTTCTTCCTCTTTTCTGCTGACCCCGTACTCTGCCAAGCACGATGTCCTTCTCCAGGGACTTATCCCTCCAGACAACATGTCCAAAGTATGTAAGACGCAGTCTCACCATCCTTGCTTCTAAGGAGTATTCTGTTCATACTTCTTCCAGGACAGATTTGTTTGTTCTTTTGGCAGCCCATGGTATATTCAATATTCTTCGCCAACACCACAATTCAAAGACGTCAATTCTTCTTCAGTCTTCCTTATTCATTGTCCAGCTTTCACATGCATATGTTGTGATTGAAAATACCATGGCCTGGGTCAGGCGCACCTTAGTCTTCAAGGTGACATCTTTGCTTTTTAACACCTTAAAGAGGTCTTTTGCACCAGATTTGCCTAATGCAATGCATCTTTTGATATCTTGACTGCTGCTTCCATGGCTGTTGATTGTGGATTCAAGTAAAATGAAATCCTTGACAACTTCAGTCTTTTCTCCGTTTATCATGATGTTGTTCACTGGTCCAGTTGTGAGGATTTTTGTTTTCCTTATGTTGAGGTGTAATCCACACTGAAGGCTGTGGTCTTTGATCTTCATTAGTAAGTGCTTCAAGTCCTTTTCACTTTCAGCAACCAAGGTTGTATCATCTGCATAACACAGGTTGTTAATGAGTCTTTCTCCAATCTTGATGCCCTGTTCTTCTTTATATACTTCAGCTTCTCGTATTATTTGCTCAGCATACAGATTGAATAGTTATGGTGAAAGAATACAACCCTGGTGCACACCTTTCCTGACTTTAAACCAATCAGTATCCCCTTGTTCTGTCCGAACAATTGCCTCTTGATCTATGTAAAGGTTCCTCATGAGCACAAGTAAATGTTCTGGAATTCCCATTTTTTGCAGTGTTATCCATAATCTGTTACGATCCACACAGTCGAATGCCTTTGCATATTCAAGAAAACACAGGTAAACGTCCTTCTGGTATTCTCTGCTTTTAGCCAGGATCCATCTGACATCAGCAATGATATCCCTGTTTCCACATCCTTTTCCGAAACCAGCCTGAATTTCTGGCAGTTCCCTGTCGATATACTGCTGTAGCCGCTTTTGAATGATCTTCAGCAAAATTTTGCTTGTGTGTGATATTAATGATATTGTTCTATAATTTCCGCATTCGGTTCGATCACCTTTCTTGGGAATACTCATAAATACGGATCTCTTCCAGTCGGTTGGCCAGAAAGCTGTCTTCCATATTTCTTGGCATAGACGAGTGAGCACCTCCAGTGCTGCATCCACTTGTTGAAACATCTCAGTTGATATTCTGTCAATTCCTGGAGACTTGTTTTTCGCCAATGCCTTCAGAGCAGCTTGGACTTCTTCCTTCAGTACCATCAGTTCCTGATCGTATGCTACCTTTGAAATGGCACCGTCAACTAATTCTTTTTGGTATAATGACTGTGTGTATTCCTTCCATCTTCTTTTGATGCTTCCTGCATCATTTAATATTTTCCCCATAGAATCCTTCACTATTGCAACTTGAGGCTTGAATTTTTCCCTCAGTTCTTTCAGCTTGAGAAACGTGGAGTGTGTTCTTCTCTTTTGGTTTTCTATCTCCACCTCTTTGCACATGTCATTATAAATACTTTACTTTGTCTTCTTGAGCAGTCCTTTGAAATCTTCTGTTCAGTTCTTTTACTTCATCACTTCTTCCTTTTGCTTTAACTGCTCCATGTTCGTAAGCAAGTTTCAGGGTCTCCTCTGACATCCATCTTGGTCTTTTCTTTCTTTCCTGTCTTTTCAGTGACCTCTCACCTTCTTCATGTATGATGTCCTTGATGTCATTCCACAACTCGTCTGGTCTTCGGTCACTAGTGTTCAATGCATCAAATCTACTCTTCAGATGGTCTCTAAATTCAGGTGGGATATACTCAAGGTCGTATTTTGGCTCTCATGGACTTGCTCTGATTTTCTTCAGTTTCAGCTTGAACTTGCATATGAGCAATTGATGGTCTGTTCCACAGTCGGCCCCTGGCCTTGTTCTGACTGACGATATTGAGATTTTCCATCGTCTCTTTCTACAAATGTAGTCAATTTGATTCCTGTGTGTTCCATCTGGCGAGGTCCATGTATATAAAAAAAAAAAAAATTTTTTTTTATGTATATAGTTGCCATTTATGTTGGTGAAACAAAGTATTTGCAATGAAGAAGTTGTTGGTCTTGCAACATTCTATCATCCGATCTCCAGCATTGTTTCTATCACCAAGACCATATTTTCGACCAACTACCGATCCTTCTTCTTTGTTTCCAACTTTCACATTCCAATCACCAGTAATTATCAATGCATCCTGATTGCATGTTCAATCAATTTTAGACTGTAGCAGCTGATAAAAATCTTCAATTTCTTCATCTTTGGCCTTAATGGCAACACTAGGAAACTAATTATCACAAACTATATGGGATCAAACTGACAACAGCAACTCGAAAGAATAGATAAGAAGCTTAGGGGGCAGTGGGTTTATGTTAATGTGGGAGGAACAATTCAGAAAAGGAGGGTGTACTGGTTGTACAACTTGAAGAATGTAATCAACGTCACTGAATTTAACATGTAGAAACTGTTAAACGGGTGTTTGTTCTGCTGGGTACATTCTGAACACCAACAAAAAAATACGAGAAAATACTTTTGTTTAATAACAGGAATAGGCAAATAGAGAGAGACCAAAGTTTATCAGTGGTTACCAGGGGCAGAAGGAAGGGGAAGAAAAACCACCATGTGGGAAGCAGTGCGTTTCAGCTTAGAGTGATGGTTGCATAACAGATTAATGTAATTGACGTCACTAAGCTGGACGTCTGAAAAATGATGAGCTGGCATATGCCGTGCTATATATACTTTTCCAAAAAAAAAGAAAGAAAAAGCTGTTGAGGCTACTTATGTACAACCAAAACAAACATCTCACGGGGTTTGTTTTCTTGGTTTGGAGTTTAGGATCATAGTTTCAAGGGACATCCCAATCAATTGGTCTAATACAGTTTCTCAGTACCTCTCTTCTGTTAGTTTGTTGCATAGTGACTGGGATCATAAAAGCTAGCAAGCAGCCATCCAAGGTGCAACAACTGGTCTCCATTCACCCGAAGCAACAGAGGCAGAAGGAGAATCAGGAACTGGAGATGGAATTTAACCGTGTGTCTGGTTGCCTCTATGAACAATTGCCTCCTTTGCCATGAGATGAGAAGAACTGCATGGAGCCCAGCTACCCTTACTGGACCCACAGGAAGGGTGCAGCTCTATAGAAGAATCCTGATCAAAAGAGGGGAAAATGTGGAACAGATATTCAAATTGTCAATGGAATCCAGACTTTTAGGAGCCACTGAGGCTGAAATGAACCACTGAAACTACTGCCCTAAGATAATATTTAAACTTTAAACCTCAAAACAAAACTATCCTCATGTCTTCTTTGAATCAAAAAATGGCTTATCTTAATTAGTAAAGTACATCTGCTTTGAGTATTGTGCTCTTTTAAAGAATTGTCTATGTGATGTCAAATTGACAGTCAACTGGAAAGGTTCAATGGATCACTTAGGGGGTAGTGGGTTTAAGATATTGGTGTAGTAATTTGAAAAAGGATAGCAAGAATGGTACCACGGCTTGAAGAATATAACTAAAGTCACTGAATTGTACATGGAGAAATTGTTGAAATGGTGTATCTTTGGCTGTGTATACTTTCACCAAAATAATAGTAATAATAATAAAACAAAGAGGTGAAAATAGCAGTGTATCAGAAATACACAATATTTAAAAAAAATAAAAAAAGGTTTCTCTCTAAACACTGTAAAAAAATAAAAACCCTACAAATGTATCTAGTATGTGTAAACTTGGTCATATAACCAAATAAATATAATAATTAGAAAAAAAAAAAAGACAGCCCCTTCTGGAATAAGGGGTAGCCCCTCCCCAGGAGACATTTCAAAACACGACTGGAGCACACTGGAGATGTCCGAAGTAACCTATGACGCCATCTAATACGGGGTGCAGGGAGCCCCGTGCTGCCCTTCCTGACCTGGTACGTGGTTTCTCACCTGGAGCCCCCGTGTCAGGCAGAGTCCCTGTCAGGTGTTGTCTAACCTGTCCTCTCCCTGCAACCAAGCCAGCAGACAATGGCTAGCAGCTGTGCCCTGCTGACTGGCATGGTGTTGGTGCAAGGGTGTGGCAGTGGTGGAGGTAACGTGTGACGGCATTTTGGTAGCGGTCTTGTCTGCTCTCTTCCTACCAGCTGGCAATGCTGGGCAGTACCAGATCCCCACCCTTCCAAGGGGGCCCCTCTTTTCTAGGCATCTTGCTTATCTCTGTAACCTAAGGACTTCCTGCCTACTTTTTCACAGCCCTTTTTCCGTTGAGGCCGGGCCCCATTCCTTACTTCCAGCTTCATCCTTGGGTGCAGAGTTCTGGGTAACCCTGATGTAGTTAACACCCCAAAGGCCCGTACCCTTAAATTCCAACACGTCCCACCTCTAGACAAGATGACTTCTGAGATCTGCCCATGACGAGACACATGTCCGAAGAAGAGTGACACCCATGTTTGTACATCATTTTGACAGTCAGCCCCTCCCTGGGCTGAGTCTTCTCATCTCCCCGCCATTCCCCCAGTATTAGCGCTTCCTTTGGAAACCCTGGTGGCATAGGGGTTAAGAGATATGGCCGCTAACCAGAACATCAACAGTTCGAATCCATCAGGTGCTCTTTGAAAGTTCTATTGGGGCAGTTCTACTGTGTCCTATGGGGTCGCTATGAGTTGGAATCCACTCAATGCCAGTGGGCTTTGGTTTTTTCTGGCTCGCAGTCCCCGCCCTGAGCTCCAGGCTGTTGTATAATCCTGTGGGAGGTAACTTCTGGGAGTTAACAGCAGGAAGCTGTAGTTAAAGGTTTTGTGCTAATAACTGCGATGTCAAGTGGCAACTTGCAGAATAACACAGGACGCCACAAAGGTCAAAGGCTGTCTTCTGTGACATCCCCCATCCACCCTCGGGAGCCCCTGAGGGCCTGGGTAGTGACACCCAGTGAATTAACAATTCGCTCTGTTCTGCTGATCTGAAGGAAAGGGTAAGCCTGGAGAGTGGATTTTTTCACGAGAAGGTTAGCACAAGCTAGGCAGTAATAGGGAACACCAGCACCTTGACTTTACACCTAAAACACGAGTATGTGATATAGGGACCTGTGCAGGAGCCGAAGAACAACAGGGCCCTGAGCAACCAAGAGTAACGTGAAGAAGGAGCCCAAGACAGCTTAAAAATCTCACTTCTCCAGTAACAAATGGCCTGGGGAGCAGGAAAGACTGAGCCTGCAAGTGGGGAGAGCACAGAACCCCCCACAGGGAGGATAAAAGCACAAGAGCTGGGCAGGGAATGACATACTGGATAATAAAATTAAGAAAATTCATTTCCCAAAGGAAAATAAAGGGCTAGTGTCAGAAAAGGTTTGGGGATTTATAAACAACACAGTCATGAATGGCTGCTAAGGATAGCAGGTTTTCAAGATCAGGGAGAGCAGCCAGGCCCTCCCAGGACCTGAGCAGGAGCAGCCAATGCCAGCATTGTGTCAGCTGGACTTTAACCACCCTCAAAGCACAGGGTGCTTCACCTAAGGATTCACAAATACATTACGAGCTAACAAAATACCTCCAGAAAGTTGAGGCACAGAGCACCGACGAAGGAAAATCCTAGCTTCTTAAGAGGCGTTCCAAAAATACTGACTCAGAATAGACGCAAAGACAACTTTTCCAGCATTCAGAGGTTCAAACCCACTCAGTGGTACTGTGGGGGAAAGGCCTGGTGATCTGTTTCCGTAAAGATTAAAAACAAAACCAAACCTGTTCCCAGCTAGTCAATTCTGGCTTATAGAGACCCCATGTGTTTACAGCCAAGAAAGCCCTACGGAGCACAGTTCCACTCTGTGACACACGCAGTCGCCATGAATAGGAATCAACTCAATGGCAACGGTTTGGCTTAGGAATATTTGTAGGTTTTTTATTGTCCTCTCGGGTTGAGAGAACAACAGGAGTCATTCGGCAGAGCTCTTTCGAGTGCACAGGTTTGCTTTCAAATGTCAATCATCTTTTGGTAAATAAAATCTAGGTTACCACACCAAATCAAACCCTTTGCCGTTGAGTCGATTCCAACTCATATCAACCCTATAGGACAGAGTAGAGTTGTCCCATAGGGTTTCCAAGGAGCAGCTGGTGGATTCGAACTGCTGAGCTTTTGGTTAGCAACTGAGCTCTTAACCACTGTGCCACCAGGGCTCCAAATCTAGGTTAATCGGGTCTTAGAAATCACAGGGTTCCACCTCTTTATTTTGCAAATGAGAGAAAGGAGGCTCAAAGGGGCAAGTCACTTTGCCCAAGTTCTCCTGATCCTCACTGCAATCCTCACACTTCTATTTCACATTCTGGATGCACAGAAAGAGTGTGCCTATTGTACTCACACAGCCCAGAGCTGAAATCCCTCCAGCACATAGAGATTTGTGATCTTGGGTGAGATACCACATCTCAGTATCCTTCCTGACACCGGTTCTTTATTTGCAAAATGAGATAACACCTAGCTCACAAGATTGTTACAAAGTTAATTAAGATATCCAGTCCCTGGGTGGTGTGAATGATTAACGTGCTTGGCTGCTAATGGAAAGGCTGGAGGTTTGAGTCCACCCGGAAGTGCCTCGGAAGAAAGTCCTGCTGATCTAAAAAAAAAAAATTTTTTTTTTATCTACTTCTGAAAAAATCAGTCATTAAAAACCCTGTGGCTTGTGTCTAGTTCTCCCCGACACACACGGTGTTGTCATGAATCAGAAGCTATATATATATTTTTTAAACTCTCCAGAATTGGAAATCTGGTGGGGGAAAATGGGAAATCTCCTATAAGTTACATCACCTGTACTTCCCTAAAACAAGGTGGGATTGGTTTCCCAGAGCACTGGCCAACTGACGTTTCTTTAAGAAGTCAGCCATCTTCAGAGACAGCACTTATGTGTGGAACCTGGAGTGAACTCAGGGCAGCAGATGGCCTCTGCTAGAAGGTTCCTTAAATGACCAACTTGCAAATCTCCTTCCCACTAGACATAAGACCCCAGCTATACAGCATCCCAGCCAGGTAAGAAGCCATCTTAAACCTAATGAACCAAAGCAGGCGGCCTAGTTCTCTCTTGATTACTCTTTCTAGGGTTTAGCATTGTTCACTGTCAAGAGAGCCTTCCTGATACACAGCTGCATAGTTCTGGGCCAGTGATAACGTGTACGCATGCTCACCTCTGGGACAAGTACTATGGCACCTCTCCTTTCTGGAGGGCTCAGAACAAAATTTCTAATTGCCAGGCCCTGTGTTGGGTTGGGACTTTACGCACAGCTCTTAGCTGAGGACCACTCTGCCTCTGGGGGCAAGTGTCACCCTCGTGGCCCTGCCAGAGCAGCTCTCTCCCACTGACATTCCCCGCCGCCCCCTCACCCCCACCCCCACCCCAGCAGAAGACTTCACGCATCAAAGTGAGTCAGGTCTCGCAGGCAGGACCCCAAGGATGGGGGAACTGCGAAGAACAAGCCTCAGCAAGGCCAACGGCAGCGTACCTGAACAACAGTTTCTGCATTGCCCCATCCCGCCACTAGGGCCACTGGCGTTTAACTGTCTACCATCGTGCTACAGAGACAGAATAAGAAACTTTAGAGCTCACAGGAGTCTTGGAGATAACCAGGTCAGACCCCCTTCTTTTACAGAAAAGGGGCCTCCCACTCAGATAACGCAGGAGCCTGCCCAAGGGTAGGGCCCTACCTACCT
Organism: Elephas maximus indicus; assembly: GCF_024166365.1. Taxonomy (NCBI): domain Eukaryota; kingdom Metazoa; phylum Chordata; class Mammalia; order Proboscidea; family Elephantidae; genus Elephas; species Elephas maximus. The sequence continues at coordinate 10,305,618 of NC_064842.1, read as the reverse complement.
TTCCAAATCTGAACCAGACGTGAACTTGAACTTCCCAGCTAAAGGCTCAAAGACAGAGGCTCCAACGGTCAGCCAAGGTTAACTCAGGTCCCAAACCTCTACTTTCTTATGGGAAACAGACCCCACCTCCTCCACCCCCACCCATAACTGGGCCCGCGCTGCCCACCGGCCCGGGCCGGCCGTACCTGTCCCGTAGGTGGCCGCTGCGCAGCCCCATGGACGTGCACTCGGCCGCGCTCACCGACACCCCCTTGCAGGACTTGACCGGGTAGATCCACAGCTGCGCCACGGTGCCCACCTGCTGCAGCCGCCGGCGCCGCCAGGGTCGCGCGTGGAGCCAGGCCACGGCCCCCAGTGCCACGGCGGCCAGTCCCAGCGCGGCGAGCCCGAGCCACCCGGGCCGGGGCTGCGCGGGGAGGCCGAGGCGGGCCAGCGCCGAGGAGCCGGCGGGGCCCATGGCCAAGCGCTGCGGGACGCGGGGCCTGAGCTCGGGCAAAGGAGGACGTGGAGGCGCAGAAGGCTTCCGGCGGACGGGAGGAGCCACAGCCGGCCCGCTGCGCGACCCGCCACCTTTTGCCGGCCACTTACACGCAGGGAGGGAGTGCCTAAAGGCGGTACCAAGGGCACCGCAGTGGTGGGGCGAAGCCAGCAGCGCTGAGGTCTCTGGGCGCCCCTGGGGGCGATCCAGCCGGCTCAAAGCCATCGGGCTAACGGCCAATTTCTCTACAGTGTTCGCTTTCACTTTGCTTTTCCCTCTTCCCTGTCCCCTGCAAGGCGGCGGTCCCCCACGCAATGTGACCCTTCATCTGCCCTCCCACCCCTGGTCTCTGTAGCCCCCTCTTCTCCTCTAATATCACACACTTAGCTGCTTGACCAGGGCACACAGAACCGTGAAGGTGGGCTGCAGAATCCAAGATTTCAAAAATATTTGGGAACTACTTTTTCTGACAGACCACTCCCTTCAAGCTATTTTGGGAAGAGTTGATTTTTCTTAGGCATACAAGTTTAAGATTCCAGGTCTTTCTGTAGCTGAATGAAGGTTCTCGTCCTGTTCTATTCCTATTCTATTAGTCGATGGAAATAAGACAAATGCCAGGCCACCAGTTGCAAGGGAAACAGAAAGTGGCAATTTATTGTTTTCCAGAACAAGGAACAACTGGGGTCTAACAGTGGAAAGACCATGTGCTCCTGTCCTAGGGGAGCTTGGAGCTTTTATGCCCTCCAGTCCCCAAGCGGCAGGGACTGGTGCCCAAAATCTGACACTGCAATCACTCCCATGTCCTATTTGGAGATCCACGTGCTGAGTCATGTTGAAAAGGATGGGACATTTCACTCTACCAATGGGTTTGGGTGCCACTGTGTGCTGGAGAACATCTTGTTCTCCCGCAGTGTTCATGTCTGGGGCCAAGTTCAGGACCACAGCTCTTCAGGTCCTTCACATGCTCCAAGATCCTGGTTTGTGCATGTGAGGAATTCCAGTGACAAACTCAATCCATAGTTTGGGCCCCAGCGAGGTTGGGCCAAGTGAGTTAGAAACCAAGGCTTGGTGGGCTGCAAGGAAGGGGAGAACTGTGGTGGAGCAGGGGAAGCCTCTGCGATGGCTTCAGCTCATTTGTTTTTTAAAAGATTGTTTCTTAATAAATTGTGGCACAGTTCTAGGAGCGCATAGGGAGGCAGCCAGTGGGCCATCTCCAAAATCCACATGGGCCACCTCTGCAGAAGAGGCCCACCCTGTGGGAAGAGAATAGACTGGGGAGGGAAGGAGAACCAAAAAAACAAAGCTCTTTGCACACCTTGGGTATGAAAAGTGAGTGAAAACCAGGCTGAATTTCCCTGGAAGCAGACGCAGTTTGTAACCCCAGACCTGGGAGAACCAAGCTCTTGGACAGCCACACACCCCAATCTCTTCGGTCCCCATACACCCTGTCATACTCAGTGGCCAAGACATATTGTCTTTGTTCCTTTTTTTTTTTTTTTAATTTTTGTTGTTGTTGAGAATATACACAGCAGAACAAAAAGCAGTTCAACAATTTCTACATGTACAACTCAGTGATACCGATTGTTGTCGCTGTGTGCCTTCGATTTGATTCTGACTCATAGATGACCCTGTAGGCAGGGTAGAACTGCCCCACAGGATTTCTTTGGCTGTAATCTTTACAGACACAGTGGCTGCAACAATGGGCTCAAACATAGCAACAATTCTGAGGATGGCACAGGCCAGGCAGTGTTTCGTTCTATTGTACATACAGTGAGTCACATGAGTCGGAACCAACTCCACAGTACCTAACAACAATCTTTATGGAAGCACACTGCCACATCTTTCTCTCATGGAGGGGCTGGTGGGTTCGAACCACTGACCTTTCAGTTAGCAGCCTAGTGCTTAACCACTGTGCCACCAGGGCTGCTTTGATTATTGATTACATTCTTCCAGTTGTATAACCATTCACACCCTTGTTTTCTGAATGGTTCGTCCCCCATTAACATAAACTCATTGCCCCTTAAATTTGCTATCTAATCTTTCTAGTCAATTTGATCCTATATAGATAAAAAAAAAAAAAGCTCGGTGTTCAAGGCTAACACTGTTTACTAAATAAGCTCAATTATTGTTTGATTTAAAGAAGACTTCAGGGGTTGTTTTTGGTTTAAGGTTTGAAGCATGGTTTCCTGAATGAAGTGTGTGCTCCCGATCCACTTTTCATCTCAGGACTCTTGAGGGACATCAGAGCCTCCCTCCCCATAAACCTGCTGTCAAAGTGAGATGCTTGGAAGCCCATCTCCCTCGCTGTCCATGAGCTCCCAGGCAGGGAAGATGTCTCATCTGGGTATCCTTCAATAAGTATTTATTGATCATCCACTGTGCTTTCCCTAGATTGGGGATGCAAAGCTGAGAAGAAGCTGGCCCTCTGTGAAGGAGCCTACAGAGCAGTGGGGAGACCGAGGCACAGGGTAATACCAGGGAATAGTTGTGGTCAAGAGGCAGTAGACACAATACCATTATCACATCCAAGAAATCTGAAATTACTATTACAGTCTATGAGTCGGAATCAGCTCGACAGCACTGGGTTTGGTTTTGGTGATATTCAAACCAGGAAAACCTGGTGGCACCGTGGTTAAGTGCTACAGCTGCTGACCAAAGGGTCGGCAGTTCAAATCTACCAGGTGCTCCTTGGAAACTCTATGGGGCAGTTCTACTCTGTCCTGTAGGGTCTCTATGGGTCGGAATTGACTCAATCGCACTGGGTTTGTTTTTTGTTTTTTTTGTTTGTTTTTATATTCAAATTGATCTTAATCATGACAAAACAGTTTTTATACACTTTTTTTAAAAATCTGGGACTAATCAAGGACCAAGCATTACAGTCGGTTGTCATGCCTCTTTAAAAAAAACAAAACAAAAAACCCGTTGCCGTAGAGTCGATTCCAACTCCTAGCGACCCAATAGGACGGAGTGGAACTGCCCCATAGGGTTTCCAAGGAGCACCTGGTGAATTTGAACTGCTGACCTTTTGGTTAGCAGACATAGCTCTTAACCACTATGCCACCAGGGTTTCCAAAGCAAATCCATTGCCATGGAGCAGATTCTGACTCAGAGACTCATGTCTCTTTAGTCTCCTTCCATCTAGAATAACACCCTCCCTCCCCCGCCCCAGCTTTTCAGTCTTTCATGATGCTGGAGTTTTTTAAGGATTCCAGGGCAATTATCTTGTAAAATATTCCACACTTCAGATTAGTCTGGTTGTTTCCTCATGCTTAGATTCAGCTTAAGCATTTAGCAAAAATAACATATAGACGATGTTTTGCACTTTTCGTTGCATCGTATCAGGAGACATCTAACATCAGTTTGTTCAATTATGTTCTTGTTGTGTGCCGTCGAGTTGATTCTGACTCACAGCGACCCTATAGGACAGAGTAGGACTGTCCCATAGGGTTTCCAAGGAGCGACTGGTGGATTCGAACTGCTGACCTTTTGGTTAGCAGCCTGAGCTCTTAACCACTGCGCCACCAGATGCTAACATTGGTCGTGTATTTAAGGTGCTGTCCATTGCAATTAAGAAGCAGTAGGTGGAAATAGCAGGTTAGTTCAAAAGGTAAAGAATGACACTTTTGAATACTGTGCTTTTTAAAAAAATTATATGAGACCAAAGGGACAACAGCTACTCTAAAGCGTGAATGAGAAGCTTGGGGGGCAGTGAGACTAAGTTAGCGGGAAGGGAATATCTAGAACGAAAATAATGAGAATGCTGACATGATGTGAAGAATGTAACCAATGTCACTGAACAGTATGTGTAGAAATTGTTGAACGGGAACCTGTTGTGCTGGGTATATGTTCACCAAAAAGACAATAAAATCTTTTTTTAAAAAAAGCAGTATGTGGATTAATATTTTAAGATTATCAGAATATTCTCTATTCCAAACAGCTTTCACTTAATGGCTTTAGTATCCATTAGCCTCCTTGCCTGTAAAAATTATCACACTGGTGGACGTAAAACAGTTTTTTAAAAATATTATCACTTCTACACTTACTCCCTGGCATTTTGTCTGTGAAGAAGAGCCTCTCTCCCACGCACCCACATTTATTTTTGGTTCTCTATGGACTCATGGATTATTTTTGTACCATCATAAATATATTTGATGCTCAAAATGTTTGATTAGTAGGAGGCCCTTCAAGATTAATGTCTTCATTAATTTTTGAGTACTTCTTTGCTTTCTGGTGTAAGGTGTTGCAGCTCACCTTTAACCTTCCTTGCCTCAGACTTTGAATCAGACATTTCTTCAAGGAGATCTGGTTTCTTTTATAGTAGAATGGTATTAGAAACCAAGATCTGGGTGCTAGGTGTGCTTGTTGTTCCCAGGGTGTTGTTGCTTCTAGGTCCTCTCAACCAACAGAGCAAGGAAATGTGTCTGTATACTAACCCACGTATACATATATATCTACAAATATTTCTATATGTAATCATCTCTATCTATATTAAGCTAAACATAAGTTCATACCGATGTCTCCAACTGTAATTCAATACCACATGGATCGTTCCAGCCTCCTTTCCTGGCCTGTCTGTGAACTTTTAAACAAATGGTCTGGACGTGTTCGCTAGTAAATTTTGGAGGTCAGAAATTGTTGAATCTGATTTTCCCCTTCAAGAAAACTGCTGCAGTTTGTTCCAGTTTTCTGAACTAAAAGTGTTATGGATTGAATTGTGTCCCCCAAAATGATATGTTGAAGTCCTAACCCTTGTACCTTCGAATATGATCTTGGTTGGAAATTGGGTCTTTGAAGATGCTATCAGTTAGGTTAATATGAGTCATGTTGGATTAGTGTGCGTCCTAATCCTATGAGTTGTGTTCTATAAAAGACGACAAGAGACAAAAAGGCAGAGGACAGAGGAAGGATGCCATGTGGTGCTGCAGCTACAAGCAAAGGATCTCTGGGAACCACCAGAAGCTAGGACAGAGGCGTGGAACAGACTCTCTCAGAGCCCTCAGAAGGAACAACGTGGCCAATACCCTGATTTGGACTTCTAGTCTCCAGAACTGTGAGACGATAAATTTCTGTTCTTTAAAGCTGTCTATTTTGTGGTATTTTGTTACAGCAGCCCTAGACTGAAACTAACAGAAATAGTTATAGACATTTGGGATCAGGAGCACCAAATACATATCAGACGCCTTTGTCCTGCCTTCCAAATTTCCACTGGTGTTGGTACCTGGCCAGGACAGTCCTGGGCTCCTCAGAAGACCGCCAATGACTCCAGCAAGTGCTGGAGCTGGGCACCTAGAGATGGCCGTGTACTCCATCCTCGCAGCAACTGAGTCAGCAAACCTACATTTCTCGGTGTTTAATGCTGGGCAGTGAGAAGCTGGACATTCTTTGAATCCTACTGTATAAATTCCATTTTTTCATTTATCACTAACAGTAGCGACATAGCCTTGTTTCCCAAGTGTTAACTACTACAGAGTAACCTGCGGTAGCTTCCAGGCCACAGGTACATTTGGCCTAAACCCAGGAACAGATTATCTGTTTCACACCTGCCTTGACCCCTCACCTCTCCCAGGCTCTTCCATTAGAAGGTGGAGCTTTAGGAGTCTCCTCCCCACTCAGCATCTAGGTACTCTTCCACGAGAAAGTGATGCTGACATTGTTACCTATACTCCACCATCATGGCGCTGTCGTTTCTGAATCCCCAAACTCCAAAGCTTTTTACTCTGAGTGTTAAGACCTTTCCTGCCACAGAAGGTGGCCTTGCTGCTGCTTCAGACTTACCCTTCCTCCACTGAGACCGTAGAATGAGTCCTTCCAGGTTGGGTCTAGACGCTCTTTGGAGAAGTGCTGGCTGTATTGCGTGAATAGCTGCGTTACACTAGCATTCCAAGCAAGGCTGTGAGTGCTTGCTGATCCCCGGCCCCATGGTTTGATGAAAAATTACATTGGGGATGTGAGGCCAGTGGCGATTCAGGGGAAGAACTCCCGCCTTCCATGTGGGAGGCCCAGGTTTGATTTCCAACCAACGCACTTCATGTGTAGCCACAACCAGTTGTTGCCTTGATGCTGAACATGTTTCAGCGGAGCTTCCATACTAATACAAACTGGGAAGAAAGGCCTGGTGATCTGCGTCCGAAACCAGCCATGAAAACCCCATGGATCACGAGGTTCTGATCTGTAACTGATCAAGGGGATGGCGCAGGGCTGGGCAGTGTTTCCTTCTGTTGTGCGTGGGATTGCCATGAGTGGAAAGAGCTAACGACAACAACAACAATGGATAGAGTAAGTTGGTTTTAATCTTAATGGAAATACAAAACAAACAAAAAACATTATTTTCACCATCCCAAGAGAAAATTGTAATTTGTTTCAATACATATCCAAACATAGACATATCGCTATATAACTTATTTCATTTTTCTGACGCTTGTAACAATTTTTCTCTAGGCAGTTGGTGTTTCGTAGAAGAAAGTGCTGGCCATTCCCCATGGCCCTGTTCTAAAGTCCATCTCAGGAGTGTTTCCTGACTTCATCTAATGGCCTCTCCCAGAGACCAACTTTATCTCCTCACCTCTGAGTTTGGAGCAGGGTGGTGGTGCTAAGTTTGGATCTTGTTGCCTGCTGTCATTGAATGACAAAACTGTAGCCAGTGGGACAGACTGGGACACATACATAAATTATAGACAAAGAGGGAGAAGTATAAATATCTGGATGAGTTATGATCCTGCTAGTGAGGAAAAATTTAAAAAGAAGGCAAAATGGAACAGAGCAGAAAATTGATTATTTGAACTCAGTCAAGAGCTGTGGCAAAATGTTTCTTATCAGTAACGAGAATTAGTTATTATGTACTTTGAACCTCATGAAATAGGGAAGAAGCCAGCTTCTTTGCAGAATAATGACTTGTGAAATAAAATTATAAGTTTTGCTTTGTGAAAACAGAGTTCTCTTACCCACAACACTAAAGGCCATGTTATTAAATGTTAGAAACCTATGTGCTATATAATCATAAATATGTATATGGTTTTCAGTGCTTATAAGTATGTCTTGAACTATAACTAACTTTTAGAAGTAGCTTGTCTAGTTTCAGAGGCTGGTGGTGTAGTGGGTAACAGCTCAGCTGCCAGCAAAAAGGCTGGCAGTTCAAATCTACCAGTCGCTCTTTGGAAATCCTATAGGGCAGTTTTGCTCTGTCCTTTAGGGTTGCTATGAGTCGGAATCAGCTCAACAGGAATGAGTTTCGTCTAGTTTCACATAACTGTATTTAGGTGTTCAGGCTGACTGAAACACTCGAAACTTGTTCTTTCAGAAAACAACCAAAGATTAACAAACGTGCCGTCTGTCCAAGATACCAAAGTTCATGTAATCACGGCTCACTGGTCTTGTGATTGTCTTAGCAAGGTTTCTGTTTTTTTGTTCTTTATAATGTTTGAGCACATAGTGCTCTCTTATGAGATTATGTGTTCTGACATAGTCATCAACCAATCAAAAACTTTTGTTCGAAGTTCCTGATAAAACTGTATATGCAGCACTTTAAACTCTTAATTGGAGCACTGATTTACTTGGTAATTACATACTGCCCAACTTCAAAGTTGTCTATGGAACCTGCACAGCAATCTGTTGTTAATGGTGTCCTGAGTAGTTTATTTCTGACAGCCTTGAAGCTCCCTATTGGCATAAGAGCTTGTACAAGGCTCAACCTGGTAGTCTGGAGTGGAAGAAAAAATCTCTTAGGGTGATGTAGGTTCAGAATCCTCTTTCCCAACCAAAATCTTTGGTCAATTTGCAATATCATTCAGCTGAGAAAATAACTCTAAACTCAATGACATAATAGGAAGATTTAGAATTAACTATAGAGATAATATTTTAATTCTAATTCTTGTATCCCCCATGCCTCTGTCAGTATGAGGTACCGTGGGGGCTCACATGTTGCTGTGATGCTGAAAGCTATGCCACTGGTATTCAAATACCACCAGGGTCACCCATGGTGGACAGGTTTTACCTGAGCTTCCAGAGTAAGACAGACTAGGAAGAAGGATTCGGTGATCTACTTCTGAAAAGAATTAGCCAGTGAAAACCTTATGAGTAGCAGCGGAACATTGTCTGATTTAGTGCTGAAAGACAAGTCCCTCAGGGTGGAAGGCACTCAAAAGATGATGGGAAGAGCTGGCTCCTCAAAGTAGAATCGAACTTAATGGCAGGGGTGAAGTCAAGCTTCCTGGACCTTCATTTGCTGAAGTGACTTGACTCAAAATGGGAAGAAACAGCTGCAAACATCCATTAATCATTGGAATGTGGAATGTACAAAGTATGAATCTGGGAAAACTTGAAAAAGTCAAAAATGAAATGGAAAGCAAAAACATCAATATCCTAGGCATTAGTGAGCTGTATTGGCCATTTTGAATTGGACGATCATATGGTCTACTATGCCGGGAATGACAAATTGAAGAGGAATGGTGTTGCACTCATCGTCAAAAAGAACATTTCAAGATCTGTCTTGAAGTACAACCCTGTCAGTGATAGGATAATATCCATATGCCTGCAAGGAAGACCAGTTAATATGGCCATTATTCAAATTTATGCATCATCCACTAAGGTCAAAGATGAAGAAATTGAAGACTTTCGCCAACTTCTGCAGTCTGAAATTGATCAAACATGCAATCAGGATGCATTGATAATTATTGGTGATTGAAAAACGAAAGTTGGAAACAAAGAAGAAGGACAGTAATTGGAAAATATGGCCTTGTGGTAGAAACTATGCCAGAGATAGCAAGACAGAATTTCTCAAGACCAAAGACTTCTTCATTGCAAATAGTTTTTTTCACCAATATACACAGCAACTATACACGTGGACCTCTCCAGATGGAATACACATGAATCAAATCAACTACATCTGTGGAAAGAAGACAATGGAAAAGCTCAATATCATCAGTCGGAACAAGGCCAGAGGCTGACTGTGGAACAGACTATCAGTTTCTCATATGTAAATTCAAGTTAAAGCTGAACAAAATTAGAACAAGTCCACCAGAGCCAAAGTATGACCTTGAGTATAAAACCAAAAAAAACCCAAACCAGTTGCTGTCGAGTCAATTCCAACTCATAGCAACTCTGAGTATGTCCCACATGAACTTAGAGACCATCTCGAAAATAGATTTGACGTGTTGAATGCTAATAACCGAAGGCCAGACGAGTTGTGGAATGACATCAAGGACATCATACATGAAGAAAGCAAGAGGTCATTAAAAAGACAGGAAAGAAAGAAAAGACCAAAATGGATGTCAGAAAAGACTCTGAAACTTGCTCTTGAACGTCAAGTAGCTCAAGCAAAAGGACGAAATGATGAAGTAAAAGAGGTGAACAGAAGATTTCAAAGGGTGGCTTGAGAAGACACAGTAAAGTATTATAACGATATGTGCAAAGAGCTGGAGATAGAAAACCAAAAGGGAAGAATGCGCTCAGCATTTCTCAAGCTGAAAGAACTGAAGAAAAAAATCAATCCCCCTGGTCGAAGGCTGGGAAATCTACCTAGGAAATCCCTCCTACAGCCAGAGCAAACGTAAAGGCCCAGACGGGTCAAGCTGAACTCAGGGAGGGAGGGAACTGGGAAGCAACATGGGCGAGGGGGATGGGGTGGGTGAAGGGGTGGCAGCTGAGGCATTGCCTCTCTGGTTATATTTGCTTGCTATGTATTGATTTGTGCTGACCTCCTCTATTAACCAGCAGATGAGTAGTTTTAATAAAAATTATGGGAGGAAAAACTCAAATATGCAGGCCTCGTGGAGAGCAAGTACAGTGGCCCTTAGTGGTTCAGGAGGTGAGCAACTTTCATTCAAGCCCACCTATGTATTGCGCGGTGGTTCTAAGTCTTGAATGGTGACTGAGAGAGACATTGGTGGTTCAGCGGTAGAAGTCTCAACTTCCATTTGGGAGTCCAGGGTTCGACTCCCTACCAATGCACCTGGTACACAGCCACAGCCATCTGTCAGTGGCGGCTTGCGTGTTGCTATTATGCTGAACAGGTTTCAACAGAGCTTCCAGGCTAAGATGGACTAGAAAGTAAGACCTGGGGATCTACTTCCGAAAATCAGTCAATGAAAACCCTATGGATCTCAACCAGTGATGGGGATGGCCCAGGGCCATGCAGCGTTTAGTTCTGTTGTGCTTGGGGTCGCCATAAGTCAGGGGCTGACTCAGCAGCAGCTAACAAGTGTTTGAGAAAGACAGAGTCTCTGCTCTCAGGGGGCCAATGGACTACCAAGGATGTTGTTGTTGTTAGGTGCCATCGAGTCGATTTTGACATCAGTAAAGAGGCAATCGAGTTACAGGATGAGGAGGGCTACAGGTGGGAAGGGGAGGGAGCTACAGGAGGGGGCCCCAGTGGGACAGAGAAGCTGAGGCCTGATTGAGGAGAAATATTTTGTTAAATGAAAAAAGGACGGAGGGAGGTGGCGATAGAGAGACAGCATTTTGAGGAACTGAATTCATTCCAGGCTGGAAAGCAGGGGTCAAAGGCTGGGAGTCGGGAGAGATAAAGCTGGGAAGAAAACAGGCACAGATGGTAGAAAACAGTACATTGTGTAAAGGAATGGGACTTTATCCCGAGGCTGTGCAAAAAATGAGTAACATTAGCCAATAAAAAGAGAAACTGGATAAAGATGGGAGGGATGAATACTTTCCAGTAGTACAAATTTTTATACCTAAATTTTAAACCATGGATAGTATTTTCTTCAAAAAATTACAAATAATAAAAATTATTTTATTTTACAAATAAATCTGTATTTTTTATTATTATTTTTAATGTACTACCTACAATGGGAAACCCTGGTGGCATAATGGCTAAGTGCTACAGCTGCTAACCAAAAGGTCAGCAGTTCAAATCCCCAGGCGCTCCTTGGAAACACTATGGGGCAGTTCTGCTGTATCCTATAGGCTTGCTATGAGTCGGAATTAACTCAACGGCAGTGGGTTTGGTTTTTGGTTTTGGTACTACCTACAGTGAGTCTGGGTAAGCACAACAGACAGTAAGCCTACCTTACCAGCTTCCAGTCTGGTTATTCGGTACTTTCAAAGTTTTGTCGTCCAACAGAGACAGAGCACAGCTTTGAGTAGATTCCCAGTGTTAAAAGATGTGTGAACAAACAGCGATAACACAAAGAATATAGTAAATGTTAAACTAGAGATACAGGCTTAGAGCTCTGAAAACACAGGTTAGAGACTGGGAAGCCCACCATCCCTCAGAGCTGGTGGGAGGCATGATCGGGGAGGTAACATGTACACTGGACTCATTGGTACAAACAGTTAGCACATTTGGTTGCTAACCAAAAGGTTGGAGGTTCAAGTCCACCCTGACACACCTTGGAGAAAGGCTTGGTGATCTACACCCCAAAAACCAGCCATTGAGAACCCTGTGAGGCACAGTTCTACTCTAGGTCAGAGTCGGCTCAACAGCCAGTGGTAACGTGTACACGGGATTTTGAAGAGCTTTAAAAAATGAACAAGGTAGGAACAGCTCGGGCAAAGAGAAATAAAATGTTCTGAAAAGGCCTGAAATGTTCTTAGAGGAAACAGTTTGGTAGGATGATCAGGGCGGCATATGAACTAGCAGAGGGCGACGCTAACAGGCAGGTGAGGCAAGCTTTGAAGGCCTTGCCTGTTGTACCGAGGAATATGAGTTTCTTTCCCACAGAGTTCAAGTGCGCTGTTCTGGTCATTGGTATTGGGGAAGCTAGGACATGTGTGCCTTTAGGAAAATGATTTTTTTTTCCCCCCAAATAGCATATTTCAGTTTTTTTCCCATAATTTTTATTGAAACTACTCATCTGCTGGTTAATAGAGGAGGTCAACACAAATCAATACATAACAAGCAAATATAAATTTTAAAAATATAAAATTAAAAAATAAAGCAGCTGAATAAACTTGCTTTTTTCTCCTTGTCAAATATGTTCATGGTTATAATTTTTATATTAAAAAAGTTTTTTATTGTCAAGATTGCTCCTAGTTTATGTGTTAGAATTAACCATTATGAATGTTGCATCTTTTCTACAAGAATCCAAGACTGTGTGGTGGTTTACAGCCCCAGATCTGGCCCACAGCTTTTTTTATTTGGTTTACATAGAATTTTTTTTTTTTTAATTGGAAGGTTTCCACTTTGTTTTGAAAAATCAAACTATGTGGCAATATGAGATCTGTCTTATGCATGATAACAATCACCTGAATGGGGTCCCCCCTCTTTCAGACATGCACCCCCCATGTTGCTTCCCTGTTCCCTCCCTCCCTGAGTTCAGCCCTCTGGGCCTTTAGGCTTGCTCTGGCTGTAGGAGGGATTTCCTAGGTAGATTTCCCAGCCTTCCACCAGGGGGCAATATAATCAGAGGTTTGGACAAAAGGGTGGGGAGGAAGCGCTTGGAGCTGGTTCCACCGGGGAAGTGAAAGGAAGCCCTCCTTTCCTCCCTGGAGAGTCAGTCCAAAGGAGTAACTTCCTGTGACCCAACCCAGTGAAGGGTTGAGACTAAGAGCCACTGGCAGGTCTCGTATTTTGAGACACACTGGGGAGAAACAAAGCCATGCTTTTACCTTTACGCGTAGCATTTGACTACTACTTCGCAGTTTTCAAAGGTCTGTCAGAGACAGGATGTTATTGCATTTGGTCTTCACATCAATCCTGTGCTAGAAATACACTATGTGTCTACTCCTGTACGGTGGATAAGGAAGCTGAGACACCCAGAGGGCCTGGTCTCGCCTAAGAGCCCCCTGCAAGAACTAGAAGCAGGTGCTCCATCATGGTCCTGTTCTCACACTTTCCATTTACGGGAGAAGGAAAGACAGACTGCCAAGAATACATGGCTAGAGGAGGGGAGCAAGGAATGGGAAGAAGAAAGAAGTGAAGAGCTGTGTTTGTCACAGCAAACCCTCTAATTATAAAGTTTACATCTACCTGTATCTCTTGGGCACAGTAAACTCTCAGTATATGTTTGTTAAATAAGTAAATGGCCAGCAAAGTGTACTGATCCTTTATCTGGATCCCTTTGCTAACAGGAACAGAGTTGTAGGGGCTTGGGCTGATGGCATTGAGGGCTGGAGACCCTCTTGTCTCTGGCCAGCCTGGATCCCAGGCTCCTCAGATGGCCATGACTGCCATGTCTTTGTTGCTTTGATTTTGAGGATGTTATCAGCCAGGATGCAGAATCTGGCTTCCTCCCTGAGTCTTCAGTTGCTTTTTCCCTGAGTTTGTTTTCTTTGGCTGCCACAGGGAGGTTTGCTTTTCATGTTAGCAGCATGTGCCCTGCTCAGAGTGAAGGAAGAAGGCTGGAGCAAGACACAGTGGCCTGGGAAGGGAAGAGGTCAGTCTTTCTAAAACATGGCCCCTAGGAAGTAAATGCTCGTTGATATTTCCCCCTGACCTCCCTCTTTCCATCCACTCCCATAAGAAAGAAAATTATACTGTCTCCTCATCCATGGCTAATCACAAAACAATCTCCATTTCCCAGGATCTCTTTTACTTACAATTATTTTCAACCTGTAAGAGTCTTTATTTAATATCTTCAGTATGACCAGAAAATAATGACATAGATATGATCTACTCTACAAAACATTGGTTGCGAGCATTGTTGTGTTGTCTTTTTTAAAACTGAAATGTAATTCACATAACATAAAATTCATCATTTTGTACTGTACAATCCAATGGGTTTTAGTACTACACTATATTGTGCAACTGTCTACACGTGGACTGGTAACATGAAACTTGCCTCCAAAAATGGAGGGTGCCAAGAGACTGAAAGAAGAGGTGGGCAGCGCCAGTGTAGTGGCAAAGGAGTTTATTAGGGAGGCTTACATTTGAAGTAGCCTTGGGTGGCCACAGGATGAAAACAGATCTCTGTGCCCCGCAGTAGGAGGGCAGAGGTATTATAGTGGTGATGGACAATGGTGGCTACAAGTCAGGGGCTTACATAAGAAGGGCTCAGCAAATGGTAGCAAACTAGTGGATCACACAAGGGTGCTCACGTTCGACCTCGCAAAGCTTGTTTCCTGGTCAGTCCATCCCTTGAGGCTGGCTCCTACAATCTGGTGCATTCCCTCTGGTGCCGCAGCATGAGAGGCCCTGTTCCCACCCTGCCGGGAACAGATATAGAAGTGGGGTTGGCCAGGTGCTTTGTGGTGCCCACGCATGTGCAAGAGACAGAGAAAGTTACTGTGTGCCCAGAACAGCGGGGAGAGCTCTCCTTTAAGGGGAAGGAACTTGGAGAGAGAAGGCAGCCCAATTCCCAGCCTTCTTCTCAGAGAATTCTCTGCACCCAAGGCCTTTACTTGGGTAACCTGGATGGGAGGTGTAGAAGCAGACCATTCCCCTACAACAGTCCACCCCTGACTCCCATCAGGGTGCCAGAAAAAGAAGTGAAGCATTTCCTAGTCCTGGTATGCTCATCACCCATCTTGGACATTGAGTTGTATGTCCATGGTTTTGTGCATAACTCTGGTGGATATCGTGCCTATGCACCATCATTTGAGGCAGCTTTTAATGAAGGTTACTAGTAGGACTGTCCCCAGCAGATTGATCAGGCCTGCTTGGAGGAGAGATCCTAACCAGCCACCCCACCCGTGGCTTAATCTAAGCTAATTCAACAGATCAAAGGACTGCCTTTGTCCAATCTTATGTATGTAAGACCTTGAGTTAGGAAACCAAAAGGGAACGACACATTCATCATTCCTCAAGCTGAAAGAACTGAAGAAAAAATTCAAGCCTTAAGTTGCAATTTTGAAGGATTCTATGTGAAAATATTGAACAATGCAGGACACATCATAAGAAGATGGAATGAATACAGAGTCATTATACCAAAAAGAGTTGGTCGACATTCAACCATTTCAGGGAGAAGTCCAAGCTGTGCTGAAGGCATTGGTGAAAAACGAGGCCCCAGGAATTGATGGAATACTAATTGAGGTACTTCAGCAAACAGATGCAGCGCTGGAAGTGCTCACTCATCTATGCCAAGAAATTTGGAAGACAGCCACCTGGCCAACTGACTGGAAGAGATCCCTATTTATGCCTATTCCACAGAAAGGTGATAGAATCGAATGAGGAAATTATTTAACAAAATCATTAATACCATGGACTGCTAAAAGACGGAACAAATCAGTCTTGAAGCAAGTACAGCCAGAATGCTCCTTAGAAGCAAGAATCATGAGACTTCATCTAACATACTTTGGACATGTTAGGGGGGTTCGGTCCCCAGAGAAGGACATCATTCATGCTTGGTAAAGTAGAGGGTCAAACATAACAATGATTGTGAAGATGATGCAGGACTGGGCAGTGTTTCATTCTGTTGTACACAAGGTCACTATGAGTTGGAACTGGCTTGACGGCACCTAACAACAATGACAACAACATCATTAATATCACACACAAGTAAAATTCTGCTGAAGATCATTCAAAGGCGGTTGCAACAATACATCAACAGGGAACTTCCAGAAACCAAAGCTGGATTCAGAAGAGGACAAGAATAGAGGAATATCATTGCTGACGTCAGTTGGACCCTGGCTGAAAACAGAGAATACCAGTAAGATGTTTACCTGTGTTTTGTCGACTATGCAAAGGCATTTTACTGTGTGGATCATAACAACGTATGGATAACCAAAGAATGGGAATTCCAGAACACTTAATTGTGCTCATGAGGAACCTGTACATAGATTAAGAGGCACTTATTCAAACAGAACAATCGGATACTGCATGGTTTAAAGTCAGAAAAGGTGCGCCTCAGGGATGTACCCACTCACCAAACTTATTCAATCTGTGTGCTGAGCAAATAATCCAAGAAGCTGGACTACGTGAAGAAGAATGTGGCATCAGGATTGGAGGAAGACTAGTTGACAGCCTGCGACATGCAGATGGCACAACCTTGCTTGCTGAAAGTGAAGAGGACTTAAAGTACTTAACTGATGAAGATCAAAGACTACAGCCTTCAGTGTGGATTACACCTCAACATAAAGAAAACAAAAATCATCACAACTGGACCAATAAGCAACTTCATGATAAGTGGAGAAAGGGCTGAAGTTGTCAAGGGTCTCATTTTGCTTGGATCCACAATCAACACCCATGGAAGCAGCAGTCAAGAAATCAAACGATGCATTGCACTGGGCAAATCTGCTTCAAAAGGCCTCTTTAAAGTGTTAACAAAGCAAAGATGCCACTTTAAGGACTAAGGTGCGCCTGGCCCAAGCAGTGGTGGTTTCAATTGCCTCAGATGTATGCAAAAGCTGGACAATGAATAAGGAAGACCGAAGAAGAGTTGACACCTTTGAACTGTGGTGTTGGAGAAGAATATTGAATATACCATGGACTGCAGAAGAATGAACAAACCTGTCTTGGAAGAAGCACAGCCACAATTCTCTTTAGAAGCAAGGATGGCAAGGCTTCATCTCACACACGTTGGACATGTTGTCATTCGGAACCAGTCCCTGGAGAAGGACATCATGCTTGGTAAAATAGAGGGTCAGCGAGAAAGAGGAAGACCCTGAAAGAGATGAACTGACACAGGACTGCAACAATGGGCTCAAGCATAACAATGATTAGGAGGATGACTGTTTGGTTCTGTTGTACACAGAGTTGCTGTGAGTCGGAACCAACTCGACAGCGTCTAAAAACAACATGCATGTATAACGTCTCCTGATTTATTTATATAAAAACAGCATATTTCTGCCAACATGGCACATTATATGAACAGTGCACATTTCAATACAAGTAATATAATATCTCTCTTAGCACAATTGAATGAAGTATTAGCATTGCCAGACTGGGCTAATTCAGACTTGGTGTAGTCAGACAACGTACATTGGACTTTCTGGTCATAGTCTATAAACTCTCCACGTCCAGATTAACATCAAACTCAGTCTTCAAAGTACCATTCTGATTCAAACCATCTAGTCCCGTGCCATTTACATTTTTAACACGCAGAGAGAAATTTCTTTCTAAAATTGGAGCACTCCCCATAGGTAGCTCTCATCCTTCGAAAGATGTTTTCTTTGAGTAGTGGAGTAAACTGTGTTTATTTACTCCATTATCTCTTCAGTACGCCAGGTGACACATTTAGTTGGTCTATGAAGTGTCTTCCTTATTGACAGGTCAGGAGGAACGATGTGGGGAGATGGCTTGGGATCTTGGTTCAGATGTTTACAGAGCCAACAGTTGGTCTGATTGGTAGCTCTAGCAAAAGCCTGTGTCATTGGGGCCCATGGATGAGGGGCCTATCCATTGTTGTGAGATAATGGAAAGAAAAACAGACAAAAAACAGAGAACTCACCTAGTTCTCTCAGGACTTGAGGTGAAGGTTGTCCAGGTGCAGCTACCCAGGCTATCTGTCCCGTCTTGAGGCAATGACCTTGATGGGAACATAGATCTTTTGTCAGGAACAGTTGTATGCAAAAGAAACACATTTTATAAAATGAGAGTTTGATCAAACGTACGACTCAAACGAGAGACGCCCTTGCACGGAACTGCTGCACTGAGACCCCAGAGTGCTTGCTTGTCCATTGAAGTGCTCATTCGCCCCTATGGATTTGGGGTGGTATAGAGCAGGAAGAGTTTATTCAAGATCCAGTGGAAATTTCTGTATAGGATAAGAAGCCCTGATATGATTTCTCTGCAAAGAATGCCCTGGCCTGTTGGTTTGGGGATCTGTCCCTGGGCAGGTTTTAGCCTTCACCAGGGTCTTGTAGGCAGGTCAGCTTTGCTATGCTGTTCAGCATTTTCTGGAGACAGTGGCAGCCCACGGGTGTGGGCCCAGCCTGGGACGCACGTGAATCCCCACGGGCCGTCCTCTCCTAAACCCTGGAGGTGGGTGGCCGTACATCTCTTTGCTCTGGAGCAGAAGATGCTTCAGCCTCTGCACTCAGTTTGCAAGAGCTGTCTGCTCGTGTTTTCCTCTCTCAGCGTAGCAGCCTTTCTGCTGAACATCCACACAAGTGACAAAAACTTATCAGGACCAGAGTTGATTTTTTTTTTTTTTTTTGTCCAGATGTCCCATTTCCATAGGGGTTTGCTTTACATGTCAGTCTGAGGGTTGTCAGTGGCCAGATTGAATGGCCAAGCTATTAACTATTGCCCAAGTCACAGTTGCCGTGTGCCCCACTAAAAATGGCCCTAACTACAGCAATTTGTAGCAGAGTTTGGAGGCAAAAGCTTACAGAAGTGTACATAAACATATTAACATCATCAATACATACAACAGGGGCTTGTAGGAGCCCCAAAGGGACTTACTCATAGCCAGGCTTGGTCAAAGGTCGCAATGATGGTGACCTCAGATGCAAAAGTTTTCCTCATTTTCATGCCAGATATTATAGAGATCACAGTCACTGATGCAATGATATCTAAATACAAAGACATACAATTTTTTTTCATTTCCGTATTTAGCTTTAGTTGTAACATTAGGCCTTTTGTCTCCCCTGGTGACAGAGGGACCTAGGCTTAATCCTGAGTCTTAATTATTTCTGAAAGTCAGAAGATCTGAGCAAAGTTGGCAGAGCCCTCAGTCATTTGTGGAGCCATGCCTCCACCACACCAAGTGCTAGCATGGGTTCAGCCCAGCTGCCTGGTAACCTGGAGGAGCGCCCTCCTATTTTAGTTTTCCCCTTATTATTGCAGTTGTGACTATGTTGCTGCTTCGTTATCTTGGTGGGGGCAGTTATCAGAGAATTTCAGAGAGGGTTGTAAGGTCTATTCAAGGCCATTCAACACAAGCTATCTTGAAAGGCATTTTGCTGTTTTATTTTTCTCCTATTTTAACTCTTGCTTTGCAGTGGGTATTACAGGGTATTCTCAGTGCCAGGGCCCTGCTTAGCCCTTCCAACTATATCCAGTCTGACTGTTGGAGGGCTTTGAGCAATGGCTAAGGGATTGTTCCCCTAGCCCTTGAGTCCCTCACCTGTACAAATCTGCAGGTGACCATTTCTTGTTGCTCACCCTGTTCATGGACACAGCTGCTCAATATATATTATTAGCTGTGGCTACACACGACCGCAGCACACGCCTTTCCAACTGTAACTTTTTCTGTAAAACTCTTATGTGTGCTTCAGCAGCTATCTGGGCTTCAGTGGCCAGCAGAACAGCCCAGAGCAGCCACAACTGGGTTATGCCATCTGGCATTTTTAGGGCATCCCCATACTCACACAAGTGTCCACAAACATCAAGCATATGGGCTAGAGCGCCCCACATGAAGGTCACTGGCCAACCTGAGATTTCCCCCACAGATGCCTCAGTCCCACTCGCCATTTCCTTGATCTCCTGGCTGGTTCGCCAATTTTCCAGGCGTGGACCAGTAACAGGAAACTTGCCTCCAAAAATGAAGGGTGCTGAGAAATCAAAGAAAGAGGCGGACAACTCCAGTGTGGCAGTGAAGGAATTTATTGGGGAGACTTACAAATGAGGCAGTCCTGGGCAGCTTCAGGACCAAAGCAGATCTCTGTGTCCCAGAGTGAAAGGGCAGAGATTTTATAGTGGTGGTGGATAACAGTGGTTACAAGCTGGGAACTTACATAAGAATGACTCAACAAATAGTAGTGAACTAGCGGATCACATGAGGGCCTTTGTGTTCAGCCTTGCAAAGCCTGTTTCCCTTTCATTCCATCCGTCAAGGCTCACTCCTACAGTCTTGCACATTTCCTCTCTTGTCCCACAGCATGAGAGACCCCATCTCCTTCCCACAGGGAACAGATATAGATGTAGGATTGCCCAGGTGCCATGTGGTGCCTGCACACGTACAAGAGACAGAGAAAGTTACTGTGTGCCCAGAACAGTGGAAGGATTCTCTGATAAGGAGAAGGAACTGGGAGAGAGAAGGCGGCCCAATTCTAGCCTCCCTATCAGAGAATGCTCTGGGCCCAAGACCTTTACTTAGGCAGCCTGGGTGGGAGACACAGAAGCAGACCCTTCCCCCAACAGCAACTATCGTCACTGTCTAATTTCAGAAAATTTCTATCATTACCCCAAAAAGAAGCTCTACCTATTAGCAGTCCAAATACTGCCCTCCTCCACCCCCTGGCAGCCACTAATCTGCTTTCTGCCTCTATGGATTTGCCTATTTCAGACATTTCATATAAATAGAATCATATAATAAGTGATCTTTTGTGACTGGCTTCTTCCATGTAGCATAATGTTTTCAGGGTCCATCCATATTGTACCATGTATCAGAACTTCATTGCTTTTTAGGGCTGAATAACATTCCACTGTATAAAGGAGTCCTGGTGATGCAGTGGGTAAGTGCTTGACTTACTCAGCGGCTCCATGAAGATGTGGCAGTCTGCTTCTGTAAAGAAGCTATGGGGCAGTTCTACTCTGTCCTATGGGGCAGTTCTACTCTGTCCTATGGGGCAGTTCTGCTCTGTCCTATGGGGTCGTAATGATTCAGAATCAACTTGACGGCAATGCATACGGGTACATCATATTTTGTTTATCCCTTCATCTGTTGATGAACATTTAGGTTGTTTCTACTTTTTGGCTATTATGCACAATGCTGTTATGTACAAATTTTTGTGAGAAAATATGTTTTCAGTTCTCTTGTGTACCTACCTAAAAGTGGAACTACTGGGTCATATGGTAATTCCACGTTTAACCTTTTGAGGAGCTGCCAGACTGTTTTCCACAGCAATTGCGCCACTTTACATTCCCACCAGCAAAGTATGAAGGTTCGTTTTATTCTTAACCCAAGCAATTCAGACTGTTCAGACGGTCTTAGGTGAGCCTAGAGTCAGAGAAGGGGAGAGAATGAATGGAGATTTCCATTGTGCCAATGGGGACATACCTAACAGCAATCCTCAGTGTACCAGGTTATTTATCACAAGCCATGAAGAGGAAAATGGGGATGGATAAGTCAGTGGGTAGCACGGAGCAGGTATACAAATCTTTTACGCTCATCAACCAGGGGTTATGTTTTGGTGGAGGAATGAGTGGTCTGAGAACATTTAATAAATGCCCACTGTTGAATGGGTGGGATTGTGTAGGAGTGCATCTTGTCTCTTCCCTGTGGGACTTCTGGGGTCTCTTTGAACCTGGACCACAAAGTCTTTAAGGGCAATTTTGGCAGTGTCAATACTCTTTACAAGAATGTGGAGGGTTGAAGACATATGGGAGGACCTTTCTTTTTTTTTTTTTTTCACTGATATCATCAACTAACTGATTTTAAAAAAATGAGTTCAACACATCCTGTTATAGAAATTCCATCGAGTTAATGGGGAACTTGCATTTAGCACAGCTCATTCATTGAACCAAAGCTGGAACTTTGTTTTCATGGATGCAGAAGGAATATAAATACAGAGCTTCAGTCTATGGAAGCACAGAGCAGGAACACTGGGGGTACAGAGTGTCAGTCTGAGGCCATCTCAGCCCATCCTTGATCCAGCTGTGAAGCTCAGCAGGAAGTAAATTCACCTCTAAGGGATGTGCTAAAATGTTTGTTGACACTAACAGGAGGAACCTGGGCTGACTTCAGATGGAAACTTCAAACAAAGGAGCTTTGGGGAGTGAATGCTCTTGAATAGAGAACAATTTTTAAAAACTAAACTCCACAATCGTTACATTTAAAGAGTTTTTCATTACATACAGAATTCCAAATAAACTTCCTTGCTTTGGATAAGTCACTTGAGCCAGCAACAGCAGTAAAATCGCCTCTCTCTCTGTCTCTGTCTTTCAGTAATCAGCACAGGGAATCAGTACGTTTATTAAGGCCCGTCCCACGCTACCCATCACTGTCTTCCCTGGCCTTATCTCTTTTAATGTTGTTTGTTCACCCTAAACTGTCATGATGATACCATGAAGTATGACTGAGCATTTATTATATGCAAGACACCCCGAGCTTACAAAGTGAATTTTGGGGCATTCTTTTCCCTAAAAACTTACAGTCAAGTATGTCAAACATGTTTTTTTTTAGTTGCTGTCAAGTTGATGCTGACTTACTATGAGCTTATGTATCACAAAATAAATCATTGCCCAATCCTGGGCCATCTTAGTCCATCGTTGCTGTTATCCTGTCGATTCAGCTCGATTCAGCTCATCGAGGCTCGCTCTCTCCCTCGTTGGCCCTCTCCTTCACCACACACAAAGCAAGCAAGTCAGGTGATGTTCTGTTGTGATCCACAGGGTTTTCACTGGCTAATTTTGGGGAGGAGATTGCCATGCCTTTCTTCCTAGTTTGTCTAAGTCTAGAAGTTCCACTGATACCTGTTCATTATGGGGGACCCTGCTAGTATTTGAAATATCAGTGGTATAGCTTCCAGCATCATAGCAACACGCAAGCCACCACAGTGCAACGAACTGACAGACGGGCAGTGGATGTAAAATACACACCTAAGTAACCTATCAAAAAAAAAAGTAGATATAATACAAGCTGGAGAGCTATAACGATCATGTAGGAGGTTGGAATATAATGATACAAAGATTCAAAGGAAAGAGAAATAATTTCTGGATGGAGGCAAAAGAAAGATTGCCTCCTTCTTGTCGGGAAAGGCCAAGGAGCATACTTTTGAATGGGGAGCTCACCTTGGTGCCAGGGCAGATTAAGGGAAGCTTAAAAAAGGAAATGCTCAGTCAGATTTGGGATGATCTGTGCTGGAACCCAGTTAGAGGGAGACACATGGATAGGCCTTGTTTGCTTCCTTTTGCTGCATGAATAATTACCTTTTTAAGGCCGAGAAGCCCATTGTTTGACCAATTAATTCCCCTAATTAAAAGCCATCCTGATGACAAATACTTTCTCCCACATCCTGCATTTTTCCTAATCGAAGTCCACTGCTTCGAGGTGTTCCCTTCCAGCTCTTGGTATTCACACTCGCTTTCATATTTGAGATCAGTGAGAAAGGAGCAACCCTTCCCAGTTGCATATGTAGGAATGTACCTCACTTAGGGTTTTGATATTCTTTGGGAAAGGCCATATGTAGATTTCAAGTGCCATACTGGGAAACCACAAGTCTGTAGTCTGGAATTTTCCTAACTTAATCTTTTTTTTTTTTTTTTTTTTTAATCATTAGGACTATTAATGAAAAACAATTCAAAAGCCCATAAGCTTTTGAAGCATTAAAACTTCCCACTCTGGGAAAGGACTAGAAGGCAAGAGGGGACAGGAAAGCTGGTAATAGGGAACCCAAGGCTGAGAAGGGAGAGTGTTGACATGTCATGGGGTTGTTAACCAATGTCTTAAAACAATATGTGTGCAAACTGTTTAATGAGAAGTGAGTTTGTTCTGTAAACCTTCGTTTAAAGTACAATTAAAAAAAAAAAACAAAAAAACCTCCCCTCTCTGGCTGTCTTTATAATGGCCCTGCCAAGGTGTGTGGTATAATGGTGACAGAAGTGGATTAATAAACAGGAGTCGAGGTGGTGCAAGCGGCTTGTGATCAGCTACTAACCTAAAGGTTGGTGGTTGGAACCCACTTAGCTGCTCCGTGGAAGAAAGGCCTGGTGAACCACTTCCATAAAGATTGTAGCCAAGAAAACCCTATGGAGCATTTCCGCTCTGTAACACATGGGGTTGCCATGAATTGGGGGCTGACTTGATGTCAGCTGACAATGACAACAGCAACGTTATCATAAACACACCAAGGACCCTGTGGATGGCACAGGACTGGGCAATGTCTTATTCTATTATACGTAACGTTGCCCTGAGTCAGAGCTGACTCAACAGCAGCACTATAACAAAAAAAAAAAAATAAATAAGACACACGTAAGAAGCTTCAGGGAAGATTTAGGCTTAACAGGGTACAGAACTCACTTCCAGGGTCCATTTATGGAAAAACCTTATCCTAGTAGGTGAACAAGGCAGTCACAGAACCAAATTACTAAAATCAGGAACCTTACAGAAATGAGAAGAATTAAGGGAATACTATGAACAACCATATACTAATAAGTTAGATAAATAAGATGTAATGGACAAATTCCTAGAAAGACACAAACTACCAAAACTGACTCAAGAAGAATTAGAAAATCTGAACAGATATATAATAAGTCTGAATTAGTAATTACTAAAAGAAGAATTCAAGCCATTAAAAAAAAACTCTTCAAAAAACCAAAGATAAAAAAACAATTTTCAACTCATTCTATAAGGCCAGTATTACCCACATGCCAAAATCAGACAAAGATATCACCAGAAAAGAAAACTAAAAACCAATATTGCTTGTGAAAACACACCCTAAAATACTCAATAAAATACTAGCAAACTAAATCAAGAAATGCGATCAAGTGGGGTTTATTCCAGGAATGCAAGTTGGTTTAACTACCAAAAATCAATAGGAAAAAAAAGGACAAAAACCACATGATCATCTCAAAAGATGCAGACTATGTATTGCACAAAATCCAACATCCTTTTATGACAAAAAAAACCAATAAACAAGGAATAGAAGAGAACGTCATCAAGCCGATAAAGGATACCTAAGGAAAACCCACGGCTAACAAGAGGCTTAATGGTGAAGGACTGAGTGCTTTCTTGATAGATCAAGAACAAGACATGGATGGCTGTTCTTACCACTTCTCTTCAATATTGTACTAGAGGTTTTAGCCAGAGCAATTAGGCAAGAAAAAGAAACAAATGACCCCATATTAAAAAGGAAGAAGTAAAATCATCTTAATTTGCAGATGACATGATCTTGTATATAGAAAATCCCAAGTAATCTATTAAAATGTTGTTATTGTTGTTAGGTGCCTTCAAGTTGGCTCTGACTCATAGCAACCCGATATACAACAGAACGAAACACGGCTCAGTCCTACACCATCTTCACAATTCTTGCTATGTTTGAGCTCATTGTTGCAACCACTGTGTGAATTCATCTCGTTGAAGATCTTCTTCTTTCGCTATGACTCTCTACCAAACATGATGTCCTTCTCCAGGGACTGGTCCCTCCTGATAACATGTCCAAAGTGCGTGAGACAAAGTCTCACCATCCTCTCTTCTAAGAAGCGTTCTGGCTGTACTTCTTCCAAGACAGATTTGTTCCTTCCTCTGGCAGTCCATTGTATAGTCAATACTCTTTGCCAACACCATAATTCAAAAGCATGAATTCTTCAGTCTTCCTTATTCATTGTCCACCTTTTGCATATATATGAGGTGACTGAAAACACCATGGCTTGGGCCAAGTGCACTTTAGTCCCCTAAGTGACAGCTTTGCTTTTTAACACTCTAAGGAGGTCTTTTGCAGGAGATTTGCCAAATGCAATACATGGTTTGATTTCTTGACTGCTGCTTCCATGGGCGTTGATTGTG
Organism: Elephas maximus indicus; assembly: GCF_024166365.1. NCBI lineage: Eukaryota > Metazoa > Chordata > Mammalia > Proboscidea > Elephantidae > Elephas > Elephas maximus. The sequence goes on along the minus strand of NC_064842.1, from coordinate 10,279,920 downwards.
GATCCAAGTAAAATGAAATCCTTGACAACTTCAATCTTTTCTCCGTTTATCATGATGTTGCTTATTAGTCCAGTTGTGAGGATTTTTGTTTTCTTTACGTTGAGGTGCAGTCCATGCTGAAGACCATAGCCTTTGATCTTAAACAGTAAGTGTTTCATGTCCTCTGCTTTTAGCAAGCAAGGTTGTATCATCTACATATCACAGGTTGTTAATGAATCTTCCTCCAATCCTGATGCTGTGTTCTTCATATAGCCCAGCTTCTCGGATTATTTGCTCAGCATACAGATTGAATAAGTATGGTGAAAAGCTACAACCCTGATACACACGTTTCCTGATTTTAAACCATGCAATATTCCCTTGTTCTGTTGAATGACTGCCTCCTGGTCTATGTACAGTTTCCTCATGAGCATAATTATGTGTTCTGGAATTCCCATTCTTCATATATTATCCATAATTTGTTAGAATCCACACAGTCAAATGCCTTTGCATAGTCAATAAAACAACAGGCAAACATCTTTGTGGTATTCTCTGCTTTCAGCCAATGTCCATATCTGACATCAGCAACGATACCCCTCATTCTATGTCCTCTTCTGAATTTGGCCTGAATTCCTGGCAGTCCCCTGCAACGTACTTCTGCAACTGTTTTTGAATTATCTTCAGCAAAATTTTACTTGCATGTGATATTAATGATATTATTTGATAATTTCTACATTCTGTTGGGTCATCTTTCTTTGGAATGGACAGAAATATGGATCTCTTCAGGTCGGTTGGTCAGGTACCTGCCTTCCAAATTTCATGGCACAGGCGAGTGAGCCCTTCCAGCATTGCTTCTGTTTGTTGAAACACCTCAACGGGTATTCCATCAATTCCTGGAGCCTTGTTTTTTACCAATGCCTCCAGTGCAGCTTGGACTTCTTCCTTCAGTACCATCAGTTCTTGATCTTTTGCTACCTCTGGAAATGCTTGAACGTCGACCAATTGTTTTTGGTACAGTGAGTAGCTCTGTGTATTCCTTCCATCTTCTTTTGATACTTCCTGTGTCATTCGATATTTTGTCCATAGAGTCTTTCAATATTGCAACTAGGGGCTTGAATTTTTTCTTCTAGTTCTTTCAGCTTGAGAATGTTGAGCGACTTCTGCTGTTTTGGTTTTCTAACTCCAAGTCTTTCCACATTTCGTTATAATATTTTACTTTGTCTTCTCGAGTCGCCCTTTGAAATCTTCTGTTCAGCTCTTTTACTTCATCATTTCTTCCATTAGCTTTAGCTACACAACATTCAAGAGCATCTTTCAGAGTCTCTTCTGACATCTGTTTTGGTCTTTTCTTTCTTTCCTGTCTTTTTAATGACCTTTTGTTTTCTTTATGTATGATGTTCTTGGTATCATCCCACAACTTGTCTGGTTTTCAGTCATTAGTATTCAATGTGTCAAATCTATTCTTGAGGTGGTTTCTAAATTTAGGTGGATATACTCAAGGTCGTACTTTGGCTTGTTGGTCATACCCGTGGACTCGCTCTAATTTTCTTCAGCTTCAGCTTGAACTCATACAAGCAATTAATGGTCTGTTCTGAAGCTGGCCGCTGGCCTTGTTCTGACTGATGATATTATCAGTCACCATGAAGATTACAGCCATGAAAACCCTGTGGAGCAGTGCTACTCTGTAACACATGGGGTTGCCCGCCATGAGGTGGAAGCATTCAGTGGCCATGGGTTTGGTTTTTCACATTCATGGGATTTTTCACATCTTTCTCTTGCAATGTTCTCTTTCTTTTTCATTTGTGAGAGTTCTTTATTGATTAATGAATGTATATTATAATCTATATTATATATACACATATATATAAGTTTTTTTTACATTTAACTTGTAATGAATTTCTTTGGGGGTGAATACGGGATTATGTGGGACAAAGAACTCAGTTTGGCCTTTTGTCTCTGTTTCTGAAAATAACCCTTGGAATTCCTCAGCAATCCAAAGCACCTTTGTTTTTCTAAAACGGGCAACAGGTAAACGTGCGCAAATGAGGTGGGAGGCCTAGGGCCACTTCTGGCAAACTAACTTTAGGAAAAAGAGAGAGGCATGATGGAATCAAAGAACCCTACCTGTGCAATGGTTAATTGGCTCTCAGCTGCTGAACCAAAAGGTTTATGGTTCGAACCCACCCAGTAGCTCCACAGGAGAAAGACCTAATGATCTGCTTCTGTAAAGATTATGGCCTAGGAAACCCTAGGGGGCAGTTCTACTCTATCACATGGAGTTGCTATGAATGAGAATAGACTCAACAGCACCCAACAACTAGAGTATGATGGAATCGTTCGTGCACGTTCGGTGATTTAATCAGTCATTGACTATGCTTTAAGACCCCAATCACGGATCTGCATTGAGGCCCCAATGACTATTATTAAGGACTGTGGACCTTGGAGCTTCCTTTGAGCTTCCGGATTGATGATGAATGTGGGAAGATCTGTATGTTTCTGCGAACGTGGGGCTCCGTGTAGAAAACTCCTCCCAGACCTCGCCTGTGCATCTTCTCATATGTACGCTTCTGTGGTTCTACTGAGAAGGTGATAGTGAGTATTGCCCTTGCTGTGAGTCCTGTGAGTCATTCTATCAAATTATTGAACCGACTGGGGGCAGTGAGGGCCAGCAGGGCCTGGCATCTGCCTGGTTGGCAGTGGATTAGAAGGACAGAGTGCTAACTTGTGGCTGCAGGGCTTCAGGTTTGAAGCCCTGCTGATAATTTGCATTTTTAACACGTTCCCTGCTGAGAATATGCATTTCTAACACGTTCCCTGCTGAGAATTTGCATTTCTAACAAGTTCCTAGCACATGTTAGCAGGAAGGATCAGTCCCTGGAGAAGGACATCATGCTTGGTAAAGTAGAGGGTCAGCAAAAAAGAGGAATATGCTCAATGGGATGGGTTGACACAGTGGCTGCAACAATGGGCTCAAGCATAAGGATTGTGAAGATGGTGCAGGACCTGGCAGTGTTTCATTCTGTCGTATATAGGGTCGCTATGAGTTGGAACTGATTCAAAGGTACCTAACAAAAAGTCCCATGCTGAGAATTTGCATTGCCACTGCAGATATACTGAATCAGAATCTACAGTTTAACAAGATTCCCAGGTGATTCTTATATATAAGCTCTTGGAGCTAGTTAGAAACACAAATTCTCAGCAGGGGTTTGAACCAGGATGAACCAATTAGAAGCCCTCCTTGTAAGGACCCAGCTTTGGGTGGCTTGTGGACAGAAGAGGACTGTGCAGGCAGTCCTTTGGTAAAGACGTAACTCTGGGTGGTTAGGGTCAGAAAACACTCCGTGGCTGGCTGGTGTCAGAGATGGAGACATGGGGAACCAGGGATGTGAGTTAACTTTGCATTTTGCAGATTGGCTTTGTGTAGATTATTATCAGTGCAGGGATGATATAGGGATTGTTGAAACCAAAATCATATTAAGACTATAGTAGCAATTGATTGAAGTTTATTGAATATGTTGTTGTTATTGTTGTTAGGTACCGTCAAGTCAGTTCTGACTCATAGCGACTCTATGTACACAGAATAAAACACTGCCGGGTCCTGCGCCATCCTCACAATCGTTGTTATACTTGAGCCCATTGTTGCAGCCACTGTGTCAATCCATCTTGTTGAGGGTCTACCCCTTTTTCACTGACCCTCTGCTTTACCATGATGTTGCTCTCCAGGGACCGGTCCTTCCTAATAACATGTCCAAAGTATGTGAGACCAAATCAGGGTAACATTTTGACTAGAGCGTCGAAAATGTTCCAAAGTTGAGAAGAACTTCCAAAGTTCTGACATCAAATCTTATTGGTATTGCCACGGGAAAAAAAAGGGTTGGGACAAATTGATAAATTTTGGTCAGGAAAGATTTTCATATAGTGCTGTCTTGGAGAAAAAAAGTTAACATAATTACTGATTTACCCAAAACATAGCTCCCAGTCTGACCTTTGGGGTCTGTTTCCAGAACCTGACTGAATTCCTCAAGAGAGCACAACACCCGAAGCAAAACAGTCTCGCTGGTTTATCTAGACCATCTTTCAAACCAGTTTTTCAACTCAGTGTTGAAGAGGACACTTAAACACAATGGCCTGTGTGGGCTACCTCAACTTCCAAGAAAGCCAGAAATCTGCATTTCAGGAGAATTAAAATGATGTTGTCAGGGTCTATATTTATTTTTATATAAACAGTGAATTGTCCCAGCATCATTTACCAAGTAATTCTCCCTTTCCACATAGATTTAAACTGCCTCCTTCAACCCATAGGACACCCTGGTGGCGTAGTGATTAAGTGCTACGGCTGCTAGCCAAAGGGTTGGCAGTTCGAATCCACCAGGCGCTCCTTGGAAATTCTAAGGGGCTGTTCTACTCTGTCCTATAGGGTTGCTATGAGTTGGAATCGACTTGACGGCACTGGGTTTGGTTTGGTTTTTTTTTTCATCCCATAAACAGTAGCTGCAGGCTGATGTGCCCTGTTCATCTGCTGGTTTCTCATGCTTCCTGCACCATGTCTGCAGTGCTGAGAGCACCTCACAAAGTTGTATCTTGAAGAGAAAGTGGGAGGCTTCCTAAACAAGTGATGAGAGAAGGTTCTGGCACATTCCACACGGCCACTTTACACGATGCTCTAGAAGACCTTGTAGGTCTGGCAAATGCCCACCACAGTATCTCTTAGGGATTATCACTTTTGTTTTTGTTTTTGTCTTTTTCCATTGAAATCCTCTGGGGCTAAATATTCAGAAGACAAACAATAAATGTTAATAAAATAAAAGCACTTTCTGGACACTGAAATCCATAACAGTTTGAAAGGACTTGCCCACAGGTGTGTCTGGGCGCACCACACGGCATTGCTCCAGTTCCAGTGGCTGCTGGAGGTGTCTGTGCCGAGTCTGCTCCCTTCCTACCCACGTCTCACCTGCGGGGACAACGGTCTATGGCTGTGATCCTCCAGCCCCACCAGATCCTGACCCGCCCAACCTCTATTTCCCCAGGGGGAGCACTGCCCTCCCCCTCTCCCTTGCCTGGACCCTGGGGATCCCGCCTTTAGCTGAAGGACAAGAGGGCTGCACCTTTCCCCAGGAGATGGGAATTCTACTCGATCCTCCTACTAAACTAGCTGCCTTCAGGGCAACTCCGACTAAGGGCAACCCACGCGTGTCCGAGCAGCACTGTGCTCCACAGGGTTTTCAGGGCTGGTTTTTCAGAAGTAGATCACCAGGCCTTTCTTCTGAGGCACCTCTCGGGGGACTTGAACCTCCATCCTTTTGGTTAGCAGCCAAGTGTGTTAACCGTTTATACCACCCAGGGAATCCAATTCTCCTATTACTGAACCAAAACCAAACCCATGGCCATCGAGTTGATTCTGACTCATACCAATCCTATAGGACAGAGTAAAACTGCCCCATAGGGTTTCCAAGGAGCAGCTGGTTGGTTTGAACTGCCAACATTTAGGTCAGTAGCTGAGCTCTTAACTGCTGCACCAACAGGGCTCCTTAATCCTATTAAAAATAATAATAATAATAACCAAACCCAGTGCCATCGAGTCGATTCCGACTCATAGTGACCCTATAGGACAGAGGAGAACTGCCCCATAGCGTCTCCAAGGAGAGTCTGGTGGATTTGAACTGCCAACCCTTTGGTTAGCAGCCATAGCATTTAACCACTACACCACCAGGGTTTCCTTAGCCCTATTAAAAATTAGCCCTATTAGTGCTGGCTAATTGTCTCTGAGGAGCTCTGGTGGTGCAGTGGCTAACTGATGGCCTGCTAACCAAAAAAAAAAAAAAAAAAAACCAAAAGGTCAGCTATTTGAACCCACCAGCTGCTCTGTGGGAGAAAGATGTGGCAGTCTGCTTCCATAAGATTTACCGTCTCGGAAACCCTATGGGGCAGTTCTACTCTGTCCTATACAGTTGCTATGAGTCAACTGCAATGGGTGGATAACTGTCTCTCTGGAAGCCACATACAATAACTTCTGCCTAGAGTTTGGGGAAACAAACACAGGGGACCTGCAGGCCCTCAAATGAGAAGATAAGTGCTGGTGGGGGGGCTGCATAATATAAAGCCCACCTGGGCAAGTAGGATAAGTCGTATGTGGGGAGGGGGAGGCAAAGGGAGGAGAGGGACCAGAACAGAAGTGTCTCAGGGGTCCATCTGAAAAGAGTGCTCCACCCAGCAGGTGGAGTTTGCAACCTCCCCAACCTGAGCAGTCTCGTCTGGAGCCTGGTGCATTTGTGAGGTTTCTCTGCCTCAATTTCCTCATTTAAATGATGACGCAATAATATTTATGCCATCGAGCCATTACAAGGATTGAATGGCATGTGATACCGAACACCAAGCCAGCCTGAGCTTCATCGAGGCAGGCGTGTTCCTTCCCTCCACCCGGCCCTGATTCACATGCACACAGGAGAGCCTTTCTTCCCCTGTGTCTTCAAGCCAGCCCCAGTGCCAGGAGAGACCAGCAGGGAGAGTGTGTACAGCAAGGCCCACCTCCCCCAGGTCGGCGACTGGGCCAGCCTCATGACTGCCTGGTAAATTAACAAGGTGAAAATGACAACAACAGCCAGGAAATACCCTGGCTGCAGCAGAGAACCCGGGGTTTGGCCTTGCACATTGTATTTCAGGCCCGCACAGAGGCATTGCGTAAGATAAACAAACATCGGTGTTGGCGTTGAGCTCAAAAGACTTGAAGCATTCATCTGGTGCTTCTCCAGCAGGGGCCTTCCCTGTGGCTCAGGCCAGAGTCCAAGATAATTTCCCCTGGTTCTTCTCTTTCTCTCACCCCCACCCACATCAGCAAACCCTGCCACTCCTGTGTTCTCAACAGGGCTCCAATGAGCTCTCCCCCCGTCCCAGAGACAGGCTCTCTCTCTCCCTCCCCACTTCAGGGTTGCCCACCCCAGACCCTTCTTGCCCCCACATCAGCTAAGGGAGTCTTTTCACACAATGGAGGGGGCTCCATCACTCCCCTACTTAGCCAGTTGCTGTCAGGCCGACTTCAGATCATGGCGGGACCATGTGTGTCAGAGTAGAACCATGCTTCAAAGGGTTTTCAATGACAGGGTTTTTTTTGGAAGTACATTGCCAGGCCTTTCTTTCAACGTGCCTCTGGGTGGACTTGAACCTCCAACCTTTCGGTTGTACCACCCAAGGACTCCCAGCCTGGCTTAGAACCTTCAGCACGGAACCCCCAGGTGGAGCTCAGCATCTAGCCCGGCACCTCCTCTCTGGGCTCTCCACATTTTGTCTGTCCCTATTCGCTCACCGGAACCCTGGTGGTACAGTGGTTAAGAGCTTGGCTGCTAACTAAAATGTCAACAGTTCAAATCTACCAGCCACTCCTCGGAAACCTTGGGGTTTTTTTGGTTCATTCATCAGCAAATGTTTATTGAGCTTCTACTATGTGCCAGGCATCGTTCAAGGCAGTCCTGAACAAAACAAAGTCCTTGCTCTCGCGGAGCTTACAGTCAGGTGGGGGAAGTGAGACCCCACACGAGTAAGCAAACTGCCAGAGAAGTAAACATAGACTGGGATGGGAGCTAGCAGGTGCTGGGATGACAGTCACACCGTCAGATGGGAGGGGGGCGGGGTGGGAGAGGCTCGAGGACTCCCTCAGCTTCCCTGTGTCAAGCCTTCATCCATGAAGTCGGCACTGATAGTACATAAGCCCAATCCTGCCCTCCTCTGCAAAACATTTATCAAGCACTGCTGTGTGTGTGGAGCCCAGGTGGTGCAGCGGTTAAGAGCTCAAGCTGCTAACCAAAAGGTCAGCAGTCCGAATCCACCAGCCACTCCTTGGAAACCCTATAGGCCAGTTCAACTCTGTCCTATAGGGTCAGTATGAGTCGGGATCCACTCAACAGGCAACAAGTTTGGTTTTCGCTAACTCTGTGCAGAGGAGCCCTGGAGGTGCAAACAGTTAAGCACTAGCTGCTAACCTAAAGTTTGGTGGTTCCAACCCACCCAGCTGACCTGGAAATCTGCTTCCGTAGATTACAGCCTAGAAAACCTTATGGGGTGGTTCTACTTTGTCACAGGTTCGTTATGAGTCAGAACTGACTCCAAGGTACCTAACTACAACGCTGTATGCAAACACAGGGCTGAGAACAGCAAAGGGGAGCTGCACGTGCCAACAACTAACCCTAATACGCAGCAGGATAAAACGGGGCCGGCAATACAGGACCAGCACGTGCTGCAAGTGTCCAAGGCTGGCTCATTCAGTGCTGAGATCAGGAAGGCTGCATGGAAAAGGTGGCCTTGAGCTAAGCTTTGCTAGAGAAGCAGAACCGGGAGGAGGCTGGCAGAGGGGTAGGGCAAAGGCCAGAGGCAGCCTCCCTTGGCCTGACCCTGGCAGTCCTCCTGCCTGGGGACCTTGGCCAGGACACAAATAGGGCAGAGAGTGTGGTGGGGTGGAGAACATCGCAATGTCAGAAAAACAACCTCCGTACCTGTCCTTGGCAGGGACTGAGGCTGCTGGGAAATGATCCTATTGTTTCTCTTCCTCCTTGGGGCCTGCCCGAGAGGAGGCTGCAGGCCTGTGATTGTCACAGCAGCTCTGAGCGTCCCTTCAGAGGTCAAGAGGGAGGTCAAAGAAGAAACAGCCACTTGAAGAAATAAAAGCTAAGCCATGATCAAAAGAGACAAGAATATGATTTCTGAGAGGCAGGCTGTGTGAATATGCTTCCGACGCAGCACATCAGAGCAGGGTGGGACCAAGGTACCATCCACTTCAACCTCAGTAGTTTACAGAAGGTGATGCTCAGGTCCAGAGAGGTGAAGTGACTGGCTAAAGGCCACACAGCAAGAGCTTTTCTGGCTTTCCACATAGAATGCTCGGGTTACCTCCTGGGGCTAACAGCAGGCGGAAAAGGAGAGCTTAACGCCCCCTTGCCCCGTGTTCCCCATTCCCACCCCAGGCGGCACAATCTCTGCCCGACTGTGCAGACCTCAGGGCCCAGGGGCCTCAGCAGAGCTGTCAGCCAGGGGGCAGCTGCCACAGCTCTACCTGGCCTCAGCAGTCAAGGCCTCGATGGCTCTAAGTCTCAGTGTGTCTTAGAGGACTGCTTCTAACCCAGCCAGTCAAACAAGGAAGGTTGGGACCACAGCAGAAGGACCACCACTCACCAAGGCCACTCAGTGTTCAGGAACACAGGTGGGGGCCACTGCCATCTCCCCGCCCGACCCTGACTGCCCACTCTAGCCATGACCTTGGGCCTCTGACCTGTTATTCCCACCACCTGAGGCCTTCTTCCTCTCCCACCCTGCTTGCCTCCTCTGGCCGGGCAACTCCTGCTCATCCCACAGGCCCAGCTTTCTGTCCTTTCTAGGAAGTCTTCCTTGGCCCCCCAAGATGGGGTGGGGTGCCCCTCCTAAGGGACCCCTGGATCTCTGCATGGCCACTCTCTTCACACCAGATTATAATTGCCTGAAACTGTACAATAGACTAGAAGTTCCCTCAAAGACAGACCTCACTGTTTATTTTAGAAATAATAGTAAGCCACCACCTCCACACTCATCCAGCGCTTTCTCACTTACAAGGTGGCGAGGACTGACTCTGTGACTCTATGAAGTGGGTGAAGGTGTGGCTCCCATTTCTCAGACAGGCAAACTGCTTCAGAGAGGGTAAGGTACTGTGCCCCGAGATCCGCCTTCAGGGAAGACTCTGCCCCACCTGCTGGGAGTGTCGTTGGCAGAGAACCTTCCACTAAGGGCCCCTTCAAGGACTGCAGAGAGCTGCTTCTCCAGGGCAGCCCACACCAACAACTTTGGGGTACAAAGCCTGGCCATTTCTGCTCAGGTCGGGACAACCTGAAGGGTCATTCTAGCTTCAAAGCTCCCTGCAAAGTAGGCCAAGGCCTGTGTGGGCCCGCACTTCAGCTGGGCTTCTCCCCTGCCCGGTGTTGCTCCTACTGTGGCTCGGCTGTTGCCCTGTCAAGTGCTGCTTCCTCCTCCTCGGGTGTCAGTGTCGCACCAAAGGCTCCCTCCCCTTAGTCATTGCCCCGCCCACTGAACCTCAGCTGCAGCAGCCGGTCTGACACCAGGTGGCATAGCCAGGACCCCCGTGTCCATCAGCTCCCTAGGTAGCCGCCCCCGCATCCAGTGCATGCCTGCCTTCTGAGTTCTCATAACTGCTAATCACCACCAGGTCGCCATCATGTTTGCAGTGGGCAGTGACAAGGACCCAGCCGCCCCTCCTGAGACCCAGGGCTGTCTCCTCCATCCTCCCTCCTGGCTGTCTGTTCGTCCTCAGCACGCTCATGAGGGGGAGTTGACAGGCATTCTGTAGCCTGTGTTACAGGTGAGTTTAGACGATCAAGAAAGAAGGGCACAGGGCAAACCTGGACTGAGTTCAGAGCTAAAAGTCAGAGTCCTTCCTGGTCTGGGGTGGCTGGAAGAGACTAAAAGCGACAAACAAACCCTTTCCTGTCACCTGGAGGCCACTGCCCTGGGGAAATTTGCTCATCTCCAGCCCTTGGTCCTCTATCCTCGTGCTCTTGAGCCACTGCCCCCCACCCCCAGCCCGAAGGAGCACAGGGAAAGCTGAGTCTCTCATCCCAATCCTGAACCTGAAAGCTCCTTGCAACCGATAAAGGATGAATTTAGGGGCAAGATTGAAAACACGAATGGACTGGGGAGGTGGGTTTTATGCCTCCCCCCCCCGACCTGTCTCCCCCCACCCCTTCCCCATCATGGTCTCTCTGGCCTCTTTTTTCCCTCCTGTAAGTCAGGGAAGGAGCCTTGGTGGTGCCGTGGTTAAGCACTCAGCTTCTAACAGAAAGGTGGTTGGTTTGAACCCACCAGCCGCTCCAGGGGATAAAGATGTGGCCGTCTGCTTCTGTAAAGATTTACAGCCTTGGAAACCCTATGGGGCAGTTCTACTCTGTCCTGTAGGGTCACTAGGAGTTGGAATCACCTTGACGGCAATGGGTTTGGCTTGGAGTGGAGAACCAAACCACTGCCATCAAGTTGGTCCTAACTCATGGCAACCCTATAGGACAGAGTAGAACTGGCCCATAGGGTCTCCAAGGAGTGCCTGGTGGATTTGAATGGCTGACCTTTTGGTTCACAGCCATAGCTCTTAGCGACTACGCCACCAGAGGTCAGGGGCAAACTAAGGGCTGACTTTGAGCTGAGACAGCCGGGAAAAGGAGAACATTTCACACTCTATATGCTAGCTTCTTCATACGTTTCATATCATTTAATTTTCCAGATAAGCCTCTGAAGTAGATGTTATTTGCTGTCCTTATAAAGCCAAAACACACCCTGAAATTCAAAGACGTTGAGGAACTTGGCCAAGGTCACCCGGTTAGAGGATGTAAAGCCAGGTGGTGTGATGCCAACACTGTTCCTGTTATACAGCGTGGCTTCCTGCCACCCCTTGGGCTTTGGCATGTGCCCCGTGCCCTTGGGGTGAACAGTGGAGGGTTAGCTCCATGGGAACAAAGTGGCCAGTCAGTGGGACTGTAGAGCAGGATGTGCGGCAGAATAAAGCAAATTCGACCCCCTACCTTCCAAAAACCAAACCAAACCCAGCGCCGTGGAGTTGATTCCGACTCATAGCAACCCTATAGGACAGAGTAGAACTGCCCCATAGAGTTTCCAAGGAGCACCTGGCGGATTCCAACAGCTGACCCTTTGGTTAGCAGCTGTAGCACTTAACCACTACGCCACCAGGGTTTCCCCCTCCCCACCTTGGATACCAAAAACCCTGGTGGTATTGTGGCTAAGAGCGATGGCTGCTAAACCAAAAGGTCTGCAGTTTGAATCCACCAGGTGCTCCCTGGAAACCTTATGGGGCAGTTCCACTCTGCCTTGTAGGGTAGCTATGAGTCGGAACCGACTTGATGGCAGTGGGTTTGTTTTTTGTTTTTTTAACTTTAGGCTGGGAGCCCTGGTAGCCCAGTGGTTAAGAACTTGGCTGCTCACCAAAAGGTCCGCAGTTCAAATCTACCAGCTGCTCCTTCGAAACCCTGTGGGGCAGTCCTACTCTTTCCTATGGTTGCTCTGAGACAGAACCAACTCGACGGCACCTAACAACAACCTCAGGATGGAGTCCCTGGGTGGTGGAAATGGTTAACACCCTTGGCCCCTAACTGAAAGGTTGGCGGTTCAAGTCCACCCTGAGGTGCCTTGGAAGAAATGTCTATTTACTTCCAAAAAATCAGACATTGAAAACCCTATGGAGCACAGTTCTACTCTGACACACAAGGGATCACCATGAGTCGGGGTCAACTCACCGGTGCCCGGTTTGATTGAGGATCAGAGATTGCTCCTCTGGTCTGGCCTCTGTTCTCCCTCTGTGCCTGGACTGGGATAAGTCACAGCTAAGCAATCTCAGCATCTCGAAAATCCCAAGTATGAAGGGCTGGGAAGCCCAAGTCTTTCTGAAGTCAAACTATGTAGGATCCAATATTTGAACTGGGAATGCATTTTGGGTGTGATTACATTTAAAGTTTCCTTTTCCCCCTGGTCCCTGGAGGTAACAGGATCCTGAAGGGAAATGGAAAAGGGAGAAAGGGCTGAAGTTGGTACCCCGCTTCACTGTCTCCTGACCCCAGCAAAAACCCAAACTAAACCAGTTGCCGTCAACATGCTCCTGTCTCATGGTGACCTCATGTGTGTCAGAGTAGAACTGTGCTCCATAGGGTTTTCAGTGCTGATGTTTCGGAAGGTTATCATCAGGGTTTTCTTCTGAGGTGCCTCTGAGTGGGTTCAAACCCCCGACCTTTCATCTAGTAGCAGAGCACTTAAGCATCTGTGCCACCCAGGGGCTCCTAGCCTCTCCCTGGAAGACACTGAGCTCGCTGGCTTCTCTCCTCTGGTCCTACCCGCAGCCGACTGTGATGAGAGGGAGCAGGAGGGATGGGGGGGAGGGGGAATTATATGGATGGCTCGCTGACTTTCTTTTAAACAAAAAACATTAAAAGACAAATTCAAGGCTGATTTTATAAGGAAAAATGACGGCTAAGAAGAAAGTTCATAACTAACTTCCACCTTTTTTGCCTTGGCTCTCTGAAGAACGTCGAATACACAAATCATTGTTTCAGTGAGGGGCCGCCAGGTGCAGCAGCCTGGGAGCACCCTAACATCTCGTTCACTCAGCTCTTTCAGAGATTAAAGAAGATAAGCGTGCAGTGTTTTTCCAATTTTTTACCGAAAAACAAAAAACATTGCTTTCAAGACGGTTCCAACTCGTAATGACCTAATGGCAACCCCACAGGACAGAGTAGAAGTGCCCCATAGGGCTTCCAAAGAGTGGCTGGTGGGTTCAAGCTGCTGGCCTTTTGGATCGCAGCTGAGCTCTTACCCGCTGCACCACCAGGGCCCCATCCCAGTGGGTCAGCCCCCACAAAACACAGGGGTTATGTCACCGCTTTCGGCTTCTGCTGCAACTCTGAACACCTGTCATAGAGAGCAAAAAATATATGTATCTATTACTTCCCTTTTTAAGGAAGAAAGCCAGTCCTGGGAGGTCGGGATTTTCCCTGGAATGAAAGAGCAAGTACAAGCAAGTGTGAGCTCTTTGGCTCTGTTTTGCCAAGTATTTTGGCCTTGATTTTTATGTCCAGTTTGAATCAGATACGTTTGCTTAGAGCTTCGTCAACAGGTTATGCAAGAGGAATCACCTGAGAAAACACCTTTGAGAAAAGACAAAGTCTGTCCTCCAGGTGCTGAATTCTGATCCTAATTTTTATCTCTAGAAGAAGCTGCAGGGTGGAAGGTACAAAGCCCACAGCCAGAGACTTGGCCACAGGCTTCAGCAACCAAAGCTTTGTTCTCACCCTGCCTCCCCACCGCGCCCCTGGGCTCTGCACCTGCCTGAAAGGGCGGCCACCAGGCTGAAAATGTGCAGGAGTCTCCTTCTTGCCTTGGGTATGACGTTCAGGGAGTGGTTTGAATCAAAAAACAACCTTGCTTCTAAAAAAACAAAAAATCCCATGTATTATTATTTATGTTTTTTCACATTTCCCCAAGGAAGTTTGAAGTTAGGTACTCAGGAACCGTCTAGGTTTTTGGCAAAAGCGTGGAGCCTACTGAATGCAGCCGTCACGGGGATGCTGAGGGCGGTGATTATTTTTCCTTCCCTTTGAGTATAGTATGTCCGTGCATGTCTGCATACGTCTGTATGTGTATACATGCATGGGGCGAGCGGTGGGTCAGTGGTGGAACTCTCGCCTTCCATGCAGGAGACCCAGGTTCGACTTCCAGCCAGTGTACCTCAGGCACAGCCACCGCCCGTCTGTCAGTGGAGGCTTGCGTGTTGCTGTGATGCTGAACAGGTTTCAGCGAAGTTTCCAGACTGAGACGGCTTAGGAAGAAAGGCCTGGTGATCCATTTCTGAAAGTTAGCCAGTGAAAACCCTATGGGCCATAACAGTCCAATCTGCGACTGATGATGGGGGTGGCACAGGACTGGGCAGTGTTTTGCTCCCTTGTGTGTGTGGCTGCCATAAGGCAGGGTGACTCACAGCGGCTAACAACAACAACGCGCACATGTGTGTGTGTATGCGTAAATACATCAAGCTTCCAGGGTGATCTATAAAGTGTTTAAAACATTACTTGGGGAATGATGACATCACAAAGTTCAGTTCAGTTCACCTGTAATCCTAGAGTCAGGCAACTGGAAAAAGACATTGTGACGGTCAAGGTTGTGTGTCAACCTGGCAGAGCCATGATTCTCAGGGGTTTGGCAATTATGATGTGGTTTGGCAGTTATGTGATGACGTAATGAAGTCTGTGATGAGATCTGCTGTGAGCAACCAATCAGCTGAAAGGAATTTCCTTGGGGGTGTGACCTGCCTCCCAGTGTATAAATGGATGGTCCAGCAAGGCTATCACTCTGGGTTCTGCATCTGGCTGGTCATCATCTGAACTCCAGTTCTTGGGACTTGAGCTAGCAGCTTACTCACTGATCTTGGGATTCGTCAGCCCCCACAGCCCATAAGCCAGCAGCCTGCCGTCTGACCTGCCGATCTTGGGTTCCTCAGCTTCTGCTGAGTTGGGAAAAGCCTCCAGCCTGATGCCTGACCCATGGACTTAGGACTTGTCAGCCTCTACTACTGCATAAGCCATTTCCTTGAGATAAATCTCTCTCTCTCGATACATATAGCGGGAGAAAGATGTGGCAGTCTGCTTGCATAAAGATTACAGCCTTGGAAACCCTATGGGGCAGTTCTACTCTGTCCCGTAGGGTCGCTATGAGTCGGAATCAACTCAACAGCAACGGGTTTGGTTGGTTTATATATACACATACCCTTCACTGAACCTACCCTAAGACAGACATCATGGGTACAACCCATGACAGCAGCTGCCTAAACCTCAAACTGCAAGGACAGTGATCCAGTCCCACAACCACACCCTGCTGAGGACTGCTGGAGGGTGCAGGAGGAGGGAGAGCTGAAGTTGGGAGGTCCAAGTTCAAGTCCTGCTGCCGGGAGCTACATGGTCACAGACACAGTTGGGGCTTTTATGACAAGGTGCAGGTGCCGGGCAGAGGGACCGCACGGGTGACTCCATGGCAGCTGGAGACTTAGAGGCTGCTGGATTCTGCTTCACTCTAAGGCTAACAGCAGGTTGGGAGGCATCAGCCCCAATGCCTGTCCCCATCACCAGGACCTATGACATCACTTCTGAGAGTCAGTGAGTAGACATTTACACATGCCCAGTCGGGACCTGGCAACTTGCAGGCCCGATTCCCTCCCCTTGCCCAGTGCTTCTCTGCTTGGGTCAGACCCCAGGCGCCCACCTTGGAGCCTAAGGGCAGGCGCTATCTGCAGCAGGCACCTGGGAAGCCAGCATTTCTCGGCCTCATCCAAAGAGCAGCTGCATCAGAATCGTCTTGGATGTGTGTAGAAAATGCAGCTTGGCCGCAAGGCATACATCTAAATCCAAATCAGAGGTTCTGGAAATCTTCATTTATAACAAACACCTGATCTGAGGCTCCTGCCATCCAAGCCTGCTCTGCCAAGTTCCTAGAGAACTGCCCCTCTATTAACACCCAAGATGCAGTTACCAAGCTAGTTGGGGCTTCCCTCTGGCCTCAGGGAGCAGTGTTGGGCTCCCCTGTTGTTCCCCAGGGAGATGGCTCTGGCCTGCGAATACCTACTGGGTGACGTTCTCAGCCTTGGATGGAGCCTCCAGGAGTCTCCCTGAGGTAAGGTTAGAAAGTGAGGGGGGAGAAACCTTCACACACGGACACATCAAACAAATTGGGGGTTTTATTTACAGAATAAGGGCAAGAAAAAGAAACACAAAAGCTTCGAGGTCGATCATGTGAAGGGAGAGCGCTCAGGCTCAACCCTCAGTAGGTATCAGCCCTGATGTTAAACAAATACTAATAAGAAAGAGAAAGAAAAGACGGTCTGCAACTCAGCGCCTGGAGTTGAAAGCCATGAGCTCAGAGAACTGAGGGAAAGGCATGGTGCCCTGTCACTGGGGAAGGACTCAAGCTCAGCGACAGCCTAGAGCCGTTAATCTTCTGTACTCGTGAACCTGACTCCCAGGACACTCCCTAGGAAGTTTGGACTTTTGGAATTTCTGGATTAATTTTTAACTGGAATTTAAGAATCTGGGGGCCAATTGTGCTTGGCTCTGCAGTTCCTCCAGCTGGAGGGGAGTCTTTGTTGGACAGACTCCCCAGCAAGGAAAACCCTCCCAGCTCTCATCCCTTCTTGGTCATACTTCCATTTCCCCAGGAAGACTTGGTGAGCTTCTTTGGTGCTCTTCCGCTCCACTGGTTCACAGGTGTCCAAACACAGCACAGGTGAGTCCCTGGGTGGTGCAAATGGCTAAAGCACTCAGGTGCTACCTATAAGGCTGGAGGTTCGCGTTCACCCAGAGGCATCTTGGAAGAAAGTCCCGGCAACCTGCTTCTGAAAAATCAGCCATTGAAAACGCTACAGTGCACAGCTCTACTCTGACACGCGTGGGGTCACCACGTGAGTTGGCGTCAACTCCACGGCAACTGGTTTAACTGGTTCATTTCCTGCGACCAGCGGGCTTCCCATGGCCTGGCTGTCCTTCTCACGGACTATGCTGTGCTTTTTCTTCCACTTACATCTCTTCTTTTCCCCAACTCCTGGTGTTGGCAGGTTAGCTATAATTACCTTATATGTGTGAAAATGTGCCATTATCAACTTTCATCATTTGGGCTAAAACAAGACAATTTGTTTTCTCTTTTCCTCACAAATATTAATGCTGCAGGAGTTGGGTCCAAGTTCATCTTCAACAGGAGTCTCCAGAAAGTGAAGCTGAGCCTAGCTGCGGCAGGTTTCTCCCCGACCCATTCCTTTTTCTGTCTGTCTGTCGTCACACTTCTCCACCTCCCAAGACACCTGACCTGTAACCCATGAGACTTAAGGCCCCCCTTGCACGCCCTGGGAAACCTCCTGGGACAATAGGTAGGTGTTGCCACCTAACCTGCAGATTGGTCAGCAACCACCACTTTGGATTTTTGGTTATTCTGGAAACAAAGTCACAACAGCTAGCCAATGGTGGGGATTTACAGAGGGTCCTGGTAAGGACTCCTCATTCCTTCAGCTTCCTGTCCAATGGTCAACGGCAGTCCACAGGTCATCCTCCGTGGGTGTCAGTCCCAGGGCCCACTCCCGTCCTGTGACTCCAGGTGAGATGTGGTCAAACTGGGCAGTGTAGAAGAGGAAAGGAGGTTACAAAGACAGTCAACGGGAGCCCATGGGCCTCAGAGGCCTTCTGAAAACCAGCCATGACACCTCTGGCCACCCGGCCACCTCTGGGCCCTGTCTAGAGCCAAAGGCCCAGGCCACCTAAGAATTGCCACGGCTGATAATCAAGACCTGGTTCCTGTACTTTACTTCTCTATCCAACGTCCTTCTTAGCTTAGGTCTACTTCCTTATCACCTGTCTCCCACTTCCTGGTTCCTTCTGTAACTCACACACTTTCATTTGCAGGCATTGTGTCTTGCTCTCTCTATCTCATCCCCTTTGCCCCAACACAAACTACCCCAAGTCGGTGTGGCCTACGGGAGGCATTGAGCATCCGTCAGGAGTGGATTGACATTGCCAAGCAGGCAGAGTCAGGAGGCCATGGCCTCTGCCAGTGCAGGAGTCTGTCCAGCCTCAAACACATGAGCTGGGCTGGGCACAACAGCCTTCAGGAGCAGGCCCTCCGACAACTGGGACCAGCCCCCCAGCAGGCATATGAACGCGCTGTCACTCCTGCCCTCGATGCCGGCTGCACTGCATGTCAGAGACGGGTGAAAATGACATGCCTTCATCTACTTGAAACAGTCATGACTGTTTTCAAAGCATCATAGCCTTCACTGGGATTTTTGTCTTCCTTCCTTCTTCTCAAGCCTGTCACTAAGCTCCTGGTGGCACAGGGGTGGGGTTCAGGGGAGGAGATGAGGGAAAATGACTTCAGAAACAAACTGCTTCTTTGCTGTCCTCAGACAATGGCAGCCAAGGACTGTGTGTTCCCTGTCACCCACGACCTGTGTCCAGAATAGACCAAGTCCCCCTTTTCCCTCATAATCACCACTCCATGGGCCCACCCACAGGGTTGTCATTTGTCTAACATTTTCCTCCACCCCACTTCTTCCATCCTCACGGGAAGGGCCAGGCTTTAGCAGACTAATGCCAATCTCAACGCTAACCATGACCTGACCCTCGGTGGACTGGCCATCTGGTCCACCTGGGTCCGAGAGACGTGAAAAGCTCAGCAGACGGGGCAGGGATGACTTTGTCTCAACACTCATCCAATTCAACTAAGAAAAGCTTGTTTTTTTTCCTCCCAAGTATTTTGTGGGTTCAAGTCTAAAATGTTCTTAGAGTCGCCGGGTTCCTAGAGCAGAGCCTTCCATTCATTCTTGTGGCACCTGCCCCAGCAGCTCCCACTAGCGGACAAGGGACACCACGCTGGTGGCTACTCCAAATGGGGAGGAGTAGGCCGCGGCAAATCCCTGCAGGCCGATGACGAGGTAGCGGCATCCTTTGGTGATGACCTTCCCGACATTCTATTTTTAAGGGGAGAAGAGAAAAAGCAAAGGTTAGTTGGGCAACTTTTTAATTCCTCATTTACGATGACCATATACATAAAGTCAGGATGCCTCATTCTCCAAGGGGGAACGAGCAAACTACCGTGTTTCCACATCTCTGGTGCCCATGGCCACTCTTAGCAAAAGGACATGCAGGTAGAGGATGGGGTGGGAGCTCTCAGAACACACATCATCACCTTGCAAAGTGCTGTCAAGCACAGCATATTTCCAGATTGTTATGGAGCGAACTGTGTCCCCCCCCCGCCAAAATGTGTGTCAACTTGGCTAGGCCACGATTCCCAGTAATGCGTGGTTGTCCATCATTTTGTGATCTGATGTGATTATCCTGTTGTTGTTGTTAGGTGCCGTCAACTCGGTTCTGACTCATAGTGACCCTGTGCACAACAGAATGAAACACTGCCCAGTCCTGTGCCATCCTCACAATTGTTGTTATGCTTGAGCCCTTTGTTGCAGCCACTGTGTCAATCCACCTCATTGAGGGTCTTCCTCTTTTCCGCTGACCCAGTCCTCTGCCAAGCATGATGTCCTTCTCCAGGGACTGATCCCTCCTGACAACATGTCCGAAGTATGTAAGACGCAGTCTCGCCATCCTTGCCTCTAAGGAGCATTCTGGTTGTACTTCTTCCAAGACAGATGTGTTCGTTCTTTTGGCAGTCCATGGTATATTCAATATTCTTCGCCAACAGCACAACTCAAAGGCGTCAACTCTTCTTCTGTCTTCCTTATTCATTGTCCAGCTTTCACATGCATATGATGCGATTGAAAATACCATGGCTTGGGTCAGGCGCACCTTAGTCTTCAGGGTGACATCTTTGCTCTTCAACACTTTGAAGAGGTCCTTTGCAGCAGATTTATCCAATGCAATGCGTCTTTTGATTTCTTGACTACTGCTTCCATGGCTGTTGATTGTGGATCCAAGTAAAATGAAATCCTTGACAACTTCAATCTTTTCTCCGTTTATCATGATGTTGCTCATTGGTCCAGTTGTGAGGATTTTTGTTTTCTTTGTGTTGAGGTGCAATCCATACTGAAGGCTGTAGTCTTTGATCTTCATCAGTAAGTGCTTCAAGTTGTCTTCACTTTCAGCAAGCAAGTTTTGTCAGCTGCATAATGCGGGTTGTTAATGAATCTTCCTCCAATCCTGATGCCCTGTCCTTCATATAGTCTAGCTTCTCCGATTATTTGCTCAGTATACAGATTAAATAGGTATGGTGAAAGAATACAACCCTGACACACACCTTTCCTGACTTTAAACCAGTCAGTATCCCCTTGTTCTGTCTGAACAACTGCCTCTTGATCTATGTACAGGTTCCTCACGAGCACAATTAAGTGTTCTGGAATTCCCATTCTTCACAATGTTATCCATACTTTGTTATGATCCACACAGTCGAATGCCTTTGCATAGTCAATAAAACATAGGTAAACATCCTTCTGGTATTCTCTGCTTTCAGCCAGGATCCATCTGACATCAGCAATGACATCCCTGGTTCCACGTCCTCTTCTGAAACCAGCCTGAATTTCTGGCAGTTGCCTGTTGATATACTGCTGCAGCCGCTTTTGAATGATCTTCAGCAAAATTTTGCTTGTGTGTGATATTAATGATATTGTTCTATAATTTCCACATTCGGTTGGATCACCTTTCTTGGGAATAGGCATAAATATGGATCTCTTCCAGTCAGTTGGCCAGGAAGCTGTCTTCCAAATTTCTTGGTATAGACGAGTGAGCACCTCCAGCGATGCATCTGTTTGTTGAAACATCTCAATTGGTCTTCCACCAATTCCTGGAGCCTTGTTTTTCCCCAATGCCTTCAGAGCAGCTTGGACTTCTTCCTTCAGTACCATCGATTCCTGGTCATATGCCAGCTCTTGAAATGGTTGAATATCGACTAATTCTTTTTGGTATAATGACTCTGTGTATTCCTTCCATCTTCTTTTGATGCTTCCTGCGTCGTCTAATATTTTCCCCAGGGAATCCTTCACTATTGCAATTCGAGGTTTGAATTTTTTCTTCAGTTCTTTCAGCTTGAGAAATGCCGAGTGTGTTCTTCCCTTTTGGTTTTCCATCTCCAGCTCTTTGCACATGTCATTATAATACTTTATTTTGTCTTCTCAAGCCACCCTTTGAAATCTGTTCAGTTCTTTTACTTCATCAATTCTTCCTTTTGCTTTAGCTGCTCGACGCTCAAGAGCAAGTTTCAGAGTCTCCTCTGACATCCACCTCGGTCTTTTCTTTCTTTCTTGTCTTTTCAGTGACCTTTTGCTTTCTTCATGGATGATGTCCTTGATGTCATTCCACAGCTCGTCTGGTCTTCGGTTACTAGTGTTCAATGCGTCAAATCTATTCTTCAGATGGTCTCTAAATTCAGGTGGGATATACGATATCCTACGTATTGTAAATTCTAACCTTTAAGTTGTTAATGGCACTGGGATGTTTTGAGTATGATGTTAATGAGGCAGGATAAGAGGCAGTTATGTTAATGAGGCAGTACTCAATCTATAAGATGAGGTTGTATCTTGAGTCAATCTCTTTTGAGATATAAAGGAGAGAAGTCAGCAGAGAGAGAGAGAAAAAAAGACCTCATTACCACCAAGCAAGAAGAGCCAGGAACGGATCGCATTCTTCGGACCTGGAGTCCTTGCACTGAGAAGCTCCTAGTCCAGGGGAAGATTGATGACAAAGACCTTCCCCAGAACTGACAGAGACAGAAAACTTTCCCCTGGAGCTGGTACCCTGAATTCAGACTCCTAACCGCCTAGACTGTGAGAGAATAAAATTTCTGTTAAAGCCATCCACTTGTGGTATTTCTGTCACAGCAGCACTAGAAAACTAAGACACAGATCCTTCAGAGAACCTCTCAGAACCAGTGGTGAAGCTGCTAGTTCTAAAACCAAAGCCGTCTTTCTTTTTATAAAAGCACAATCCTCTTCCCTGTTCCAGCTAAAAGTTATTGAATCACCTGGAGGCTGGGCCAAGGTTTCCTTCAATCTCTTCTCTGAAAGGCCGGCTTGCTACATATATCCCTGACTGACCCACACACTTGTCCCTTTTTAGTTCCCCTTTGTTCTCTAATTGCTGCATCTGTAGAAGTCTTGTGTCTCCAATACAGTTATAGACTCCTTACTGGTAAGGACAGGGCCGTGCTTTCTTGGTCTCCACTCTTCCTCTTTCTCTACCAGGCCTGCTGCTGGACAGGGGGCATACAAGGGGTTCAAAATCATCTCCAACAGGAATGAAGACCACCCCCATTGACTAACATGTATTGTGCTATTACCTCCTGGTCTTGCTTTCCCCACCCCAACTGATGTCATCACGCTCAACGATGTCATGCCCATGTAGATGACCTGGACTTTGCCTCACACGCCTAGTCTCAGCTCTTTGACCTTTCCAACTCCAATAACCAAATGGATCAGCTTCCCTCAAAATTCATGAACACAATCACAAACCTTACTTTGACTTCTAACAATACCTGGCAAACCTACCCTCTGTCTGTAGTAGGCTCACTTTCCCTTTCTCCCAGGTGACTTTTTATTCTCTGTAAGCCTTCTCACTCTCAACACACACGCTCACACTCACAACCACCTTGTCTCAGCTCTTTGACCTTCCCAACTCCAATAACTAGGTGGACCAGTTTCTCTCAACATTCCTGAACACAATCACAAACCTCATAGCCTCCATGCCTTTGTTTTTCACTGAATAATTCAGCGGTCCTCAGAGAACTCATTCATCTTCCCATAACAAAGCCCACAAATCTGCCTGCCCCTGCCCCTGACTTCTCCCACCTTGCCTTGTGTTCCAATAGAGAAAATGGTTTTCTCCCCCAGTGTCATTCCTTTCACACTTGCTGTCATACCCTCTCTGACCTTGGCTTTGACTTTCTCCTCTCCAGAGGCGGGAAAGAGAGGATCCTACCACCACCAAGGAAGAACAGCCAGGAGTAGAGAATGCATCCTTTGGACCCAGGATCCCTGCCCTGAGAAGCTCCTGGAACATTGGTAGAGAAGCAGTGGTGGAGAAATGATGGCAGGAGTTGGCACGGCGGGCTTCCTGGCCCATGGAGCAAGAAAGCTGAGTGCCTTTGGTTAGGAGCCTTGCTGGCAGAGTAGGGTGCCTCGGGGAACTTATAGGCAGAGCTAAAAGAGCTTTGTAACACTTGCCTGAGCAGGGCAGAGGCCAAAGGGCCAGGGAAAGGAGTGCACGTGGCACTCTGGGAAGATGCTGAGTGTTCCTGAGCCTGAACTGTAACCTGTTACTTCCCTAATAAACCCCAAAATCATGAGTATTGTCTGTGAGTTCATTGCAGCCATTGCAATGAATTATGGAACCCAGCACAGAGGTAGAGAGTGCCATGGGTGGGACGGCTGGTGTCGGAATTGCTGAAGGTGGTGGAGAGAAGAGGCATGTCTGACCTCCGCCTCATGGGAATCAGCCTTGGGCTGTTGATCGTGATTCTCCTTCCCCCATGTGAAGTTAGAGGAGGTCAGACACCGTTCCTATGCCATTTTTACAAACTCAGACTCAAATATTCAACCCCCTAATTGAGATCCCCACTTTTTGAGATGCCTCGGGGTTCCTTGGGCAAGCATTCTCCTTTGACTGGCTACCAGTGCATTCCTGGTGGCCTTTGGCTGTCAGGTTTCAACAAGAAGAAAACACAGGGAGTTACATTTATCCAAGGTTGTATAGCTGGAAAGAGGCAGAGCTGAAGTTCAAGCTCAGCGTCTCAGAACCCATGCCCTTGACCACATATTGTACTTCCCTTCTGTATTGAAGGCAGTACGCAAACTCGTCATTAATTGCTCATGGCCTGGGCTTGAATTCTAGCTCCATCGCTTACTTAGCTTTCCTTGACCTCAGTTTCCTCACCTATAAAATGGGAATATTTAGCAATCACCTCATTGGCTTATTAAAAGGATTAAATGATTTTATGCAATGAAAGTACTTACGATGGCACCTGGCACAAAGTATAGGTAGTGGTATAAATGCCAAAAACTGCCAGGTATTACTAACATAAAATAATATTTACTTCTCCTTATTACATAGTAATTTAGGTTTATTGTGGTAATATATCCAAGATACTTCACAACCTGTTCAGGAAAGTTTCTTAAGAGTATAATTTCTGATAATTTCTGGTTTACTTAAGCTTTCTGTAGTTTAAATTACAGAGTCCCTCATGGAAATAGAATGAGGGAGAGGAGTTTGTTTTGCTCATTTCTGTGTCACCAAGGGAGTCCCTTGGTGGAACAAATGGTTAAGTGCTTGAGTGTTAACCAAAAGGTTTGAGGTTCAAGTCTACCCAGAAGCACCTCGGAAGGAAGGTCTAGTGATCTACTTCCGAAAAATCAGCCACTGAAAACCACACGGAGCACAGTTCCCTCTGATACACATGGAGGTGCCATGCGTTGGAATTAACCCTACAGCAAGTGGCTCAGCTGGCATCCCCAGCACCGAGAAAGAGCCTGAAGCTTCTTTGGAACCTGTCAGGCTAAATGTGGAGCTCTGGGAGAAGCAGATAACATTGGCGTCTTCTCTAGACTCTGCTTCTCCAGGCATTGACCCAACCGCTACTGGGTGAGCCATCAGGGAATATGCAGACGTGTGCGCACACATACGCACATGTGTGTTTGTATGGGTGCATGTGTGCACGCGTGTGGGTTGATGTTGCTGCTAAGAGATGCATTTCTATAAATCTGTGACAGGAATCATTGTGAGAACTTGTATTTTTGAAACAACAACAAAAAACTGTTTTCTGGGAGCAAGAGAGATCCTTTATAAATGATGCCTCCACAATCACGGATTGCCTGCACTCAACATGGCTTTTTTGGTACTTGTACACGCATTTTCCTCAACCTGTTATTTTTTTCAAAAACCACGGGTCATTTTATCTTTGCAATTTAGAAAAAAAAGCTACTAAAATAGCTCATTAACTAGAACAGTGTCAAACACAGATTTGAGGAACGCGATACAAAGGAATGTAAAAAACTATCAAGGACGGTTACACAGGCATTCGAGGGAGATTTTGGATTCTTTGATCTGAGTAGAGCTTTCAACCCATACGATCTCTCAGGGGGCAATGGGGTATAGTGACATGGCTCGTCTGGTAGACCGAACAGTGGCTCCCCAAGATGTCCACATCCTAATCCCCAGAACCTACGACTATGTTACCTTATACGAAAATGGAAAATTTGCAGATGTGATTAATTTAAGGATCTTGAGAAGGCGATGGTAGCCTGAATTATCCAGGTGGGTCCAATCTCATCAAGAGTCTCTATAAGAGGGATGTGGAAGGAGTCGGTTGCCCAGACTGTTAGGGTGCTCAACTACCAGCCTACAGGTTGGCCGTTCCAGTCCAAGAGGGGCTTGGAAGACAGGCCTGGTGACCTACTTCTGAGGTCACAGCCTTGAAAACCCTGTGGAGCAGTTCTACTCTGACACATATGGGGTCGCCATGAGTCAGAATCCACTCGACAGCAACTAACAACAACCGTAACAAGGAGGAGCCAGAGTCAGATAGAAGGTGATATGACAGAGGGACAGAGAGAGAGAGATTTGAAGACACTATGCTGCTGGCTGTAAAGATGGAGGAAGAGGGGCACGAGATAGGGATGCAGGTGGCCTCTGGGAACTGCAAAGTGCAAGAAATTGCTTCTCCTCTGGGGTCTCCATACGGAACCAGCCCTTCCAACCTTGAGTTTAACCTAATGAAATGGATTTTAGACTTCTGGCTTCCAGAATTCTCCAAGAATAAGTCCTTCTTCCCCCCAGCTCTCACTGTGGCTCTCAGGTGTCTGGGAAAGGGGACTGCTTATTTAAGCTAAGTTTGGGGGATCACTTTTTCCTCCCTCACGCCAACTGCTTCTGCCTTGGCAGGTCCAGATGAGGTTCCCCAAGGGCTAGCTCTGCTGCTCTCTAGCTGGGTGGTCTTTTTTAAATTTTAAATATTTTATTGTATTTTTGGTGAAAATATGCAGAGTAAAACACACTCCTATTCAACAATTTCTACACATAGCGTTCAGTGACATTGGTTACATTCTTCACATTGTGTCGACATTCTTATTAGTATTTCTGTTCTAGCTGTTTCCCTTCCATTAACTTATTCTCAATGTCCCCCAACTTTTCATCTCTGCTTTAAAGTAACTGTTGTCCATTTGGTCTCATACAGATAATTTTTTTAAAAGTGTAGTACTCAAAAGATCTCTTTAAAGTGTTAAAGATGTCACTCTAAGGACTAAGGTGTGCCTGACCCGAGCCATGGTGTTTTCAATCGCCTCATATGCAGGTGAAAGCTGGACAATGAATGAGGAAGACCGAAGAAGAATTGATGCCTTTGAATTATGGTGTTGGCAAAAACTGGTGAATATACCATGGACTGCCAAAAGAACAAAGAAATCTGTCTCAGAAGAAGTACAACTGGAACGCTCCTTAGAGGCAAGGATGGCAAGACTTTGTCTCACATACTTTGGGTTGTTAGGAAGGATCAGTCCCCTGGAGGAGGACATCACGCTTGGTAAAGTAGAGGGTCAGTGAAACAGAGGAAGACCCTCAACGAGATGGACTGACACAGAAGCTGTAACGATGAGCTCAAACACAGCAACGACTGTGAGGATGGCGCAGGACTGGGCAGCGTTTCGTTTTGTCGTACATAAGGTCGCTAGGAGACTCCACAGCACCTAACAACAACAGCACTGAAGGGCGACATTCTTTACTTTTTGAGCTAACCTGCTATTTAGTTAAAAGGTGACTTCAGGAAATAGTTTTGCTTCAAGGTTTAAGGAGTATCTCATGGCAACAGTGTCAGAGATTCCTCCAGTCTCAATGGGTCCAGTAAGTCTGGATTCTTTAAGAATATGAAGTTCTGTTTCACAGTTTTCACCTTTTCTATCAGGATCCATCTATCGTGTCCCACTTGATAATGTTTAGTAGTGGAAGCCGGGTACCATCTAGTTCTTCTGGTCTCAAGGTAGAGGAGGTAATGGTCCACAAAAGCAGTTAGTCCTGTAGTCCGGTTCCTTCTCTGGTTCTTGGATTTCCTTCTTGATCCTAGCTGGGTGGCCTTGAATAAATGGCTTAACTTCCATAAACTCATTTCTTTTGCAGTAAAACGGGGATAATAACAGGTTTCCAAAGTTGTTGAGGGGATTCAGAGAAATCGCATATAAGGTACTTGGAACCCTGAAAGAGCACAACTAATGAACGTTTCCTTCCCCTTCCCTGTTCCCAGGGAATGGCACTTTAACAACAATAAATGCACCATACAAGTGAATGTTAATGTCATTACTTAAAAATCAGCTGGGGACACTGACTAGCAAGAGTCCCAGGCACACAGCTCAGAGCTGCCTCGCCCTTCCAGAGGACTGGACCAGTTCGGCACTGGGGGTTCCTGGTTGGGGCCATCGGGTGCAAGGGGCAGTGTGAGCCCATCCTTCCCCTAAGGGCTTCTTCCGCTTGTTTACATTTCAAAGGCCAAATACCTTTCTTTAAACAGGATCAGGAAGGGGCTTGGGTGAAGGATTTGAAAAGCTACCGGATGAAAAGGAAATTTAATCACTCTTCCTCAAAGGAAAAGCCATTCCTTAACAATGTGCAGTTGTTTGCAGTTCACTCCATATTCCACTGGGCTCAAGTATGATTCGGTTTTACCCGTTGACTAACCATGTAACCAGTTGCCATCCACTCGATTCCAACTCATGGCAGCCTCACGCGTGTCAGAGTAGAACTGTGCTTCATAGGGTTTTCAAAGGCTGTTTTTTTTTTGGGAAGTAGATCACCTGGCCTTTCTTCCAAAGCCCCTCTGGGTACACCTGAACCGCCAACCTTTCAGTAAACAGTCGAGTTCATTAATCATTTGCACCACCCAGGGACTCACCTCCCCACATTTCTAGCCCAGCCTTGGCTCTTCTTGTGGGTTTTCAGCAAAGAAGGGTCAGATATTCCTCCCTCCATGATGGAGCTTGGTTACCCTCTCATCCACCTCCGAGGAAGTGGATGCTAAAGCCACCCTTTCAAAGGGCAGGAAAGGCATGTCTAACCCTAGCGGGACTGTGTCCTTTCACATGCCCTCCTGGGTCTATAGAGACTAGAGTCTCTTGCTTGCACACACGCACACTTCTGCATGTGCTGTTCCTCTGCTTCAGATGCTACCCCTTCTCCATCCCTTAACTCATCCTTCAGCACCCAGTTTTCACGTCACTGTTGATGTGAAACTCTCCTTGAGCAGTTCAGTGCCCTGTGGCTCCATGCTGGGGCCCCACCATGTCAGCGTGGCCACATCTGTCTTTCTCCCTAGGAGGCTGTGGACTCCTCTAGGGCAGGAATGCATTGTATTCATTTTTGTATTTCCAGTGCTCCCTAGGTGGTACAAATTGTTTGCGCTCCACTGCTAACCTAAAGGTTGGCAGTTTGAACCCACCCAGTGATACCTCGGGAAAAAGGACTGGTGATCTGCTTCTGTAAAGATTAAAACAAATAGACAAAAAACCAAACCCACTGCCACTGAGTCAATTCCAACTCATAGACAGTGACTCTATGGGACAGAGTAGAACTGCCGTATAGGGTTTCCAAGGAGCAGCCGGTGGATTTGAACTGCTGACCTTTTGGTTAGCAGCCAAGTTCTTAACCTCTGTGCCACCAGGGCTCCCTGTAAAGATTACAGCCAAGAAAACTCTATCGAGTTCTACTCCTTAACTCAGGACGTCACCATGAGTCAGAATCGACTTGCCAGCAGCCAATAAGCACCATGCCTGGCACATAGCGAGCACCCAAAAAACTTCTCCAGTGCCAGCCCCTGAGCCAAGATTTCCATCTTATCAGTTCACCAGTCAAGAGGCAAACGATGGCTTCTTTGTGGTCAGCTGGGACCTGGAAGAGAAGTGATTAGTCCTAACACAACCATAAGCTTGGGAATCCCAACTCCATAGCTTTTATTATGTTTCACCAGGCTGTTGGTTTATGACTAAAGCTGCTGACATACCTTTAAAGAGGATGATAAACCTAAGCTTCCAGTTCGGGGACTGGCTGGCTTCAGGCATGGTAAGAGGCCCCTGGAGGACACAGATGGCTGGACAATAAATTAGGTGGGGCCCATGGCCCTTGGCCAGGACACTACGAGTTTTGTGATTTCTCTTTTGGGTGACCCTGCCCAGCCACCGGGAGTAAAGGTGGCTGCTTGAAGTGTTTCTAGAGAGAGGCACCTGGGAGTGTGTTGTGATCTCTGATGAGAAAACTGCCATTTTATCCTATTATCTCTCCCCGCTCCAAGGCAAATGACAGTGTTTCCAGGCCCCAGAGGACACAGACAGCTGGCTGGGAGGAATGTAGACTGCACAAACGCGTGCTTATGCATTTGTTGAGCTCTCAGGTCCTGAAAATGATCTTGAAAATATTTAGGGAAATATCGCAAACAATCCTCAGCCAGTGCAATGTCCTGGAAAGGATGCTGGCAAGAAACAGAGAAGGTGGGTTGCAACCCCTACTTTCAAATGGGGTCATCTAACCGTGCTAAAGCCTCGGTTCAATAGGGACACTGATTCCCGTCCCGCCTACTCTGTAGGATAATGGGAAGGCACATTTAGAGGAGCCCTGGGGGTGCAGTGGTTAAGCACTCGGCTGCTAAACGAAAGTTAGGCGGTTCCAACCCATCAGCTCACTCTTGGAGAGAAAGATGCGGCAGTCTGCTTCCGGAAAGATTTACAGCCTGGGAAACCCTATGGGGCAGTTCTACTCTGTCGCTATAGGGTCGCTATGAGTCGGAATCGACTCGATGGCAGTGGGTTTGGCTTTGGTTTTTAAGACACTTTTGGGATAAGGACCACCTCGGTAAGCACACCTGGAAAGTGTCACCAACCTGCCAACAGCGGAGCGGGAGGTAGAGTGGGAGCCCGCAAAACCCCTGATTTAGTTTATATCTTTACGGCAACTTGCTTCTTGCCTCACTTGCCAGTTCCCAGACTGAAGAGTTTGAGGAGCCCTGGAAACGAACGCCGCCAGGGTGCGGGGGCTTGCTGGGGGCGCGGCGCAGAGCAGCCCCGCAGAGGGAGATGGTCGGGCCCACGCCCCCGCCAGCGGGCCCCCCGGACGCCCCCGGAGCCCTACCTGGCCGTACTTCTTCAGCTTCTGCCGGTACCTCCGCTTGGGCTTGTCGGCGGGCGCCGGCTCGGCCAGCGGCTCGTGGCGCTCGGGGAGCAGGGCCAGGTGCACCCTCCGCGCGCCCCGCGCCCCGGGGCCGCCCGCGCCGCTCGCCGCCGCCTCCGCGTCCTCGTCCCCGCACTCCAGGTGCTCCAGGATGGCGGCCGTGTCCTCGTCGCCCCCCGGCCGCCCTCGCCCCCGGCGCCCGCGGCGCTGGAGGCTGCTGGCCGCCGTGCTCCGGAGCCGGGCGCCCACCGCCATGGTGCCGCGGCGCCTCGGACCGAGTCCGCGCGGGCGACTCCGACCTCTGCTCCCCGCCGCCTCCCGCGCCGGCCACCGCCCCAGCCCGGACGGGGCGGGGGCCCTGGAGGTGGCAGCGCCTCCTGGCGGGGCGTCCCCGATTGCGGCGGCCCCGCCCGGGACCGGCCTCCAGGCAGCGCGCCCGGCCCGCCCGCAGCCGCCTGTTGGCCCGAGAGGTGAAGGGTACACTGGAAGCTCGGTGGACAAGGAACACCCAAAACCCGCTCCACCGGACCTGCCACGAAGTAAACACAAGTTAACGAGGCTCCACCTGCATGCATTCGGATGGGCAGGGGCGATAATAATAATAAAGATTGCGCTCAGGGCTGGCGAGGGTACGAGACGGCCATGACCACACAGTATTCCAGGGAGTGCAAACCGGCGGCAAGCTCTTGGGAAGGCAAATGAAAACACCCATCAAGAATCCTAAAAAACAGCACCTATCTTAAGGAAAGGAGCCCTGATGGTGCAGTGGTTAAAAGCTTGGCTGCTAACCACAAGGTCAGCGATTCGAATCCACCAGCTGCTCCTTGGAAACCCTCTGGGGCAGTTCTACTCTGTCTTGTAGGGTCTCTAGGGTCGCTATAGGGCACGGCAACAGCATCTTTAAGGAAAGGGGTCCCTGCGTGGTGCAAATGGTTAGCGCTCTCAGCTGCTCACCCAAAGGCTGGAGTCCACTCAGAGGCCACTCCAAAGAAAGGACTGGCGATCTACTTCTGAAAAATCAGCCACTGAAAACCCTGTGGAGCACAGCTCTACTCGGACAGACACGGGGTTGCCAGGAGTCAGCATCGACTGGACAGCAACCGGTTCTGGTATCGGTACCTTAAGCACATATTCAGAAAAGTAGTGTGTCCACAGTGTTGTTGCAGTCAGTTCTTCACAGTGAAAAAAGTGGAGCAACCAGCGGGATGGACAAGCTGAATTCTGGTGCCTGCGTGTGACAGCCTGAGACGCAATCATTAAAATCATGGTTTTCAAGACTATCACTGTAATAGGGATTCGTCCTCAGGGCACTGGGACTCTCACCCTGGTTTGGAATGCCTTATTTTCTTATGCGGGGAAATGTCTTTCAGTTCTGGGAAAATTAGAATTAAGCATAAAATAATATTGTTATAAATTTTATTAATATTTTAGGATTATTAAAATTCATGATAAGTTTAATAAAAATTTGGATATATTGTTCATACAGTGTTTGTGATAATTTTAGCATACTAGAATATAAAAAAATGAGTTTTATGATTCCAGCTTAAAATTTATAATCGAGTAACTGATTCAGACTTATGAATTTATATTGAAAAGAATACAAGAATAAGTTTAATTTACTAGACTTATAAGAAATATACTTTTACTACATACTTGAATTACTGGGGAAAGAAAATCAACTATATTAAGTTTGTTAAAGTCACTTAAAATCTTTAAGGTAATTAAGTTAAGTGGTAAAAGCCCCCTTAGAGCAGTTGTTAAATTTTATTACGTTTGTAAATAGAATAAAACAATTCATTGTTGCTGTTAGGTGCTGTCAAGTCAGTTACGACTCGTAGAGGCCCTATGTACAACAGAATGAAACACTGCCCGGTCCTGTGCTGTCCTCACAGTCCTTGCTGTTTGAGCCCATTGTTGCAGACATTGTGTCGGTCCATCTCATTGAGGGCCTTCCTCTTTTTCACTGACCCTTTGCTTTGCCAAGCATGATCTCCTTTTCCAGGGACTGGTCCCTCCTGATAATATGTCCAAAATACTTGAGATGAAGTCTCACCACCCTCGCTTCTAAGGAGCATTCTAGCTGTACTTCTTCCAAGACAGATTTGTTTGTTCTTCTGGCAGTCCATGGTATATTTGATATTCTTTGCTAACACCATAATTAAAGGCATAATTCCTCTTTGGTCTTCCTTATTCATTGTCCAGTTTTCTCATGCCTGTGAGACGACTGAAAGTACCATGGCTTGGGTCAGGTGCACCTTAGTCTTCAAAGTGACGTCTTTGCTTTTTAACACTAGAAAGAGGTCTTTTGCAGCAGATTTGCCCAGCTCAATATATCTTTTGGTTTCTTGACTGCTGCTTATGTAGCTTGGATTGTGGATCCAGGTAAAATAAAATCCCTGACGACCTCAGTCTTTTCTCCATTTATCATGATGTTGTTGCTCATTGGTCCAGCTGTGAGGATTTTTGTTTTCTTTATGTTGAGGTGCAATCCATACTGAAGGCTGTGATCTTTGAGCTCCATCAGTAAGTGCTTCAAGTCCTCTTCACATTCAGCAAGGAAGGTTCTGTCATCTGCATATCACAGGTTGTTGATGAATCTTCCTCCAATCCTAATGCCCCGTTCTTCTTCATATAGCCCAGCTTCTTGGATTATTTGCTCAGCATACAGATTGAGTAAGAATGGTGAAAGGATACAACCCCAGTGCACAGTTTTTCTGACTTTAAACCACGCAGTATCCCCTTGTTCTGTTCAAATGACTGCTTCTTGGCCTATGTACAGGTTCACAATTAAGTGTTCTGGAATTCCCATTCCTTGCAATGTTATCCTTAACTTGTTATGATCCACAAAATCAAATGCCTTTGCATAGTCAATAAAACACAGGTAAACATCTTTCTGGTATTCTCTGCTTTCAGCCAGGATCCATCTGACAACAGCAATGATATCCCTGGTTCCACGTCCTCTTCTGAATCTGGGAATCTGCAACCGCTTTTGAATGATCTTCAACAAAATTTTACTTGTGTGTGGTATTAATTAATGATATTAGTTGAATTTAAAAGGTTAAAGGAAATTAAATGTGTGGATTTGTACTTTTGTGGAAACAGCTATTAATTTAGAAACAAAATGTGGCCCTAAAGCTTCCTTTGTTGTGTACAGAACTGACCTCAAAGACTCTCAGATTGCATATCAAGTAGAAACAAAGGTGGGCCATTCATGGGGGCTAAAATGTGTTGTGGTTCATGCAAAATACTGGTCAACCACCATAATATTTTGCTTGCCTGTGAAGGCAAAACATTTGAAGAATTGAAAGTTGATTCCCGGATTAAGTCTCCACAGCCAGTGGACAAACAGGATGAAAGGAGGCGCAGTGAGAAACCATCTTTGTGTTGCTTCCTTTGTCCCTTTCGAAGCTGTTCAGTGCCATGTGCTTCCCCTGGCCCTGGGTGCAAACTTAGACTGCCTAAAATTTTCTTCTGATCACAGTGAGGTAATAAAAATCCCAAAGCTGCAAACATACTCTCAATTTATATAATCTCAAATCTTATAATGTCCAATTCCATGTAATAACTCTGACCCTTGAACTTGATTTAAAGCTAACTATCTCTTCTTGCTCAGCCAGTATTCAATGTGGGCGATGTGTGTGTGTGTTTCGGGGGGGTGGGTGTGTGTGTGCACATATATGAGTTGGGGGAGGCAATACGTTTCTCTGCTGTGTTCTCCCGCCTAACGTTTCTTAGCTCCTCAAACTTGCAAACTGGTTTCTGACCCTCCCTGGGCCCAAAGAGAGAAAAGGGCAGAAAATGTGTTTCACTGCTGGTACTGCCCAAGACGCTGTCTCACCCTCTGGGCCTGGCAGGCATTGAAGCTGGCACTTTCCTTGGTTCCTTAGGGGCTCCCGGGGAACATTCTTTTCCACTGGCCATAACCCAGGCAATGCCATCTCTTCCCTGGCAGCCTTCTTCAGGCCCTAGGAGTCCTGTGACTCATCTCTGGCTTTCCTATCTTGATTCTGTGTGCCCTTCTAGATGTCCATGTGGGACAGGAGTTATTGTAGAGAATCAAGTGCTTCCAAATCACCAGAAGGGCTGGTAGAATTGGCTGTAGCTGGGGTCCTCCAGTGTAACCCCTAGAACAACCCAACAGAGTTGTCACTGCCACTGCATCAGGACGCTGGGCCACCAGGAGGGGCATGCCTGCTAGATCTGCACTGGCCAAACACAGATGCCCCCTGCCTGGTCTCTCAATACCCAGGAGGCACAAAATGGAGCAGACCCTGGCATCCTGGTGCAGAAGAATCTGATACCTGCAGAACTGTGCTTGCCAGCAGAAGCAGCAAAGAGAGCAGAAGCATGGTTTCCAACCCATGTCTGCCTTCCAAAGCTCTTGGGTGTGGTCTTAGTTATCTAATACTACTATAGCAGAAATACCACAAGTGGATGGCTCTAACAAAGAGAAATTTATTCTCTCACAGCTTAGAATGCTGGAAGTCTGAGTTCAGGGTGTCAGGGGAAGGCTTCCTCTCTGTTGGCACTGGGGGAAGGTCCTTGTCTCCTTTAAAAATGGCAGGCCCCGAGTTCCTTGGAGATTTCCATGTGTCTTAGCATCAATCTTCCCTGGTCTAGGAGGTTCTCAGTGCAGGGACCCAGAGTCCAAATGACTTGCTCTGCTCCCAGCTCTTCTTTCTTAGTGGTAATGAAGTCTCTCCTCTCTGCTCACTAGTCTCTCCTTTTATCTCTTGTAAGATAAAAAGTGTGACTCAAGCAAGGGTGGAGAAAGGGTGGTGACTTGAGTAAGGTTGGTGACTTAAGAAACATTCCACCCTAATCCTGTCTCATTAACATCACAGTTTAGGATTCACAACAAATTACAAAATGGAATATAATTACATCAGATTACAAAAGGGAGGATAACTGCACAATGCTGGAAAGCACGGCCTAGCCAAATTGACATGTATTTAGGGGGGACACAATTCAATCCATGACAGGGGTGTACCTGGTCATTTCATGGATCACAGTGGCCTGATCCCCTACTGATTGTGGGGATGGTGTAGAAATGGGCAGCATTTCATGCTGTCGGGATCACCATAAGTTTGGACCAACTTGATAACACCTAACAACAACAAAGTTGCTAAATTTCCTCCAGTCCTAAATGGAGTCTGGGACACGTTGTTTTCCCCTCTTAGCCTCTGCACCATAGAAAGGAGGTGGAAGGGAAGCAAACTCCAATCCACAGCAGCCACTGCCCACAGGGGGCTCTCTCTACTGATCATAGTTAGGAGCCTGACCTCCCAAGGGCTTCGGCATTGGAGAGCTGAGATTTATGAAAAAACATGTTGAGTTATGGAACGAAGAAAAAGGTTAGAGACTTCAGAGTCTTAGAAATAATCCCTTATTTGGAATAGCCTGTTTAAAAACAATTACAGATTTTTAATTGAAGACAAAGTTTCCATTTGTGGGCGCATAAAGCTTTTATATTTTAATCTTTTGTTTAGTAATGAATGTGTGAATTTGGCCAAAAAAAAGAAGGATGGAAGGAAGAAGAGAAGGAAGGAAGAAAACTATATGGACCTGAAGTTTATGAATTAAAGTTTTTTTTTTTAACTATTAATTTATTTTTAAGGAACCCTGGTGGTGCAATGGTTTAGTGCTTGGCTGCTAACCAAAAGGTTGGTGGTTTGAACCCATGTAGCAGCTCCATGGGAAAAAATATCTGGCCATCTGCTCCTGTAAAGATTATAGCTTAGGAAACCCTAGGGGCAGTTCAACTATCATATAGGGTTGTTATGATTTGGAATTGGCTCAACACCACTCAACAGCAAAAGTTTATTTTTATAGGCGATGATAAGAACTGGTTAAAACCCATAAACCCATTGCCATTGAGCTGATTCTGACCCGTAGGGGCCCACAGGTTTCCAAGGACAAACTGGTGGATTTGAACTGCTAAGCTTTTTGTTAGTAGCTGAGTTCTTAACCAGTGCGCCACCATGGCTTCAAGAACTGGTTATAAACCATGAAACAGATAGGATAACAGCAGGCTTACTCTTACAAAGACTGCAATCTTAAGATGGGGGGCAGGGGCAGTTCTGAATCCCAGCGAAGCCTCAGTCTTTGAACAGTCCAGAAAGGGAGGAGCGTAAACAAACTACCACCTCTTCTGAAGTTAAAAGAAGTTATTTTTTCAAAAGTTATTTTTAATTTGGAGTCTTCTATATAAAATACTTTTCGGTTCAATAGGTAAGAAAAAATATGGTATGATAGGAGACATTTAACATTTACATTTAAATTAAAATATATACATATTTTTCTAAAAATTTATGTCTGCGTTCATCATGGAGTTTTGTTTTTGTTTTTGTTCTTTGTTTTCCCATCACAGCTGCATCAGTTCCGACTCATGGTGACCCCGCGTGTGTCAGCGTAGAACTGCGCTCCACAGGGTTTTCAGTGGCTGATGTTCTGGAAGGAGGTCACCAGGCTTTTCTTCTGAGGAGCCTCTGGGTGGACTCGAACCCAACAGCTCAGCACATTAACCATTTGCAACACCCAGGGACTCCTGTGCTCATCATTTGGGTCCTATAAGATGCAACATGAGGGATTTCAAGCATGGCAGATCTTTATTTCATGTTAGGGTTTGGACTTCTGTGCTAAAGATAAAGAGCAAAGACTAGAGGTAAATACAATGTAAATGTGGAATTGCCTCTGAAGGATGTTACAACTGAAATTTGCTACAGCTGCAAACAAGAACCGTTCATATACTGTTTCTCTTGGAATCAGAAGGATTTTTTTGTCCCTCCTCGCCCCTCTAGTAAGTTTTTTCCTGTGTCTTGTGATTGTAGAGAGAGGCCGACAGGAGTCCCCCAAGAGTTAGCTAGGCGGAGGGGGGCTGGGGTCAGCTTTAATTAGTGTGTATTCCCTTCGGGAGGGCCCAAGCCTCACACTTCCGTGGCTTCCCCGTGCAGGACCGCAGCGTTTGATCTTGCAGGGTTTTGAGCTGGGAGAGGACTGCCAGGTGGGTTTACATGGTTTGGGTTCCTTCACCCTTGGGTTCAACTCCAACAGGGCCCTGAACTCAATCACTGCCCTGAGGCGACAGATGGTGCACAATCTGTCTGCTTTTTAGGGCTTTCTCTCCCAAGGTGTTCTCAGCAAAACTCTGGGGCGAGGGGAGAATTGCAAGGCTGAGTGGTGTTTATTTATAATTTTTTGGGGGGGGAGGGGTCTTGCAGATTCTAATCTCTCCGAATGGCCCGAGCTGTAAGTCAACCTTCTCTGGTTTCTCCTCACACTCCAAGAGTGAGTCTTGGATTGCAAAGCCACCTTTCTGCCTGCTGACCATGTACCTTGTGCAGGTATGGAAACCGCCTGGCTTGCTGCTCACTCCTGAGCTGTGTGTCCCTCTGTGGAGTTCGGTTCACTCAGGCTTCATTGCAGCCATCACTCTTCTTGAGCACCATAGCGTATTTTTCTGTGTGATTTTTACTTGTGTATGTGTGTGTGTGTGTGTGTGCGTGCATGTGTGCACACGTGAGTTATCACCGGATCGAAAGTCTTTTGAAGCATTCTACATCAAAAGCAGAACCAGAAGTCTCTTATGGATAAAGTTTTAAAGTGTAATATGTAACATTTAAAATGATTCTTTAACTGGAATTTATACTGGAATTGTATCTTGTTCAGTTGTATTTATCCAAAAGCCACTGAAGATTTGGAAAACTATGAAGCTTGGTAGAAAAACATATTGGTAGAAAATTACATGTGCAGCGAAATAAGGTCAGAGTCATTACCTCAGGAATTAAAAGAACGTTTGTGACAAAACCTGAAAAACCTGCATTGGTGTGTATTCATTACCCACAGCATATCATCCAAAGGTTTTTTCTTTTTTTTAAACATTCTCCTGGAGGTAGATTAAGGTATCTCAGTAACTGGTACTGTATGTTTTATGGAGCCCCGGTGGCGTAGTGGTTAAGAGCTTGGCTGCTAACCTAAATGCTGGCAGTTCAAATCCACCAGCCACTCCTTGAAAACCTTATGGGGCAGTTCTACTCTGTCCTATAGGATTGCTATGAGTCAGAATGACTTGTGGCAATGTTTTTTTTTTTTTTTTTGGTACATATTTTGTATATGTATATTGTTGTTAGGTGGCGTCAAGTTGATTTTGACTCGTACTAACCCCATGCGACAGAGTAGGACTGCCCCATAGAGTTTTCTACGCTGTAGTCATTACAGGAGCATATTGCCAGGTCTTTCTCCCCTGATCCACTGGGTGGAATCCAGCTGTCAACCTTTCATTCAGCAGCCTAGTGCTTAACCCATTGCGATACTAGAGCTGCTATATATCTATATTAAAACAACTTAAATAATGATTATAATTTAGGTCTGTAGTTTGATATGAAAATATTTAGCGTCCACGATATATTTATTGGTAAGAGAATGCTATGACAGAGAGAAAAAGAGAGGGAAAACTGAAGCTTGGGTGAGGGGAGGAGGAAGAAGATAAATTTCAAAGCTCTCATATTACGATAGGACTTAAAAAAAAAAAAGACTTAGTATATCTAAAATTTAATTGCATACGTGAAGCTGCAGATTCTAAATATATTAATAGAAATTGAATAGTAGAAGTCAGAATGGGTTTGCCCAGCTAGAATGCACGTATATAAATCTATCACATAGGAGGCATTGCAGGTGAACCAGAAAGTGACTCAGTGAAATTCTTGTTCAGGACCCTGAAGACTGAAGTTATGGAGTATATCTACCCATAATGTGAGTTAGTACAACTGACTGACTCTCTTGGCCAGTGGCTGAACACAGTCCTTAAGTAGAGAATAGAAGCTAAAATCCTGAGAACTCAGAACTGTCAAATAATGGCCCTTCAAATGGAAAATGAACTGAAACTTTTGAGCAGAACTTTTATAACCTCTAGAGTGACAAATTATTTCAAATTACTCTAACCCCAAAGTAATTTTCCTCTATATCTTCCTTTTGGTTAGCAGCTGAACTCTTTTTTTTTCCCCCCTGAGAATTTAATTTGTTAGACAAATACTTGTAAAAATTTACATATTTGCATTTTGATAAAACTTTTTTTTTATTGTGCTTTAAATGAAGGTTTACTGTACAAACTAGTTTCTCATTAAACAGTTAGCACACATATTGTTTTATGACATTGGTTAACAACCCCAGGACATGTCAACACTCTCCCTTCTCAGCCTTGGATTCCCTGTTGCCCACTTTCCTGCCCCCTCCTGCCTTCTCATCCCTGCCCCTGGGCTGGTGCGCCCCTTTAGTCTCATTTTGTTTATGGGCCTGCCCAATCTTTGGCTGAAGGGTGAACCTCAGGAGTGGCCTCATTACTGAGCTGAAAGGGTGTCTGAGGGCCATACTCGCAGGGTTTCTCCAGCCTCTGTCAGGCCAGCATGTCTGGTCTTTCTTTTTGAGTTAGAATTTTGTTCTGCACTTTTCTCCAGCTCTGTCCGGGACCCTCCATCGTGACCCCCGTCAGCAGCTGAACTCTTAACCTCTACGTCACCAGGGTTTCCTTCTTAGGATGCAGGCAAGCGCAAATCAATCTTGAACTTGTTTAATAGTTTTATTATTAGTATTAATACTAATTAATTAGTATTAATTATTAATACTAACTATTTTGGACCCATTTCTTGTATTGGCAAGTAAAATTAATAAGTACTTATGTCAGCTTTAGAAACCCTAGTGGCGTAGTGGTTAAGCACTACGGCTGCTAGACAAAGGGTCGGCAGTTCAAATCCGCCAGGTGCTCCCTGGAAGCTCTATGGGGCAGTTCTACTCTGTCCTATAGGGTCGCTATGAGTCGGAATCGACTCGGTGGCACTGGGTTTGGTTTTTGTTTGGTATGTCAGCTTTGTTACGAATCAAGCACTTCAGAGTGATAATTATATGACTCATGTATTAGGAAAGAAGGCACAATTGTAGTTTCAGTGTAGAGATAAGAATCTCAACATTGTGGCTGTGGAATAATGGGATTAAATCGAAAATGACTTTGAACTCTTTATATCTATGGGTGTGTGTGTTCCCCACCTCTGCCCACTAACCCAAAAACAAAACAAAACCGATTGCTGTTGAGTCGATACCGACTCATAGCGACCCTATAGGACAGAGCAGAACTGCCCCATAGGGTTTGTAAGGAGCGGCTGGTAGATTCAAACTGCTGACCTTTTGGTTAGCAGTTGAGCTCTTAACCATTGTGCCACCCGGGCTGGCCTAGAAGTCATGTCTTCCCGTCAACACAAAGCCAGACAAGCACCCCTTGTGCTTATAGTTTGGTCTCTAGTATCCATTTCCACTGAATGGAATTGGGGCTTAGAAGCTGGCGGGCTGCATGTCTGAAACAGGAAGGTTCAGGATAGGCCTGGGACACCTCGTGCCAGAAAGTAAAGAACGTTTTAAAACTTCATGTATTTTTGTTGAAAGGCTACACAGGCTGGTTAAAGGGTTTTTGTTTTTTTTTTTTTTTTTGGCTAAATTGTGTCAATTTAATTACCAAGAAGAGACTAATGACAGCAAGTAATTGAAACAAACTGAATCCATGAAAAGCCACTGGTTCATCAGAATGCTCTAAGAGATGAAAGTATATGGTATAAAAAGAATCTGGCTATAAGAGATGGGGTTAATTTTGGATGTCATTTAACATCTCTGGGTGTTTGGACCCTGCCAGACTCACACAATATGAAAAGACTGCAGAATTCTATCAAGTACTAAACATTATGAAGGCATTACACTGGCACATGCGGGATCCATGACATGGAATTAAGGTGTCTTTGTAGTCAGATGGAAAGATGTTTAAAAACCCTGAGCAAATGAAAAATCTGCAAAATCCAACCATGGCAGTGAAGGACATTAGCCTCAAATTCGTGAGCAGGCAGAAGAAACAAGACATGCTATTAGTTAAATCTAGGGAATATAGGCCATGGACAGGCCCATAGGGTTCCAACCACTGTGAATGGTATAGACTCAATCACTGTATCCTAGACAGGGTGGTTCTCTGACACCTAGTGGTCATCGCTGGTAGTAAAGGACTAACAGTTCCAATGTGTCAAAAAATTTAAAAGAAAGGGGCATGGTGTCTGTGTGCTTTTGGCTGGGACTGTACCCATTTGGCATGGTAGCATGGATTATTTGACACTGGCCAGAATCGTTGATTGATAAATGAATTACCACTTAA
Organism: Elephas maximus indicus; assembly: GCF_024166365.1. NCBI lineage: Eukaryota > Metazoa > Chordata > Mammalia > Proboscidea > Elephantidae > Elephas > Elephas maximus. The sequence goes on along the minus strand of NC_064842.1, from coordinate 10,238,565 downwards.
ATGCTGCGCGACAGAGCAAATCTTTCTAAAATTGAAATGTAGCAGGGGTCGTTGGTGATCATCATGTTGGAAAGTACCAGCAGCACGCTGACTGAGATTCCGGAAGCCAGGGTGCCAGACCTTGCTGGGCAAGGCTTTGAACCAAAACACTGACAACATCTGTGAACTCAGTTTCCTCATCAGAGAAGTGAGAGCATGGATGAGATGATTTCTCAGGCCACATCCGCCCCTGATAACCTGAGAATGCAAAGTACAGAAGAGTTAAAAAATCTGAACCATCTTCTCAAACCAGATGCATTGCCCTCCAGAGTTGAGTAGAACCACTTCGACAGGAGCATACTTTTAAGAGAAGCACGTTAAAGAAAACGTCACTGCTCAAGTTGTGGGTCTCGGTTTGTATATGACGTCTGAAGCTAAATTACTTGGATTAGCCCATCTTTTCCACTCCCTTTACAAACAGTTGAGGGAAGAAAAAAAAAAAGTCTTATGCCTGATATTGGACTACTTTGAGGCCATTTAATTTTTAAATAATAATAAGAATGCATTTTTATGAGAAAAAAATCAAATTTTTTAAAACCTATATTAAATGGTTATCATTTGGGGGAAACAAGGGCTGTGAGGCAGATATGGGAAAGTGAGAGCACTGTCTTTTTAAGGAGAAAACAGGCCACAGTGATTCTGGGGAAACAAAAACGCCATCGGGGAAGAATCTTGACCATCCTGTTAAACTACTTCTCCTTTCCCAATTAAAAAACCACCCAGTGCCATCGAGTGGATTCCAACTCGTGCGACCCTATAGGACAGATTCCCAAATTAGTCCACTCTAAATGGAGGACAAGAGGAGATATTGAGACAGAAAGTCAGCAAAAAACATACAAATTTGGAGTCAGCACTCCTGAAAAGAGGACATCGGAAAAGGCCCACTAAATGAAGCTGCACGGACTGAATTGTATCTGCTAACTTGAGAAAACAACAATAACTCTTAAGAATAGGTGTCTGACGAGGGTGAGGGCTGGGGCACTGAAGGTTCAGTGGTAGGAGTCTCTCCTTCCAGGGGGGAGACCCAGGTGCAATTCCCAGCCATTGCACCTCAAGCACAGCCACCACCTGTCTGTCAGTGGAAACTTGGGGTTGCTATGATGCCGAACAGGTTTCAATGGAGATTTCAGACTAAGAGAGATTAGGAAGAAAGGCCTGGAGATCTACTTTGAAAATCAGCCAGTAAAAACCCTGTGGGTCACAAGAACTTTTATTCTCAACCAATCCTGGGGATGGTGCAGGACCAGGCAGCATTTCTTCTGTTTTGCACAGGGTCACCATGAGTTGGGAGCCTGACTCCTAAGTGAGGGCGTGGCTCCTAAAAGCTGGGGTTATTTCTGCCCTTCGTTTTAGCCACATGTGAAAACAACAGATTTGCTTTTGGTAAAGGCTGCTGAGGAAGCTTCTGGAGGGAACGGTAAGTAGAAAACCACAAAGAGGATCAGGCAGGCCTATGACAGTGGTTCCAAAGCCATACATGGGCAGGTTTCTGGGTGATGTTGTTTAGGATTGTTTGTATTTCGTCTGATCGAGGAGGACTCCTTCTCCACCCTCTCTCTTTCCCCGCCCCTTAAGAACCCTAGATGAGGTGGAGGCATTCTCTCCATTGGGGGACTTGCCAGGCATGGGGACATGAACAGCCTCTAGCCAGAGGGGGCTGCACTAGAAGTGCTGTACCTGGGAAGAGGCAGGTTAAAGTTGGGAAGTGGAGGAAAAGCACTGTACCAAGATGAGATGGAGGGTACTCAGCTTTGAGTGGGTTTCCAGAGCACTGGAGAAAGGACTGGAACGAGGTAGAGTGTTCAGAGGATGAGTCTGCAGGACACAAGGCACAGAGCACTATTGGGCCAAAAGAAGTGCAGAGAGTGGGCCTGATGAAGATCAATGCCTGAACTGAGACATAATTTCCAAAGTGCAAGCGCCAACAAGGGAGCTTTAAGTTTACGTTCAAACTACGTTGTTGGGTGCCGTCGTGTCAGCTTTCCACTCATAGCAATCCCATGTGACAGAGCAGGCCTATCCCATCGGGTTTTCTAGGCTATAATGTTTATAGGAGCAAATCATCAGGTCTTTGTCTCACAGAGCTGCTGGGTGGGTGCAAACCACCAACATTTAACTGGGCTCCTGTTCAGACCATCAAAAACCAAAACTAAACTCATTGCCCTCAAGTCGATTCCAACTCATAGCCACCCTAAAGGACAGAGTAGAACTACCCCATAAGGTTTCTGAGGCTGTAAATCTTCATGGGAGCAGACTGCCACATCTTTATCCAGTGGAGTGGCTGGTGGTTTCAAACCGGCTACCTTTTGGTTGGTTGCAGAGTGCTTATACACTGCACCACCGGGACTCTGTGTTCAGTCCATAAAGAACAACAAAAAGATATCTGCTACGAACCAGGTTGCCTTTATGTTGTAATATGACTGTGTTCATATCAGGAGGGATCAGTCTCTGGAGAAGGACATCATGCTTGGTAGACGGGCAGTGAAACAGATGAAGACCCTCAACGAGATGGATTGACCCAGTGGCTACAACAATGGGCTCAAACATAGTGAGGGTTGTGAGGATGGCACAGGACCAGGCGATGTCTCGTTCTGTTGTGCATGGGGTTGCTGTGAGCCAGAACTAACTATGATGGCACCTAACAACAACTGGTACTGTTTTCCTGATTGCCGTTTTGAAAGTTTCTTTGTTGGAGTATAGGAATCCAACTGATTTTTGTATGCTGATCTTGTATCCTGCTACTCTATTAGTTTTTTGCTATTAGTTCCAGTAGTTTTCTCATGGAATCTGTGGGGTTCTCTACGTATAGGATCATATCATCTGTGAATAGGGATAGTTTCACTTCCTCCTTTCCAATTTTCTTTTTTTTGTCTTACTGCTCTAGCTAGGACTTCCAGCACAATGTTAAATAAGAGTGGTGATAAAGGGCATCCTTATCTTGTTCCCAGTCTCAGGGGGAATGCTTTCAGCCTCTCTCCATTGGGAATGATGTTGGCTGTTGGTTTTGTACAAATGCCCTTTATCATGTTGAGTAATTTCCCTTCTAGTCCTATTTTACTGAGTTTTTATCAAGAATGGGTGTTGAATTTTATGGAATGCCTTTTCTGCATTGATTGAGCTGATCATATGATTCTTTTGTTCTGTTTTTACATGGTGGATCATGTTGATTGATTTTCCATGTTGAACCATCCTTGCATACCTGGTATTAATCCTACTTGGTTGTGTTGTATTACTTTTTTTTATATGATGCTGAATTGCATTGCCTAGAACTTTGTTTAGAATTTCTGCACCTATATTCACGAGAGAGCTTGGTCTGTAATTTTCTTTTTTTTGTGGTGTCTGCCTGGCTTTGGTATCAGGGTGATACTGGCTTCATAGAATGAATTCCGGAGTATTCCTTCCTTTTCTATGCCCTGGAATAGTTTGAGTAGTTGGGTGTAATCTTTACAGAAGCAGATTGCTAGGTCTTTTTTCCCATGGAGCCACTGGGAGGGTTTGAACCGCCAGCCTTCCTGTTAGCACCACCGGGGATTCATTTTCTTCCCTTGGCTTTTCTAAACTTCCCTTTAACATGTGTCATTTTTATAAGAAAAAAAAAATTTAGTATTTTTTTATACAAAAGGATAGAATATAGGGTTATTTTTATTGCTATTCAGAATTATTTTAATTCTGGCTGTAAAGGTAAAGGTAAGATTCAAAGTCACTGAAAGAGATCAAAGGTGATATTTTTAAATTGCTCTCAGTGTCCTCCGAGAAAATGAACAAAACAGAAGAGGCACTAAGATATTACAAAAACAGGTAAATGCTGTTCTTTAAAAAAATCTTCGAGTAGCTTACAAAGTGAGTGTCTATGAAGGAAAATACAAGATAATTCTTAGGATTCAGATGGCTTTACTAAAAAAAAATCATGCCAGACAACCTCTTCCTCTCCTCCTCCCTCTTCTTCCTTTTCCTTCATCCTCCTCCTTGTCATTGTCTTCTTCTTGTTAGTAATAAGAACATTATAAAATTATCACAAAAGTATTTCTAGATTTCACCTAAACATTTGCCAAATTCAAGATGTGGAAGAGTGATGCACGATGACCGTCTTAGTTACCTAGTGCTGCTATAATAGAAATACCACAAGGGAATGGCTTTAACAAACAGAAGTTTATTCTCTCCCAGTTTAGGAGGCCAAAAGTCTGAACTCAAGATGCCAGCTCCAGGGAAGGCTTTCTCTCTCTGCTGGCTCTGGGGGAAGGTCCTTGTCATCAATCTTCCCCTGGTCTAGGAGCTGCTCAGTGTAGGGACCCCAGGTCCAAAGGATGTGCTCCGCTCCTGGTTCTTCATTCTTGGTGCCATGAGGTCCCTCTCCTCTCTGCTCTATTCTCTCTATACCTCAAAAGAGATTGACTCAAGATACAACCTAATCCTGTAGATTGTCCTGCCTCATTAACACAACTGCCTCTAATCCTGCCTCATTAACATCATAGAGGTTAGAATTTACAACATATAGGATAATCACATCAGATCACAAAGTGAAGGACAACCACACAATACTGGGAATCATGGCCTAGCCAAGTTGACATATATTTTGGGGAGGCACAATTCAATTCATAACTATAACAGACTCAGTAAGGCTCACAGCTGGTTAAATAAATGCAGATTAATAGATTGTACTTCAGGCCACTCCCAATGAAGGATGCAACTGGAAGGACTGCGGCTAGCCGAGAAAGGGTATGTGCTTTGGGCAAACGGCCTCCTTTGTACTCTTGCTCTGGTCTTGCTAATATTTGAGAGACAGCCTCTAGTAGATTAATCCATTTTAAAGGCCCATTCAATTGATGGCATTTTGATTCTTAGACTTAGTTTATTTTCAGCATCGCACTTCCTGGGCACACTTGAGCCATAAAATACTTTACTCAACTTTCCAGCGAGCACTTTATAAAAGATCTCAGCAGGGAGGTGACTAACGCAAGCAGGCCAAAGCAACCCCATGTTCCATGGAGCACATCACACACACGGTACATATCACTACCATGGCCCAGAAGTGTATAAAAGATGTCACTGGGAAGGTGAGCACTTTATTAAAGGTCTCAGCAGGGAGGTGACTAATGCAAGCAGGCCACATCCATGAAGCACATCACACGTGTGGCACATATCAGTACTATGGCCCAGGAAGTGCATCACAAACTGTTTTCACCCCCAGAATAACTCATTTACTTGCATATTTCTGAATGCTGGTAACCATACCTTCCCAATAACACAAAGGAAATAGTAAATATACTTGCAAGCCTTATCTTGCTTTACAGAAGCCAAGACACAAAAGTTTCACACAGTCATTCCTCTGGGAAGTGTCCCCTCATATGCACGGCTGTCAACACTCAAATGTGGTGCAGATCAACTTCTTTGTCTTTTAGGCTGTTGCACCAGTATCCGCTATGACACCAGAATGCACTAAAGTGGTCCGAATGCCTATCAATAAACCCCAGGGGCGGAAAATGTAACTGGGGTATATATTTCCCAGTGCACATGAAAGGTTCCTAGACATGAATAATAATAATCTATGGAAACCCTGGTGGGGTAATGGTTAAGCTCATGCTGCTAACCAATGGGTTGGCAGTTTGAATCCACCAGGCGCTCCTTGGAAACTCTATGGGGCAGTTCTACCCAGTTATAGGGTCGCTATAAGTCAGAATGGACTCAACGGCACTGGGTTTGGTTTTGTTTTTTGTATATAAACTACCACTGCAATTGAAACATTTTTCCAAATTTGGTATAGTGGTATCGAACTTTAGAATACCTCATGCACAGAAGGAAACAGAATGTGTGGAAAGGGAAAATGTTAATATTATATGCTCCTAAAATAAATCAAGAGAATTCATTTTAAATTTTTCTAAAGCTACAGACACAGGATATACAATTTTTACATTTAAAAACATCTATACTAATGATTGAAGACCAGATGAGTTGTGGAAGGACATCATACATGAAGAAAGCAAAAGGTCATTAAAAAGACAGGAAACAAAGAGCAAAATGGATGTCAGAAAAGACTCTTAAACTTTCTTTCGAACGTAGAGTAGCTACAGTGAAAGGAAGAAATGATGAAATAAAAGAGCTGAGCAGAAGATTTCAAAGGGTGGCTCAGGAAGACAAAGTAAGGTATTATAGTGACATGTGCAAACACTTGGAGTTAGAAAACCAAAACTGAAGAACACAAGCTGAAAGAACTGAAGAAAAAATTCAAGCCTTGAGATGCAATAATGAAGGATTCTATGGGGAAAATATTGAACAACACAGGAAACATCAAAAGAAGATGGAAGGAATACACAGTCACTGTACCAAAAAGAATTGGCTGACGTTCAACCATTCCAGGAGGTAGCATAGGATCAAGAACCAACGGCACTGAAGCCAGAAGCCCAAGCTGCACTGAAGGGAATGCTGGGAAAAAAAGGCCCCAGGGACTGAAGGAATATCAGCTGAGACCTTCCAACAGATGCAGCACTGGAGGTGCTCACCCATCTATGGGAAGACATTTGGAAGACGGCTACCTGGCCAACTGACTGGAAGAGATCCATATTTGTGCCCATTCCAAAGAAAGGTGATCCAACAGAATGAGGAAATTATTGAACAGTCTCATTAATACCACACACAAGTAAAATTCTGCTGAAGATCATTCAAAAGTGGCTGCAGTAGTGCATTGACAGGGAACTGCCAGAAATTCAAGCCAGATTCAGAAGAGGACGTGGAATAAGGGATACGATTGCTGATGTCAGATGGATCTTGGCTGAAAGATGTTTACCAGAAAGATGTTTACCTGTGTTTTACTGACTATGCAAAGACATTCGACTGTGCAAATAATAACAAATTTATGGATAATATTGCAAAAAATGGGAATTCCAGGACACTTAATTGTGCTCATGTGGAACCTGTACATAGACCAAGAACCAGTCACTTGAACTGAACAAGGGGATACTGCGTGGTTTAACATCGGGAAAGGTGTGTGTCAGGGTGGTATCCTTTCACCATAATTATTCAGTCTGTATGCTGAGCAAACAATCCAAGAAGCTGGACTAGATGAAGAAGAACACGGCATCAGGATTGGAGGAAGACTCGTTAACAACCTGCCTTATGCAGATGATACAACCTCGCTTGCTGAATGTGAAGAGGACTTGAAGCATTTACTGATGAAGATCAAAGGCTACGGCTTTCAGTGTGGATTGCACCTCAACATAAAGAAAACAAAAATCCTCAGAGCTGGACCAATAAGCAACATCATGATAAACAGAGAAAAGATTGAGGTTGTTAAGGATTTCATTTTATTTGGATCCACAGTCAATGCCCATGGAAGCAGCAGTCAAGACATCAAACTACATATCACATTGGGCAAATCTGCTGCAAAAGACCTCTTACAAGTGTCAAAAAGGCGAAGATGTCACTTTCAGGACTAAGATGCACCTTACCCAAGCCAAGGTATTTTCAGTCACCTCATATGCACATGAAAGCTGGACAATGAATAAGGAAGACCAAAGAGGAATTGATGCCTTTCAATTATGGTGTTGGCAAAGAATATTGAATATGCCACGGACTGCCAAAAGAATGGATAAATCTGTCCTGGAAGAAGTATGACCAGAATGCTCCTTAGAAGCAAGGATGGCAAGACTTTGTCTCATGTACTTTGGACATGTTATCAAGAGGGGCCAGTCCTTGGAGTAGGACATCGTGCTTGGTAAAGTAGATGGTCAGCGAAAAAGAGGAAGACCCTCAATGAGATGGACTGACACAGCGGCTGCAACAATGGGCTTGAACACAGGCACAATTGTGAGGATGGTGCAGGGCTGAGCAGTGTTTTGTTCTGTTGTACACAGGGTCACTATGACTTGGAACCAACTCAGTGGCACCTAACAACAGCAACGTACATTTACTTGTTATCCCCCAAGCCTCAATTGTTGGACCATGACTATGTATGATCTCAGTTACTGTGTCCTGCTTCTAGAATCATCGTCTTTGCTGATAAAATCCAAATCTGCCTTCGGATCCCACTTCTCTTCCAGGTTCCAGTTCATAATCTCCTGCCGACAGGGTGTCTCCATCTAGATGTCCCTTGTCACGTGCAAGTCACTGCACTGGGCTGCAATGAATTCATCTGTAGAATACAGAGGTTAAGCTTAAAGATCTTGAAGGTATGGTTTTAGATTTTAAGGGTGAAAGAAAACATTTTTTTTACCTCTAAACCAGGCAGCTCACCATTCTTTTGTTTTTATTTCTAACTTATTTGTGTCTTTATATTTAAAGTGGGTTTCTTGTCCAATCTGACAATCTCAGCCTTTTAGTTGGAGCTCTTAGACTATTTACATTTAATGTGATTATTGATATGGTTGGGCTTAAAAATGCCACCTGTTTTCTATTTTCCCATCTGTTCTTTGCTCCTCTTTTTTCTGCCTTCTTTGGGTTATCTTTTAAATTCCACTGTATCTCCTTCGTTGTCTCCTTAGTGTAACTGCTGTGTGTTTTGTTGTAGCCCTTTAGGGTTTTTCAGTGTATATCTCTACTATATCACGGTCTGTCTTCCAGTGATGGTATACCACTACTCAGATGGTCCAAAAGCCTTACGAGGGTACACCTGCATTCTCTACACCCGCCCTTCGTGCTAACTTGTCCTAAGTTTTATGTTATATATTCTACATTGTTATTATTTTTGCTTTAAACATAGTTATTTCTGGTGCTCTTTATTCTTTTCTGTAGATCAATTCCCACCCAGTATAGCTTTCCTTCTGCTTGAAGAACCTCCTTTAATATTGCTTGTAGTGTAGCTCTGCTGGACATAAATTTTCAGCTTTTGTCTGAAAGTCTTTGTTTCATGTTTGTTTTTGAAAGATGTTTTATCTGAGTATAGAATTCTAGGTTGACTTTTTTTTCTTCAGTACTTTTAAGATGTTGTTCCCAGGTCTTTTGGCTTGTGTTCTAACATGAAGTCTGTTGTCATTTTTATCTTTGTTCCTCTGTATATGTCTTTTGTCACTGAATGCTTTTAAGATTTTATCAGTGGCTTTAAATAATCTGTTTATTACATGCCTGGGTATAATTTTCTCAACCTTGGGATTAAACTACTTAGATCTGTGAGTTTATGGTTTTCATCAAAATTGAAAAAGTTTTGGCCACTTTTATCTTACAATTTTCTCTTCCCTTCTTTTATTTATTGGGATTCTGATTACACGTTACACTTGAAATTGCCCCACAGCTCACTGATGCACTGTTCGTATTTTTTCGGCTGTTTTTCCTCCCTGTTTCATCTTGGATGGTTTCTTTGGTGATGTCTTCCAAGTCTTTTCTCCCCCAAGGTCTAATCTGGTAGTAATCCCATTCAGTATTTCATCTCGGAAATTTTAATTTCCAGAAGATTGAATTATGCCTTCTTTATACATTCCATGTCTCTAGTTAATATCAGCTTTCTCTTGAAAATATGGAATACGGTTATAACAACTGTTTTAATGTCATTGTCTACTAATTCTATCATCTCTGCCATATCTGGGCCATTATAATTGATTATTTTCCTCCTTGATGGGTTGTATTTTCCAGCTGGATAATTTTTTATTGTGAATTTTACCTTGTTGGGTGATACACACTTTGTAGTGCTATAAATGTTCTTGAGTTTTGTCCCATGATTTGTTAAATTACCTGGAAACAGTTGTTCTTTTGGGTTTGCTTTTTTCAGCTTTGTTACGTAGGGCCAGGGCAGTATTAGTTTAGGGCTAATTAGTTCCCACTATTTTTTTTTTTTTTTTTATGGAGGCAGAACTCTGCTGAGTATCCTACCCAGTGTACCAGGTTTTCTGCTCTGGCTGGTTGGAACAGGCATCGCTCCTGACGAGGTTCGGCGATTGTTCCTTCTAACAGTTTCAGGAGGCCTCCGGTAGTTTCCTCACATGCACGTGTTGATCACTGCAGGTCAACGGAGCTCCTTCTGTACCAGTTATCCCCTCTCCAGGACTGGGCTACAACCTCTGCCGTCTTAGCCTCGCTGGCCTCCCAGCTCTGCCTTTTCAACCAGGGGAAATACTAGCTCTACTTGGGTTCCTATTCCCTGTGCCATGACCTGCGAATTCTCTTAAGGCAGAAATCATGGGGCTCATTTCATTTGTTTTCTCTCAGAGATTACTGTCCTTCCTTGACTGACATCCAGTGCCTTGTCCCTGCTACTCCATTTTAGATGGAAGTCAAAGTCTTTATATGTAAGCTGGAAACTTGAATCATGACAGGAAGCTCCCCCTCTCCCCGTATGTCCTATATAGTCCATATAGTCTACTTATGAAATGATGTGGATACAGCTTTGGAAATGCCTCTCAAACATGTCCATTTTCACCTTTTCCCACCCTGTGTTAACCACCCCTAGCTGGGCTCTCTATTTCACACTTAATAGCTAAGGCTGCTAACCAAAAGGTCGGGAGTTCAAATCCACCAGCTGCTCCTTGGAAACCTTATGGGGCAGCTCTACCCTGTCCTATAGGGTCACTATGAATCAGAATTAACTCTACAGCAACGGGTCTGTTGGTATTGCTAACAGGCTCTGTAAAGATCTTCCTGGCTCTAGTCTTCAATCTAGCCCATAAATTTTTATTCAATATAGATTTTCTTTCACTGCTTTTCCCTCAGCACCTAAAACCTGGTGAAGTCCCCGGTGGCACAAACAGTTAATGTGCTTGGCTGCTAATCTGAAAGGTTGGCGGTTCGAGTCCACCCAGAGGTGCCTCGGAAGAAAGGCCTGGTGATCTCCTTCTGAAAACTCAGCCACTGAACGTCCTCAGCAGACGGTCCTGCTCTCACACACACGGGGTTGCCGTGAGTCAGCAGTGACCAAACGGCAGCTGGCTTGGTTTCTGGTTTTAAAACCTGACGTACACCGGCATTCAACACATTTGTTAACGTGTAAGTGTTCCTTAATCATGGGTACCTGGGTGGCACAAACGGCTTGTGCTTAACTACTGACCGAAAGGTTGGTGGTTCAAACGCACCCAGTAGCACTGCAGAAGACCTGGGGATCTGCTTCTGTGAACATTACTGCCAAGAAAACCCTACAGAGCTCAGTTCCACTCTGTTGACACATGCGTTGCCGTTACGTCAGGATTAACTCGATGGCCACTGGTTGTTTTTTTTTTTAAACCACAGATTTAAGTTCAACCTGACGTTGCCAGTCACTGCTCTCCACAACCCACTATCGATCCGCCTGTGCAAACCCTCACGCTTCCTAGAATAAGTGGCTTGTTTCCAACATGTGTCTCACAGCTACTACTAACTTCATCCTCTCTCGTGTTTCTCCCATCTGGAGGGTCCTTTCCATTCTGCCTCTGAAATCGCATCTGTCCTTCAAACTCCTCAGAAGGCCTTCCCGTCTCCTGTCCGTGCCGAGCTGACCGTCTCTGAATTAGCATCTACCATCTGCGTTTATTTCAGCAGTTTTACTGCTTCCTATTTTGGTGCATTTTTCTTATTTTGGTTGTATGTGTGCTGACATTTTGTCTCCCCCAAATGAACAAAATCTTGGAGCAGTAACCGTCTCTGACAATCTCTTTATATGTCTTAAGACATAGTAGATGCCTTAACAGATACTTCAGAGGTGAAGGCAGAGACCACCTTCACTAATACACGCGGGCCGAGGGACTCGCTCAAACCGTCAACCGGCGCCTCCCCTATCACGTGCCGTTGCTGTTGTCCAGGCTGTGAAATAGCACCGCTGGTGAAAACCACTTCAGAAGGAGGCCTTCTGAGTTCTATATGAAATTCTACTTTACAGAACATTGTTGGATAAGATTCTGGAGGATATTTCTTCTTATTTTATTTATCAAATAGAATACTGCACCCCAATCACTACAAAATAATTATTTTTAATATAAGGGATAGCATATCCAATAATATTTAAACAGAAACCAAGGAGACCTTGGTATCACATAGCCAGTCAACATAAACTGTTATTATTTATGCAAACACACTGTAAAATTACTCTAAATCTTCAAAAAAGATTTTAGGTTGTCATGAACATATAAAATGGGAAAAACCTAAAGTGAATATCAAGATTTCATTTTTTAGTTCACAAAATTATTAAAATAAAGTTCCCTTCCATAAACACAGAAGAATTGGCCAGAGTAAGAAAATGGGAAATTAAACATCAGTTTCTACCTTGGGAAAGACATGATCGATCTTTTTTTTTTTTTTTTAAGTATTTCAATGACAGGAATTTCTCTAAAGGGATTAAACTTTTCTTGTCTAATGACATCTTGAAAACCTATAATGGTTTATCGCTTGCCAACTAAATTTGGAACGCATGAAATAAACTCCCCGTGCAAAATACTTTTATACCAGAAAACAGGTAATGCATATTCTGATAGAGAGCAAAAGACAAGTGCTTTATTACGAGAACCGTTCAAGTCGAAGTTCAGTGTGCACCAGTGGGAGGGAGGGAAGGTTTGCATCAACTGTTTGGAATGAAGACTAGGTTAAAAGGGGGGCTACGCAGCTGCTTGTTTTTTTCCAAACACTACCTTTTGCTAAGGCAAAAATACATTTCATTTGAGAACAGAACCGTTACAGAAGAAAGCTACATCACAGTACAGTACAGAGGGTAAAATTCATCCTAGTCTGGAAGCCATCAGGGAATGACATGTCACCTACACTCGGAACTTCCTAACGTAGGTCAGAATTACAGTATTTATCACAGCTTTATTTCCCTTGAAACTGATAAAATCTAAATACGCTTTCGATGTCTCGGGAGTGTGCGGGTGGGGCCCATATGTTGATATTACAGTAATTACAACATTAAATAACATTGCACAGTCAACCGCCACTCCAAGGTTAATTCAGTATAAAAAAACAAGTAGTAAAATGTACCTTTACTAGTGGTTTTACATTGCATATATCACTAATGACGAAAGAAAAGTAGGCAAATGCCCAGTTACACGGCCGCACATTATAGGCTAACGATGTGGAAGCAATACAAGGAATGTGGCAAAATCTTAAAAACAAACAGGTTACATGGGAACAAAGTGAACAGCCACGTAAGCGTAAATCAACAGTATCACCGTTATATAAATAGTATGTTTTGCTCAAAAGTCTCATTAAGTACTTACAGATATTACCGTGGCAGGGGGCATATGAAGACAATGGGAAGAAGAAGAGGCAAACGTTCCCAATGCCAGTTAATTCCTGAGGTGGCATTATTTCTTAACTGCTGCATTGATCAACGCTGGAAAAATGGGCATGTGCAATGAAGGAGTCCCAATATAATCATATTTCCGCAATTACGCTGTGGTATTCTGAAGGCAGCAAACCTAAGTGACAGTTTACATCGTAACAGTCCGAGGAAGTATTTATTCTTCTTAATTTTGCTGCTACAGTTAGCAGTGGGCCAGAAAACACTTAGACGTTCCAAAGAAATTTGATCTAGGTTTAACTTTTTCCCCCAGTACTTCTTAGTTAGCTCAAGGCAAAGCTATTATTTATTTTCATGTACTAAGTGCCAACACTGTAAACATTTTGTACCTTTTCAACTAAACCTTGTTAGATAACAAGGATAAGAGCAAAGAATAAGCAGGAATAATCTATGTATAATAAAAGCCGACCTATTCATCAGCTTTTGGCTTAAATTTATGTATGATTTTAAAACAATTTTTAAAAGTTCATGCTATAGGTGTAAAGACTATTTTTGGGTACTTTTAAGTCTGGACACAATTTTCAAAACTACGTGATGGAGGTAAGAATTTAAAAAACCCACCAAAATGTAAATAACAGGGAAGAACGTTTTTCCAACTCAAAGCATCAAACATACATTTGAGTGCAGAAATCTAGACGACTATACAAGGTTTTAAGCAATCATCTGTTTTATTATACAATTCTATGAACAGAAAATGAACAGAAATACACAATATACTTACCTGTACATGTGAACCTACGCTTTTTAGCTACAGATATTTATTAGAGTTCACACTGACTTTAATTTTACAGTTCATAACTATGTATAACCTTATTGCATTGAGGGCAAATTCTACAGAGGGAGTTTCACAGGCCAAGCCCATTTGGCATTACCAGTACATTCAAAAACTGTACCTCATATATGGACGCATCTTCCCTGATCCTGTACATCTGGGTTGCTTTACAGCTTAAGCTCATTTGCAATTTTGGATGCAATGTTCTTAAAGGCAATAGAGGTCCCCGATATTCGTTTGAAGCGGACCCCGTTAAGCGACAGCCGCGGCAGCTTGCAGACTTCCATCTCCCACTGCACGAGGCTATCCTGCCTGGCGTCTCCGTGGACACAGAAAAGCAAAAACCTCTCCTTTTGTTCGTAATCACAGTTATTAGCATCTAACACTTTGCGGATTTCTCGCATCATGTCATTGGGGTCCATGGAACTAGTGGTCTTCATGCTCCACGTGAACCGCAGAGAACGCGGCTTGGAGTCTTTGGCCTCTTCTTTGTCTCTTTCTTTCGGTTCCCCTGATGTGCTTCTGGGAGGAGAGGGCAAAGGGGGAGAATGAAGAAAAGTACATCCAGCAAAGACATTAAAACGCACATAAAATCTGAGTTCAGTGCCTAGTAAAACCACCCGCTTTGCAGACTACCTTCGGGCAGACAGAAAGATGCAGGTTACCCTGCTGTTTCAAAAACAGACTCCGGGAGGCCATCTGTTTTGACTTTTATTAATATCTTCACTTTAAACCAGCATACCTTCTTAAATATGTTTGTTTGTGGAAAACAAATTTGTAGCCGAAAGGGAAGAATTTCGTACTTCTTTCAGTTCCTTACATGTCTGCTTAATTGTGTAAATGCTGATTCTCTGTGTTCTGTACATATGTATAAAACAAGGACCACTAACATCCCCCTGGTAAATACATATTTTTGAAATATGAAGAAAAGTATCCTTTTTCCTGCCTTTTTTGGGGGTAAAAGGAAGACTGGAGACAATGACTACAGAGGGGAAAATTATTTATAACTGATAATGTTGAGAAAGAATAAACCAGCCAACCAACCTAGTGCCATCAAGTCAATTCCGGCTCATAGCAACCCTACAGGACAGAGTAGAACTGCCCCACAGTGTGTCCAAGGAGCGCCTGGTGGATTTGAACTGCCAACCTTTTGGTTAGCAGCTGTAGCTCTTAATCACTATGCCACCAGGGCTTCCTGAGAAAGAATGTTGTATGGCAACTATGTAAAAATGTCAGGTCATGGCACTCTTCTTGATATCCTCCAATGGTCTCCCATTTCACTTATTAAAAACAACAACAACAACAACAACAAAAACTAAACCCCTTGCTGTTGAGTTGATTCCGACTCATAGCAACCCTACAGGACAGTGTACAACTGTCCCCTAGGGTTTCCAAGGAGTGGCTGGGGGATTCAAACTGCTGACCTTTTCGTTAGCAGCCATAGCTCTTAAGCCATAGTCTACAAGGCCCCACATGACCTAGGCTCCAACTCCTACCCCCGCCCCACATCTCCTGCTATTTTCCTCCACAATGGTCTCCGTGCTGTCCCTTAAACACACCGGTGTGTGCTGGCCTTCTGAGGGCTTTCCCACAGGTTCTTCTCCCTGCCAGGAATACTTCCCCCCCAGACAGCTGCCTGGCTAATGCCTTCACTCACTTCTCTCAAATCTCTGCTCTCTCTCTCCCTGAGTCCTACCCTGTCCACCCTATCGCACCCCCCAGTCCCACCCTGGCATGGCTGACCCCCTGACCCTACTTATTTCTTGTCTATGGCACTTCGCACATTCTCGCATATGACTTAATACATCTATTTTTAGGTTTGCAATTTATTGTCTGACTCTGTCACTAGATTATAAATTCCAGGAGGGCAAAGCTCTGTTTTGTTTGCTGGTGTGTCTGAGGCATCTAGAGCTGTGCTGGGTGCCCGGTAAAATGCTCAACACATGTTTGTGACGTGAATTAGCCTCACTGAATTGTGCTTATTATATATCTTCCATAAATAATGTAAAACCAGAAAAACTGTTTCAAATAATCACAGAAAAGGTAAAATTAATAGATTATTAATCAGAAGATCCAGTAATTACATTTGTTGAGTCATTATCCAAATATGGATGGATGTTTCTATTTTAACTTGTTAACCTATCTCACTTCATGTATTTAAGAAATGATACACTGCATGATATTAAGATACATACATGTCACATCAATATATGTTAATGTATACATGGAGCCCTGGTGGCGCAGTGGTTAAGAACTTGGCTGCTAACCAAAAGGTCAGCAGTTCAAGTCCACCAGCCACTCCCTGGAAACCCTATGGGGCAGTTCTACTCTCCCCTAAAGGGTTGCTATGAGTCTGAACTGACTTGAGGGCATCTAACAACAACAACGTATACATTTATATGTGTGCATGCATATCCCCCTTATTTCTAGGTGGTATCTCAGCTCCTAAGGCTCTGCAAATTGTGCAAGCTTCAGAAAATAAACTTCCAAAGACTGTTACATAAGTATGGAAAGTATTTACTTCAATATCTTCTGTATTATTCTTTCTTTGCTCAATGAACCTAAGTATTGCATCAGAGGTCTTTTGGGGCTTGTAAACTCAACAACAGTCATTTATCAGGACCACATATGTCACTAGATTATGGAATCAATGTGTCAGAGCTGGAAGGGACTTTAGAGATTACATGACTAAACACTCTTGAACTGAGATCCAGAAAGCTCAGATGACTTTTCTAAGGTCACAGAGCTAATGAGCTGAAAAGTGAAGACAAGAAATCAGGTCCCCTGATTCCAAGACTAGTTTTCCTTCCACTGCACCAAGGAAACCCTGTGACCTTAACAAAACAGGCATAGGCAAGATGATTTTTTCTGCGTATATCTCAATTGCACTACCATTGGGAATGTTAATTGGAGAAAGCTCCTGGAAATACGGACACTAATAGTAACCGCCAACATTTACTGAGCACTTACTAGGAGCCAGGAGCTATTCTAAGTGCCTAAGTGCATCATTTCTTTATTTACCCCTCCCGACAATGCTATGAGGCAGGTGGAATGAAGAAATGCAGGCACAGAGAGTTCAAATCCCAGAGCTAGCTGAGTGATAGGACACAGCCTGTCTCTTAACCATCCTGTCACGCCATCTATCTGAAACGAGAGATCCTCATTATAACTGGCTCCATCCCACCTACGCTCCTTACTCTTTCTTCATCTCTAAAATGGATACTTTTCATCCGGGCGTTGTGAGGATCAAATGGCCAGCACAGTACCTTATGGAGAATAAGAATTCAATAGGTCTTCGTTCAAAAGCAAAAAAGAAAACAAAACCTCAACCAAAGGGAATGCAAAAAATGCTTTGTACATATTTGTAAAAGATCAGTTATTCAATCCTTATAACGTTAATAAAATTGCCTCATCATATTAGATGGATGAAAATGTAGGAAGGCTAACTGCAACATTAGCCGCTACTCATGGTACCATGGCACTGTTGGAGGTTTAGAGGAAACACAGGGGGAGAAAGGGGCTCAAAACAAAAGTTCTCCAAGTTTATGGGATAAAAAACAAAACCCAGTGCCGTCGAGTCGGTTCCGACTCATAGTGACCCTACAGGGCAGAGTAGAACTGCCCCATAGAGTTTCCAAGGAGCGCCTGGCGGACTTGAACTGCCGACCTTTTGGTTCACAGCCATAGCGCTTAACCACTATGCCAGTTTATGAATAGGCAGAAAAAAAGTTACAAACGTTTTTCCTGCATCCCTTGGGCTTCCACCAGGTGACTCAGGTACGTTAACTCAGTAAAGAATCGTTTCAACTGTAACGACTAAACGCTAACATGGCATGGTTTTTAAAAAAGGGCTACATGGGAATGCTGACTGAAGTTTCTGCAAAGCCCACCATGTTTTACATTTCAAAAGGTGAAAAAAGGAGAAATGAAATCTGAGATACGTGTTCAGCTGCTCCAAAAGACTTCCTGAATGATAAGCAAGGGCGTCTGTCCTACTGAGGAGCTACCTGTCAAGGTCTGAGGTTTGTATTTTATCTCTTAATGCTTATGTGTGCTCAAAATAATTTAGTACATCATTTCTGAAACCTCCCATTCATAAAACAGGAACACAAGTACCAACAGGTCCCTAACGGGGCTCCCAGACCAGCAGCACCAACATCATCTGGGAGCATGCTGGAAGTACAAACCTCAGCGCTCACCACAGAGGGCTGAGTCAGAACCTCTGCGGGTGGGCCCAGCAGTCTGTTTTAGCAAGACTTGTAGGTGACTTTGATCACGCTCAAGTTAGAGACCCATAGTCAGGGAGAATCCACAGCTAGTATTAAATGTCAGTAAGCCACAAAAGCACTGCAGGTAGAAAGTTCGAGATGTGCTCCGTGACTGCGTACTCACCTAAAATACATTACTGAAATCAAATCGTCTTACAAATTTGCTTACCTCTGTGTTAAGAAATTCTGGGCTATTTGACTTAGGGTAATTTTAGTCATATTATCTTAATGAGAAAAGGGTCGGTACATTGTAATCTATTAATTTTACTTCTGCAGGACATTATAGAACAGAATGGCTACTTCTTTACAAAGAATACAATTCATAATGTTTGGAAAACACAAAGTTAATTAACTTAAACTTAATTACATGCTAGGCAACGTTAGGAAACCTACCCCGATATAAAATTTAAAAAATACCCATCTTATCTAGCTATTATTTCTCTTCATGTTTACTAAGTGCTGTAGGTATTTCAGAAGCAGGTGTTCACACACACACAGGGACCTGCAGCGAAGGATTGATAGTGGCTCCTCACCTGGAGGGGTCGGTTCTGCCACTGGCTTCGCCTTCACTTGGATCCCTCAAAACAAAGTGAAGGTTGAGATTTAATGATAAAAGTGAAAAATATATCAAGAAAGCCTACATCTAAAATGACTTTTCACATTAACTTGCTGAGCAAACGTCTAGTTTTTCTACTACTGAGCAGCCGCCCACTCTGCCTCATGTTTGCATCAGAACTATACAGAAGGATCATTTATTGAGCGTCTACCGGGTGCGATCACAGATGAGATACTAGGTAAAAGTTCTGGATTTTTTTAAAAAACGTGATCTCCAATTTCTCAACCACGACATTTATTAAGGTCATAACTTATCTTTTGGTTTAGTTTAGTTCGACCCAAAGTTAAAACTATTTAGTAATTGTCAGCAGCAAGATTTGGCTTCATATTTGTCGTTAAATATAATTCTAGTAGTCGCTCAATTTAGGAAATAAATGAATTAAACTTGTAGTTAGAAATAAAGCTCAATACGTCTATAAGTCTTTCTAAAAGCAAATAACAGTTTGAAAATCAGCAATTACTTTATTCCAGAAGCTCTGTGAACAATTCATGCACATGATAAAATATTACAGCAAATCAACAGCTTACCAACAGACAGTTCTAAAAACACGGATTCAATCTTAAACAGAAACAGCCGTCTTACCTGGATATTCACCTGCGAAATACACAGCAAAAGCCCAGAAAAACTCTACTAATTGTCCTTGTGCTGAATGTCATTCATATTTTTGAAGTGTAACAAAATTTTAACCGTTTTTGTGATTTTTGTGTAATTAAGCATACACACAAAAAAGTTACAGTAAGTTTAAATATATTAAGAGATGGCTTGTGACAGAAAAAGAAAATCTTAAGAATCTGGGAGAATCACCAACTTCAACCCTTAAGTTAACGTTTTTTAACATTTTAACCATTCCAGAAACGTTTATATTATTTCGGTAAAATAAATGCAACAGAAGCAAAATCAGAGCCACTCCTCTTCCTTCAAACCAATAAGCCACATCCCCAAACCAAGCTCTAAAACCACCACTCACCGTTGCTAAAAATATGAATTCCTCACGTCTCTTGGAACCTTTATAGGCTCTTTTTGCTAAACATAATGTGTAAAAACCACTTACCAATCTGAATTCAAAAGGATAAAATATATTCTCACATTCAAATGGGATTTCTTAAATTTCTATTTTTTTTATAACTGGCATTTTCACTGGGAAGTATAATAAAAACTCAATCCCACCTAAACCAATCTATTTTTCTTATAGCACACTGAAACAAACAACACACTTCGGAGCAGGCTCAAAGTGAAAACGCATATTCTCAGTTACATGAAGATATACGGATATATGCCGAGGGCAGCACACCAACTTGGCGGGAAAAGCAGTAATGCTGTTGACTCCGCTGCTTAGATAAGTAAATAGTTTAACAGGAAGGGGCATTAAGTCTCACGGGACTTCCCTGTGTTACTCACACTTTGCCCAATAAATCAGTGTTAGCAGACACCTATTCCACTGTCGTTGAACTTCAGCCATTAGGCATGGAATGACCCGAGACCCCACTTAACCTGCTATACTTCTTGAAATTGCATCTGACTCATCGACCTTGTTTCCCATACTCTGTTCCTCCCTTCCTGGATGCCACTGGGAAGACCGGCTGGAAGGATTTCCGCTACTTGGCAATTGCTGTTTCAACCAGCCCAGCATCTCTGCTCTAACCGGCTGCGGTGGCAGGCAGGAGGGGACGCGTACAGAAGGCACAGCTGCTGTAACACCACGTACGGTGCAGCAGGACGCGACAACGTTTAAAGCTTTTAGAAAGTCAGACACCTTATACATAAACTCACTGCTGTCGAGCTGATTCCAACTCATAGCAACCCTATAGGACAGAGTAGACCTGGCCCATAGGGTTTCCGAGAAGCAGCTGGTGGATTCAAACACCTCACTTTCTTGGGTTACCAGCCACGCTCTTAACCACCGCACCACCAGGACTCTGCCTTGTAGATATTAAAAAAAATGCCGTCGAGTCGATTCCGACTCATAGCGACTCTATAGGACAGAGTAGAACTGCCCCAATAGGGTTTCCAAGGGGTGCCTGGTGGACTCAAACTGCTGACCTTTTGGTTAGCAGCCATAGCTATTTACCACTACACCACCAGGGATACCACCTTATATACAGCAATATGTAATTGGCTGAACTGATTAGATTATTCTCCATATAACAGTGAAGCTATTGTCAGAAAATCACAAAGCTTGATGTAATCTCCACTTTATACAGCAGAGACCGTATACACTTGATACAAAACCTATCCAAAGCAAATGGTTCTAAATGTTATTGAAAACATTTTTGAGATGGTTAAGTCTATATCCTCCCTTTATAAATGTTTCCAGTGTAAACACTTCGTGACATTCTTTCCTAAACCAGAAAACAACAGTCTTCTGTAGTCATTTCGGGCACACAGTCTCTGTACTGGCCCAGGAGACTACTAACTGGTGTTCTCTTTGCAATAATGGCTTCCAAATACATACACGATTAACCTGATTTATTCTTTATCCTCCCCTTCAAAAAACTTAAAAATCCAAATTATTTTATTTTTTCCTTATAAGATCCTATTCTTTTCCTTTAGTGGCATACAACCTAGTTGGTCCCCAAAGTCTGTGAAGAGCTTTGGCTTCCAAGTGTCACAGCCAGCCCTGGCCCAGTTCTGGTGCAGGTCACACGGGTTTCGTGGTGTGGGTTCCATCCCTGCAGGCTCTGGGGCACAGCCGAGGGAGGAAGGAAAGGCAGGATGTGAACCCAGGATGGGCGTAAGGAGGACAGACACATGGGAAGAACTGATAACCTGAGCAGTGAGTTGAGAACATTAAAGAATAAGGCTGGTGTATCTCCTAAACACTGAGAAATTCTGTAGTTCATCACCAGCCCTCCCAGAATTTGAATTCGCTGCAAATGGAGAAAGATCAGCTGCAATCCCCGCCCGTCAGCTACTGAAGAACTCAGCAGGCTCATTCCCGGTGCTGAGACCAATGCTCTGCCTGCCTCCCTGCACTGCCTCATCTGTGGCACCTTACACAGCCCACCCTCAGGCTCCCGAAGGCCACGTCAGGGAATACCTTCTGCACTGTGGTAAACACGAACGTATCTGTAAAACCAGAGCTGTTCACTTGGTGACAAGTGGCTCTGGAGAACTGGGGATTTTTCTCTTCCTGGTCTAAATCCAGAATTAATCAAAACCAATCCCCACTACCATCGAGTCGATTCCAACTCACAGCGACCCCACAGGGTTTCCAAGGCTGTAATTCTCTATGGAAGCAGGCTGCACAGCTTTCTCCCTCGGAGCTGCTGGTGGTTTCGAATTGCCAACTTTTCAGTTAGCAGTCAATTGCTGTAACCACTGCGCCACCAGGGCCCCTTGAATTAATTAAAATACCTATAAAACCACATTAAAAAACTCTACCAAATTGTTGACAAAGGACCTGCTTCCTTCACAGAACGTACCAGAATTTGTTATGACCTTGGTGGGTTGCTCACTTTTTAAACTGCCTTCCCCGTTATTCACCTGTTCACTCAATAAATGTTCACTGAGGGTCTACTATGCATCAGGCACTGTTCGAGAACTTGGGGACCCAGCAGTAAACAAGACAAAAAAGTCCCTGCTCCCATGGAGCTTATTTGCTAGTTGGGAGACAGTCTACAAATAAGTGAAGTGTATGTAGCATGTCACTGAGTGTTAAGTGCTATGGAGAAAAATAAAGCTGGGAGAGGGGACAGAGAGTGTGTGTGTGTGTGTGTGGCGGTGGGGTGGGAATGTGATTTTAAACACGGTGACTGGGGAAGGAATCTCTTGAAAAAGTGGTATTTCAGCAAAGACCCGAGGAGGTGAAGAAGCAGCGATTCATGCAGACACACAGGGAGGAGCATTCCAGACAGAAGGAGGAGGAACACAAAACCCCGAAGTAGGGGTGTGCCTGGTGTGCTGGAGGAGCAGGAACACAAAACCCCAGGGCAAGGGTCTGCCTGGTGTGCTGGAGGAGCAGGAACACAAAACCCTGGAGCAGAGGTCTGCCTGGTGTGCTGCAGGAGCAGGAACACAAAACCTGGAGCAGGGGTCTGACCGGTGTGCTGGAGGAGCAGGAACACAAAACCCTGGGGCAGGGGTCTGCCTGGTGTGCTGGAGGAGGAGGAACACAAAACCCCAGGAGCAGGGGTCTGACCGGTGTGCTGAAGGAGCAGGAACACAAAACCCCGGGGCAGGGGTCTGCCTGGTGTGCTGGAGGAGCATTAGTGCCCCCTCTGGCTGGGGCAGTATCACAAAGGGGAAAAGTGGTAAGAGACGGGGTCAGGGCACAAACAGATAGCGAGACCATGGAGGGTCTTGTAGGCCACAGTGAGGGCTTTGAATTGTATTCTGAACACAGCGAAAGCTATTTGAGGGTATTCAACTGAGAAGTGACAAGATTAGACTTCCACTGTTGAGAACAGCCTAGGAGGACAAGATGCAGAAGCTAGGAGACCTGTCGGGAGGTGGAAGACTGACAGTGCTTTAGGCTGTGATGGCAGCAGGGCAAGTGGGGGACGCAGGCAGATTCTAACAACACTGTGACAGTAGAGCCCACACAACAGGCTGGTGGATTTCACGTGTGGTGTGTGCAAGAATGACTCCAAGGTGTATGGCCTGAGAAACTGAAAGGATGGTGTTACCTCAAGTGGTGAAGGATGAGGGAGGGACAGGTTTGGGGTAGAGGACTGGGAGTTCGGTCTTGGAAACACGGAGAGGCTGAGTAAGCATTTGGATAACATGAGTTTTCAGTTCAGAGGAGAGACGGGGCTAAAGGTATACATTTGGGAGTTAACATAAAGAAGGAATCGAAAGTCCTGAGCCTAAATGAGCTCACCAAGACAGTGAAGACAGCCAGAGAAGAAAATGTGCCTAAAATGGTGCCCTGGGGCATTCTGCTATTTAAAGGTCAGGGAGAAACTGCAAGAGAGCGTGAAAAGGACCAGCAAAGTGGCCCAAGAAGGGATGGCTAGTTTGTGAGGTAGGAGGAAAACCAGGAGCCAAGTGTCGAAAGTGATTCAACTGTGTGGAGATTCCAAGTTACGCACAGAAGGCCGGGGCCACACCACGACCCCATAAAGTGCCTAGCACATAGTAGGTCTCCACATATTTGCTGAATGGCTACACAGAGATCCTTTATTCTCACCTCCCAACAGACAATC
This sequence comes from Elephas maximus indicus, assembly GCF_024166365.1. NCBI lineage: Eukaryota > Metazoa > Chordata > Mammalia > Proboscidea > Elephantidae > Elephas > Elephas maximus. The sequence goes on along the minus strand of NC_064842.1, from coordinate 10,214,543 downwards.
CCTAAGGCACTTTCTTGCTCTGGTATTCTGTCTCCTTCCTTGTGGCCTCGTGCTCTTTCCCTACGTTTCCTCTAGAGTCTACACTTTTATAGCCAGAGGTAAAGAAGAATTTTGCACAATGCTTAACCACAATTAGTATTCAAGCTTTAAATTTCAAATTCCCACCTCCCCTCTAGTGTTAAAATTAATCCTTTAACCATGAGAAGGTACTAGCTTTTAAAAATGGCCTTACGGAGTCAATTCAATTCCACAAGCAGAAGCTAGGATAATTTGAGGAGAACCCTACGGGCAGGGAACTCCGTGGCCTGAGTGACTTGGGTTAGGTCTTTCTTTCTCAAGGGGCCATATTGTATGGTAATTGTTGATACAAAATCATGGATTGATACAGTGAAAAAAAATCACACTGCATTTTAAGATTTAAAGTCTTAAATTCAGCTGTGTGATCCTGGGCAAACTGACTCATAGAACAGCTCCATGACAAGACCAGGGCCTAAAACAGCTTCTTCTCTTTTCTATATCCATGCTTTAAAATCCTAGGGACACTAAGAAAATTGAGAATTAAGTATTTAATTAATATGATTAAGCAAATATAATAATTTCTTACCATCACTTAAGGCTCAGCTCAAATAAGCTATACGGTGTGGCGTCCTAACTTTCTCCCTTGTCAGAAACCACCATGCCTTCCTCTGGGTCCCTGGCACAGTGCTGGTGCTTCTTCTTGGTAGACATTTTTCTATTTTCTACTACAGTTAGTTGTTGACATGTCAGCTCCTTTAAAGAGTGTAAGAATCTTGAGGGCACAGGTGCTGCTTATCCATCTTTTTAGGCTGATCTACACCTAGCACAGTGCTTTGTATATAATAGGATTTAGTAGGCATTTAATACCCACTGCTGTTGAGTCAATCCTGACTCGTAGCAACCCTACAGGACAGAGTAGAACTGCCCCATAGGGTTTCCAAGGTGGTTTTGAACTGCTGACCTTTTGGTTGGCAGCCAAGCTCTTAACTACTGCACCACCAGGGCTCCAGGCATTCAGTAGGATATAATAATAGGTCAGATTTATATCAGCTTGGGCTGGGTTCAGCAACTTGTATAATCCATGTGTACTTTACATTCATGCTTGTTTTATAGAAAAGAATATGATTTTACCATTTTATTAGAAGTTACATACTTCATTTTGCTTTAACTGTTAGGATGTTAAGATGTTATGAAGTAAAATCACGTATGTCGTCTGTGAGTGGAGTAGGTAGTGTTCTTATACAAAGAAGGAAAGGGTGAACAATGTATTAGTGATGAATTACAAAGTATTGTTAAGGGCTATTAAACAGAAGCTCATATTTGATTCTTTTTTCTAAATTGAGGGAATTTTAAATAGGATATCATCTTTTTTTTAAAAACACACATTTCAATGTCAATCTGTTTTTTTTTTTTTTAGTTCTACTTTACAGAATTTTAAAATTCTCATGCTGTCTAGTTTCTCCCTGCCCCTCCCCCTCTCTCTTAAGGAAAAAGACTTTGTACCTTCCTGTATGTTTTCTTCCTCCTGCTGAGAAGATCTATTCTAATGAAATGACATGAAACCATTTTTGAAAATCAATACAAAGATTAAAGAAAAAAGAATGCATGTCCTTCACAGGCCCCAGGGGAAGGAAAACCCGACGGCCCACTGGTACTGACCTGCGAACGAATCTGGACGTGATTTTGCTGATGATGCCAGTTGACGTCCCCCTTCTGGCATGTGGAAAGGCGCCCGTTTCGTGGGAAGGTGAAGCAGGTGGCTCGGTGTGAGCAGCGCTGCGTCGTTCCCGGAGCTGTTCCCCGTGGAAGGTGCTTCGGCTGGAGCTCCCTCGGGGAAAGCGGGTCCGGTCTGGGGTGGTGGCGCTAATACTGTGAGCAGATGGGGAGGGGGCAGGTGCCCTCTGGGTTGCACTGCTGCGACAGATTAAGATACATTACTTGGAACACGGACGGTGAAAGCTTTCACTCATGCTATGTAAAAAAAAAAAAAAAAATTGTCCACCCTATTTTCCTTGTTCACATTAAGGATGTGATGTGTGGGTTAACTATAGAAATGTTCAGAGAGGGACACCATTTCAGTTTAAAATTAAATGTCTTTTATAAAAATTTGGTAACTAAAGACTAAGAAATGACTGAACCAGAGGCAGTCTCAGGGATGCCAACCCTGGGCAGCTGTGTACAGTCTCACTATTCTCCCTCTCTTTCTCTACACATGATACTGTTTATTTGATGAGCCAGTCTGCTATTCAGCTAAAAGATGACCTCATGGAATAATTTCAGCTCAAGGTTTAAAGAGTATCTCAGGGCGATAGTCTTGGGGAGTCCTCCAGTCTTGACTGGTCCAGTAAGTCTAGGCTTTTTAAGAACTTGAGCTCTGTTCCACATTTTGCTCCCATGTATTATGTTTCTGATCAGAACTGTCAGTAGTGGTAGCCGAGCACCATCTAGTTCTTCCAGTCTCAGGGTAGATGAGGCTGTGGCTGGTGTAGACTATTAGTCTTGTAGATTAGCTTCTTCTTTGAGTCTTGGTTTCCTTCTTTCTCTTTTATTCTGGATGCATAGATACCAATGGCTGTATCTTAGATGGCTGCCCACAAGCTTTTAAAACCCCAGATGCTACTCACCAAACTAGGATGCAGAACATAACTTTATGTACTATATCATGACGACTGACTGAGTTGTCCCACAAGACTATGGCCCTAAACCTTCAACTCCAGAAAACCTATCCTGTGAAGCATTTGGTTAAGTTTAAGACGTATCTGGGTTTGTGCCCTCTATGTGCTTTATTGAGGAGCCCTGGTGTTGCAATGGTTAAATACTCAGCTGCTAACCGAAAGGTCAGTGGTTCAAACCCACCAGCCGCTCTGCAAAAGAAAGATGTAGCAGTGTGCTTCCATAAAGATTATAGCCTTGGAAACCCTACAGGGTGGTTCTGCCCTGTCCTACAGGGTTGCTATAAGTCAGAATCGACTTGATGGCAACAGGTTTTTATGTGCTTTATTGTATATATGAATATATATGGATGCATACACTTACATATATGCCTACATACATACATCTACACATGCCCACACATACACACACCTATATGCTTGTATGCATACATACACATACGTAGCCACACTTGCTTGTTAGTTGTTGCTGCCACACGCTCTCTATTAACTTACATTGCTCAGCAATGTGCAACAGGAATTTTGTCGTTTATCAAAAAGCTTTTGAACAGAATAATTTTCCATGTGTAATTTAGGGCTCAGTGACAGCATAACACATGACACTACCAGTATGAGTAACGAACCTAACTATCAAAGGATTAGAATGTTCAGATGTCCCTAAATTTGAGAAAACCTAAAAGAGATGAATAATAGAAAAGCAGTCATATAATTTTATACCTGGAAGGGCTCTCTGAGGCCATGTTTTACTGATAGACTGGCGGCCTAAAGCTCAGTTTTATTTAAAACAAGTAGCTGGTGGGAGCCAGGACGATTACGCTGGTATCTCAATTCCGGGACTAGTGTTTTTGTTTTTACTGTTTATTTTAAATCATAAAAATCTTAATTTACCTAAATGATAAATTAGGCAGCAGTACTTAACCTTTCAGATGGATTTAAAATAAGATCCTCAGAGAGAATTCCTCTAGTTTAGCCTTTAAGCAACATTTTTGATAAGAGACAAAGCATGCTGTTAGCTAATGTTGTTATTGCTAGGTGCTGTCGAGTTGGTTCCGACTCATAGTGACCTTATGTACAACAGAACGAAACACTGCCAAGTCCTGCACCATCCTCACAGTTGTTATTATGCTTGAGCTCATTGTTGCAGCCACTGTGTCAACCCTTCTTGAGGGTCTTCCTCTCAATGTTAAAATCCCGCTTTTCCCCTGCCACAAACACCCAATCTTTTAAGAAAGCGCTTCACGTGATGGTGACTATTACTGGTCTTCATACGGTGTTGTATTTTTAAAAACAATGAACAACAAACAAAATGAAATGCAGCCAGCACGTTACCTAGGTCGGTAAGCTTCGGAGCTGTCTTTAATGGTGGGCAGTGTAACTTTAACAGGGTGGCCGGAAGCGGACATGGACTTCTGGTGGCGAGGTCGTGCCGAGGGCACAGCGGAAGCCACAGCAGACCCTGCAGAGGACATGCTGCTGGCAGACATCTCAGTAAGGCTTTCAGCGTGAACCACGGAGAAGACCACAGAAACAGAGAAGAAGAAAAACGATGGTTTACTCAACTTTAAGAACCCGATTTTTAAAAATACAAACTGAGTGACACCTCTCATGACTGAAACATGTGAAAGAAATGGGCAGCTATTAACGACCAATGAAACAACTAATGTCCAAAGTGTAAACTTTTAACCTTCAACCCTGCTACCATTTATCACCACCTTCCATGGAAAACATTTCATACACATTTGCTCTAAGTACGTCAATCTGAGAAGGTATGAGATTATTTCTGTGGCTATCTGATAGTTCTAGTGAAAACGATTATGACTGAAGGCATTTTCCACTTCCCAAAAACCACAGTTGGGAGTGAGGTATTCACTGTCCATTATTCATACAAGAGTTCATAATCATAATAATAATACTATCTCTGGAAACGCCATACGAACATTCTTAGCTCATATTGTCAATCAATAGGTTAACTAGTGTAGACGAAAGGAACTGAAGACTAGAATTTAGTATAGGAAAACTAAGTAGGAAATCAATTCCCAACTCTCTTTCCAGCCTAAGGTGTCTTATGTCCAAGAAAGACACAACGGTTACCTTCCTAGGCCTTATGGTAACACTTACCTTACACGCCTGTTACCTCTAATCAATGAAGAGAAAACAAAGTGAGAATGGTCTGTCCACTCTCCCGAAGTGACTAGGGATACAACTGAGGACAGAGTTTTATTAGACTAGGCTTCCTTTCCTTTTCTCCTATACCGATGAGTAGTCCTTACAACTCGAGATGAAAACAATTCGATTTTTTTAAATAATAAAGGTAAATATGGCTCATTATGATATAAAAGAAAACACCTTGAGAGTCGTGTGGTTCTGCATGACCAGGTGATATGGCCACACTTCTGGATGCAATGGTGACTCGCTGGGAGGGGAAGCAGGGAAGAAGGTAGCAGCAGGCTCGTGAGAGAGTTAAGATTCACACTGTGAAGATCCGGTCAGGCTGGCACGATGTGCTATGTTGCAGGGAAGCATTTACTGCCAGGCTTCATTCAGAAGCTCACAGGTTAAGTAGCTTTACCTCCTGCTTTTCCTAAGTATTCTCCCATCCCTCCATGCTGGTAAAGAAGGGGCGACTGCTCAGTAAGAAGGGTTGGCTGCATCTTACTATCTTGGACTTCTGTCCTCTTGACGCTTCAGTGGCAGGAGCTGCAGCCAGACGCTGACGTAGAACACTCACGCCCCTACTGCTCCCCGGCACTGCTCCCCAGCACTCTGGCCTTTTACCTGCTGTCTTTTCCATTCTGCATTGCTGTGTATCGATCTGTGGTCCTTTCGCAGACGTAGGTGTTCCTTCTCGCCATGCTACCTCCAGAATACACATTGTTCTTTAAGAAGGAAAAAACAAATGTTAAAATGCTAATCGTATTTATACAAAGTCAGAGAAATGTATTTATGCTGCAAATGACTTTGAAAAAAATCCATGGTGGAATTCTAATTGATCAGAATCTTAGGTTCAACAAAGTCTATCTCCCGCCTTTCTCTCTTAGATTGTAGGAGAAAATGGCAAAGCATAACAAAACAAAACAACTCATTCCAGTTGTCGCTCACTCTCCTACAGCAGCATCTGTCATTCGGATGCAGCCAGAAAGCTGGGCTTTCATTGCTGTTCGTGCCTTTCTAAGCCAATGGTGGGGGGAAGGACAGAGGGGTTGTCTAGACAGCTTCATGGGACTAGAGGCGAGGCTCAACTCCACATCAAATACCATCACAAACAGGAAACCTGTGCAAGGGAGATGGCGGGCCCACCCTGAGGCCCACAGGTTGCCTTTCTACAGCTGATTTAGAAACCCCACAGCCAATGAGGACGTTAAGGAGACGTAGGCTCCAGGGTTGAAAGCAAGCCGACTGAGGCCACCACCTGAGGTGTGCCCAGTGCTGCTCTGAGAACATCTCCTCTATACTCAGGACTTAGCCAGGAGGCAAGCCAAGGCCAAGGACTCTGGGGAAAAGAGAAGGAACCTCCAAAACAGGTAGGCGGGTGGGTAGACTCTCTTTACCATGCACACAGCCATTGATCTACAACCCCTTTGTTGTGCCAGCCAAAATCTTTACTAGCTCCTCGTCTTAAAATGTGTAGGAATGGGTTTCACTGGGGATAAAATACTCTTCTGTGTAATTCTTACTTTGCTAGAAAAAATTTCCCTATTTTAGGCTACTTAAGGTTTTGGTATTCTTTAAAATACATCATTCACCTAAACTTTGTTTAATCACAATGACTACAAAGCTAATAGGCACATGCTTGAATTAAATCTGGAGAAAATAAGAAAGTATCATATATAACTGGGAACACCTAAAAATTAAATACTTGTGCTCATCAAAAGACTTTATCAAAGAGTAAAAAGACAACCAACAGGCTGGGGAAAGAATCTTCGAGAACAACATACCTGATAAGGGTCTAATCTCTAAAATATATACAAAACTTTAACTCAATAACAAAAAAAAACCAAACCCAGCGTCACTGAGTTGATTCTGACTCATAGCGACCCTATAGGACAGAGTAGAACTGCCCCATAGAGTTTCCAAGGAGCGCCTGGCGATAACAAAAAGACAAACCAATTAAAAAATGGAGAGAGGGCATTAACAGACACTTCAACAAAGAGGTCAAGCAGCCAACAAACACATGAAGAGAAGCCTGCAGTCATTAGCCATTAGAGAGACACAAATCAAAACTACAGTGAGATATCACCTCACCACTCCAAAAATGGCACTAAAAAAAAAAAATACAAAACAATAAATGCAGATGAGGATGTGGGGAAACTAGAATCCTTATTCACTGCTGGTGGGACTGTAAACTGGTTACAATTACTTTGAAAAATGATTTGGCGATTCCTCAAAAAACTAGAGACAGAAATACCCTATGATTCAGCAATCCCACTCCTAGTTATACACCCTAGAGATCTAATAAAAGAGACACGGACAGACATATGCACACCTATGTTCATTGCGGTAGTATTCACAATAGTGAAAAGATGGAAACAACCTAAGTGCCCATCAATGCATGACTGGATAAACAACATGTGGTACATACATACGATGGAATACTATGCAGCCACAAAGAATAGTGATGAGTCTTCAAAACATCTTACTACATGCATGAATCTGCAGGACATTATGCTGAGTGAAGTAAGTCAATCACAAAAGGAAAAACACTGTATGATCTCACTTTTATAAGGCAAGAATAGATATATTTATATAGAGAGAGACCAACATGCATTGGTCGTTACCAGGGATGGGTGTGGAGCGAGGCAGGGAAGTACTCTGGAGATAGTAGACATAATTTTTGGTGATGCAAGAGGTAGCATCAAATGTGGGTGAAATGCACACAGCTTGAGAAAGTAAATGATGTCACTAAGAAGTTCACAAGAGAAAAAGATGTTTTTGGCAAAGGATATTGGCAAACGTAACTGTGCAACAGTATCAATAACAACCAAGAAATACCTGTGTGGTTACATGAATACGCATACAGGAAATTACGTGCACGGGTATGAGTGTGCGGGTGCATATGTGTGCACAACAGATGTATCAGTAGGCATATGTACATACAGGTATGTCTGCATGTGCCTGTATATCCATATATATGATAAACCACATAAGGGACACAGTTATGGATACTTCTTAGATATAACCAAACACTATGCGAGACTGGTTTTCCTCCTTTGAAGGCTTAGGACCGTCATCTTGTGGGAGAACTCAGTTAACTGGTACAAATAAAGTGTATGTTCTACATCCCAGTGTGGTGAGTAGTGTCTGGTGTCTTAAAAGCTTGCGAGCAGCCATCTAAGATACAACTATTGGTCTCTCCTCGTCCAAACGGAAGAGAAAGAAGAAAACCAAAGACTCAGAGAAGAAACTAATCTACAGGACTAATAGTCTACACAAACCACAGCCTCATCTACTCTGAGACCAGAAGAACTAGATGGTGCACAACTACCACTAGCAATCATTCTGATCAGGGCTACAACAGGTGGATTCTGACAGAACAGGAGAAAAATGTGGAAGAGAACTCAAATTCTTAAAAAGTCCAGGTTTACTGGACTGGCTGGGACTAGAGGACTCCCTGGGACTACTGCTCTGAGATACTCTTTAAACCTTAAACTATAATTACCCCTTGAGGTTACTTTTCAGCTAAATAACAGATTGGCTCATAAAATAAAGAATATGACCCAAAAGTAATGAGCTTCTTTAAAATTTTTGACTAAATGGTCAAAAATTACTCTAAAGCAAAGATGTGAAGGTAAGGGGGCAGGGAAACTAGTGTACTGGAAATGGTACAACCAGAAAGGAATGAATGAAAATGATGATACACTGTGAAAAATGTAACCGAGTGAACTGTTCCCGTTAAGACCACAGCCTAGGAAACCCTACAGAGCAGTTCTACTCCGTCACATAGGGTTGCTATGAGTCAGAATCGACTTGATGGCACACAACAGCAAAAACGTTTTTGGTCATTTTCTGTAAGCTTTTCCTTCTCAAAAGAGTAGAGGGTGAACTGAGTTTCTCATGCTTTCTGGATTTGTGATCCTCACACACTACCTCCCTTGCCTCTTCCCTCTGATGGCAGTGACCCTTGGGTGCCAGCAGCAGCCAGCCGAAAGTACCCAAGCTGCACTGCCCAGGGAAGCAAAGATACAATGACACAAAAGTTAAGTTATGGAAATACAGCTTCACTTCTCCCATTTGGTATAGGCTCATCCATAAAACTATTGTTTGTATTACTTACAGCTCAAATAAGCAAGCGCTGCAATTACTAAACAAGCAATGTTCTTCCTGTTTAGAATTTGAGGACCAGTTAGAAATTAGCCTTTCAGATCCCTGAACTCTAGCTTGGCAACTTCTCTGAAGTAGATATAGAAAATTTTCAGCATTTCCCGAGCAACCGACCCTGTGGACAACTCCTCTAGGCCTGTTTTACAGTAAAGTGACTATATAAATACTGCTGTTGTTAGGTACCATGGAGTCTGTTTCGACTCATAGTGACCCCACATACAAGAGAACGCAACGCGGCCTGGCCCTGTACTATCCTCACTGTGTCACTCCATCTCATTGAGGGTCTTCCTCTTTTTCACTGACCCTCTACCAAACATGATGTCTTTCTCCAGGGATTGGTCCCTCCTGATAACATGTCTAAAGTACGTGAGATGAAGTCTAGCCATTTTCACTTCTAAGGAGCGTTCTGACTGTGCTTCTTCCAAGACAGATTTGTTCCTCGGCAGGAGTCCATGGTAGATTAAATCTTCCTTATTCGTTGCTCAGCTTTCCCATGCACATAGAGCGACTGAAAATATCATGACTTGAGTCAGGTGCACCTTAGCCCTCAAAGTGACATCTTTGCTTTCTAACAAGGTCATTGGCAGCAGATTTACCCAATGCAATACATCGTTCGATTTCTTGACTGCTGCTTCCGTGGGCGTTGATTGTGGATCCAAGTAAAATGAAATCCTTGATAATTTCAATATTTTCTCCATTTATCATGATGCTGCTTATTGGTCCAATTGTATGGATTTTTGTTTTCTTTAGGTTGAGTGCAATTCATACTGAAGGCTGTAGTCTTTGATCTTCATCAGTGTTTCAAGTCCTCTTCACTTTCAGCAAGCAAGGTTGTGTCATCTGCATAATGCAGGTTGTTAACGAGTCTTCCTGCAATCCTGATGCCACACTCTTCTTCATACAGTCCAGCTTCTCAGATTATTTGCTCAACATACAGACTGAATAAGTACAGTGAAAGAATACAACCCTGATGCACACCTTTCCTGATTTTAAACCATGCAGCATCCCCTTGTTCTGTCTGAACGACTGCCTCTTGGTCTATGTACAGGTTAAGTCTTCCAGAATTGCCATCCTTTGTAAAGTTATCCAGAATTTACTATAATCTTCACAATCAAATGGACACAATCAAATGCCTCTGTATAGTCAATAAAACACAGGAAAACATCTTACTGGTATTCTCTGCTTTCAGCCATGATTCATCTGATATCAGCAATGACAGCCCTCATTCCACGTCCTCTTTTGAATCCAGCTTGAATTTCTGGCAGCTCCCTGTCAAGGTAATGCAACTGTTTTTGAACTATCTTCAGCAAAGTTTTACTTGCATGTAATAGTAATGATACTGTTCAATACTTTCTGCATTCTGTTGAATCACCTTTCTTTGGAATGGGTACAAATATGGATCTCTTCCAGTCGGTTGGCCAGGTAGCTGTCTTCCAGATTTCTTGGCACAGACAAGTGAGCACTTCAGCACTGCATCCGTTTGTTGAAACACCTCACGTGGTGTTCCATCAATTCCTGGAGCCTTGTTTTCTGCTGATGCCTTCGGTGTAACTTGGACCTCTTCCTTCAGTACCACTGGTTCCTGATCACGTGCCACCTCCTAAAACGGCTGAACACTGACCAATCGTCTTGGTACAGTGACTGCATATTCCTGCCGTCTTCTTTCGATGCTTCCTCTGTTGTTCACTATTTTGCCCATAGGCTCCTTCAAAAGTGCAACTTGAGGCTTGAGGTTTTTTCTTCAGTTTTTCAGCTTGAGAAAAGCCAAATGTTTTCTTCTCTTTTGGTTTTGTACTTCCAAGTTTTTGCACATTGCATTGTAATACTTTGTCTTCTTAAGCCACCCTTTGAAATCTTCTATTCAGCACTTTTACTTCATTATTTCTTCCTTTAGCTTTAGCTACTCTATGTTCATGAGCAAGTTTCAGAGTCTCTTCTGACATCATTTTAGTCTTTTCTCTCTTTCCTGTCTTTTTAATGACATTTCGCTTCCTTCATGTATGATGTCCTTGCCTGATGGCATTCCAAACCTCGCCTGGTCTTTGGTCACTGGTGTTCAATGCATCAAATCTATTTCTGAGATGGTCTCTAAATTCAGGTAGGATATACTCAAGGTCAGACTTTGGCTCTCCTGGACTTGTTTTAATTTTCTTCAGTTTCAACTTGAACTTGCATATGAGCAGGCAACCATACCATAATATTAATACCAAGTATTTCATAATCATTATAGCATTCTTAACCTTTCTGAGTCTCCCAAAAAGAAATAATTTTTCCTTTTCATTTTGCAAAGAAGCTAATTAATACTTTTCTTAGAAGACACATTTTACATTTTGTATTATTTATGTATATGATAAACAATGTAGAAAATACATTTATGAGTTTTACTGTCTTCTTGATTAAAAAATAGGATAATATATTTATATCCTCAAAACTCAGTAACACTTTGGCTTCCAAGTTTCCAGGCTAGTCCAAGGTTTACCACTGACTACCACATGTAATTACTAGATGGATATTTCTAGAAGGAAAATATTAAATTTGTTTCTCTTGCAATTTACCTTAGAAATCCTCCTATGTTTTGCTACAAATGTAACACTCATACCATTTACAGTCTGTAATGGTTGTGGGCAATGAACAATAAAATAGATAATTCAGATAACTAGCTGACAAATTCTACCAACCGTTGATCTATTTATCTACTTAAGTCAATACTCTTCCCACTGCTATCTACCAACTGGTCAATTTTCAGTCATATAATTTAGATATTATCTGCCAATATCAACCTTAAGACAATATATTAGACTAATTAATATCACAGAATGCTGTTAAGAGACTCATACTCACAAATAAAGGCTTTTACTATTGGTTACAAAAAGAAGGCTTCTGATTTTATAAACATTAAAAAACATTAAACTATCATTTACTAAATTACCTATGCATGTTATAGGTAGTATTTCTTTTTTCATCAGAAAATAAGGAGCCAGGTCACGGTGAGCGGGTTGCCAACCCTAATCCATCTGAATGGGTAAGATATTTTCCATTATGCTTCATTTTACTGATGGCTAATGGAATCACTGGTCAAAATGTGCATTTGTACAGACAGTCAATGTTTTACAATTATTACAGAGTTTGGATTGTAAACCTTCAAGTTCCTTCTACCCAGGAAATTACCTCAAAGAAAAGGTGTTAATGCTGCATATTTTTGCTTTAAAGTGGGGGTCCACAAACTTTTTCTGTCAAGAGCCAGACGGTAACCATTTTAGCCTCTGTGGGTCACATGGTCAATGCCAACAGTAGTCAGAGAAATGCAAATTAAAAACAAAAAGTATATCTTTTTTTGCCTCTCAGTTTGGCAAAAATTTTAAAGACTGATAATATTCAGTTGTTGATGAGTTTGTGGAGAAATAGTTACTTTCCAAATTATCCCAACCATTTGGCAAACAATCTTGGTGGCATTAATTAAAAAGCAAATGTGCACATTCCAGGGTTACGCATACAGCCAAGGACATAATTAAAACACAGTGGAGCTGGTGCTTTAGGCGAGGGGCACGGATACGCGCGGAATAACGTGCGGTTATTAACAAGGCTGTGGTCGGTCTGCATGCTCTCATCTAGAAGGACTCTACACCGTTTTTTGGTAGAAAATAGCTTCGTTATTGTTTATTTAGGGATATATATATATATAAATATCTATATAAATATATATCTATATAAATATATATCTATATAAATATATATCTATATAAATATATATATATAAATATATATATATATAAATATATATATATATAAATATATATATATAAATATATATATAAATATATATATATATAGGTGGCATCAAACACAAATATTCCCACAAGCTGGAGACAAACTATAAACAACAACCGTGTATATTTCTTTGCTTACCATTCTACAGCCCCCAACTTAATTTTATTTCCCCCGAACAGTCGCTCATAACCTACTCACAAGCATTTCTTTTTTGTCTCAAAAGTCTGCTCCCTCAGCTGTGCCAAAATCCCAGGCATAAAGGACCAGGCTAGTCATACTTGCCCACGTTTACCAGATCAGGACCCTTGATACATCGGCTTCACTTGGAAGCTTGTTAGAAATGAAGGCTCTTAAGGTCCATGCCTTGTAGGAGGATACCTCGGTCTATCTTGTAAGCTCCCACTGTATGATTTCTATGGTGTTCCTTTTTTACGTAATGTGAGCTAACCTAATAAATTATTAACGAAATCTGCTTTCATTTAATAAGTTATTTTCAAATTTAAGATTAAATGCACCAATATAACAGCAAGTAAATATTACAGACAAGAAAAATGAAGTACCATTTTACAGTGAGTTTAAGTTAAGATTTTCAGAATTCGTGTTTTATTTTTCATTCTCAAATTGCATTTATGGAACACAGTAACCACAACAGGAAATAATGAGAATGTTTACATATTGCGAAGAATGTAACCGATGTCACTGAAAAATCTGTGCAGAAATTGTTTGAACGAAAACCTAACTGCTGTGTAAACCTTCTCCAAAAACACAATACGATTATTATTTAAAACAAAATTGCATTTATGAGATGCTTGGCCCCTTTTCCACGTTCTCTACATGTATGATTCACTTCAAAATTCTGGAACATTTTAATAAATGAAAGATGAATATTTTCAAAGGTTTTACAACAAGTTCTAACAGCACATGGAGTATGACAGGGCATTTACTCACACTTGGAATAGTCGAAGATTTTTTTCTTTCTGGCCCTACCAGAGGGCTTGCAGTCATCTCACTTCTGGATCCAACTGTTGTGCTGCCAAGTTTCCGAGCCATGTCTTTGTCCCACTCCTCTTTCTGGTCACTCTCCACGCTGTTCGCCTGTGGCCTCTTGGTGTATGACACAGCAGGAGGAACAGATGGGCCCGCTACAGCAAAAACACAGCACAATGAGCCGAAAAACGACGACATACTTTCTTCTCACGTACAAAAACTGCATTAAAAGTATCTATATTTGCACACTTTACACTCTGCACTAGCAGTAAACTGTTTGATGACTAAAATTCAGTCTGTCCCTGTAAAAAGCATTTACATCATTCACTCAGCAACATAAACCTGTGACAGCTGGCGCCGGGCACAAATACGCAAGCACAGAGAGATGGGACCCTGTAACGCCTGAAAAATCCAAGTTATTCCCGTCTTTGGATTTTCTCCGCACCGTGGTCGCTGAAACGCCGTTGCTTCTGATTCGCTGATATGCTTCGCTGGACCTTCAGGTGAGCTGGGGATTGAAGGGTGCTGTTGTTCAAGTCGCTGCTGGGCCGTGACCTCTGACACAGGCTTCCACTGGGTAAGGATTCTCCTCCTTCAAACTATTAAGACAGACCACCAGGATTTTAAAACAAAAAACGTTTACGTAAACAACGTGAATTCTTGGTTCTCTAATCTATTCCAAGCTACACAAGTAATAATCACAACTAAAACAATACATAGTTTTGGATACAAACGTCACGCTGGCGAGCAGGAAGGGAGGGAGCTGGATATATTTCACGCTATCTTGTACAGATGGCACTAGATGCTTAGTTTAGTGGAAACGCCAGAAAAAGCTACCAATTACTGAATGATTATTATTTACTAGGCACCGGGCTAGGTTCCTGACACGTTAGTTTGCTGAATCATTATAACCAGCCTCTTACGTATTAACCTGCACTTTACAGATGGAAAACCGAGGTGGAAAGAGCCAAGTGACACTGTTGGGGCTCACGCTCAGGCACGGCTGGGATTCAAACTTAGGAAAAAATCTAAAATTTTATATTTTTAATGATAAATATTTGTTTTCTCCAGGATATTTACAAAAAAAAAAATTGATTTATTGGCTGACCGAGAAACTGTATTAACTTAGAATTAAGCGTGTAGAACGGGGGCCGACACACCACCCCTCCCTCTCCATAATCCTAAAGCAGTGTGCTACCAGCAAACTTTTCACTGAATCACTACCAACCCACTAGAAAATTTAAATCCATATATAAACCTGCTGCTGTCCAGCTGATTCTGACTCACAGTGACCCTGTATCACAGAGCAGAACTGCCCCATAGGGTTTCCATAAAGGCTGTAGTCTTTATGCAAGCAGATTGCCACATCTTTATCCCATGGAGTGCCTGGTGAGTTTGAATGGCCTTTCGGTTAGCAGCCGAGCGCTTAACCACCGTGCCACCAGGGCTCCTTAGAAATTCATGCATAAGTGTTACTAAAGATACATGGCAGAGTAACGCTGGTAACAATAATTCTAATAGCTAATAGCAAGCACAGAGCATGCGGTAATTACCTGTGCCAGTAATATTCTCAGGACTTTTACAAGCCCGGATTCATGTAATCCTCTTAGAGACATTCTGACAGGTAGGTACTATTATTATCCACATTTCTGAGGTGAGGAAATTGAGGTGCAGAGAAGTTATGTAAGTGCCTAAGTCACACAGTTAGTGACTGCACTGGGGTGGGGGTGCAAGGTTCCAACCAAGATAACTGGGCCCCGAAGTTCAGGCTCTAAACTATACTACAAATATACTAACACTATGAGGCTTCACTAGTTTACATTCCATACAATTCAAATTTCATTATAGTTCACACGTGGGCTGGGCTGTATAACTTGTAAAATTAGTGCTTCCTTTAGACTCTAGAAACTACCATTTGTACTATTTTACCACTTAAGATTCTCTTGACTAGGCTGCTTTGACATTATTTCCTAGGCTGTTAGTGTCCCCATTGAAGATTCCTCTCCCACACTATCATCCTAGCACCCACCTCATGGGACCAATGAGAAAGTTAAACCAATCAACACACAGAAAGTCCTCAGACCAGTTCCAGGCACTTTACAACGTGCTGTGTGCTCCTCTGATGGCGATTCCCAAATCTTGTTCAAGTCCAGACCTTCGTATCCTAAGGTCTATCAGACAGCTCCACCCAGCAGGCACCTCATGTTTGACCCAAAACCAAACCAAACCCAGTACCCTCGAGTCGATTCCAACTCATAGCGACCCTATAGGACAGAGTAGAACAGCCCAATAGAGTTTCCAAGAAGTGCCTGGTGGATTTGAACTGCTGACCTTTTGGTTAGCAGCTGTAGCACTTAACCACTACGCCACCAGGGTTTCCCATGTTTGACCCAGCCAAGTTAAAATGCCACCTTCCTGCTGAAATCCACTCCTTTCCTATCTTGGCAGATGCACATTACATGAGCCACCCTCACTAGAAATCTGAAGGTCTCTCATTTCTAATCTCATTTCTAACAGGTCAGCAGGTACTGTTCTGCCTCTTCCCTATCACCCCTACCCTTGACCTGGTTTGTTGTAGGTGCTCCCTGTGCAACCCCTAATCAGAGCATGTATCAAACTGTACCATATAGCTGGGTGCCTACCTCTCCACCAGACCGAGGGCTCCTCGAAGGCAGGATTCTCTCATCCTTCTTCTCACAGTACTTAGCATATTCCCAGTGCACAGTAAAGCCAAACCCACTGCCGCTGGGTAGACCGCGACTCATGGCAACCCCATGTGTGTCAGAGCAAAATGTGCTCCATACGGTTTTCAGTGGCTCAAGTTTTGGAAGTAGTTCACTAGGGCTTTTTTCTAAAGTGCTTCTGGGTAGACTCAAACCTCCAACCTTTTGGTTAGCAGCCAAGCACATTAACCATTTGCACACCTCAGAGACTCAAATGTCAGCTCAATGTACTACTTCACTAATAAAAAACAAACAAAAACACCAACCCTGTTCCCGTTGATCCCAACTCATAGCAACCCTACAGGACAGAGCAGAACTATCTCACGGGGTTTCCAAGGAGCGCCTGGTGGATTTGAACTGCTGAACTTTTGGTCAGCAGCCATGCTCTTAGCCACTATGCCACCAGGGCTCCGCTTAACTCATAAAAAAAAAAAAAAAATTTTTTTTTTTTTTTAGTTACTTTTAATTATAGATAATCTCAGCCTAGTCTATAAAATGTCTCCTAATTATCAACAAACTGCCAATGGCTCTGTTCTTGAATCCAAAGTTAAACCCATTATCTTGCTTCCCCAAAGAACCATCTGCTCTTATGGTTCGATCACTGTATATAGTTATTCCCCGAATCCCTGTAACAGAGCCTTATTATAGAATCTTGGAGTCCCTGAGTCATGTAAACAGTTACCATTTGGCTGCTAACCAAAAGGCTGGCTGTTTTGAGTCCACTCAGAGACTCCTCAGAAGAAAGGCCCGGAGATTTGCTTCTGAAAAATCAGACACTGAAAACCCTGTGGAGCGCGGTCCTGCTCCGGCACTCCTGCGGTCCTGCTCCGGCACTCCTGCGGTCCTGCTCCGGCACTCCTGAGGTTGCTGTGAGTCAGAGGCAACTCGATGGCAACTGGCTCCTTACAGGCCCTTATTATAGATCTCTCCCAGCCTTAAGAATTCCAAACCAGATGTACCAATACCACCTGACTCTGCCAGGTGAAATATCACCAAATAACCTTTTCCTGGGTTTCCACCTTGAAAAGTCGTTTTAAACATACTTTTTATTGCAAATGTAGTCGTTCTCCTTATTTCAGTCACTGTCTTTTCTGTGCACACAGAATAAACAGATTACCTTTGGCAGGGCTGTTGCATCTGGGTGCACAGGTTGTGTACTGCACAACTCCAGGGGATGCACTGTTGAGGATGAGAGTGTGAAAGGCAATCCTTGGCGCTAAGCAAGGCAATAGGTCTTCCACAATAAAATAAATATTATTATAAGAAATTTAAACATCTTGGGATCTAACTTCTTTTGGTACGCAGAAAATGAAATCAGTTCATAATTAACTTCGTGATTTTTGAATTCCAATAAAAAAGAATGTTGGGGTCTTCACGTTATTTTTGATACTACAAAGAACAGAATATATTTGCTAACATTATATCTATACTTAGTGGTCACTCAGCACAATAAGAAATTTACATCAATTTAAAAAGAAGAAAAACTTACTTCAGGTGGTTTTCTACCGAGAAGAATATAAGTAGCCATGACTTCATCGTATTTCTGGTTTATTAAGGCATCATTTATCTCATCTCGTACAAAACCCATGGTGATCATGATGTCTGGAAAAAAAAAAACAAAACAAATTTTTCTGAAAATGGGTTTTATTTTAATAAACAAACCAACAAAACGGGCATGTCTGCAAACACTAGCTATGAAAACTCAGTCCTGAAAAGATAATTCTAATTCTAAAAACTTCTGGGTTATTAAGATACAGATACTGCATAGTCACCGTATGTTTACAGTTTCTCATGCAGAGATCATCTGCACTGCGTGTTCCACACTCATGGACCCATCCCATCTCTATGACCTAGCATGTCCCTGAGCTGGCTTCTTTGTCCAGCCAGAGCCACGGTACATGTTTATCAGTGACACACACAAAATCTCTCTCTTTCTTGTAATGCACCCTCAGCCACTCATCGAGTGGCTCCTTTCTTAATTCTGCTTTCTGATCTGCAGGCAAGCTGTTTCTCCTCTGGAAGGCTTAAATTCCACAGTTGTTTTTTCTGATCAGGTTTATAACACCCTAAAATATTCCTCACCTTCCACTCTGCCCTCAAGCCAGACAGGGGAACAGTTGAGACGACTCAGAGCTGTGAGCTTCTGATGGCTTTGGGAGGGGTTAGATAAATGAAGAGAAAGGGTTGGAAGCAGAGGGCTGGCTGGATAGGGGCAGGAGCAGAACTAGCTGGGCAGGGAGGGTGGAACCTGTTAAGACAGTGGAGATAGCAAGGAAGGCCAAAGGGTTCCTCACTTTTAATTTTTAACTCAGTTCTTCTAAGTTTCCTATTAAAATCGTGCTCCTTCGCTGGTGCTTCTATCAGTGATATTCTCCTGTGAGGGATCACTGAAAGGAAAGCATACAGTCTACCCACAGAATTCTACTTTTTATATCACTGCTGCCAACAACTCAATTAGACAGTTAGACGTTTGAGGACAAATTAAGGAACATGAAATTTGTAATGTTTAATGCATATTCTGGAAAAGATGGCAATGCAAGTATTTTTCAAATAAAAATCACTTTCTATTTATATTTCTAAAAGCTATTTTGGTAGACTAAAGGACTCTTACTTGCAGCCTAGGGACAGCCACCATTCACAGTATTTAAATACTTACCTATTCTTTTTGTGTCATTGAAATCTGGTTCAGGCTCAGAATATGGTTTTAGTTCTTCCTCTTCATGACCAACATTCATCCATCGATCTTTCATTATTTGCTAGGAAATAAACTCTACATTATGTTTGGTCAATCAGAACATTCAACCACTTACTTTTGCTCTAGTTTAGGAAATGTGAAATGTATTGGTTTGCTCAACAAGAAATCATGTGACATTTTCAAACTGAAGTTACTGTTTCAGTTTGATTAGCAGGCCAAAAAGAGATGTTGTGCACACTTGGGTATCTTATGACAACTCCTATTGTTAGTCCACTAAAAAAAAAGCCAAACCCGTTGCCATCGAGTTGATCCCAACTCATAGCGACCCTACAGGACAGAGCAGAACTGCCCCTATAGAGTTTCCAAGGAGCGCCTGGTGGATCTGAACTGCCGACTTTTGCTTAGCAGCCATAGCACTTAACCACTACGCCACCAGGGTATCCTTATTAGTCCACATACTCCCTAAATAAAAATAGTCTGTCTCTCCCGTTCCTTTAAGCAGCATTTTCAAATTTGAAAACCTACTGATTTGAACCTCTGCTTCCATCATATCTTTAAATTTAAGATTAATGAAGAGATTATCCTTTTTTCCTGGTCTGCTACCAAATACATGCCTATTTTTTTAAAAAAAATCACCCCTTACTAAAATATCAGGAAAGGAGAACACAGGGGATGGAAAGCAGGGTTAGTGTGTCAGTAAAGTGGCTCAGAGAACACTGGGGGAGGTGTCAGAACTTAAGCTCGGGCTAGGATAGGTAGGAGGCAGGGTGGAAGTAGGGTGACAGGAATTTACCAGATGCAAGCTGAGGCTGTAGAACAGTCAATTCTGGGATGTTTACAGGCAGCCTACTGGGGGAACTTTAATACACTCATGGTCAGAAAAGCAGAGAACTGAGGACCAGGGACCTTCAGATCTAAGGATAAAATTATGTGTATGACAGAGAACCTGAACTTTTAATATTTAAAGAGAAACATATTTGAATAATGCTGTATGAATTTAGAAAGACTGCTAATTTTCCTTCAACTATGGAATCCCAGGCTTTCAGCTTAAGTACACTCTAGGTGCAGATATATTAGTTCTCTTTTTCCAGATTCTGAGTATTTTTCCATCTCTAAACTTTATTCTCCAATTCTATGAATTAGAAAAATAATTTTCCAGGTACAGATCTTTATGACGCTCTCAACCATCCCGATTACCTTATCCCGATTACTTTCTCCCTCATTACCAATCACTAAAAGACAACAACTCCAGAGCAGATTTCTAACAACGTCTGTAAGAATACTGCTGAGTTGGCTGGGAGGATTTTTCCAAAGGTATCTGTCACATGATACATATTGTAGTTAAAAAAATGCTTATAAATATGATTATGTAGATATTTAGCTCTTAAAAAAAAGATTACTATTAACTGTATTTCTTATAGCCACTTTGAGCAATGGTAATTTAAGTCACATTATCCGGCTAATTTAAATAAAAGTAGACCCAGTAGAAAGAAAACATAATAATGCCACCACGAAGTCCTTAGTGATTATTCATCGATACGGAAAAAGTGCTGGGCACGGTGCACACTAGGAAAAAAAAAGGACAAAGCAGAGCTGCCCTATGATTTTCCCAAAATATTAAGTCCGTTCCTGTTCCTCACCTGACCCCCATCAAAGAGACTGTCTGACAGAAGCCAAGACAAGGATCAGAACACCAGTGTTTGTAGCAGTAAAATCTTATTGGCTGGCAAAATTTCCAAGGATAGAAGGTGAATACATAAAAATCCTCAGAGAATATACTGAACCTTAGAGACAGGCAGTACAGACATCGACATCGATGCCTTACCTGGCTCTAATCCAGCCCACCTGCCCCCTGACATCTTTCCTTATTCATTGCCACAGCTGGATACACAAGCATGGTCACTTAGGCTAACATGGAGGTAGTGGCTCAGTTAATGCTTGACAAAAAGTGAAAGCCTTTAAACATATATGAAACAACTTCATATCAACCCCCCCACAACACACACCAATACAAACAAGGAATCTAATTACCCTTTTTATCATCACCTATAAACATTACCTTTAAGGGAGAGCTATTTGGATGTTTGCTGCTATTATTGTGACGAACAAGGCTAAGCAAAGAAGAAAAACAACAGATGTAAGACCGACACAAATCCAAGACCAGACAGGCTCTGCCTCTTCAAAGTAACCCAAATGGAGTCCTTAGTACTGCTTTTGAATTTAAGATTACAAGTTTATGAGTGTGAAAATAATGACTAATGGAATGAGATATATGTGCAGTGGAAACCTCAGTGAGCGAAAGGTTAGATTCAGGAAGAGTAACTAAGGGTTGACCAAGCAGAGGAACTGGGAGGATGAGCTAGCCAGGCAGATGGGGCAGCAGGTGTACAGAGCCCCAGGGGCAGAAACGGCAGGGCATGTTCAGGGACCACAGAGCTCAGTCTGACCGGAGAGCAGGGTCTAAGATGGCAAGTGGAGCAAGGGGAGGCT
This sequence comes from Elephas maximus indicus, assembly GCF_024166365.1. Lineage (NCBI taxonomy): Eukaryota > Metazoa > Chordata > Mammalia > Proboscidea > Elephantidae > Elephas > Elephas maximus. The sequence continues at coordinate 10,192,872 of NC_064842.1, read as the reverse complement.
GGAAAGTGACTAGGGAAAAAATCATGACGTTTCTCTGCATCATGCTACGGGCTATCTCTGAAGGCTGTGATTACGAAAAACACCTCTGAACAGTGTGTGAAGAGTGGGCTGAAGGAGCTCAAGACTGGAGGTAGAGGAACCAATCCAGAGGCTTTAGCTAGAATCTAAGAGAGAGATGATACCTGAATTAAAGCAGTGACAATGGCAATGGAAAAACGAGACACTGGCAACACGTGGCAGTTAAAAATCAACAAGACTTGGTGACTGGGTATGGGAGAAGCGGTGAAAACAGGGAGAAATTGAAGAGGGCTCCGAGGCTTCTGGTTTAGACAACTGAATGGAGGCTGGTACATTCACCAAGACACCAAACTCAGGATGAGAAGTAAGACTGGGTTGGGAAAACAGAGCTCAGCTTTTGAAAGACTGAGTCTCAGGTGCTACTGGATATCTAAAAGGACATGCTTAGTAAACCCTCTGATACCTTATTCTGAAGCTTAAGAGAAATCTGGGCTGGAGATCGAGATTTGGGAACCATCAGCCTATAGAAGATGACAGAAGATGGGAGTGGATGGGGCTCTCCAGGAAGGATGAACAGAACGAGAAGAGAAGAGGGTCCAGAGGAGAGCCTCAAGGAATGCCACTTTTAAGGGTTAGAAAGGGAAGTAATTCAAAAACGAAATGAAGGAGAAAAATCTAGATTCTATGACACGGAAGACAAGGCAAGAGTTTTCCAAAGAGGAGGAAGTGGTCTCCCGTCAAATACTGCCAAAGGCTTAAATAAGATGGCAACAAAAAAATAACCCACTGGGTTTAGCAAAAAAGTTGAGGTGACCCTCCTGAGGGCAGCTGCATGGAGTGGTGGTAATGGGAGCCAGAGGTCAAAGCAGGCAGTGAAATGAGAAGGTGAGGAACTGGTGATGGTAAGTCGTGACGACTGTCAAGACGCTTGGCTGGAAAGGAGGGAGTGAGAAGACAGTACTGGAAGGGGATTGTGGGGTTGAAGGATGCTTTTTTTTTTAATGGAAGATATTTAAGTATGTGTAAAGCTGAGGGAAAGGAGTCAGTAGAGAGGAGAGATGAAGACCACAGCAGAGAGAAAGCTCAGCCAAGGGGTGAGGTGCTAGGAAGGTGGGCAGGTACTACATCCAGGGCAGGAATGAATGGGTAAGTTTCCTACAACAGAGAAGACACTTGTTGGCTGTGACAAGGGGAAGCAGGAAGAGAAGGGCAGGGTCCACGCAGGGATTTTACGGGTAGAGGAGTGGGAAGTAAAGAGAGTTCCTGACCATTGGTTTCTGTTTCCCCAATGTTTCCTCAGTGGAGGATCTGTCTGGAATGTTTCCCCCCATTTTTTCTACCTATAGGGTCGCTATGACGTGGAATCAATGACAATGGGTTTGGTTTGTTTTTGGTTTACATTTCTTTTTATCTGATAAAGACCACAGAAATCTGTTCCCCTAGTGCTATGCTCCTTAGAAGCAAGGATGGCAAGACTACGTCTCACATACTTTGGACATGTTATCAGAAGGGACCAATCCCTGGAGGAAGGCATCATACTTGGTAGAGAGTCAGCAAAAAAGAGGAAGACCCTCAACAAGATGAACTGACACAGTGGCTGCAACAATGGGCTCAAGCATAACAACAGTTGTGAGGATGGCACAGGACCAGGCAGTCTTTCGTTCTGTGGTACGCAGGGTCACAAACAGCACCTAACAACAGTGCTATTCTCTTTCATGGCACCCTGATATTTGCTTACAATGCAACTTATTATTATGTAATTATTTCGTGTTTGCTTGCTAATTATCTATTTCCACTACTAGATCACAAACACCAACAGAGAAGATTCATGTCTGATTTTTCGACATTACATATACAGCACCCAAAGTATCCAAAACACAGGTACTCAACACATATTTGTAGACGAATGAATACAACCTCTCGTCTGAATCACTCAGTCTGTCCTCTGTTCCCAGGGAATTCTGTTTACGTCCTATTATCACTGGTATCATGCTCTGCTTTTTTATAGCTAGTTGCATCTGGGTCTACTTCCTCCACTGTACTTAAAATCCCGAGGACAAGGACTATGCTCGCACTATCTCTCAGCACAAATGCTTATTGTTTTTGAACGCAGCAGTGTTTTAGAAGAAGGCTGCTACAGGAGGCCTGGGTAAGCGAGGGTGCAGAGAACAGGCTGGCAGCAAGAAGATACCTTAGGAAGTTGTTGAAAGTATCCAGGACACAGATAACACAGGGCTGAACTAAACTAACATGGAAGAAAGAAAAACTACAGAAGCCGATTCTATAGCACCTGATGACAAAATTCACTTTTAGAGTGAAGGAAAGGATGGATCCCAAGAGAGTCCGGAGGATTTTAACTCAGAGGCCTGGCAGAGTGGGGTTTCTAAGAGTTAAGTAAGACGCATAGGAGTAATAGCAGCCCTGGTGACACAGTGGGTAGGAGCTCGGCTGCTAACCAAAAGGTCTGCAGTTTGAATCCACCAGATGCTCACTGGGGCAGTTCTCCTCTGTCCTGTAGGGTTGTTACGAGTCAGAATTGACTCGATGGCAATGGGTTTAATAGCAGATTTGATAGTTGAAAGATAAGCAAAAGTAAAATAATCCAAATTTTCTCCTGTTTCTCAATTAAATTGTGTTTATTTGGGGGTAATTTCCTATCGATGCTGTATCTATCCATATCAAGATAAAAATTAGTGTGTGCGCACACGCGTGCACATAGCAAGCCCTTAAGAGGTCAATTATTTAGGGGAAATAAGATTTACTCATGCAACCTACGAATGGAACACACAATAACGTGAACTATCCAAAACCGTGCTACTGACAGTGAGCGATGGCAAAGACAAAAAGAATAACTTGTGGTGTGTCTGGGGTTTTCAGGGAAGAAATCATAAGGAAGTAGGATCTGAACTAACCCTTGAAATGTCAGTGCTATTTAAAAAAAAAAAAAAAAATTTTTTTTTTTTTTTGTGTGGAAAAACCAGGGTAGATGGATGTGAGGAGGGACTCGTGAAGAAGCTCTCTTCTTTGATTTGGAACAAAGATAACATGCAATGAAGAATGGAAGGTATCAAAGATAAGATGCAATGAAGAATGGAAGGTGTCTTCATAGGGTGAACTTCGTCTGCCAGGCAATGGAGAAGAGCCATATTTTATTAAACAAGAAAGATAAGCAATATTTTAAAAACAGCACTGGGAAAGAAACAATACAAGGACACATAGAAGGACACTCACTTTGCTAGTCCTTGCATGAACTTAGTTTTGAGGCAAGGCTGAGCCGGGGAGGGCGGAGAAAGGCAGCGATAAGGGAAGGCAATGGGGCTTTACCTAGAGAATGAACTCACGCTTACTTTCCCTTTCTATTATCCTCACCATTAAAAATCAGGGCTCCTTGACATTAATCTTACATCTGCCAACCACCAAGAAGTGTCTACTTAACAAAGTCTGTTTCACAACAGTTGAATTTCAAAACAGAATAAAAATACTGTGAAGAAAGTTTGACTAAAGGAAAATATTTCTTCTCAGAATGGAAGGTAAAGGTTAAAAGGAAGATGATCTGCTTAACACTGGGAATAATACACTTTATACTTAGGTGCTAGGAGTCAGAATTCACTTGATGGCAATGGGTTTGATTTGGTTTACACCCAGGTGCACATTAAAAAATCAACTTTAGGAAAGACAGATACAAAGAAACTTTTCTTACATGATTTCAACCTTTGTAAAGTACACCAAATACTCCTGAATCTGTACCTAGAAATTTCTCATTTAAAAAAAGCTATTATGACAAGAGATAAGTGGTAACTCTGGTGAAGGGTAAGACCGTACTCGATACTGGGGAACCCAGAACAACTTGTACAAGGCAAGGGCACGGAAGCTCCGCAGACACGTCCGAACTCCCTGAGGGACCAAACTGCTGGGCTGAGGGCTGTGGGGACCATGGTTTCCAGGAACATCCAGCTCAATTGGCATAACATGGTTTATAAAGAAAACGTTCTACATTCTGCTTAGGTGAGTAGCATCTGGGGTCAACCAACATACTCCACTAGTCTCATCCCTTCGGGGAGCAAGGGAGAACGAAGAAAACTAATGATACAAAGGAAAGATTACTCCAAAGGACTAATGAACCACATCTACCATGGTCTCCACCAGACTGAGTTCAGTACAACTAGATGGTGCCCGGATACCACCACTGACTGCTCTGACAGGGATCACAACAGAGGGTCCTGGACAGAGCTAGAGAAAAATGTAGAACAAAATCCTAATTCACAAGAAAAAGACCTGACTTACTGGCCTGACAGAGACTGGAGAAATCCTGAGAGTATGGCCCCCGGACACCCTTTTAGCTCAGTAATGAAGTCACTCCTGAGGTTCCCTCTTCATCCAAAGATTAGACAGGCCCATAAAACAAAACAAAACTAAAGGGGCAAACCAAACTCGCTGCCGTTGAGTGGATTCTGACTATAGCAACCGTACAGGACAGAGTAGAACTGCCCCATAGAGTTTCCAAGGAGTGCCTGGTGGATTCGACTTGAAAAGAATTATATAACTGCTTGTTTAAATCTACAAACATATGACAAGCAAGTAAACTGTGAAACTAATTTCATTAATTTTATTTTCATGAGGGAGGATAAATAAGGCATTTACCTCACAAGGCTTCAAGAAACACTTATGTACATAAAACACACAGTCCTATTTGAAAAGCAACAGGAAGGTGTAGAAGTTAAATAAAAAGTTTAGTATGACAATAAGCCCACACACGAGATTCTCAAAATCAATTTTCAGTATTAACAAATATATGGAAAAGAAAGATCAGCAATTTTTGCTGGTCCTCATCAGCAATTTTTGATTCTCAAGTAACAGTGAAAACGAATACAGAGTTCCATTTTTTTTTAAGAGGGGAAATATTTCCTATGAAAATCTACAAAGCTGATTCAAATCTATAATGTTACTAATAGACTCATTTACACAAGTAGTTAAACAAAGTTCATAAATGAATGACACAGTTAACCTTTAAAAATGATCAGCTTGACTGCTAATAAAAGAAACAAATTAAAACAACTGCAGTAAGTTGTATTACAACCATAAAGGTATCAGATACTAAAAATTATTAGAGCCAACACTGAATCAAGCTGCAGAGAATAGGGACATTCAAACACCTTAGGTCACACACAACCTTTTGGCAGTGAAAGAAAGAAGCTTTAAGGTTCTTAATAGCCACTGACCCAGTGATTCCACTCTGGAAAATTTATCCATGCACATATATTCCAAAGAGAAAAAAAAAAGTATGCCACGTTGTTTTCAGTAAAAATTATGGGAACAACTCAAATGTGTGATAAACATGGAATTGTTAATTATGACACATAACCTAATAGCTACGAAAAACTTTTAAGAAAAAAAAAGAATAAAAAATATGAAAACATTACTGCTGTAGAAAAATTTATGCTTACACCCTTATGGGGTAAAGAATCTAGTTTTACCCCAAGTAAGGAGACCTTTGTCTTTGGCTCTGGAGAAACCACCCTTGGGTAACTGGGGTGTCTTGGTCTGGGACTTCCAGGCCACACTAGAGGGTCTGTGCTGGCAAGTGGAGGCTGGCCAGATCGGGAAAGACTGACCTGGGATGCCAATATCACCTAGTGTCAGGAAACATGATTTAGTCTCTTATGCAGTACTGGCTGATAAAAAGCCCAGAACACGAAGGATCAGAGGGCTTCCTGGTTAGCAAGAACTTCTGCTCTTGAAAGGGCAGTGGATTCCTTGATACACGGAAGCTTCGGGTTGGAAATCTTCCAGACCACGCACTATGAGTCTCTTTGCTTCTATCCTTTCTAGCTATAATAAGTCTGTAGTCTTAATTGTGGTTTACTCTTGTGAACTCTGAGTCGTCCAAGCGAATGAGTGAACCTAAAGGGGTAGTAGGAGCCAACAGGTCAGGCCAGAAAGTAAGGGTGTCCGTGTGGACTCCTGAGCTTGCGGCTGGCATCCTGAGAAGGTGGCGGGAAACCAGCCCCTAATTTGTAGCTCGCAGGTCAAAAGGTTGGGGTGTCGTGTGGCTTCCCCCAACATTCAGCTGGTGTCTGCCTATTTGGCAGTCAAAAGGATGGTGTCCTTTTCACTTGAGACCTCTGACCTAGGTCTGGGTGGCTAAGGTCAGAAAGAGAAAGAGAGAGAGTGCCTCGGGGGCAGGTGGAGACAAGGACAGAGAGTGGGATTGTGAGGACTGGATTCGTGTTGATTCATACTGTGCAACCCTGAAGATGAGTTTTTTTGAAAATAGTAGGATACTTTGCTATAGAGCTGATAATAAAGATGAAGTTGGTATGAAAAATAAAAAAGAAGACTATGTAATATAATTTTCAAAGTCACTGCTATTTTAAGGGGAGTTTCCTAAGGTTGGAGCCCTACGGGGGCAGTGGTTAAGAGCTTGGCTGCTAACCAAAGGTGGGCAGTCTGAATCCACCAGCCACTCCTTGTACACCTTATGGGCAGCTCTACTCTGTCCTATAGAGTCGCTGTGAGTTGGAATCAACTGGACGACAATGGATTTGTTTTTTTGTTGTTTTTTTTTCTCCCCTATGGTTTAGCTTAAGAAATCTTTTTTTATGTATCAGGTTTCTCTGAAAAGTTACTTTTGGGAACTGTGAAGTAGACCAGCCTTTGTAGAATGACACCTGCAATATCAGAATGTTTACAATATGAACTCATGGTTCCACAGATGACAAACTAAGTTTAGCTAATGTGAACAGGAGGTTTGAGATTATATTCAAATACATCAAGTTGAGCTTCTGATGACCAAATGTCTTCATAGTAATAACCTGGCTTCTAAATTCAACTCAAAGAACTAACTCAATGCTAAGGATGAAAGACTTAAGTATCTGGTTACTATAAATTAATCACCTTTAAGACACTAAGTATGTCTCATTGATTGCCCAAAGAGGTTGGTAACACTTATTCCCCAAAATAATTTTTGTTTCTTCTTTTTACTCTGCTCATTTGCTTAGCTGATGCTTCAACTCCTGGCATTTTATTAAGTGACATCACGTAAGGTGGGTTCCTATGATAAAAGTGGGTCATGAAGTAGGATTAAGAGAGACTTATGTCCCCATAAAATTTTAGAAGTGACAGGAGAGTCAACAGTTGAACTTTTTAGCTATTTCACATCATGTTCTATGAATGATGGTTGAAAGAAAGCGTAGAAAAGCCATGATGTGGAAGTAGGTTTGTCCACTGCACAAGTTCTCCATGAAAACACTAAAATCCCTTCCCCACCTCCCCCGCCAAAGAAAAAACACAAAAGTCAGAGGAAGGAATTAATCACGCTTAAATTAAGTCTCTCTAACAAAAAAGTCGAATAATTGATCCACTAACATAAAGCTCGTAAAATAATTTCCCAGTGGAAGTCACCATCCCTTAACTTCCATCAAACATACTTTATCTTTTTGTGAGAAATACGTTTGTGGACATAAAACTACAAAGCCCCACCTAACCTGAGAGCTCTGCACACAGGGATGGTTCCCTATGAGGCTGTCTCCTAGCCAGCCTGGAGTCAGTGCCAGAAAGCCCCACTGCTACACTATAAAACAACAGTCTAACTGAGGTTAGTTCTCTGCATTTTCTACCCTTCTACTGAGGCAAATAAAGAAAGACAAACAAGCACTACTGAACAACACATGCTGAATTTCTGAAATTATTTTACTACGTACTAAGATACCATTCTCAAAGACAGATGAACCACATACAAGGAATAAGCTGTTCTAACTTTAGAGTCAGAAGGGAAAACGAATAGACATTTGGGCTCTGTGACCCTCTAATCAAATGTGGCTGTAAGCTACCTGGTACATCTGCAACGGTCTCTACTATTAAAAATAACCACATAAATGAAATGTCTGGAGGCAACACGACAGTGTGTGAAGAAGTGAAATGTCTGTTTCCAACATTTTCTATTTAAATATCTGTAAATATTCTGTACTGGTGTGGAGAGGTTTCTATTTGTTTTTTAAATACTGGTTACTAATTTCAGACACAGACATTAAGTATTCATTGGATTAGAATTTTCACTCTCTGCCATTATCCTTGAAATATTTATTGAGTATCTACTAAGCACAAAGTTTCCATTTTGGGCCAAAGGATTTCCGAGAGAGGTTAAGTTTTCCTCCTTTTCCAACCAAAAGTCAATTTTATCTCTATTTTTATGTCGTTGTTTTATGTTCAATACTTCACTGCAGGACCAAGAAGAAACAATAGTCTTTAGAGGAACCTGTGGCAATTTCTGAGTAATGACTCAGGCCATTTTCCCGAGCTCTAAACAAAAGAGGAATCAGGTGATTTAATAGTTTTCCTAAAAATCACTGGGGAAAAAAATATTAGAAATGCTCTTCAGTTCCTGGAATGTTTTAATGGTTAAATATGCTGGAGTACAAAAAATTACTTACTTCCCTACCACCACCAACTGCTCTGACGTGGATCACAATAGAGGGTCCCGGACAGAGCGGGAGAAAAATGTAGAACAAAATCCAAATTCACAAAAAAAGACCAGACTTACTGGTCTGACAGAGACTGGAGGGGTCCCCAAGACTATGGCCCCCAGATACCTGCTAACTCAGAACTATACCCCTTCCCCAAGTCCACATTTCAGCCCAAAATTAGACAGGCCTATAAAACAAACCATAACACACTTGAGGAACCTGGTTCTTAGTGCAATCAAGTATACGAGACCAAATGGGCAACACCTGCCCAAAAGTAAAGACGAGAAGGCAGGAAGGGACAAGAAAACTGGACACGGGGATCCCAGGGTGGAAAGGCAAAGGGGGAGAGGGCTGACACCTTGTCAGGAATTGCAAGCAATGTTACAAAACGGTTTGTGTATAAATTTTTGAATGAAAAACTAATTTGCACTGTAAACTTTCACCTAAAGCACAATAAAATTAAAAAAAAAACAAACTTACTTCCAAGCTGCCTCTCTTTATTGGGTTCAATACTAATAACTTCTTCAGAAGATTTTCGCAGTCTGTGGACATATAGAAGGGAATACGGTATTTCCCTCGTAAGACTCGCTCCCGCAGTTCCTTACAAAAGCAGAACAAAGCACTTACAACTGGCTTTTCCAATGATCACGTTTGAGGATAAAAACAAAATAACATAGAATTTAGCTGATACCTTTAAATTCTGGCCATCAAATGGCAAGGAGCCACTGACCAGTGTATAGAGAATGACTCCGAGGCTCCACACATCCACCTCAGGCCCGTCGTACTTCTTGCCTTGGAAAAGCTCCGGAGCAGCATAGGGCGGGCTTCCACAAAACGTGTCCAATTTGTTCCCAACTGTAAATTCATTACTAAAACCAAAGTCAGCAATTTTAATATTCATATCAGCATCAAGGAGAAGGTTTTCAGCCTAAGAGGAAAATCACAAAAAGGACAATGTAAAAAGCCTACGTACAATAAAAATTCTCGTTTAATTATTTCAGATCACAAACATATGTTTCTTCCCTCTCATTTAAAAACACGGTATCAAATTTCAGAAGCCCAGCACGGTACTGTACCGTGTAACTGCAAAGAATTACATCTACAAAAGACTGAATTTTAAAGCTAAAAAGGGAAGATTCTCATTTACATAAACATATATATCTGTTTAAGTCAGGTTATTTAAAATTCTCCACCCCCCCCAAGGTTATTTCAAACCCATTTTCCCCCCATGGTAAGAAACACCCTGGAATGGTACTTTAATGTGACCTATTCTGAAGACTTAAGTCACCATAACACTGATCCATCTTGGACTTAAACCAAGAAGTTTACCAAAAAAGTTCTATTTTAATAAGGGATCATCGGTGAATACAAGGTTCAAGAGTATATCTATAATAACTGCCACTGAGGTGGTCTACCGCTACTGAATTCATTTCTTTGTCCTCCCTTGTAGAATGCCACCTGAACAGAGTACTGTTCTCTCAGTAAAACAAAACGATACAGGTTCCACTTGATTTACTGTCTATTTTAAATTTCCTTTTGTTATTCTAAAACTAGACTCTTTCCTAGAAGTACGATACGGTATAAAGCAGTGATTTTTTTCCCAACACATTTTCAGATGCTGGTTTTCCTAAATCTTAAGAGTCGCTCAAAGAAAAAAATTTAAATGTGCCTTTTGAAAATGTAAGTGATTCAACAAAGGATTTGTTTTTGCATGTTTTATTTCAAATTCTATGTCGTAAGCCATAGATAAAAGTTACAGGTTACTTTGTAGATGTTTTATCAGGTCCTCTAAAAATAATAAAAGTTGCCTAAAATGAAAGTCTGAGCTCTACATCATTAAAGGGTCCACAGCAGGCATCAGAGCCAGGCACTCTGCCCACATCCATTCCCTCCTCTTTTTCTTTTTAAAGATATACTAGCTTGGAATCCCCCTACATGCATGCAAAAACTGTACAATGAATAAGGAAGACGGAAGAAGAACTGACGCCTTTGAATTACAGTGTTGGCGAAGAATATTGAATATACCACGGAATGCCAGAAGAATGAACAAATCTGTCTTGGAATAAGTACAGCCGGAATGCTCCTTAGGAGCAAGGATGGCAAGGCTTCATCTCACATACTTTGGACATGTTATCAGGAGGGACCGGTCCCTGGAGAAGGACATCATGCTTGGGAAAGTAGAGGGTCAGTGAAAAAGAAGACCCTCAATAAGAGGGATGGACACAGCGGCTGAAACAATGGGCTCAAGCATAACAACGAACATGAGGACGGCACAGAGCCAGGCTGTGTTTCACTCTGTTGTATAAAGAGTCGCTATGAGTCGGAACTGACCTGATGGCAGCTAACAACAATAACAAGCTTGGAATATTTGTTTTTGTTGCATTTGGAAAATGGAGACACACCTGGCACCCAAGAATATGCAACCGAGAATGTGTTATCATTTATGACATATTCTAAAAATAAATCAATTTCAGAGATTTATTTAGATCGGAACATTTATGGACTGTCTGACAAAATCGGGTTATTCTGATGTTCTGATTTAAAGGTCCAGTCATTGTAAATTTCCAAGTCCATCTGTGGGCAAGATGAACTTTTCTCAGTCTATCTAAAGAAATCTGGATGGTTATTATAATAGCTGGCTGCCTCAGAAGAGGAGAGACAGAGGAGGTTTCGAGGTCTCCTTTCAGGGGTGTACAGAAAAACTCCCTCCTCTGGACTGGAGGAAAAACACAGGGTGGTGAACGTGATCTTCTGCCATGTTCATTTCCATGGCATTACATGATCGCTTTTCCCTGTAAGAAATGAGATGATAAACTGGGAGTCAAGCATACAGGCAAGGGAACCGCCCTCTTCTTTCTGAGTGAAAAAACTGAGAAACAGGAAATTTGGAGCAGTAGAAAATCTGTAAACTCAGAAAGAGACAAAATATAAGACTAGACTTCTGACAACACCACTGGCAAGGTTTCCCCAGGTAAGCCAGGGTGGTCTAACACCAGAAAACCTGTTGCTGAAGGTCAGCAAGTCAACAAATTAAAAGAGAAAAACCATTATGATAATTTCAGGAAATGCAGAAAAGAATCTGATGAAGTTTCTGCACTCAATCAAGATTGAAAAAAAAAAAGAAAAACTCTTAGTAACCCAGGAATAGAAGGGTAATTCTTCAGTCTGATAAAGAGTAATTACCCAATCTTACACTAAACATTATGCTCAACAGAAAACTCTCTTTAAACCAGGAATATAGGAAGGATGCTTGCTAACATGAATTCTTTTCACTTGGAGGTCCTAAAAAGCATAGGATGATAGAAAAGACAAAAGCGTAAGGAACAGAAATGAAGAAACAAAACTATCCATACTGAAAAAATGTACTAGAACTAAAAGGAGATCAATAAGGTTACTAGATATAAAATAATTATACGAAAACAATTACGTTACTAGACAACACAGCCAACAAAGAATACATTTAAAATAATACCATTTTCATGATGGAATACTACGTAACTCATTCTATGAAGCCACCATATCCCTGATACCAAAACCAGGTAAAGACACCACAAAAAAAGAAAACTACAGACCTATATCCCTCATGAACATAGATGCAAAAATCCTCAACAAAGTTCTAGCCAATAGAATTCAACAACATATCAAAAAAATAATCCACCACGACCAAGTGGGATTTATACCAGGTATGCGAGGCTGGTTTAATTTTAGAAAAACCATTAATGTAATCCACCATATAAATAAAACAAAAGACAAAAACCACATGATCTTATCAATTGATGCAGAAAAGGCATTTGACAAAGTCCAACACCCATTTATGATAAAAACTCTCACCAAAATAGGAATTGAAGGAAAATTCCTCAACATAACAAAGGGCATCTACACAAAGCCAACAGCCAGCATCACCCTAAATGGAGTGAGCCTGAAAGCATTTCCCTTGAGAACGGGAACCAGACAAGGATGCCCTTTATCATCACTCTTATTCAACATTGTGCTAGAGGTCCTAGCCAGAGCAATTAGGCTAGACAAACAAATAAAGGGCATCCAGATTGGCAGGAGGAAGTCAAATTATCTCTATTTGCAGATGACATGATCTTATACACAGAAAACCCTAAGGAATCCTCCAGAAAACTACTGAAACTAATAGAAGAGTTTGGCAGAGTCTCAGGTTATAAGATAAACATACAAAAATCACTTGGATTCCTCTACATCAACAAAAAGAACATCGAAGAGGAAATCACCAAATCAATACCATTCACAGTAGCCACCAAGAAGATAAAATACTTAGGAATAATTCTTACCAAAGATGTAAAAGGCCTATATAAAGAAAACTACAAAGTACTACTACAAGAAACTAAAAAGGACCTACATAAGTGGAAAAACATACCTTGCTCATGGATAGGAAGACTTAACATAGTAAAAATGTCTATTCTACCAAAAGCCATCTACACATACAATGCACTTCTGATCCAAATTCCAATGACATTTTTTAATGTGATGGAGAAACAAATCACCAACTTCATATGGAAGGGAAAGAAGCCCCGGATAAGTGAAGCATTACTGAAAAAGAAGAAGGAAATGGGAGGCCTCACTCTACCTGATTTTAGAACATATTATACAGCCACAGTAGTCAAAACAGCCTGGTACTGGTACAACAACAGGCACATAGACCAATGGAACAGAATAGAGAACCCAGATATAAATCCATCCACATATCAGCAGCTGATATTTGACAAAGGCCCAGTATCAGTTAATTGGGGAAAAGATAGTCTTTTTAACAAATGGTGCTGGCATAACTGGATATCCATTTGCAAAAAAATGAAACAGGACCCATACCTCACACCATGCACAAAAACTAACTCCAAGTGGATCAAAGATCTAAACATAAAGACTAAAACGATAAAGATCATGGAAGAAAAAACAGGGACAACGTTAGGAGCCCTAATACAAGGCATAAACAGAATACAAAACATTACCAAAAATGATGAAGAGAAACCAGATAACTGGGAGCTCCTAAAAATCAAATACCTATGCTCATCTAAAGATTTCACCAAAAGAGTAAAAAGACCACCTACAGATTGGGAAAGAATTTTCAGCTATGACATCTCCGACCAGCACCTGATCTCTAAAATCTATATGATTCTGTTAAAACTCAACCACAAAAAGACAAACGAGCCAATCAAAAAGTGGGCAAAGGATATGAACACGCACTTCACTAAAGAAGATATTCAGGCAGCTAACAGATACATGAGAAAATGCTCTCTATCATTAGCCATTAGAGAAATGCAAATTAAAACTACAATGAGATTCCATCTCACTCCAACAAGGCTGGCATTAATCCAAAAAACACAAAATAATATATGTTGGAGAGGCTGAAGAACACCAAGGTCACACGATAACTATGACCCCAAGAGACAGAAAGGGCCCCATGAACCAGAGACTTACATCATCCTGAGACCAAAAGAACTAGATGGTGCCCGGCCACAACCGATGACTGCCCTGGCAGGAAGCACAACAGAGAACCCCTGAGGGAGCAGGAGAACGGTGGGATGCAGACCCCAAATTCTCATAAAAAGACCAGACTTAATGGTCTGACTGATACTAGAAGAATCACGGCGGTCATGGTCCCCAAACCTTCTGTTGGCCCAGGACAGGAACCATTCCCGAAGACAACTCATCAGACATGGAAGGGACTGGACAATGGGTTGGAGAGAGATGCTGAAGAAGAGTGAGCTACTTGTATCAGGTGGACACTTGAGACTGTGTTGGTATCTCCCGTCTGGAGGGGAGATAGGAGGGTAGAGAGGGTTAGAAACTGGCAAAATTGTCACGAAAGGAGAGACTGGAAGGAGGGAGTGGGCTGACTCATTAGGGGGAGAGTAAGTGGGAGTATGGAGTAAGGTGTATATAAGCTTCTATGTGACAGACTGACTTGATTTGTAAACTTTCACTTAAAGCACAATAAAAATTATTAAAAAAAAATACCATTTTCAATCACAACAAAAATCTAAAAATATCCAAGAACAAATCTAATTAACAATGTCTGAGCTTGACAGAATAATACAAAACATCACTGAAAGAAACAAAAGGCCTAAATCAATAGAAAGATATACCATGTTTATAGATGGTGTGACTCAATATCACAAAGAAGGTAATTTCCTCTAGTTAACTCATAATTCAATGTATTTCAAAATGAAATTCCAACAGGGTGTCTTACAGAAATTGACCACCTAATAATAAAACCCACATTGAAGTATAAAGAATCAAGAATAGTCAAAATCTATTTGAACAATAATAATAATGAGGGAAGAATCATCACATAAGATATAAAAACTTAATGGACAGCTACTGTTGGAATGACAAAAAGATCAATGGCAAAAAAGGAAGTTTGGAAAGAGACCCAGATATTCATGGGAGCTTTGTATGTGAAAGTGACGGTAGTTAGAGCCACCAGAGAAAGGATGGTTCAATAAATGCTCTTGGGACAATTAGCTACCTGTATGCAAAAGGATTAACTATAAACAAAAATACATCTGTATTATTATAAATGCCATGATGATATACGCTACTTGCAAAAAAAAAAATCAAATCTCACAGAAGTATGTAAAGTAAGATGCGAAAGTTCTCCCCACTCCATTGTCAGATGTCCCTGCGGGAATCACTTTTTTCTATGCATATAAAACAGACATGCCCATTTACATATATATAAGCTCACTTAAAATGCCACTATATAATATACACTATTCTGTATTTTTTTTTTTTTTTGCAATAAAATATCATAGATGTCTTTCCACATCACTACGTGTACATATTACTCATTTTTAGGGAAGCTCTAGTATCCCTTAGTATAAATATTCAATAATGTACCTAAACCTCTACTGATGGACCTTTAAGTTTTTCACATCTTTTTCTTGGGCTGACACTCAGGCTCACTGCAAGGCTGGCTAATTGTTGAAGGAGGGCCCTGATACAAAACCAATTTACAAAGATTTGAAGAGGTTCCCCTCACCCCAATATTCAAGGAAATTTCTGGCAAAACACTAGGTGAACACAAGGTAAGGAATGGCAACTCCAATGTCCACAAACATCCAGGAAAGTCCCATTTCCATCAAGTCATTTCCAAATCATAGTGACCTCACAGGATGGAGAACTGCCCCACAGGGTTTTCAAGGAGTGGCTGATGGATTCGAACTACTAACCTTTTGGTTAGCAGCTGAGCTCTTAACCACTGCACCACTAGGGTTCCAAACATTTGACTAACTGACACTAAATAAGAACCGTATGTATCTGGTCCAACATACTGATCACTGGAGTCCCAGGAGAGAGAAAAGCACAGATAGAATATTCAAAGAAATGATGGCCAAAAACTCCTAATTTTATGAAAGACACGAATCTATACATCCAAGAAGCTAAATGAACTCAAAGCAGAAAAACTGAAAGAGATCCATGCCAAGACACATAATAACCAAACTCTCAAAAACCAAACATAAAAAGAAAATCTTGAAAGCAGCAAGAGAGAAACAAATCGTCATGTACAAGAGAGCCTCAATAAGATTAAACACTGACTTCTCCTCAGAAACTATGGAGGCCAGAAAGCAGTGGGATAGACATATGTAAAGTGAGTGCTGAAAGAACACAACCACCAACCAAGTAATGTATATCTGGGAAAACTGTCCTTTAAAAATAAGGGTAAAAATAGGACATTCCCAGAAAATCAAAAGGTGGGAGACTTAGTTACCACAAGACCTGCCCTACAGGTAATGCTAAAGGGAGTCCTTCAGGTTAAAAATGAAAGAACACTAGACAATAACTTGAAGTCTTATAAAGAAAATAAGATCTTCAGTAAAGGTAATTTCATCGGTAAACATAAAGGTCAGTGATACAGTATTTTTGGTTTGTAACTATACTTTTTATGGTCTACATGACTTAGAAGACAAGTGCACAAAAATAAGTATAAATCTGGTTACTGGGCACACGATGCATAAAGATGTAATCTGTGACAACAACATAAAGGTAGGAAGAGTGGTATAGGAACAGTGTTAGCATCCTATTGAGAAGATAAGTTGCTATCAATTTAAAGTCAGTTGTTATAAATATGTTAAATGTAACCCCCATGATAACAACAAAGAAAATATCTAAAACATATAAACAAAAGGAATCAAAATGGATGACTCGGAAAAAAATCAACAAAACGCAGAAGTAGGCAGTATTGGAGGAAATGTAGAACAAAAATGTTATAAGTTACACAGAGAACAGCAAAATGGCAGAAGGAAGTCCTTCCTTAGTGATAATTACTTTAAATGTATTAAACTTTCTTTAAAAAAAAAAAAACAGAGATTGGCAGAATGAAAAGGAAATATAATCCAACTATATGCTATACATAAGAGACCCACTTTAGATCCAAAGACACAAACAGGTTGAGAGTGAAACGATGGGAAAAAATATTCCATGAAAATAGGAACCAGAAGTGAGTGCGAGTGGCTATGTTAGCATTAAGAAATAGATGTTAAGCCAAAATCCGTGACAAGACTGAGAAGGACATTATGGAACGATTAAAACAGTCAATTCATCAAGAAGATATAACCATTATAAATATATATGTGCACCTAACAACAGAGCACAAAATGTATGAATGTAAACACTGACAGAATCAAATGACTTGAGTAACTTTATAAATGAACAATATCATTAATATCACATGCAAGAAAATCTTTGTTGAAGATAATTCAAAAATGGTTGAAGCAGTACATCGACAGGGAACTGCCAGAAATTCAAGCTGGATTCAGAAGAGGACGTGGAATGAGGGGTATCACTGCTGATGGCAGATGGATCTTGGCTGAAAGCAAAGAATACCAAAAAGATGTTTAAACGCACTGCCATCCACTCGATTCTGACTCACAGTGACCCCGCAGGGTTTCCAAGGCTGTAAATCTCTACACAAGCAGCCTGACACATCTTTCTCCTGAGGAGCTGCTGGTTAGGAGTTGAACACTGCACCACCAGGGTTCTGAGAAAGATGTTTACTTGACTATACAAAGGCATTCAATTGTGTGGATCACAACAAATTAAGGATAACATTGTGAAGAATGGGAATTCCAGAACACTTTTTTTGTGCTCATGTGGAACCTGTACATAGATCAAAGGCATCCTCAGAACAGAGTAAAGGAATACTAAGTGATTTAAAATCAGAAAAGGTGTGCTTTAGGGTTGTATCCTTTCACCATATACCTATTCAATCTGTATGTTTAGCAAATAATCCGAGAAGGTGGACTACATGAAGAATGGGGCATCAGGATTGGAGGAAGACTCATTAACAACCTGAATTACGCAGATGGTACAACCTTGCTTGCTGAAAGTGAAGAGGACTTGAAGCACTTACTGATGAAGATCAAAGACTACAGCCTTCATTATGAATTGCACCTCAATGTAAAGAAAATAAAAATCCTCACAAGTGGACCAATAAGCAACACCATGATAAACAGAGAAACGACTGAAGTTATCAAGGATCTCATTTTACTTAGCTCCACAATCAATGCCCATGGAAGCAGCAGTCAAGAAATCAAACAACATATTACATTGGGTAAATCTGCTGCAAAAGACCTCTTTCAAGGGTTAAAAAATAAAGATGTCACTTTGAGAACTAAGGTGCATCCAAGCCAAGCCATTGTATCTTCAATCTTGCTATGTGCATGCAAAAGCCGGGCAATTTATAAGGAAGGCCGAAGAACTGATGTCTTTGAGTTGTGGCGTTAGTGAAGAATAGTGAATCTACCGTGGACTGCCAGAAGAAGGAACAAATTTGCCTTGGAAGAGGTATAACCAGAATGCTCCTTAGAAGTGAGGATGGCGAGACTTTGGACATGCTACCAGGAGGGACCAGTCCCTGGAAAAGGACATCATGCTTGGTAAAGTAGAGGGTCAGCAAAAAAGAGGAAGACCCTCAGTGAGACGGACTGACACAGTGGCTGCAACGATGGGCTCAAACACCAGTGACTGTGAGGATGGCGCAGGACCAGGCAGCATTCTGTTCTGCTGTACAGAGGGCCAGACTTGGACTGACTTGATGGCACCAAACAACAACAACACAAACCAGGTCGGCCTAACAAATCTATAGAACACTCTAGCCAACAACAACAGAATGCACGTTCTTCCCAAGCACAAATGGATCATGCTCTAGGACAGATCATATTTTAGGTCACAGAACAAGTAAGAAATTTTAGAAGCCTGAAATCATGCCAACTATATTCTCTGACTAAAATGGAATGAAAACAGAAATAAGCAATAGAAGGAAAACTGGAAATTTCACAAACATGTGAAAATTAAACAATGTACTATTAAACAACCCATGGGTCAAAGAGAAATCCCAAAGGAAATTAGAAAATACTTTGAAATGAATGAAAATGAAAGCACAACATACCAAAACCTATGGAATGCTGCAAAGGAAATGCTCAGAGGGAAAGTTTTAGCTGTAATTGCTACTTTAAAAATGAAGAAATATTTCAAATCAATAACCTTGAGGAATTGGAAAAAGAAGAACAGACTAGGCTCAAAGCTAAAAGGAGGGAAGAAAAGATTAGAGTGGAGATAAATGAAATAGAGAACAGAAAAACAATAGGATCAACAAAACAGAAAGTTGGTTCTTTGAAAGATCAACAAAATCAACACCTTTAGCCAGACTGAAAAGGAAAGAAAGAGAAGATGCAAATAGCTAAAATAAGAAACAAAAGTGAGGACATCACTACCAATCATATAGATAAAAAAACAATTTAAAAAGAATTCTGTCTTAGTTATCTAGAGCTGTTACAACAAAAATACCACAAGCGGGTGGCTTTAACAAACTTATTTTCTCACAGTTAGGTGGCTGGAAGTGGGAATTAGGGTGCCTGCCCTAAGGGAAGGCTTTCTCTCCCCATTAGCTCTATAGGAAGGTCCTTATCTCTTTTCAGCTTCTGTTCCTTAGAGATCTTCATGAGACTTGGCATCTATCTCCCTCCATCTCTGCTTGCTTCTTTGTGCCTATCTGCTCCTTGTATATCTCAAAGGTGACTGACTTAAGACCCAGACTACACTGCTATGTCCTCATTAACATAAACAAAACTCAATCTCAAGTGGGATTATAATTATAGGTACAAGGGTTAGGATTCACAACACATATCTTTGGGGGACACAATTCAATCCACAACAAACACTATGAACAACTGTACACAAACAAATTAGATAACCTAGATGAAACGGGAAAATTTATAGAAATACACAAAGTACATAACTCTACTCAAAGGAGTAACAGAAAATGCCAACAGGCCAAGTAAAAGTGAAAAGACTGAATCAGTAATCAAAACCCTTTCAACAAGGAAAAATCTAGGACCAGATGGCTTCACTGGTGAATTCTACCAAACATTTAAAGAAGAACTAACACAACCCTCAAACTCTTCTAAAAAAAGAAGAGGGAACACTTCTAACTTATTCTATGAGGCCAACATGACCCTGGTACCAAGGCCAGATAAAGACACCACAAGGTAACAAAACTGTAGGCCAATATAGATGCAAAAATCCTCAACAAATACTAGCAAACCAAATCCAGCAGCATATTAAATAGATTATATACCATGACAAAGTGGGTGGCTCTACATAAGAAAATCAATCAATGTAATACATCACATCAACAGAACAAAGGCCAAGAACCACATGATCATCTCAATTGGCACAGAAGAGAAATCTGACAAAATCCAACACCTTTTCATGATAAAAATGCTTAGTGAACTAGGAATAGAAGGGAAATTCCTCAATATGATAAAGGGTATTTATGAAAAACACAAACTAACATCATACTCAATGGTAAAAAACTGAAATCTTGCCCTCTAAGATCAGGAACAAGACCAAGACACCCACTTTCACCACTACTACTCATCACTGTACTGGACGTCCCAATCAGAGCAATTCTGCAAGAAAAAGAAAGAAAAGGCATCCAAGTGGGAAAGGAAGAAGTAAAACTATTTCTATTCCCAGAAGACATAATCCTATTGCAGAAAATCCCAGGAATCTATAAGAAACTTACAAGAGCTAATGAATTCTGTAAAGTTGCAGGATACAAGAGGAACACTAAAAAATCACTTGTGCTTTTATATACCAGCAACGAGTAATTCAAAAAGGAAATTAAGAAAAGAATCCCATTTACAACAGCATCTAAAGGAATAAAATACTTACGAATAAATTTAACCAGAGGTGAAAGACGTGTAAACTGAACACTATAAAACACTGCTGAAAGAAATTAACCCAGAATACCTTAATAAACGAAGGAGCCCTGGTGGTGCAGTGGTTAAGAGCTACAGCTGCTAACCAAAAAGTCAGTGGTTCGAATCCACCAGCTGCTCCTTGGAAACGCTATGGGGCAGTTCTACTCTGTCCTATAGAATCGCTGTGAGTCGGAATCAACTCAGTGGCAATGGGGTTTTGGGTGGTTATACAACACGGTGAATATAATTAGTGTCACTAAATCGTACACTGAAAATGATTAAGATGGCCTTTTTTATATTTATGTTTTACCAAAATAAAATTATTAACAACTAATTACCTTGTACTGTACCTGATACACTTAAGCAACCAAAAGGGACAGCATCTGTTAGTAAGAATGCTTTTGGAACAAAACCAGCTGCTTACCTTAAGATCCCGGTGAACAATGTACTTCTGATGACAATACTGTACAGCAGATACAATCTGAAATAAATTTGGATAAAAATTCAAATTGATTTTATGTTATAAGCATCCAATTTTTCCTCAACATGATCTCCAATTAGATAGTTAACAAATTGTAAGGTGATAATTTCTCTATTCCTTTAATTCAGAAAACTATACCTATAACAGGTAAAGTGAATAAAAACTTGCGCTCTTCAATGCAGAAAATGTAGAAAAGTAATATTCTCTTGCAAAAAGAGGCTAAACTATGTCCTTGTCAGAGTTTGTGTGGACTTTTTACGTGTTGCTATTGTATTTCTCTGCTTACATGATCAAATGGTATAATCTGTAGCTTTAGTCAAATGATTTAGTCCAGGGTTAGAATAAAAGCTTTGGTACCCATGAATCAGTATTTCAAGATAGCTGGCTTGAGTTCTAAAATTAAAACTCTATTCTAGGAATTACATCCGCCAAGTTCAAAGCATGCTGCTTTGGTGAAGCCAATTTACACAGAACTTCTCAACATCCTGTA
The DNA here is from genome assembly GCF_024166365.1 of Elephas maximus indicus. Lineage (NCBI taxonomy): Eukaryota > Metazoa > Chordata > Mammalia > Proboscidea > Elephantidae > Elephas > Elephas maximus. The sequence continues at coordinate 10,171,191 of NC_064842.1, read as the reverse complement.
TCTGCTCACACTAAACAGACAAAAGAGAAGAATTTTTTTGAGCCTTAAAAAGAAAAGAGGGACTAATGAAATTTAATCTGACACCTGCTTGGGCAAAGTATTTCACTTCTATTAAGTAGATTTTGTATGTGGCCACATTTTCTAACCATTACCTAGGGCTCTTTGGAGACATGGGCCAAAGGGGGAGGGAACTAGCTAATTTAAGGGCCAGAAATACAAATGAGAAATAGACATAAGCAAATCTCTAATAGTTATGTTCTTAACAATGAGGAGTCATTCTGTACATTTAAATTGTGACAGCAATCAATTAAGAGTTATTTTGTGCATATAATATCCGATATATAGGAGGCCAGCCCTTTTAATGCACAGCAGAACGTTCAGTTCTGTGGATTCAGTTAAACATAAACACAGTTTAAATGCTGAATGTTGGTTAGGCATTTACAAGTGGAAACAGAAATGAGATTTTTTTAAAGTCTAGGGGTGATGTAAAAGTATGACCATGTAACAGGAATATGGATTAAAAAGAAAAGAACTTCAAAGTGGTAAAAGTAAAACTGGTATTTCGGTATTATAAAATTATTCAAACGTGTATCAAAAATGGTTCAAAGACAGGAGACATGAATTCAAAACAAAATCATCGCACAATGAGTAATACGTAATTTAATTAAATATTCATTTCAACTTGCTAAGTGCAAGAAAATGTGCTCGTTGTGGGGGAATACGAAGATAAACACTATATGGACTTTGCCCGCAAGGAGCTACAATCTAATTAGGAAGAGAAAACACGACTGTAGTGAACTATAAAACAAGCAGAATGACAGAGGCAGAGGTACACCGTAGTAAGGAATCATAAAAAATAAAGAATAATTTCACTTGGAAATGTTTCCTGGAGTAGGAGCTATTTCATCTGAACTATCCTTGAAGGACACCAAAAAAACCAAACCCACTGAATCCGACTCATAGTGACCCTACAGGACAGAATACAACTGCCCATAGGGTTTCCAAGGCTGTAAATCTGTATGGAAGCAGACTGCCACATCTTTCTCTCATGGAGCGACTGGTGGGTTTGAACTGCTGACCTTTTGGCTAGTGGCCAAGTGCTTAAACACTGTGCCACCAGGGCTCCTTCCCTTGATGGATAGTAATCTTTTAAAACGTGAAAATTTGGGGCTAGGAGGTGAGGGTAAGGTGGTGAAATGCATTAACAATGACGGAACACAGTATATTCGAGGAACAGTGGCAATGTAGGTGGGAAAATGATGGTAGGGGAGTTAAACCTCAATAAAGAGATTGGTGAAAGACAAACCAAGCAGGTACTGCCGAACCACTAAACATTTTTAGCCAGGTGATTGCGAACGATTATGATCAATGTGAAGCGTGAGTCTCCAACATACAGCTGAAGCTAATGAATATCTGTAGTACTGGTTTTCTTGAACTAAGTGTTTCGAAATTCTAAAATACAATTTTGGTTAAACACATTAAAATATGCTCGTTAGCCAAGCGTTACATAAATTTTTATGTATATATTAATATATTTTACTAAGCAAACAATAAAAAAGTTGCCGTCGAGTCCATTTTGACTCATAGGGACCCTACAGGACAGAGCAGAACTGCCCCACAGCGTTTCCAAGGAGCGGCTGGTGGATTTGTAGCAGGTGCAGGTCTTAACCACTGTACCACTGGGGCTCCAACACGGGTTATGTTCACATTACAAGGGTATCTTTGTATCATGGATGGCAGAAATTTGCTGGTTATGATAGTACCTTTTACAAGTCACTTGCCTGGAGTGACACAGTGAAGGTATATGATCACCAGAGGTCATCATCTTACATCAGACAGAATGTCCTCTAGGAGACCAGTTCTACAGGTACTTCTGCAATCACCAATGTCCTCAGCCAAAGCTTTAAGACCGGAAAGGCGGTTCAAGAGAACCCTCTGTATTCAGCACGCATTCTCTTCAAACTCCGTGACCTCTGAGCTAGTGGCCAAAAGCGGTGGTTTACACTACTCCTCCACTTGCCTAGCAGTGCACAATTTTCTGCCACGAAAGAGAAGTTCTGGCATATTTTGCTTCTCACCCACTGCAGGAATCCCCATTCACAAGCCCAAATGTTACTGCGTCATTGTATGGCCAGACGCTCCCGGCTCTAAACATTCTGTACCTCCGTAAATGGGAATTGGGAACATTCTCTAATCTGTTACAGATTTTGAAAAGTGATTTACCACCAGCCCTGCAGTGAACTGAAGACCACAAGGTCACTGTTTTGCTGTAAGGTGCAGCTGTTGGGGCTACTCTGTAATTCCTTAGAAATCCTCATGTTTTAAACAGTAGCCCTGACACTGGAAGAATGAATCGATACTATGATTTTCTTGTAGGCCCTCAAATCATACGAATACAGAGACAGTGTACACGGGAGGCTATTAAAGAGGTCATAAACTGTCCCGGAGTTTTTGGCACATCTAACAGGGGGGTCAAGGACAGATATATGTACATCCTTGCTAGTATAATACATTCTTTCACTATGAAAATAAAAATTTCATCAAGCACAAAATAAAAGAAAATGTGCATTTATTCTTTATGAGTTTTAGTTAAATTCATAAAGGATAATAGAGCTCCCTAAACATAAATTTAATAACAAATATAGCTTTTAATTAGACAGCTATAGAATATGGCAAGTTCTTTAAAATAGGAATTTTCAACTTCTCTAATTCCATAGCACACAGCACACTTTTCTACACATGTATTTTTTTAATAAATACAACAAGCTAATTAAAAAGAACAAAAAGACAAAAACAAAGGTAAGTAGCAACAGTATTTAATATAAAAGTATCATCCCAACAGGAAAATGTCAACTGGAGTTTTCTTGCTGGCCTACTAGTAAAACTACTGTGACTGACTGATATTTAAAGGACAGTAATATTCAGAATGCTGACTGCAGTACTTTACTCAAGCTTGGGTCCCCATCCCAGGACAGGAAAGGACTGAGCAGTGTGTAGCTGAACATGATTTAGTTTTTCAATGTTGCTTCCTTCTTACCAGTTGTCTTTAGATTCATCTATTTTAAGATGAATGCTTCCAGGGCTCTGTCCTTTATAAGAGGACTATGTGTGTCTTTGGTATATAGCAATTCCCAAGCTGTGTTCCTAAAAGTAATAATTCTGTGAGATATAATAGAGGTTTTAAAAACAAACTTACTCCATGGTCAAATAATTTGGGAAAGCTATGTTTGGTTTTGGAGTTCTGGTGGCACAGCAGTTAAGAGCTACAGCTGTTAACCAAAAGTTCAGCTGTTCAAATCTACTAAGTGCTCCTTGGAAACCCTACAGGGCCACTCTACTCTGTCCTATACAGTTGCTATAAGCCAGAATCGACTCGACGGCAATGGGTTATATCTGGTTTTACGTCAAAAAAAAGAAAAAAAAATTTTTTGGAAACAGGTTTTTCCCTCCTCTCCCCCCTTCAGGACTTTCCAAGATTTTTAAAATATGGTAAGTTACATGTAAATTCTTAGAGGAGGATCTTATATCATTATTTGTTATTTCTCAAACTTTTTGATTACAGGGTCCCTTAATTGTGGAGTTCATACTTAGAGATGATGTACTGAGCCATTTTTAAATGCAAGATTTTAAATTTGCTGAGGTGAAGTTTTGGGTACAGTTAAACTTGCTGCTGAAACTTTATTTCAGTAAATTTTATGAACAATTTACTAATTTGTCATTTTTATAGTGATGTGCAAAATGTTTATTTTAATCACTTCATTCCTAAAAAAAAAAAATTCTAGATGAATTTAACTTACTTTTTCTTATTTTATAATTTGTTACCAAGTCTTGTTCACGTTGAACTGGAAATGTAAACGTCTTACCGTATTTGCCTGCTACATCTGCAAGGTTCCATGCTTACTTGGCTAAATAAAATTGATCACATCCTTTAAATCTACAAATATGAGTCCTAATATCAACACATCTTAAATTATAAAACAAAATGATACACAGCCTCTTTGAGTGGTACACACATATGCTGTATACATAAAGCTAAACACACTTGATAAAAACTTCTTTCTGTCCTATCTCAATCTAATGGGTATTTCCAAGATACTCAAAGAACTAATAAGGTGAGTCCCACTTGTAAACATGTCACTATTTAAGACCATCTAAAAATAACCATCTGCAACTATTTTAAACTTAAGGAAGAACAGATTTCTTTTTCAGGAGTTTTCCATTCTTAAAAAGTGTTTAAGAAAGCAGGAATTTTTCTTTTTAAAATACCATCTACTCTGAATTCCCGTCTGTGATACTGTCAATTGTTTATCAGTAAAAACACCATAAAAACAAAGGGGAAAACTACTTTCCATACCTGCCTGAATTTTGCACGGGCCTCTTTTTCTTTCATTCTTCCGTGGGCAACTAAGTAATCAAATACTTCACCTGAATCGGAAAGGTAAAGCAGGTAGTAAAATATACATAGATTTTCAATTTACAATACACGCAATTTCAAGTTTTTGCTTTGTTTTTTAAAAAAACTTTTGGCCCACCATTCTCTGCTAGGTCTATGTAAGTCACAAATTAATACACTGAGTAGAAAAAAGGAAAAAAAATACATACAGAATTGAGTATCTACAGCAGCTTCTGTCTTAGCAAAACTCCTTAAAAAAAAGTCATAAAAACATAACCAAGAAAACTTCCTTTCTGCTTTCAAGAATTACATAAAAACACAGTCAACTCTTTATTATCCATTCTAATAAAGGGCCAACATGGGCAATCAAAAATTACATGTGGCTCTGTATTTGGGGCCTACATTTCGAACAAAGTAATGAAGCCATATTATGTACGATCTCTCTCTTGAATTCTACCATCATATAGTGTTAGTTAAATTCCATCTCACTGCTTCCAGCCACATTGGTTTCTTTCTTTTCCTTCCTAGACGGTGATTATGCTTATTCTCACTCTAACTCATTTCACATACTTTGGTACTTAACTATAAATTATACAGGATTACATCATTCCTGTGTGTGCCTCCTATTACTTCAGATGAGCCATACATTCCTTAAACACTATCATGACAGACATACTTAATTTGCTCCCTCATGCCCACGACAGAACACAAAGTGGATAAACAATAAATATTTGTTGAAACAATTTAAAAATAACCTGAAATGGAGACATTTTCTATTGGATCCACTATGTGTTTTCTGCAAAAGCCTATAAGTTGTTGTTGTGTTTTTCTTTTTTTCATTTTTCTCTAGTCAATAATATTGAAAAAGCAAATTACATTTAGATATAAAATTAAAATATTAACTCTAGTGCCAGAAGAGTTAAAAAAAATTATGTCCTTATAATTACAGCTTGCAATATATATGGAAATACATGATTATTAAGAACTCACAAAATGGCTTAAAGGGCACTCATGAAGTACAGCGGAGTGGTTAAAAACTCAGGGTTTAGAATCAGAAAAGTTGAGGTCTGAAACCTGGGTTAGCCGCCAAGCAGCTGCTGGGTGGCGACGTTAGGAAAACTCCTCAACTTCATTAAGACCAAGTTTCTACCTCTGCCTGCTACCTCACACGGCTGTTTTGAGGATTAAATGAAATAATGCATGTGTTGGCATACGGTAAACACTCAATAAATGACACATATGGATATGTTACATATACACATATGCAATATCAATCCTCGGATTAAGTAAAACATTCAAAATCAAATGTGAGGTGGATGTGTATCGGATGAAGCTAATATGCCTCCAGTGTTAGCTTGTTACATCGAGCAGAGTTAGGTGATGAAATGGGGCGATGACAACAGAGGGGTGGACGGAATGCTCCAGTCCACCTGCCACAGTAGCTAATCACAGTTTGCTCCTGGACATGTGAGTTGAGGCTGGGAAACACTTATCAAAGGTTCGAAAATTTGGATCTGCTCTTAAGTTCTGCCTGGGAAGGGACTTTGTCTTTGATCACCGTGGTGTTCTTAGCATCCGGAATGTTAACTAGTACACGGTAAGCATGTAATAAATCTTGTTTACGTGAATGAAGGAAGGGATGAAGACACCATTCCAGAGTAGCCCTGACATCTACTTAAAAATTTTTTTTTTACTGTACTTTAGATGAAGGTTTACAGAGCAAACAAGTTTCTCATTAAACAATACACATATTGTTTTGTGACACTGGATGCCACCTGCACAATGTGTCAACACTCTCTCCTTCTTGACCTTAGGCTCCTATTACCAGCTTTCCTGTCCCCTCCTGCCTTCTTGTCCTTGCCCCTGGGCTGGGGTGCCCCTTTAGTCTCATTTTGTTTTATGGGCCTGTCTAATCTTTGGCTGAAGGGTGAGCCTCAGGAGTGACTTCATTACTCAGCTATAAGGGTGTCTGGGGGCCATGCTCTCAGGGTTTCTCCGGTCTCTGTCAGACCAGTAAGTCTGGTCTCCCTAACACCTTCCTTTAATGGGCTCCTCTGGACTAAAGACGGTGCAAAGCCATAAAGAAACTGCCTACTCTCATGATCACTGTACCTTCCACCTCATTAGTGAACCAAAATCAATTGATCTATTCCTGGCAAAGAGGCAGTCTGTCTCATTAGACTTTTGTGTGCATGTCAGGTTCAATCTTAAAACGTCTTGAAATTCTGGAGGAAAAATACTGTTTTTATTTTCCAGAGTCGCCTTGCCATTATTTAGAGATTAAAAAGGCAAGAAAATGCTTCTACATTTCTTGCCACTGAACCATTCTGCTTTTCTTACAAGATCACTGACTGGCAAGCCCCAATGCTAAAGAAAATTTATCACCAGGAATCAGAACCGAATGAGGGACCAGCTGGTTTGGACTGAATCCAGTACCATCTCTCCACACTACTCCACACGGCCCCTCCTAACTATGCTGCCGAAGGAGCACAGTGATAACCCCGTGCTCTGTGTTATTCTAGCCATTGTTCCCCTTTAGTAGCACCAATGGAGAGTTGACTGTACTTATCATTAATCATTAAAACAGTACGCCAAAAAACAAAACCAAACTCATTCCCAATGACTTGATTCCAATGCATTGTGACCCTATAGGACAGAGTACAATTGCCCCATAGAGTTTCCAAGGAGCACCTGGTGGAATCAAACTGCTGACCTTTTGGTTAGCAGCTGTAGCTCTTAACCACTACACCACCAGGGTTTCCCTTTAAAATAGTATACATATTAACACAGCCTTGTGGACCTTTATAAAAACAGAAAAGAGTCCACAAATTTTTGTTGTTGTTGTTGTGTGCTGTTAAGTTGATTCCAACTCATAGTGGCCCTATCAGGACAGAGTAGTACTCTTCCATAGGGTTTCCTAGGCTGTAATCTTACAGGAGAGCCCTGATGGAGCAGTGGTTAAGCGCCTGGCTGCTAACCAAAAGGTCTGCAGTTCAAATCCAACAGCCGCTCCTGGGAAACCCTACGGGGTAGTTCTGCCCTGTCCTACAGGATCGATATCAACTCGACAGCAACAGATTTTTCTGGATTTTTAATCTTTACAGGATATCTCCAGGTCTTTTCTCCCTTACAGCGGCTAGTAGGTACAAACCTCTGACCTTTGGGTTAGCAGCTAAGCACGTGACTCTTGTGCCATTTAGGGCACAAATTTTTAGCAGTCTGTAACTTCTCATGTAAAAAAAAAAATTCATTGCCAACTCACAGTGACCCTATAGGACAGAGGAGAACTGCGTCACAGGGTTTCCAAGGAGCAACTGGTGGATTAGAACTGCTGATCTTTTAGTTAGCCGCAGAGTTCTTAACCACTGCACCACCAGGGCTCCTCTGGTATCAAGGCATATCTAAGCCCCATTTCCCTAAACTTTAGATCATGGGAAAAGGAAAAAAGGAGTTTAATAGAACTAAAAATAATACTGGGGTTCCCAACGCTGTAGATTGTTATAGAAATCTAATTAAAGGGTAGCAAGAAAATAGAAAATGGTTCATTATGTGGCAATTGTAGATTTATTAAATTAAAAATACAATATGTATTTTTAAAATCCTGTAATAATAAACATTCCTGACATAGGTCGTCAGGTTAAACAATGTCAAAAAACCTACACTGAAATATTTTCAAGATGAAAAAGCCTTGCAAGAAACACATCCACTCAATCCCTCAATCTGCACAGGCAACTAAAGCAATTAAAACAGACAATGTTTGTAATAAAAAATTTTAGAAATCTATATATAAAAATACATAGTTCAGATGCTTAGAATAAATCCTCTTTAGTTGATATAAAAACTGAAGTATTATAAAAATCTATAACCTTTATTAGCTAAAAGAGCTCAATACTCAGTTTCCCTATCGACTAGCACATCACTGAATATCAACTAGTCAGTCAACAAGAGCAGTTTACATAATTTCAGTTCTCCTCCCTCTTCAGCAATTGTTTCAATTCTCCGAGCCTTTAATACCTCCCTTCAAGTACTGTTTTTTACTTAGTAAATGGTTTAACTCTATATAAATCTTAAAACCAGTTTCTGAGAAAGTTAAGTCCTATGCCTAAGAGAACGGCAATTTTGAGCCAATATCTCTCATTCGACAGAAGGTGAAGGACAAGAAAGTGATTTCCCATTACACACCAATGTTTCAAAACCATTCTATTTTTTGACACTACAGTTGTCAAAATTTACATTATATTCTATGACAAATGGCATCTTGCTATCTTCCTGTCAACTTAGTCTTCTACCTTATAAAATCATGCAGATCAAAACTTATTTAAATTGCACCTTATGGATTATCTTGAAAATTTATGTTTATTGAGTATCTGTCATACGTGAACCAGCAGTGAAATAAGCATCTGACCTAGGACTTGCTTTTACTATAAACTTTACTAAACACCATCTGTGTTGGAGATTTTACTTCTTATAACCAGAAGCTTGTAATTATAACAGCATTATGATAAATTACTATAATATAATCATACATAGACAAGAGAACCAAAACATTCATAGATGACAATGAAAAGTCAGAGTTTTGGAAGATGTCCTTAAGTAATTTTAAGTAAGTTCAAAATTCAATAATTAAATATAAGTATTGAAAGCAAACATTGAATTTTCCTTAAGATATACTTCAAAGGCACTTTAATAAAACTATAGATCTATTAACAGTAACAAGAACATCAATGTTACAACGAACCATTAAAAAAAAAAACTTTAGGCACTGATAATTATACACGGCTCATCAAAGATAACTTTTCAATCCCCCTCATCCTTACCCCCACTGGCGTATTCCATGACTAAATAGAGGGTCTTCTCTGTTTCAATAACTTCAAATAATTTTACTGAAAAAAGAAATTAGAGATATAACTCTATAACTGTTAGCATAGTCTGAATGTGCTTTAAGAAAATTTAAAGTAACACTAAACCAACAGAAAATTTTAGAGGATTTAAAAAAATTATTAACTACAGTTTTAAATTTAAAAAATTTCCCAAGGGTTATTAGTCCTATGGGAAAAAAGAAAAAAAAAAAAAAAAACTACTGACCACTAAGTGATTTGGAAACAACTGCTGATTCAAAAGAGAGTTATATTTCTGGGATGAAAAAAAAATTGCTTTTTTCTAATTAAAATAAGGCAGTGCAAAGGAAATTCTTAAAATCAGAATAATAATAAAAAAGTTTAAAGCTTACAAGAAACTATGTAATTTAATGTTAAATAGTCTTTGGTACAGGAAGAAAAAGATTTTAAAAGTTTTCATATTTATGTGATGGTAGTTTTTTTAATAAAAGTGTATGGTTAAAAAATACTAAATTATCAGAATTATACAGCTGAAAATATTCACAAATAGTCACAATAATACCTTTGATAAAGACAGGATTTTTAAATGTGCAAAAAAAAAAAACTGTTCAAAAATAAACAGATTAAAAGAATTGTTTTTCAACTATTACAATCAAATGATTTCATATAATAAATAACATACCTGATCAATAAATTTATTTGTACAGATAGGGAAAAATTCTGAACTTCCAGAAATAAATTTACTAAAATTGAAATAAACTTTTAACTTTTAAAAAAATGCAAGTTAGTTTTTTGCCTATAAACTATGATCAATCCAAATGAACATTATCAAATTATATGAAATTCATTTTTTATAAATACCTAAATGGTATGCACTATTTAGAGAGATTTAGTAAGGAGACAAAAAATAAAACAAAACCACATTTTTATGTATTAACTTTAATTCCAAGTCATGTGTCTAACTTTAGTGGAGAGCAGAAGACAGAAAGATGGTAGAAAACAGCAATTTATAACCTTCAGTTAGCTTTATTACTTATATTTACCCAAAGTATCACTTTTTTAGTCTATCACTCAGATTATCACTTTTATTCTATTTATACAAAACATCCTTAAAGTCGTATTTTTTCAAACACCCTCAAATGAAAGAAAATACATTATTATCAATTGTATACATAAATTTCTTACCTATATTAGGATGATTCAGTATCTTCATGATTCGTACTTCTCGAAACAACTGTTAAAGAAAACAGGTAGACACGCTTCTGTTAAAAAAGAACACTCAAGCAGAGAGCCAATCAAAACATCCATCTGAAGAAATTCATCTGCTTACAAGACACTACAGGACGCTTGTAATGAACTGAGAAACCAGAGATTTCTTTCTGCTTCTCAGTTCCAACTCTACACAAGCTATGTAACCAGACGGAAATGCTAACTCTGCTGAGATGTAGTTTCCAAGAGAATTTTAACTACATGAAATTAGTCTCCTTACAGTTCTAGAATCCTACGGTTCCATGTGTGACTGAATATGTTACACACAATAAAACTTACATTTCATTCAACTACTCATCGTTCCCAGGAATAAAAGAAATATAATGTGGAAGCAAAACTGAATGGTCTTACACATGATCTTTACCCAAAAACAACCTTCCTTGGGTGTCCGTCTCTTCAAGTTATCTCTACTGGTCAGTCAGGCATTTCATGAAAGATTAAAAGACACAAACCTATACTTAAATTAAAAATTGACAAGACAGCAAGCTAATTTCGATACCATTTTTAGGGAGGCATACACAACAATATTAAAGAATGATAAAAATATCTACCACTTTACATAAAACCAATACAAAATGACAAATCACTGGAAATGTGAATGTTAGTACTTCTCTCTTATCTTACTTCATGATAAATATAAGGCCAATTTTTCAAAAGCATGATTGGGCATTTTTTCCCTTTATGTTGTTGTTAGGTGCTGTCGAGTCAGTTCAGACTCATAGCAACCCTATGTACAATAGAATGAAACACTGCCTGGTCCTGCGACATCCTTACAATCATTGCTATTTTTGAGCCCATTGTTGTAGCCACTCTGTCAATCCATCTCGTTGAGGGTCTTCCTATTTTTTGCTGACCCTCTACTTTACCAGGCATGTTATCCTTCTCCAGCGACTGGTCCCTCCTGATGACATGTCCAAAGTACGTGAGACAAGCTCTCACCATCGTTGCTTATAAGGAGCATTCCTTCTGGCTGTACTTCTTCCAGAACAGATTTGTTCATTCTTCTGGCAGGCCACAGTATATTCAATATTCTTCGCCAACACATCATTCAAAGGCATCAATTCTTCTTCTGTCTTCCTTATTCATTGTCCAACTTTCATATGCATAGGAGGCAGGTGAAAATACCATGGCTTGAATCAGCCACACCTTAGTCCTCAGAGTGACATATTTGCTTATTAACACTTTAAAGGGGTCTTTTGCAGCAGATTTGCCCAATGCAACACGTTGTTCAATTTCTTGACTGCTGCTTCCATGCGCATTGATTACGTTACCTTATATTTTATTACTGAACAACAACCAGTCGAGTATCTGGCCAAACCACTGAGAATCATAGCCTAGCTTAGTTGCCCCATCAATTAACCATCATACTCCCTAAATTTCTATATCAGATTCATCACCAAGATCTGTTGATTCTACCTCCAAAGTATATCTCAAATCTATCAACTTCTATCCAACCACACTGCTACTACTGTCTTAGTGGATTCTTTCTGCAATCTCCAATCTGTCTTCCCACCTTGCAATCCATTAACCACACAGCATTCTACTGCATAAAACTACTGATGGGTTCCCAATGTTCTTGGAACAAAATCCAGTCTCTGACAGGAGCCTCTAGCCCCTGGCAATCAGGGTTCCGTTTACTTCTCTAGCCCAATCTCATGACATTCTTTCTCCCAGACTGACTGTACTCAAACCATCAACATTTTTCTGTTTTTTGGGTCACTATGAGACGGAATCGACTCGACGGCACTGGGTTCAGTTTTTGGTTTTGGAAGATCGACGAAATCGACTCGACGGCACTGGGTTTGTTTTTTTTGGTTTTGGAAGATCCTTCCCTAGGATTTTACCAACTTTTGCAGTCTTAAATTGATCAAACATGCAATCAAGATGCACTGATAACTACTGGTAATGGGAATGCAAAAGTTGAAAACAGAGAAGAAGAAGATCAGTAGTTGGAAAATATGGTCTTGGTAACAGAAATGATGCCGGAGGCTGCATTATTGAATTTTGTAAGACGAGTGGCTTCTTATTGCAAATATCTTTTTTCAACAATATAAATGGCGGCTATACACATGGACCTTGCCGGATGGAATACAGAATCAAATAGACTACATCTGTGAACGCAGATTATAGAAAAGCTCAGTATCATCAGTCAGAACAAGGCCAGGGGCCGACTGTGGTACAGACCATTAATTGCTCATATTCAAGTTCAAGCTGAAGCTGAAGAAAATTAGAACAAGTCCACGACAGCCAAAGTACACCCTTGAGCATATTTCATCTGAATTTAAAGACAAAATTTTACACATTGAACACTAATGACCACAGACCAGACAAGTTGTGGAATGACATCAAGGATGTCATACATGAAGAAAGTCAGAGGTCACTAAAAAGACAGGAAAGAGAGAAAAGACCTAAATGGATGCCAGAAGAGACCCTAAAGCTTGCTCTTGAAGGTCAAATAGCTAAAGTGAAAGGAACAAATGATGAAGTAAAAGAGCTGAACATAAGGTTTCAAAGGGCGGCTTGAGAAGACAAAGTATTATAATGACATGAGCAAAGACTGGAATTAGAAAAGGGAAGAATATGCTCACCATTTCTCAAGCTGAAAGAACCTAAGAAAAAATTCAAGCCATGGGTTGCAACACTGAAGAATTCTACAGGGAAAATACTGAATGATGCAGGAAGCATCAAAAGAAAATGGAAGGAAAACGGAGTCACCGTACCAAAAAGAATTGGTCGATGTTCAATCATTTCAGGAGGTAGTATATGACCAAGAGCCAATGCTACTGAAGGAAGAAGTCCAAGCTACACTGGAGGCATTGGCGAAAAACAAGGCCCCAGGATGTTGAGATGTTTCAACAAGTGGATACAGCTGGAAGTGCTTACTCCTCTACACCAAGAAATATGGAAGACAGCTACCTGGCCAATTGACTGGAAGAGATCTGTATTTATGCCATTTCCCAAGAAAGCTGATCCAACCAAATGCGAAAATTATCAAACAATATCATTAACATCACATGCAAGCAAAATTTTGCTGAAATCATTCAAAAGCAGCTGCAGCAGTATACTGACAGGGAACTGCCAGAAATTCAGGCCAGATTCAGAAGAGGATGTGGAACCAGGGATATTACTGCTGATGTCAGATGGATCCTGGCTGAAAGCAGAGAATATCAGAAAGATGTTTACCTGTGTTTTATTGACTACGCAATGGCATTCAACTGTGTGGATCATACCAAATTATGGATAACATTGCAAAGAATGGGAATTCCAGAACACTTAATTGTGCTCATGAGGAACCTGCACATAGATCAAGGGGCAGTTGTTGGGACAGAACAAGGGCATACTGAGTGGTTTAAAGTGTCAGGAAAGGTGTGTGTCAGGGCTGTATCCTTTCACCATACCTATTCCATCTGTATGCTAAGTAAACAATCCGAGAAGCTGGACTATACGAAGAACTCAGGATCAGGATCTGAGGAAGACTAATTAACCTGCATTATACAGATGACACAACCTTGCTTGTTAAAAGTGAAGGGGACCTGAAGCACTTACTGATGAAGATCAAAGACTACCGCCTTCAGTACGGATTACACCTTAACATAAGCAAAAATCCTCACAACTGGACAATAAGCAACATCATGATAAACAGAGAAAAGACTGAAGTTGTCAAGGATCTCATGTTACTTGGATCCACAATCAACACCCATGGAAGCAGCAGTCAAGAAATCACACGATGGGCTGCAACCGGCAAATCTGCTGCAAAGGGTCTCTTTCACGTGTTACAAAGTAAAGATGTCACTTTGAGGACTAAGGTGTGACTGACCCAATTCATGGTGTGTTCAGTCGCCTCATACGCACGTGAAAGCTGGACGATGAATAAGGAAGACTGAAGCAGAACTGACACCTTTGAGTTGTGGTATTGGTGAAGAATATTGAATACACCATGGACTGCCAAAAGAAGGAACAAATCTTGTCTTGAAGAAGCACGACCAGAATGCTCCTTAGAAGCAAGGATGGAGAGACTTTATCTCTCATACTTTAGATTTGTTATCAGGAGGGACCAGTCCCTGGAGAAGGACATCATGCTTAGTAAAGTGGAGGGTCAGTGAAAAATAGGAAGACCCTCAACAAGATGGACTGACACAGTGGCTGCAACAGTGGGCTCAAGCACAGCAACGATTGTGAGGACGGCACAGGACCGGGCAGTGTTGCTCGTTCTGTTGTACACAGGGTCGCTACGAGTCAGAATCACCTTGATGGCACCTAACAACAACAACAACAAGATCCTTCCCTACTCAGGACCTTTACATCAGCTGTCCCTCTTTGTCTGTAATGAGTGCTCTTCTCCCCACTTTTTCTTAGAATTATGAAACAGTTCAGATTTGTTCAAAAGCACAGAAATCATTATAGCACCTCTGTATCTTACCACCAAAATTAAACAACTGATGTTAATATTCAGCCACATTTACACTAGGTTTTTTTATTTATAAGAAAAAATACAAATTTTTAAATCAGTAATTTTATTTTACAGAGTTTTTATTTTAATAAAGTACTGCTAAAAAATAAATCATTACTTACCGTCACAGTAAGGGCTCACCCCATCTTTCTTTTTCCCTTTCTACCCTACAGATAACCATTAGCTTAAGGTTGGTAGCTCGGCTACTAACCAAAAGGTTGGAGGTTCAAGTCCACCCAGAGGTACTTTGAAAAAAATGCCCGCTGACCTACTGCTGAAAAATCAGCCATTGGAAACCCTGCAATGCACAGTGCTGCTCTGACACATGTGGGGTCACCAGGGGTTGAATTAGGTTGATGGCAGCTGGTGAAAACAACAACAAAAACATGGCTACCCTTTTCGAAAAGCAGCTATTGGCTTGCTACTGGGCTCTTATCAAAACTGCACACCTGGCCCATGGATGGACCGCTGCATTCATTATTCAAACTGCCTTACTGAAGTATGTGAACCAGGAGGAGGAGATGGAAGTAGCATCAGCAGTCTTTCTGAGCCAGTTTTTTTAGGAGGCCATTCCAATGCTCAACAATACAAGATACCTGTGGAACACGGAGTGCTCATCAAACACCTTGACTATCAATCTGTTGTGGAGTTAAGTCTGTTATGTTGGAGGACAGGTCCTTACCTGGGCAGCCAGGGAGGCCCTGGACAGGGTGGCCAGAAGTTGCATACCCTCACTTCCTCCTTGCTACTCTCAGAGAGGTGATGGCCTTGCTCTGAGGGGTTGGCCTCAGGTCAGCAGAGGCAATGTGCCCAGGTAGTGCCAGGAGTCCAGGTGAATACTGGGAATGAGGACTAAGGGGACCACCAATCCCAGGACAGAATGGATGCCGCCTGATCCAGGGCTGACCACGACTGACAGCAGGGGCAGGACTCCTTGGGGTCTTCTTTGTTCTGAGGTTGGACAGTCTCCTCAGAACTCACTTAGGATCCTTACCTTGGTTCCTGATACCACCTGAGACTCCTCGCTTTGCTCACCTGATACTACTCCCTCAGACCAAGGCCTTCATCTCCCTCAAAACCTCAAAGAGGAAGTGATGGAACACCTCATCAGTCAATCACTGCTCAGGGGCTACCTGGGTTGACAGTGAGAGCAGGACTCTTGCGTTAAGATTTTCAGAGGATCTAGACTTCTAATTTCCAAACTTTTTCTTTTTCTTGTTACAGCACGTTAGCAGATAAAATTCACATGTAACTATAAAATCACACATCTGATACTAGGTTTTAATGTAACCACAGAATTTCTTCCAGAAAAACAAATCAAGTATTATTGACTCTTACTTTGTCATGAAACTCATGAAGTCATTTAAGGATTGATTAATGAAATCAAACAAGTAAAGATTAAAAAAATAATTTTATAATGAAACACACACACACAAAAGACCATAATCGTAACTAAGGTAAAAATATATGGAACTTTATTTTTTTAATATTATTTTTTCCCCCTGAACATCCACCCCACACCCCAAGAATGTATTATAGAGAATACAAACAAACAGTCCTGACTTTGTTTTGCTACATTATACAGATTTTACAGTTTTCGAGCTTGGTATTAGCATGAGTAGCACTCTTTTATGTTTCACTTGTATTATCGCCGTTACGTGCTTTGAACAGAAAAAAGTGTCCTGGTATCCTTTTTGCTCACCTACGCTTGTATGTGAATGAATTACTTCTGCTTTCTTCATCTACTCCTGCTTTCTTATTACAACTTAATTTGTTAGACTGGCAGAAGTAACTATAAAATCTCAACCCACAAACAATACAGTACAGTCCAAGTCTTTGTAACTAGGCTCCACTTGCCAGATTAACGGTCACTCCACATTCCCTCTGCCAAACGCTGAGCGGTCCCAAGTATCCTCTGTGCTCACAGCTGGTGGCCCTCCCTGCATGCCTACCTCCCCCGAGCTGAGCAGCACACTAATTGTCAAAGGTTATCTAGGTCTCAAACGTGTTCGCTAGTTGTACTTGTTATATCATTTCAGTAACGTATTAGTGTTCTAGTACACAAACCGAGCAGCTTAAACAAGCACACAGTGTTTATGGTCAGTGTTTGGTGGGTTATTCTCAGCATGGCTTTGCTGGTCCCCTGCACAGGGTCTCACCAATCAAGACGTTGTCCAGGCTGTATTCTTATCTACAGGATCAGCTGGGGAAGAATCTATCTCCAAGCAGCTCTAGTACTAAGGCTCAGCTTCCTGCTGGCTCTCAGCTGAAGGCTGCCCTCAGCTCCCGGCCAAGGGAGCCCCTCGAACATGGCCGTTTATCTTTTCAAGCCAGCAAGGAGAACCTCTAGAGCAAATCGGCTGGCAAGACAGAGTTTTATATGACGTAATGTAATCAGGGTAGTAAAACCACGTCACCTGCTGGTTAGAAGCAAGTCACACAGGTCCTGGTCACATTCGAGAAGAGGAGATTACACGAGGTTGTGAACACCAGGAAGTGGGAAACACTGGAGGCCATATTAGTCTGCCATGTTAAATTTTACTAAACCAATGAATTACAAGCTTGTTATTTAACAACAACAACAACAAAAAGTAAATTGAATACTTTGGAAATACTTGATAAAAGCTGCTAAAGAAACGGATGCCCAGTTAGGTGTGGGCAAAATAAAGGTAAAAGGTTAAAATACAATCTAAGACTTTGCTCTCAGATTACTTCCTGGGAGTTTTTAAATTCTCCATCCTTTAATTTTAAGAAAAAAAAAAGAACAAAAAACAAAACAAACAAAAACTGGAAATGGTAGTAAATGCATGTGAGCTTCTGAGTGTGGTTTCTGCAAGGTAAAGCAGAGTGCCAACCAGCAGACCCGAATTCCTGTAAACAACCTTGACCTACATCAAAAGACTGGTCAATGGCTGTACATTTATGTGCTCAATTTAAATGTAAAATGTTAAGTGTTTATATCATTTTTATCACGGTAGGTACATGTATCATTTTAAAATAATTCCTTGCTTTAAGTTTTCAGTTAAGAGCTCCTGATTACACCACAGAAAAGCACTGACATTACTTCTCAGCTGGCTTAAGTATTAACCAAGTACCAGGAAGGGAGGCCCATCCAGCTGCAGCACAAACATGCCAGGTTGGCTGCTTAATTCTAACTCTTCTCTCTCTCTTCTGCCGCAAGAAAGCACGTCGAATTGCCAAAATGAACAACACTGTCATTAGGGCAGGCTTGAATTTACTCTAATTTTTTAAATTAAATTATTGGCAAATTTGGTAGTTTACTCTTAGAAGCAAACTGGTTGGGGAATACCAGCATAGCTAGAGTATATTCTAAGTACAGTATACTCAGCATGACTAAATAAAACACAATGATGTCTCCTGGCAGCTCCGTGTTTGAGAATCGCTGATCTAAAAGAATAGATTAGCTGCATGTCCCTCAGCCATTCCTGCATAAATACTGTTTCTGTTTTGCTTATTTGGTTGCTTTTTAAGCTGGGCTTTTGAGTGGCACTGGGTTCACAATTATAGTCCCCAGCCAGCACCTGGAGTGTAGGTATTCTGTTCTACCAAAAACAGAGCTGAGCTGAGGATAGGATCAAAACCATCTTGTAAAAATTGGGGCACCTAACAAAAATAGTACCTGAACAGAAGGCCACTCCACTTCCATCTGGAGATGAAGTCAGGGAAATGGCTACAGGAAGGGCTGAAGTTCTCATCAGAAAGTAATTCCAGTTATAATAATAATACTCAGCCATCGGATTCCTACATTCCAAAGATGTTTTGAATATACTGTTCTATCCTTAGTTTCCTTGGCTTCAGAAGTTTTTGACAAGGAGAGAGAAAAACCCACAACCAACGAGAGCAAGAAGCATGATGGGTTGGGTGTGTGATGGCTACAGAAGATGGGCAGCTGTGAAAGGGGAAGGAGTGGGTGCTGCTGGAAGGAGTGATCAGGATGTGTTAAGGGGTGTGGCGACTAAGGATAACGAAATGCCAGAATCCTGCTCCATCAATCACCAGTCCTCCCAAAGAAACACCCAACCATCAGCCAGATTTGGGTCATCAACTCTGCAAATCTAGAGAATTGCAGCAAATTGAGTAGCAGCGCTGGACTTCAGTAAAGGTCTTAAATGTCTCTTCGTCTCCACCCCCCTACCCCACCCTAAAACTCTTACATATTTTCCTGCACAAAAGAAAGAGACTGGAGATACAGTGAGAGTCGTCTGCACCAGCTGTATGGGTCAAAGGGAGAAGAAACAGAGCACATCACACACAGCCCAGGGTTGACCCCTACCGGAAAGGGTGTCAATCTTAGGAGAGCTTACTCCTCCCTTAGGAAAGGTGAGGAGGGTTGAGGTGAGGTGCTGAGGGTATATTTAGACCACATTTTTTTTTTTTTTTTTTAAGGAGTGGAGGAAAAAATTTTTTTTTTCTTTTTTTTTAAGAAGTCTACCCTGAGAAGAATTATTGCTATAAAAGTCAATTGCTGTGTGTGCCATATGCTCCAGGTACAAGTAAGAAAAACAGAGCTGGTTTTATAGCTCCACATTACTATTTGAGCTTCTGATTCTAATTTTTAGTTTTTTTTTTTTCTTTTTCACTTTCAAGCTGTGACATCTTGATGTTTCTAACATAAATTTAGCAAAAGACCTCTGAAGTTACTAATTCTCTTCGAACTTAATGTTATGGGTTTGCTGTGGGCTGGAAATTAGGGCCAAGAGTTGTTAAAATTGTATGCTGCATTAGTGAAATAGGCACTGAATGAGAGCTTGAGGTGGGCCTTCTATGACTAAAAGGGTCTTCACTCTCTGGACTTTGTAAAAGCTACTCTAGCTGTTCAGAGGTCATCATTTCCTTCTTGGTTCTTGACTTTGTTCCCAATAATTGAAATTAGTAAATAATCCTTGAGTCTATGGCAACATGTTTACTTTTTAATTCAGTCCTTCCTGGTTAGGGCTTAAGTCAGGATTAGTGAAACTCCATCAGTGTCCTGTCATCAATACTTGCCTCAATTATGAACATTTTCCTTCTTTATTCTCTATTACTCCTTGTTCCTTCGTATGTCTTCCATCCCTTCTGCCTATTACTTTTTTTTTGATAATTGGAAAATCTGTTATATTTAGAACTAGCCCACTGGATATGGTTTAGACAATCCCCTTCTATTTACACTCAAAGCATCATAGTCAGGGGTCGTCAAATGCAAGCTGTCTTCTTTCCATCAGACCTGTTCACTGTGTTGTCCTTGGCCTCGTCAATGCCATAGGGCTTCTTCACCACTGGCTTAATCTTGAGGCTTAGAGAGGAGAATTCTGTGGCCATGGGAACCTGATAAAGGTGGTAGTGGTCAGGCCTCTTCCTGCAGGGACAGCTCTGCCAGGCCACCTTCAGAGTCAGTAAATGGGGCCTGTAGAAGGGGGAGGACATGCACAGCTTCCGTGTTCTTCAGCATACCCTTCTTAGCCTTTTGCTTTGATTTGGATTTTGTGAGGACTCTTCTTTGCCTTCATTGCAATCTTTACAGAAATTGTACCTGTATATTTGACAGCAGTTTACTGGCCTACTAATGTGAAGTGTGGACACTGCCTTACCCTGAAGGTGACATTCAGTTCTAAGAGACTGCTAGGTCCTCGTCTAGGCTCTCTGAGATGCACCATTTGTTGAGGGATTGTATGTATGATTTAGGAGCCCTGATGGCACAGTGATTAAGTGCTTGGCTGCTAAACAAAGGGTCAGTGGTTCAAATCCCCCAGCTGCTCTGCAGAAGAAAGACATGGCAGTCTGCTTCCATAAAGATTACAGCCTTGGGAATCCAATGGGGCAGTTCTACTCTGTCCTATAGGGTCACTATGAGTCAGAATTCTCGATGGCATGCAACAACAAAAACGTGATTTGCCCATATTAACAGGAAGGGTTTATTATAAACTTTCAGCTTCTTAAATTTCTGGAATCAACCTGTCCTCCCTTTTTTAGCTTCCAGACATCTTACTGGGACATGAACTATTTTATAAAATTATTGCCAGTAGCACTATAACAACGTAGGTCAACTCCTTCCCATGAAACAGTAGTGTAGAAAAGGAGATCTAGATATAATTAAATGAATATATATTAGATAATTTCTAATTAAAAAAAATATGATCAGCACTATTTCCCAAATTTGACAAGCCGTCGTCAACTATTCATTAAAAAGTAATGGTAGGGTGTCCTACTTTCCCAAAGTTTTGTTTTCCCAGGTAAATCGTTAAGATTCTTCATTTCTTGTGAACTGGTACCAATTTTATATTGCTTGAGTCTCTCCAAGGGCACTGAACAACTTTGGGTACAAAGTTGGTACTTAATAAATATAAACTGTAAGAGATAAATAATTCCAGAGGGAAGACAGTAAACACAAAAATAGATTCAATTTGAAAAGACAGACAACCTCACTAGCAATCATGGAAATTACAATTAAAACCAGGTACAATTTTGCATCCATGAGGCTGACATAAATTAAGAGATGTGACCACAAAAAGTGCTGGAAAGAATGAGGAGCAACAGTAAATCTAACACAACGTTCAAAGAAGTTTAAATCGGTGTGGCCACTTCAGAGAGCAATTTGACATTATCTGAATAAGCTGGGGATATATGTACAACCTTCAACCCAGCAATCTACCTGGGGAAGAGATATCCTTCTACACATGTGCACATACAGATATACATAATAAGGATCACTGCAACATTGTAGTAGCAAAAAAAGAAAAAAATCATATAAAACAAACTGTGTCCACGGACCTTAAAACCAGGGTGCCTGGCATAGGCTAAGGTGGCTGACCCAGATCTAAATTAAATTCCACTTTTGAATCAAATTGCAGTCTGAACCACAAGCTTCTGCTTTTTCTGAAAAGACAATTCAGTCTCTCATACAAGCTTAACTGTAACACAAAGGAGCAAGATTTTACTCTGTGCTAGGAATTGTTTGTTAAAAGACGTTTGTCAATGTTTACGAAGCTTGTTCTAGGGAGAATACTTTTAGTCAACATTGTCCCAGGAGGTTAGGAAATAGAATTGATAACATTAAGTAAAGATGAAGCCCTGCAATTGTCTCATAACTCTGTAACCAAGATGAGGTAAACATCAAACAACTAAGTCTTGGTTCTAATTTATTGGCTCCCTCAATATTTT
This sequence comes from Elephas maximus indicus, assembly GCF_024166365.1. NCBI lineage: Eukaryota > Metazoa > Chordata > Mammalia > Proboscidea > Elephantidae > Elephas > Elephas maximus. The sequence goes on along the minus strand of NC_064842.1, from coordinate 10,149,083 downwards.
TTTTTTTCAAATCAGACTTCATTCACTCACTGAGACTTTCACTCTGTTTCTGCTGACTCTTTATAAATCTGTAAAGGTATACAGCTTGTTACCGTAAGAAAGAGGGAGAGGCAAACAAGCAGAAAGTCTACTCAATTGTTCCCCAGGGTGTTAACAGACTTGCTGATGTTAAGAAGAACGTCTTGGTCAAACATGTTCCAGGGGGTCAGAGATTAACGTTAAAAAAGTTTGCAGTTTGACAAACCCCTTGTACCTTTTGCTGTGTACCCCCCACCCCACACTCCCATGCACACAGACCTTTGTTTCATCTGATAAAAACCTCTCTTTCTTCTACAATTTGGAACACACTACTCTGCTTGGATGCAAGTGTGTATCTCCCAGATTCTCGAATGTCTCTGTACTTTGCTACAACAAAACAAACAAACAAAAAACTACCACCAGTAACAACTGAAATATCCATCAACAGAATGGAAAAATCATAGAGTATTTATCAAGAGGAAACGGGTAAGCTGTGGTATATTCATATAATGGAATACAATAGCAGTGAAAATAAAGAACTAGATTATGTAGATAACATAAATAAAACTGTATGACAATGTTAAATGACAAAATCAAGCAGGAGAAGAATAGGAGATTTAAAAGTAAATAATACATAGTATTTTATATACGGATATACCCATGATAAAAGGTTAAAAAACAAGAGAAAAAAAAATGAACCATAAATAGGAATAAGAAATTCAGGACAGTAGTTACTTATAGGTAGGAGAGACAGGCATGAGACCAAGAAATGGCACATAGTGGTTTCAACTTATCCATGATGTTTTATTTCTTAAAATAAATAAACTTTAGTGTAATAAATAAATATCATGAGAAAGCAATTTTTTCAAACAGCAAAGACATTTTGAAGTTCCCATCCAAAAATTAAAAATAAACTAGTTTACTGTGTCAACAAACTGCAGATGCCCAACTAGGAAAAAATGGAAATACAACTCTTAAAATAAATAAAAGAGAATATGACTTTTAGAACAACCAGATGGTTAACCTAAAACTCACAGATAATTTTAAGATTACTAGACTCCTTCATTTTCCCCTAGAGAAAAATTTTCCATAGCAATTTCAGTAAATTTTAAGAAGTTTCTGAAGAATGTATGTCAGAAACGATGTACGATTTACAGCCAATAAAAGCCAAGCGATCAGAACTGAGGTTTTAAGGGACAGAGGCAGAAAACAGTTATCAAAAACAAACAAAACTACCACCAAAGCCAAAACAACAATAACTAAAGCACACATACTTATGAATAATCCTTGGTTATGACTTCTTTTAAAGGGAATTTAACTTCGTTGCAGAGAAAAGGAAAGGTGTCCCCGAAGAAGTGTCTCTAAGGCTGAAAAGTACAAGATGAGTAAGAATTAAGTGAACGGGGAAGGGCCCTAGGCAGATGGTGGGCTGTAAAGGTGAAAACGCCTGGAGGCTGGAAGAAACTGAACAGGAGCAGATGGAAGAAAGTCACTGCAGCTAAAGAGCGGGATGAGGCTAGCGGGGAGAAACTGTGGGGAGCTGAAAGTCACTGCAGCTAAAGAGCGGGATGAGGCGAGGGGGGAGAAACTGTGGGGAGCTGGTGGTCCATGCGGGGGGAGAGTAGTTACCAAAAAATGGGACACTATCTCCAAGTTTAAACAGACATGACACAACCAGAGTTGTATCTTACATCCTTGACTTTTTAAACTGTGTATATGTGTGTGTGAACATATGCCCATAATACCCGTTGCTGTAGAGCCAATATTGACTCATAGCGACCCCACAAGACGGAGCAGAACTGCCCCTCTGCATTTCCAGGGAGCAGCTGGTGGTTAGAACTGCTGACCTCTTGGTTAGCAGCTGTAGCTTGCCGTAGCTCTTAACCACTGTGCCTCCAGGGCTCCGTGTGAATATACAGAAGGATGCAAAGTAGATGCAGAAAGACCAGTTAGAAGGCTATTGGGGTAGTTCAAGGGAGAGACAGTAGTTTCGTCTAGAGTGGTCATGAAGGAGGAAGAGAAAAGCAGACATTCTCAAGAAATAGGCAAGAAATAAAATCAGCAAGAGCCAAGGTGGTGAGACTGAGGCAGGAGGAGTCCAGGTGATTCTGAGGCTTCTGGCTCGTACGCCTGGGGGACAGTGCCACTCACTGAGGACGCCAGAAGAGAGCCAGGTGAGCTGGGCATGGAGCTGGTGGGGTAGAGATCACGAGTTCAGTTTTGGACATAATGAGTTCAGGGGTGTCTTTAAGAAAACCCAGGGAAGATACAAGCTGACTTAGGGGAGGTATGGGCTGAATATATAAATTTGTGAGTTTACCTTCAGGTGATAATTTAAACCACATTTACATCTGAGTCAGGAAAAGAATGTAGAAAGAGATGTCCTAAGACAAGTCTCATAAAGCTCCAACACTGAATGGCCAGCTAGAAGACAATGTCCCTACCTAAAGGAAACAGAGAAGGAGGAGCCAAAAAGACAGAGGAAAACATCAGGTGAGATATAATCGCCTTTCAATAGATATTTGTTGGAGTAATGAATTAATTAATGAACACATATATCTGGCTCAGTAACACATAGCCTGAACAATAAAACAGGTTCCATTTCTAGTTGTTTCCTTTGTCTTGCTTTTTATTTCTACTACATTAAAAAATCCTAGCTCACAACCACTGACCGATGAGGGAAAGGAACAAGCACTAGGTGATGTGTCAGGTTATTCTAGCGGCATTCAGACTGATTCCTGTACCCAAACCTACAGAGGTATGTCCACCTGAGCATGATTTATGGCTCTCAGACTCTGGGCTGATGAGCTGTCTCACTCTAAGGTTGGAAGACTGGACGTTTCCATCTGAGAAATACCAGCAAATGGATTCTTAACATACTCTTTGGATATACTGGCTTGTATGGATGCAGCATTTTGTGTACTAGACATGTTCAATAATACGTCACTGAGCCCTTTTTTCAGTAACTAAAAAAGGACCATCAAGGCTTACAAAAGTGAATGGTGGGCCCTCAGCTACTTGAAACACAATTTGGTCTTCTCAGAAAATACAGTTTATCTTACCCTCAACATTTAAATTGTTGATTTTTCACAACAATGTTAGATGTTAGCATAACCGGTATCACCTTAAAAAAAAAAAAACTTGAACACCTTTTCCCTCAAAATCCATCATATTTCGGCATGAAAATTATACTTCCCACCAATTCTTCACACTGCATGTTAATGAGACATACCTCTCAATAGCTAAGATTTGACTATAATTCCTGTTTTTAGTATTTCCTTCAATATCAAATCAAGATCAGAGGCATGCTGCTGACCACCAACTGCATGGAATATGAAATAGTGGGTGGCTGGGCATTCTGGTATAATTTCATTTATTCACATGGTAGTATCATTCGTTGAAGGAAAAAAAAAAAAAAAAAAACCCAGTGGTGGTGTTTCATCATTACTGATTCAAAAACAACTCTTCCAGTCTACAACCCAGCTCACAAAAACACTAAGTCTAATTGTTTAGGCTTTCATTGACCCACACGAGAAAAAGTGGTCAAGGCTTCATATGATCTACGCATATATAACAAGAGCTATATGCAAGGAGTGCTCAGCACCTAAGTAATTTTGTTCAACTGTAAAGTGAAATACGATGTGAACCACACGTTATGTGAGAATAACTGATATTTCAACAGGAGATGCCTAATAGAGCCATTTATTAAAGGAAAATCACCAAAGGGGTTCTTCTGTTCTCTCCTTGATCAAAATATTCATCGATAATTGTGTAACTGGTAATTTGCTAAAAGAAATTTAATTCTGAATACTGCTCCCATGGTTCTGCTCTCCTTTCTCTACCTTTAGTTACCAAATTCATCGACGTGACAAAGACTCTTCAACACGTGTGCTGGGAAACATAACCAGAGAGGGTCCTAGGCTTTATGTGAAAACTCACAAAAGTTTATACGGTTTCATCACATTTGACATTTTATACAGCACACTAGACTCTGGCAGTAAATGAACAATTCATTCAGTAAAGTCTCCCTTCAGACGTCCATTACTGAAATTACTTTCCCTCCTTGTGCAAAATCACTGTTGTACCAGGGTCACATTCTACGCCGCTTTTATCTAGCAGTCCTCTTTTATTTAATGACATTTAAAAATGTTATCCTGAGCTGTAGTAGTCTTGTTTCTATTTCATTACGGGTTTTACTATTCAAGAAACCAGTGGGCCATATTCGTGAATTGGGAATATAAAACAACATAGTAAAGCAACAGAAAACGCAAATTAACAAACAATGCACACAAAACGTTAAAATGCTAGCAGAGATAAACTGCACCGTGGTGACTCTTGAGCTCAGACAGACTAACACACACTTTGTCATCTGTGCGTAAACCACTGCATCCAATTTTCAAAACACTGTGGAATTTCTGCAAAAATCATACTTAAGCATACATTTCAAATTTGTGAACCGTGAACAAGATTGCTTCATTGTTTTGCTTTTCCTCCAACACTCCTAGGCTGCTTGACAGGCTCCCGAGAACCATTAGCATGGCTCATGGACCATACTCCAGAAAACACTAACGTATCAGGTGGACTCAGGCTTTGGAGAGGAAGAAGTATATGTGGCATTTACCTCAAATATTTTTAAACTATAAAAGCTCATTAAATTAAAACAAAAAAAATCCAAAATATGCAATGCAAATAATATGAACATATTATATGCAAAATGTCAAAGCCAAAGATGCTTAAGAAGCCCAAAGAACAAATTAGTTTTCAGGACTTTATATTTTGGAAATTTTTGAAATATTGGGATAGCTAATAAATCTATCATTGATGTCGTCAAAGGAAGGAAATATTTCCTTGAAATACATTACACACAGAAGAGGAAAACGTGATGGGATCAGCTTAAATTCAGATACAAATTCAGAACGACATTTAACCTAACATTTCTGGAGGTAAGATTCTGCATACTTTAGGGGATTAAAATGAATACCTTATTAATGAGTTATTAATGAGCATTCCTAAGCCATGGAGGACATGTTTTGCTATTTTTTACATAGAAGACTGGACTGCCAATGCTAAGGAAAACAAATGGATCATTGGTCATTCCACTATTTACTTTTTAGATATGACTGACTGGGAGATGCTCCTGGCAGGTAACAAGTAAGGCCAAATGTTCAAAGTTCTATAATATCAGCATGAGAACTAATCAAGCCTTGATCCTTTGTTGTTGTTGTTGTACAAAACTTTTAATACAAAGCAAGTTTGTGAACACAAATGTGAATTATATAAAAAAACAAAAGCATACACACTGGGTACTGGTGACATTTAGTAAATTTTAATTTTTCCTTTCCTTTTTATTTTCACAGACTAGAGAAAACAAAATTGCCGTTTTTTTTATATGATTGGAAAAGCAACGCTTCATTTTATCACCAGTATTAGCAGAATTTGTAACAGAAATTACACATTGCCAACAACTACATATTATTTTATTTTACATATTTTAGTTATTCAGATAAATAAAGCAACATTCAGTGTCATGTTCACGTATGGTTATACAGTTCTCTCTGGGCCCCAGGGGAAAAACAGAGTGGAGGGGCCATATTACCGTGTATCCTAGCCAGCACAACAGGCCTGGAGTAGTTCTAAATGCCACTTGAAACCGTTCAATTTAATCCATGACTTAATCAGAGAAAAGTGGAAAAGTTAGGTGAGTCACAGACAGGGCCACTGGGTACAATTTGTGGATTTTAAAAGGTTCCCAGCAGGAGAGGCCAAAACCTATCCCTACCATGGAAGGCTCCAGTTAGTAAAAAAACAGCATCTCCGGGTGACTCATCTGTTGAGGGAAAGCGCCTTTTTGTAACGCACACAAATGCATCATGGGTAGCTGAAAGACTGGTGCTAGGAGAGATTTTCTCCCAGGGAGACTCATTCGGTAAGAGAAGAGTCCAGCGAACTCCATTCACGGTCTCATTGGTAAGAAGTATCAGTGCTATGGAAAGTTATACTGGCTGTCAAACTGAAAAGGAATCTCCCTAAAATGGAAAGACAACCCCTGAAGTAGAAATGCACAAAAGAAACTGAGTAAGTGGCACTGAGTGAAGTAGGAAGACCTGACACCACAAATTGAAATTTTTAATCTAATTTTAGAATCAAAGCAGGTATAGTTAAACATACTGTACTAAAAATTTCTTAGGATAAGAGTCTCTTTTAGGAATTCAAAGCTATTTATGTCATATTTATGTGTGACTACAATACCGTTATACTGTATAAAAACAACAACGCGGATTTTCTCAATATATACAAATTTAGCATATTTGGCATCAACATTAAAATGTTTGTTTCAATTCTCAAGTACTAACATGTGTATCTGAGAAGGCCGCATTCAAGTTCTGAAGCCAGAAGAAACAGCTCTGGTTTACCAGGCCAGTCACCACCCTAATGCTTACTCCTCTCTCTCTGCTGGTGTATACCTTCAAGCTCTAAAGAAACACCGTACCTTTTAACTGTTAGCTCAAAGACTAGTTTTTAGGAAGAAGAAAGAGTGAAACAACAAAATGAAACTCATCTGTGGGCAACAGTAACTCTTAACTAGACTTTTAACTAAGTAGAATCCTGAATGAGACACTGGGTACAAAGTTTTATTATACTGAATTCAAAGAGACAAATAATTCTGATACACTGCACGCATCTGAATAGTAAATATTTTTCAAACAACTACTTGATAAAGCATAAACATTATGTTTTATATCGTATGTCTTTTCTTCACATAACTTATGAAATGTAGTACTGGACCTAAGAGGAAATTTAGGATAACTGAGTTTATAGAGTAGCACTTAGAACTGAGTACTAAAAACTCACATTTAATTACTATTAAAATAATTAAATACCTTTTGTAGACTGGTAGGATTTAGCTGAGTTTTGTCTATTATTTTCACAGCGACCTACAAAAGAGAATCATTAAACTATATTGGAGAATACATATTTTTAATGAATAAACACAAAGAAAATGTCTTTTGTTTCATTCCTAACTAGATGTAATTTTGCTACATTTGGCACTCACATCAGTAAATGGTAAAGTTTTGATAACTTGGCAGCCTTAGAATATATTCTGTTGACTCAGATCTTTAACCTATTTGATCCTGAAATCAATAAAACTAAGCCTTTGTTATTTCTTCCAAGCATGCCCCTTTAAATTAAAAATCATCCCGAATCTTAATATTTTACTCATGATCTTGCTAAGCACCAATCATCTAGGGGGTGGGAGACAGAAGTTTGAAGTAAGATAAGTGTTACATGAATAAAACGGTTACATAGACGGAGTGCTGGGACATGCAAGCTGACTTAGAGCAGAGAAACAAAATGGACCAGAATGTCCTCTAAGCCTCTGCCTACCGCAGCTTGTGTCAGGACAGCTCCAGAGTTAGAACAGACAGAACGGGCTAAATTCAATGGGAAATGAGAATGTTATTAGGTACACAGCAAAGTGACAACTAAAAACATTTTATGATTGAGGTTTTTTAATAATGTTCTAATCTGATCCAGTAAACATTATGGAATAGAGGACGTTAGATGTTAAACTATTTAAAATGCAGCCTTTGACCCCAATATACAGACATAAATATGCAATACACATATATGCAAATATAAAAATTCTTTACTATATAAATACATATAATTTAAAACACATTAGATTTGAGAAATCCAGTTATCCTATCACCTAAGAAAAACACCTGTATGACAACACTTATTCAATATGCCCTCTAAATGGATATAAATTAGTAGGCAACTTTCTGTACACTTAACATCAAGTTTACCTTAAACTGCGGTTAATAAGAAAGCCTCGTCCTAGCTCTGTTACTGGGGCTGGGTGGCAATGGCAATGAGAAATATTCACCAGGAACCACAGAATGAAAGAAGCCTGAGGAAGACTCACCTGCAGCAGCCTGATTTACCAGGAATGCTAACATGAGTGTTTCCTAAATCAACTTTTATGCCACAACACAGCTGTATCTACTGATGTTCCGTTCACAAATAGCCCAACTGTGGTCTGTTCCCCAACATCAGTTACATAGGAAAGCTTTTTAATGAGGCCCTGGAGACGACCAAGGAAAGAGTAAAAGGCACCATGAAAACTTACCTCTCTACCAGTCAGAACATGTCTTGCCAACTTCACTTTGGCAAAATTTCCTTTGCCTATTGTTTTCTGTAAACGGTAATTCCCAATGTGAGGCTGGTCATCGGTGGCTGACGTGATGGAGTTTCTGCACCGGGGAATGTTCTGTCTGCTGCTCGATTTGGTCGGTTGGATGAGTGGTTCAGTGTATCCATCCACAGACATATTCTAAGAAAAAAGTCGCCAGATTTCATGGTTAATTAAATTATACCACAAAAGGAGAATTAAAAAGCCTATCAAGAATTTCAGCAACAGTTCATCCTCAATGAAAATACACTGCACTGCGTGACTGTAAAGTCTGAGTCCTCTATTTGTAATTTCTACTTGACTTCAGCTCCATCTTGTGGGGGGCGGTAATTATTCTAAATGAAAGGGTCTATATTACACGCTTTTTAAGTATATACTTTTCATTAAAAAATACGAGTGGACAAATGGCTAGAATTCCCACAGACCATGACCCCTCGTTAGGTGGAGATGACCACATCGTCCAAGGTTGCTTCACTGAAAGGACAGAGATGTGTTTACTGCCAACACAAACAGCCCCAACAGCGTAATTCTGTGTTTTCTCTAAACCAGCCCAGCTACTTGTCAAGTTCACTCTTCATTTGCTGGGCATATAACTTGTCCTCCTGACAAAGCGGCTGTGTGCTTCAGGTGCACCTCAGATCAGTTCCTGCCCTACCCCCTCACCCAGCTTCCCTGCCCGAAGAAGGCTGCACACACCCCTGCCCAGGGCTCAACTTCACTGCACTCTTCTTCAGTGCTGTTCTGAGGCAAAGACCTGGCTTTGTCTCATAGTCTCACACTAGCCTACAATTGCAATAAATATGAATAGCTGATCCTGTTCACCTCTGGGCTCCGTGCCTACATTCCCAGCTGCCTGACCAACTGTTCCTCTCACTAGCCCCCGATCGACATACATAAAATTTCAACCAGTTTTTACAGAAAAGTAGAATCACAGTAAACATATCTGCTTACTAGTCATGGAACGCATGATTCAAGGTTATTTTTCTATTCGCTCCTAATTTCTGATTTTTTACGTTGTTTTTAAAACTCACCTCAGGATTCAACCCCTAGTGGGGTTTTCTCTGGGTCTTACATACACCTGCAGCCTCTGGCCTCCTGAGCTGGATGCCCCTTTGGGTTGTTCTCACAGCAACCTGTACTTCCATGCATCCCAGCGTCCACCACACTGTACTATCATTATACATTCGCTCATGTGTCTCCGCCACCATGCCACGAACAATTTGAGGATGGGGGTGATTTCTTTCCGTCTTTATGTACTTAAGACATTGCAGAGTGCCAGACACGTCGGAAACTGTCGATAAATCAATGGTTCTCCAAGTGTGGTCCCGGGACCAGTGCCATCAACATCACCTGGAAACTTGTTAGAAATGGCAATTCTCAGGGCTTGTCCCAGACCTACTGAGTTGGAAAATCCAGGGTTAGGGCCCAGCAATCTGTGTTTTAACAAGCCCTATGGGTGATTCTGTTGCATGCCAAAGTTTGAGAACTACTACAATAAATAATGTAAGAAGGAGGTAAATACAGAGTTATTCACTGACTTAGAGATTTCTCTATCCTTTGAGATTTAATCTGTATCTCTCCTTCTCAAAACTTTGTATCTTTCCATGAGGCAGAGTTGATTACCCTTCTCTTCTGCCACTATCTTTACATCCAGTAAAAACTTGTATACTGGACTTAACCACACCATCGTCTAAGAATCTGTTCACTGTTTTCACTGTAAGCCTTAAGCTCCTAAAACACCATAGCTTAATACAGTGTTAGGCACAAAGTAGGCACTCAATACATATCACCTAAATTGGAGGAGCCTGGTGGGACTCCAATCTACCAGCCACTCCTTGGAAACCCTATGGGGCGGTTCTACTCTGTCCTAGAGGGTCACTGTGAGCCAGAATCGACTTCATGGCAACTGGTTTTTTGTTTTTTTATTTTACGGTGCTCCTGGTAACCACAAAGAAAGACTTCCTTGTAATGATTCCTCACTATCCTAATAGTATTGACATTTCCCAAATCTTTGATGTCTACCACAGCAGTATGAGTTGTAACCCAGCTCTCTATGGAGGTGGCAGAATACCTACCAACACTGAACCAAACTGTGACAGACTACATCATTAGCTCACAACTGTCACACCCTTTGCCATGTAACTTTCCAGGGCCTTCCCACTGAAGGTGCAACATACTTGCCCAGCTCTTTGTGTTGCGTCATGTGATTTGCTTTGGCCAATAGAATGAGTCAGAGACATCAGTATGCAAGCTCCGAGGTCTTCTTCAAGAGGCCTGCATGTTTCAACTTGCTCTCTCAAGCCTCTACCACCACCAAGAGAAGGAATTGCCCAGCTGATCCCAAGAGTAGGATGAGAAATACATGGACTAGAGCCACTCCCAGATGAGTCCAGATTAAACCAACTGAGCCAGCTGACCCTCTGACTCATGAGAAATAATAAATGGTTGTTGTTTTAAGACGCTGAACGTTGGGGTGATTTGTTACACAGCAATGTTGGCTGATACACAAAGCTATCACTATTTTTAAATTAAGGGGTAAACGCAAGCAAAAACACTCATGAAAAATTGGAGGATTCATAACACATTCAAATTCCAGTAGAGTCTACAAACTGTAAATGGGGCTACACAACCAATTCCCTAAGGAGAAACCTCTGATTGCGTGGTGCACGGGGCAGAACCTTGTCTATTTTGTATCTCTAGTACCAGGTACAATGCAACATAGGCATAAGCAAACTTTCTGTAAAAAGCCAGACAGTACATATTTTAGTCTTTGCAGGCCACACACTGTCTCTGCTGTGTATTCTTTTTTTTTGGAATAGTGCTTTAGAAAACATAGAAAGCATTCTTAGTTTAGAGCCATACAAAAACAGATCACAGGCCCACTTCTGGCCCATGTGCTGTAGCTGGCCAACCATGTGTAAAATCCCATTTTGAGGCTAAGGATTGGTTAATCCTACCTACAGGGCAGAAGAGCCTAGGGCAGCATGGATATGGATAGTTGTGTTTGTACCTGGAGAACACAGGAGATGACAGACAGCTCTTCTAACGTTATTTCTTCTTGCTCCTCTTCTCCCAAATTGGGAAGAGTGGTAATATTCTCCAAAAACAATTTTTTTTAAAGCTCTCTGAACTCTCAATATTAAGTACGATTATTCCATGAGTTATCCCATTTATACAGAATACATCTATATGTCGTAAATAAAACCATATACAGCATATACTTTATATGACAGATTTCTCATTACATTATAAAGTGTGCACCCAAACAAATACAGGTAGCCCTCAACTTATGACAGGGTTCCATTCTGATGACTGCCATAAATCGGTTCTGACGTAAGTCAAGTACCTCTGTTTCAGTTTTCATTAATATTGTCTTTTATTATCAGTATCTTTATAAATCCAATCTTGGAACACCTGCTAGTGAACATCTGAGAATGCTAACATCAGCAAATTATGCACCGTGACAACATACTTAGTACATATTACTAAAGGCAAGATGGACAAAACCAAAACCAGATGGCTGTAACTCAAATACGTTGTAACTTGAGGACTACGTGTACTCTGAAAACAATCACACCTTTCCCTAGGATTGATACAACACCATCTTTCCTTGAGGGGGCTCTTTGAGGAATAGTTTGGGATAATCTTGGTCCTTCCTGATCAATAGCTTAACTCTCAATAAGAAATCTACCAAGAATACAAATTCAGCTCATGCTTGATAAAACCCCAGTTTAATTTAGAGCTATCTCAGCCCCAAGGTTGTTAGATATAAGAAATCACATTAGCACAATCACAGAATATCGATGGGCTTTAGTCCCAGCCTTTAGCTGAAAATACAAACTCAAATCTTGTCATTTTCTTTCTTTACGTTGTCCACTCAATCCAGTAGACCCTGAATTCCTTCATTCTTTCTTTAGCAGTGGCAACATGACCCGAAAGCATACCTTAATGTGAACCACGTTCAAGGTAACCAAAGGTGATAGTTTCATTAGCTCTACAACTTTACATGCCTCGGATTACCAGCCTTCAGTTCCTGCATAATAATAGATTTTTCCTTGCCTTCAATACCAAATAAAATGAAACTCTTCTACGCGTTAGCTATACACCCACAGGCAAGTTATTTAAGCTTTCTGTGCCTGTTTCCGTATCTGTGAAACGGAGTTAAGAATAATGTCTAACCTCATGGATGTTCTGAAGACTAGATAAAATAACGTATGTGGAGGTGCTCAGAACAATACATAGTACGCACTACAGGTATCTGTCAATTGGAACCACAAAAACGAAGAAATAAAAACAATCCACCTCCTAGGCCAGTAAAACCAACCCCAAATTTCTGTCATTTCTCTGAGTGTCTGTTGCCTGCAACCAGTTCTGGTACATTTCTGTATCAGTCAGGTTTCTTGTCCGCAAGCAACAGAAACTAACTCAGGCTAGCTCAAGTAGAAGAAGAATTTGAGCCCTGGTGGCACAGGGGTTAAATGTTAGGCTGCTAACCAAAAGGTTGACAGTTGGAATCCACCAGTCACTCCTTGGAAACCCTATGGGGCAGTTCTACTCTGTCCTATAGGGTCGCTATGAGTCAGAATTGACTCGATGGCAACAGGTTTGGTTTTGGTGTACAGCTAGCTGAAGAAATCCTGTGCTTACGTTCAAGTGAAAGAAGACAGGGAATGTGTATGCAGCCGAGATATAGTAAGATAATCATACTTGGTAACAAGGGATGAAGAAATAAGATGATGCAACACGTGACTAGGGTGAGTGAGTGCTACTTTAGAGAGAACAGTTGGCATAAGAATATCTGAATGCAGTATTTTTACGCAAATGATGCGCACATTGTATGTTTTTCGCAAACCACGCAACCCCCCCGTGCATTATTTTCATAAGCGCACTATACCAATTTTTTCTTCTGTATGTTGCTGACTCCAATTTCATTTTTTTTTTTTTTGTCCAACAGATTTAATATGGCTAGGATAAAACTGATCTCATGAAATTTCACTTAAAGTAGGTATTTTCCTAAACCAAGTGCAACCAATGATGAACCAAATGGGCTCGTGATGGAAATGGGACACCATGTTGAAACCAAACAGTATGAATAAATGAAGAGGTATAAAGTACTGAGTAAGAAATGATCCTAAGCCTAAAACTACAAGAACAAGATGTTGTTTATATTTTACCATTCTCAAAAATCTTAAACTGAAACATAATTTTTGATAATCAATGTCTTTGAAATCAACAAATAAAAGTCACCAGAAGCAATTATGGTTTCATCTTGAAAGATGGCATTTTAGTTTATTTATTCATTATCATCATCAGTGGTTCTCATTCTCACGGTAAGGCCATTCCTTTTCATGAATTTAGAAATCCAGGTGAAATCTGCCATGAAATCTGGGATTCTTCTTTCATTTCCCACAAGCTTTGCTCTGATCTGAATTGCAACAGAAGTGACAGCTTGATTTTGTTCCCCTCAAGAAATAATCCACTCTTTCAAGCCTTTCTCCAACCCAGGCCATTTCACTTTGGGCCCACAATGTGCATGTTTTTGTGGGTTCATTTTCTCCAGCTCCTTTTTTTCCTTTCTCCGGTTGTGAATGGCCAACTCTCCAACCCGAACTCTCTCGCTGCCGCTCTGTTGCTTGTTTCTTCCACCTAGCACTGACTTTCAGTTTGAAGTTGGTGATGTAGGACTTGTGTTTAATTCCTGCCATGATTCTAAAGGGTTCTAAGATTTAGATTTATAAACTGAAAAAAGTGCACAATATAACCAACAATTGGCTGGTTCCAGTAAAAAAAAAAAAAAAATTATTTTTATTTATTTATGTATTTATTTTTTTGTAAAGGGACTACAAAATTCAAATGTCAGGGAGTACAGGAATCAAGAGTCCTTTACACGCTCACAAGCCTATGACTAAGGTGGCTTACGATCACTATCAAAAACACTGGTGCCCATAAGACAGACCACGAAATAAGTAGACCTAACACAGCTCAACCATTTCGCTTAAGATGATCTGATAAGCTTTCACATTCAGTTGTTGAGCCAAGAGCGATCGTGTATCAGTCTTGCTTTCTTTACTCCTCCAATTAAAAGCCAGAGTCGGAAGATAACTGATAATTACGCCAATGTAAACTGAATTGACATTCTTATGATAGCTACTCGATGCCATTTATGTGCAGGCTTCGCTTTGCTTATGCTTCCAACTGATAGCACCTGGTTTATAGGTAGGCGTCAGTAGATTCAAGGTTCCGATTGATGACTCAAAAGTGACAAGGATATGATTATCAACTAAAATTAGTAAAAACAAACGCACAGTTTCAACCTTTTATTTTCCGATTACCAGGGTGCTACCAAACTTGATCCGTGGCTTCTTGACCATGGCTTATACCTTTATTACACAAAAATAATCAAAAGTGACATTTTCGGACTATTGAATATGGGCAAAGGAGGCTGAAATCCGCTTCTGAAAATGTCAGGAGACACGAGCAGGACACGCGTGGGGTGCTATGCCAGAACTTCCTTACATCGTTTCGTCACTTCTGTGTGTTGTATGTGTGTGATAGGTTGTTTACGTATCATTACCTGTGTCATGTTATTTACATGAGTGCACTGTTTAGAGTCGGACCTAAAAGATGATGAGAAGCCAGGTAAGCAAAGAAATAGCATAGCAGGTAGTGAAATGAACAGATGGAAAAGTCCTGAGGTGAGAACAAGCTTTGTGAGCTCAATGAAGAAAAATACGTGAGAAAATATTCAGTTAAACTGGGTATTTTTTTTCAAAGGCCTACATCTTGAAAATTCAGTGGTCCAAAAGCAAAAACTACAACTGGTCTCATTTATACTATCTGCATTCAAATGGTTTAAATCACAAATACAAACTCCTGCATACGTGGTGATGCCAAACTAGATTTACAAGGCAAAGGCAGGCTAACAGATAGGCAGTAAATGAACGTTTGCACGAATCCATTAACGAACAAAAGTTAAGGAAAAAAATGTATTAAAGGTAAGCCACATCTCCATCTTACATGCAAATTTCATCCTGGGTAGTTCCTCCCTTTCCCCCGAAAACAATTTTTTAAATCAAGAGAAAATCAGGCTGGGATTAGGGTTTCTGCTTTCATGTTTTTTTCCTTTGTCAGCTCTGTGGTGGCACGG
Source organism: Elephas maximus indicus (assembly GCF_024166365.1). Lineage (NCBI taxonomy): Eukaryota > Metazoa > Chordata > Mammalia > Proboscidea > Elephantidae > Elephas > Elephas maximus. Next base: position 10,133,724 of record NC_064842.1, on the reverse strand, counting down.
CAGTTTCTTAGTTATCCAGAAGTGAAAGCGATCATAAAAGCCTCATTTATTGAAGTCTCATTACCTGCTAGGAGATGGCTGTACAAAATGCTTTACGTGCCTTATTTCTTTTCATCTTCATAACAAGCCTATTAAGAAGTGTACAAGATGACCCCTATTTTACAGATTAGGAAAATATGGCTCAGAGAAGGTATATATCATTAAATTCTGACTCTTCTGATGTTAATTCCAGGTTCTATGTAATTATCAAAGTGCCTTTGTGTGTACGTTAGGGTGGGTTATGGTATCTACGGCATTTATACCTCCAAGTCCTTTCACCTGGATATAAAACCTCAGAAGCAAAAAGAAGGGCAAACAAACATCAATAATAAAACAAAAACAAAAAGACAATGGAGCTAACCATATGCTATTTCTGGAAAAGATGAATAGTGTAATGGTCATCCAGAAAGCCACCTACTCCTGTACGTAATATTGGTCTCCAAAAGCCACACTAGTAACATATCAAAAAGAAAATTGGCACTCATTTTAGTTAGACTTATCGGAAGTGGAGTTAGCCAAAGAAATGGCCGTCCTAGTTTTAAATATGGGGTGGACTACACTCTCAGTTCAGGTAAAAGGACTTCACTGGGTGCTTTATTTTGGCTGGAGCTTTTGATGGAACTCTAAGTGGATCATTTCTGACTTTCTTGTTAACAAAGTCAGAAAGCAGCCTGAGAACTACAACGTTCAGGGCAACTGAACGTGGCTGATAAAATCAAAGAAAACAGGTACCTAAGAAGTCAATCAGGATCTAAGCTTCTACAGTTTTGTTCGCTGTGCGTATGCCATAGATAAAGATATCTCAAAATTAGGCCTCGATTTTAATCACTAAACTCAGGTCCTCCCACAAGGATGTATCATTCCTAGGCAAGACTTTCTTCCACAGGTTGCCTCACTAACTTGGCTAAGGTTTATTCATTTCTATTATTTTCACTACCCATGAATTGCTGTTGAACCAGATATAAAAAGGACGAGCAGTATATCTTCCCATACACAGAATTAGAACAGCTGAGTAGGAAGGCTTCTCCCACACTGTACTCAATGGAATTAAGAAATCCACAGTAAGAGAAAGTCACGAAAGTAATCCTAAAACCTCTCGCGTCATCTTTCTTTTTTAAACTCCATCTCCCCATTCAGTGATTCATTCACTCACTCATTCAGTCAACAAAAATTGACTTTGACCTACTGTGTGCAAGGCCCAATTATACATGCTAGAGAAACAAGAGAGAACTAGAGCAGAAAAAGTCTTTGTCTTCATGAAAGTGACGTTTTGGTAGAGGAAGGCAGAATAGGAAGGAAAGGGTGATAAATACATTAACCGGTAAAAAAGATACAATGTCAATTAGTGGTTCACAGTGTGAAAAGAAACATCAGGCAGGGTAAGGAACTGGAAAGTGAAGGCTGTCAAAGATGGTCTGTGATGAGGTGACACCTGAGAAGAGGCCTGAATAAAACGAAGGAGCCAGAATTAGCAGGCTAGAGATCAGGGGAGACGCCTGAGCTGGAGACATTAATTTGGGAATCACCAGGATAAAGAGAGCTGTGAAAGTCTAAAGACTCCATGAGATCACCTAGGGTGTGAGTGCCAAAGAAAACATACTCCAAAACTGAGCCCTGGGACACTACCACATTTAGGTGAGGAAAAATGAGGAAGAATCAAGAAGAAACTAAGACTAAATAGAGCCAGGAAGGCAAGAGAAAAAGTAGGGGAGTATGTGCCTCAGAAGTGAGACGAAGGTGGCATTTCAAGGAAGAAAGAGTGAGGAACTATGTAAAATCCTGCTGAGACAATGATGACTGAGAAATGATTGCTGTCTTCAGCAATGAGCTCGATAAGAAAAATTTCAATGTACTGACAGGGGTGAACAACTGTGTGGAGTATATTCAAGACAGACTCGAAGGAGAGAAATTAAGAAGAGCGAGTATTGACAATTCTTTGAAGAAGTTCTGTTGTTAAAGGAAAGAAAAAATCAGATGCTAACTGGAGAACGAAGTAGGGGATTCTAGAATTAGTAACTCTAGATTACTTTTATGTTAAAAATGATCTGAAGATGAGGTAAAATACATGTTGCAAGAGAGAGATTGCTTTGAATGTGAAGTATTTTTAATATTTAAATGTAAATAATTCCATGTCTTTCTCTTTGAAACATCTAAGTTGTATGTATTGTCTCCTCTCAGGTACACATGTATACATACACACACACGCACACACATACATACACTCATACACTCACAACGAACTTACTGACACTGTTCCCTCTAACACGTTTTCAAGTTGGGGATAACTATTACCTAACTGTGAGAAAGGATCACACATGTACCAGAGGTCAAGGAAGTGTGTTAATCCTCAAAATGGATTTGGATATTCTCTTTTGTCAATGTCCTCTGGCCACACTTGAAAAGATGATACCAGCTGAAAGAGGCTCTAAGGAGAGAAGACTGCAGCTCTCTAAATTACCTAACAACGAATAGATACGACTTAGTATTTTCTGCTATGGTTAGTCCTACGACGCCACTGACAGGGAACCCTGTCAAGCTGCTAAAATTGACGTCAAAAGTGAAGCGCGATCTTCTAAGGCAACTACTGAATCTGCCTAGTGACTGCAGATAAAAGAGTTCCTGAGGAGTCAGAACCTGTACTAGACCTGAACGGCTGGCACGGTTCTCTTCCCAGAACTCTAGCTTCTGCTACGTTTAGACACAAACCACTTTTGGGTCAGCTGATATCAGCATCAAGATGAACCATGGTAATGTAGAAACAATAGCTAAACTTCTATTTCCCTACGTTATTTTACTAAACAAGTAAGGTAATTTCCACTTCCAGTAATGGATGAATAGCCTGTATCTGACTAAACCTACCAGCAGAGAAAAATATAATTTCTAGACAAAATATTAAAAATAACTGGTTGACGACCCTGAAGAGCCACAAAAAGCAGGCAAAAACTGGAGAGAGGAGTTGATCCTTGTAAAAAGGGAACCATCCAGGGTAAAACTGCATTTGTATAGCCAAGGGCAAGCCCTGGTTTGCCTAGCTCCAAGGGACTGAAATTCAGGCGGAAAGCAACAGTCTTCTAGGCTAAAGGAGTCAGAGGATGGAGATGTGAGTTAAGGGAATGGCTGCAGGATTAAAGGAGGAAACTTTGCAAGGATAGAGTCACAAAGAAAGAACTGTGAAATGTGTATACAAACCACAGATACTTCGCTGAGCTCTGAACCAAGTAGGAACAAAGGAAGTTACAAGGAACATGCCAGAAGAAGGCAGTTGGAAGAGTCAAAAAAAAAAAAAAAAGTAAAGATTTGGGCTGCTGCCAACCATAAGAAAGACTAAATTTGACATTTGAGTCAAACCAATTTAACTGTCTGCTAAGGCAATAAATCAACACTTTTCAGAGGAAGATAACACAATTCATAGTCTCTACAGAGTATGAAAGAAAGAAATTAATAACATACATCTTACCTAACATACTTAAGAGTTTGTTTGCTTGCTTTCTTACCTGTGAGACCAAAACTTATCTGGGGGTGGGGGGAGAAGCCTGGCCCAACCTGTAAAAGCACTGTCTTTTGTTGTTGTTGTTGTTACCCACGGCGAGTTGCTCTGCAGCACTGTAAATTTGTCTTTTCTGGCTAGAAAAAGGTAGTCAGTAATGAACTCATTACATTGTGATTTAATGAAAAAGACAGTGGGCCTTCTTAATTTAAATTTCAAGAGGTTTCATTGCTGCAGGTGGGTGGGTCAAATTTTCAGGGACTGCTTTTTAATGTTAACTCAGTAACCATTAAATATTTCATTATCATGGAAACATGTATTCATTAAGAAAAAAATTATTTAAGCATCTATAAATTCTTCAAACCTTGAGAATGTTACTTTTTCATTTTTCCTTCATGCATGAGAGACTCAAGAACTTCCTCAATTTGTAAATTGTTTAATAAATTACAAAGCAATCAACTATTATTGTTTTAAGCTAATTCAAAGGTTTATTTTTTACAATTGTAACTAGCCTACTTTGAGTCACTTGTATTTAGAAACAAAATGATCTCCCCGCATGCATAAAGAACAACTGCTCAGAATAAACCTTATGTTTTCATTTCTTTGTTTCATTATTATTTTTTAATGAGAACATCATCGACACTGTTCAGTATAAAATCAAAACTTACAAGATAAATGAAGGAACAGGCGAATGTGACCACTGTCAAGAGAAAAAGCAGTCAATAGAAACAGACCAAAAGATAACCCAGAAGTTGGGATTACAAGGCAAGGACTTTAAAGCAGTTACTTATTAAGAATATGTTTAAAAAATGAAAGAAAAATATGATCAGAAAGAATGAACAGATGGGGAATATCAGCAGAAAAATGTAAACTATAAAGAGACAAGGGGAAACTTCGAAACTGTAAAGTACCATATCTAAATAGAAAAATATCACTGAGTGGGCTTATGGTAGGTTACAAATGAAAAAGGGGTCAATGAATTTGAAGATAGGTGAATAACAACCAGTTGGAAGAACTGAGAGAAAACAAGATTGAAAAAAAAAAAGCAGAATAGCAGCTCTATGACCAAACCCAAACCCACTGCCGTCGAGTCAATTCCAATGCGTAGCGACCCTGAAGGACAGAGCAGAACTGCCCCGTTGAGTTCCCAAGGAGTGCCTGGAGGATTCGAAATGCCGACCTTTTCGGTTAGCAGCTGTAGCACTTAACCACTACGCCACCAGGGTTTCTGCTCTATGACCAGTGGGTCAAAATCACACAGACTATAATATATGCGTAAATGCAGCCCCCCCCCACAAAAAATAGAAAGGAAATGGGGAAGAAAAAATAAATGAAGTAATGGCTGTAAAATTCCCCCAAACAGTGAAGTCCAAGCAGGATAATTACAAGGACAACCAAAAGTAGGCGCACGATGGTCAAACTGCTGAAAACCACACAAGAAGAAAAAATCTTAAAAGGAGTCGGAGAAAACAAAGCACACTACATACACAGGAGTAACAATAAAAATGTCAGCTAACGTCTCATCAGAAATAAAGGAGGTCAGAAGACTATGGAACAACATCTTTGAAGTGATACAGAGAAAACAAATGCAACTCAAAATTCTTTTAAAAAAATATTTATTAATTCATTTAAAAATAACAATAATATGCCCCTATATTTTTTTATATACTAACTTAAGTAACATTTTTAAGACATGTTCACCATGTTGTTCAACCATTACCATTATCTGTTTCCAAATTTCCTCATCCAAGATTCTTTATCCAGCAAAAATATTCTTCAAGAAGAAAGCAAAATAAAGACATTTTGGGTAAACAAAAACTGAAAGAATTAGTTGCCAGCAGGCACATGCTATTAGAAATGCTAAAGAAAGTTTTTTAGGCTGAAGGGCAATGACCCCAGATGGCAACTTAAATCTACACCAAGGAATAGAGCTCTGAAAAGAGTAAACATGTGGGTAAATATAGAATATATATTTTTATCTCTCAACTTCTTTGAAAGATATTTGACTGTTTAAGGAAAAACCAGAACACTGCATTGTGTAGTTTATCACATATGCAGATGTAAATATATGCAAAAACAAAAGTACACGCAACAGGAACGCAAAGATTCTTGCAAGCTTCTTATATTTTATCGGAACTCGTACAATATGAACTCTCTATAGACTACAGTTTGATATGGATGCATTCTGTAATCTCCAGAGCAATTACTGAAGAAATGCAAACAGGTATAGGTAATAAACCAATAGTTGTCTGCTGCTGTGTGCCGCTGAGTCAATTCCGACTCATAGTTACCCTACGGGACAGAGCAGAACTGCCCCATTGGGTTTCCAAGGAATGGCTGGTGGATTCGAACTGCCAACCGTTTGGTTAGCAGCCTGAGCTCATAACCACTGCGCCACCAGGACTGCAAGCCAATAAAATTAAAATAAAATACTAAAAAATATTTAATTAATTCAAAGAAAAAGAATATACAGGGAAAAGTTATATTTGTATCATATTTCTGCAGTGGGCATAAATATACATAACATGCAAGTAAATCAATAAAAGATCAACAAAATATCCATTACAAGTGCTACTTGAGTTCAACAAAGTTGCTAAGATAAGAAAAGATTCTTAATAATCAATCAATTACATTCTAAGGGAATCATGTGGTTAGCTCTTATTCATCCTTTCAATCTAGGCATAGCCTTCCAGGAAAAGCTGTGCCTCCTATCAGAGACTCCACTCCCCCTTCAACTAAAAAAAACCTAGGTTCAAATGCCCATTTTTCACTTTTCTATTGTTATCTCAGGCACTGCACTGCTCAAATTTTTAAATTAATTCTTATTAAGATGATATGAGCATATGGCTAGAAATGTCTAGTAACTCTGTTACGGTATTAACAAAATATATCTGTTCTCTCTAGCACCCTTCCAGACTTCACGCCAGCTACACACAGCTTTTCCTTTATCTTTTTCTTGTATGTGCTTAGGTATTTCTAAAGAAAATGCTCGCATTGCCAACTCTTGGCTCATCAGTTTTAGACATTCTCTTTATTTCCTATCAGGGTTGATTAGGATTAAGATCTTTTGGTTACTCTTCTCCTTCTCTTATCCTCCTAGTACAATAGAATCAAATTTTGAGTTAGCAAGCATTCTGTGCTTATATTATTATGACTGTAAATATTATTGACTGGTAGCCAAGTAATATATTATGTTTCTTCTTATTAAACTTTCTTTTGGTCCGCTTAATTACAGTATAATCTACATACAGTAAAATTCACCAAATTTACGTATATAATTAGATACCCAAAAACCCGTTGCTCTCGAGTCGATTTTGGCTCATAGCAATCCTATAGGATAGAGCAGACCTGCCCCATAGAGTTTCCAAGGAGCGCCTGGTAGATTCGAACTGCCAACCTTTTGTTAGCAGTCGTAGCTCTTAACCACTAGCCAACAGGGTTTCCACAATTAGGTAAGACATGACAAATGTATACAGTCACGAAAACACTACAATTAAGACGTAAAACATTTTCATAACCCAAAAATATTGCCTTGGGTTCCTTTGCTGTCAATACCGTCCTCCCGTGATCTGCTTTCTGTTACTATACTTTTCCCCTTCCTAGAAAGTTATATAAATGGATCCTACCATATACTGTATATCTGGCTTCTGTTAACAAATGTTTTAAGATTCTATCCATGTTGTTGCACATACCAGCGGTTGGTTCCCGTTTTTATTACTGGATAGTATTCCACTGTACGGAAATATCACAATTTGTTTATCTGTTCCCCCACTGGACGGACATTTAGATTTTTCTAGTTTTTACTATTATGAATAAAGCTTTCATGAACAGTTGTGTACAAGTCTGTGTGTAGACATGAACTTTTATTTAATCTTGGGTAAATATAATCCCAGTGCCATCGAGTCGATTCCAACTCATAGTGACCCTATATGACCGAGTAGAACTGCCCCATAGAGTTTCCAAGGAGCGCCTGGCAGATCCAAACTGCCAACCCTTTGGTTAGCAGCCACAGCACTTAACCACTATGCCACAGGGTTTCCTGGGTAAGAGGTGTGGAATTGCTGAATCATATGGTAAATGTATTCTTCTTGGTAATTTTTTTCTTTTCTCCTGGAACTAATATTGCTTTAATTTTATTTGCTTAGTTTTCTCTATACCTACAGCAAAAGTTTCACTCTGAGACATCCACTTTCCCTTTTCCCTCTACTGGATCTTAGGCTTTCTGTGGTTATGCATGGCTAGACGGCTGAGTTTTGACCCTTGGAATCTAAGCTTAAGTATTGCGTGAGCTTCCATATACCCTACTTAAGGGTCAGCTGACACACAGCTTCTCCACTGCACATCTCTTTTTTGTTACTTCTCTCTGAGATATGATTTACAGTTATAGAATATGTCATCCAACAATAGCAGAATACATATTCTTCTCAAGGCATCTGGAATATTCACCAAGATAGGCCACATCCAGGCCATTAAACATACTTTAACAAATTTAAAAGATTAGAGATTATGTAAAATATGTTTTCAGACCACAATGGGATTAAACTAGAAATCAATAACAGAAAGATAGCTGGAAATATCCTAAAATATTTGGATATTAAGCAGTACACTTCTAAATATACACACAAGTCAAATAAGAAGCCTCAAAAGAAATTTAAAAATATATTTAACTAAATGAAAATACAGCTTACCAAAATGTGTTGGATGAAGCAAAAACTGTGCTTAGAGGAAAATTTATAGCACTGAATGTATATAATAGAAAAGAAGACTGAAAATCAATAATTTAAACTTTCACCTGAGGAAACTAGAAAAAGAAAAGTGAATTAAATTCAAAGTGAACAACAAAAATAATAAAAATTAGAGCAGAAATCACTGAAATTGAAAACAGGAAAATAATAGAGAACAATCAATGAAACCAAAAGCTGGTTATTTGAAAGACCAATAAAATCAGTAAATATCTAGCCAGGCTACCCAAGAACAAAAGAGAGAACACACAAATTATTAATGTTAGAAATAAAAGAGGGGCCCTCACTACTGATCCCACTGATATAAAAATAATAATAATGGAATATTACTAACCCTGCGGTCACATATTTGATAACTTACATAACATGAACCAATTCCTTGGAGGACACAAATTACCAAAACTCACGTAAGTAGAAAAAGACACTCTGAATAGGCCTGTATGTATAAAAGAATTGAATCAGTAATTAATTTAACCTTCCAAAACAAAAAGCACCATGCCCGGATGGTTTCACCGGTCAATTTTACCAAACATTTAAGGAAGAAATGATTCTAATGACAGAAGCAGAGGGAACACTGCCTAACTCATTCTATGAAACCAACATCAACCTAAGGCCCAAACCTGACAAAGACATCACAAGAAAGGAAAACTACGGACCAGTATCTCTCATGAACATAGAAGCAAAAGTCCTCAACAAAATATTAAGTGGGTAAAAAATCTGAACAGATACCTCACCAAAGACACACAAATGTCACACAAGCATATGAAAAGGTGCTCAACACCATGTCAGTAGGGAACTGCAAATTCAAACAACAATGTAATACCATTACACACCTATGGTTGTTGTCGTTAGGTGCCAGGGACTAGATTTCAACTCACTGCAACCCTATATGACAGAATAGAACTGCCCCATAATGTTTCCTAAGCTGTAATCTTTACAGAGGGGCCCTGGTGGTGCAGTGGTAACCAAAAGGTCGATAGTTCGAATCCACCAGCTGCTCCTTGGAAATCCTATGGGGCAGTTCTACTCTGTCCTACAGAGTTGCTATGAGTCAGAATCGGCTTGGTGGCAACAGGTTTGGTTTTGGGTTTTAATCTTTACAGAAGCAGATCACCAGGTCTTTTCTCCCAGAGCCGCTGGTGGCCGGGTTCGAACTGCCCATTCATCGGTTAGCAGCTGAGCACTTAACCATTGTACCACCAGGACTCCACACACCTGTTCGCATGGGGAAATTCTAAAACACTGACAACACCACATGCTGGTGAGGTATAGGGCAACAGGAGCTCTCATTCACCCCTGGGGGGAATGCAAAATGGTACAGAAACTTTGCAAAACAGCTTGCCACCTTCTTACAAAGCAAAACCTAGTCTGACCATATGATCCATCACCACACTCCTAGTTATTTATCTAAATGGGCTGAAAATTTATGTCCACACAAAAACGTGCACATAAATGTTTAAACCCAGTGCCGTCACCCCATAAATGTTTAGAGCAGCTTTATTCATCATCAGCAACAACTGGAAGCAACCAAGATGTCCTTCAACCGGCGAATAAACAAACTATGGTACATCCGTACAATGGAGCATTACACAGCAATAAAAAAAGAGCTGTCAAGCCATGAAAAGACATGGCAGAACCTTAAACGCATATTGCTGAGTGAAGGAAGCCAGTCTGGAAAGGCTACACCATATGATACCAATCATGATGTTCTGGAAAGGCAGGGCTATAGAGACAGTGGTTACCAGGGACTCAGGGCGGGGTGAAAAGGTGGACCAGAGGAGAATTTTCAGGCAGTGAAGCTATTCTGTGTGATACGGTAACGATGAATCCATGGCATTATGCGTTTGTCAAAACACAGAGAACTACAGGACACAAAGAGGGAACCTTAATGAACTGTAACAAATGTACCACATCGATGCGAGGTGTTAATAATGGGGGAGCCTGGAGGGCAGGGAGGTGTATGGGAACTCTCTGCACCTTCTGTGCAATTTTTCTATAAACGTAAATGTGCCAAAAAATAGTCTATCATTAAGTATGTGCATGTATCTATACGTATATATATGTGTATACACACACACACATCCAAATGCTGTTTAAAAATGATATCCACACAGAAGACTGACAGTAAATGCTAGGAAATATTCTACAGAAAAATGGGCAAAAGATATAAACAGAGAGTTCATACAAAAAAGGAGGAAATATAAATGGCTCTTTATAGACATAAAGAAAACAGAAAAGATTATACAAACTAAGATAAATACAATGAGAAATCATTTTTTTACCTATAAGATCATCAAGGATGAGAAAGTTTTAAAAAATACTATGGTGGTAAGGGTGTTTTTCAGGTAAACAAGATGCATAACAAAAATAGACAATAGATATTAATGATGAACAGAAATGGGCAATAAACATTTTGGAATATGTTAAACCTTGCTAGTAATCAGAGAATGTAAACTCAAATTGATAAAACCTTTGCCCCATCACATTAACTAAAAATTTAAAAAGTATGACAATATTAAACATTGTAGTAACTCAGAACCCAGTGCCGTCGAGTCGACATTGTAGCACAAATTTGAAAAATATAGTATTCCGTTATATTGCTAGTGGGTGTGTTCATTCATATAGCTGCTTTGTGAAGCTAATTTATATAGCTACTTTCTAAAGTAATTACCCAGTGAAACTGAAAATGTACACCCCCCGAGACTCAGGAATTTTCTCTTCTGGAGATACGTGTAACATGTACAGGGATATCCAGTACATATAATTTGTAAGACCTACCTAACTTTTGGATACAACCTCAAAGTCCACCAACAAGAGAACAGATAAATAAAACATGGTATATTCATATGATGGAATATTATACAGTATTTCAACTGAATAAATTAAAGATTCATTTACGAACACAATTAGGTCTCAAAAATGCTGAGTGAAAAAAGCACAATACAGAACAATATATGTTGACTACATAACTATGTGAATCCACTCGACGGCAATGGGTTTGGTTTGGTTTTGGATGTAGCTATTTTTTTTTTTTTATACATTTGACATGGATACACTAGTACATAAAAGTATAAGGAAGGCTTGAGGGAGGCCCACCAATTAAATGACAGTAGATGCCAATGACAGGTAGGTGGTGAGGAAATGAGAAGAACAGAGCTGGCTAAACTAGATTTCAAAATCTGTACTATGTTGTTTCTTAAAGCAAATGAAAAGAGAGGGTTTTTTGTTTTCTTTTTTTTAAGATGGAATATATCAAAGCTGTGTTTTTCAAACTTTGACTCATTAATGGATTGTAAAATCAATTTAGTGGGCCATTATGGATTTTTTTTAATGGAATCTGTGCAGAAGGCAGTTAATGCAGCAGACATGAGATGGCAATCTTGGAAAGTCCTGTTTGCAAGTTGGGCCACTGGATGGCATATGAGAACTTGACTGGTAAACATTTCCTTACACTGATATAAAACTCTCCTTAAATGGTAACAGTGGCTCACCGTGACTAAAGTGTGTATGCAAATGATATGGTTTATGCTGAATACCCGCCTTTCTTCTGGGAGTATGGAAGTGTGACAACTGCTAAACAAACAGTGCCTATGTGACTGCCCTGAATAAAAACGTCAGACTCTGCATCCCCAGTGAGTTCCCCTGGTGGACGACATGTCACACGTGTCATCCATTGCTGGAGGATTTAAGTGCATCCTGTGTGCCTCCACTGCAAGAGTATTAGCAGAAGCTTGTGCCTGGTTTCCTCTGGACTTCGCCCTATGCACCTTTCCCCTTTCTCTGTAATGAATCTTAGCTGTGAGCATAACTGTATGTGAGTCCTCCTAGTAAATCGCTGAACCATGCGGTAATCTTAAAATCTTAAGAACCCCCAAAATAGAACTGAACAGATTACTGGAAACCATCATACCTGTTACTGTTGTTGTTAGGAGCCATCGAGTCAGTTCCAACTCACAGCAAGCTAACGTACAACAGAACGAAAACACTGCCCGCTGCTCCACCATCCTCCGAATAGTTATGCTTAAGCCCATTGTTGCAGCCACTTTGTCGATCTATCTCATTTGGAGGTCTTCCTCTTTTTCACCAATCCTCTACTTTACCAAGCATGATGTCCTTCTCCAGGGACTGATCCCTCCTGATAACATGTCCAAAGTATGTGAGACATAGTCTAGCCATCCTCGGTTCTAAGAAGCATTCCATCTGTACTTCTTTCAAGACAGATCTGTTCCTTCTTCTGGCAGTCCATGGTATATTCAGTATTCTTCGCCAGCACCATAATTCAAAGGTGTCAATTCTTCTTTGGTCTTCCTTATTCATTGTCCAGCTTTCACATGCATATGAGGCTATTGAAAACACCATGGCTTGGGTAAGCAACACCTTAGTCCTTAAAGTGACTTATTTGCTTTTTAACACTTTAAAGAGGTCTCTTGCAGATTTGCCTGATGCAATGCGTCTTTTGATTTCCTGACTATTGCTCCAATGGGTGTTGATTGCGGATCCAAGTAAAATGAAATCTTGGACCTCAATCTTTTCTCCGTTTATCACGATGTTGCTCACTGGTCCAGTTGTGAGGATTTTTGTTTTATGTTGAGGTGTAATCCATACTGAAGGCTGTGGTCTTTGATCTTCATAAGGAAGTACTTCAAGTTCTCTTCACTTTCAGCAAGCAAGGCTGTGTTATCTGCATAACGCACTTTGTTAATGAGTCTTCCTCCAGTCCTGATGCCCCATTCTTCTTCATATAGTCCAGCTTCTTGGATTATCTGCTCAGCATACAGATTGAAGAGGTATGGTGAAAGGATACAACCCTGATACACACCCTTCCTGACATTAAACCAATCAGTATCTCCGTATTCTGTTGGAACAGCTGCCTCTTGATCTATGTACAGATTCCTCATGAGCCCAATTAAGTGTTCTGGAATTCTCGTTCTTTGCAATGTTACCCATAATTTGTTAGGATCCACAAAGTCAAATGCCTTTGCATAGTCAATAAAACACAAGTAAACAGCTTTCTGGTATTCTCTGCTTTCAGCCAGGATCCATCTGACATCAGCAATCATATCCCTGGTTCTATGCCCTCTTCTGACTGAATAACTAGGTTATTGAAATGATGGATCATAATATCTAAGCTGGTTAGAGACAGAAGTAAAAAAAAGAAAAAGAAAAGAGCTGATGTGTAGGGTGAAGTAGGGGCCAATATACTGGAGAGCTCAATGAGATCAAAGAATATTTATAGTAAGACTAGCAGAAGAAGCCACGAGAAAGCCAGATACCTGTAGTCAGAGATCTGAGTGGCCGGATTATTGATACAGCAAGTTAGAATGTTTTATTAATATCACCAAGAGTTGGTCTGGATTTTGTTTTTAAAGGTTTTTTTAAACACATGCCTATTCTATTTCACACATTTTTGAAGAACTGCATTAAACTTCATAGTGACATATTAAAAATCATTTTAATTATAGTTTTTATTTGGTTACATTATTTACCATAGCTTTTTATATTCTTTTTTTTCCCCTTCTTATATTCACTTTTTCTGGTTTGTCCAGAAGGATGATTTTTTTAAGGTCATGACTTATAGAGAACCAGAAAAAATCATTAAAATTAACATCATGGCCCATGAACGACACAACAGTAGAAGAGAAGAGGCAACAGAATTTCTATGTGACAAAGCTTTTACAAAAGTATGTCTAAGGAGCAGACTCAAATACAAAGGAGAATTAGCGGCATTTTACGTCAATGTTGGCATTTCACACCAAAAGGGAAATAATAAATTATTCAACAGATAGTACTGGAACAACTGGAACAAAAAATTAAGCTGGATCTCCAGTTACCTCATTCCTCCTACCAAAATAAACTGCCAATGGACTAATGAGGTAAATGTAAAAGGAAAAGAAAAAAAAAAAAAAAGATGAAGCAATCATAGAAATGAATACTAGAAAAAAATTACAGAACAGGAACTGTTTTTATAATCTCAACATGGGCAATGCTTTTCTAAGTAAGATACCGAACAGAAGCCATTAAAAAAAGTTTAATAAATTTGACACCATAAAAAAAAATGTTTTTAAGAAAATCTCCTGCAAGTAAAAAGATAAATAATAAACTGAGGAAAAAAATGCTTGTAACATATGGCAAGCAAATTATTAACTTTTAAATAACAAAACCTTCAACAAGTCAATAAAAAATTCAACAGGAAAATAGCAAAAGACACGTACAGATTAAAAAAAAAAAAAAACACCAAACCCTCTGCGGTCAAGCAGATTCCACTGACTCATAGCGCCCCTACAGGACAGAGTAGAAATGCTCTGTAGGGTTTCCAAGGAGGTTTCAAAGTGCCGACTTTTGGTTAACAGACAAGTTCTTAACCACTATACCACCGGGGTTCCATGTATAGACAGTTCACAGAAAAAGATATATATGTGGCTTTATACATATGAAAAGGCATTCTTAATTATAACAGTGATCCATGGGTGGCACGAACAGTTAAGTGCTGAACTACTAGCTGAATGGTTGGTGGTTCAAACTCACCCAGAGGCCTCAGAAGACAGCCTTGAAAGCCCTACGCAACAGTTCTACTCTGTGGAGATGGGGTGGCCTTGAGTTGGAATCAACTCCACAGCAAGGATTGATTATACTCATAACAACAATTGTTGCTGGTGTTGTTAGGTGCCGTCGAGTCAGTTCCAACTCATAGCGACCCTATGCACAACAGAACTAAGCACTGCCTGGTCCTGAGCCATCCTTACAATCGTTGTTATGCTTGAGCCCATTGTTGCAGCCACTGTGTCAATCCACCTTGTTGAGAGTCTTCCTCTTTTCTGCTGACCCTGTACTTTGCCAAGCATGAGGTACTTCTCCAGGGACTGATCCCTCCTGACAACATGTCCAAAGTATGTAGGATGGAGTCTCGCCATCCTTGCTTCTAAGGAGCGTTCTGGTTGTACTTCTTCCAAGACAGATTTATTTGTTCTTCTGGCAGTCCATGGTATATTCAATATTCTTCGCCAACACAATTCAAAGGCATCAATTCTTCTTCAGTCTTCCTTACTCACTGTCCAGCTTTCACATGCATATGATGCGACTGAAAATACCATGGCTTGGGTCAGGCACACTTTAGTCTTCAAGGTGACATCTTTGCTCTTCAACTCTTTAAAGAGGTCCTTTGCCGCAGAGGAAACGCTGGTGGCATAGAGGTTAAGTGCTACGGCTGCTAACCAAAAGGCTGGCAGTTTGAATCCACCAGGCGCTCCTTGGAAACTCTATGGGGAAGTTCTACTCTGTCCTACAGGGTCACTATGAGTCGGAATCAACTCGACGGCAGTGGGTTTTTGGTTTGGTTTGCAGCAGATTTACCCAAGGCAATGCGCCTTTTGATTTGACTGCTGCTTCCATGGCTCTTGATTGGGGATCCAAGTAAAATTAAATCCTTGACAACTTCAATCTTTTCTCCGTTTATCGTGATGTTGCTCATTGGTCCAGCTGTGAGGATTTTTGCTTTCTTTATGTTGAGGTACAATCCATACTGAAGGCTGTGGTCTTTGATTTTCATCAGAAAGTGCTTCAAGTCCTCTTCATGTTCAGCAAGCAAGGTTGCGCCATCTGCATAACGCAGGTTGTTAATGAGTCTTCCTCCAATCCTGATGCCCCGTTCTTCTTCATATAGTCCAGCTTCTCAGATTATTTGCTCAGCATACACATTGAATAGGTATGATGAAAGAACACAACCCTGGTGCACACTTTTCCTGACTTTAAACCAATCACTATCCCCTTGTTCTGTTCAAACAACTGCCTCTTGATCTATGTACAGGTTCCTCATGAGCACAATTAAGTGTTCTGGAAGTCCCATTCTTCGCAACGTTGTCCATAATTTGTTATGATCCACAGAGTTGAATGCCTTTGCATAGTCAATAAAACATAGGTAAACATTCTTCTGGTATTCTCTGCTTTCAGCCAGCATCCATCTGACATCAGCAATGATATCCCTCGTTCCACGTCCTCTTCTGAAACCGGCCTGAATTTCTGGCAGTTCCCTGTCGATATACTGCTGCAGCTGTTTTTGAATGATCTTCAGCAAAATTGTGCTTGCTTGTGAAATTAATAATATTGTTCTGTAATTTCCACATTTGGTTGGATCACCTTTCTTGGGAATAAGTATAAATATGGATCTCTTCTAGTCAGTTGGCCAGGAAGCTGTCTTCCGTATTTCTTGGCATAGATGAGTGCACACCTCCAGCGCTGCATCTGTTTGGTGAAGCATCTCAAATGATATTCCATCAATTCCTGGAGCCTTGTTTTTTGCCAATGCCTTCAGAGCAGCCTGGACTTCTTCCTTCAGTACCATCGGTTCCTGATCATA
The DNA here is from genome assembly GCF_024166365.1 of Elephas maximus indicus. Lineage (NCBI taxonomy): Eukaryota > Metazoa > Chordata > Mammalia > Proboscidea > Elephantidae > Elephas > Elephas maximus. The sequence goes on along the minus strand of NC_064842.1, from coordinate 10,117,103 downwards.
TGCTACCTCTTGCGTATTGTTGTGATGCTGGAAGCTATGCCACCGGCATTCAGATACAGCAGGGTCACCCATGGAGGACAGGTTTCAGCTAAGCTTCCAGACTAAGACAAACTAGGAAGAAGGACCTGGCAGTCTACTTCTGAAAAGTATTAGCCAGTGAAAACCTTATGAATAACAACAATTATAATAAGTGAAATACAAACTAAGACTACAGTGAAATACTATCCTTCACCTACCATATTGGCAAAGATTAGAGCTTGGTTGCATTAGTTAGTGAAAATAGTAAACTAGGCACACTCATACAGCACTGAGTAAAAATTGATAGAAACTATGCATAAAGCAGCTTGTGATATCTATCAAAAAAACTCCTATAATCTTTGAACTAGAAATGACTTGTAGTCACTTATTCTACAGAGGCAGTCACCATGAGTGCAAAAATAATGTACCCAAAGGTCATGCATTGCAGCGTTGTCTGTAACAGCAGAAGACGAAAACAAGCATGAATGTCCTTCAACAGGGAACTGGTTATGTGTGTACATTACACTCTTTGTAAATGTGTGTGTGTGTGTGTGTGTGTGCGCGCGCGCGCATATCCACACGCTTCAATAAGTATAGAACATTTCCACAAGGTTACACAAGGGACTAGCGTAGCAGTTATCTCTCGGGAGGAGAACTAGGGGGCTGGGAAACAAGGACACAGGTATAAAGGGAACATTTTCTTTTCCCAATGCATCTTTTTCAGTACTTGGAAGGTTGTACCATATATACATATTCTAACTTCAATATAATGAAACAATTTTTTTTTTTTTAAAATCTGCCTAAGAGAATATGCAAAGGGAAGAGGGAGCTGGCACTTACTGAATGTCTACTACTGTGTCAGACTGGTTGAATAACTTACGAAAGCTCAATCCAGTGCTACTCATTATTGAGATTTAAACTCAGATATTTATGGCTATAAATTAAATAGCTGGAGGCATGGTTTTAAACATTAAAATTGTAAGGGAGGCGCTGATGGGAAATGGTAGACTGACAGCACATTTGCGTAATCCCTGTCGGAAAGAAGTGAGCTGTGGTATAATAAGAATACAGCCACTCCACACTCCTCAGACTTCAAATTAAATAAATTTGAAGAAAAGGTAAGTGAATGGTTTGGGAGAGGTCTTACTAAGACCTCTAAGTAGGAGAGATGATGACTGAGTCCACAGGCAGACTACAGAAGAATGGCAAGCAGGCTACCTGGCATCTGAAAGAAAAGCCATGTAGTTTCTAACTATGGGGTTATCCTTCTCTGACCCAGCTTCCTAACTAGTAAAAAAGAATGGCAAATCTGTCCATTCTAGGAAGAAAGAACAAAATCCGAGGAACATTACACTATGGGCTGGATGTGACCCAAAGATCTTTCATATTCTGTGAACCGTTCTAAGAAAATACAACTTAGCTGGGGCTACCAGATGCCTTCCATCCCACCCCCACCACAGTCTCTATCCCTTACTTCCCTCAAGCTGCTGAGTAACGGAAAAGAGGCTATGAACTACTTATACCCCAGCTGTCAGCTCAAGTTCTATTTCCACTTAATGAGGAGGTAAATCAAGGAGAATCCACCTACCTCATTTTTGAGCAAATAACACATCTAGATAAAATTTCTCGTTCAAGGGATGAGCTATATGCAAAAGATTCCAACACAGTACCAATGCATATACATTAGGTGGGGTAGGTGGATTAGAAGGAGGACTAGATGAAGAAATACCTACGGAAGAAGAATTACTCCAGGACACAGGAACAAAAACTTCAGAAAAATCTTCTCTAAAACATATATACACATTTGCTTAATAAATGCAAAAAGGAATAGGATTGAGAAGCCAGGGAGGGAAGCAAGATTTCTCTGAACACAACCTGATACACAGTTTCGATTTGGAAATCATATGTTTTAACATTCAAAAATAAAATCGAAATTAAAAGAGTAATCTTTAAATATTTAAAACAAATGAACTTAACTTCATTTGCTGATATAGTGAGAAAAAAATCATTTTAAGTGACTTCAGAACCATTATTTTGACTGCATATCCTTATTAGAATATATTCTTAGGCAAAGAACTCTTAAATATCATTCAGTAATCTTGTTAATAATGATATCATTTTGAGACTATATTTTATATATGTACATAATTAATAAGAAAAAGCAAATAAGTAATTCTATGTTAATGTTATGAAAAATATTTCAGGATAAAATCAAAGTAAAAATCCTGTAATATTAAATTTGAGATAGAAGTATCAGTCAGTATTCCAGTGCGATGGATGGCATTTATATGGCCTTTCTTGCCATGGTCTTGTAACTCTCACTGAATGACTGGGTTGGGCTATGCAAATGAGGTGCTGGTGGCCCACCAAGGGGATTGGATAGCTTGCTAATAATGCAAATAAGGTGCACAACACGCTTGTGGGGGTGGAACCATGCAAATAAGGTGCATAGAACCCTAATGAGGGCACTGGTCAGTTCTGTCAGCCTGCTAGGCTTAAAACGAGTTATCCCAGAGGCAAACGGGGGGACCTCACTACCACCAAGAAATAGAGATGGGAGTAGGGCGCCTCTTTTGGACCCAGAGTTCCTGCGCTGAGAACCTTCTAGACCCAGGAGACAGACAGTGCGAGCTGTAACACCAGAGATGGCACAAAATGGCAAGCAGTAGTGGCAGCAGAAGGAGAAGACTGGCATGTTACAAGTATTTTTACAGTTAGTGCCTTTTTTTTTTTTTTACAGTTATCAAGTGCTGCTATAACAGAAGTATCACAAATATCACAAAAATTTATTTTCTCAAGATTTAGGGGGCTGGAAATCCAAATTCAAGGTGCTGGCTCTAGGGGAAGGCTTTCTCTCTCTGTCGGTTCTGAAGGAATGGCCTTGTATCTTCAGCTTCTGTTTCCTGGTTCACTGGAGATCCATGTGGTTTGGCATCTATCTTCCCCCCATCTCTGCTTCCTTAATGTGCTCCCTTTATACCTTGTGGAAACCCTGGAGGCCTAGTGGTTAAGAGCTATGGCTGCTAATCAAAAGGTCAGGAGTTCGAATTCACCAGGTGCTCCTTAGAGCTCTATGGGGCAATTTTACTCTGTCCTATAGGGTCACTATAAGTTGGAATCGACTCAACAGCAATGAGTTTGGTTTTATACCTTGTAAGAAATTGACTCAAGACACACCCTACACTAATCCTGCCTCATTAACATAACAAAGACAAATCCATTCCTAAATGGAATTACATCCTTAGGCATAGAGGTTATGATTTACAACATATTTTGGCGGGACACAATTCAATCCATAACATTTTACCCTTTCGCTCCCCAAAATTCAGGTCCCTCCTACATGCAAAACACGTTCACCCCATCACATCATCCCAAAAGTCTTAAATCAACTCCAAAATCTCATCTTCTGAAGCATCTAAATCAAATATGGGTGAGATTTTAGGCGTATTCCATCCTGGGGCAAATCCCTCTCTATCTGTGAAATCTAAAATACATGTTATCTGCTTCCAAACTACAATGGTGGAAGAGGCACAAGGCAGACATTTCTACTACAGACGGGGGAAACTGGAGGGAAAGAAGGGATAACACCCAGCATCGTGGATTGAATTATGTCCCCCCAAAAATGTGTGTATCAACTTGGTTAGGCCATGATTCCCAGTATTGTATGGTTGTCCTCCATTTCATGATTGTAATTCTATATGGAGAGGATTAGGGTGGGATTGTAACACCATCCTTACTCAGGTCACGTCCCTGAACCAAGGTAAAGAGAGTTTCCCTGGGGTGTGACCTGCACCACCTTTTATCTCTCAAGACATAAAAGGAAAGGGAAGCAAGCAGAGAGTTGGGGAACTCATACCACCAAGAAAGCAGCATCAGGAGCTGAGCGTGTCCTTTGGACCCGGGATCCCTGTGCCTGAGAAGTTCCTCTACCACGGGATGACTGAGGACAAGGACCTTCTTCCAGAGCTGATGCCTTGAATTTGGTCTTTTAGCCTACTTTACTGTGAGGAAATAAATTTCTCTTTGTTAAAGCCGTCCACTTGTGGTATTTCTGTTAGGGCTGCACTAGATGACTAAGACACCCAGTAAGTCCAAAACCCAGCAAAATAATTTACATTAGCTCTGAAGGCTTGAAAATAATCCTCTGTTCTCTGAGACCATCTATGCAAGGGCCCCACCTTCCAGACTCTGGGTGTTGGCCACACTGTCTGGATTCTTGGTGGAAGCCCCTCAGCCCTTGGTTTCAGCTCTGCCTTCCAGGCCCACTGAGATGGCAACGCTGCTCCCTTGGCTTTGGATGATCCCATTCTCCTAGTCCATCTGAGTGGCAATCCCACCCCCTCAGCTCTGGCAGACTCTGTTCTCCTGCCCCTTGGCATGGCAGCTCTGCCCCTAAGTTTTGGGTAGCTACCCCATCTTCAGACACACATGAACGGCAGCCCCACACCCCAGAACTGAGTTGGTGAAGATCTGTCTCTTTGAAACCCAGTAGGCCATGATTTCACCCTTTGAAACTGAGGCAGCTCTGCTTCCCACGCTCCTTCCAACAACAGTTCTGCTGGTCTCCGAGTTGCTTCAGGGATAGTCTTTTTCTTTTCTTGGAGGATAACAAATGTACCTCCTCAGGCCCATTTCCTGACTGTAGAATTCCAAGAGGCACACAGCAATCTTTTCCTTCATTCTTTCTCTATTCCCTCAGGCTAGGCTGACAGATTTTCTGCTGTGGTAGTTGATTAGATTCAACAGCCACAGGCTTAATCTCCTTAAGAAAAGATTGTGTAGCCATATCCTTGGTGAAAATTCTACGACACGTGTCCATAGCTTGTACAATAGAATTTTCCAAATCATTTAAGTATTGTTTTCATTTTGCACCATAAGCAGCAAGAGGAAACGACATGCGCCCCTTTAAGATCTTGCTTAGACATTTTCTCAGCCAGATATCCAACTTCATCACTTACAAGTTCTACCTTCTACCAAACATTTGAACATAATTCAGACAAGCTCTTTCCCATTGCATTAAAACCACAGCCCTTTCTTCGCTGTCCAATTATACATTCCTCATTTCCTTTTCAAGCCTCACCAGAAGCATATTTAATGTACACATGTCTAGCAACATTCTGCTGATGGTGCCAGATGTATTCTCTAAGGTGTTTCAGACTTTCTCTGCAGTTCTCACTTCTTTCTGAGCCCTCCCCAGAACTGCCTTTGACATCCATAATTCTACCAAAGTCTCTGCAAGGCAATCTAGGTTTTTACTATTAGCAACTTAAAACTCTTCCAGCCGCCACCCATTAACCAATTCCAAAACCACTTCAACCCTTTAGATATTTGTTAGAGCAGAGCTCCACTTCTATTACCAAATTCTGTCTTAGTTATCAAGTGCTGTTATAACAGAAATACCAGAAGTAGGTGGCTTCAACAAACGGAAACTTATTTTCTCAAGATTTAGAATGCTAAAAGTCCATGTTCAGGGCATCTGCTCTAGAGGAAGGCTCGCTCTCTGTGGGCTTTGGAGGAAGGTCCTTGTCTCTTCAGCTTCTGTCCCCTGCTTCCTTGGAGATCTCCACGTAGTTTGGCATCCATCTTCCCGCCATATCTGCTTCCTTAATCTGCTCTTTTTATATAAGAGATTGACTCAAAACACATCCTATACTAATCCTGCCTCATTAACATAACAAAGACAAGCCAGTCTCAGATGGGATTATAACCAGGGGCATAGTGGTTAGGATTTACAACACATTCTGGGGAGACACAATTCAATCCATAACAGATTCTAGGTTTTCCTCCTGCCTGACTGCACTTTCTCAATCCTTGTTGTTTGCTTCCCTTCTCCCTCATTTCCTAATAATAAGAGCCCCAGGAATTCAGACCCTGGTTTCCTTGTCTTCTCTGTCACTCAGACGTTGGTATCCTTGTCTTCTCTTGTCACTGAGACCTTGATATTCTTGTCTCCTCTGTCTACACTGTCCTAACTCCTTTGGTGATGTTATTCAGTCTCATAACTTTAAATGACATGTATACGCAGACAGCTCCCAAATTTCTATCTACACCCTTCTCTCCAGACCTTCAGACTGTTATATCCAGCTGCCACCTTGACATCTCTACTTGGATGTCTGTAGATTTTGCAACCTCAACATTTCTGAAACTGAACTCTTGATCTCCACCCCCAAGGCCTGGAAAATCTACTCCATCAAGCCTTCTCCATCTCAGCTGACGGAAAATCCATCCTTACAGGTGCTCAAACAAAAAAATCTGAATCCATTGCCATCAAGTTGATCCTGATGCACAGTGACCCCACAGGACAGAGCAGAACTGCCTCCCCCCGCTCCCCGCCCAGGGTTTCCAAGGAGTGACTGGTGAATTCGAACCGCTGACCTTTTGGTTAGCAGCTGAGCTCTTAACCACTGCGTCACCAGGTCTCCAAAAACTCTGAGGTCATCCTTAATTCCCACCTGTCCAGCCCTCTCTCTCTCGCTCTTCTTCTCTAATCCACATTCAGTCAGGAAATTCTAATGATTTAACCTTAAAAATATATCTAGAATCCAGCGCTCTCACTGTCCCTACTACTACCACCCTAGTCTGAGCTGCCTGGATTACTGCATTAGCCTAACAGCATTCCCTACTTCTAACCTTGCCCCTTCTCACCTCCCTCTCCTCGGTCTCTTCTTAACACTGCAGAGTATTCCTTTTACATGTCATGTCACGACACTCTCTTGTTAACAATCCTGCAACAGCTCCTCATTTCACTCAGAGTGAAAATCAAAGTCCTTACAGTGGCCGACTAGGTTAGCCCAACAAAATCTGGCTCTCTGTTACCTGACTCATTTTTTATCTTGCTCCAGCCACATCTGTTATTCAGGGATGCCTGGCACATTCTTATACCAGAGCCTTTGCTCTAGCCGCTGCTTCTGCCTGGGATGCTCTACTCCTAGATAGCTGTTTGCCCAACTTCCTCGGCCCCTTCAACTCTTTCCTCAAATCTCATCTTCACAGTGAGGCTTACTCTGTCTTTTTTGATACTTCACTCCCCCCGTACTTGCTTTTTTATTCATTTAATTGTTGTCTATTAAATTTCTCTTCCCACCTCCACCCCCACAAGAACAGAGATTTTTGTCAATTTGGTTTACTATTGTATCCCAAGTGTCTGAGAAAGTGCAAACATTAAGAAGTATTAAAAAGGTTCAAGTAAAATAACTTAAACAAAACTAAACAAGCCTATCATATTACTAAGCATAATCTGGTTAAGCATATTTATTCAAAAGAAAGAGTTTGGGGAAATACTTTGGGACTTAATAGTTAACAGTGGATTCTTAGATACGACATCAAAAACACGTGCCCCAAAAGACAAGGTCGATAAACAGGGCTTCGCCAAAATTTAAAACTTTTGTTCATCGAAGAACTTTATCAACAAAGTGAAGACACCACCTGCAGAATGAGGGGGGCAAAAACTACACAATTGATTTTTGACAAGAGTGCCAAGTTCATTCGATGGGAAAAGAACAGTTTCTTCAAGAAATGGTGCTGGGCCAACTGGGTTTCCATGTGCAGAAGAATGAAGTTGGCTGATCTCACACCCTATGTGAAAACTAACTCAATATGGATTAATGATCTAATGTCAGAGCTAAAATCACAAAACTCTTAGAAGAAAACAGGAGTAGACCATCAGGACCTTGTATTTGGTAATGAATTTTTAGATCCAATACAAAAAGCATAAGCAACAAAAAACACATAAATTAGGCTTCATCAAAATTAAATTTTGCACATTAAAGGACATTATCAAGAAAGTAAACAGATAATGTACAGAACGAGAGAATGTACTTGGAAATCATATATCCGCTATAAATTTAACATTTAGACTATATTTGGAACTCCTACAACTCAAAAAAAAAAAAAAAAAACCAAAAATAAAAAAATGAGCAAAGGACTTTAACAGACTTTTTTCCGAAGATATACGAACAGCCAATAACCACGTGAAAAGATGCTCAACATCATTAGTCATCAGCAAAATGTAAATCAAACCTGTAATGAGATATCACTTCATCCCCACTCAGATGGCTATGATTAAAATAAAACTGAAAATGACAGGTGCTGGTTAAGATGTGGAAAAACTGTAACCTTCACCCATTGCTGGTGGGACTGTAGAATGAATGGTACAGCTGCTGTGGAAAACAGTTCAGAGGTTCCTCAAAAAGAATTAAACACAGAATTAGCACACAATTCAGCAATTCTACTCCTAGGTATATACCCAAAAGAACTGAAAGCAGAAACACAGACAGACACATGTATACCAACGCTGTCTGCAATACTACTCGCAGCAGCCAAATGATGGAAACAACCTAAAAGTCCATCAACAGATAGATAGAGAAACCAAATGTGGTACATACATGCAACGAAGTCCTGATACATGGTACAATATGGAAGAACTTTGAAAATATTAAAAAAAAAAAAAATATTACGCTGAGTAAAATAAGAAAGTCACACAAATATGGTATGATCCCACTTACATGAAATATCTAGAACAAACGCATAGAGACAGAAGGTAGATTAGTGGTTATGTTACTGTGAGGTTGGGGGAGGAGGAAATGGGGAGTTACGTGTAACAGGAACAGAGTTTCTGTTTGGGGTGATGAAAAAATTTGGGGAACTGTGGTAATGGTTGCAAAACGCTGTGAGTTTAATTAATGCCACTGGATTGTACTCTCAAAAATGGCTACAATGGCAAGTTTTATGTTGTATATGTTTTACCACAATAACAACAATCCTTGTTAATAGTTTGCTCTCAGGAAACCTGTTTGGCCAATAATAACGTCAAGAGCAAATATGTTTGCTTCAACAGATAAAGACCCAAAGTAGAAAATTCTAGCATTTAAAGCTATGGTAAAATAGCTTTACTCGGTATGACCCACTAATAGATCAATCAAGATTAAATAGCATATGCTATGTCTTAAATGGTGATTCTCTCATCTGCTGCTCCTCCCCCATTTCGTTCAGACCCTTACTAATAGCAGAACATATCGACAACGACTCATAATTCCTGAAAAGAGGAACAGTGTCGTCATCAGACCAGCAATTACAGCAACCATCATTTACTCAGTAACGACAATACCCTCTGTGTTAAGGGCTTCTGTTAGATATGACTTCACTTAATCCTCACTGTAAGCTTGTGAAGCTGATAACATCACCCATTTTAGAGATGAGAAATCAGAAGCTTGGAAAGTAAAACAAACTGCCAGGGATCACACAGCTGCTAAATGGCAGTTCCAGAAATCAAAACCAGGTTTGTCTTACCCCAAAGCCTATGCTCTTCACTAGGATGCTAAGTTATCTCCCCAAATGTTCCTCATCTCCCAACATCAACAGTCTCTGCAGATACCAAGTAGGCCTTTGGAGCTGAGTGTCCACTGAGACCACACTTCCTTATTAGCTTTCAGCCACATCCTAAGTTTTGCAGGGAAGACTCTGTCCCTGCTGCCAGAGGCCTGTGGTTGTCCGACCTGGCTAATAACTAAAGCTAAGATGGTGAGAAGAAGAGATCAGAGATCTGATGAGATTCTTACGAACATGAACAAGGAGAAATGCCACTGGTATTTCACAGCGGCAACCATGGCAGAACATTCCCTCCAGCAGGATCCGCAGTTCGAGCTTTTAGGCTGGAGTGGCCTTTGCCTCCTCCCCGCTCCTGGTTATACTTTGTCCCACTCTGCAGTAGTTCTAAGACCGTGGGCTTACCAAGGAGCCAACCATCACAGAATAGTGTGAGTTCTAGCACACTGTCATCTTCCAACAATGCAAGTTCAAGCACACTATCATTTTTCAATAGTTTAAGTTTAAGCACACTAGCATCCTTTCAGCATTTTCTTGTCCTTCCACAAGATCGTGGACCGTTTTACCAAGGTGAGGTTTAAAGCAGTATTCTCTGGACGTTAGAGATACTGGTGGCTCCCAGAAAGGCCTCGATAAGAGGCTGTCAGCTGACTAGTGATATACACAGGCTCCAAGTAGTGGTTGCTGTTGGGAAAGCCGATCATGTTACAGTTTAAATGCTCACTGAGAAGGAAATGAAAAAATACCTGATGCATCTCATTTAAAAAAAAAAAAAGATGCATCTCATTAAGATACAGTAATTTTCCCCTAAATTCTACTCATTTTCACATTTACTATTCCATTCTTAACGAAAGAGCTGCTACGAAAAATGCCTTACTGAGATATGAAAGCAGGAAGGGACACCCTTTTGATTTTGTATCCTTTTGCATAAAATAGGTTGCTCTGTATTGTTCTACATTACAACATCAGTAGGGTTTTCCTCCCTTAAAAAAGGGAATGAGAAAAAAGGAGGAAAACATAATCTTCTAAAGGAGAGACTGTGAATAAAGAGGGACTTAGACTGGAAATTTTCTTCTTTGATATCTGAATAAACTGTCTTAAAGGTAGAAAAAAATAGCATCACTTTAGGAAGAAAATGAAGCCCCTATACTTCAATATCACACTGTTTAATTACTTGATGGAGGACCCCCAGTTGCCAAAGGGATGAATAAACATGACTGTAAGAAATGGTTCAAAATATTAAAGGTTGGTAGGGAAAACAAAAACAGTTTCAATGTGATATGGTAATTAATAGGTATTTTTCCATCAGCTAGGGTTGTATCCCAACAAACTGTTATTCTCAGCCCCTGAGGTGTAATTCAGTAGGTCTTCTTTAACCACCTTATATAGAAGGAGCCCTGGTGGTGCAGTGGTTAAGCGGTCGGCTGCTAACCCAAAGGTCTGTGGTTTGAACCTACCAGCCGCTTCAAGAGAGAAAGGTGTGGCAGCCTGCTTCCATAAAGGCTGCTGTTGTTATTAGGTGCCATCGAGTCAGTTCCAACCCATAGCGACCCTATGTACTACAGAATGAAACACTGCCTGGTCCTGCACCAACTTCACAATCGCCGTTTTGCTTGAGCCCAGTGTTGCAGCCACTTGCCAATCCATCTCATTGAGGGTTTTCTTCTTTTTTTGCTCACCCTCTACTTTACCAAGCATGATGTCCTCCTCCAGGAACTGACACCTCCTGATAACATGTCCAAAGTACGTGAGACATAGTCTTGCCATCCTTGCTTCTAAGGAGCATCCTGGCTGTACGTTTTCCAACACAGATTTGTTCATTTTTTGGCAATTCAAAGGTGTCAATTCTTCTTCAGCCTTCCTTACTCACTGCCCAGCTTTCTCATGCATACCATGCAACTGAAAATACCACGGCTTGAGTCAGGCACACCTTAGTCTTCAAGGGGACATCTTTGCTTTTCGACACTTTTGCAGCAGATTCACCCAACGCAAGGCATCTTTTGATTTCTTGACTGCTGCTTCCACGGGTGTTGATTGTGGATCCAAGTAAAATGGAATCCTTGATAAATTCGATACTTTCTCCACTTATCATGTTTTTATTGGCCCAGTTGTAAGGATTTTTGTTTTATGTTGAGGTGTAATCCACACTGAAGGCTGAGGTCTTTGATCTTTATCAGGAAGTGCTTCAGGTCCTTTTCACTCTCAACAAGCAAGGTTGTGTCATCTGCGTAACGAAGGTTGTTAATGAGCCTTCCTCCAATCCTGATTCCCTGTTCTTATAGAGTCCAGCTTCTTGGATTATTTGCTCAGCCTACAGATTGAATAGGTATGGTGAAAGGATACAACCCTGACGCACACCTTTCCTGACTTTAAACCATGTGGTATCCCTCCTTGTTCTATCTGAATAACTGCCTCTGTATCTACATACAGGTTCCTCATGAGCACAATTAAGTGTTCTGGAATTCCCATTCTTCGCAATGTTATCCATACTTTGTTATGATCCACACAGCCGAATGCCTTTGCATAGTCAACAAAACACAGGTAAACATCTTTGTGGTATTCTCTGCTTTCAGCTAGGATCCATCTAACATCAGCAATGACATCCCTGGTTTCATGTCCTCTTCTGAATCTGGCCTGAACTTCTGACAGTTCCCTGTTCATATACTGCTGCAGTCACTTTTGAAATTTATAAAGATTACAGCCTTGGAAACCCTATGGGGCACTTTTACTCTGTTCTGTAAGGTCGCTATGAGTTGGAATCGACTTAACGGCAATGGGTTTGATTTGGGTTTATACCACATAGGGCCTATTTGGACATTATACATAGGCAACAATTTGCATATACAGGTATGCATCACTTAACATCCATTAGGTCAACACCTGACAGCATATGTATCTGTAGTCCCATAAGGTTATAACAGAGTTCAGAAATCCCGATCAGAGGATGGGACATAAGGGACCTACTTTGCTAAGTATGGAGGTCTGACCTGTCTCTTACTAGACCTCTGGGTCCTGTGTCCGCCCTGGCCCTAGGATGGCAGGGAGAGGGGCATCGCACAGTGGTGGCCGCCTAGTAGTCCAGGCTGAGGTGGTGGCGGGAGGAGGAGCAGAATAGGTGGCGGAGGAGGGGGAAGAGGTGGAAGAAAGGTGGGCGGGGCTGGAAAAGTTTAAAGCCCATTATGGCAGAGCAGGGAAGGCAGGCAGGAGGGAAGAAGGGAAGGGAGCTGGTAGCTGTGGGCTAGGAGGCGCCCAGCTAGATGGTGAGGACAGGTTGTGGCGAGCAAGCAGGAAACAGATGCAGCTCTCAGAGACTGGGCAGTGACCACAGGACCGATGGCAGTGGGTTCGAAGTTTTCTGCAGTTCCTCAGCATGGCAGCGCGGGCCCTGGGTCCACCCAGAGACTGTCCTGCACACCTCTCTCCTGTATATAACACCGTGTTCACACGACGTCCAAATCACACACCATCATGTTTCATAGACTGTATTGTGGGCATTAAACATCTTCTGGTCCTTTACTTTTGTAGCAATTATCGCTCATTAAATAACTGTATGTCTCCAGAGGGCAGAAAAAGTGCTGACTCATTTGTCTCACACCAAGTAAACAAACAAGCGACATGGCCTACAACAGGCTTACATGTGTGAAATAAATGACTGAACAACCAAAAACGTGTATGACTACGACTGGGCTTCTTCGATGCAGCATCTTATACTCATTAGATTACACGCAGCCTTTAGCAAGTAAACATTTTCAATCCAAGACACAAAGAGAAGTTATAGACAAAAACACATCAATGAAAAAACTTCCATTATGTATTAAATGAAGGGCATAGAGAATAGGAAGAAATTAAATCCAGAGGCTACTTAAAAGCCATTTAATGGTTTCTACTCTGTCCCTCACCAAACTAATGTCTTTAATAAACACGCATGTAACCCTTTTCAGCTTGGCAACCCCTCTCTTTCCTGCGGCTCTGTTCTAACTGAAGTGCTGATTTACAACGAAATGGCCAAAAGGAAGACAGCACAACAAAGACAGAGAGCTCTAGGTCTGCACAAACTGAACCATCAGTTCTTTTAAAGCCCAAAATGGCTAGGTTCAAATAAAATATTTCCTTTAAAAAGATGTTTTCACTGTTCATTTCCACAGGCTTTAGTACAGTGGTTAAGAGAAATAGCTCTAGAGTCAGATGGCCTGGTTTGAATCCAGGTGCTACAACTTATTACCTACGCGACCTGGGGCAAAATTATTTCACTGGGTATGCCTAGGTTATCACAAGCAGAAAATGGGCAACAACAGCACCTACTTCAAAGGGCTATGCTCGATGGTCACCCCACCTACACACAAGGGCCTCCTCTAAGCACCATTTGTCACTTTACAGCATAGAGACAGTTTTTATTACTTATTATTAGTTTTTACACAGGTTCAGAAACTTTCTTTCAACAGGTGAGTTTAATCCTCTTATATTTATTTTGTGATTATTTTACCTTTCTCTCCCCTCTTTTCTGCCTCCTAATTGGACTGAGTTTTCGTTAGTCTTCCTCCCCACCCCAAACCGGTATAAAGTTATACATTCTATCTTGTATTATTTCAGATAAATTTTTAACTGCATCATTTGCCTTAAATTTAAAATCAATCCATTTTCTATCTTCATCCCTAATAACTCAATCCTCAGAATTTTTAACTTTATGTTATCTGGCATTTTTGTTTCACCTTATTTTTTCAACACCCTAAAAACAAGCAAAATTGCTTTTTTTGGTTAGTTTCATAGCTAATGTTTGTATTTATCAACATGCAATTTCTTTACGTCTCATCACTTTCTATTTCCTTCTCTTCCTATTTCCTCCTTTACTTTTTATATCCTTCTTCCTGAACTAAATTTTTTGGGGATTAAAGAAGTAAGGGCACGCACATAGAAAAATCTTAATCTTGTCTGAAAACATCTTATTCTCAAAGGGTCGTTTAGTTAAGAGAATTGGAGGTTGGTAATTGTTTTCTCTCACATTATTTAAAGATTATTCTGTTTTTAAAAAATATTTATTATTGCTGATGAGAACTCTGTTGTTACCTTGGAAAGCATACCTGTTTTCTCTCTGTTTTTGACTTTCTTTTTGTTCATTTTCGTTTGTTTGTTTTGCACGTGTAGTTCCAATACATCATGTCTGGGTATGAATTTTATTTTATTCTATCAACTATGCAGTACGCATCAATGTGAAGACATGTTAACTGCCACTGAGGTGACCTGTGACTCATGCAACCCCACACTCAATGGACCCCACTGAGGTGACCTGTGACTCATGCGACCCCAAGCTCAATGGACCCCACTGAGGTGACCTGTTTTGTGACTCATGCGACCCCACACTCAAGGGACCCACACTGAGGTGACCTGTGACTCATGCAACCCCACACTCAATGGACCCCACTGAGGTGACCTGTGACTCACGCGACCCCACACTCAAGGGACCCCACTGAGGTGACCTGTGACTCATGCGACCCCACGCTCAATGGGCCCTGCACCATCCATGACCAGCTGGAAGGTCTGTGAGATCAGACAGGCGCCATCCGTAAGATTATCACTGGCTGATTTTCAGAAGTAGATCGCCATCTCTTTCTTCCTAGCCTGTCTTGGTCTGGAAGCTTCGCTAAAATCTGTTCAGCACCATAGCAACACAGAAGCCTCCACTTGACAGACGGGTGGTAGCTGCGCATGAGATGTGCTAGCTGGGAATCGAACCCAGGTCTCCCACACGTAAGATGTAAATTCTACCACTGAAACACCAATGCCTTTTTGAAAACATAAGCCTCTCCAATTTTGGAAAGTTCTCAACCACTATCTTTTAAAATATTGCCTCTTAGCCCTTTCTAGAATGTCTATTAGATGGATCTGGCACTTTCTCATTTGGTTTCTTAACCAGTCTTTAATATTCTCCATGTCTATTTTTCTGATTCATTCCAAATAATTTTTGCATATCTATATTGCAGTCCATCAAGTCCATGATGGGCTAAGTATAATGTGCTGCTTGACCATTTACTGAGTTTTCAATTTCAATGATGATTTTATGTCTAGAATTCCAATTTAGTTTTCTTTCTACTCAGCTTATTTCCTTTAACTTCTCCTTTTACTATGGTTATTCATTCCTGCTTTGTGAAAAAAAAAATTACGTTAAACTTACTTTCTGATTTGTTTCAGATGGTTCTACTGTTTCATGGGGTGGTATTTATCTGCTTTGGGCATTTGTTAACTCTCCCTGAAGGTGGTTACTTCCCTCATGTAATTTGTTTTTTTCTGAGACAGACCCATGAGCCGCAAGATTTTGAAAGTAATTCTACAAAGCATTCTTTCATTTGTTTCTACCAGTCTATTTTAGTCATGAACCCATTTTTTTTGGTTGATTGATTTCTTAGTTTGAGGTTTCCACTCCACAACGGCATAGGCTTGGAGATTTTATTTCTTTAGAGTGACCTTCCTCCCTGCCCCCTTAACCTTAAGGCCTTAGACAGTGTGATGGTTAAGGTTGTGTGTCAACTTGGCTAGACCATGATGCTCAGTGGTTTGGCAGCTAGGTAATGACACAGTTAGGCAGTTATGCAATGATGTAATTTAGCAGTTACATAATGATGTAGTCAATCTCCTTGATGTGATCTGATACGACTATATCATCAGTTGTAAGGAAAGTATCCATAGAGGTAGGGACAGCATCCAACATATATATGGACATTTTGACAAAGCTCCCTGGCTTGCTCTGGATCCTGCATCCAGTTTGTCATAATTTCAACTCTAGTTCTTGGGACTTGAGCCAGGGGCCTGCCATGCTGCCTGCCACTCTTAGATTCATCAGGCTCCGCAGCCCATGAGACAGTGACCTGCCATCTGATCTGTCAATCTTGGGTTCATCAGCTCCTGCAGCTATGTGAGTCAGAAGTCTGCAACCTGACACTTGACCCACGGACTTGGAACTCGCCACTCTCTACAACCACCGGAGACCAATGAAGAACTGACGCCTTTGAATTTTGGTGCTGGCGAAGAATATTGAATACAGCAGGGACCACCAAAAGAATTAACAAAACAAGACAACCAGAATGCTCCTTAGAAGCAAGGATGGTGATATTACGTCTCATATACTTTGGACATGTTATCAAGAGGTGTCAGTTCCTGGAGAAGGACATCATGCTTGGTAAAGTAAAAGGTCAGCAAAAGAGGAAGACCCTCAATGTGACGGATTGACACAGTGGCTGCAACAATGGGCTCAGGCAAAACGACGACTGTTAGGTTGGCGCAGGACCGGGCAGCATTTCGTTCTGTAGTACAGAGTCACTACGAATCAGAACTGACTCAATGGCATGTAATAACAACCACATGAGCCATTTCCTTGAGATTAATCTCTCTTGTACACGCACAGGTGCTATGCTAATCCATGGCGTAAGGTGGCAATACTAATATGCAAAATATCAGATTGAGTGAGTATTGGTGAGAAGGCTCTGGGTAGCCACATATTTTATATTTTTCTACAATTTTATCAGAATCAGAAGTATAGAGAAGCTGGTTGGTTGGTCCTACTTTCACTAGACAAAGTGGTAAAAGCAAGAGATGAGATCAAGGCTTCAGAGTCACAACTCAAATGCTGCATGCAGGCCTCAAAGTTAACACTTGTGCCATGAAAGAAAGCCTTTATTTCTTGTAATAAAAAAGCTGATACTGCCAAAAACCAAACCCAGAGTCTTACCATAAGAGTGGCTGAATTACAATGTCATGTGAATTCCTAACCTCAAATGATGTCTGAAGCTAAAATGAGGGCATTGATTGCAAAGAAATGGGATCCTGAAAGTTGGGATGGGGACATACGGGCAGATAATCAGGAAGCTGGAGACACTGAGCCTGATATTCCATTGACTCGCTCCTGCCAACAGAACCAGCCCGCTGGCTCCCATCTGAAGAGATTATTCCATCTTTGTCTGCTGAGCCACCCTTCCCAGTAAAACCATTAGCCCCTCTATCCCCATGTGATGAGATTAGCCCAGCTGTGTCTGAAGGGCCTTTGTCTGAGTCATCCCCTGGGGTGGCATCTGAGTCTCTGCCCGGGGTATCACCTGAGGCAGATGTCTTACAAGACGTTGTTATATGTTCCCAGGACCCATACCCACCACACATTCTTGCTTCTAGACCTATAACTAGACTTGAGTCCCAGCAAGGATTTTAATAATCCAGTAAACAGGATGATGCATTCTGTGGAAACCAGCCAGCCTCTTTCCTCAGCCACTCCAGTCATTGCCCAATGGGCTCACGAACAAAATGGTCATGGTGGCATGGATGGCGATTATGCATGGGCTCAACAACATGGACTTCCAAGCACCAAGGCCGACTTGGCTACAGTCACTGCTGAATGCCCCATCTGCCAACAGCAAGGACCGACACTGAGTCCCTGATATGGTGCCATTTCTCGAGGCAATCAGCCAGCAACCTGGTGCCAGGTTGATTACACAGGACCACTTCTATCATGGAAAGGGCAGTGTTTTGTTCTTACTGGGATAGACCCTTACTTGGATATGGATTTGTCTTCCCTGTGTTACCAACTGCCAATCTGACACAAAGGGTCCTTGTCTTTTCCCGAGTAAGAATACATGAGAAAGACAAACTTTATCTTCAGCAAACTTTATTTTGCTTGAGTCAAGCAAAAGGAGTTGGGGGGATCTAAGCCTCTCCAAAGGACTGACTTAAAAAGGGAAGCAAGGCTAGAGCTTATACGGGTTCAGTGGAGACAACAGAGTAATGACTATTTAGCGGGCTTCAAAGAGCAGGTACTTCTCAGAATGATGGTGCATGTTAATTCCGTTAGGAGCGCATCTGGAATCTAAGATGGAACCGGCTAATATTCAAGATGGAGTCCTCTTGGCAGTCCTTGGCATCACTTATTATGGGATATAGCACACGTGCACGCGCACTTGATCTTCGGCACTACATCATCATCTTTGGAGGGCTAAGGAAGGTCAAAGAGCAGTCACACTCGGCTCCTCTGCACAAATGAAGCCTGCAAAGGAGGAGGGGGCTAGAAAGACATTAGGAAGGAGACATGTGCCACCCCAATCCTATCTCATGTTGACAGGGTGGGTTCCTGTTTACCCAACTTCTAGACAGTAATCTTTTTAAAAGCTCTTTTGTTCTACCAGCACAGTTAACCCTATCTGTCTCACCTGCATGCAATGCCTCTGCCAAAACTACCATCTGTAGACTCACGGAAATGCCTTATCTACCATCATGGTATTCCACACAGCATTGCCTCAGATCACGAGATTCACTTCACAGCAAACAAAGTCTAGTAATGGGCTCAAGCTCATGGAATTCACTGGTCTTACCACGTTTCCCATCTTCCTGAAACAGCTGGCTTGAATGATGGAATGACTTTCTAAAGATACAATTATGGCACCAGCTAGGTGGCAACACTTTGCAAGCTCCGGGCAATGTTCTCCAGAAGGCTGTATATGCTCTAAACCAGTGTCCAATATGGTACAGTTTCTCCCACTGCCAGGATTCACAGTTCCAGGAACCAAGCGGTGGAAATGGGAGTGGCACCTCTCATTATTACCCCTAGCAATCTGCTAGCAAAACTTTTACTTCCTGTTTCCCCGACCTTATGTTCTGTGGGCCTATAGGTCTAAGTTCCAAAGGGAGGAATGCTTCCACCTGGAAACACAACATGGATTCCACTGAATTGGAAGTTAAGAATGCCATCCAGCCACTTCAGGCTCCTTACGCCTCTGGATCAAAAGACAAAGAAGGGAGTTACCATCTTGGCTAGTGTGACTGGCCCTGACTACCAAGGGGCAATCAAATTTATGTCGCATAATGGAGGTAAAAAAAAAAAAAAAAAGTATGCCGGGAATACAGGAGATCCCTTAGGGCATCTCTTAGTACTACCATACCCTGTGATTAAAGTCAATGGAAAACTACAACAACCCAATTCTGACATGACTACTTACGGCCCAGAACCTTCAGGAATAAAGGTCTGAGTCACTCCACCAGGCAAAGAACCATGACCAGCTGAGGTGCTTATTGAGGGAAAGGGGAATACAGTATGAGTGGAGCAAGAAGGTAGTTCTACGACCACATGAACAGTTGCAGAAATTAGGACTGTAACTGTTATGAGTATTTTAACTTGCATGTGCATCAAATATTGTTGTTTTCTTCACTTATAAAATTTAAGATGTAAATGGAGGTAGTGCATTTTCAGTTGTACATATTAGTTGTATCACGTTAAACGCAACTATGACTTTGTAATTGTCTTTCTTAGAGATTATGTATGGTTTACGAAGATGTGTAGAGGTCCCAAGTTGACAGGGATGGACTACGAAGGTTAAGGTTGTGTGTCAACCTGGCTGGACCATGATTTTCAGTGGTTTGGCAGTTATGTAATAATGTAACTTGGCAGTTATGTAATGATGTTAGTCATCCTCCATGCTGTGATCTGATATGATCAGACAATCAGGAGTCAGGGAAGTTTCCTCAGTGGTGTGGCCTGCATCCAGGATATATATGGACGTTCCTGGCAAAGCTCGCTCACTTGCTCTGGATCCTGCATCTGGTTTGTCATCATCTGACCTCTGGTTCTTGGGACTTGAGCCAGCAGCCTGCCGCACTGCCTGCCAATCCTGGGATTTATCAGCTTCTGCAACCCATGAGCCAGCAGCCTGCTATCTAATCTGTCAATCTTGGGTTCATCAGTCTCTGCTGCCTGTGAGCCAGCAGCCTACCACCTGACCTGCTGACCTTAGGTTTGTCAGCCCTTCCAGCTATGTGAGTCAGGAGAAGCCTCCACTCTGATGCCTGAACCACAGACTTGGGACTTGCCAGCCTCTACAACGATGTGAGCCATTTCCTTGGGGGGGTGTGTGTGTCTGTCTGTCTCTGTGTGTGTGTGTGTGTCTGTGTGTGTGTGTGTGTGTGTGTGTGTACGTACACAAGCGCACGCACGTCACTGGTTTTGCTTAAGACAGATGGTGAGGCTTCCTTGTCAACTCCCCCAAATAAGGGGCAGAGATCTTTGTGATTCTCTTTGCGTGGAGACACAGTTATCAAGGCTTTAAGCTTTATTCAGCAGGCTCATTTCCAGTTCCCCTAGCACTGGTGGTGTTGATGCCACATCTAGTGTCCTCACAAGGGTGCTGGAACCACATCTCCCAATGCTTCCACTGGATCCAAAACCCCTAAGGACTGCCATGCTGTCAGCTTGTGCTCACTATTCTGGTTTCAAGTTCTCTTCATTCTTGTCTCCTTTAAAGATCAGTTACATAGTTAACATATTTTTTTGATTATATTTTAAACCTATCTATCTGTTTGGAGCAAGAAAGAAGGGAGTCATGCCAATGGAGTCCACCATATTATTGGTACCCCCCACCCCTTTTTTTCCTGGCTACACATTTCCACTCAATGAATTTACTAATTCATAAGACTATTAATATTATCTTACCACGTAACTCCGAAATCTTTATCTCCAACTGTGACCCTTCTTTAAATTTAAGACTTGCATTGTCACCTTCCTACTTGACATCTCTATTTGGATGTCTAATAAGCAGCTCAACTTTATCACAGCCAGAGAGAACTCTTAATTTCCAACCCCAAATTTGCTCCTCTGGCAGCAGTGCTCATCTCATTAAATGGTTCAACCACCTAAAAATCTCTAAGTTATTCTTCCTTCCTTTCTTCCTTCTCTTTCCTTCTTTACTTCCTCCTCATTCCTTCTTTCTTTCTCTACCTCATATCAAATCCCCTATACAACTAAAAAACATATCACAAGTGCATTCGCTTCTCTACCTCCTTACCTTCACTACCCTGGACCAAGTCACCATCATCTCTTGTTTCAATAGACCAACAACCTCCCAACAACTTTCCCTGTTTTCCACTTTTGTGTTCTTCTTACCCTCCAGAAATTTATTCTGTCCGCAGCAGCTAGAGAGTGATCTTTCTGAAACATAAATTAGATCATGTGTGAGTGTCCCCATCCCAATTAAATATCTCTAATGTCTTTCTACTGCACTTAAAAAAAAAAAAAGTGAAACTCTTTACCCTGGCTTTTAAAAAGCCCAATAGGTTCTAAGCCCTGCTTGCCTTCCTGTCTGACCTCATTTCTTATTGCTCTCTCTCCATTTTACCCATTTTGCTGTAGACAAAATTTTTTTCTATTTCTCAAACATGATGCTATTACTTTGATCTTCATATAGATGGCTCCTTCTTATCATTCAACTTGAAAATTAACGTAAAAGTATCTTTATTAAAAAACTTTAAAGTTTAAAAAGTAGCCACTTATATATTCCGAAAGCCAGTGCACTAATGAGCACACCAGCCCAAAAGCAAAGATGAGAAGGCAGGAAGGGACAGGGAAACTAGACACATGGAAACAGGGGAGCCAGGGCAGAGAGGGGGAGAGTGTTGACACATCACAGGGTTGGCAACCAATGTCACAAAAGAATTTTTGTATTAACTGTTTAATGAGAAACTTATTTGCTCTGTAAACTTTCACCTAAAGCACAATAAATAATACTACCCTCCAAAAAAAAAAAACCAAAGAAAATGAAAAGGTAAGCCATATTTATTTTGGGAGAATATGTTCACAACATGCATATATGACAACAGACTTATATCCAGAATACATAAAGAATTCCTACAAATTAATAAAGACAACCACCCAACTTCTAAAACAGGCAAAAAAAACCTCTAACCTACAAAATAATATACACAATGGCTAAGAACATACAAAATTAGTCAACAGGAAATATAAACATGAAAATCACAGTAAGATTCCACTGCATTTCCACTAGAATGCCTAAAATAAGGAAGACTGACAATACGAAACGTAGCTGGAGAGGTGAAACAGTCAGAATTCTGATACGCTGCTGGTGGGAATGTGAAATGATACAACCACTTTGAATAATATTTTGGCAATTTCTTATTACCACATTTTTACGCAAACAATGTGCACCTCCTACATTTGTTTGTGAGGTATTTTTGTAAGTGCCGGTGTGCCAACTTTTTTTTAGATGTTGCCATAAAAAAATAAATTAGGACAGTGCGCTTACACAAATACCTCACGGGTGTGAGAGGAAGGGCGTAGTTTGCAAACAAATGTAGACGGTACGTGCTGTTTTCATAAAAATACGGTAAAATGAACCTTCTCTGTGATCCAACAACACCACTCATATGTTTCCGTGAAATAAATGAAAATATAAGTCCACCAAAAGATTTGTACAAGAATGTTAATAACAGCTGTATTTACATTAGTCCAAAACTGGAAACAATAGAATGAACAAATTTTGGTCATCCATTTTGCCTAAAAAGAGAGATAGTGTAAAGTATGGAACTATACAGATTCACAGACTGGTACTGATAGCTTGGCTAAAAGTAACAGGATTTGAAAGTTAACGACAAAGCGGAAGTATGTGGATAGACCTCCCTGAACGAGCACAGCATGTTGTGTCCCATACGAATGCTCACTAGAGATGACTTATGCTGTAGACATCAGTCAGCCTCTTTCCTCAGTCACCCCTGTTTTTGACCAATGACTCAAAAACAAAGAGGCCATGATGGCAGGGATGAAGATTATGTATGGGCCAAGCAATGAGGACTAACAGTCACCGAGGCTAATCTGCCAAGTGCATAAAAACAATGCTGAGTTGCCAAAATGACGTCATACCTGAAGCGGGGGTGAGGGGAGGAGGAAGGTCGGCCACTTAGTAGGTTGTCTGTATTAGAACGGGCAGTGTAGTGATCTCATTGGAATAGATACTTGCCGTAGATATGGATTTGCCTTCCCTGTCCAAATCCTCCACTGATGGACTTATAGAACACATTTTTCACCATCATGATATTTTACAAAGTATGATTTCTGAGCAAGGAACTCATTTTATAATAAATAAAGCATGGTGATGGGCTCATGCCTGGATAATTCACTGGTCTTACTGTCTTACCTAATACCATGAGGCAGCTGGCTTGATAAAACAGTGGAATGGCCTTTTGAAGATTCAGTTACGATGCTGGGTCGGTGACAACACCTTGCAGAGCTGGAGTAACACCTTCCAGGACACTGTGTGGACTCTAAATCAGCTATAAGGAAGAATATGTTTAAAATGCAGGAAATCCACTGGGGCACCTCTAATTACTCCAATGGCCTGAGATAAGTCAATGGAAAATTATAATAACCCAATACTAGCACGACTTCAAATGGCTCAGGCCCTTCAGAAATGAAGGTTTGGGTTATCTCACCAGACAAAAACCCACAATCAGCTGAAGTGTTTGTTGATGGTAAAGTAAATATAGAATTAGTAGTGGAAGAAGCATTTATAAATACTATCTCTAACCACAAGACCAGTGGCAGAAATAAGGACTATAATGGTTAAGAGTACTTCTTCCTTATTTTGGTATAAATGTATTTGTGTACATATTAACCAATTTTTTTTTCACTCTTATCTCCCTTCCCCATGTCCCTGCCAACAGTGGAGTGCTAGCATTAGTTAATTTTTATATTAAAGTTACAGGGTATAAAACAAAGAATGTGACTCAAAAGAGAAACGCACATCACTCAAAGATGGATAAAGGGACTTTATATCACCTTTTCAGGAGAGAGGTAGCATGTTCTTGGTATACCTGAGATAGCTGCATCATGTTAGGCAAAAGCATAATTTTGCTATTATCTTAATTTGGGAGTTAAGAATGTTTACGAGAAGACTGGCCACACCCCATACTTAAAAGAGATGGCCAAGTTGACAAAAGATGGACTATGATGGCTTCTAGTATCTTAGCGAAGCTGGAACCACAGTTCTGAGTCCCCGTTCTTCTACAGTTCTGACTTAACAGCAGCCACAAGAGAAATCTGTACGAGACTTAGAGGCAGGAAGGCAACAGCAGCCACTCATATATTCCAAAGGCCAGTGCAGGACCAGACAGAGTTAACGCTCATGCCTGGCAGCGGACCTACCCGTACGTCTTGGGGGCGCAGGGCAGCAGCAGGGCTTCCTAGCTCCTTTAGCTCCCTCTGGATCACGTGCTTCATCTGCTCTGACTCCTGGGCCAGGTGCACGTGCAGCTCCCTGTGAAGGGCACCTGCTTACCCTGCACGTCACCACCTCAGAGGCTAGAAAGCAGTGAGAGAGACAGGAGTTCCAGTTTGTCCTCGCAGGTTTCCATCTGCACTGTTCTCCCCGCTGCACGTTCACTTTCCTCCTGACTCCCTGCCCTGTCCATTTCAGCCTCGCAAACCCAGACTCAGAAGCAGCAGCTGTACACTGAAGGCTGAACCAGTCCCTGCAACTACGTAAATTTATCCAAGCTCTGCCTGCCTGATAAAATGCTAACTGCTTCAACAATATAGGTAAAACTGCAATGCTCTTATTTTTAAAAGATAGCTGAACATAGGACTGTATTTCTAATTTAAGTAAGTCATTATTATGTAAACTTGACTGCAGTGAAGTTAATTCCTCCGAGTAGGAATTATAAAAACAATCACGTGACCAAGAACTGCAATAGTTCTGAGTATTTATTCCTTATTTTGGTATGAACTTATCTGTGTATATTTTATCCAATTAATGTTATCAA
This sequence comes from Elephas maximus indicus, assembly GCF_024166365.1. NCBI lineage: Eukaryota > Metazoa > Chordata > Mammalia > Proboscidea > Elephantidae > Elephas > Elephas maximus. The sequence continues at coordinate 10,092,185 of NC_064842.1, read as the reverse complement.
GCATTATTTTTAGAAAAAATGAAATGTTTTTCCCTAAAGAGAAGGACAAATACAGCATTAGAAGAACGTCTCATAACTCCATCAAAATCTTCTTCCTCAATCATTATTATCTATAATGTTGAGGGTGCAAAAATACAAGCATTATGATTCAGAAAAGACAACAGGAGGGGAACGTTCTATTCCAGCATACGCTATGACTCTATCAAAATCACCTTCAACCTGTAAATAGCGAACTTAAGGCTTGCCTTTACGTTTGGATTCAGTAAAATCAGTGCAGTCTCAAGAGGGAGAGTCCACTAGCATGTCTAAAGCAGTAATCAATTCAAGTATATTCGTACTGGGTCTGGAGAATGAATGTATTAACAGGAAGAAAATGGTAAGCATGGAACAAGGGAAGCCCAGCTCGCATGAATTTAGTCCTGGTATTTTCATCACTGTGGGGCTGGGGAAAGAGGTGTCCTGATCAGCAGCTGTGGATCTTCTCGTCACTTTGGTTTTCCTTGTTTCTTTGGTATCGTCACTGAGCAGCTGGTACTGCAACGTAACATACACTTAATAACTGAAAGCTGACAACCATCAAAACAGGTAAGTATTATCTTCGTTTTACAGGTGAGGGAACATGCCCGATGCTACACACCTGGCAGATGGCCCAGCTGGGATTAAACCCGAGGGACGCCTTTTCTACAAAGTCTGTGCTCTTCAACATTGCACGGGACCACAGGTGCATGTTTCCCACCCAGGAGACAGGAGTCACCAGACAACTACCCTCCTCTGCTCCCTGCTCGGGTTCCCTGTTCATCAAGGTACCTGCAGGAATTCAGGTTTCTGCTTCGCCTTCTCACACTTTATATAATCATCCCAGTATACCAGAAAATTTGTCTCCTACATTGTAAATTTTAGATTTATTCTTGGTTTATACAGAAATTAAAAAAAATTAAAGTCAGCATAATCCCTCAGATAAGCACTTAAAACTCTTGCATATTTACTTCTTCCAACTTTTATCTGAAATGCAGTAACAACAAGAAGAACGACAGGGTAATAGCAGCTAATCCTTACATAGCGTCTACTAGGTGCCAGGCCTATTTTAAAGGCGTCATATGTGTTATATCACTTGAGCCCCAACAACCCGTACGGTAGGCACTACCCTTACACCATTTTACAGACAGAGAGCCTGAGGCATTCTTTCATTTCTTTCAGTAACGGTGTATACTCTTCTGTATGTAAGTCTTTCACTTCTTTGGTTAAATCTATTCCTAGGTATTTGATTCTTTAGACGCTACTGTAAATGGAATTGTTTCCTTAATTTCCTTTTCAGAATGCCCATTGCTGATGTACGGAAACCCACCTGATTTTTGTGTGCTGACCTTGTATCCTGTCAATTTGCTGAATTTATTAGCTCTAGTAGCTTCTTGTGGATTCTTTGCGGTTTTCTACATATAGGATCATGTCATCAGTGAAAAGAGATAGTTTTACTTCTTCCTTTCCAATTTGTGGATCTTTTATTCCTTTTTCTGGCTAGGGCTTCTAGTATTATATTGAATAGAGGTGGTGAGAGAAGACATTCCATGTTCGCGGACTGCAAGACTTAACATTGCTAAAATGTCAATATTACCCAAAAAATACCCAAAGCTATCTATATATTCAACAGAATCCCCACTAAGATTCCAACATCCTTGTTTGCAGAAATGGAGAAGTCAATCTTCAAATCTATATGGAACTGCTAGGGGCCCCAAAAAGACACAGCAACACTGAAAAAGGACTCATACTTCCTGATCTCAAAACATACTATAAAGCAGCAGTCATCAGAAAAGTCTGGTACTGCTATAAAACCAAATAAACCAAACCCACTGCCACTGAGTTGATTCCAACTCACAGCGACCCTACAGGACAGAGTAGAACTGCCCCACGAGGTTTCCAAGGAGCGCCTGGTGGATTCAAACTGCTGACCTTTTGGCTACCAGCCATAGCTCTTAACCACTATGCCACCAGGGTTTCTAGTACTGGTACAGTGACAGACATACTGACCAACAAAATTGAATTGAGAGTCCAGAAATAAACTCTCACATCTAAGGTCAAGTGATTTTCAGCAAGGGTGTTAAGACCATTCGATGGGGAAAGAATAGTTTAATAAATGGTGCTGGGACAACTGGATTTCCACAAGCAAAAAAAAATAAGGCTGGATGCACACCTCACATCAGATACAAAAATCAACTCAAATGGACCAAGAACCTAAATGTAAGAGCTAAAACTATAAAACCCTTTGAAGGAAAACATGCAGGTGATGCTTCGGGACTTAGTATTTAGTAACAGATTCTTAGATATAGCACCAAAAGCACAAGCAACAAAAGATAGATAAGTGGGACTCCACCAAAATTAAATACTTTTGTGCACCAAAGGACTTTAATAACTAAGTGAACTGACAATCGACCTACAGAATGGAAAACATTTTAGGAATCATATATCTGATAAGTGTTTAATATCCAAAGTATATAAAGAACTCCTACAGCTTAAGCAATAGAAAGACAAACAACCCAATTAGAAAATACAAGGAAGACCTGAACAGGCATTTCACCAAAGAAGAAATACAAATGGCCAACAAGGACATGAAAAGACCCTCGACATCATTAGCCATTAGGGAAACACACGACAAAACCACAATGAGATATCCCTTCGCTCCCACTAAGATGGCTAAGATGGAAACCCTGGTGGCGTAGTGGTTAAGAGCTATGGCTGCTAACCAAAGGGTTGGCAGTTCGAATCCACCAGGTGCTGCTTGGAAACTCTATGGGGCAGTTCTACTCTGTCCTATAGTGTCGCTATGAGCCAGAATTGACTTGATGGCAATGGCTTTTTTTTTTTTTTAAGATGGCTATGGAAACCCTGGTGGTGTAGCAGTTAAGAGCTACGGCTGCTAACCAAAAGGTCAGCAGTTCGAATCCACCAGTGTGCTCCTTGGAAACTCTATGGGGCAGTTCTACTCTGCCCTATAAGGTTGCTATAAGTCTGAATCAACTCAACTGCAACGGGTTTGGTTTTTGGTTTTTTTTTTTTTTTTTTTGATCTAAGAAGCCTTGGGGGTACAGTGGTTAGCGGCTTGGCTGCTAACCAAAAGGTTGGCAGTTGAAACCCACCAGCCATTCCATGGAATAAAGATGTGGCAGTCTGCTTCCATAAAGATTTATAGCCTTGGAAACGGAAATCCTATGAGGCAGTTCTACTCTGTCCTACAGGGTCGCTATGAATTGGAGTCGACTTGATGGCAGTGGGATTTTTGGTTTTTAAGATGCTATGATCAAAAACAAACAAAAATAGCAAACAAGAGATGTTGGTGAAGATATGGAAAAATTGGAACCCTCATCCATTGCTGGTGGGACTGTGAAATGGTTCAGCCGCTGTGGAAAACAATTCGGAGGTTCCTCAAAAAGTTAAAGATATAATAGGATCCAGCAATTCCACTCCTAAATTTATACCCAAAAGACTTGAAAGAACACAAACAGGTAGTTAAACACCAATGTTCAAAGAAGCACTATTCACAATGGCCAAAAGCTGGAAACAACCTAAATGTCCATCAACAGATGAATGGATACACAAAACGTGGGCATACATACAACAGAGTATTACTCTACCATAAAACAGATGGAGTCCTGACACATTTGGTGACATGGATGAACCTTGAAAACATGCTGAGTAAAATAAAACCATCACAGAAGGACAAATATTGCATGGTTCCACTTAATACGAAACATCTGAAACAAGCAAAGGTAGAGACCAAACTCTAGCGGTTACCAGGAGAGGGAATCATTGCTTTGGGGGGGTGGGTGGCACTGAGCTTCTGTTAAGGGTGATGGCGAAATCTGGAAATAGACACGGTGGTGTTTGCACAACATGATGAAAGTAATTAATATCACTGAATTACACATGTAAAAAAATGCTGAAATGGCAAATTATTTTGTTTTATATATATACACACACGCGCGCACGCACACGCACACATACTCACCACAATAAATAAATAAATAAAGGAACCTGAGGCATAAAGAAGTTTAATGGCTTCCTCAGGTCACAGAACTAATAAATGTCGGAGCTGGGATTTGAACCCAGAGAGTCTGGCTTCAGAGTATGTGCTCTCAAACAAATTATACTGTCTCTATATAGGAATCTGGGTACATTTTAGACACAATTTTACGCTCGTTTTAGCATTGTAAGATTTTTCCTCGTCACTAAACACAGATCATGCGGAACTCCTTTCAATCAGCACTATCTTAAAAATGTTTTCTGTTTTTTAAATGCAAAACTATCTTTCCTTTTAAGATTAGTCCAAAGGACTAATGGACCACAACTACCACAGCCTCCACCAGACTGAGTCCAGCACAACTAGATGGTACTTGGCTACCGCCACTGACTGCTCTGACAGGGATCACAAAAGACAGAGCTGGGAAAAAATGTAGAACAAAATTCTAACTCACAAAAAAAAGACCAGACTTACTGGCCTGACAAAGACTGGAGAAATCCCAAGAGTATGGCCCCTGGACACCCTTTTAGCTAAGTAATAAAGTCACCCCTGAGGTTCACCCTTCAGGCAAAAATTAGACAGGCCCATAAAACAAAACGAGACTAAATGGACACACCAGCCCAGGAACGAGGACAAAAGGTAGGAGGAGACAGGAAAGCTGGTAATGAGGAACTCAAAAAGCGAGAGTGCTGACATGTCATGAGATTGTTAACCAATGTTATAAAACAATATACTGTTTTAATGAGAAGTTAGTTTGTTCCGTCAACCTACATCTAAAGTACAATAATAAATATATATATATGTATCTACCTTCTCTTTTTGAAACATGATATATTATTATAAATTTGTAAACTAGCATTAGGGTTTAAACTTTAGGTCTGAATGAATTGGTTTAATACTTCAAATAGTGGCTCTGGAGGTTTACTTGTCATTATTTCACATTTCATTCATGGCTTCCAGTTGTTCTCAACTGGGGTATCATTCCCTAGAGGGTACTTTTTTCGTGGCGGTATTTTCAGTTGAACCAAAATTGGCGAGGCTACTTACATTTAGTAAGTGGGAGCCTAGGAGCCCAGATAGCCTATAACACATAAAGAGCTCTCATGAAGGATTACCCTACATCCACATGACTTTTAAATATTCCACAGAATATTTATGCAAGAAAAAAAATGTCCAGAATTACCTGGCCCTGTATTTTAACTTGGTTTTGCACGTAAGAGAAACACAAAGCATTTTTCATGGCTTTAATATATCCTGAATTTTCCTGGAATGCAACTGCCATGAAAATCGAGAGACTTCCTTGTTTTGCGTTAGGAATTTTAAGTGGAGTTCTTCACCATTTCAGAAAGCCACCCCTAGCGGCAACAATGCTGGTGGCACCGGAGTCGCCAGTACCACACGCCGTGCAATGTGCAGTGGTAGCTTCTGGGTAATCTGTGATTCTACACGCAGGTGTCAGCATCTAAGGCATTACCAGGCCTGACGCGCTCGAGCATTTACGTATCAACATGTTTATTTTCTCAATATAAACTACTTAGTTTCTCAATTATAAAGGGAAAGTTACAAAATATTTGTTATAAGCAAGGGACAATGAGTCTGTAAGTTTGAGAACTACGGTCCAGAGTCCAGTCACAACAGAGGGTGACCACCCCTCTTCCCGCAGGAACGCAGCCTGGGGGCAGATGAAGGAGGTAGAGGAGGAGAGCCTGAACCTTCGTTTTCGTTCTAGAGGCACTCCTCCCTAAGACACTCCCCTAAGCCTGACCCACAACATCCCACCACCTTCAAACAGATTCTGACTACACAGCAACCCTGTAAGACCGAGCAGTGCTCCCAAGGCTGAAATCTTTATGGGAGCAGACTGCCACATCTTTCTCCCGCAGATCGGCTGGTGGGTTCAGACCTCCGACCTTTCGGTTAGCAGGCAAGCGCTTAACCACTCCACTATCAGCGTTCCTCAGATACTCCCTTAAGCCCCCAAAAAACTACTTTGGGACGGCTTTCGGCCCTGCTTGTCAGAAAACACTGAAAGCCAAAGCAGCTGAGTCCCCAGGGAATAAAAGAAAACATCTGCCTAAACTATATCTAAAAATATGATATTCAATATTTTTTGAAACTTCCTAGCTCTTTTACGCCCACAAGTACAAAACCCTGTAGCAAACTCATGCCAGAAATTACAATAGATGTTTGTTCTTTAAATCATTAGGTTTAACACTAAAGTAGTCAAAGCTTTATTCCAAGACCACTGGTTCAATCATACTTCGAAAATCCAACAAAATCCAGCAATTATTCCCTATACACTCTAATAAGCCTATCAACTTAAATGTCAATACACTTTGAGTACATTTTTAAAGTACAGTGAAATTTTAACGAGACTAAATGGGTACACCAGCCCAGGGGCAAGGATGAGGACAGGAGGGGACAGGAAAGCTGGCAATGGAGATCCCCAGGTTGAGAAGGGAGAGTGCTGACATGTCATGGGGTTGGCAACCAATGTCACAAAACCATATGTGTATTAATTGTTTAACAAGAAACTAATTCGCTCTATAAACCCTCACCAAAACCACAATAAAAAATAAAGTACACCAGCATAATGAGGAAAAAATTCTCAGAAGTTCCTAAGAAATGACCAAAATTCGAAATGAAAATATTACATCTACACAGCACCACTCCAATCCTTGGAGTACAGGAATGTCGCCCAGAGGATGAGTGAATGTTAATTATATATATTTACTAAACATCTACTGAGCAGCTACTGTGTGCACAGCACTGGACTCAAGTACTTTTGTAAGGGATACTTTTTGTAGTGTTCTAGGGTTTTAGGGTAAAAACATCACAAAGTTTAGTAAAGCAAAAAGAAAGTTTTTATTCGGCATATATTCAAAAAGGCAAAAGTGGGAAGCAGACAACCACGCTGCCAGGGCCACATCTGTCTGAGTCCCAAGAATATCACAGAATAAACAAGAATGGGAAAACGGACAACCATGCTGCCAGGGCCAAGTCTGCAGGAGTGGAGTCCAAGGAACATGATAGAGCCCTCAGTGTATATTAACATAACAAATGGGCAAAACCATCGAAAGCTTCACCTTTCCAGACTGGCTGGAAACTGCTACATCACTGTGATTCTACACTTTGAAGTGTCTTTCTTAATAGTCACTGGCCTAAATCAGCAGGGAGAACTGCCGTACCCTCGCTGTTTCCAATCCAACACAGCAGCAATTCTGCAAACTTCTGAACGCCAATTATGCCAGGCTGATAAAGAAATCAGTAATGGGGTTCTTGGCCTCAAGGAGCTTGCAGCGTGACATGTAGCAGAGTACAGTCCGAAAGCAAACCTGCACAAGTAGAACCAGGAAAGTGATAAATAGTCACTTCTGGCAGAATGGGGGTAGAGCCTCCCCCTGGACACACTTGGCCCTCTCTCATTTTTGTCTTCCTTCCTGGCAAGCCAAGTGGAAGGAAAAGGTAGACATGATCAACCAAGCTTGTGGAACCTTCTCTACCTAAGGCTTTCCTCCTTAGCATGTTCTTCAGGCCCTGGTAGATAAGAATTCACTAGAAACCCAATTTCTCAAATTTAAATAAGTGGCCTTTAGTATAAAAGTTGTTCTTTGTCTTTGGCTTACAGTATTCTAGCAGTAAAGAGAAAGAATCTAGAGTGGCCACAAAGATTAGTGGCATGATTTCAGAGTGCTAAAATAAATCAAGGAAACCCTGGGGGAGCAGTGGTCTAGAATTCGGCTGCTGAACAAAAGATAGCCAGTTCAAATCCACCAAGCGCTCCTTGGAAACCCTATGAGGCAGTTCTCCTCTGTCCTAGACGGTCAGTATGAGTCGAAATCGACTCAAAGGCAGTAAGTTTATAATAATACAGAATGTCTTGAGGGAAAAGTACACACGTGACAGTTGACAAGTAAGTACTGAATGAGACGTAGCGGGAAGTGCCATGAGGAAGAAAGGTTAAGTGACCTCCCCAGATGAACTAACTAGAGACTCATCAGCACCTGGGCTTCCTGATTCCTATCCCTGGGCTCTTTCCATTATTACACACAGGTTGGAGGCTTTCTTTAAAACACAATAATACCCTTCTTAAAGTAACTGAAGTCTTCTCCCCTAAGTTTTTTTTTAAGTCTAGAGAGGCTCTACTTCCTGGTCTCCTAAGTGATTTTCTTATGGTTAGGATGGGCTCCTCTAACCTCACTCCTAACTACCGCCGTGATAGATGTATGGGATTTCATTATGAAATGTGAATCTTTTCCTAACTGGCACTGACATCTTCCCTTTATCAAACCTTCTCCCAACATACCAAATAAAGTTTTCAGAAATACTATATTAAAAGTTCTTTCATGGACCATGGGAAAGCAGCCCACTAAATTTAAAAACTAGAATGTTTCTAAAACATGCACACACATAAAACCCAAAAACCAAACCCATTGCCCTCAGGTCGGTTCTGAGTCATAGTGACCCTAGAGAACACAGTAGAGCCGCCTCATTAGGGTTGCTAAGGCTGTAACCCTTACGGAAACAGCCTGCCACATCTTTCTCCCATGGAGTGGCTGGTGGGCTCGAACCACTGGCCTTTTGGTTAGCAGCCAGCGCTTAATCACTGCACCACCAGGGCTCCTCCACACACAGGCAAGCAGAATACCAATCTAATCACATTGCCTTCTACTTAAATCCCCAAGGGCTACCACTGCCTACAGGCCCAGTTCTTGCTAAGGTATGCTAAACCCTGCTACTTTCCTCCACTAAAAACTGCTCTGCCCCAGGCTACAGCTCCCTGTCTCTTAACACACAATAACCTTCCACCCAATAGCCTCCTCCTCCCACCAACTCAGCTTTCCAGAGCCACTTGGCAAAGGACGACTGACCTCTCAAGCCTCAGTTCAGAGGCTATGAACCTTTCTCGAGTACCCCTCTCCCCTCCTTTTTTCTGTGATCTGATCACTGGATAACAAGGGCTGTGACGTCCTCCTTCGCTCATCTGTCTCCAGTCTACCTCCCCTTCAGGCTGAGTCCCTCCAGGACGGGAACAGGCTTCCTTCTCCTCTGTCTGCCTATGGTCTTCAACTGAGATGAAACCAACAGAAAAGAATAGCAAATCCTCTTTTCGAATTGTGAAAGCGGTACTGTTGATCCCAAGGAAAGGTTGCCCTGCTTTAAAGGCTTAAAATAAACTTGTTACCATATCATTTAAAGAGCCCTGGTGGCACAGTAGTTAAGCCTGGCTGAAAGGTTGTGAGTCTGAACCCACCATCTGCTCCGCGGGAGAAAGATGTGGCTGTCTGCTTCCATAAAGATCTACAACCTTGGAAACCCTGTGGGGCAGCTCTACTCTGTCCTATGGGGCTGCTATGAGTCCAAATCGACTAGCCAGCGACGGGTTTGGTTCGGCTGTGGACCATATCCTTTATAGGTAATTCGTTAACACTTTGGAGTTTCTCAGCTTGTGATCTGTTTACTAGGATCTGAACTTTACTGACACAGTAGTCAAAACTGCAGGAAATAATACTTTCTTGGAAGAAAAGACTCAGCCCATAACCAAAGGCACCATATGGTAAACTCTTTTTTTTTTTTTTGCTGCCATTCTCCCCTTCCCCCATACAGTTAACCACATAAAACTGGGGGAAGGCAAGTGCAATTCCTTTTGTTATACCCTTCTTCTAGCTTACACCCCCACACAAACATGTACCTCACACCTCCAAGCCAGACAAGTCCCTGGTATTTTCTGCTACTGCTATCACCTACTAAAAGGGTTGATTCATCGCTTCTCTCACACCACTTTCTATAACATAATCATCGGCTATAATTCTCTTTTCATTTTAATCTAAATATGAGATTTATTACAATGTAATCGTCATTATCATCACATACATCAGGGTTTTCAAAGCCTCGTCAGGGGATAACTTGCATCGCAATTACCTACGGGTTTGGGGAAACAGATTCCTGGGCCACACCATGAAGAAACTAAATAGGGATATGGGGCAGGAGGAGCAGGGGTGAGAAACCACTTGGGGGACCACCTCTCCAGGTGGTTTATAAACACAGTATCTTTATGGGATGAATGAGTAAAATATACCTTCATTTATTAAATTGCTGTGTGCCAAAAAACGATGCCCAATGTTATGCTATGTAACACAGGATGTACAGAAGTGGTGTTGGAAGTACTCCCTGGCCTCAAAGTACTTTCAGTTTAGTTAGGGAGAGAAAGCTGACACACAGAGCAAGCAGGGAACAATGCTAAACTCTACTGTATAGAATGGTCTCCAAACTTTAGATCAAGTGCCCCATCGTTAACATTTTTAAGTACGGACCCCAATAGGAACACTGACTTATAAATTACACATACAGTACTTTACTAATAGATTACGCACATTAAAATACACATAAAAATATGAACATCTTTAGAAATACGTTCAATTTTTAATAGTACGCACATTCCAGCGATAAGTAAAAGATGATTCACGTTACGCAAATGTAAACGAATGCTTCTTGATTTTCTAAACCTCGGCTTAGCCATTTGTGATACAGAGATCTGATGTACTCATCCTAAGTTCAGTTTACACGGATACTCGGTTACAATGACGGTCGTGGCTAACACAAGTATCTCACGCAAAGGAAAGGTGCATCGTTGCATCACTGGTTGTGCTTATTAATTATGAGGCTCACATTTTAATCCACCCACCAATTATGTGAGAACTGGGTGTAAAAGTTCTGTTGGTAGATTTCCACCTGCCCTGGTGACAATATAACTGTTCCTGAACATTAATCATTTTAATAAGCCTAACAAATGGTTTCAAAAATCTAGTGAAGTTTTTTATCTGGAAGATTAATAAACAGGTTAGAAAATTACGCATATTTTTAAGTGTGCAGACAGGAGAACTTCAGAAATGACACATATGGTGTAGGGTCATAAAGCCACGTAACAATGGAAACATTTCTAAACATTCATTTTCAAAAAAACCTACTCTAGGCTTTCTGTAGGAGAATGGACAAGATGGAGAGGGTTATCCCTTCTGTAGCAGAACAGACAAGACAGGAAAGGTCATCCTTTCTGCAGCAGAATGGGCAAGACAGAACGGGCATCCTTTCCACAGAAGAATGGACAAGATAGGGAGGGTCATCCTTTCTGTAGTAGAAAGGACAAGATAGGGAGAGTTACCCTTTCTGTAGTAGAACGGACAAGATAGGAAGGGCTCTACGGAATAAAATATACTTTTTTTTTTTTTTTAATGCATTGCTGAACTCAAAGAAAGCAAGAGAAATATCCAAAGGCAAAGCAAAACAAACTGAGACACCAGCTGAAAGTTACCATAAAAGCCAGGTTGCCCTGGGGTCCAACACCAAGCATTGGATCCAGTGGACAGTGAGAGAGCTGAACCTACAGCTCCCTCACTGAACCAGGATCTGTAAAGGAGACAGATCAGTGTGAGTTTCCAGCAGGGGCAAACACAAACCCTCTCTGGAGGAAATCACCCTCCATACAGAACCCCAGGTGTCACCCAGAAAATACGAGATCATCATTAAAGGCCAGCAAACACAAAAAGAAACAAGCCACAGTGAATGAGAATCAGCAGACACAAGCAACAAACTTAACCCCCAGGAACTTCAGGCAATGAAATTACCAGATATGGGATGTAAATAACCAAAAATTAAGTGTTTAAGGAAACAATGAAATTACCAAAATAAACAAGGACCAAGAGACTATAAAAAAGGCCAGGTTGGTCTGAGTAAAAACTTTAGCACTTTTAGAAATAAAAAACTGAATTGATGAAATTAAAAATTCAACAGATGGATTAACAGCAATTCCAACTACAAGATAGAGCTAAACAAATTACAGAGAGTAACTGGTACGTGTTGTAGTACGGTGGGACAATGAAATAGGAGAAAAATGAATGAGAGGTTAAGGCATATAGAGGAAAGAATGAAAAAGACTAACAGCATACCAAATCAGAGTACCAGAAAGAAACACCAGAGAGAAGGAAGTCAATATTCAAAGAGATAATGGTTAAGTTTCCTGAGCTGATGAAAGATATGAATCCACACAAGATAGAGCTAAACAAACTGCACGGCTTGTCGGACAGAGAGACAATGAAATGGGGGAGAAAAATGAACGAGAAGTTAAGGCTTTGGGGGAGTTAACAATTTCATGGATGAATTATTAATTTTTTTGGCATTTTTTGGTGATGCGATTTTTTTTCACTAATGGAATGGATGCTGAATCATTATTTGTTGGCAGTTTTTTTATTATTTGAAAAAAATGGGATGCCAATCGCCAGCAAGACGTATCAGTCCCACATTCCATGAGGCATATCACACACGCGGGATGTATCAGTCTGATGGTGCGTCACACCTCCTGGATACACTTGAGCCATAAAATATCTTACTCAGCTTTCCAAAAATACACAAAAATACTAAATAATCATTGCGCTTGCCGCATATAATTGTTACCAGTTTGATTTAGAGTGGGCCATATTGGTACCATGCTCTAGAAGCACACCACGCACCGATATGTCCCATGGCCCAAGAAGTGCATCACAAACTGTTTTCACCCCAAAATAACTCATGTACTTGAATATTTTCAAACGCTGATAACCATACCTTCTCAGTTACACATAGGAAATAGTAAACACACTTGCAAACCTTATCTCAGTGTACAGAAGCCAAAAGACATAAAAATTTCACGCACTCACTCCTCTGGGAAGCATCCCCTCATATGGATGGCTCTCAACACTCAAATGTGGCGCACAGATTTCTTGTTGTTTAGGCAGTTGCACCAGAATCCGCCATGACGGCAGAAGGTACTGAAGTGGCTCAACTAACTACCATAAACCTCCAGGGGCAGAAACTGTAACACAGGCACGTATACCCCGTGGTCCACGAAAAGGTTAAGGTCAAACATAATCCAATCGAATTACAAAAGGAAACACTAGCGAGGGCAGAAATTAGGCAATATTCAAAGGGGAAATAGTTGACACGTGTCCAGAACTGATGAAAAATATGAGTTCACAGGCATAGGAAGCAAACAAGATTTTAAAAAACCCATACCTCAATACACTGTAGTGAAACGACAGACACCAAAGGCAAAGAAAGAATCTTGAGACAGACAGAAAAGATCACCTTTCAACTAACAGATGACCTCTGACTGGAAAAAATGGAAGTCAGTAGACAGTGGGATACTGTCTTCTGCTGAATGAAAGAAAATAACCACCTACCTAGAATTTCAGAATGAGCAAAACTATTTTTCAAAAATAAGGACAAAACACAACCCACTTAGAGCAAAGAAGGATGAAGAACACCAAAGACATAAGGAAAATATTGGCCCAAGAGACAAAATGGCCACATAAACCAGAGACTCCATCAGCCTGAGACCAGAAGAACTAGATGGTGCCCAGCTACCACCAATGACCACCCTGACAGGAAACACAATAGACAGTCATTGACAGAGCAGGAGAAAAGTGGGGTGCAGAACTCAAATTCACATAAAAAGACCAGACTTAATGATCTGAGACTAGAGGGACCCCCGAAGACATGGCCCCTGGACTCTCTGTTAACCCAGAACTAAAACCATTCCTCAAGCCAACTTTTCAGACAAAGATTAGACTGGACTATTAAACATAAAATAATACTCATAAAGAGCGTGCTTCTTTGCTCAAGTAGACACATGAGACTATGTGGGCAGCTCCTGTCTGGAGTCAAGATGAGAAGGCAGAAAGGACATGAGCTAATTGAATGGACACAGGAAATTCGATGTGGAAAGGAGTGTGCCGTCACATGATAGGGATTGCAACTAGGGTCACATAACAATATGCATACAAATTTTTGAGAAATTAACTTGAGCTGTAAACTTTCACCTAAAGCACAATTAAAACAAAACAAACAAAAAAAGAATAAGGTCAAAGCAAAGGTATTTTCCAATTCAAAGAAAAAAAAAGTTTGCCTGACAACCCGTCTCCAAAATAATTTCTAAAGATATTCATCAGAAAAAGGGAAAATGACCCTCAAAGGAAAGGTTGAAATGCAAGAAGTAATCAAATAAAATTAAAAAAATCATGCGGCGAAATCTAAACAACCTGGGCTTTTAAAAAACAGAAGACTAAATATCAGCATATGTGTCAGAAGAAAACTAAAAAACCTGTTGCCACTGAGTCAATTCCAGCTCGTAGCAACCCTACAGCACAGAGCAGAACTGCCCCACAGGGTTTTCAAGGAGCACCCGGTGGATTCGAACTGCCGACCTTTTGGTTAGCAGCTGCGCCACTTAATAACAGTGCTAAAAGTTGGAGATGTTTTTCTACCAGTGGACTGTCCTCCACATTCACTTTGGAGACCACTGGTGTGGACAGGTAGTAAACACAGGTGTTCAGTTACAACAAACAGCAATGCTAGCTGCAATCATGTCAGAAGTCTTCTAAAACTCATGAGTTAAGCTTAAAGGATTTCAAAGTATGGGATAAGGGAAAAAGAGCAGGCATTCCAGACACAGCAAAAGTACGGAAGTAAAGGTGAAGACAGCATCCTTGTTCTTCCTCTAACAAAGCATCTTAGATCATTTTGTAAGCTCTCTTCAAATTTCAGAGACAAAAACAAACAAAAAATCACCTTCAAAAACCAAGAGCATAAGAAGAGCAACAGTGGAAGAACACTGGAGGTTCATTATAACCCTGGCCAGGTGGCTTCACTTTCTCTCTGAAGGCTGCAGTCTCTCAGGTTGTTATATGTGATCTCTACTCTTCCCAACGTCACTAGCTTACTTTGAGGATAAATTCAAAAGGAGAATGTTACAGCATTCATCTCCTACAGTTACCGTGCTGGGTGCTGGTGATATAGGCTGAAAGAGAGACCAGCCCTCGGAACTCAGCCTCATAGGAGACAAAGTCAGTTGCCAATTCGATTGCGACGTGATAGGAAGACGGGGGCAAGCATGGGCTACTGTCTAAACCTAAGCTGGGGCAAAGGCAAGCTTCCTCTTGTCTTTTCCTGTGATTAACAATAATTTCCATAGTGCAAACTACTGATGTCCACCTTAGTTACATTAAATATTTGTTAGTTTCACACTGAATTTTTAGATCAATCAAGCAAATTATCAACAAGAGTTCTTGTTAGATGTCATCAGGTCAGCTCAGCTCCAACTCATAGCAACCCTGTGCATAACAGATTGAAACACTGCCCGGTCCTGGGCCACGCTCACAATCATCGTTATGCTTGAGTCCATCGTTGTAGCCGCTGTGTCGATCCATCTCACTGAGGGTCTTCCTCTTTTTTCGCTGACCCCCTACTTTACCAAGCATGATGTCCTTCTCCAGAGAATGATTCCTCCTGGTAATATGTCTAAAGTACATGAGACAGTCTCGCCATCCTCACTTCTAAGGAGGATTCTTAAAGGTTTCAAATTAAATTTAACCAAATTTAATTGTAAAACATCCCAAGAAGTAGCCAAGTTTTTTCATACTGACCAAAAGGTCATTTCAGACAGCCTGTTGGTGTTGTCAGCTGCCGTCACCTGGATTCTGACTCGCGGCGACCCCATGCGCGCACAGCAGACACGTTCCCTACGGTGTTCACGGTTGTGATCTCTTGGAAGCACGTCATCAGGCCTTACTTCCGAGGCGCCTCTAGGTGGCTTCGAACCACCAACCGTTCAGCTACTAGTCAGGTGCTTAACTGTTTGCACCACCCAGAGACTCCTTACAGAAAGCTAGCATGGGCATTTTGGATCCATTTGTTATATTGAACACTAAAAAAAAATTTTTTTTTTTTGCTTCGTAGAAAAGCATCAAAGAGTTAATAGTAATATATTACCTATATCCAAGCTGGAATTATCCAAGTATTAACTAACAAAAGGAAAAGAGATATATTACAAAGATGCATTCCTTTTCTAGACTTAACTCTTCATGACCTAAAGTCGTATATTATTCTGCATAAATTATTTCTGTTATCTGAAATGTGTCTTTCTTACTTCACTATGAACGAAGCATTTATTGCCTTCAAAATTCATCACTGGCTGTTTTGTTGGATTGAACCATCTGAAGCCTATTAACAACGCACACGCAAATCCTTCGCCTCAGAAAATACTCCTGAAAAAGTACATGCAGAATGTTCCCAAAGAAAATCAATAACTCTCCATGCACTATATATTAGTGGTAGTATATAAGAGATCAGTGCTGTAACATTCTCCTTTTGAATGTTTTTAATTTATCCTCAATATATATTAGTGACTTCAGGGAGGACTGTTGCTGCTAGCTGCCTTCAAGTTGGCCCCTGACTCATGGGGACCCCATGCACAACAGAAGGAACCAGTGCCCGGTTTCTGCACCATCCCCATGATCTGCTGCAGATCTGACAACTGGGATCCACAGAGTTTTTACTGACTGCTTTTTGGAAATAGCTTGCCAGGCCTTTCTTCCTAGTCTTAGTCTGGAAGCTCCACTGAAACCTTGGGAAGCATGGACACCACATATTCCCAAGCATGCAAAATCCAAAATATTACATGTATGCTAAAAAAATTTTACATGAACTGCAAATGACAATAAAATACCAAGACGGTTTGTTAGATTACCAAATTTTTTTAATCTCTAAATATTGTTTGTAGTCACTGTCTTCGATACTGCAAAGGAATGAAAAGCCTTTAACAGTCGTACAAATGTAAAATTTTCACAACTATTTTTTAAATACATCAATTAAAAATGACTGCAAAAATGTACATTTTGACTGCCATACTGGCATTAATATTGCAGCTAACAAGCAGGTTTGATAATTTGTTTCATAAACGAGAGGTAACTAAGCATGGCTGACAGTACCATCAACTAGGGAAGAAAGAGGCACGAAGAGTGATTCAACAGCCATCACTCGTGGTCCCTTCAATAAACACCTACAACTTATAAACCAAGTTAGCCCTAGTACAGAGTGTCTTCTACTGTATGCTATATTTGGGATTACATTTCTCTCTCCTGTACTCTCCTGGAAGGCACAGGCCTTGTTTTAAATACTTCTTCTGTATCCCTTCCAGCTGAAGTGCAGAGCTGACTGCATACCTATTGATTAATTAACAGCTATAGTTTTTTTTCTTCATAGTATAATAGATATTTGCCACGGCGAAGAAGAGAAAATGATGATGTGGGTAAAGTAAGTTACATGGAGGTGTATTTAAGTATAGGTAGTCCTCAGATTATGAACGAGTTCCATTCCTAAATCTGTCTTTAAGTCGGATTTGAATGTAAACTGGAACAGTTAGGTACAGTTCGTATCTGAGTTAGACAAATTGTTTGTCTTAGTATATAATGTGCCTTTCTATGCATAAAAAATGTTAAAAAAAACTTTCGGATATACTAAAATACCTTTGACATAATAATACACTAGTAATAATTATAGTGTTTTGATCAAGTAGCACATTTTTGTTATTACGAATCACTGCATGTACCTCCAATTTTTAATATACTAGGCTTTATGGGGGCTGGTTTGTAACTATGGGTCGTGAGTCTAAATCCGATGTTGGTAACCCTGGGACTGCCCTACAACGCAATGACAACTAGAGAAGAGACCATAATAGCGACTTGGAAATAACATGTTCAGGAACAGAGCAAATGAGTTTATACAACATAACCATTTTCAGGAGGCACTCACACAAAAAAATTATCCCACTATTACTGCTTAGATCAAAACCCCATTTTCTGGTCTTACATTCAATGCTTCATTTTGTATGATTATTTGATGCATATTCCTATATTGCTATCTCATGTCAGCATAATGTCCCTTATTCACACAAAAAGAGCTATGTTATTCAAGATCCAAAAGAAAAGAAAACACAAAAACCATGCATTTTCCCACCCCTCCTAGGCTGACACACAGTAATTTGCTAATAAACACAAAGGTCATCATCTTACTTTTCATCCACACTCCTAAATGACAGAAATGAATTTTTTGAGAGCTCCTGTTAGAAAAATTCTGAACCAACTTGGCTTTACAATCAACTTCAACCAAATTTTTCATCTTTTCCCTCACCTTCTTCAATCTCTCAATTGAAATTATCGATTATATTTTAAAAAACAACAGTCATGAGGCAAATTAAATCATAATTTGAGGGCAGCCTTACACTATCTTTTACCATTTTAAATGCCTGACACTAGAGATGACAAAATCATTCTGTGAAACATCTTATGAAGTATTCCTACAACGATCTCATGCTGAAATTAATTCTCCCTTCCTACAATTATACTAACGTTTCTGTTCGCCCCTACTCCCCAAGATTAAATATTTGTTTATACCCCCTCTACTTCCAAAGTGAGCTTGTGTCTCTTCTCTCTCACACCTTTTGTCTAAGAATGCCAAGCCACTCATTATTCTATTTTACTAACCATATTGGTACATCAAGTGCTGAAGGGCTGATGAGTTAACCAGACAACCTGAGAGCTCTGAAGAGCCGAACAAAACTTAGTACCCATCTAGCTCCTTAAAGCCAGTCAGAAAATCAGCAAAGGCCCTATTTACACGTCATGAGGACTTTGTTTTGTTTGTTTTGTTTCGTTTAGAAGAATGAGAGAAAAAAAAAAATCTTTCCCCCAAAGGAACTCACACACACATACAATCATACTTTTCAAAAGGTGGAAATACACCTGACCTCCTTCTCTGGGTTTTCAAGTGTTTAAACACCGGGGACATCTGCATCTTGATTAAAAAGTCCTGAGGGCTTTGTGATCAAAGACACAGAAAATCCTTCCTTCAAAGAAATGTACCTTGTGACAGACACTCCAAGAAGGAGGAGAGATATTTAAAGTAAAACCTGCCCTGAATGATCACCACTGACTTGAGGGTGAGGAGAAAAAGCCGTTGGCTTCATAGGGCTTTTAAACATTTTGCTGGAACCTCAAGGCCACAGAAGGTGTTCTTTGAAATTCTCCTGCTCGTACCCCCTGGAGTATCAGAGCAGCATAAACTCACACACACAAACACACACGTATTCTTCTGGCACTCCCGTCCCTTCCATTCCCCACCTTCCCTCTCGGGTGCCCACGACCCAACATGTGGGCACAACGTTACAAACAGCAAAGTCACGGGGCAATGCGGGGGGTGGGGGTGCCCAGAACTGAAAGATCCAGAAAAGCAAGGCCGGGAAGAGGTAGGGGGCTGGCTCGTCCGTTCGGGTACAACAATTACTCGGGTGGGGACACAGAATGCGGGGGTAGAAGGAGAGCAGTCCGACTGCCCACTCTGCCATCTCCTCTGCCTCGCCGCCTCATCACCCCATCCTCGGCCGGAGGACCACTCCGAGGGGGAGGGCGCCACTTACAGTGCCCCCGCCCTCCCCCTTCAGGGGAAAGCAGCCAAACGGGGCTGGGACGAGGAGCGGGGGCTGCGCAGGGGGCGAGGGCTGCGCCGGGCTCAGGTGGAGACCCTGCCTCGGTGGCCGCGCTGGGGGCGGGGAGCGGCCGGGCCGAGGGCGAAGCGGGGGTCGGCGGAGGGCTTCGGCCGGCCGCTCCCGGGAGGCTCCGGTTACTCACATTCTCCGTGTCCCGCTCGTTCACCGTTGGCAATGGCGTCCGGGCCGACATCTTGTGCGGGCGGCGGGTCGGGCCGGGGTCTCGCCGGCAGGCTGGGTGCGGGGCCCGGGGACGAGGGGAAGGGGTGCAGACGCGAGCTCGAGGCCGGCGCCGGGCCGGGCGAGCGGCTCCCGCAGGCCGCGGGCGCTGCAACCAGCGGCCCCGGCGGCGGAGAGCGGAGAGAGGACGCGGAGGGAGAGGAGGGGAGCCGCTTCCCGCGGCGGCGGCGCCGGGGGACGCGGGCCGGAGCGAGGGCGGGCTCCGGACGAGGGCGGGCGCCGGCGCGGGCCGGCGGGATGCGGCGCCGAGGCCGGGGGCGGGCAGCGGAGCCGGGGGGCGGTGTCCGGGCCCCGCTAGGCTCCCCGGGCCATGGCCGAGGGGGAGCCGGCGCCTCCAATCACTGCCGGGCTCGTCCCGGAGCCGCGGCCCTGACAGCGCCGCCCGCGCCGCGCTCCCTGCTCCGCGCCCGCTCAGGTGTGCAGCGCCGCCGGCCGAGCCGCAGCCACGCGCGCGGGGCCCACGGCGGCGGCGCCCCCGCTCCCGGAGCCCGCGTCCCGGCCGCCCGTCCCGCCGCGCTCCGCGCTCCCCGCCGCCGCGCCTCTGCCGGGAGGAGCGGCCGAGCCGGCTGCGCGCGGAGCGGCGGGCGCGGCACGCAGCGCCCAGAGGCACTTGGCGGCCGCCGCCGGGTGGGCGGGCGCCAGCCGAGGGGGCCTCTCCATTCATTCCCTCATTAGGGATGCGGGGCCGCCTCCCTCCTCCGCCCGCGTCTGCGGCCCGCGAGTCCCAGTGTTTATTTTTGCTTCTCGCCCCACCCGCGGGGTTTACGGGCGCCTCAGCCTCTGGTGATTTTATTTTTAAACGTGTTTGGTTTTTGCGGGGTTTGGGTGAGAGGGAGCTGATGCAGAGAAGCGGCTTTTTGTCGGTTCCACCGGGGAAGAACTGGGTATAATCCTACTGGATCCTACACCTCCTATATCCTACCTCGGGACTTTGCCCATTCTGAAATTCTCCTCCATCCGGGTTCGCACGCTGTCTCAGTCCCTGTCCTGTCTACGCCCTTTCTCCGTCCCCTTCTCCAGGGAGCCGTGGGGTTCAGGGTCACACTAACAGCTGGGCAAAGGGTGCTGCCAGCAGCCACGGAGGGGTGCTCAGCCCAGGCAGCTCGCCGAGGCGCCCCGGACGGCATAGCCTCCTTGGGAAGGTGGCCAGCGGAAGAGGTCGCACGGCTGGCCCTACAGCACCCCCAGAGAGGGTGAGACCCGGGAGTCACAAAGGCTACATTGGCTGGTCGTCACTTCCTGGGACACAAGGAAGTGTCACTGAGGCGAGCTTGTGTAGGGAGGGAGGAGAGCTGTCCCTGATTTGGGCCCTGTGCTACCTCCTCCAGGTGCCTTGCTCGCCTTTCCTGCAGCTCATTGTAGTGCACGGTCTACGGTCCATTAGCTCCTTAGGGCTATGGTGTTCCTTTCTGTCTTACTTGAGAGCTTAGATTTTGCACGCTCTTACCCTCCAGGACAAAAACCTTCCCATCTCACTAGTCCAGTATTTCTTTTTCGCTTCCTTTCATGGGTAGGCAGGAAGATGAAAGGAACAATAGATAGAAGGATGTAGATCCAATTTTGGAGCTACTTCCGTAAGCCTCCGATGGGAACCTTAAGACGATGGGAAATTCCTCCTCTCCCCTGAAGTTCCTCCATGTCAGGGAGGAATCTCTGTACCAGATGGTTTTTATTCTGAATCATTAAACGTTGTTTCTGAAAAGTTAACACTTGACCCTTAAAACATGTCCCAAAAGACCTAAAAAAAGCAAATACAAATATCCTCTGACGGGAAAAAAAACTCACTCAGCATATATTCCTTTCTAGAAGTAGCACAATAGTTAAAGCGCTGGGCTGCTAATGGCAAGGTTGGCAGTTCGAACCCCCTAGCCGCTCCCCAGCAGAAAGATGTGGCAGTTAGCTTCTGGAAGGATTTACAGCCTTGTAGATCCTATGCGGCAGTTCTACCCTGTCCTACAGGGTCCTTATGAGTCGGGATTGCATCTACTCCAGGGCAGTGGGTTTGGGTTTTTTGTTTTTTTAGAACACCGTCTATGTATTTACTTATTTAGCATTTTATCTCGTAAACATTTCTCAGCTTCACAAAGCAAATAAAAATCACAAGACCCTTTGGGTGTTCATCACCACTCCTCAAACAGAATTCAGGCTTTGGAAGAGTAAGGCTGCATCCTGAGTTACGGTGTGCAACTGGGAATACCAAGCTTTTACACTCCCTCTGTGGAGGTCCTGATTCAACAAGATGTACGGAAGCTGCCAGGGCAGAGGCTGCGCTTTAACGGCCCTGATCAACTAGAGCCACGGCTGCCCATAGGGGCTACTGGCGCAGTGTCAGCCCCACCACTCACTGCTGCAGCCACGCAAGAGTACCTTGTGTTACAACAGTACCTGTGTTGACCTGGGAATAGACAAGTACCTGTAAAAGGAGGCTCGGCCCCATTGGCATATAAATCATTCCTTAACTGCTCACTTGAACTTTGCCTTTCAAAGCACGCTCACCTATTATAATGTTACCCTTACGGTGACCCTCACAGGCATATTTATTTCCACTGTACAAAATCCCACTCAACTGACTCACTCAAGATCACAAATGCATCAGGTTACTGAAGAAGAGAGCAGGAATATGTGGCACTGTTCAATCGTGCACCAGGCACAAGACCCAAAGGTTCACCCCTGTAAGGTACAATGGCCAATTAGAGACAGAGCTTGAAGGAGAGACCGGGATTCTAGCCCAGTGGCTTCTGCAGACTGTCAAGTGTACATGAGAAATCCTGGGCAAATCTCTTAGCTATATTGGCCACACCGGGCCTTCGCATATTGAAACTTATGGAATATTAGGTAATAAACAATGAGGGATACTTATTTTAAAAAATCAACACACTTGGGAAAAAAGCAATTTGGAATAAGGAAAATTCTATAATAATGGAATTGCATTCAAAGATAGTCGTTACTGGGAAACTCAAATCCGTAATTCTAGCTAGCAAAGTATACTAGAAACAACTCCATCTGTCCAAAAATGGTGTTCAAATAATCCCTTTTCATACCCATAGCTTTAGGCTCGGTGTATAATGAAACAAAATGAAAATGCGCTTTGTATAGGTTAAAAAAAAAAAAGCCGTTGGGGTTTTTTGAGGAGTTATTGAATGCTTCCCCATGTGTGAGCTCCCTTCCGCTCAAATCGACATGAAGCAGTACTATGGTCGCATTAAAACTGCTTAGCCACAGACCTTAGTGATATGAACGCTCACGAGCAAAATTGCCTTGTTACTGTATAATGCTCCGTGTGTCTGTGACTGTGAAGAAATGGCAAAAGAAATATTCTGAATTATTTTCCTCAGTATTGTTAACTAATGTGGCATATTCAACTCAGAGGCTTCTAACTGGGTGTTGCTAATAGTTTGTGCTGGGCTACTAACCAAAAGGTTGGTGGTACAAACTCACCCAGTGGCACTGCAGAAGAAAGGCCGGGTGATCTACTTCTGTAAAGATTGCAGCCACCGAAAACCCTATGGAGCACAGTCCTACTCTGAAACATGTGGGCTAGACATGAGTCGGAACCCACTCAGTGGCAATAGTTTCAGTTTGGTTTGGTTAACTGGGTGGTGCAAAAGGTTAATGCCGTGGGCTGCTAACTGAAGGGTTAGAGGTTCCAGTCCACCCAGAGGCACGTCGGAAGAAAGGCCTGGTAATCTGCTTGTGAAAAATCAGTCACTGCAACCTCATGGAGCACAGTTCTGCTCTGACACGCATGGGGCCGCCATGAGTTGGAGTCAACTGGACAACTGGTTTGGTTTTTGTTTGTTTTAATTTAAGGTGTTAGGGTAATAAAAGTTTCGGAAGAAAATCGAAGTACTGAGACAATAAAAGAGAAATCAAGACTACAAGGTGCTAAACATACACACTGAAACGTGCTAAAAGAGCTTTGCTCCCGTCAGCCCTCCAGACCTGCACGAGCCAACGCAGTAGGCACTAGCCGTACATGGCTAGTGAGCACTTGACGTGGAGCTAACCAAGGGGCTGAAGTTTTCATTTTATTTTTTTAAAAATTCAAATTTTAAAACTGACATTTGATTCAGTTATTGGAAAAATTTTAAGTATATTTGAAAAAGCTTTTCAATCTAAATTTTCTAAAATCTTAATAAAACCAAAAAAAACCTGCTGCCATTGAGTCAATTCTGACTCATAGCGACCCTATAAGACAGAGTATAACTGCCCCATAGGGTTTCCAAGAAGTGGCGGTGGATTCAAACTGCTGACCTTTTGGTTAGCAGCCGCAGCTCTTAACTGCTATGCCACCAGGGCTACGATATCGAGTATTTCCGATGAAAATTTAGCATCTGAGTTGCGATGTGCTACAAGTATGAAATACACACCAGATTACATGTTGAAATGCTAATATTTTTGGATATATTTGGTTAAATAAAATATTAAAATTAATTTCAACTATTCTTACTTTTTCAAATGTTGCTACTGAAAAACATAAAATTATGTATGTGGCTTATATTATATCTTTGTTGGACAGCATTTCTTTATAAGGTCAACATTTATAATGAAGAGGTTTAACTACTGAAGGAAACCCTGGTAGCCTAGTGGTTAAGGGCTACAGCTGCTAACCAAAAGGTCGGCAGTTCAAATCCACCAGGTGCTCCTTGGAAATTCTGTGGGGCAGTTCTACTCTGTCCCACAGGGTTGCTATGAGTCGGAATCTATAGATGGCTTTAGCTACTGAAGAATCAAGGGCCTTTATTATTATTGTTGTTGTTGTTGTTGTCAGGTGCCCATTGAGTTGATGTGGACTCATAGCAACCCCATAAGTAGAACTGCTCCATAGGATTTTCTAGGCTGTAATCTTTATGGGGAAACCCTGGTGGTGTAGTGGTTAAGTGCTGTGGTTGCTAACCAAAAGGTCAGCAGTTCGAATCAATCAGGCACTCCTTGGAAACCCTATGGGGCAGTTCTACCCTGTCCTGTAGGGTTGTTGTGAGTGGGAATCAACTTGAGAGCAGTGGGGTTTTTTGTTTTTGTTTTAATCTTTATGGGAGCAAATTGCCCAGTCTTTTCTCCTGCAGAGCCACTGGGTGAGTTCGAACGGCCAACCTTTTGGTTGGTAGCCAAGCAATTAATCATAATAACTGGTGCTTTGACTCAACAAACATTTATTTTGAGTGCTAGTCTACCGCGTACCACGCACTGTGTCTTCAGAGGGAATATGCATTACCTAAGAGTAAACAGTTAGCATTATAATACTCTTTTTAAAGGGCTAAATGAAAAACATGTTAAATTCATACGAATGAGTGTTAACAGATTGCAGTCATTTGTAAACAAAGAATTTATCAAATATGACAGATTCACCAGAGTTTATGAGTAAGCTTACAAAACTGCACATTTCCTACATCACGGGCTTTAAGTAGACCCAGCCAGCCTATGACTATTCATCGAGGGCATGCTTTGTTTCAGGCGGTGTACAAGGTTATTGCAATCTTTCGGTTAACACACACAAGAAATCCACAAGACGGGCAGTTCCTTTTGGTAACAAAGAGCTGTCCCAGCTAAAGAGAAACATGGCTAATATCCATCAGGAAAGAACTATCTCTTCTTTTCATGGAAGAACCTGGATCCTGATTGTACTTCTGTCAGTAACAAGGTAAGTTTTTATTGTGTGTCAACCCTCACCACTTCAAATGTCCCATCACTCAAATGGAAAAAAGGCCTCAAGAGAGACGTATTTTACCTTAAGAACTATGTAAGGCTGCTGCCATTTACATATTATGTATGAACGTAGAAGTGAAAAGCCCTTGTGATTACATAAACTATGCTTGTGTGCATAGCCATCAGCATGTACATAGAAGTGACACAGTCCTTCTTTGAGCCTAAGAGCCAGCCTAGTCATTTGTTGGGGCTGAGCCACTTCATGCCTCACCAGCACAATCTACATCGGAGTGATATTCAGCCTCCTTCCAGCCCCCACAAGCACTCTGGGTTCAGCAATGCTGGCCCGCTTGGAATCCCCCAAACACAACATACTGCCTGGCTCCCCTGTGCCTTGTGTCATCTGTTCTGTCTTCCCGGAATGTCCTCCTGTCTTTTCTGCCTGATGGACTCGTGGTCGATCTTTAAAAACCTTCTCTTGGAAGTCTTCCCGGATGCCTGCGCTCCTGCCCATGCCCACGGAGTTAATTAATCACCCTTTTTATTCTGTATTGTCCCTGCACCTTGGACATTCTTCTGTTCTTGCCTCCACCACACTGTGTACGCGCAGCCCCCCAGCTGACCGTGGGCTGGAGAAGGGAAGGGAGTGTGGCGTATTTAACTCTTCTTCCCTGGGGCCTAGAACAACACGTAGCAAAGCCCAATTTCCTAAATGACCTTTGCTGATTCACCCCATATTGTAAATTCTCCTGTACTTCCACATTGTTTCTGAATTTCTAAAAGGCATTGCACAGGGGTAGAATACATATCCTAGGTAACTAATTAAAGCTTATGACCTGGAGCTATAGGAGTAGATAAGAGTTCATACATGATGTAAAACATCTTCCCGTAAATGCTATTGACTGGATAGCAAAGTGACTCTGTTCTGTCTCCTTATAGGCTTAACATAAACCAAAAACCAAACCCATTGTCACAGAGTCGATTCTGACTCATAGCAATTCTATAGGACAGGGTAGAACTGCCCTGTAGGGTTTTCAAGGTAATAAATCTTTACCGAAACAGACTACCACATCTTCATCCCATGGTGCACTGGTGAGTTCCAACCGCCAACCTTTCAGTTAGCAGCCAAGTGCTTTAACCACTGGGCCACCAGGACTCCTCCAGAGGTATCACAGGGTTGCTAATTTTACCTAACCACCATACCACTGGGGTTTCCTTTTATAAATGTTACTGGGAGCCCTGGTGATGTAGTGGTTAAAGCATTTGGCTGCTAACCGAAAGGTCGAAGGTTCGAACCCACCAGTGCACTGTGGGAAAAAAATGTGGCAGCCTGCTTCTGGAAAGATTTATTGCCTTGAAAACCCTATAAGGCAGTTCTACTCTGTCCTACGGGGTTACTATGAGTCAGAATGGATAGTAGGTACTGTAGTCATTAATTTTTATCAACACATAGGAGTTGCTGGTTACTGATATTTCAATACAACAATCTTTTGAACAAGTGTATGCATAAACCAAGCTGTATTGGCAAATACTTGGTCAGGAGAAAGGACATTTAAGGTAGGTTGAAAATTAAAAAAAAAAAAGAATAACATGTTCATGGAGTGCTGGGAAGCAATAGAGCTAACAGGTCAACCCAGGGCCAGTCATGAGATATTGGGTGGGTCTTCCTAAGCAAAAGCTTTTCAGCAGATTGAGCACCACATCACTTCACACGGGGCAACACACCAAAGGACAAGACACACACATGGGCCTCACCATCGGTAGCGAGTTATGCACTGGTCTTTCCTGCAACATTCAAAAGAATGCAGAGGAAAGTCAATACTGATAGCATCATCTTCAAATACACGTAATCCCCGACTTACGACGCATTTGGGTTATGACAAACTGCGCTTAAGACCGTCTGTTTCTTGTTTTTTTGTTTTTGTTTTTAACATCTTATTGTTAGTAATACGTACTACACATAATGTTGCAGTGTGTAATTTGCTGATGTTCTCATCCTCAGATATTCACTCGAAGATGTTCAAAGATTGGATTTATAAAGATACTGATAATAAAAAACAATAATAATGAAAATTAAAAAAAGAGAGATATTTGACTTATGCTGGAACTGACTTAGGATGGAGGCGTCAGAACCCCGTCAGAAGATGGGGACTACCTGTGAAGGAACAGTGGCTGAACGTGGACTCCTAAATGGATAGACGTGGATACACCCACGCTATTGTACCTTCCAAACTGCAGTTCTGTAACGTCACATAGAAAGCAAAGCAATCCTTTGAAAGCCTTATGGTAACCGCCCTAAAGTGGGAGTTTGGTTACCTTTCAAATTGAACATAATGTAATTCCACACCCTTTGAAACAGCTTTGCAATCTGATTATCTGATTTCACCAGTTGGGCTGTTTCCTTAGGTCTTTATACTTCTTTTGTTAGGATAAAAATACTGGTTTGGGAATTTCTTTCCATAAACTCAGTTTAATATATTTAATCTCTTCAAGTTATTTTTTCTGTGTTACATGCTGGTAATTTTCTTCCTTTCCTACGTAAGTTTTGACATCATTTGTTATTTTGCTTTTCATTCATTCACTTAAAAGTGAATGCTAATGCGAACGCAGGCGGTGTTCCAAGCTCTAGAGACAAAAATCCCACCCCACGTGAAGTTTACATTTTGGTAGACATGTTCAGTGTTCAGACAGTTCAAAACTGGAGGCTCCAATAATTTAAATAATATGTTATGCATTGATTACTTTTCTCTTCTAACAAACACAGCATCCAGTTTAAATTGTTTTTTAATCAACAAATTTCAGCACTTAGAATCCTGTCTCCAATCTAAAGGTAATTGCTTTCTCCCTTTAATATTTTGGGCTTTCTCCAGCAAACTTTTGCATAAACGGCTTCAACTGGTTCGGCAAGTAGCTTGGGTAGGCCCTTTAAAGCCGCAGTAAAGGTGCCTTCCAGACCTGGTGACTTGTATTGGATCTACATTTTGTAATATCACCCAGCTTTATTGTATTGACACCAGCGAACTACTACATTTCATCATCATGAACTGCTTGACTTTCAGTTGCTGGTGGTTTTCTTTCCCTTTCCATTAGTCCCAGATAGATAAATGGCCAATATTTCAGTAGTTCAGCAAGATTCTTAAAATAAACAGGAACCTACACTTATAACCATTTTTACCAGTACTTTCTTTCAGATGAAGAAACTGTTTCAGAAAGTTCTTCTTTGTCCCTTCTATAAAAATTAAGACCCCCTTTACTCACTTTATTAATGTATTTCACTTTTCCTTCATGCCAGTTGCCATCAGGTCAGTTATAGCTCTTGTAACGATGGCTAACAGAAGGACACTGGAAACGTTCTCTCTAGTACGCTCTCTCCAGTACCTAGCACAGAGCCCAGAACTGGGGAGTTATTCAACTAACATTGACTGAAGTAATAGATACCTGCCCAACGAAAGCAAACTCGTTACCTTTGAGTCAATTCCGACTCATGGTGACCCCATGTGTTACGGAGTAGAAGTGCTCCATGGGATTTTCTTGGTGATAAGCTTTACGGAAGCAGGAAATGGATAACAGATTTAATAATTTCTCTGAATTTGAACATATGTTCTCAGATTCCACATTCCTTTCATGCAGCCTTAATATATTGCTACTCATAAGTGAAGAATCCAGTTTAAACAAACGTCCCTTAATCTTTCCCAACTGCTCTCCAAATTCACATGGAAGAAGTGCCTTGGGCACTTGCTACCCGTTGCTTAATAGCTCAATTGCCAAGGCTCCCAGATTAACTTTTTCCGCTGTGTGCCAATATGTTTTTCCTCTAGTTCTGAAACAAGTATCCAAATTCCTAAAGTTAAAATTCTTCTTTAAAATCATTAAAATCATGGAATGTGTATCTCAGAAGATACATGGCTAAAATCTAGGCTTAGCCATATGTTAAAAAATGTACTCCCTTCATAATATTTTTAACATTCTTTTGCGATCTACTTATGTCAAACTCTTCCTTAACTTCACCTTAACACTAAGCCACACATCAATTACAAACTATTGAACACCTACTATGTGCTCAGCACTATTCTAAGGGGAAGCTGGGTACAGGTATAACGGGGTGTGACTGACTTTTACTTAAATACACCAAGACTTATAGAGCAAAACGTAAGCTGAACCTTCAGTGTGGTCACCCTGGGAGAGTATATTGTCAACGAAGTGATTCTCCTGTTATATGTTAGGAGCCCCTCTTTTGGAATTGCCCCTGGAGCTTGTGGCATGCACGACCTTTCGTGTATTCTTTGTCTTTTGAGGGCATATTTTTAATTAAGAACCATTTGGAAACAACTTTGATGAATAGCATGGATGATTAAATTGGATAATCCCGTATTTGACCAAACATCAGAAATATAATACTTAAAACAATAATGTTTTCTTGTACCCGTCAAACCAGATCAGGTCTTTAAGAAGCATTTAAAACGTCGAAGGTTGGTAGCTTCTTTGGAATAAGCATAAAATCTTGAAAGGGACTACTTAAAGAGATGTAAGTGGTTAAGAGCTTGGCTGCTAACCAAAAGGTCAGCAGTTCAAATCTGCCAGCTGCTCCTTGGAAACTCTATGGGGCAGTTCTACTCTGTACTATAGGGTTGCTGTGAGTCAGAATCGACTCGACCGCAATGCGTTTGGGTTTTTTTTTGGTACTCTTTGTTATAAAATCGCCTCTATACACAGTCATGTGGTTCACGCAGTTAAGGACATGAAGACACGAAGTCTTAATGGAAAGATACGAGAAGTTAACAAATAGAGTGTTAACTGCTAAGCGTCCAAAGATACTTACTAGAGACAAACGAAGGTGAAGAAGACACTTCACGTAGGCGCATCAGGCCACATCATCATCATCTTCATTAAGAGCTAACATTTATGTATGTTTTCTAAAGCCTTTTGTTTCCGTTATCTGCTATAATCCACACTAAAGTCCTGTGATCCTGTGAGTAGGCAAGATTCATAGCCCACTCCCCAAGGAAGAAATTGAGGGTCAAAAGATTAAATGATTTGCCTAGTAGTATACAGGGGGTGTTCATGGGTGGTTCAGTGGTAGAATTCCTGCCTTCCGTGCAAGAGACCCAGGTTCGATTCCCAGCAAATGCACTTCATGTACAGCTACCACCTGTCTGTCATCGGAGGCTTGTGTGCTACTCTAATGCTGAACATGTTTCAGCAGAACTTCTAGGCTAAAACAGACTAGGAAGAAAGGCCCGGTAGTCTACTTCCAAAAACTGGCCAGTGAAAACCCTAGGGATCACAACACTATGGGCGTGGCAGGACCAAGGAGCGGCTCATTCCATCGTGCCTGGGGTTGCCAGGAGTTGGGGGCTGCCTCCCCAACAGCTACCAACATATATTTCATGACAAACCGATCTGGAAGTCCAGGTCCTCCAGCTCCGAACCTAAGCCTCTTTTCGTTCATTTCTGAGTCTCTAGCATGTACCTGTCTGTACCTGCATGATGCCCACTGTTGTGAACTTCTCTGCTATAAACATGAAATAAAATCAGGCCTGGGCCTAGAGGCAGGATCCAGGCCAAACTGCATTCTGTAGCTTGTGTGGTGTTTTTATATGGATAAAATCGGTTTAGAATTAAAACCAAGAGGAAGCTACAATTACCAAAAACCAAACCAAATCCATTGCCAATGAGTCGATTCCAACTCATAGCAAGCCTATAGGACAGAGTAGAACTGCCCCATAGGATTTCCCAGGAGCACCTGGTGGCTTCAAACTGCCAACCGTTTTGGTTGGCAGCCATAGCTCTTAACCACTACGCCACCAGGGTTTCCGAACTAGAATTAGGAAAGAAATAATGAAAAGGTGTAGCTCACAGCCTGGAGGGTGTGTGTTTGTGTATAGTGGTGGAGATAGTAAGAAGAACACCTAGGCACAGAAATGGAGAGAAACTTTGCTTGAGTGGTGGTTGGGGGGAGCTTGTAGACTATTCATTGTGCCGTTAAAAGCATTAGGTCTTTTGGTGTGGGGAGGTCAAATTGGTTAAGCAACTGTCATGGTAAAAATGATTCTAAGTGTATTGAATTGATAAATGAATAAATGTGGGCCATTTCTATTAAGCAATCATAACAGCAACAAAAATAAGCAGCAATCAGGAAATAAGAGCCTACATACTAACCGTTGTACTCGAATCACAAAAAAATTGGAGGTACCTATTATTTAACACCTACTGAGTGCCCTGTAGGAGCCCTGGTGGCAAGCGCCTAAGTGTTTGGCTGTTAGCCGAAAGGTCAGCAGTTCGAATTCACCATCTACTCCTTGGAAACCTAATGGGGCAGTTCTGCTCTGTCCTATAAGGTCTCTATGAGTAAGAATCGACTAGACGGCAGTGGGTATATGTATGTGTATGAGTGCTAGGTAGCTCACATTTGTCATATTGTGGTGCAATGGTATTGCCCAAGGTCAGACTTAGGAAATACGTCTGACCGCAGCATACCATGATGCCACCAGAGTGTATTGTCTCTACTCTTAAGAAGCTCACAGTCTAATCAGATCAGACTTTACCCCCCATATTCCACCACTCTACCACCACACCTAGAGTATGCACACACAGAACAAAGCCGAAAGCACTTAAAAAGCAACACGCTGCTGTTGCTATTAGTTGCTGTCGAGTCAGTTCCGGCTCGTGGGATCCCATGTATAAACTGAACAATATGTTGCCCAATCCTGCATCATCTTCACCATCATTGGCATGTTCAAGTCCATTGTTTTGGCACTGTCTATTTTGAGTCCTTCCAACCTAGGGGGCTCGTCTTCAAACTCTGTATCGGAAAATATTCTGTTGTGACTTGTAAGGTTGTCGTTGGCTAATTTCCAGAGTTAGATCAGCAGCCCTTTCTTCCTCGTCTGTTTTAGGCTGGAAGGTCTGTGGATACCTGTCCACTGTGGGTGACCCTGCTGGTATTTGAAACACTAGTGGCATAGTTTCCAGCATCATAGTAACACGCAAGCCACCACAGTAAGACAAACTGATAGGCGGGGGCAGTAAAAGCAAAACAATTATTTAGAAATATAGTGTAAGATGCATCTATTTGGCCCACAGGGAAACAATTGAGTGGGTCAGAGTTACATGGAGTTAATTAGAAAAGAATTTCTAGGGGAGCGGAGTTTTAAGCTGAGCTTTAAAAGACAAAAAAGCAGAAATATAAGGAAAGAGTTGTGAATCAGGCATTCTCTGAAGAGAATGTCATGGGCAAAGGCATGGAGGCAAGAACGAGCACGTTGTGTAGGGGAGATGACAAGAAGTTTTGCTTCACTGGAACAAAGTTTTAAGTAGACCAGAAGAACCATTCATGCGGAAAAATGTTTAAGGACTCAGCTATGTGTGCTTGTATGTGAAAGTATCCTATCCCTGAGTAGATCTTCTCTGCTGTCTACTGGGAGGGCTTTAAAATAATGGTGGGAACCATTGCTGGCTCTTTTCAATTCCTTAACAGTCGTCCTCCGCTCCCCCCACCATGGGACCATTTCATTCTCCTGGCCTTTGAACTGCTTTGAACTCTAGCAGCGCTCAATCCCTTGGGTCTATAGACCTTAGTTCCAAAAAAATTATAAAACTTTCTGTTTCTGTAGTACAGGATGCAATCTTTATTTATAGTTTAAAAATGCATTAGTGTGCATTTTCTGACTTTTCCCCCCAAATAAGACCACAAATATTTACAGTAAAAGAATATTTTACGTTTTAACATGTGGAAATTTCTTTTTGTAAAACACTTTAATGCATTACTCAGGAAATACATTTGCTTTGCTTTGCTGTTATTTTTACAGACTATTTATTTGTGATAGCAAGAGTTTTAAACAATAAACTAACACAATCCCAAACTCCACCCCTGAATCTCCTCTGGGCAGGAAGTGTGGTCTGGATGTTAAGTCATACCAGATGGGTAGAATGATAGGAACTCTGGGCCTGATTCCTGGTTTCAACATGTCTAGATTGTCTATTCCTTGTGCCTCAGTTTCTTTACCTATTAAATGGTGGTAACCACTCTTGCGTCACAGCAAATGCTTATAAAATATATTCCAAATTGCAGTAAAGTACAAATGTAAGCTTGAAAGCACTTACTTCTATTTATAGTAAAGGTACAAAATTATGTTCCTTAATAAGAGAAATTACCAGAATAAGGCATTGGTCATTCACCTCAGCCCTCTCAGATGGTGAACAAAATGCCACTGAAACATTGAGTTAATTTAGATGTGGCCCAGGTCCGAGGGAGGAGTTTATAGCTCTGGTCTTTGAATTGCTCTCCTAGGCATCTGAGCGGTACATTGCTCTAGAGCGGTGCTCCTCAAACTGTTGTTAGGTGCTGTCAAGTCAATTCCAACTCATAGCAACCCTACGTACAACAGAACTAAACACTGCCCAGTCCTGCGCCATCCTCACAATCACTGTTACGCTTGAGCCCATTGTTGCAGCCACTGTGTCAATCCATCTCATTGAGCGTCTTCCTCTTTTCCCCTTACCCTCTACTTTACCAAGCATGATGGCCATCTCTAGGGTCTGGTCCCTCCTGATAACATGTCCAAAGTATGTGAGATGAAGTCTCGCCATCCTTCCTTCTAAGGGAACATTCTGGCTGTACTTCTTCCAACACAGACTTGTTCGTTCTTTTCGCAGCCCATAGTATATTCAATACTCTTTGCCAACACCATCATTCAAAGGCATCAATTCTTCTTTGGTCTTCTTCATTCATTGTCCAGCTTTCCCAACCATATAAGGCTATTCAAAACACTGTAGCTTGAGCCAGGGTCACTTTAGTCCTTAAGGTGGTATCTTTGCTTTTTAATACTTTATTAAGGGGTCTTTTGCAGCAGATTTGCCCAATGCAATGTGTCCTTTGATTTCTTGTCTGCTACTTCCATGGGCATTGATTGTGGATCCAAGTAAAATGAAATCCTTCACAACTTCAATATTTTCTTCATTTATCGTGATGTTGCTTATTGGTCCAGTTGTGAGGATTTTTGTTTTCTTTATGCTGAGGTGTGTCATGGATTGAATTGTGTCCCCCCAAAATATTTATCAACTTGGCTAGCCATGATTCTCAGTATTGTGTGATTGTCCACCATTTTGTCATCTGATGTGATTATCCTACGTGCTGTATGTCCTACCTCTATGATTTTAATGAGGCAGAATTAGAGGCTGTTACATTAATGAGGCAGGACTCAACCTACAAGATTAGGTTGTGTCTTAAACCATTCTCTTCTGAGATATAGAAGAGAGAAGTGAGCAGAGAGACAGAGGGACCTCATACCACCAAGAAACAGTACCAGGAGCAGAGTGTGTCCTTTGGACCCCAGGCTTTCTGTGCCTGAGAAGCTCCTAGACCAGGGGAAGATTGTTGGCAAGGACCTTCCTCCAGAGCCAACAGAGAACGTCTTCCCCTGGAGTTGGCATCGTGAATTCAGACTTCTAGCCTACTAGACTGTGAGACAATAAAGTTGTTTGTTAAAGCCATACATTTGTTTTTCTATTATGGCAGCACTAGATAACTAAGACAAGGTGTAATCCATATTGAAGGCTGTGGTCTTTGATCTTCATCAGTAAGTGCTTCAAGTCCTCTTCACTTTCAGCAAGCAAGGTTGTGTCATCTACATATTGCAGGTTGTTAATGAATCTTCCTCCAATCCTGATATTGAATTCTTCTTTGATTATTTGCTCAGCATACTGCCTATGCTAAAAGGCCAGTTCTTTCCCCCCAATTTCTAATCTGTCAATGACTGATACTTTTGTAAAATATAATAAAAGTTAATCAAAAAATAAAAATACTAAAACATAGATACACAAAATAAAAGCTCATATTTATTATTAGATTCAACAGACATAAAATTATCCTGTTCAATTACCATACTCTTCTAAATAGCTACTCTCAATTTGCACTTTGCTCATCTCCAAAC
Organism: Elephas maximus indicus; assembly: GCF_024166365.1. Taxonomy (NCBI): domain Eukaryota; kingdom Metazoa; phylum Chordata; class Mammalia; order Proboscidea; family Elephantidae; genus Elephas; species Elephas maximus. The sequence continues at coordinate 10,057,000 of NC_064842.1, read as the reverse complement.
GACGGACAATCCACAGTTGCACACTGGCCTGTGGACCATATTTTGAGTAGCTCTGCTGTAATGCACCTTCCCCAGGCTCTCTTCCCATCACTTCTCCGTGTCCTCCCCAAAAATGTTCTTCACACTGATAAGGTATGACACCCATAGAGGTGTTTCTGGGACTGGGGCATGGTTGGTGCTGTGAGGCTTACAGAAAGCATCTTTTCAGCTTTTGTTTCCTCATTTTATGTCCAGAGATGAATCTGAATCGTTCCTTAATCTCTGAGAATGGGCATACCCTCCTTGTAAAGAAAGCTGAAGATTCTAGGCTTGCCCAAACAGCTTCAAAGTTGCACGCTACTCCTGGGCTACCTTGGGAAGAGACGTAACGTAGCTGCTGCTTAGTCAGAGTCTAACATACCCGAGTGGAATGCTAGGTCCCCCATGTCCCAGTTCTTGACCGAGAGATGACAGAGCCCAGTGGAGTCTGGGCACTCACCCTCCTTCCCAGCTTTTGTTATTAGTGACCTCTGCCTCCTATAAAGATGCTTCCAGGTGGCTATCCTTATGCTTTGGCAACAATTTTCTCTATTGACTGCATTCTGGTGATATCAGATGGATACAAAAGAAAGAAGAACAGCCAGTGGGTATCAGTTTTGATGACTTCAAGGCTGAAAGGGAATAAATTCCTGGAACTTTATGCCACCCAATGATGTAATATGTAGTTATGTAATTGTACTCACTTTTGACTCCTGTTTTTATATACAGCTACAATTAAATTAAGGATTATTCACCTGGGGTCTAAGAGATTGGGAGATCCAGAAAGCCTTGCAAACATATGAAATACTCCATGTATAAGTGATTTTTTTTTTTATGTCAAATGAGGCCTTGGTTTTAATCAGATTTTCTAAAAGAGCTCTGTTAAAAAAAAAAAAAGTTAAAAACCTGTAAAACAAGCAATCCTAAATGGAAGAGTAGCTCTCTTTCCGTATTCTTTTCCTAGGTCTCCCAAAGTGTTAGACTCAAGTCCTATTTAATACGTCCTCCCTGTTTAAAAGAGCCCTGGTGGCACAGTGGTTAAGAGCTATGCTGCTGACCAAAAAGGACAGCGGTTTGAATCCACCAGCAGCTCTTTTGAACTACTATGAGACAGTTCCACTCCTTTCTATAGGATCGCTATGAGTTGGATCAACTTGATGGGCTTGGTTTTTTTGATTTCCCCATCTACCCAAACGCTGTTTTTCAGGTTGCAACTCATGATCTGTACCGTGAATCACTGTAAGTGTTACGAACACAAATTGGAATAGAATCAAATAATCACCAGTGTCTCACACGTAGCAAGACTAAATACTAGTGCATGATACTTCCATCGCGTGTGTGCTGGGTCTTGATGTGAAATGTGTCTCTTACATGGGCTGGGGCCACCACGGGCTGAAAGCCACTGATGGAGAGCTTTCATTTTCAGACTTGGGTGGGTACAAGAGTCACTTGGGCAATGAATTAAAATGCAAATTCCCAGGTCCCGCCCACAGAGCCTGCTAATTAGAAACCTCCACCTTCACAAGCTCCCTAGGTGAACCTGATGCAGGTACACGGTGAGCACACTTGGAAAACTCAGATCTGCAAGCACAGGTGGAAAGTATCAGCTTAACAGTAGCAGAGGCCACAGTGGAAAGATCAGCTCGAGCACATTCACGCCCTGGACAAATCACTCCTTAAGCCCTCGTCTCCTTATCTGTAAAATCGAACTAATGTCATACCTCATAGAGTAGTAGCTCTAAGGATTGCAGAACACGGTGTGTGTAGAGAAGCGGCTACAGAATATTCAGGGCCCAGTGCGACTCAGAATTTCAAGACAGAATATTAAACCAAGCACAAAGCCCTTTTGATCCCAGGGCCCCTATGCAACGGCACAGGTTCTACACCCACGAAGCTGGCCTTGTGTTTTGAAAGCATCTATTTCAGGGCCAAGGAGCCCCTGGTGGTGCAATGGCTAAGCGGTCGTCTGCTAAATGAAAGGTTGGTGGTTTGAACCCACTCAGCAGCTTCATGAGAGAAAGACCTAGCAATGATCCCACGAAGGTTACAGCCTAGAAAACTCCATTGGGGTAGTTCTACTCTGTCACATGGGATCGCTGTGAGTTGGAATTGACCCAACAGTACCTAACATCAACAATAATTTAGTGTCTAGCATATAACAAAAAGAAAATGGTTGCCATTGAGTATATTGCAACTCACGGCGACTCCATGTATGTCAGAGTAGAACTGTGCTCCATAGGGTTTTCAAGTCTGTGATCTTTCAGAAGCCAGGCCTTTCTTCTGACACACCTCTGGATGGAGTGGAACCTCCAATCTTTTGATTAGCAGCCCAGCGGTTAACCATTTACACCATCCAGGGACTCCACGTAGTATGTAGAAAGCATTTAAAAAACAGGCAGCTCTATATAACTAAATCATATGTAAGTATAAATAAATACGAGGCAATTTATGTAAAACACTTTAAATGTAAGCACTCGGCTTTAAATAGACCAAGGTATTATTAATAAGGTCTAAGCTAGCTATTATGATGCTGATATGAGCTGATCTGAATTTTCTTAATCAGGTCCAGGGATGCTTTGTTCTACGGTTTGATTGTTGAGTGAAGAAGAACCATTGTGCAGTTATAACTACCAGACTGGTTCCAGCATGTCCCAGGAACGCCCCATGCCACCCTTGCCTTTCAGCAGGGGGTTACGGTTAGACAGGGATCATCACCATTCCCCAGCAATGCCCCTGAGTGTGGGGGGAAAACAACTTCCTGCTCCCTCCCTCCTCTTCTAAAGCCTCATAGGAACTTCCCAGCAACCTGATGAAATCCCACTTGCTTTATTCCTCAGTACAAGTTAAATCAGGAGGGGCCAGTCCCCGGAGAAGGACACCATGCTGGGAAAAGTAGAGGGTCAGGGAAAAAGAGGAAGACCCTAGATGAGATGGGTTGACAGAGTGACTGCAACAATGGGGTCAAGCATAACATCGATTGTGAGAATGGCGTAGGACCGGGCAGTGCTGCTTTCTGTTGTATGTAGAGTTGCTATGAGTCGGAACTGACCTGGCGGCACCTAACAACAACAAGTTAAATAAAATGCTTTTATGATCTAAGAATAATTCCCAGAACATCACGTGAAGTGGAAATTAGTTTAGAGATGAAAAAATAACATGCAGAAAACTCACACCCTCCGGGTGACTTATCTACATGCTTTAACTATTACCTCTTATGGTCTCAACTACCCAAGTTACATTCCCAACCAAAAACCGAAACCAAACCCAACCCACTGCCTTCGAGTTGATTCCAACTCATAGCGACCCTATACGGTTTCCAAGGCTGTAAATCTTTATGGAAGCAGACTGCCACATCTTTTTCCTCCAGAGCGGCTGGTGGGTTTGAACCACCGACCTTTGGGTAAGCAGCTGAGCACTTAACCACTGCTCCACCAGGGCTCCTTTGACCAAAAACAGTCATTTCTAATTTTTCTTATGTCACCGACTTGATTTTGACTCATGGCAACCCCATACGTGTCAGTTAAAACTATGCTTGATAGGGTTTTCCATGGCTGATTTTTTTCAGGTAGATCACCAGGCCTTTGGGTGGACTTGAACTTATAACCTTGCAGTTAGCACCTGAGTGTGTTTACCATTTATACCACCCAGGGACTTTGTTTCTAGCCTACCCCCATTGAAATTAAATACATTTCTACTTGAATGCCTTGACCTCAGATTGACTCAAAACCATATTCAACATCTTTCTTCTCACAACAGCTTCTCTTCCTGACAGTCCCTTTTTTTTTTTTCCAGTATCCCAGACCGAGACCTTGGCATTCTCTGTAGCCTATCCTTGTCATCCACTGAGGCCATTAGCATATCGTATTCCACCTAACAGATAGTGTTTTGTACTGTTGTTTTTTGTGCACTCCTCTGCTTTTTCCTACTGGACTTATGTGCCTAGAGGGCAGGAACTATGATTCGTTCTTTTATGTACTCCTTGTCAGCAACTGGAGCCCTGGTGGCACAGTGATTAAGAGCTACAGCTACTAATTGAAAGGACAGCAGCAGTTCAAATCCATCAGCTGGTCCTTGGAAACCCTATGGAACAGTTCTATTCTGTTCTATAGAGTCACTGTGAGTTGGCATTGACTCGACAGCAAGAGGTAACAGGTAGGTGTCAGCAACTAGACCCGTCCTTTCCCCCATTTCCTTAGTGATGGAGAGTGGGGAGTGGTGGTTCAGTGGTAGAATTCTCGCCTTCCATGTGGAGACCCGGGTTCCATTCCCGGCCAATGCACCTCATGCACAACGTCACTCATCCGTCAGTGCAGGCTTACTTGTTGCCATGGTGCTGAAGAGGTTTCAGCGATGCTTCCAAGCTAAGACAGACCAGGAAGAAAGGCCTGGTGATCTAACTCCAAAAATCTGCCAATGAAAACCCTTTGGATTCCAAAAGTCTGATCCGGTAGTAGATGGGCTGACTTGATGGCAACAACAACAGAGGGTGGAGAAGAGCTTGTACCCCTTCTTACTCCATTTCAGTACCAGTTGGCATTTCTGCTTCTTCTCTCACAGAAGCTATAGTGCAGCTGTAGTCCTATGGTGGCTGCAATGTCAAATGACCCCCAATGCTTAGAACCCATGACTAATGTCACAATTTGCAATTGTGGTTCCCTTTTAGAAATATTTACCTGGGCTGGGTTGAGGTGTATTGGACTTAAAATTATTCTATCAGGTAACAAAGTAACACTTAATTTGGAAGCACATAAATTTAAGTGCTTTAACTCATTCTCATATAACTTTTATTTGATGTTTTAATTTTCATACCCAGGGCTACTTCTCCGATTTGACAATCAATCAACAGGTTTATGCATAGTATGTCAATCAAATACGCTAGGTTAGGTTCAGATGCACTGTTACAAGGCATAATTCTTGACTTCAAACATCTTAAAACTGAGTTGAGGAAATTGTCTACAAAATTAGAAACAAATCAGAGTACCAATGCTATATAACTTGGCTATAAATTTCAGAGATAGTTATAAAGCAGTAAGATTAATGGGAGCATGAATGGCTAAAAAAAAAAAAAAAAAGAGAAGGCTTCAGGAAATGGGCCTGGGGTTGATCTTTGAAGGATGAGAAGGGTTTGGATGAGCAGAAGATAGACAAGGGAGGGCGGCTGAGGGAACTGCTGTAAGTAAGAGGTGAGCATGGTCTTAGCAAGTTGTGAAGATGGGGCAGAGTCACACTCTGCTGTCTAACTTCAGGGGGAGGTAATCTACATCAGCATCAGCCCAAAGTAATGAGGTGGAGGCCAGGTATACGTCCTCTCTCCAACCTCTTTACCATGTCTGACACCAGCCATCCCTCCCATGGCACTCTCTACTTCTCGGTTGGGTTTGATAATCCATTGCAGTGGCCACGTAGAACTCACAGACCATACTCAGGATTACGGGATTTATTAGGGAAGCAACAGGTTACAATCCAGGATCAGGATCAACTTGGAAATAACAGGAACAACTCAGGATACAGTTCTTTGATCAGGATGGCTTCTTCTTGGCTGCTTTTTGGGCCCTCTCTCTCAACCTGAGCCCTTGCTCCTGGCGGGGGCCCTCTGCCCTGCTCTGGCAAGTGCTACAAAGCTCTTTAGCTCTGCTGATAAGTGCCCAGAGGCACCCCACTCTGCCAGCAAGTCCCTGCCTAAAGGTACTCAGATCTCCCCCTCCATGGGTCAGCAAGCCCACAGTAGCCACCTTGCCACATGGGCTGGGAAGCCCACCGTGCTGTCTCCTGCCATCTCCATTTTACAGCTACGTGGTGTTATAGCTGTGTGTTTCCTGGGTCTAGGAGGTTCTTGGTGCAGGGACACTGGGTCCAAAAGACATGGTCCACTCCTGGATCTTCTTGATGGTAGAGATATCTCCCTCCAACCTCTGAGATTGGCTCCCTTTCAGCCTAGTGAGATGGCAAAACTGACCAATTGCTACAATGGTTCCAAGTACCTTATCTGCATAATCCCACTCCCACAAGTGTTCTGTGCACCTTATTTGCATTAGCAGACTTCCAATCCCCTTGGTGTGCCACACCTTATTTCCATAGTCCCACCCAATCATTTTGTGGGAGTTACAAAGGCTGTGCCTAGAAGTGCCATATAATAGCAATTTACTGCACCACACACATCTAGGCGATTAGTCAGGAAATAGCCTATTTAGGAATAGGAGTTTATATATGGAAATAGCAGGTACCTGAGTTTGTATATTTAGAGAGCTGTGGTGGCTCAACAGTGAAGTGCTTGGCTGCTAACTGAAAGGCTGGAGGTTCAGACCCACCCTGCCACTTCAAGGGAGAAAGACCTGGCAACTGTCCCTTTGAAGATTACAACCTAGAAAGCTCTACGGGGCAGTTCTACTCTGTCACATGGGGCCACTAAGAGCCAAAAGGAGACTCAAAGGTACCTAACTACAACAACGATGATGACAACAATAACAACATCGGAACATTAAACTCTTGGAATGATGAAAGCACTTTGAACTAATCTGATAAAAAAAAAAAATCAATAGAAAACATTTACAAACTCTTTTCCAAGTGAGAGGAAGAGTTTGGGTATGTGAATATATCATTGGTGCTTATGATTTGGGAGGATGGGAATTGTGGAGGAGAGATGGAGATGGAGGTTTTGCCATAATGCATATGAGAGATGATGAGAGGCTGGACAGCAGTAGAGATAATTGAGTGGAGAAATTAAGAAAGAAGATGGAATCTGAGATTTGCTGAAAAGATTTAATTTAATCCACAAGTATTCACCGGGTGCCTAGTAAATGCAAGAGACTCTCTATGCCCCAGAAAATCAATAGCAAACAAGACAAATATGGGTCTTAACTCTCCCAGAGTTTACCTTCTATGAAGGGAGGCAGGCAGCTAAAGACACAGGTGATCACAGTACAATGTGATAGGTATTCTGATAGGAAAAGTGGGGTGTATTCTCCATGGACGTATATAGAGTGACACTGACCCCTTTGGGGCACAGAGTCAGGGAAGATATCCAAACAAATTGACATCTGATATAAGAAGATAGGGCCCCCCCCCCAAAATTATTCCAGGCATAGGAAAGTGTGCATTAAAATGAAAAAGAAAAAATTACACACACCAACACAATACACACAAAAACCACAACATACCATGGGAGCAGCTTTCATCTTCAAATCATTTCTCCTTGGGAAATGACAGAGTCTTGGCATTTAGTCTTCTTTTTGAAAGTGAAGACAATGGAAACTTATCAGGTTTTCCTTCCTACCTTTTTTTTTTCCTGGAAATACATAGTCTTCAATTACAGGAGGAAGGATCAAGATCCTTGCTCTAGGCAGCTGCCCTCGGAAACAATAGCACGATATACTTCAAGATACGTGCAGAAACAAGCAAGAGTTTGGGGAGCAATATATGCCTTTATTTTATATTTGCAGTGATACTTCCCATCATCTGCTTAAGGCTGGCTGTCCCTGTTACTTCTCTAGCTACAAAGTCCTATTTCCGAGGACAAGGGAAGGATGAATGAGCCATCCTGTGTACTCACGAGGATGGTGATAGAGGGGCAAGTAAAGCAAATGAAGCAAGCTTTATGGACCACTAGAACTGACAATGGCCTTCTTTAATAGAAGAAAGAAAGGTAGAGCAACAGGTTGGGGGAAAGACACAAGGTTAGTTGTTAACCCAATGTGTCTCAGGTGCCTATGGAACATGCAGATGGAAACATTCAATATCTTTGTGGGTAGGTAAATTTGGAGCTCAGAGAAGAGGTCAAGAGACCCTGTATAAAGAATAATTTCTTGGAAAAAAAAAAGTCTGAAGCAAATATGGGAAAACATTGGCATCTGTTGAATTTTATTAGTGGAGCTATAGGTGTTTGAATCACCTGCAGAGCTATTTTCTAGAGCTAATAATTTTGCAGAATTGTCTTTTGATTAAATGAAATATTCCAAGAGTAAAGAAACATTAGTGGAATCATTTAACAAACATACCTGTCAATCAAGTGCAGCCCTGAGACTTCAAATCAATTTATCCAGAAATCACAAAGACCAGCAGAAGAAAAATCTACTCATCCTCTCCTCTCTAGTATCTCACCTCCTTCTCTTCTCCCTCATCTCCTGTTCTCCTCCTTCCCATTTTTCTCATGCTATTCTCTCTCTCTTACCTTCCCTTTTCTCTAGAACATTTTTTATCATCTCTGTCTGGTATGGACTTTACAAGACGTTACCTTTCCTGTCCCTAGGATTAAGCTTACCACATCTTCCTCTGTAACATTCAGCTTTCCACAAACCATCATATGGCCTGAGAAAAAGATTGTGAATGATCTCCATAGAGCTCACCTACCCAGATATTTCCTCCTTCCCACCCTAAAGAGGATCCAACCTTCAAAAACAATATATGAATGCCAACCAAGCATCCAAGAAAAAATACCACACTCCAGACCAAGCAAGTGTCATTCTGTAGCTCTCTTACTGTGTTCTTCATGCTGGCCTTGCTCTGGTACATTTGCTTACCTGCCAGTTGCCTCCCCTTAGCTTCACATCTGCATTTGAAGCTAATTCAGTGGTCGGAAGAGGCCAAACATTATTGTCAATGTCAAATTCCTCAACATCTAAAACTCTGGGATAAATATTTTAATTCCCCTTAGCCAGTAACAATGTGACCGAACACCCAATTTGGACATCTACGTTTTAATCTCTGTTCAACATTTCAGTCATTTTTTATGACTTTCCATCCTAACTAACCTTAACTACCTAACTTCTTCCTGAAATCTTGTCTGGCTGTTGTAACTCACTTTATCATTTCCTTTTCCTCAATGACTCTAGCATAGCATCACTGCCAATCCACCATACTAGGAATTAATCTAATCAACTACTTACTTGTGTTGTGATTAAATTATTTCACCAACGAGACTTTTGCATCCCTTCCAGGATCTCGCATAGCGCTAGTCAAATTTTAGTTTGATAGAAATAAGTAGTAATCCATGCTCATTTCTAGGTTGATCATGAAGAGAGGAAAGGTCAGGTATGACAAAAGCCAGCTAGAATGCCAGCATGTTTTTTTCTGCTGTTATGGATTGAATTATATCCCCCCAAAATATGTGTGGGATTCTAACCCCTGAATTTGTAACTATAACCCTTTTAGAAATAGAGGATTTTCTTTTGTTATGTTAATGATGTCATACCTCTGTAGGGTGGGTGAAAAACCTAATCATTTCTGAATTATAATAAGACAGAATGGATGCAGAGACACACACACAGGGGGAAGACAGATGCCAAGGAATGCCAAGGAGTGTTGTTATGGATTGAGTTATGGCCCCCCAAAATGTGTGTTAACTTGGCTAGGCTGTGATTCCCAGTATTATGTGGTTATCCTCCATTTTGTGATCTGATATAATTATCCTATGTGTTGTAAATCCTAACCTTTATGATGTTAATGAGGCAGGATTAGAAGCAGTTATGTTAATGAGGCAGGACACAAACTACAGAATTAGGTTGTACGTTGAGTCAATCTCTTTTGAGGTATAAAACAGAGAATTGAGCAGAAAGAGGAGGGACCACACTACCACTAAGCAAAAAGAGCCAGGAGCAGAGCACGTCCTTTGGACCTGGGGTCCCTGCCCTAAAAAGCTCCTAGGCCAAGGGGAGATTGATAACAAGGACCTTCCCACAGAGTTGATAGAGAGAGAAAGTCTTCCCCTGGAGCTAGCACCCTGAATTTGGACTTCTAGCCTCCTAAGCTGTGATAGAATAAATTTTTGTTTGTTAAAATCACCCACTTGTGGTATTTCTGTTATAGCAACACCAGATGATTAAGACAAATGTCAAGGACTGGCAGCGGGCAACAGAAAGTAGGACAGAGGCCTGTAGAAAGAATTGACACAACCAAAACCCTGATTTGCACTTTAGTCTCCAGAACCGTGAGAAAATAACTTTCTGTTCTTTAACCTTTGGTGACCTGTGGACATAGAGCATCTCAATCATTTTTATGCCTCTGGAGTTCTTTGGGAGTACACTTTCCCACTGAAAGTATTTGCTGTCCTTCAGAGGGGACTGGCATAACAGCGAAAGGCAAAAGAAACATTAGCTGAAGCAGAATGCCCAAAGTATGAGACTTACAATTAAGGTAGTGCAACCAGGAAGTGTGATTGGGTAAAAACGTTGCTCTTTTTGCTTTTGTGTCCCCTGATAAGCCTTGCAAGCATACTTATGGTTTCCTATGTCATAGCTACGGAGGCTTGGTGGGCTTGGCTTGTTTTTTTTTTGCATTAAATTTAGAAAACCAGAGGTTCGCCATGTAACCTTATGGAAGGTGCCCCACCATATTTTCAGCAACTAAGATTCATTGGGACAGACATCACCCATCAATCTCTAGGTTTGAGAATGCGAAAAGTTCAGTGGTAACCATGTAGTCCCAGATAATATTTCTCAAAATCCATATTACCAACCAAAAATTTAAACATACCCCATGACTCAGCATACTTCCATTAATGAAAACACATAATATAAAAATGTATATACATATATATTCAAAGCAGAAAATGGTAAGGTCACCAAAGGGTTAAAGCCACCCACTTGTGTTATGGCTGTACTAGGTAACTAAGACATGTGTGTGTTAGGGAGTGACAAGACGCTTGCTATGTCCTCACCAGCCTGCCTGGGCACTCATTGCCATTACCTACCTTGGAGTATCAGTGATATGTATACCCTGGGTCATTTAGTCTTTGGAATGGATGTGTGCTGTGTCTTAGTCATCTAGTGCTGCTATAACAAAAATACCACAAGTGGGTGGCTTTAACAAAGAGAAATTTATTCTCCCACAGTCTAGTAGGCGACAAGTCCAAATTTAGGGCATCAGCTCCAGGGGAAGGCTTTCTTTCTCTGTGGCTCTGGAGGAAGGTCCTCCCTGTCAATTTTCCCCTGGTTGAGGAGCTTCTCTGTGCAGGAACCCAAAGGATGCGCTCTGCTCTCGGTGCTTCTTTCTTGGTGGTATGAGGTCCAGAACTCTCTGCTTGCTTCCCTTTCCTTTCATCTCTTGTAAGATAAAAGGTGGTGCAGACCATACTCCAGGGAAACTCCCTTTACATTGGATCAGAGATGTGACCTTAGTAAGGGTGTTATAATCCCACCCTAATCCTCTTGAACATAAAATTACAATCACAAACTGGAGGACGACCACATAATACTGGGAATCATGGCCCAGGCAAACTGATACACACATTTTTGGGGGAACATAATTCAATCCATGACACACTGGAACACAGGAAGGGCAGAGCAGAGCCACCATGCTCATCCACCCAACAGCTTCTTCATAAGTTTAACTTACCCAGTTTTACAATATACCTCCCTAGAGGTACTCATTCCTCAGAGCATAAAGTATCATACAGTCTGCAGGTCACCGTATCTTTTTCCTAATGACATTTATTTTTATGGTTTCCCTGAGGCTTTATGATGACTGCAGTGAGAAAAAAAAGAGTGGGTACAAATTCACGTGTATGCAGAGGAACTGCAGGTGGTCCAGCTGCCTACTTAGGATGGGGCCAGAGGTGGGCTGATGTAAACGAGATGTGTAATTTATAGACTGATGATAGATACAGACGATACAGATATGGACCTGGCCGTAGGTATAGATACGATATGTGTGTATCATGTATTGAGCATTTACTCTGTACGAGGTTCTGTGTTAAATCCCATGAGGGAGCTACTCTTACTCTCCCTATTTTAGAGATGATGAAACTGAGGATAACAGAAGTTAAGTAATTTATTTACCCAAAGTCAACACTGAGAAAGTGGTCGTGCCAGGGTTTGATGTTAGGTAGTCTGGTCCCAGAGCCCACATTCTTAACTCTTAATGCTTAATATCCTCCTGAATATAAAGAGAAATTCAAACTTACCCAACTCTTTCTGTAATTTAACTCTATCATCACGAAAATACCTGAGAATACCTGAAAAGTTCTTTCTTAAAGATATTGCATAGAAAATTTGGGCTCTGAAGGGGACTGTGAATAAATGATCCTTCTCGTCCATCTTCCCCTGGACTAGGAGCTGCTCTAAGCAGGAACCCCTGGTCGGAAGGACACGTTCTGCTCCCAGTGCTTCTTTCTTGGTGGTACGAGGTCCCTCACTCTCTGCTTGCTTCCCTTTCCTTTTATCTCTTGTAAGATAAAAGGTGGCACGGGCCTCACCCCAGGGAAACTCCTCCAACTGTCAGGTTATCTTGAAAACTGACTGTGTGAGGAGACTAAGGCTCATTACCAATTAGCTTTAAAGCTGACAGAGATAGACACCACCCCTCTGGGGTTATTTTTTAAGTGTGAAATAGGTAGAATTGTATTCAAAGCATTTAAAGAAATGACACAGCCGAATCCTCCTGTGTTCAGAAGACTCTTAACCGTATCCCTTCCCACCCACCCTCAACACACCCACCCTCAACACACATACGCTCAGATTCATCCAGTTAGTTCCACTTTCATCTTCAAAATCTCTGCTGAAGAATTGTTGGCTCCAGGACCCCCCTCTGACCTCTCCCAGCCCTGTAGACCCTCGCCCACACCCATTCAGGATATGCCTTTTTCAGAGGACTTATCACGCTCTCCTGTAACCACTGAATTTCCTGTTAGTCTTACTTTCTGAACTGCACACACCTTAGGGATTATGATCATGTCATCTCTGTTCAGAATTTTCTAGTACAGTGCGTGTGCTGGAAATATGCTAATAGTGAATTAATAAATGATAACAATATATAGCCTCTGAGTCTGAGGGAAAGACCCTGACCTTTGCTGTAGGTGACTACCGGCTGAAGCAAGCTCAAGACACCAAAATTCCCAAAAGTGTGAGCAGCAATAGCCTGTGCAAGAGTCCAGGGAAATCTGAGAAATCCCATCTGCAAGCTCATATGGTTTTCAGGGGAGAAGACCTCAGAGAGCAACTGTTCTCACTTGTCATGTCAAATACAAAAACCTCACCAGATTCCCAAGGGCCACTGCTGTTGACAAGCGCCATGGCAAATTTCCTCTGGGAGTCTTCTCCCATGAAGGTCTGAGGATAGAAGCATTCGAGAAATGAACCCGGCCTTGCTCTTCTCTGTGCTCTTGCGTGTTTTTCCTGCCACTTTTTTTTTTTTTTTTTACATATATAGAGAGATTTTCTAATCCAAGGTCATGCAAATAACATGCTGGATGTGGAATTTAGATTTCCTGCCTCCCAGGTTTCCTTCCCACCAGCAACGCCAGACAAAACGAGCTCAAGCTTCACCTCCACCCGCAAGTCTTCACTGAGCCATTTCAAAAAAACCAAACCCGTTGCCATCGAATCCATTCCAACTCATAGTGATCCTATAGGACAGAGTAGAACTGCCCCATAGCTTCCAAGGAGTACCTGGTGGATTCAAACTGCCAACCTATTGGTTAGCAGTTGTAGCTCTTAATCACTGTGCCACCAGGGCTCCACTCCTAGTTGCATTTAAATGTCCTCCTCTGTGGTGTCCACAGAGCCCTGGTGGCTTAGTGATTAAGAGCTCAGCTGCTAATCAAAAGGTTAGCAGTTCATAACCCACCAACCGCAACTTGGAAATCCGATGGGGCAGTTCTACTCGGTCCTGTAGAGTCGCTATGGGTCAGAATTGACTCGACGGTAAACAGTTTTTTTTTTTTTTATTTTTTTGTGTTCTCCACGCCTTCTGCATGTTTTCTGTTATAGCACTTATTACCCTGATGAGAAGGGGCTGATTAACTCACCTGTTTGCCTCTATCTGCTGGCAGCTGTAGGGGCGAGAACCATGTCCCATGTCCCGGCGCCTAGCACTGTGCCTCACCTTGCGTCACCTTCCTTCCTGTTTCCTCCAGGAGTAGGGGAGTAAATATTCCTGGGGTCCCTCCCCTTTCTAATGGTCTGTGCTCTGAGTCAGGTGAGTGTTTGCATGTCCCGCTGCTTCGGGCATCAGGTAGAAAGACTTTTATTGTCCCTTAATACATCTAAGATAACAAGTGACAATGAACATAGCCTAAATGAACTCCAAGATCCTTTCCAGTTTCAAAAATCTAAAAGGCAATTTCACAAGCCCTTCTCCCTGCCAGTGTACGTCAGAGGAAACGGGATAGTGCAGAACTGAGCAGCCATCTGAAGGCTGGTGTTACAAACACTTCCAGGGGTTTTACAGCAATTGGGAGGGCTGAACTCTGTCGATTGAAAGACCAGTCCAGCTGCTACCCTGGGTTGAAGGATTACAGGGAGAAGGTGCTGAAACGACGTTTATAGATTTTACTGGGAGTAGCTTTCCATGGACTGGAATCCAAAGGATAATTGGTGAAGACGTCTTAGAGGTTACCAGTGAGCAGGGAAAAGCTTTCTATAACAGCTGCCTCTGCCTGAGCTGGCTAATGACCTTGAGTACAGTAGCCTGAAAGATGAATTCACAGGGAGCAAGTCTAGAATGCCTCTAAATAACAGCTTATAGCCTTTCAGAAACAAGTGCTGTGGCGACAGTGAACTGTTTCTCTCTAAGAGACTCTTGGCTACAGACTTAGCTTGCTAAATAACTGCACCCTTGTTTTATCAGAAAATCAACCCCCTAAATTAACAAATAAGCAGAAGTTCTTAACTTATGTTTTTGGTAATGAACGTGTGTTTCTTAGCGGGGTGGGGAGACGATAGAGATGTTACCTTCTCCTTCTTGGCTACACACACACACCCCCAGTGCCGTCGAGTCACTTCCGACTCATAGCGACCCTATAAGCGACATTAAAAGACACCGATTAATAATAAATGTCCATTAACCAGTCTTGAAATGATTGCATTTAAGCCAATTTTATGATCACGTAGAGCTGAACCACATTTTACATTATGGTGCAGTAAAAGTGTTTCATACTGCAGATATCAGTCAATGGCAGAGGCATTCCTGTGGGAAGGAATACCTTTCAGGGTGTCAAAGGATCCCCCTCCCCCCAAAAAAACCCACTGCTGTCCAGTTGATTCTGAATCATAGCAACCCTATAGAGTAGAACTGCCCCATACTGTTTCCAAGGAGCACCGGGTAGATTCGAACTGTCGACCTTTCAATTAACAGCTGTAGCTCTTAACCACTATGCCACCAGGGTTTCTAAGGAATCTCCAGTGTCCCCCCAAAATGGCCTCACCAACATGTAATGTCAAGCTCCTCTTCTCCCATCAAGAGATGAACTAAGAAACAGATCAGAAAGGTGAGAAAGCTGCTTCCAAAATGTTTCTTTCAAAAGGCAAATATGTGACTTGACCAAAGGAGAGGCCCTTTATCTAGCCTCCACCACAAATACAGGTACGTTTTTCCAATTTGTTAATTGTCACCTTAGAAGGCAGAGGAAATACACTAACATTTATTGGCATCCTACAGTGATGAAAGAAACGAGCTATAGATATACAGGCTACCATCTCGTGATGGGTGGTTCTGTCGGCGCGTCTCTTTGCATGTCATCTACAATGTTTATCATTATCTGAACGTTTTGATTGTAGTAAAACATACATAACAAAAAATGGCCATTTTAACCATTTTTAAGTGTACGATTCAATGACATTAATTACATTCACCATGTTGTACAATTATGACCACTATCCATTTTCAAAAGCTTTTCATCACCCCAGAAGGAAACTCAGTATTTCTTGAGCAATAACTCCCCTTACCCCCTGCTGCAGCCTCTGGGAACCACCAATAAACTTTGGCCTCTGTATTTGCTATTCCAGATACTTCAGGTAAGTGGCCTTATACAATATTTGTCCTTTCGTATCTGACTTATCTCACACAACATAACATTTACGAGGTTCAGCCACGTGGTGTTATATATCAGAACTTCATCTTTCTTTATGGCCGAGTAATATTCCTTTACACATCACATTTGTCTATCCACTCTTCTGTTGATGGGCATGGGTTCTTTCTACCTGTTGAGCATTGTGAATAATGCTACAGTAATCACTGGTGTACAAGTGCCCGTTTGAGTCCCTGCTTTCAGTTCTTTGGGGTGTATATCTAGGAGTGGAATTGCTGAATCATGTGATACTTCTATACAGATTTATTTAGCTTTTTGTGGAAATGCCAAACTGTTTCCACAGCAGCTACATCATTTTACACTACCATCAGCAATGGATGAGGGTTCCAATTTCTCCACTTCCTTGCCAAGAGTTATTATTTTCCATTTTCCTGATAGTAGCTGTCCTTGTGGGTGTGAGGTGGTATCTCATTGTGGTTTTGATTTGCGTTTCCCTAAAGGTGGGAGGTTTGAACCCACTGGCGACTCCATGGGAGAAAAGACACGGCAATCTGCTCCTGTAAAGATTACAGACTAGGAAACCCTATGGGGCAGTTCTACTCTGTCCTATAGGGTTGCTGTCTTAGTTATCTAGTGCTGCTATAACAGAAATACCACAAGCGGATGGGTTTAACAAAGAGAAATTTATTCTTTCACTGTCTAGGTGGCTAGAAGTCTGAATGCAGGGTGCCAGCTCCAAGCTTTCTCTCTCCGTCTGCTCTGGGGGAAGGTCCTTGTCATCAATCTTCCCCTGGTCTAAGAGCTTCTCAGCACAGGGACTCCAGGTCCAATGGATGCACTATTCTTCTGGCTCATGTTTCTCGATGGCATGAAGTTCCAATGTCTCTCTGCTCGCTTCTCTCTTTTATATCTCAAAAGAGATGGATTTAAGACACTATCTAATCTTGAAGATTGAGTCCTGACTCATTAATATCATAGAAGTAGGATTGACAACACATAGAAAAATCACATCAGGTGACAACATGCTGGACAATCACACAATGCTGGGAATCATGGACTAGCCAAGTTGACGGATATTTTGGGAGGACGCAACTCAATCCATGACAGTTGCTATGAGTCAAAATCAACTCGATGACATTCAGTTTTTTTTTTTTTGGATGAGTTAGAATCGACTCCACAGCACACAGCAACACAAAGACTAATGATGCTGAGCATGGTCTTGTGTGCTTACTAGACATTTGTATATCTTCTGTAAAGAAATGTCTATTCAAATTTTGTGGGTTTATTTCTTATATTTAGGTCATTGGACCATTTTGAGTTAATTTTCATGTGTGGTGTGAGGTAAGGATTCAACTTCATTCTTTTGTATGTGGTGATCAGTTATCCCAGCACGATTTATTGAAAAACAAAAAACTATTTTTTCCCCGTAGAATAGACTTAGCACCATTGCAAAAAATCAATTGGCCGTAAATATATGGCTTTATTTCTGGACTTTCAATTCTATCTCATTGTCTATATGTCTGCTCTCACACCAGTACCACACTGTTTCAATTACTGTAGCTTTTAGTATGTTTTGAAACTGGGAAGTATGAGTCCTTCTACTTTGTTCTTCTTTTTCAAGGTTATTTTGACTATTCAGGATTTCATATGAATTTCAGGATAAGTTTCTCCATTAATGCAAAGAAGGCTTTTAGAATCTTGATAGGATTTTTTTTTTCAATTTATAGTTTGTTTTGGACAGTACTGACATCTTAACAACATTTAGTCTTCCAATTCATAGACACAGAATGTCTTCTACGTTTATTTACGTGTTCTTTAATTTCTTTCAGCAGTATTTTATAGTTTTTAGTGTACATTCTTTCACTTACCTGATTAAATTTATTCCTAGTTATTTTAATACCCTAGATACTATTGTAAATGGTATTATTTTCTTAATTTCCTTTTCAGATTGCTCAGTAATGGCGTATAGAAACCCAAATTATTTTTGTGTGTTGATTTTGTACCTTATGACTTTACTGAATTCATTTATTGGCACAGTGGTTAAGAGCTACAGCTGCTAACCAAAAGATTGGCAGCTAGAATCCAACAGCTACTCCTTGGAAAACCTAAGGGACAGTTCTATTTCGTCCTATAGGGTCGCTATGAGTTGGAATCAACACGACATCAACGGGTTTGGTTTGGGTTTACTAGATTTCTTGTGGATTCTTTGGGAGTTTTTATATATAGGAGCATGTCATCTGTGAAAAGAGATAGTTTTACTTCTTCCTTTCCAATTTGGATGCCTTTAATTTCTTTTTCTTACCTAATTGCTCTGGCTAAAACTTCCAGTACAAGGTTGAATTGTAGTGGTGAAAGCAGGATCCCTGTATTGTTCCAGATTTTAAAGGAATGCTTTCACCATTGAGGATGATGTTAGCTGTGGGGTTTTCATAAATGCCCTTTATTATGTCAAGAAATTTCTCTTCAATTATTAGCTTCTGGGTGGGGGGTCTTATCATAAAAGGGCATTAGATTTTTTTCAAATATCTTTTCTGCATCAATTTAGGTTATCACGTGATTCTTTTCCTTTGTTCTATTAATGTGGTGTATTATATTGATTGGTTTTCTTACGTTGAGCCATCTTTGCATTCCTGGAATAAACCCCACTTAGTTGTGATGTATAATCATTTTAATATGCTGCTGGATTTGGTCTGCTAGTATTTTGTTGAGGATTTTAAAATCTGTTTTCATAAGGGATATTGATCTGTATATTTATTTTCTTGTGATGTCTTTAGTATCAGGATAATATGGCTCATAGAATGAGTTAAGATGTGTTCCCTTCTCTTCTGTTTTTTGGAAGACTTTGAAAAGGATTGGTGTTAATTATTCTTCACATGTTTCGTAGAATTACCCAGCCCTCTGGTCCTGGTCTTTTCCTTGTGGAGAGGTTTTTGATTACTAATTCAATCTCTTCACTCGTTACAGGTTTATTGAGATTTTCTTATTCTTCTTGGGTCAATAAAGTTTGTATGTTTCTAGAAATTTGTCTATTACAGGTATGCTATCTAATTCGTTGGTGTACAGTTGTTCATAGAATTCTTTTATAATAACTTATGATTATAATTATGTATATTATATATATATTATGATTAATGTCCCCAGGATTATAGTACGTGAGGACCCTAAGCACTGATGATCTGTGGTGTTCTCTCCTATGCTTACTCACACATTTGAATAGGGTACGTGAATTATATATATACATGTATATGTGTTGTGTGTTTTAGCTGTCCATGATGTAACTTCTTCTTAAACGCAACTATAATATTAGCAATTAAACGCAAAATTGGTGCATGTCATTTCAGCAGAATGAGATGAACTAGATTATAACATTTTTAGTGGATGCAGGTACCAAGATTTTTACTATATACCAGATTTTCTACAAAAAGAATATCCCACATATTCTACAAAAAAGAAAATGAGTCGGTGAACCTAGTTGTTTCCACAATCAATGTAAGATTCTGTTGATCTCCCACAACAAAAAATTGACTTTCTCCATTTTTGCTTTAAAAAGCTCGTCTTAGGAAAAAAATCTGATCACCAAAAAAATCTGGGGTTTTCTCTTTTTCTGACAGATGCCACACAATTATCTCTTCATGGTGACAGAGAGCAGATAAGTGGCTGCCTCTCATTGCAATGGTTGACTTATTGGAGTTCCCTCTCTTTTGCACGTCATCTAGGATGGAGTTCCCATTGGTTGTTGACCAGGACGTGTGCAAGAGCACACCCTTGTGTTTGTATCCTGGTGAAGAGCATTGCTGGCCCTCCTGGCTGGAGTTGCTGAATTAGCAGACATGGGTGTACAAGATGGTTCTCTCAAAATGGATCAGAGAACCATTATCTATTAATATAATTTGTCCTTGCCCAGTAACTGCTCATGTTTTGTCCAGTTGCACACAGGGTGAATGTAGCAAGAGTCGACAGTCTACTCCACCTCTTATTTATTAGAAAGAAATAGTATACTCCCAGGAGACCCATCAAGATGAGGAGCTTCAATTACATGGGAGGGGGCCATAGGAGACAGATGATTATTCAGGTATTGAAGTGGTAGGGGTCTCATAGCTTAACCTTTTCATTACCAAATTTTTATCTTTTTTTTAAAAAGAATGTTTTGATGGCATGTGCTTTTCAGTACTGGAATGTGTGCTTATTAATTGAGTGTGTTTAAATTTTTGGTTGGTAATATAGATTTTGAGAAATATGATCTGGTAATACAAGCCACCAATAAGACGAGTGGCACTCTGGTACCACTGATCTATGGTATGACAATATACCCATAAGAACTAAATACAGGGTTTATTGCAAATGCCTTCCCATTAGGTTACATAGGGAACCTCTGGTTTTCCAAGTTTGACACAGAAAAACCAAAACAAACCCACCTGGGCTCCCTAACTGTCACAAAGGAAAGCCATAGTTATGTTTGCAAGCCTTACCTCATAGAAATAAAAGGAAAAAGAGGCAAAAAATTTATAAAACTAACACATTCAGGAAGCATAACCTAATAGAATGTTCAACCTACACAATAAATCAGCTCCAACTCTGTTCTGCTGGGCTTCACGAATTTCCAAAGTTACCCACCTTGATGCTAAATGCATTAAAACCAGAATAACGTATTATCTACAAGGTCCAGAGGCATAAAAATTGGCTGGTACACCATTAAACCAATAGTTAGATCTAGCTGGTTTATGTCGTTGTTGTTGTTGTTGTTAGGTGCTGTTGAGTCAGTTCTGACTCATATCAACCGCATGTACAACGGAATGAAACACAGCTGGGTTCTGTGCCATTCTCCCAATCATTGCCATATTTGAGCTCATTGTTGCAGCCACTGTGTCAATCCATCTCGTTGAGGGTCTTCCTCTTTCTCACTGACCCTCCACTTTACCAAGCATGATGTCCTTCTCCAGGGACTGGTCCCTCCTGATAACATGTCTAAAGTATGTGAGACATAGTCTTGCCATCCTTGTTTCTAAGGAGCATTCTGGTTGTACTTCTTCCAAGACAGATTTTTTCATTCTTCTGCCAGTCCTGGCTGGTTTATAGTGTTTTTTTGTTGTTTAAGTCCTTTATATTCTTTTTATTCTATCTATGTATTGTATCCATTACTGAAAGTGAAGTACTGAAATCTCCAGCTATTATTGTAGGACTGTCTGCCTCTTGGTTCAGTTCTGTAAATGTTCACTTCATGTATTTCAGGAGCTCTGTTGCCACGTGTATATATATTTATAATAATTGCTAATTAATGGAATACGCAGGAATCAAATTGACTACATTTATGGAAAGAGATGATGGAAAAGCCCAATATCAACTGTCAGAATAAGGCCAGGGGCTGACTATGAAACAGACCATAAATTGCTTATATACGAGTTCAAGTTGAAACTGCAGAAAATTAGAACAAGTCCACGAGAGCCAAAGTATGACCTTGAGTATATCCCACCTGAATTTAGAACCATCTCAAGAATAGATTTGACATGTTGAACACTGATGACTAAAGACCAGACGAGTTGTGGAATGACATCAAGGACATCATCCATGAAGAAAGCAAAAGGTCATTTAAAAGACAAGAAAGAAAGAAAAGACCAAAATGGATGTCAGAAGAGTCTCTGAAACTTGCTCTTGAATGTCGAGTAGCTAAAGCAAAAGGAAGAAATGAAGAAGTAAAAGAACTGAACAGAAGATTTCAAAGGACGGCTCCAGAAGACAAAGTATTATAATGGCATGTGCGAAGAGCTGGAGATAGAAAACCAAAAGGGAAGAATACGTTCGACATTTCTCAAGCTGAAAGAACTGAAGAAAAAATTCAAGCCTCGAGTTGCAATAGTGAAGGATTCCATGGGGAAAATATTAAACAATGCAGGAAGCATCAAAAGAAAATGGAAAGAATACACACAGTCACTATACCAAAAAGAATTGGTCGACATTCAACCCTTTCAGGAGGTAACATGATCAGGAACTGACGGTGCTGAAGGAAGAAGTCCAAGCTGCACTGAAGGCTTTGGGGAAAAACAAGGCTCCAGGAATTGATGGAATATCAATTGAGATGTTTCAACAAATGGATGCAGATCCATATTTATGCCTATTCGCAAGAAAGATGATCCAACTGAATGTGGAAATTATCAAACAATATCATTAATATCACACACAAGTAAAATTTTGCTGAAGATCATTCAAAAGCAGCTGCAGCAGCACATCAACAGATAGAGCTGCCAGAAATTCAGGCCGGATTCAGAAGAGGATGTGGAACCAGGGATATCACTGCTGATGTCAAACGGATCCTGGCTGAGAGTGGAGAATACCAGAAAGATGTTCACCCGTGTTTTATTGATTATGCAAAGGCATTCAACTGTGTGGATCATAACAAATTACGGATAACATTGCAAAGACTGGGAATTCCAGAACACTTGATTGTGCTCATGAGGAACCTGTAAGTAGATGAAGAGGCAGCTGTTCGAACAGAATAAGGGGATACTGCATGGTTTAAAGTCAGGAAAGGTGTGTGTCAGGCTCATATCGTTTTACCATACCTGTTCAATCTGTGTGATGAGCCGATGATCCAACAGGCTGGATTGTATGAAGAAGAATGGGGCATCAGGATTGGAGGAAGACTCATTAACAACCTGTGTTTTGCAGATGACACAACCTTACTTGCTTAAAGTGAAGAGGACTTGAAGCACTTACTGATGAAGATCAAAGACCACAACCTTCAATATGGATTACACCTCAACATAAAGAAAACAAAAATTCTCACAACTGGACCAGTGAGCAACATCATGATAAACAGAGAACAGACTGAAGTGGTCAAGGATTTCATTTTACTTTGATCCACAATCAACAGCCTTGGAAGCAGCAGTCGAGAAATCAAGAGACACATTGCGTTGGGC
Organism: Elephas maximus indicus; assembly: GCF_024166365.1. Taxonomy (NCBI): domain Eukaryota; kingdom Metazoa; phylum Chordata; class Mammalia; order Proboscidea; family Elephantidae; genus Elephas; species Elephas maximus. Next base: position 10,034,329 of record NC_064842.1, on the reverse strand, counting down.
AAATCTGCTGCAAGGAACCTCTTTAAATTGTTGAAAGCAAAGATGTCACCTTGAAAACTAAGGTGAGCCTGACCCAAGCCATGGTATTTTCAATCATATCTTATGCATGCGAAAGCTGGACAATGAATAAGGAAGACCGAAGAAGAGTTGACGCCTTTGAATTGTGGTGTTGGTGAAGAATATTGAATATACCATGGACTGCCAAAAGAACGAACAAGTCTGTCTTGGAAGAAATACAATGAGAATGCTCCTTAGAAACAAGGATGACGTGACTACGTCTTACATACTTTGGGCATGTTATCAGGAGGGATCAGTCCCTGGAGAAGGACATCATGCTTGATAGAGTACAGGGTCAGTGAAAAAGAGGAAGACCCTCAATGAGATGGACTGACACAGTGGCTGCAACAATGGGCTTACACATTACAACTATTGTGAGCATGGTGCAGAACTGGGCAGTGTTTCATTCTGTACTACATAGGGTCACCATGAGTTGGAACTGACTTGACGGCACCTAACAACAAACGACAATAACATATATTCTTGAGGAATTGGCCATTTTATCATTATGTAATTTCCTTCTTTATCTCTTGTAACAGATTTTTAAAGTCTATTTTGTCTAAAATTAATATAGCCACATTGGCTTTCTTTTGGTTGTTATTGGCATGGAATATTTTTCCCCATCCTTTCACTTTCAATTTATTTTTGTCTTTAGATCTAAAGTGGGTCTCTTTAGACAGCCTTTGGGCATTACCAGCTGCCCTGTGCCCTGCACGAGCTCCATAACAGGCCACACTGAGGTGAGCGCCTGGCTTCAGTCCTTCACGCGGCCCCCAGGCAGGTTGGAGTAGACACATACCATGATTTGTAAATAATGTCTACTCCACTCTGTCTAGAGCCAGAGATCAGGCTCCTTGTCTGGGAGTGTGGGCTGCCAGCCCTTTAAGATGGCCACGTTAGCTGCTGAGGGGCTGGGATGCAGGCTGATAGAAAACCAAGGCTTTTCTAGCATTTTTATGCATTGCCTTTTTCTTGATTAGGCATTCATTTAGTTGCTGTAACCCTTTGACTGTTTTTCAGAATTCTGACTGTATTGATTCTGCCTTTTTTTTTTTTTCTTGCGACTTTGTGGGCGGACAGGGGCACGTAGCTACTTTTGGGGCCATCTTGCTCCAGACTCCATTATCTGTATTTTATGTTTAATGAGATATTTAAATCAAGGTGTTCTAATACAGTAAGGGTCTTTAGGATTAAGAATTAGGTAAAGGAGACTGCCTTATATGTTAAGAGAAAAAAGGTGTGTGAAAGAGAGTGAGAGAGAGGTTTTCTCCTTAAAATGAAAATTTCTAATGCATGCACTGGTATTCTGTGATACAGTTTTATACTTCTCAGGAAAACAGGACAAAAAATCTTTAGGGAGATGCCTAGTATGTCATGATACCATAAGCAGTCCTACAAAGAGTTCAAAGTCAAGAACTGGTGGCAGGTATAGCCACACAAGATTATAATTTTAAATATCTCAGTTGCCTTGGTAATAGGTCAGGTGGTTATGGAGTGTGCCTGCCCCATGTGATGCTCTACCTTAATGGACCAGCACTAGGGCATGTGTTCCCTTATGCATCCTATTATGCCACGTGAGATAAAGGTACACTATATGCAAAGAGTAGAAACTTTTTGGTAGAGAATATTTTTCTTGCTTGAATGAGGATGGCCTCCCTTACCTTGATCAACAACTCTAAACCCTCTGATGTGGTCAGGGAAGGTGGGATGATCAATCAATGGTCAAGCCAAGAAAATCAAATCCATTGGTAGCTTTTCTTTTCCCATTTTCTGGACGCCCTCAATCCACCCTACATATTTACAGGAGTCCAGAAAAATTTGTGCACTTGAACTCCTTAATACTTAATATAATTTAAAGAAAGAAGCTCCCAAGAATCACAGTGAAACACTAATAAACTGATAACCTAACCAACTCATCCAGCACTTGTAATGTGACAACATGAATGAGTGGGATTTAAATCATGTCTACACAGCACCTGAGTTGATGAGGGAAAAGAATGGAAATGCTCCTTCCACTCCCCTGTGGTGTGCCTCTCAGTACCTACCCACCAAGTCAGGCATAAATGGAAAGGATGGAGCAAGCTTCACCTGCCCAGAAGCACTGAGCCCCCCAAATCAGCGGAAGTCCCCACGCTAGTGTTAGTCTATGCTGGAAGTAGCTAAAATGCTTGTGGCTACTCAGCAGATCAGCCTGCTCTATTTATACAGTGTTTAACTTGAGAAGTCTGTGAGGTGTCCTCGGTTCTCATTTTATGACCCTCACCTCTCTGCTTTGGTTGAAATCTATGCAGTTGTGGTTGCTGGGTGTGTAGACAGCCTTGAACTTCTGATTCCAAGTCCATTTCTCATATCTATTGGACAAGAGTTTCTTTGGATGCATATTAAATTTAACTAAGAGATTTGTCAAAATACAGTTTCCTAGGCCTCTTCTCTGCATAAATTCTGATTCGGTGTATTTTGAAAAAGTAAATCTAAGGGATTTTGATATACACCTCAGGTTAGGAATCACCTAGCCTCCAAGCAGTATCCAGGAAGATAAGCCTTGAGTCAGGAGTGAGCCAGCCAGGACTATGAGTGACCCAATGTCTGTGGGAGCTGATAGCATGGCTGGAGCCGAGGGCAGGCCAGGGCAAGGAGCAGCAGCTCTCATAAACGACGAGCATCTTGAGGACAGAGCTGACGTCAGAGGCTGTAAAGTTGGAATACAGCGCAGAGTATGGGCAAGATTTATAATCCCAGAAGTGGTGGCCTTTGGAGATCTCTTCCTGGCAGGATCTGAGATTTACTTTGAAATATGAATAGAAGAAAGAGGAATCCTGCCTGACTTCGACTCCTATAGCTTGAGAATCCCTTCCTTCAACTTTCCAAAGTACAGCCAATCAAACAAAGGGAGTTTGCAAGAGTGAGGGCCCACTTTTTTATTTATTTTCCCTGGAACAAAACCTGCTCCATTGTTCAACAACAAACAACCAAATCCCTTTATTAGAATACAAAAAAAAAAGAAAAATGCAGTCCAGTAAACCTCAAGTTCACCTACCTTTCTCCAGGCAGCACAAAGCGGCGAAAGGCCTGGATTTTTCTTGGGTCCAAAGGCTGGCTCTGCTAGTTTCCAGCTTAACTGTTTGACCTTGGGAAAGTGCTTAAAGTCTGTGACATGAAGATCGTTACAGTGCCTACCTCCTGGGGTTGCGATGAGCATTGAATGAACCGATCAATATAAAGCACATAGAACAGTGCCTGGCACTAGTATATTCTTGGTAAATATCAGCTGTTGTTGCCTTGATTTGGATGTGGAGCTTCCTAAGTGGAAACTGGAGAATGCAGCAAAGCTGTGTGTGTGGGACCAGCCCCAACGGGGCCGGAAAAATGCAGAGGAAACATGGTTTCTAGCACCTTTGAAAGTCTAGAAAAGAGCTGGCTGGACATTCTTCTTTGGCTAATCTTAGAGGATTTAAAAAAAAAAAAAAACTTTGCCATCAAATAGATTCCAACTCATTAATGATTAATATTTAATAATGCATTTTTAAAGGGTCAACCTAAAGCATGTAACAATCCATGGCTTATCAGTTATATCACCCAAGGAAACCAGCATTTTCCCAAAGAGAAAAGGAAAATACCTTCCCTGTAATTCAGATTTTACCTGGAAGCCTCTGGCTTCATGAACGTTCTTAATAAAAACGGCAGATTTCTCAGCACTAAATAAACTGACAGCTCAGGTTAGGGCGGTGTCTTTGTTATCTGTTGCCGCGTAAGGAATTACCACAAACTCAGGGGCTAAAAACGACGTCCATTTGGTATATTATGGTTTTAGCGAGTTGGGAATCCATGCACAGCTTACCTGGATCCTCTGCTTCAGGGTCTCTCACACGCTGTAATTAAGGTGCCTGCCAGAGCTGGGGTCTCATAAGGAGGCTTGACTGGGGAAGGATCCAGATTCACATGGTTGTTGGCAGAATTCAATTCCTTGTTGACTTTGGCTGGAGGCCACTCTCAGTTCCTTGCCTTTGGCTCCTCTTCAACATGGCAGCTTGCTTCATTAAAGCCGGCAAGGAAGAGAGTCTGCCAGGAAGATAGCAAAAACCAAACCAAATCAGTTGGCGTCGTGTTGATTCTGACTCACGGTGACCCTATGTGTGTCAGGGTAGAATGGCTCCATAGTGTTTCAAGGTTGTGATCTTTCAAAGTAGATTGTCAGATCTTTCTTCTGAGGAACGTCTGGGTGAATTCAAAGTGCCAGACTCTCAGTTAGCGGCTGAGTGCTTAACCATTTGCTCCACCTGGGGACTCCTTAGGAAGATGCAAGTCACTGCCTTATGTAACCTAATCACACGTGTTACATCTCATCACCTTTGCTGTTCTAATTGGTTAGAAGGAAGTCATAAGTCGCCCCCACACCCAAAGGGAGGCATGAGTACCAGGAAGCAGAGAACAGTGAGTGCCAACTGAGAGTTCCCTTGCCACAGGCAGCGTTTCCCAAACTGGGTTCCCTGAAACACTGTGCCTCAGACATGAACCGATGCTCTGGAAAACCAAGTCAATCAAACCAATACTAGCAATTGTTTTTCATCCAGGCGTTCTTAGAAAGAAAAATGCAAAATAAACTTTGTATAATGACCCCAAATATTATGTGACAATCTGCCACACCCAGAAAGCCTTTCCTTGAAAGATTATTACTTGCTATAAGAATGCAAAGCGCTCGTCCTGCACACTGATGTAAAGCAGCATAGATTTCAGGTTGATCCGTCTTGTTCGTTCAGTGGCTGCTACTGCGTGTTATGTATCTTGTCTTACAATTTCAACATAAATTAATATTTCATGTTTCTTTTATATTAAATATTTATACTATGCAAACTCGTTCTCCAAAGATCTATGGCTAAAAGGAGAAAGTTTTTAAACAAAAAGAAGTCTTGGGATTATCAAACCAGGTCATTGTCAAATAAGCAAAAATTGAAATACTTCAAGATGAAGGTTAAAACTTTGCTTTCTAAAAATGCTTGGGAGTAAACAGTCCAAAATGAAGCCATGAATTATTCTGGAATAATCTACATCAATAGGACCAAGATTTTGCAAATCACGTAATTTGGGCTCTACCTTTTCCTACGATACACCTGTATAAAAGTGGGAGTTTTCATATTACTTTGCAATAAAAGGAAAACTTGGAATAAATTTGATGCTGCACTTCACGTTTGGATTGTGACTCAAAAATATCATTCCTTATATTAAGATTTAAGGCAAAAACTCAATAAAGACACAAAAACAATTTTCATTGGAAGTGTTTGCATTTTTTGATGCCACATTTTATGTTAAAATACGAAGTAAGATTTTTATGTATTTTTTCTTATAAATATTCTATTTTTCTAATTTTTGTTGTGAGAAACTTATGTCAGGAACAACAAATATTACAACTTAAATATTATATTCTTTGCCCTGTCATACCTTCTAAAGAATATTCTATGTTCTATGTTTTTTTTTTTTATGTTTAGCTCCTTGTGCTTTTTTTGGGCTAATGGGATAAGAAGTGGATTAAGATTGGGAGAATCTGTGAGGAGGTCCACAGAAAAAGGTTCTGAAGAAAAGAATGACACAGAAATTTAGAGACAGAAAGAGAGGCCATCAGAGTTTCGGAAAGACAGAAAAGGGAGCTGGAAGCAGCAGCTGTGAAGAAAGGTTCCTTTTCTATCGAGAACGATGGGACGAAATTTCCTAGTTTTCCCTCTGCGCTTTGCGTATAATTCTCACCTTTGCCACCCCCTCAAGATAACCTTCAATAATAATAACTGTTCGTCTGTAAGGCTTTTGAAGTCAGATTTGTGTTCCTTTTAGAGGTGTCACTGTGCTGGGTGAGGTGGGTTTCCGGTGGGGACTCGGAGTGTTGCCTGTCTCCACAGCTTCCTCCATTTGTCCTGTGCTGTTACTGACAGCTCTTCTGCCAATTTCCATAACAGAAAATCCACTCCACAAGGTTTTAGCATGTGAAGGGTTTACTGAAGATTTCATGGGGGAGACAGAGGGCTTTTTTCTTCACGTCGTGGATAACGTCACTACAAAATTTCCCATGAGACTTCACTCCCCAAGATTCTCTTGTAGCCTCCCAGCTGCCAGGTCTGCTTGTCTGTTTCTCTGCCTGCTTTCCGCCCCCCATCCCCACTGGTGCGCCCCTCCAGCTCTCCAACTCCTCCAGACCTGTGTGTCCACATCCAAACCCATCGCCCTGCCTGGCAAACAAAATACTCTCCTTAGAAATCCATGTCCACTGTCTGTCTGTTGGTTTGTCGTACCGTGGTGGCTTCCATGTTGCTGTGTCAGGGGTGGTTTATGCAATAGGCAAGGTAAGCACGGTGCTTGCCATGCTTGCCAGATCATTTGTAGTGAACAGTTTTACATTTTTTCACCACATCAAAGACTCTGCTTCTAGGTATGGCTGGCATCTGTCTCTCTCCCAACCCCACAGCACCTTCCTACAGAATCAAAGCCTCTTTTCAAATCAAAAATCCCTGACAGGGGTGGATAGCCCAGTAAGCAAGGTAAGCACAGGCTTACTTGTGTCTACTTACTAACCTGTACTGAACAATTTCACAGAATGGGGTAAAACTCAGGTGAAGTCATTCACTACAGATGATCCGGTAAGGACGACGTGGTGAAACTCATGTGAAATTGTTCACTACAGGTTATCTGGTAAGCAGGGTAAGCACTGTTCTCACCTGGCTCACTGGATTGAATAATTCACCCCTGGCTGTGATGCTGGAAGCTATGCCACCAGTATTTCAAATACCAGCAGGGTCACCCATGGTAGACAGGTTTCCATGGACCTTCCAGACTAAGACAGACTAGGAAGGAAGGCCTGGCTATTTACGTCTGAAAATTAGCCAATGAAAACCCTATGGATCACAGCAGAACATTGTCCCATATAGCACTGGGAGATGGGCCGCCTAGCAGCAATGATGGACTTGAGTATGTCAGCTATCAGGAATATGGCACAGGACCTGGCAACGTTTCATTCTATTCTACGTATGTTGCCATGAGTCGAAGTCAACTCGACAGCTACTAACAGCAAGAGAAATGCATGTCGGATCATGTACAGTTGGTTTTTTCACTGTCACATAAAGTTCAAAAAATAAAAGGAAATTGGTTAAATTTTCATCATTTATTGTAGCAATTGTTTTGTCTGTCATTTTTCTAGTGTGAATGTAAACCACTTCCCCATTACATCTCTTGACCTCCTGTCAATGTTGTCAGTACATTCTAATTTTAAAGAGGTTTTCATGTCAAATGGCTGGGGGTCATGTCCCTAAATCCAAATTAGACAAGAGGATACATACAAAACTTAGGAAAGTAGTCACTTCAGAAATGTAAGCTGTAAGTAGAGAGAAAAGCTGGAAGTTCACTCACTAAACTTTTAGTGTGCACGTACACCGAGCTGGGTATCGGAGGTACAGTAGGGAACAAGATGGACATGGTCCCTGCCCTCAGGAAGCCCATGGTCTGGTGGGGAGATGAGTAATTAAACAGCATCTGAAATATAATGTGGTAAGTGGCAGAGGAAGTACCAAGTGAAATGAAGGAATATCCTACCATCTCCAGCAGGAAGGGGATCAAAATCAGTTGTCGTAAAGTCGATTCTGACTCATGGAGACCCCGTGCACGTCAGGGTAGACTGCGTGCCATAGGGTTTTCAATGGCTGATTTTTCAGAAGTACCCTGCCAGGCCTTTCTTCAGAGGCACCTCTGGGTGGATTTGAACCTCCAATGTTTGGTTTGCAGCCAAGCGAGCATGCTAACCATTTGCACTATACAGGGAAAGGGAGAGGAAGGGCCCTCTGAGCAGAGTAACCGCAGGTGCAGAGGGAGAGAAAGCCTGGGCAGCTTGAGGTGATGTCCAGAAAGGAGCTTACTGGGGCTGGGGCATGGGGTGCTCATGGGGCAGAGTCAAGAAGAGGCTGGAGAGGAAATATCTGTCAGAAATGCCCACAGTCCAGGAAACACGTAAAGGAACATTGTATAGTCACGTGATGACGGGAGACGTAAATGCATTATGAGAACCAATCCCAGAGCCTTCCGATTCGACGCATGAAGTTAAAACGGTGGGCGAGGCTCACTGAGGAGGTGACAGTTCATATCAGGGAGAAATCTTTCTCTTTGAACTTTCCCCTTTTCCCCTATTGCCTGATTATTGCTATTCACCCAGGCTTTCTGGGACCACTTTCCTGATTACCACACCAGTGTATTTAGGTAAAAAGATCATGTAACTAAAATATCCTGGATATAGAAAGCTTAAGTTCAAAGGAAAGTAAACCAGGTAAAATCAGTTGCCGTGGAGTTGATTCTACTCATAGAGACCTCATGTGTGTCAGTGTAGACCCGTGCTCCACAGGGTTTTCATTGGCTGATTTTTCAGAAGTAGGTCACTAGGGCTTTCTTCCAAGGTGTCTCTTAGCAGCTGAGCTCATTCACCTATTGCACCATCCAGGGACTCCTTAAAGACTGAAGGTGGGCATAAAAATAAAGCAGGACAAACAGAGGGATACGGATATTTAAGGATAGGCTATTGACGTTCAAGATTGCAGATACGGAGCACTGTAGGGTAATGCCAGTTTCCAGCTGGTGTGCTAAAGTGGAGGGCAGGCCATTTCCGTAGAGAAGATCAAAGCCACCTGCAACGCTCTGGCGTTGATTCATTCTTGTGGATCCTGAAGCTGTGTAGGACAGTGGCAAGAGTAACCGTGGTAGGCAAGAACCAGACGCCGACGACCTCAGCAGAGCACTGTCAGAGAGCGCTGTCAGAAAGCACTGTCAGAGAAGGGAGCACAGCATCAGAGACGGGTGGCCCAGATGGGATGAGCCTCAAGGTGAGTCTTAGCCTGGGTTCTCCCAGAAAAGACAGCCTTGCATGCAGCTGGTTGATTTTCAGGAGCGATTCTAGGGAACGGAGAAGTAGGGGAATGGGGAGGGTGAGACAGGGAGGGAGCGAAAGCTATTGCAAGGGGATGCCCTTGAGTGATCACCACTGTCGGTGGGTAGGAGCCCTGGTGGTGTAGTGGTTAAAGCGCTTGGCTGCTAATGAAAACATCTGCAGTTGGAACCCTTCAGCTGCAGAAAAGACCTGGCGCTCTGCTCCTGTAAAGATTACAGCCTTGGAAACCATCTGGGGCAGCTCTCCTCTGTCCCATAGAGTCGGTGTGAGTTGGAATTGACTTGGCAGCAACAATTTTTTTGTAGGGCTTGATCCTGCCAGGAACGTCTGAGAAGCCAAGTAGAATAAGCCTCAGAATGTATCTCTGGCTCATTTCCCCATGAGTCAAGGGCTGCCTTGTGGACTTGAACCCCGTCTCACCCTGGCTGCACCAGCGTGAGTGCCAGGCGGGTTTCTGCAGGTATCCTACTCTAAGATATCAGAGAAGCCCCAGGTAAACTCAAAAGGTAACAAAGTGCAGCTGAGGTAACATGCCACCAGGTTTATACCTGCCTGAAGCTGGTTGTCACAGCGGCAGCGGGAGTAAAAGCTGGGCACAGAGAATGTGAGCTGGAACAGGAGTGGTGTCTGTTACAATGGGTGAAGGACGCATTGTCTGTAAGCTGCAGCTGGGACCAAACGGGAAGCCAGGGCAGGCATTGGCACCAGGGTACTGGAGACAGATGGCATCAGCGACCACGGTTCATCAGCCCTTGGCAGCGTTGGCCCAGGACTCCATACAAATGTGGAAGAAAAGTTATCTTGTGCCTGAGCAAGGCTCAGTGCAGCTTCCCAGATGGAAGATCCATGCTCACCTGGGCTTCCAGACGTCTACCAGGACCAAGCAGGTTTAGCAAGGTCTGGAATCTAATCAAGGCAAGGCTGATTTTGAAAGTGAGCTCTGGCCTCGTAAATGATATCAACATATCAGGAGAAGCAACGTTTGAGCTCACAGAAATGGGTTAATCTAGATGTGGAAATTTTTAATATGTGTGTGTTTATCTGTTTATATATATATGTGTGTATGTATGCCTACATATTCATAGGTACACACACATACACACACACATATATGTGCACACATATTCACCAATTGTCTGTCAGTTTGTCGTACTGTGGTGGTTTGTGTGTTACTGTGATGCTGGAAGCTATGCCACTGTTATTTCAAACACCAGTAGGGTCACCCATGGTGGACAGATTTCAGCAGCATTTCCAGACCAAGACTAGGAAGAAAGGCCTGGCAATACACTTCCAAAAATTAGCCAATGAAAACCTTATGGGTCACAACAGAATACTGTCCAATAAAGTGCTGGATGGTGAGCCCCCAGGTTGCCAGAAACTCAATATGCGCAGTGGTCACAACAATGGACTTGAGCTCACCAGTGATCATGGAGGTGGCACAGGACTGGGCAGTGTTTCTTTCTCTAGTAAGTAGGGTCGCCACGAGTTGAACCCAACTCAATAACAACTAACAACAACATATATATGATTGTGTGTGTGTCTGTGTATATATACATACGTATTTTTTTTTTTTTTGAGATTTTTACAGGGAGAAAAGAAAAAGGTCTTGAGCTGAGCCTTGAAAAACTTCAGTTTATAAAGGTATAATTTGTCTGATCCACTTGGCAGTTTTATTTCTCACAGTAGATTAACAAATTAGCATTCTGATTTAGATATAATCCTCTTGAGAGTTTGTTTAATCAATTTTTGAAGCACCTCTGAGGCTGAACAGCTCTGGTCTTACTAATAAATGAAGTCTGTGGACCTTCCAAGCAGAGGCTCACACCTGGACCTCCGTGATCACCACAGAGAACAGATGCCCTTTGAGGTCTTGTCTTAGTGTCTAGCTCCCCTCCTTCTCTGATATTTTGAAATTACTTTTCGGACTTCAACACACTACTTCTGTGACATGTTATTGAACAGAAGTAAAATTGTCTATGTGTGTTAGTTATCTGTTGTTGTTGTTGTTAGGTGCCATTGGGTCTGTTCTGACTCATAGCGACCCTATGCACAACAGAAACACTGCCCCACCCTGTGCTACCCTTACAGTCATTGTTATGCTGGAGATCTTCGTTGCAGCCACCGTGTCAGTCCACCTCGTTGAGGGTCTTCCTCTTTTCTGCTGACCGTGTACTCTGCCAAGCATTAGGTCCTTCTCCAGGGACTGATCCCTCCTGACAACATGTCCACAGTATGTAAGACGCAGTCTCGCCATCCTTGCTTCTAAGGAGCATTCTGGTTGTACTTCTTCTAAGACAGACTCGTTCGTTCTTTTGGCAGTCCACGGTATATTCAATATTCTTCGCCAACACCACAATTCAAAGGCATCAATTCTTCTTCAGTCTTCCTTATTCATCGCCCAGCTTTCACATGCATATGATGCGATTGAAAATACCAAGGCTCGGGTCAGGTGCACCTTAGTCTTCAAGGTGACATCTTTGCTTTTCAACACTTTAAAGAAGTCCTTTGCAGCAGATTTACCCAAAGCAATGCGTCGTTCGATTTCTTGGCTGCATAAAAAATTTCCCCCAAACAACTCACACTTATTGTCTCACAGTTTGTGTGGGTCAGGAATTGGGCATGGCTTAGCCAGGGCCTGTAACTCAGGGTTTTCCAAAACTGCAATCAAGGTATCAGCTGGGCAGAAGTCATGATGAGGCTTAGCTGGGTAAGGATGTGTTTCCAAGTAAGATTCAATTCCTTTCAGGGTGTTGGACTGAGGGTGTCAGTTCCTTGCTGGCTGTTGCCCAGAGCCCACCTTTGACCCCATGACACCTGGTCCTCCCCAAAATGGCAGCTTGCTTCACCAAAGCCAATAAGGGAGAGAGTCTTCCAACAAGAAGGAAGTTAGAATCTTTTCTAACTTAATCACAGGAGTGACATGCCACTACCTTTGCCATGTTCTATTTGTTAGACGCAGATTGCTGGGCAAGCCTACACTCAGTGGGAAGTGCTTACACACAGGTGTGCTTACAAGGAAGAAAGGATCATTGAGGACCACCTTAAAGGCTACCTAACACACCATGAATCATCATAAAGAAGACTGTGGCTCAATTAGGGTACCAGCAAGGTGCTGTAAAAAAGACATCCTAACACAAGTGTAGTTCTGTCTTCTCATAAAAGATCAGAGTTCAGCAAGCAGTCCAGGGTGGGGAGATGGCCGTGCTTAATGAGATTATCTGGGGATCTGGGTTCCTAGTCTCCTGCTACTCCGTCCTTCTCCCAGATGTTTTCCTAGCCTCTATGGTCAAAACTGATTTACCACTTCATCTTCATTCTCACCCCTAGGAAGAAAAAGAAGGGAATCAGAAGTTAAGCAAATTTATTTTAAGGGTGTGATACACTAGTGAAGTTGCACAAATGTCTTCTGCTTACAGCTTATTGGTGGGAGCTTGGGCACATGGCTACAGAGAGATAGGAGGAGCCATGTGAATGTCAAACCGTGGCAGGGGGTGGTGGTTCCTATTAAAGGAAATGGACAAGACGGGTACTGAGGAACAATAAGGGGCCTCGACCACAGTGAACAAGGCTGATTGGAAAGTTGAACATTTAATTCGTTACTCCTAGGTCATGCACCAGATGTTTATTTGATCCAGCTCTGACGTTCTCTTTATGAATACGATGGTCACCTAGCAAACACTTTATGCTGCCAAGCATGGCTGCCAGTCCTAGACAAGCAATTTTCTGTGTGATCAAAATACTAATTCCACTTCAAGTGAGGGTCGGTTCAAGTGACTTGTTTTTCCAAACTAGAAGAAAAATTAAGCACATTACAGATTACATCAACATTATCTAACTATATTTTGCTTTCTTCTTATTAAAACATCTTAAGGTAAATCCAAACTTACAAAATATTCAAATTACTGGCTAGTTTCTAAGATAATAGAAGGGTTCTTAACTTTTTTTTACAGATTTCATCACCAGAGTCTATTAAATCAAGAGGCCTTTAATTTTAAAAGATTAATTTATTTTAAAAGAGAAACTCTACATTCCCCTATGGACACAAAACAAACTGGCACTGATGAATTCTATTAGCTACACAGACCTACGAAGAGACTAAAGCACTGACCAGGATCTTGATCGCCATGCTGTCACTGTCCAGAGGCATTTCCAGACACTGGGACTGGACTCATTCCTACAGACTGAAGGAGACCCAGAGTAATGCTCAGTTTTTCTGTGTTATCTGTCAGCAACATACTTACTTAACACTGTTCAACTTCTTCTCTGCTGTGAATAGAAAAGACTCCAGGCTTTTCCGGGAAGTTTTATGGACATGATTTCATTTAAAATCTCCCTATATTACATTATTGGAAAACCTGGTGGCATAGTGGTTAAGAAGTATGGCCCCTAACCAAAAGTTCTGCAGTTTGAATCTACCAGGCCCTCGTTGGAAACTCTATGGGGCAGTTCTGCTCTGTCCTATAGAGTTGCTATGAGTCGCAATCGACTCGACAGCAGTGGGTTTGGCTTTGGGTTATATTACATTATTGGATAGTGCCAACTTTGGTAACTTTACGGCTAAAGAATTCCAATTGACTTTATCCATCTTGAAAACTCTTAGGAGAACCACTGACCAGAGTGCTACTGAGGAGCAAATAAGATCCATCCAAGAGTTAGGATGAGTCCTTGGATTGAATTTTCCAATCTTATCAACCCTTTCCTTTAAATAGTTATTCTAGTCTGATGGCAATATGTCAGAGATATTAAGAAATTCAATTGCATTGATGGTCTTTCATCTAGATAGTGACGTTGTATAATTACATTTCAGATCTCTTAAAAATAAAGATCAAAATATTAGTTTAATGGTATGTTTTCCTTTCTTCTTCCAATTTCTGGCATAAGGAGTGCGATGGTTAAAACTGCGTGTCAGCTAATGGACCACATCTACCATGGCCTCCACCAGACTGAGTACAGAACAACTAGATGGTGCCAGCTACCACCACTGACTGCTCTGACAGGGATCACAATAGAGGGTCCAGGACAGAGCTGGAGGAAAATGTAGAACAAAATTCTAACTCAAAAAGAAAGACCAGACTTGCTGGCCTGACACAGACTGGAGAAACCCTGAGAGTATGGCCCCGGACATGCTTTCAGTTCAGTAATGAAGTCCATCCTGTGATTCACCCTTCAGCCAAAGACTGGACAGGCCGGTAAAATAAAATGAGACTAAAGGGGCACACCAGTCCAGTGGCAAGAACAGAAGACAGAAGGGAACAGGAAAGCTGGTAATAGGGAACCCAAGGTTGAGAAGACAGAGCGTTGACATGTCATGGGGTTGTTAACCAATGTCATAAAACAATATGTATACTAACTGTTTAATGAGAAACTAGTTTGTTCTGTAAACCTTCATCTAAAGTACAATAAAGTAAATAAATTAAAAAAAAAAAAAAGATTGTGTGTCGCCTTGGCTGGGCCATGATTCTCCGTGTTTATATGTGATCACTCCCATGATGTGATCTGCTGTAAGTAGACAATCAGTTGAAAGGGAGTTTCCTTGGGTGTGCAGACTACATCCAAATATAAGTGGACGTTCTGGCTTTTGCCTGCTCTGGATTCTGCAGCTGGCTCCTGTTTGTCCGACCTCTGGTTCTTGGGACTTGAGCTGGCAGCTTATCTGAGATCTTGGGATTCCTAGATCTTCACAACCCGTGAGCAAAAGCCCTGCTCTCTGACCTGCTGCTCTTGGGTTCCCCAGCCCCTGCAGCTACATGAATCAGGAGAAACCACAGACTTAGCACGTTCCAGCCTCTACAATCATGCGAGCCATTTCCTTGATATAAATCTCTCTCTCTCTATATATATATATTTATATGCTTTACTGGTTTTGCTTCTCTGGAGAACCCAGCCTCAAACAAAGAGTTTCAGCATGAGTTCCATGGAACTGTTTGGGGAATTCCTTACACTCCTGAAATTATATATAAAATCATGTGCATATGTGTTCAGATTCTTAAAAGCGTCCTTCATACTAAAAAGGTTAATAACAATTATTCCAGTGAATTGATGACACAGTAGCAGAATAAAAGCTAAAAATAATAGAAATAATAATAACTCATTAATAATCAGTTCCTATGTGTCAGGTATCATGCTAAATCTCTACCTCAATGATATCATTTCATCCTCACAACAACCCTGTGATGTATGTAAGAGTATCTCCATTTACAGGAAGAGAAAGAAGACGTGTTATGTGTCTTGATCATCTAGTGCTGCCATAACAGAAATACCACAAGTGGATGGCTTTAACAAAGAGAAATTTATTTCCTCACAGTAAAGTAGGCTAAAAGTCGAAATTCAAGGCGTCAGCTCCAGGGGAAGGCTTTCTCTCTATCGGCTCTGGAAGAAGGCCCTTGTCCTCAATCTTCCCACGGTCGAGGAGCTTTTCAGGCACAGGGACCCTGGGTCCAAAGGACGCACTCTGCTCCTGGTGCTGCTTTTTTGGTGGTATGAGGTCCCCAACTCTCTGCTTGCTTCACTTACCTTTTATCTCTTGAGAGATAAATGGTGGTGCAGGTCACACCCCAGGGGAACTCCTTTTACCTTGATCAGGGAGGTGGCCTGAGTGAGGGTGGTGTTAAAATCCCACCCTAATCCTTTTAACATAAAATTACAATCACAAAATGGAGGACAACCACTTAATACTGGGAATCATGGCCTATCCAAGTTGATACACACATTTTGGGGGGGACATAATTCAATCCATGACATCATATTTTGGGAGCATGACATAAATAAGGAGTCGGGCTGCACAGACGGGTTGGAGAGGAGTAAGATTATAAGGCTGCAAGTAGGTTAGAAGAAAACAGAAGCTCATATAGATTCAAGGTCACATGACAAATAAATGGCAGTAGCCTCATTTGAACACAGGGTGGTCTCCTTCCAAAGCTGTGCTCCTGGTTCCAATGAGTTCTAGCCTATGGTTACATTAATGGGCACAAGCAGAACCTGCTGGATATCGATAAGTAATATCCAAACCAAAAAGAAAATTTAAAAACAGGGGGAAAGGTTTTGAGTTTATTTAGGTTTTGAATCTGTGATTTGTTTACTCATATATATGTATAAATTATATATATATATTTATATGGAAACCCTGGTAGCATAGCAGTTAAGTGTTATGGCTGCTAACCAAAAGGTGGGCAGTTTGAATCCACCAGGCTCTCCTTGGAAACTCTATGGGGCAGATCTACTCTGTCCTATAGGGTCACTGTGAGTTGTAATGGACTCGACAGCAACGGGTTTTACATATACATGACCAGAGACTGCAGCCTTCAGTATGGATCACATCTCAACATAAAGAAAACAAAAATCCTCACAACTGGACCAATAAACAACATCATGATAAACAGAGAAAAGATTGAAGTGGTCAAGGATTTCATTTGGATCCACAATCAATGCCCATGGAAGCAGCAGTCAAGAAATCAAGCAATGCATGGTATTGGACAAATCTGCTGCAAAAGACTTCTTTAAAATGTTGAAAACCAAAGATGTCACTTTGAGGGCTAAGGTGTGCCTGACCCAAGCCGTGGTGTTTTCAATTGCCTCATATGCATGCAAAAGCTAGACAATGAATAAGGAAGACGGAAGAATTGGCAACTTCGAGTTGTGGTATTGTCAAAGAATATTGAATATACCACGGACTGCCAGAAGAATAAACAAATCTGTTTTGGGAGAAGTACAACCAGCATGCTCCTTAGAAGCAAGGACAGCGAGACTTCTCTCACATACTTTGGACATGTTGTCAGGAGGGATCAGTCCCTGGAAAAGGATATCATGCTTGGTAAAGCAGAGGGTCAGCGAAAAAGAGGAAGACCCTTAATGAGATGTATTGACACAGTGGCTGCAGCAATGTGCTCAAACATAACAATGATTGTGAGGATGGCGCAGAGCTGGGCGGCGTTTCGTTCTGCTGTACCTGAGGTCTCTATGAATCAGAACCAACTCGATGACACCTAACAACAACAGCAGTTTGATGGCAGTTTGTCAGACACACACACACACACACGTGTGTGTGTATACAGAGACAGAGAGAAACCTGGTGGTGCAAATGGTTTAAGACTCGGCTGCTAACTGAAAGTTTTCTTCAGAGGTGCCTCAGAAGAAAGGTCTAGAGATCTCCTTCTGAAAAGCAGCCAATGAAAAAACCCTATCCATCACAATGGTCTGATCTGCAACTGATCATGGGGTGGTGCAGAACTGGGCAGCGTTGGGTTCCATTGTGCATGGGGTCACCATAAGCTGGGGCCAACTTGATGGCAGCTAACAATGACAATAGTATACTATGGGTATGAAGGGCCTTTTATACCAGGCTACCAAGATGATAAGGCACTACTGACATTATCTGCGCAGCAGAGTGACATGGTTTGAATTTTGCGTTAAAAGGTCACTCCAGCAGCCCTGGGGAGGAAGGACTGAGGAGGACTGAGACTAGAGGCTGATATACCTTCTAGGAAGCTAGGGAACAATCCAGGCGACCAGATGAAATTGGCCTGAACTGAGACAGTGACGGCGAGGATGGATTCAACAAATAGTTGGGGAGTAGACTCAATAGGCCTTGGTGGTTGATGATATATGGGGGATGAGGGTGAGGAGAAAGCCAAGGATGACTCCCAAGTGTCTAGCTTGTACAATGGGTAAATGTTGATGACATTCACGGGCTGAGAATACAGAGAGAGAAACAGATTTAATAAGAGGAGCAACTGAGTTCAGATGTGGACATTTTGTGCGTGAGGTGCCTGTGAGACACCCCAGGGAGGGCGTCCAGAATGAACTTGCCTCCTGTCCCACAAAAACCTGAGGCCTCAGGCTGCCTCCCCTTCACAGTGGTTTGTGGTGAGCTCAGGGAGAAAGGCCTTCCCCTCTATTCTGTTTCCTACTTTCCACCCAGGTGACCAGAACAGCACTGCTTTTTCTCTGAGTCTCAGAGCCTCATGAGAATTAACTCCTTCAATGTTTGGTTCTTTCTAATCCCTTTTTCTCACAGTGGTTCAAAACCATTTAATGGGACCCAGTAGAGCATTATCCATGCCACACTCACCATTATCCTCATTTCTTTCTCCAAAGTTTCCATGTGCAATCCCTTCCTTCCTCCTTCATTCTGAATGCTAAATCCCTGTGCATATCGATATCAATACAGACAAATATATGTCTGGTGAGGGTGAGGAGATGTCCACATTCCTAATCTCCATTTAGGGACTTCCCATCTCTGCTATCCCTGCTACATACATACGGAATGAAGTCTAGGATATGAGGGAAAATTTTGACAGTAGTTATCTCTCTGTAGTAAAATGATGGATGGTTTTTTCTTTCTTCTTACCTAAATTTATTTTAAAAGTTTTCTGTTTGTGTAACAATAAAAATTGTTAAGCTTGGGTCCTAACCAAGCCATGGTCTTTTCAATCACCTTATATGCAAGCAAAAGCTAGACAATGAAAAGAGAAGACCAAAGAAAAATTGACACATTCGAATTGTGGTGTTAGTGAAAAATACTGAATATACACCATGGACTACCAGAAGAATGAACAAATCCGTCTTGGAGGAAGTACAGAGAGAATGCTCCTTAGAAGCAAGGATGGTGAGAATTCGTCTTAATTGGACATGTTATCAGGGAGATCAATTGCTGGAGAGAGACATTATGCTTGGTAAAGTGGCAGGTCAGTGATAAAGAGGGGGACTCTCAGTGAGATGGATTGACACAGAAGCTGCAACAATGGGCTCAAACATAGCAACAACTGTGAGAATGGCACAGGACCGAGCAACGTTTCATTCTGCCGTACACAGGGTTGCCATGAGTCAGAAACGACTCAACGACACCTAGTAACAACAACATCAACAAAAGTAGTTTAAGATGCAGAATTTGTCATCTCCTGTCAGCACTCCTCACTGCGTGTGTCTGAGACTACGTGATAATGAACTGAACCTGCCCCTGGGTGCCCAGCATTGATCTTGCACACATTGATCTACCAGTTTTCATTTCTGCCCAGCTCCTGCTCTGCGGCCGACTGGAAATCACAGGTCCAGTGAAAGGCAGAACCCATGAGGCAGAGAAATGATTGCTTCGAGCAGTAGCTTTGTTGTCGAGAGTATGAAAAGGGAACTGTAGCAGGGCTGGAGTCAGAGTAAAAAGGAAGCTCTATTCCTAACCAGCTGTGACATCGTCACACAGCCAATGGAAATCATGGCAATAAGTTAATAATGTGAAACAATAGTCACATGAATGACACAACTTAGAGGAGAATAGAGCAATGAAAAGGTAGCTAGAAGGAATGGCGTCACCAAGACAAGTTTGAAACACAGGATCCTGGTGTAATTAAAACTGAGCCCTGTGGGGA